>NC_137480.1:24151995-26551995 GCF_918807975.1 Aplidium turbinatum
TTTGTACTTAAACCCGAGATGACAACAATCTCAAGTTTCCAGTCACTCTTATATCCACTCCCCACTGTTGTGTTACTGCCAAGTGCCATGCATCTCAATCATATGCAGATTTTGCGTTTGGTTATAGCCAGGGCTGTGGAATCGAGCGAAAAAGTATGCGGCTTCGACCCCTCGGTTTATAACTGGTCTACTCAGGACACGTCAAAATCCCTTCGACTCCACAGCCCTGGTTATAGCCCATCTTTATTTCACGTTGCTATCCCTTGAGAAAGCCGCTTTTGACATTCGGCGCCATTGCTAAAAGTTCGGCAGATCCGACATTTAATCCAAGTCAAAATTTATGAGAATTGCAAACAACATGGGGTAGTTTGAAATAATTGTTTAGCTGAAGTTTTGTTTCGTATATGCGTACACTTTTGTTGTTTGGTTTTCGAAAAAAAAGAATGTGATTACACAGCGCTGCAGCAACCATACCTATAAAGTGGCAGTCTTGTTTGTGTTTTTAAAGTTTCATTTTTTAATAATCACGTCATTATTCTTTAACTGCATCGTATGCTGCCACTGCTACTTAGTTCTTGACACTAATAAAACGAAAACGTATGTACATTATTTGCGCATTCAATCTTCTTCAAAGCATTGTTGCAACTAGAAACTTAACCTGACTGTTGTGGCCAAAAGTTTAGGCCAAAATTCCAAAATATAAAGTATACATCAAGGTATAATTTCTATATAATTTCTGCACATGCTTCACACATAATTTCTATACTGGCTGTTCATAAATATTACGTGTGATTTGATTGCATTTAGAATTTACTCATGCTTTTTTTTCAAATGATGAGGATGATGTGTATGAGGGTTGCCCAGAAGCAGAGATGTTCCCAGGTCATGGAAAAGGTAGCTCCGAACATCTCTTGTAGCTGGCTGCAGACCAACAGAAATAAGCAACGCGTGACGATTTAATAACATAGTTTAAAGGGTGTCCGACAAATTGTTCGTAAGCAATTATTCGTAAAGCAATTTGTTCGTAAGCAATTGTTCGTAAAACAATTGTTCGTAAAATTAATTCTTCGTAAAACAATTCTTCCTAAAGCATTTTTTCGTGCATGCAGTTAAAATTTGATGTATATGAAGAAATGCTTTACGAAGAATTGTTTTACGGGTTTCATTTTACGAAAAACAGTTTACAAACAATTGTTTTACGAACAATTGCTTACGAACAATTGCTTACGAACAATTGCCTATAACCGTTTAAAGGCATTAAAGCTGAAGAATTTTAGAAGCGTTTCCCAAATTTACGGATTAAAGGATTAAGAAGACGGCTCAATAACACAGTGGGATGTGATGCATGAAGAAATACCAACACATCAGATAAATGAAGTTTTGACTGTTACCGTTTGGACTGGGTTTTCTACATGCGCTGATGTAGCAATACATTCAAACAACAACAAGTGTATGATGGTTAAGTCCATCATTGGTTTTTCCAACAATGTTCCATCGATCAACCAATGGATCGTAACATTCGAATTCTTTTACTATCTTCCCTTTTTCATCAACTCCACCAACAACAAATATCTTTCCTTTCAACACACAAGCAGAACAACGATTTCGTTTGAAATTCATGCCATTTACATAAGTCCACTCTTCAGTTAAGGGGTCATACTTTTCAACACTTTTTAGTGCAGCATTTATTTTCTTTCCAGTTCGTCCCCCGATGGCATAAATAATTCCATCACAACAAACAGCCGCCAGCCATAGTCGTGGAGTTTGCATGGGACTTACATCTTTCCATGTACCTTCTCCACTTCGAAAGCATTCAACAGATGATAAATATCCATCATTGCCATATCCACCAATTGCATATAAACCACTTTTGCAAGCGACAAGTGCATTTCCGCTTCTGCTTTGTAGCAATGGAGATATGTCCTGCCATGATGTAAAAACTGATGAATAATACTCTCCAGATTCTTCACCACCGACAGCAGCAAGATTTCCATTGTAAACAGTTGCTCCCATCACACACCTTGCCTTGCTCATTGGTTTGACTTCTTCCCATTTTAAAGCTTCGTCAGTTAAATTCATCCGCCAAACAGTTGAAGTTGCTTTTTCATTTGACGTTGTTCCTCCAACGTAATATAAATAATCTTTCAACTTGACAGAGCAGCCACCCCATCGACCATCTGGAAGATCAGGATAATTCTTTGCACATTCATTCAAACAATTGTAAACTTCAGTAACTTTAGTCAAGGTATCCTTACCACCCAAACTCAATATTCTATCACCACAGTCGTGCTTTCCCAGCTTTAATTGTTTCGTGTGATGAGTCAAAGCATCCGACAACATCTGTATGCTAATTAAGTTGTTCTGAACCATGTCTTCAGTTTTCACAACGGTTTCCAAGAATTCAAGAGATGTCTGTTCAAGTTTGATGAGTTGCAGCAAATCAGGAAAGTTGTTGACACGATTTTGTTGATCGTGCTTGATCCAACCAACCACAGCATTGTAGAGAGATGACATCGCTGTGTTTTTTTTTTCTCTTACTCTTTGATGCATGCTTCTAATTGCTTTTTAGTCAACTTCTTGAACTCAACAGATGTTGCAGCTTGATCGAACTTATCAGCGATTATTTGAACAGCTTGAGCTTTTAGTGAATTGTTTTGGTAGCAATCTGCTATGCCAAGAATGACAAAGGAATTTTCTGGATTAAGAGCTTCAGCAAGAAAATCAAAACAAAACTCTTTGACGTCATGAATTGTCAAGATATGTGACGCTGAAAGCAAGTCACAAACATTATCATTGGTGATATCAATATCACCAGTGTAAATGAACTCGATGAGAATCTTCATAGAGTTCCCATCCACACATTCGATCTGAATCAATTTTTGAGATTCATCTTTGGCTTTTTGTGTGAAGAGTTTTTTAAAGAAACTTGAGAAACAAGACAAAACCATCTTGTTGGCTTCAAAACTTTCCTTCCCTGCATGAATTATGACGTCATTGAATAAACTTAACTTTCTGTTCTCGTTTGCAAATTCTAAAAGATTGGCAGTGGCAACTCTTTTCCTGGAAACTTTTTTGAGGATAGTTCTTCCACTCAATGTGATAGCCATCTTTAAACAATTTACTTTTACAGTGAAAGAAGCAATATTGAAGTAAAGTAGGCTATAAATCTATATAATAAATTTCAACAATGACTAATATGAAGTAATCTCAACTGGTCAGCTACGAATAAGACTACCGGTACTGTAGGAGTGTAGGCTATAAGTTACCAGGAAAATTTGTAATTTTCTTTAAGCTACTTAGTTGTAGAAGTGGGCATCCGCTACTTTGGAAGTATAGCACTCTATCCTTACCGCTGCAATATACCAAAAGAGCGGAGCTACCACTACTCACTACCAATCTATGATAAGTAATGCGGTACCGCTACTCCGACCCAAAGTAGCGCGCTACCGCTACTTTTTCTTGAACTGACACTGGAAAGCTCTATTCAATTACCTACTTTGTGAAGTCAAAATGACGTTGAAACGACTGATATAGGCTAACCTTTCAGTACCACATTCGTTTACACCGCCGTTTCGACGTCGTTATGTAAAACACGTTTTGAGTGAAATTTTGTGGTTATGCTCTATTATAGTGTTCCATTAAAAATCTCTATAAATAGTTATTTTTTTCCTCTTTAAATTGGAATGTAGCGGAAGCATGACTGAAGCAAGTGTAGCGCCTCTGCGTTACCGCATTTCAAGACTGCTCCCTTCGACGGCACCAAGTGGTTAGACTGAGAAAGTTATTTGGAAAGCCTTAACATAATCCTAGCAGTTGCGCATAGGCTACCTGCGAAAGAGGTTTTGATATAGGCCTACCACTGACGCAGGCCCGTCAGCGTAGGAAATTTCTGTTTAATGAAGTTATTGTCTGTGAATTATTTCATTCACCAGGTGCCGCTAAATGGAAAACAGTCCTTAAAATGCGTTGCTCTAGCGCACACCCCGAGAGTCGAACCAGCACCGTTTGATCTTGAATTTTTTTCGTTTGTAAAATCAATCAGGCGCTAACTAACTGAGCTGATATGTAGTTACGCTTCATCTTGATAGCAGGCTGACCGACTCACTGAAGGCTGAACAACTTAAACTAGAGTTAGACCAATGTTATAAACAGTCGAGCAATGGGACATACCCAGGCTGCAAAATCCGTCATTTTTGCATCGATTCAACGTCTGCAGACGTAGACTCAATGTAAAAATGACCGATTTTGCTGCCTAGATAGTAGGGGAAAGGTGTGTATTTTGAACCCCTTAAAGAAAAATAAGCACAACTCAGCCAACTTCCGGTCAATGTGTATTATTTTTCACCCAGATACAGTCTAGGTATTTGCAAACCAGTGTAGAAAATATAAATCACATACAATAAAAAAATACAGAATAATTAAGCTATAAAAAATGTTCAAAAATGGTCCAAATTACACATATGGTGTGTATTTTGGACCATTGGGGTGTGTATTTTGGACCATTGGAGTATGTAATTTCAACTGAAGTTGCTTGAGGTCTTCGAAATGAAATTTCTGGATGACGGTTCAAGAATCCCTTAAGCCAATCTTTTTCAGCCAGACCCTTTTCACTGTTGAAGCGGGTATTGATATTATTGGCAGACGCAATGTCATATGCAAGCTTTCTTAAATCTATGGCCCCTAAACCATAAAATCTTCACTCCATTTCCAAAACATGTTTGACCAGTTGATCTTCAATATTTTCGGAAAGATCAAGTTGTCGACCAATGGTTTTTGACACTTGTGTAGCATATTTATTGATAGCCTGTTATGGACATGTTTTAACACTACAGCTTTGGGAATTTTGAACTGACGCGATGCTGCATAGGTGAGATGACTGGTCCAAATTACACACTGTCATGCACTGTTAAAAATTACCAACTATGACTTCCACACTTGGTTGCAAGTCTTGTAATTGAGCACAACATCTCCTTATTGGTTAAAGATAATACCAACATCATATCAGACTCAAACGTCATGCCAATAACGTCTCAGCGCTTAGCAATCAACTCCCCAAAATAACATCAGCATACCCAAAACCACAAATTCCAATCTCCCGTCCACGTTTCTAAACCTAATGAGCTGAGTTTTTCACATCCGGGCTATTACTATTTTTTCTTTCAAGCTGTTCAAAAATACTGACAAAACGATTTTTATTTTTTGAGTTAGGGGACTGGTCCAAATTACACACTGGTCCACGTTACACCACTTTCCCCTAGCATAACAATTTTATTTTGCAATAGATTGAGTTTCGCTTTTGCAGCTAGTGCACACCGCTACTACCACAGCATCAGGCTAAAACTATTCGTTTTGTTGTATCTACATTCTACATATGTAAAATTTTATTAAGGTTTAACACGGTATTTTATTTGCCCAAGCCCCAAAATGTAACCAGTAGGGCCAACCGCATGAAAACATCTACCAGTAAATAGCTCGTAAATTTACTCTAATTTAGTGAAGCTAAGAAATTTTATGTTGTAACCTTGTAGGTTGTTGACGCAAAAGATAAGTTGTTGCTGTTTTACATCGCTCTAATATCTGAAAACATTGATGCAAAGTAGAAAACACAATTTCTGTGCATGGGGATAAGACGATCCACTCCAATGGCTGCATAACAAGCGCATCGAAGCGTGCGATCAAGATTTTTTCTGTAAAGTTTTTGATCTAGCGTTTTTGAAAAACTTTATCTGCACAGTCTATAGAAAATATTTTATCGTCTAAAAACAAGGTTTATTTTTTTAACAAGTTTGGCAATCGATTATGATCTTTAATGGCACTTTTTCTGTTGCGAACAGCTAAATCCAAATGCTCTTTCACTCTCATGACCAAATTTCGCGTGGACATACCATAGTATGTACAGTTCTACAGTTCGCGTCCTGCGAACAAATGAACTTGTAGGCCTATACGACATTTCAACACAAAAAAGGAGTCTCAGATTTAAGCAGAAAATAATAACCAACTTTAAATATTTTATGCACGGGAATAACATCACTGTTGAACTTCAATTTAATAAAGGTGCCATTAAAGATCATATACTCGATTGTCAAACTTGTTCAAAGAATAAACCATCCCTGGAGTCTTTTAGAATTGTGCGTAAATACTTCACCAAATTTGATACTAAAATTCAGAAGCTTTGCTCAAAAAAATCCTGCAATCCTCGCCTCAATAGGCAGCTGTTCACCGCAGGCGCTTCCTATATGCTAAATGTCTTTACGTAATTTTACGTCCTTAATATGTATTTCTTTGCGCAATTAAGCGTCATGGGATTTTGCCTCTCCTGTGCCTTGCCGTTTCGTTTTTATGCGTTTCTTTTTTTTATTTTGTGTATGTAGAACAATTTTTTTAACATAGATCAGAACATCAGTCAGGTGGTTACTTGAAAGAGGCTAACATGAGTATGGCCGAAAACGTTTGTAATTTTTAGTTTATTTTCATGTTATTATGTTAAATTATATTAAGTCATGTGACCTTGGGAACCAGGAAGGGAAGGTGCTAAATTAGACGAGGCTCCGTAAAATGGATTGTTCATCTTCTCTAAGTCTGAAACCAGAACAAATTGTTGATTGATTAAAAAAGTTCAAATGTACACATCGAACAAACGTATAAATATATTTTGACGATGTTTTCTTTCGCTAGCACAAAATGTTTTTATGAAAAACAGCAGTCAGTTGGTTGCTTGATAAGGGCTAACATGAGTATGGCCGAAAACGTTCGTAACTTTTAGTTTATTTTCATGTTAAATACCTTGTGGTTAGGTTTCATTCGTTTATGGTTCAAAAAAATCAATATTTACCAAAATTGTAAAAACAAAGTAATTACAACAAAGTCCTGTTCGCTTTTCTTGCAAAGACAGTGTAAAGAATTCTTTTCGTCTTCACCGTTAGAGCGTCTCAGGTTGTTGGTTTATCCTCTAGCAACCCTGGTGTTGATATTACTAGAGAGCAGTCAATCTTTCATGTGATCAACCATGGCGGTGGATCAACTGTCACTTTATAACAAACTGTGCTTTTCAAAATGACGTTGTTTCTTCGGTGGAAACGAAACAAACTTAATCACAAAAAGAAAAAATTGAAATTACATACAAAGATTTTAGAATGGTAGTGCAAGCCTGGATATTGATTGATGAAAACGGCAAGCTCATCAATACTTCATTTGGGATCGCCTACACTTACTGTTGATGATAAACATAAAAGTGATATAATAACATTACTTCCGATTTGCCATTGTTCTCATGTTATGGCAAGCATTCTTTTTGCATTGATAATTAAGAATAAATTTGAGAACATTAGCCTACATAGCATACCGTATAGGTTATACATAGGCTACTGCACCTTGTGCGGAATTTCCAGTTTTGGTTGTGCATAATTATGACGTGTGATTTGTTTAATTTTGAGAATGCAGTTTATTGAAGAAAAGCTATTTTTCCATTGCCCATAAAATGTCAAAGCTCTGAGGGCTTACGGTAACAAACGTAAAACAAACCGTTAACAAACTAACAATGTAGCGTAAGGTAGCCGATAACCAGTGTTGGGCGCGATAACTCATTTTTCAGTTAAGCGATAACGATAATCGATAAACGAAAAATGCCTAAAGCGATAACGATAAACGATAAATCAAAAAAAAGTTAAGCGATAACGATAAACGATAAATTATCGCCGATAATGTCCGATAACGATAATTTTTTTTCTTGATTAGCGCTGCCCCATCCCATGCAGCACGAACTGTTTTCATCAACATGCCGAAAAATCGAACATAATATACTGTAAAGGGACCAAACTTTTTGTAAGTTATGCATAAATAAAATCGCAATAGCGGCAGTGGGTATCGAATCTTCAACCTCTTGATCCAGAATCAAACCACTGAGGTAACCGCCGTGCTTATAATTATACCTTCTAGTACCAGTTGGATGCTTTTATCAATTGAGTTACACTGCCGCTTAGCCTACATGCAGTAGGCAAAATAATTAAATCAAATGAAAATACCATAAAAAATTCCAAACTTTGTATTTTGCTTTCTGCTTAAAGAGCTGTTTACAGCAAAGTCAGCAATGATTGAAAATTTTCCCAAAAACGCAAAATGCTTGAAAATTTATCAGTAATCTTAAGCGTCATTGGTAGTAAAAATGTGCATACTGTGAAATCCATCAAGCTTGTCAAATTAGTCGTGTTTGTTTAAGAACAATAACATAATTATCGTAATTTACTGATAATTTTTTTTGTTTTTTTTGTGAACACCATCATTAAAGCAATGGCAGAACGCTGAGTTGTTGAGATAAGAATTACAATGTAGGCACTGTATTAGTGGGAATAAAAATATTTGATTGGGGTAGGCTATGTCGCATAGGTAGGCTACAGTAAATGAGAAAGGTTATACTGTATTTAGCATAATTTTACCACGCAACTCGATGCGCCTATTGTCATGCAAAAACTACTACAAGATGCAAAAAATGTGATGTCGGTCTGCATGTTAAATGTTTCAAGCAATATCATATTCCGCAATGACTTGTTTCAGTGATGTTGTGTTACTTTGCTAATTTTCATCTTCATATTTTTTTAACTTTCATTTCAATAAAATGCTCGATGACAATAATGACATGACAAGACATGAACAAGACATTTCCCATTTATCACTTTGAGCGATAAGTAAAATGTAATAACGCTTAAGCATTACGCACAAGAAACTTGTGAAATTTGATAACGGATTTGTCTAGCGTCTTATATAAAGGACGGCTTTTTTCTCAAAAAGTACAAACACAATTAGGAAAAAAATAATTGTGATATGTGATAAGTCGGCTGCGTAGCCGAGTGGTGAGAACGTCTGCGCGACGTTTGAAAGGACGTGGGTTCGACACCGGTCCAGATCACGCGGCTGTGTCTCAGCGAAAGACACTTAAAGGCAAGCCAAAATAAGGGGAGCAGTTGACTCGAAGACTCTGTGAATTTGACTCGAAGAATATGTCACTTCGCTGCTTCCTGTCGTCTGTTGTATCGCATCTGTGATCGCAGTGTACTGTATGTTATCGCAATGGGCGCAAATAAAAGCATGATTATAATTATTATTATGTTTTTTAGGTCATAATTATGCAATATTTAAATTTTCCGAAAATTTTTTTAAGTACTTTCACTTTAGGCACAAATGGGTTAACTTTTTAAGTTAAATAGCACTTATGCATTCGGTTATTATTTTTGGATTAAAGTTATATCGCCAAGCTAGAAAAAAAATCGATCTTACAGTCTATAACCGATCTTGTGTTGTTATTGTGTGTAAATTTTGTCTTTTATTCTGCGTTTGTGACGTAACCGCACGTCTCAAGGCAAGTTCTTGCAATTTTAGTTAATCTACTCATCTAAAGATTTAATGCGCTTAAAACAGTAAGTTTCATGTTTTGACGAAAGAGATTTTATTTTTTTACGACAATTACTAAAAACTAACACTTCCAACGAAGCAAGAAAACACAAGAATAAAATAGTTGATCGTGAGGTGGCGCGAAAGACCATGTTTCCGATGTAAAAGCGGCCTCGTATGATGCATGCATTGCAATTTGCAACTCTAAAAATTATTGTGTTGTCAGGGCCGTCGCTGCAGGGGGGCGTGCCCCCTTCCCTGATAACGACCTGTGCACACACACTTCAGGCACTGATGAAGAACTGATGTTAATTTTAGTATCATTAACTAGGTGGCTAGTAAAAATATTACTTTTCATGGTCTTTCCACTTGTGCGTTGATCCGAAATAAAATTTATCGGCGATTAATTATCGGCGATAATCAAATATTGCCTTTGGCGATAACGATAAACGATAACTGAAAAAATAATTGAGCGATAACGATAAGCGATAAAAATTTATCGCCGATAATTATCGCCGATGAATTATCGCCGATAATGCCCATCACTGCCGATAACAGCATGTAACATTTTCTTGCTATAAAAGGCTGTAAATAGATTAGTGCAATATTGTAGTAAAAGCTTGACAAGCCCACTTTGTTTTACAGTAGATGACAAGTCAAATAGTCCGGTCTTAAGCGGGGAATTCAACCGGCACCAGGCAAATCATGCTGCTGTGTCCTGCTGCAAAGTAATTTGTATTAGGCTAGTAACCTATCCCACATGCAGTGTCCGATCATTCATATCGATTAGGCCAACAATACGGTATTGTTGGCCTAATGGATATGAATAATATACAGCGCAATCCATTCTAACTTCCATTCTTTTCCATATTTTAACTTTCACTTTTCCAATTGATATTGACCAGGAGCGAATGCATGTCAATACCAACCGAGTAGAGTTGGCATAGTTAGGATTGATTCATGAAAACAGGTCGATCTGCCTATTTACTATTAGAGAAAGGAGAACTTTTGCTGTTGGCTATAGTCAACATATCTAAACCGACTCTTGTGATTGCTCAGAAGAATAGGGTTTGTGATGTCAAAGTAGAACGAATCTTTGAAAACTGATACTTGCTATTTCCTCCAACAAAGTGAGTATAGCCATCACGATGCAATGTTCAATCAGGCGGGTTTTTAAATCAAGTCTCACAAACTGCTCCCGCTCCATCAATGTCACATTTGCAAGATATTGTTCCCTCGCATGTCTTCCTCCAAACAGGATTCACATTTCCAATGGGTCGCATGCAGTAAATCACGCATTGGCCATCACATTCCGGATACTCTCGCATTAATGATTCCTTCTTGCATCCGCATTTGGGTCTTTCTTCATAAGATAAGCAACTTCCGAGGGTGCACTGCTCCATGGTGCAGACTTTTTCTTCTTCGTCTGACAAAACAAAAACAAATGGCTAAACTCTTTCATCTTGTACCTACTTATGACACACTTAATAAATCGTTTCTAGCACTGGTTGCATTGTTCATCTAATAAAAGTAAAAGCAAAGACAAACAGGTTGATTTATTGGTTTACTGACGTTTTGCGTACCATGGCATTGCGCATCCTCAGAAGGAATGAATGTTACAACTAGTGCTGAAAACGATAATTATCCTTATAAACACCGAAATTTTTCAGTGTACAGTACACTGTTTATTCGTCGTATCCATAGGCTTACGCCCGGTGGTTGAAGATTTAGATTAAGTGGACGGGAAGGCAAGGAAGCCAATCTTCGTGTCCACCTTCAGACATGCCTTTAAGTGTCTTGCCAAAAACACAGAAGCATGCTCTTTAGCGGTGTCGAACTGACGTTCTTTCGATTGCCGTTCCAGGGCTCTCCCACCCGGCTATGCAGCCGACATCTCTGTAAGCCTATACACTTAATAAATGTATCAATAAAAAAGTATTTATTTTGTGGTATTCTCTCAGACTTTATTTTGTGTGTATCACTAATGACATTCTCTCAGACTTACATTGCATTGGTGGATAAACGTTTGCGTACATTTCAGAAGGTTCATTAATATTTCCTCGTGTACTGTAATGAGCCACAACAAATGTCCTGTCGCCATCTTTGTGCAATCCACATCCAACATAAACAGTATTGGACCAAACCAGTTGAGTGAAATGTTCTGGGACAAAAATAATTCGCTGAAGTGGTTAAATCAAATTAAGTTTTAGCATTAGTTTTTTTTATGTTAATCTATTTTGGTAAAAACAATGTATTGCATTTTTAAAACAAACTTGTTTAATGCATTTTTAATGCATAATTTGTTACATTCTGCAGGTTTTTGCAGAGTGTGCGAACTTTTGCTGACTGTCTGAGCGAAATTTTTATCTTTTTTTATCAAATTTTCTACTTATCCAAAGTAGCAACTTTAACTGTTCCAACATGGTAGACGACAAAGCAGCAACATCTAGTAGCTTTCTACAAGTTCTAGGGACAGGAAAGAAGCTTATAGGAAACATTGAGTGTTTTCTAAATGTGGAATGAAATATGTTATTTGTGGAATGAAAGAAACTTCCTTCAATATGGAACTTCCATACTTATTCGTTGCAATTTTATCTACAAGGACTGTGTTACTTCTAAAGTTAGGTGGATAATTTCTTCAATGTCAAAATTCATGCTTAGTTTTACTTTTATGTGGTAAAAAAAAATTGTTGATTTGACCGAGTGATAGCTGAACACCAGGTTTTAAACAATAAAATTCTTAGAGTGGAATTAAAAGAAAAGTTTTTGAGAATAGTTTATTCTACGGAATACAGGTGCAGAAAACAACTTCTCCATAGCTCGCTCTGCTCATAGCCTACAAGCTACATATTGATTGATTGATTGAGTTATTAATCCTGTTCCACAGACGTTGAATCAATGTAAAAACAGATCTAATTCAGTAGTTGTGCCAGCGCAGTTGCTTTTTTGAGATAATATAAGTCTTACAATTTGAAAACATGCATTAGAGTTGTTATAACTATCAACATATTAACCATCAACAAGAGCCACCGTACTTGATTTAGTCTCATATTCTGTTTTGTCAAAATCGTATTCCAGTCCTTCGGCGTACCATTCCACAACAGCGTCATTCACATTCATGGGACCATTCTCTCTCCAAGCGATATTTTCTCCAACATCTTGAGCACGATATGCAGACCCTATTAAATATTTAAAGTTTTTAAAGCTGTAGTTTTCTACCGGATAAGTTTTAATTTACTTTATTAGTTCAACTCCATGAGTGCATTTATTTAGAAAACACGTGCATAAAATTTAAGCACCGAGATTCGTATATTTGAAGGGTAAATGAACCAATTGAATAGAGTATATAAAGGCAAGCGACCGATTAAGCTTATTACCGGATTATTTAATCGAGGATCAGTTTGTGCGAAGAAGTTCATTGGTAGATTAATAAACGATCATTTTAATCAACGCATTACAGTTGGCGCATGCGAAAAAAGTATTTTGCAAAAATATTTGATTAATCAACAAATTAGCTTAATCGGTGAATAAATATTCTATTGCTGGTGCTTCCAACCCAAAAAGTAAGTTTTAAAGTTTTTAATTTCTAGTATAGTTAACCTTTAAGAAACAAACTAGCCTACTAACAATTACTTTACAACTCTTCATTGAAAGAACAAATAAAGCAATTTGTTCAAGGTCTATTTTCATCTGCTTGCTGGTGCGTTGTGAAAAATAACTGCAGGTGTAGGATACATCGTAAACCAGGACTTCTCAAACTTTTTTAATGTGAGACTCCATTTCAAAAAATAGTTTTCTATGCGACCCCACTCACTGTAGGCCAATTTTTAATTTTTTTTGGCTGCGCCACAGTTACGACTTGTGACCTCAATTGGGGTCGCAACTCATAGTTTGGGAAGCTCTGTCGTAAATTACCCAAGGTAGATGGTTTCTTTTCCGATAATGTTGATAATTGGACGGCGTAGGCTTGTGCTGTATCTGCAAGGTCTTGGTCATACACAAGCTCATGAGCTTCGTGCAAGCAACGATAGTAATTGTGGGCGTTAAGGCAATCCGATTGTAATCCCTGTCCGGCTTGTTTCTTTCTGTGGCAGGTGAGCTTTGGATTCAACAATTTAAAAGTTACTGCTTGGGTAGTTGTCGTAGATTTCGTTGTCTTTGCAGTTGTAGGAGGCAATGTTGCAACAGCTGAAAACAAAAGCAAATATGTACCACAAGGAATCAAATACTTCCAGTACCTTTCTTTCACGATGCACCCGTTGTTATGAATGCATATTCTTTCATGACAAATTCTAAAGTTAGGGCTTAATAAACAAAAAACACGATATGACTGAACATAAACATAGCGGTTAACATCAACATAATAAGGTAGTTCGTATTACCTTAAATAAGAAGATTACACACTAAAGCTTGCAACTACGGTAAGATTACATGCAAACAAAATACCAACAAAACTAAACTGTCGGCTGTATGCATCTACGCTGGTAGAAGACAATAATAATGTTATGGTTTTATTTATTGTCGCTCTACAACAGCTAAGGTCTTTTAGCGACAGGGCTCATTTTTATTTATATCAGGTTTACGATGTTATCACATTATTACCCGACTCATTCTCACTGCGCTATGCAGGATAGAACACAATCGGTATCGTTTTTAAAATCTTCGGTTTGACTCGACCTGGAACCGATCTAAGATCCACCAGCACCAGAGCTATGGTTACAGGATCATCGATGGTCCTGTAACCGGTGGTGAAATCTTTTAAAATGACTGAGACTTTTGATAAATTCTTATTTCCGTCCAAATTAAAGTGTACTTTAATAGGTCGTCGCTAATTAATTGGATACCCTACTGTATTACATTGTATTATAATCGCTGAAATCATATTGAATTGATATTAATAACAATACCGTCTATTAATTTTTATTGCTTATCTAAGTACTGTAAATTAGTATACTTCGGTAGATGTTCATTGTGATGGCTGTTTTTGCTTTGAAAATTAAGTTTGTTTTAACAAAAAAAACCTTAAGCCAGTAATGTCGGTCTGGAATTGCATGCGGGAAGTGATTTTCTGATGTCTCTGGATTTATTAATATTCAATTGAACACTGAGAATATGTCCTTATAGTGTTTGTAATGTATTGTAGTGAGTTTAAATTTAACCGTTGTTATTGCGTTCATAAACGTAGTTGCACTGATGAGAATGTAATATTCGAAAACGCGTTCTGCAACACTGTTTTTGCACTCTGCAATGCCTGATGCAGATTTATCTGTAGATTTCCATCACGCATTGAAGCGGTGATCTGATCATGAAATTTTCACGGTTCGAGAAAAAGTTTTCTCTGCCTATAAAACATTGAATGGTAGTTTTATCAAATATTTCTGGAAACTTCCTTGGTTTCGTATTATCTGAATAATAACATAATGTATATAGCATAGGGTATCGCATTCTTGGGGTACTTTTGTTTCACTACCCAGACAGCAAAATCCATTATTTTTACATTGATTTAACATCTGCAGACGTTGAATCAATGTAAAAGTAGCGGATTTTGCTGCCTGAGTATGCTCTAATTGTTTTAAATGGGCTATGCAAATCAAAACCTTTTAAAATTAATTACAGTATATTAGTCAACAAAAAAAAGTGCTGCTTACTTTGTGGGTTAGTTGTACTGGAAGGCTTTTGTGTTGGTGCTTGGGTGGTGTAAACCGGCTTTGGTATGTATCTTGTAGTTGTAGTTTTGTGGGCACAATTCCGACAAACCCCACACGATACGGGGCAATCATGTTTGAATCCATTGGGCCCATCACACCCTGCCTTTGGATCTTTTGCCAACGTCGGACACATAGGGAACTTGTCGTGACAAACTGTAAACAACAAAGTGCCAGGTAACAAACAATTTTCAAGAGCATTCAAAACCTCTAAACAAATGTCAGAATAAAAAGTTTTCACACAAATTTTCACTTAATAATCTGGAGCTAAATGTTTTGCAAAGCTGCTGTCTTTGATTTTTTAAACTGTTTATTTTTTAGGTAAAAAAGCACTGATGCTTGCCACACCATTATTATTTTCTTCTAGAATAGTGTTTTCGGAAATCAGTTGAGCTGTTTCTGAAAACTAGAGATTTTTATTCTATTCGTTTGAGTTATCTTTTAGCTTAGTAGTTTTAATTATTTCATTGCAAGACGTTTCTTTGCAGTGTAAAGACCGTTCGACAATCTTCCGTCGTACGGTATCTGATTGAACCTAATGCAAGGACAGCGTATAGCCTACATATTAGAAACTGTTATGAAATACAGAAGAAAGAATTTGTTGCTGGATTTGAGCCAGGGGTGGATCTAGCCAGTAGCCTTAGGGGGAGGGTTTCAACCAAGCACAACCATTGTATAAGTCTACTGTACATTAATCAGACCTTGCAAATACGCCGTGAATAAAGTTACTTTCTTGTGTTCTAAGGGGGCGATCGCCCCCCACCCTATCACTCCAACCTCCCCTCACCCTGAATCCGCCACTGAAGTGAACTCTCAAAATACGGTAGTCTACAAAGGAATTACACATACGGTATACACAAGGTGGAAGGCTTCTCTGCCTGGTGCAAAGAGGGCAGGTGTTGCAGGTTTTTCGGCACTTCATTTTCATCACTTTCTCTAACCCTGGTTGGTGTGGATCTTCGCAATGACTGGAATACTTCTTGCACATTTCAGGGTAACTATCTTCACACACTGAAAACAAAAATGAATGTAATTATTATCTGGGTCATCGGTCACGACCGGGAATGATAATATAAATTTTAAGATGATATATGATATAAGTGGATATAAATTTCCCGGGACCTCGACCCCATTACTTCCACACTGAACTGTGAACAGCGATGAACTATCTCCATTTTGTTTGGTGGACTTGGGTTGGATACATGCCTTGTCGCAGCAATGTAGTCAGAAGGAAATTATGAACCAAAAAAAAAACTACCTTTGATACGTGGCTGATTTTTGAAAAATAAGCGGATCTAGAAAATCTAGATCGAGTAGATCTTTCTAGATCCAGTACCGGTAGTAAATCTTGAAATAAAAGTGGAAGGGCACCAGCATTTTAACGACACAAAAAGCTAAATAGACAGTAAATATTGATAACTTACCAAAAACATAAAAAGTGGACGGTGGGTCTGGAAGGTTTACCCGCAGAAAATTTTTGCAATTTTTTCATCTTGTTTTGGTTGCTCTTAGCGTAGCCTAATTTGTGCTCCTGTGTTATGTTGTGCTAGAAACTCACTTTGTATTCTATTTGACTAAATTTATCCAATTAAAACTACTATAGATGTCTGTAGCTTAGAAGTTAGAGTTAAAAAGTTTT
This sequence comes from Aplidium turbinatum, assembly GCF_918807975.1. NCBI lineage: Eukaryota > Metazoa > Chordata > Ascidiacea > Aplousobranchia > Polyclinidae > Aplidium > Aplidium turbinatum. The sequence goes on from NC_137480.1 coordinate 24,168,724, forward strand.
GCCTAGAATCTCTCTTTACTCGGGGGTAGATTAATTTAATCGTTGATTAGTTGAGTGATAACATTTTAGAATTGATGCAAAGAAATTTATTCTCACGCGAGTCAGTTCAATCATATATAGCTAAATATCGAATATTCTATTTGAATAAGCTTAACTGAAGATGATCTAGCTTTTAGCTGATCGAAATCAATATTTAGCTAGATGATTGAACTGACTCGTGTGAGAATAAATTTCTTTGCATTACAAGACATGTAACCGAGTCGTTCATATCAAGCATTGTTGTGGGTTTGACACCTGTCAGAAGATACTTCATTTTCTTGATTTTAGAATTGATTTAACAAACAAGCATTAATTTACTTTTGAGCAAGTGAAGAATAGCATGTAGTTTAAAACAAACAATTGGCATCACTATTATTTAACGCACTCGACTCTTGTGAAGGTAGTTTTGCATCCCGTACTTCCAAAAATCCCTGGTTTGGGTAGACATGCTTTTGAACAGCGCTATGACAAAATGCTTGTAGCCTAACAGTTCACAGTAGGCTACTTACTTGATTGGCAATAATTTTCACAAGGATTCTTGCAAATTCCACAAGTCTTAGCACACATTCCAGCCAACAAGTAATTCGAGCAAACATTGGAGAAGCCCAACACGCAATTATTGGAAGAATCTTTACAGTTAGGATCTGCAAAAATGATTCATATAAAAAGATGTCTAAAATTCATTGTTATGAAACTCAACGTGATACTCGCCGTTTTGTTTAGTTTTGAACACATCGATGAAAATCTCTGTTTCAACTTTAGACGTAGCCACGGGGGAGGGAGGGGGGCTTGAAGAAGCAATCGCCCCTCAGATTTTATTTTGCAATCAAAAAATATCTTTTGACCCTTTAATAAAGAAGCTCTCTCAGTCTTAAACGAAAGATTCTCACAACCAACCTCATATTTGTTGAAATGATTTCTCCGAAACCAGATCTAAAGCTCATGCTTATTTTTGTTGTTGTTGGAACACAAAGCCTATACGTCGTATAACGTTAAAATTATACAAAATAAGGAAGCATTTTCAAAATCAAATAATGATTTAAAGTATACTTACTGCAACCCTGTTGTTGATTTTCCATTAAAAAAGTGAACCCTTGAACAAAGACAGTTCGAGTGCATAGTGCAACTACTAAGCAAACGACACGCTTCATCTTCAGTGCTTTCACTTCACCTGGCAGTTTTCTCACTTAACCTTGGAACTGGTGAGTTATCAGAGGAACAAAATCTATTTGATCAAATGACAGTCATTCAACTTTTTCCCTGTTTATATACGAATAGTTTTGAAAATGTTGTAATTTTCTTGCGCACATCATCCAAGCAGTAAATACACAGAACCATAACTACATGCTGTTTGGCAAACAGTTGTCGGTGTCTGTGCTGTAATCATCAAATTACAACTAACACAGATTTAATTGTTGCTGTGGTATCTGGCTTTTCTGTACTACTTCCCAGACAGCAAAAACCGATTTTTGCATTAATTTAACGTATGCAGACGATGAATCAATGTAATAACGGTTAGTTTGCTGCCTGGATTTAACGTTGTTGATGTTAAGAGGTAATCAACCATTTTTTCTATGCTAAATCTGGACACTGTGATTTGGAAGAATTCTTGTATGCATCAATACATCTTGTATAATTGGTCATTTTATTGTTCTCTTTACATTGCAAAGCCGCCGCTTATATTTACAATTTTGAATAATTCCTGATAATTTCAACAGGAAATGTTAACACTTCCAATTTATTGTTTCTTATTTCCTATGATTCGAGATAATTTGTCCAATATATAGCCTATATAAATAGTAGGAGTGACGAGGGGTTCAAGGGGTACTTTTGGATTGGAGCCTGGGATAATTGTAGGGACCCGGTATCTTTCCAGAGGGACAAAACAAAGAAAATACCACACTTTCTTTAGAGTCTTATTGTTTTTTGGAAATTGTCTTGTTTGTGGACAGGGCTTCCAAGCTTGTTTCTTAAAATTAATAATGTTTAGCACTCACACTCAAATGGTTGCCAAATTTTAAAGCTGCCATGTGTGAAGTTGACGAATGAAATTGTAAAAATTATTACCTATGAAATAGATGGTTCCTTGTAAGAAATAAAATGGAAGATTTTATGGAGAATAGGTCATGAAAAATATCCGCTACATCACATGGTTTGTTTTAAATCATTCCCTCCTAAAGAAAGTGGAATCAAGTATGGTTGGTAGTACAGTAGGTTGCTTTAAGTTATTTAGGTTGGTTGGTTTTGAATCTTTATCCTCGCACTGACAAAGCCTTGATAGGTCATTCCTGGTAGTTTCGCATATTTGTAGAGGCTCTTGTCCCAGGGCCGGTCACCGAGATTGGCAGAGTGAATTTTCCGAATGTTAAAGTCTTGATGCCAGGGAATTATTCCATTTACTGGATGCCGCTGAATGGACAGCAGTCCTGAATGCGTTGCTCAAGCGCACACCCCGAGAGTCGAACCAGCGCCGCGTGATCTTCAGCCAGGCGCGCTAACCACTGAGCTAACGGGGCGGACAATTTATCTAAATATCAGTGATTTGATTCTAGAGGAAGCATTAAATAGACAGCGAACTTTTTTGGGTGAGGTTTCGCATCGAATGTTGGTGACATTATGGTGTAATAAAAGAATTATTTGAAATCGGAAGACAATCTCATACTGCGGTGGTTTTGTGGAATTAATTGAGCGAGCTTCTTGTTGAAAAGTAAACATTTAAAGTTTTAAGTAAGCCAGCAAGTTGCAATGTAGTAATTATTTACATGAAGTGCTGTTTGCCACGTAAGCCACGCGCTAAATGTCACGGTGCCCATTTTAAAATAGTTGTGACATTTGACAGTGTTGCTTCATGATTATTTAGCATTCTATTTCCTCTATTCTCGAATCTAGGGATGCCAAAGTACGCTACCTAAACATTAAGATGGGCAATTATAAATGTTACCTTGTGGTAATGTATCACAAGCAGAAACTACCGGGATAAGGTCAAGTTTATTTACCGCTTGTATATAACTTGGGTAGTTTTGTTAAATTAATCAGTTTCATGTCCGTTCATTATTATTTAAACAAATGAAATGCCATATTTATCATTACTTAGTAATAACTATCTTAATGTCTCAAACTGGAAATCACATTGGAAGAAAATTCTAGAAAGCTACCACTTTGGCAATTAGATACCATTGCAATTTTACTTTTTCCTGTGAGATGTTAACTTTGCAATAGATCCCAGACAGCAAATCAACCGTTTTTTACATCAATTCAACGTCTGCAGACGTTGAATCAATGTAAAAAGCTGTTGATTTGCTATCTGGGATATTTCTGACTACAGCAGTCTGCATTCAGATACAGAGTCGGTATATAAGACACGTGCTACTTGATTAGACTCAGTTTCCTCGTAGCAAAGTCAGCATTGTTGCTTGCAATACCCTGCAACATGAAGTGGATTCTGAACATGATAATCGTCACGTGTGCAATTCATCGGTGCCCGGTTGCTGCACACAGTTGCGGTAAAATTAAGATTATTTTGTTGAAACAGTAATTGTTTTAATAATAATAATGTTAGTTTTTATATAGCGCTGTATCCATCGCAGAATGCGTTGATCCTCAGCGCTTTACAAAGCAGACAATGTCAATGCAGCCGTATAGAGACGCAACTGAGTACATTATCACCCGAATCTATTCCATTGCTGTACATTTTTATCTTACTTGATAACGAAACATAACACTTTTTCACATGTGTAGCGATAAAATTTATGATATTAACCTATAGTAGTTAGCACACCACGTCATTTTACGTTGTTTTATCGTCTGGAGACGCTGAAAGATATGAAACGTGAAACTTGTACCAGCCCGGGAGTTACCTCATTAATCCAATACATAGCAGAATGGTGAAAAAAAGGGCGATGGTTTGACACTCAGTAAGAGCATGTTGGAGTCTTATCAAGATATTCCAGTTTGTAACCAGTAATTTTTAGCTTAATTCAACGTCTGCAAAAGTGATGTAGAACCATTGATTTGCTAACTAAGATATAACAAAGGTCGGCGGGAAGATTGAATTCCTTGCTTTCTCGTCCAACAGCTACACGTTTTCCCTGAGATGTAGCCCAACCTTGATGAGGAATCAATCTAATTGCTTTTTTCTTCAATTGTAACTCGAATGATTTTTACTTTTTTACATTCGATTTTCTTCATCTTTGAGTTTGCTTCAATTGTTGAGCATGGTTTGATTCGCTGAACTTTGTTTGAGACAGATGATTGCAAGGATGAATTTGAGAGGTGTGATGAGCTCATTGAGATGTGCACTAAGATGACCAACTTCATGAACATGCAGTGCAGGAGAACATGCAGGATGTGCAAAGCAGGTAATTGTAATCTTTCCTTTTGCAGTTTGCTCACACTTTAAACTAAAGAGGGTTCGCTACAGATATGTCGGCTGCTTGGCTGAGTGGTGAGAACCTATGGGTACGACGTTCGAAAGAGCGCTGGTTCGACACCGCTCAAGAGCATGCGGCTGTGTCTTTGACAAGACACTTATTGACATGCTTGAAGGTGGACACAAAGTTGGCTTCCTTGTCTTCCAGGTAGACATAAAGTTGACTTCTGTTTCACTTAACTTACATTTACATGAATACAATAAAAAATATGAAGGTAAATAAATTGTACAATAAATGATTGCAAAAAGTATAAATGGCATTGAAGATTGTCCATGTGTTAAAACTGAACAGTAGTTTTTTATTGATAAAACTGAGTCTAGTGATTTGATACTGTTTAACTCATTAATAAGATTTAATTTGGATGAGCTTGACCGTCAGATGACACCACAGACCGATGTCTAGTTACACTCTGGCTGTAACAGTAAAATAATTTTGAAAAAAACTCAGTTAGGATCAGCAATCAATAGTGAATGAGTTTTTGCTTCATTGAGTACCCGATTCAATTGCCAAATAACAGCGCTATTCTGAAAGAGTGCAGTTTGAAACGTATATAGGCTACTACTGTAGATAAAATCAAAAATGTTTGACGAGTTCTGTCTTGTAATCACAAATTGTATTTTAACGAATAATGTGATTATAAATTTACAGATGTTCTGATGAACACCCAAACTTGGTACTGCTGTTTTGCATTCACACCCAAACTTTTCAGTATTCAAAATTCAGATATTTGTAAAATCCGTTTCAATTGGTTTTATACCATTTTTGGCGTTGTATGACGTAATGAACGTTAAAAGTACATGTCATCAACTATCCTTCATGTCAAGTAGTTGTTTCTGAATATATGGGAAAGCTTGGAAACTTTAAATCTGGTGTAGGCTAATGGCGCTTACATGAGAAAATTACTTTGTGAATTAGTAAAAACTAGACGATGCCTGTAAATCTGAAACTAGAGTCTCTAAATTTACAAAAGTATTTTCTCTCCACCCAGTAACCAATTTTACAAAAAAAATTATTTGTTGGCCAGAGATACCCGAGTGTCACGACAAGATTAACTTTTGCGACATGCTGAAGAGGTTTCGGCTGTGTACACACATGCGGAGCATGATGGAGAAGTATTGCAGAAGCACGTGCGATATGTGTCCAGGTTGATGAAAACTTATATTTGGAATTTTGTTTTAGTGAAATTATGGTTCATGAGACGTTGTTACGTCATATAAATCAAATTATGTCGCTACAATGTATTTTGTTAAAAAAATCAAAACAAAATTTCCTGCATTTATTTGGTTACAATCACTTTGATGGTACAGTATTAAAAGTAGTCGACTGCACCAGCTAAGCGGTGATAGTGGCCTACGGATGTTCTTTAGGTTACTGGTTGGAATCCCGTCGAGGTACATCAAATAACCAACTACCGGTCGATGTTCTATGAAAAGTTCATATTCTCATCTTACAGATGTTCCTGACGGTTGCACCGATTTGAATCCCCGTTGCAATCCTCTGGCCCAACTGGGCCACTGTTCGCCAAAATCTAACATCTACAACAAAATGAAGCACGAATGCGAAAGAACGTGCGGATTTTGCACCTGTCCCACACAAAGGCAAGCAAACAACGATAACTTACCAGCAGGGAACGATGAGATAATGGTGCCAGTACCAAAGTTAAAAAGGAAGAAATAAAGCAAATAGATATACAAAACTTTTTCAAACTTTTAATCCCATGAGTTTGATACAAGGCAGTGAGTTCGCTGAGTAGGCTGCCTTCATGGTGAAGTCATCGCCGGATCAAGACTTGCTTTTGCAAGCACATTGCATTGAACTGCAGCTTACTAATTTATAATGAAATAATTAATTTAGAAATTCCTCTTATTTCGCGTCTTGCAGAGCTCAACCAGACAATGAGACAGCTACGGATCCAGAGAGGGGAGGGGCAATTGGGGCGATGGCCCATTATAACGCAGAAAAGTAATTGTATTCATTGTATAGTGCAAGGTCGTTGTATTTGCAAGATCTATACCTCATTGCGATGTATTGAAATCTCTCCCCATTAAAACTACATGCTAGATCCGCTCCTGTAGTGAGAGATGCGAACGTATTTTTTTCATCACCTGACATGCTTTAGCATATTTATTTTTGTGTATTTATTTATTTGTATTGTAAAACAAGTGATGTGGTTGTAAATTGATTAAATCTACATTATTTGTGCTATTGTTAAGTTTGGTCCAACAAGTAAGAATTGAGCATTCCATGCGTACTGTGAAGAAATTGATATCACCATGAGAATGTTTAAAATTTGTTAGAGACAATTTCGTGCTTCTTCTCGCATTTCCAAACCCGTGGCCGCCGTTGTGGGGGTTGTGAGTATCTACTATATAAGACATCACAAATGGAGCTTGTCTAATTTCTTGTGTCGTTTTATTTGTTGTATATGAATAAACTCGGCTGCGTACCCGAGTGTTGAAAGCTCTGGTTCGACATTCGAAAGGGCTCCGGTTCGAAACCGCTCAAGAGCACGCGGCTGCGCCTTTGGCAGGACACTTAAAGGCACGCTTGAAGGTGGACACGAAGATTGGCCTCCCTTTCTTCTCGTCCACTTAAACTAAACCAGTGGTTTTTAACCCTTTTTTCTGACACGCCTTTTTTTAGCCACATGCTTTGCGCCCCCTCCCCCAATCTTGAATAACTGTAACGCTAAAACCATTTTTGTTTTGTTCATCACGACAAGCTATGGATTAGTGAGATTGCGGCTTGAAATTGGTTATAAGCAACTAGATTATTAATGCAAGGATTGTCACCAGAAATTGTGCAACGTAGGTTTAGTCCAACTCTCAGGATGCCATTGGTCTTGGCAGCAACTGCAGCAGAAAATGAGCTTCATATAAAGGTATGGATCCGGACACTGTTAGTATTTGAATGGCTTGAATTGAGGCAAGTGGTGTAAACAGAAAGATAATATTGAGTTATATTTTTAGTCTTACTTGGCTGTAGGGTTGAACTACAAAGAAAAAATTATCTTGTCCTTCTAAATAATTTTTTAATGGATTTCCAGGTTTTCGTTCATATCTGTAAATAATTTCATGACTTTTTGTAAGCCTCTAGTTGAAGCCCTCTAGGGGGGCTTAACCCCTGGCTAAGAACCACTGATCCAAACCATCAAACACAAGGCGAAAGCCTGGATACCTAAAACAGTTGGCTGCATACCTGAGTTTTTATAATCACCAGGCATCCTTAACAAGCTAGGTTCAACATGTGCCGAGCGCATGCAACTGTGTCTTTGATAAAACTTTTCTAAGAGTTTTGAATTTTTTTTTTTAAATTGTGTTAAGCAAGTTCATACAAAACATTCTCTTTTTATGTGAAGTTGTTCGTCAAATTTATTTGACTTCAATGCGGAAGTTTTTGAATGCGGACGACATGGATGGCTGAAAAGAAGAGTTGCTGCAGAGTGACATGGCTATTCTGGGAGAACTATGTTTTGAAAATCAAATATAAATTTCAGTCTCAAAGCAAACAAAAGTGGTATTCTTATCACATAAACTGCAAGCTTGGCAGATTTTTAAGGTGTTTTTTATATTTTGAGCACAAATTTGAAAAATTTATAGAAACTCCGAAATGGATTTAGAGCAAAGATGGCCGTCCACTGCTTTAAACGTAGCGCTTTCTTGCTGCCGCTACACTGCGCAAAAAAGAGGCCCTCCGCTACTCGCTACATATCGATGAACAGTAACCTTCTACGAATTCGCTACTCTGGTTAAAGTAGCCGACGCTACAATTACTTTTACACGCTACTTCTTGCTTTCAGCCATGGTTAACTATAAGAATACCCCGCCATGGCTAAGGCAAGACTTTCAATGTGATCAACAGTGGTAGCCAAGTATCTTGTAAGATCGAGATGACAGTCAAAGCAAATTTGTCACATTTTTGCGAAATAAACTGTTTCACAATTTAACATTAGCCTATTTTTTGTTTTATTAAAACAAATTAGTGCCCACAAATTAATCATCTTCAAACTGGACAAAGACCCAAAGATAATAATTGGAACTGATTGCAAGTAGGCAGGCTTCCTAGAACTACTATGCTGACGTCATACAAAAGAACATGTTGATAGAATTACAAAATATAGCCAAAAGTGCATGGACTGATTAATAATAATAATAAGAACATATATTTATTGAAGATTGCTCATGGAGCAAAAATTAAAACGTTTGCTAAAGTCAATAGGCCAATAATAACTAATAGTAAATGACAATAACCAAATGTAATTGCAATCCATTCCGATTGTCTCTGGGTCTTTTTCCAGTTTGAAGATGACTTATTGGTTAAGGTTTTGGGCTCAGATATTTTTTCATATTTTTTCGGAATAGCGATTGTGTTAGATCCGTTTTAACAGTCCGTTTTAACAGTCCGCCCCGTTAGCTCAGTGGTAACGCTCCCGACTCAAAATCACGCGGCGCTGGTTCGGCTCTCTGGGTGTGCGCTTGAGCAACGCATTTCAGGACTGCTCTCCATTCAGCGGCACCTAGTGAGTGGAATAATTCCCTGGCAACAACACTTCAACAATCGGAAACTCCACTCTGCCAATCTCGGTAACCGGCCCTGCGTCAAGAGCCTCTACAAGTATGCGAAACTACCAGGAATAACCTATCAAGGTTTTGTCAGTCCAAGGATAAAGATTTAAAACCAAACCAAAACCGTTTTACTTTGCTTTCACTTTTTCTAGACCCCTGCTTTGTTATGGCAAATATTATTTTTCGTTTTGATGGTTGGAAAGTAAGGAAAGTTGAAGTAAATACCAATTCTAAAAAAAGTTAGTTTACTGCTTATAGAGATTACCAAAAACTGTGTAAAATGGTAAAAGGACGGGTATTGGTAAGTTCTGTAAGTTAGTAGACTAACTATTTCACTCAATTCCTAAGAGCTTTCAAAAGACATACTAGCTTTTAACACTTAATTATTGGTTAGGTCAGTATTACCAGATTCTGCATAATTTCAGTTTATTTTGTGACGTAGAAAGTAACGTTCTTCGCAAGGACATAGCACAGTGATAAACTGTGACGTAATAACGAAGGCTATTTGTGATTTATTTATTTATTTTCTATTTGTGGGTGGTTAAAAAAAGCAAGAATTTTTTTGAACAAGGCAAGGATCGAACCCACGATCCTGAGTTTATTAGGTCCGTGCTTCACAAGTCAAATCAATGTGTAGTTCGATGTTACTCGAAAAAACAGCAATAAAAAAGTAGTCAAAAATTATATATACGATGCAAAATTTTTAACAACGTTTACAATATTTTTTGAATTTATCATAACGACGTCTCTACCAAACTACGTAAAACTAACTCGCTCTTATAACATTTAATGTTGGCATTTCTTTCATCAGACTACTTGGGTGAGGATAACCCCACGTGGTTGTTCTGCAATGGGGCAAGTAACAAGTTTTTACAAAGCCTTATAAAGCCATTCATGTCTCGCTATTATCAGATCTGTCACGTTGCCTGCCAAAGTGAGCACGAAACAATTAATTGCAACCCATCAGTTAGCGTCAATAGCAATCAATCAGCGTCCAAAAGGCCATACTTTTGTTACGTCACTGAGATTAACAACAGTCTAGAATTTGTTTCTCGGCAGCCGATCTTCACAGTCTAGAATTTGTTTATTATTTTGTTCACTATTTTTAAAAGTTATTAAGTTAGTATGTAAATGCTTACTTGGCTTGTGGTGCTTCTTTAGGTCTAGCGACACAACTATTTCTTTTTTCTAATTGCATAAATAGCTCTGCAAACACACTCTTAGCTTATCTTGCTCAAGGGAGATCATAGCACAGACGGTTGGTAAATTTAACTTCTTCAAATTTACACTGCAATATTTTGGAAAAGAAAATTCACAATGATAAAGCCTCTCATAGTATTGAGTTTGGTGGCGATAGGCCTGGCATCTGGTCAAGATGATTGTGGTAAGTTTAGCTTATGTTGTTTATTCAACGATACGTTTCTACAGAATGCAACGTCATAATGATGGCTTTTTATGGTCATTTAATGGTTGATAATGTATTTCTCATGCGGCGTTCCATCTTAGCTGTTCTGTATTACAGAAATGTAAACCAATAATCTAACTTTAATTTTTAGTAAACACGAAACTACTGTACAGTTTCAGTAATTTCATCAATTTCTTTTAATCTAAATATTTTTAAAATTTGTTTCCGTTGCTGTAAACTGCTTGACTGTGTGGTAAGAGCATACAGTACATGCCTAGTTCCAAATACGAAAAGTATATTATACAACTTACCTTCAATTTGATTGCATAAAATTTACTAAAGAAGATGTCAAGCTATCTTTACATCTTTTCTTAGATTGCTCGGACACGAAAGAGTTTTTGTGCAGTCTTCCGCAGTATAGGCGGCAGTGTAACGGGACAGACTTCCAAGCTGGATGGATACAGCTACACTGCCGTTTGACGTGTGGTCTGTGTACTCCTTGTGTAGATATCTCCCCTAGATCTTGTGCACCAGGTAACACATTTCAATTGAAAAGTAAAATTGCTGTCCCATATAGACTTTGTAAAACATAGCTAGACATAAGTTTAAAAGCAAGGACCTAAAATGTTTAGGCATAGTTTTTACTACAGAGCTCATTCTGACAGAATCGAAACAGCCCTTGGAACATTCAAAACGTTGACATTCAGTGATATGACGTTAGTGCATGTTATCTATCTCCATTTTGCTTCAGCTTTTCTCTGATTTGTTTCAGATTGCTTCAGGTATATCAATTTGTACAATAGAATATATGTATAAACTGCTATATCGACTAATGGACACAAGTATTGATGATGATAATAAACAACATTATAGTTTTTTGAAAATTAACTCTTCCTACTTACTTGTTTTTTATAAGTTGAGGCTTGATTGGCTTAATATTTAGCTTTTAAATTGAAAACCAACAATATTGTGTAAATCTAAAATAATCTAAAGTAATGAATGTAATAGTTGCTAAAATATATTTACAGGCTCATACTCTTGTGAAAACACTATAGACGACAGGAAATGTGAAATATTCAAACAAATAAACGTGTGTACTCAACCAAACCTCAGATATATCGCTGAAAAAAAGTGCAAAAAAACTTGCAACCTGTGCAAGCCCAGCCATTGCAAAACAACAATTTCCGCCCGTGAACTTGTTCCTTCGTGTTCACCAAGTAAGAGGCCAGCTTGATTGCTTTTCAATTTCTTCTCTGTAATGTGTTGGTTATGTTGTTTGTCGAAAAGGCAAGATGAAGGAGCACTTCATCTTCTGCTTCATCATGACAAGGAAGCTTTGTTTAAAATAAAGCAGGTTCTAGGACTCCGGTATCCTGTAACTACAACCTTTCCCCAAAACGTGGTAGTGATGCATGGCGAGTGAGCCCTGGAAGGCTGAAGGGCTCTTGATTGAGTAAGCCCATTTAAAGATATCTGAGAAATCTATGACGTCTTAGTAGGCAAAAAGAAAATGCAATCTGCTTTAATAATGTTATATGACGAAGAATTTGGATAAAAGTTATCTAGATTCGACGTCGAAGTAGTGGGGGTTTTATGATTGTCTAAGCAGGCAAATTGACGTCAAGCCTCGGCGGCGTATGAGCAGGTCTTTCTAGGCTAGATTGAAGGGCAAGAAATCATCAGTCACTCAGCAGTGTTGTCGTTCAGGACCCTCACACCATGCGCACCGTGTAGAAGACGGTGGGTTAGGCACTTAGGCAGTGGTGGATGACATGGTCTGGGGTCTGTTCTGTGGCGTCACACTCGCATTCTGATGAAGGAGCCAGGCCCCACTTGTGCATGTCCGAGCGAAAGCGGCCGACGCCAGTTCGTTAAGCGTGAAACGTTGGTAATACAGCTAATGTATTATTTGTAGTTTTTACTTTCATTCGTCACATTATATGAAAGCAGTTACTGTACAATGCAAGAATCGCTTTGTTTCTTCGGAGTGTGACCTATCGCTTGTGTCACACCACGAACAGTTGAATGCAATCGATGATGGATAAATTTCCGACGCGCGCAGACGCTCTTGAGCTAAACACTTAACTTATTTTATGTTTAAACTTTCAAACTGATCTGATTACTCCAGACTGTATCCACAAATTAAATAGCTTTAGAACAGTCAGGTTTAATGACTTCTTAACCTGAGTTGTACTTTCTTTCAGCATGTGGAGATGAATTTAAAGGATGTGGAGGACTTGCACGTAGCTTTTTCTGTCTCTTTAATGAAGATGTAAAGAACAGATGTCAAGCGTCTTGTGGAGTCTGCACTCCTTGTAATGATGGATCCCAATCTTCTGGAGGAGGAGGAGACTCACAGCTCCTCTCAGTGATGTCTGAGATGACACCACCAAGGAGAACAATTACAACACAACGACCATCAACTACCACACGAAGAACAACCACTTCAAGACCAGCAACAACCAGACAAACCACTTCAAGACCAGCAACAACCAGACAAACCACTACAAGACGGCCTTCCCCCAGGACAACAGGTACTCAGCCAAACACTCCATAAACTCAAAGTATTAAACCGGTTTCCTGTTCTTTATAATTTATGCAACTAACGTCTCGTTTCGCTCTGTGCTATTGTGAGAATGATGGTGGAAGCATTGTTTATCAATTTTTATTTCATTGCTATGTAAATCATTCTTTGAAATGCCCGAACATGAGTAGAAGATGTGGCTATAGACGAAAACGTTGGCAGAATTTTTGTGTCACTATACAATACAGTATAAATAAAGTATTGTTGCTTTGTTTCGAGTGTTTATAGTAAAACAACTCTTGTAACATAATAAAAGCTGTTTTTGTAATTAGCTGAAATATCATCATCATCATCGCGTTGTGTGCGTGACTACGCCGGGAAGGGAGTGGACTCTGTGAGACAACAATGCCTGGACTCGCACAACTACTACCGCTGTCTCCATGGAGCGGAAGAGCTGAAATACGATGAGAGCCTTGCAGAGTCAGCTCAGGAATACTTGGAAACTCTCGTCAGACTCAATTCTGAAGTCACAAATAGCGGCGATTACGATCTATTCCCCTCTCAGCCAGGTAAAAGATTTAGAACCTTTGATGGGAATACTTATAACGCATAAAGTAGTCTGTACCTGGTAAGCTGCATGAAATAATTAAAGAGTTAATTGGTGATCCAATACTTTAAAATTGCGAGTAGAATGTTGCACATAGCTTCCATGATAGCTCCTAAAGAGAGTTAGACGAAAATCTGCAGCTTCTAGACATGTGCAACGTTTTATTCGCAATTTACAAGAAACAAAGATTAAAGTCAAGAAAACTCAGAACTTTTTTTATTTCCATGTTTCAACATTTACAAACTGGTTCAGTTCAATTTATTTCATTTCTGATCATCAAAACAAAAAATTACCAAGAATGTGAGAAAAATTTTTGCTGCAACTGCAAGCAGAGATTTTGAAGTTAAAAAGAGGCTTGACCGCATAACATAAAGTTTGCTATTATAGAGTCTTTCCTAATACAGGTATCGGAAGGCCTCCAAATGTCGGAGAAAACTTGGCTTTTGGCAGGCCGCTCTATGAGGACTACACGATCGGAGACGCGGTGGCAGATTGGTACGGGGAAGGCGTCGATTATGACTTTAACAATAAAGTTATTATTCCATCCACGTGTAAGTACCGCTAGTCGTTTAAACAACTTCAAAAAATAAAAGCGATTTTTTTTCTGATATTCAGAGCTGCTGCGGTACGTTCTAAGAAACGAAAAAACTTTTGCGAAAAATGTAATGAATAGTAAGAGTTTAATTTTTTTCCTGAGCAAGTTTCGGCAATGAGTAATAGACTACTAAATTTGGATTCAGCGGACTAGAAAGCAAAGAAGTCGATTCTTGTGTTCACTTTCAATCACGTCATTAAGTGTCTTGTCAAAAGCACAGTCACTTGCCTTCGAAGGTGTTGAGCCGAGGCCCTTCCGATCTTCTGTGCTGACGCTAATCCAATATTAATCTAAATGCTGAGTCCCACCTACGGTTGATGTTGCAGCTTATTTCACTCAATTAATATGGAAATCAACAACAAGAGTTGGCTGTGCCTTGCTCAAAAAAGGCAATGCAACATTCGCTGCGGCTCACTACCATATGGAAGGAAATAACTTTGATGAGGTTCAAACAGCAATAGATGGACATATTGTAGGTGAGTACGGCCATTGTGTTTCAGCAGCGCACAATAAATCACACATTTTGGGAAAAACGGGTAATTTAATGAATTATGTGCTTTTGGTCATGAGGAAGCAATTCAGCAATTATGTGCTGATATCCATGATAGAAAAATTAGTTTGACTGAATAATGAATATTTTAAATCTTTTGAGGTGCCTGGTTGCACTTCCTGTGCATTGTTTATTTGCGAAATACTTGGAAAAGGTTAAGTTGAAAATCTGAAGCAATTTAATGACGTATTTTGCAGACGCTCAATAAATATAATAATTACCAATTTGGTTATCTAGGTACTGTAAAACCATTTAGAAATAATATATCAACAACAAGTGATAATTGCGTCAAAATACTCTTGAAGAAAAGGTAATTACAAGTATCACCAAAAGGGTTGAACTTCTTTTGTTAATTCGTTGGTTGTTTTCAGATATTTGCACATCGTCCTGTACAAATGGGACTTGCCAAGCTAGGGGAGAAAGCTCCTGCCAATGCCGGCCACAACCCAGAAATGAGGAGATACCAAGCTGTTCAGGGCCTTGTGTTGTAAAGTGCCCCCGGCCTTCAGAATTCGTTGGGGTTTGGCGTGACAGTTGCGAAGGGTCACAGATGTGCATCTGCCATCCCACTGGAAATGCCGACCTTAGATTCGCTCCTGGCGCGATATGTCGTTGAAAATGCTGCGATTGCATGCGAGTCGTTCCAACTGTATCATGTTTACAAACACGTAAATATGACTTACACAAACACACTGCTATGACGTACACAAGCACAACGCAATGTTGTAGACAGGATCAAAACATACAATTTAGTGTAGCCTACTCACAAAAAAATTAGTTTTTTCGCACCTTGCCTTTCTACCATATCATGTGATCTGTTCAACACCTTTTGATGCAGTTAACTTTGATTCTCGTGGAGCCTATATCGTTGAGTTTGAGCTAGTCAGAAGTACTGTGCAGTTTTTGTCTTTTCCTGTTTATAGATTTAGTTAACCATTGTATTTTATTCAGACGTAGTTAAGTTGTATGTTTATTATTCCTGAAGAGGACATCTTGAGATGTCGAAGACGTTCGATATTTAATTCGTTGCGTAGTTTTGTGTTTCTGTAAATGTAATAAACTTGAATATGTTAAACTTGATCACGTTGCTCGGCTTCGTATGCTTATGGTTCAACAAGACAAACTCTCTACCGAAGCTCTATCATAAAAAAAAGTATAAAAACAACCCAAATATTAAAGATAGTTCCAATTATTGTTTTAAAAATAGAAACTCTGTTGACTTAATCATGTTTTGGTAAGGCGAGTTCAACGTAAAGGCAATAAAAGTAGAAATCATTCTTTATTGCTTTGATTAATTGTTACCTTTATTTGCAATGCTACTTCTTGTTGTGCTTAGATAATACTATTTGTTTGATGAAACAGTGAAAACAAAGCAACCAAACAAAGCTGTATTGTATTCTATTGTAAATCCAGTTCAGTTCGTTTTTATTTTATTTCTGCCAATCACTAGGGTTGCCAGATTGGGCGCTTTTACGCCCAATTGGGCTACTTTTGATTTCTCCAGGCGCCAAAAATTCGCGTTGAGCGCGCTTTTTTGGTTGGCGCCCAATTGGGCTACTTTTTTTACAAATATAATATAACTTTTTATGTAAAAATTGTATTATGTTTAGGATTTTTACCTAATTCATAGTTATTTCATTGAGGAGTAGCGTTTTTGGAGGCCTCGGTCAGGCAGGGTTACCAATTTGGTACGTATAAAGATGCTAATTTTCAAAAATGTGCATGTTTAAGCTTTAATATCTGGCAATCCTGGCCACTTAAAGTGATCCAGATTTTCATGAAAATGCAGTGGACATCAGTTCAGCTTGCTTTTATTTCTGACGATCACAACGAAAAACAATATATTTCAAACATAGCAAGGTCTAGAAAAAGGTAGAAGCAACAAAACACGGACGCTATAACGTGCATGACGCCAAAGCAGGACAATCAGTTATGGCATGGTCGCAACACCTTAATAAAGTTTTTACAAATGTAGAAAGATGAGAAAAGAAAGGCTAGTGAAATTTTTTTAACAATTTATATGAGTAAAAAAAAAGATAGTTTCTATGTTAATCGACCAAGGTGGGTTATCAAAATTGTTGATGGTCTTGAGGGGAACACTCTTGATGCGTTAGCTCATCACGAAAAGCAATTAAACCATTTTTTGTGTTGCTTGGTGTGGAACCGGTACTTGTTTGTAGTTATTTTAACAAACAGTTGAGTGAATGCATGGTTGCCAATCATTTGCCAATCTTTTTAAGAGTTAAGTGAGGCTTCCCGTGACGCACCGAGTATTGAACGCGGGCCGGTAGAGTGAGGCA
Source organism: Aplidium turbinatum (assembly GCF_918807975.1). Classification (NCBI taxonomy): domain Eukaryota; kingdom Metazoa; phylum Chordata; class Ascidiacea; order Aplousobranchia; family Polyclinidae; genus Aplidium; species Aplidium turbinatum. Next base: position 24,185,739 of record NC_137480.1, read on the forward strand.
CCACTCCACTGACCGCTACGCCACCCAATATTAAGAACTGGGAAGCAGCTGACTCGATGACTGATATAGTCTTTCGCTGCTTCCTGTCTGTTGTGGTATTTAGATAGCTATGGTACTATTTTATTCGTATTGTTTATAATTGTACCGTACTATTTAACGTTTTATTTTTCTCTTGTAAGCTTAGTTTAAATGGCAAAATCGTCATTTCCGTAGGGTGGCAATTGACTTGTAGACCGTATGGTCGTTTCGTTGTCTCCCTGTCGGTATGGGAACTTGTGTAACTTTGCATTGTGTATATTAATTGCATATTTCAAACATGTACCTATGTTCCTGTTACTGACAAATAAAACATTGATTGATTGATTGATTTGTCTGAAAGATGTGAAGAACTGGAAAAACACTTATAATTTGGGACTGATGATCAAGCGTTCTTGAAGAATTTTGTATAATAGCCTATTTTTTTGCTTGGGCTCCAATTTGGGCTCTATTTTAGAACCCCCCAAAAAATTGGGCTACTTTTGGGCTACTTTTTGCATAAGCTTGGGCTCTTTTTTATATTAACCTCTGGCAACCCTACCAATCACAGCGAGTTTTGAGCTGCATTGATGGTTAGAGGCATATGACCGTTTCAAGGCAACTTTCCAACAGATTTAGCTCAAAATTTCTTGACAGAACGCATTGGCGACGTGGTGACTGTCCGATTTATCAAATGATTATCTGGATGCTGGTCTTTTTGGGTCTTCCCTTCCTCTTCTAGCTGTTATACGAGCAGTGTAGTTGAAATTTCTTAGTTGCATGATGAACTGCTCTTGCTGACCTTGATTGTGATAAATATCTGCCGCTCTGATAATAATCCTTCACCATGTAGGGTGACGATTTGAGCCCTTACTTTTTGTGCCCCATTTTCACTATATTCAATTGCGTAAAAGTCGAAATAAATCGATTTAAGTATTGATAACAATAAAAAAATATGCCTAATAAGCGTCAGAAATAAAAACAGCAAATATTATACAGTTAGGACAAAGAAATGCTGCAATATGATACAGTAATGCAAAACTCTTAAGTGTATGAGGGGTCTTAAACTTATGTTAGGCACTGTAGTCACAAGGGCTATTTGACCCTACAGGTGGCAACAGTAGCCTATAATACCATAACTGTCATCACAAAGTTGAAATGTCCACATGTTGTATTTGCAAACTATAACAAAGCAATAAATTACACCAGCATGTTAAAAAGTTACAAATTTAAAAACAGTTCCCAATAATATACTGTACAGTTCGACAAATGCAAAATTATTCCCATTGAAAAAAATGTTTTTAAGAAAAGTATGTTCATTTATTTGAAAGCCAAACTACTGTAATATAAATAAAATTAGTACAAAAAACTAAAGGTATCTGTATACGTTCTACGACAAAACACTGCTAATCTGTGGTTTTTGCGTCCTTTGGGTAGCCTATTTTCTTTTTTAAAATAGAAACGACGAAGGAAATGGAAGTTCGCAGTTGCTTGGTTTGCAAACTCCGCAGGATTTCTTGCATTTCTTCTGCACCAGAAGAGCCCAAGGTCCTCTCTTGCAGAATCCAAAGATGGAGAAGATTCTGCATCGTTTGTTGCTGTCCTCACATGGTTCTGCATCATTGAGAAATATAATAAACAGTCAAAGATTTGATTTAACTTATGGGAGTGATGTCTTGGTACGCATCAGTTTTGTAGCATGAGGTAACTTTGAATAAGTTCGTTTAGATAATAACAATAACAGAAAAGTAACAAAAGTTTTTCTGAAAAAGATTTAACAACATGTCAAGTCATCGCTGGTAAATATCCTATCAGGTTGCATTGTTTTTGCTTCAAAGTTAACTTTTCTAGGAAAAGCAATAAGAAATGAGCAATTCAACTACTTCTGAAAAGAACTTTCTTAATTATTTTAATAAAACTAATTGTATTCCTTTACCTCAACTGCTCATACCGCTCTAAACAAATAGGCCTACCTCGTAAAAACAACAAATTAAGATTTCTAACAAACTTATCCTCACCTACAACACAAAGCCTCGGTGCCAATGTATCAGGGCAGGGTTTGCATTCTCCACATGTCAAAGCGCATTTATCTTTGATGAACCTTCCTTGAAATGACGTGTCATTGCAAAGCGAGTTCACAGAATCATGATGGCAGAAATCGCTGCTGTCCTTACAATCTGGAAGAAAGAAAACTGATGTAATTGTTTATTTGCTTTGTCGCTAGGAAGGGTCAAAGTCTTCAACACTCTACCATTACATTTGCATCGTTAGGATCCATCGATGACATTGTGTTGTCATAATGTCACATAACGACATGAATCGTCCTCGTATTGAATCATGGTTCACGAGACACAATGCTAGGAGACTTCAACCACATTCTTTCATTTCGTCCCCCCCCCGTTAGCTCAGTGGTTACGTGCCCGGTTCAAGATCACGCGGCGCTGGTTCGGCTCTCGGGGTGTGCGCTTGAGCAACGCATTTCAGGACTGCTCTCCATTCAGCGGCACCTAGCAGGCCCGTAGGCAGACATTTTCAAGGGGGGGTTCCAAAATCCAAAAACATGGACCTTTTGGTAACACTTTCTTCTTTGTGTGTCCCCAAGCAATCAAAACATAGGAAGTGGCAATACGTAATATATAGGCCAACAAACAAAACAAACTTCAAATTGTCAACATTACAAAAACGAAATAAATAAATAAATAGGCTGCAAACAATTTTCACATTAACAATAGCATATCTACATGGGCGCCGGAAGCGGGGGGCAGAGGGTGCGGATGCCCTTTTAAGGTCATGTAAGCTACTGCACATTTTGCAATGTAACAATTTCTGCTATTCGCTTTTAGCCTAAATTTTCTACGATATGCGAGGTTCTAAACCAGGGTTCCGCAAATTGTGGGTTGCGACCCAAATTTGGATCGCGAGACCATCCACAGTGGGTCGCAAAAGGGTTTAAACTTACTATAAACATAGCTTGTATGTCAAAAATAAATACAATCATATACTCTTTGACGCACTGAGTTTCGTCTTTCCACCTAAAACATCGGGAAGCTGATCGTGAGCTACATGTTCAGAACAATGGAAAACCTCTGTCCTTCTGCCCCGAACCAAAATATGTTAGGGTGACACTAGACAGATCGCTCACATACCACCACCATTTGGTGTCACTGCGCAAGAAACTGACGTTCCGCGCTGGGCTACTGAAGCGCCTGGCAGGCTCCAGCTGGGGGGCGAGAGCTGAAACTTTTCCTATAGCAGCCTTAGCCCTTGTCTACTCTTCATCAGAGTACTGTGCAGTGTGCACCTGTTTGGTGCTGCAGTGCTCACTGCCACAACATCGACACAGCCAGTGTTTTTTTTAAGGTGTTTTGGGGGACCGAAACGGTCCCCCAAATTTCTCCAGCGGTTTCCCAAAATTTGGACTTGCAACTACAGTAGAAAAGTAATGGTTGTTTCTCGCAATGTCTTAAGCAAATATGGCTATTTTTTGGTATTTAAATGAAACACTTGCGGTCTCTTAAAACTACTTAGCGGTCACCCAAACCAAACCTTAAAAAAACCCCTGGACACAGCTATAAACAGCGCCTTGCGGACAGTGACTGGATGCCTGCGTCCCACACCATTAGACAATCTCCCCATTCTCGCTGGCATCCAACCCGTTGATCTTCGTTGTGAAGAAGCCACTCTGTCCCTCAGTCGACGAGCACTGGAGCCTAACCATCTTCTCTACCACAAGATCTCGGCTCTCCAAATGAGCACCTCCGTCGAATGAAATCAAGACACCCATTCGTGCCAGCAGCTCAACTTCTGATCAACGAAGCTTATGAACAAAACATCTACGCCGACACATGCTCCATAGGCCTGACACTACAAAGACAGGCATGGGTGCGCCTCTACAGTCTTCGTACGGGCGTCGGGCTTTTCCGCTCAAACATGCACCAATGGTGAATGGCCTCTTCCTCCTTCTGTAAATGTGCTGCCGAGGAACAGACCGCAGACCACGTCATCAATGACTGTAGAACGGAGTGGAAGGTCTGCGCGTCTTAGATGGTGAAACCAATGACTGTCTGCTGTCTAGTAGCCTTCCAGTGTAATCCTGGAACATCGTGAATCTGGGGTGGTAAAAGAAAAGATTCTTGGTCCCAGAAGTTCACACGACGACGACGACCACAGTTAGTAGGTCCACTCGCTTATTAAGCCAAATTTGGTCCATTTTTCTTTTTATCCGTTGTTCTTTTTTCTTTAAGTTTTTTCTTTGTCCCTTTTTCTTTTTTTCTTTAAGCCAAGTTTGGTCCACTCGCTTTTTAAGCCAAATTTGGTCCGCGCCAACAAGTATTTGCGGACCGACTCCTGTTCTAAACAAGCAACAATATATTAACATGTTTATTCAGAACTATCTGGAAGGTTTCAGCTGATCATAGGTAGCTGATCCTGTGATCGTATGTACACTACAACTTCTCCAAAATGTTGACCTTTTCGGCTCAAGGGGGGGTTCCCGGGAACCCTGAGAACCCCCCCTGGCTACGGGCCTGCCTAGTGAATGGAATAATTTTCCGGCAACAAGACTTCAACAATCGAAAACTTCACTCTGTCAATCTCGGTAATCGGGCCTGAGTCAGAAGCCTCTACAAGTATGCGAAACTACCTGGAATGATCAATCAAGGTTTTGTCAGTCCGAGGATAAAGATTCAAAAACCAAAACCATTTCGTTTTCAAACATTTGAATTTATTGTAATCTCACTTACCACCACAAGATGGCGTATATTCATTACCACATGCCAAGCTTCCAAGGAAAAGTACAAGGAGAAAGTTGATCATCTTCGTTTGGAAATTCATCTTTTCAATGTTGGACAGTTTCAATGTTTGTTCTTGTGATATGTTTTCTCACTGCTACGACTGCTTTGAATGATTCCGAAGAATGGTCGTCAGCTTTATATACAAAACGGTTGGCAAAAGAAAAAACAATTTTTGCTTTTTTATGTTTTATTCAAATGATATTTATATGTCAATAATGATAACATCAGCCGAATATTGTTTATAAATTTGACAAATATAATTCGTGTGGTAGTTTGTTGGTTAGTTTTAGGGTTAAAAACATCTTTAACAATGGTTTATTTTATCAACCAAAATTCAAGCAATTCGTGCTCTACATTTGATAATTACCATATTGCTGTAATTGCTCTACAATTAATCTTCAGACAAGCTTCAATTCACAAGCAATAGGTTTCTTCATTGTAACGAATCCGATTAACTAAGATCAGTACAAACTATAAATTGTCACCTCAACATGGAAACAAACAGTAGGCTACTAATAGTTTTGAAATCAATTTAATTTTAGCAGATCTAAAAATATATGTCGTTTTCAAAAGCAAATTTAGTCGTGTCTCAATTGGAAGTTTTGACGTAGGTAGAAAGACTTTGTTGAGGGACCAAAAGCAATTGTTGAGGGGCAAACATTTTAATGTTTGAAATAAAGAGTTTGCTTAAAAATATAGCTACTCATCATCCTTAAGTTCCTTCCTCTCGTCGAGGGTTGAAAGCAATGAGACGACAAGTTTCTCTGTTGTAAGATTTTTCTACTGCAGTTTTGTAGTTAAGTCCTGACCAGTCTTCAATATCATTAGTCCAAATTCTTGGTGGTCTGCCCCTATTTCGTTTGCCGTTCATTTTTCCTTCTAGTAGTTGTCTTTGAATAGAATTATTGCAAATCATGTGGCTAAAATATTTCAATTTTTTTGATTTAATTGTTTGTAGAACTTCCATGTTGGTTTGTATTCTGGATAGTACATCTTTGTTTGTGATTTTATCCTTCTATGAAATTTTAAGCATTCTTCTATAAATCCACATTTCAAATGCCTCAAGTCGTTTCACCATCTGTGATGACAGTGTCCATGTTTCTGCATTGTAGAGTAGCGTAGTCCATATATAAGTCCATATAGCTACTAAATGCAGCCAAACATTTATGACATTTCATTGAACGTGTAATAGCCTACAATGTTATTAAAATGCTGTGTCGATGGCGCACCACGCTGCATTCCAAGTGTCTTCCATGAAGTGTGCTGCGCTGATGGCATGATCGCTGAATGGATGTAGTAATTCAACAGCAGCTGGCACAGAGGGGTGTCTTGACTTTCGTTGCCGAGGAGATTCCTGAGGATTCCGGAGATTCAATGCTGTTACATGGTTTCATACCCCACCCGGTGGCGCGCCCCCCTGACATGGACCTGCCTCGGCCAACTTGGGTCAAGCTCAACAGAATCCGAACCGGAGTCGGTCGCTTCCATTCCAACATGCACAAGTGGGGTCTGGCTCCCACATCGGCCTGTGAATGCGGCGCGGAGGAACAAAACTGCTGACCATGTCGTTCTCGAATGTCCCATCTACAAGGCACCAAATGGAACGCATGGCATAGCAACGCTGGACGAAGCTACACTCACCTGGCTGTCCACCACCTGCCCTGAAATTTGATCTAGTCTCAAAGGAAAGAAGAAGAAGATTAAAATATTGTAATAGCATTAAAAACGTATTTTTTGAGTGAGCAAGAAGAAATGCTGTGGTAGACGATTGCTTCACCAAGCCTCCCCGTGGTTAGCCTCCCCGTGGTTACGTCTTCGATTGGAAGTAAGTTTTGCCGTGTGAATAGTTTTTATTTTTAGTTCTACAAAACAACTCCTTCTTTCACCAAGCACTCAACGACAGGGTTCAACTCTCGAGGAAGGCGATTGAGCAACACCCTTTAATGCTAAATACCAGCCCGCCCGATAGCCCAGCTGGTTAAGCGACCGAATTTAAAAGGAAACGACAAGACTAAAGGGAGCTGGTTCGTTTCTCGGAGTGTGCATTTGAGTGGGTAGCCACTTTAACAAGTCGAAATTCTGCCACTGCGAATGACTACAATGCAACCGCCAACCAATCACAACATGTTATAAGAGGCTACCGTTCAATTGTGACCCTTCTAGCACTCATCCAGAGAGTTAATGCTTGTTTTGAACTTTATTTGGTAATTACAGAAGAAAAAGAGCAATAGCAGTAGTGGGAATCGAACCCGCGTCAATGAAATGACTACTTTCTAGCCCTAACCCTAACCCCTAAGCCAACTAGTTGACAAAAAACCTTTCCATGCACAGCATTCAGCTGCAGCTTCGAATAATCTTTTTACTCACTAATTAACGTAAAGTAATGTAAACTACAACACAAACTGTACTTTTATTGATGTTCTTACCCCCCTCTCCCTCAAGCTGAAGAACATAAAGAAGGGGTGTTGATTCACAACACTAGATGTCGTTGAAGAGACGTAGAAGAGACCTTCAAGTAGAGGTTATCCCCCAGCGCTAATAATAATACTGTTATAGTTTTCTTTAGGCTATTGTCACTCCACAATAGCTACAGTCTTTTAGCGACCGAGCTCATTTTTAATTTTATATCAGGTTTACGATGTCATCACATTATTACGCGACTTATTCTCACTGCGTTATACAAGAACACAATTGGTAGGCTACCGCTTTTAAAGTCTTCGGTTTGACTCGACCTGGAATCTATCTCAGATCCATCAGCACTAGAGCCAAAAGTGATCACCATTTGACCTCTAAGCTGGTCGTCACAATCCTTTGCTAACAACACATTGAAACTTCATTATCGGCAGCATTGAAGTTTACGTTGATACAACGTCGTCTATCGTTGATACTTTGTCGTCGTCACACAAGTCAACCATGTAATAAACAATTAACGGATAACATCAGTTTATTATAAAATAACATCAAATAATTAACGCCCATTAGATCAGTGGTTGCCCGCCCGACTAAAGATCAAGCAGTGCTGGTTCGGCTCTGGAGGTGTGCACTTCAGCAACGCATTTCAGGAATGCTTTTCATTTAGCGGCACCTAGTGGATGGAATACCAGGCAACAACATTTCAACAATCAGAAGCTTTGCTCTGTCAATCTCAGTAACTGGTTTTTGCGTCAAAAGCCTTTACATGTATGCGAAACTACCAAGAATAACCCATCAAGGCTTTGTCAGTCCGAGGAAAAAAGTTTCAAAACCAAACCCATAAAATCTTTCAAACGTGGATCCTTGTTGAGTTAAATGCGATCTCCATCAAAGTCAACTTGGTCAAGTCAATTTGGGTTTTGTGGCCGTGCTAACTACTGATATATAGCCTACTACATAATTTTTCCTTCAGGCACGTTTTAAACCTTTCAAGATTTTGCCACCTTTTCCCGTTCATTAACGTGCTGGTAAGTCTATATCGATTTTTGTAGTTAGTATCTTTTTTGTCCCGGACGCGTTAATGACGAAAAATAAAATGATTGATTGAACTTAGATCGTAGGCTATCCATCTTTAACCAGAGGCGCACCCACAACGTCCTTTATCTGGTGTAATATTCGACCTCTCGTAAGTGTAGTTTTGCCTTACAAACTGGAAGATGCAAAAATGCATCCAGCTATCGTGCCTTCTTTTCTTTCCTAGATGCTCTTTTCCTTACGCATACTTTGGAAGGCAAAACTGTGCTTTATGTCGTTCCAAAGTTGCTTGTGTCGTTCCACTTTATAGCCAGACTGGCAAACCGCAAGTTGTTTGGTTCTGGTGGCGAGTTTAGTCTTACAATATGTATTTTCTTACAAAATTGTGATTCAATTCTTTTGTTACACATTTTAAGAAAAATAACCGTCTTTGTTTAATCTTGAAATCTACTTGCAGGGGTATCTACCTCTAAATACCCATTGTCTGTATTGCAGGATCATTTCAAGTAAAAGTAGTATTTATCTATTAAAAGTTGATTCTAAAAGAAATGAACAAAAGCGCAACTCGTAGATGGTAATTTTCCCGCGACTACGATGCAAAAGTAGGCTAGTCCAATTTTGAGGCAAAAATCGCAGAATTGGCAACTCTTATAACTTGTCAGGCAATATCGGCACTTTTAGGGATTGGCAAACATTTTAAATGGTTATTGCATGATGTTTACCTTCACCTTAATCGGAAAATCTAGCCCGAATAAAACTGACAACCCTGACAGTAAGTATCTAGGTGAACCTCTTGGAAGAGGTAGGCAGTAGCGCACTTTTTTCGTTATCGGATCACAATGTTACCAAACTTCGGCAAAACTAGTCCGAACGGAATTGGTAACCCTGACAATGGTTGTTTAGATGTAACACCTGCAGGTCTCCGATTTATAAAAAAGTAATTTAATCTGGCAACACTGCACACAAATGAATTGATTCTACGTCACCTACAATGTGGCTACGAATTATCAAAATTTAAATAATTATCTAATCTGGCAACACTGTAAACAAACAACTTAATTTGAATTCTTCATTGAAATTATTTCATAAAAATAAACAAGTTTAAGAAACAAACTTACTTTTGTTGATGTTTGTCGACCTCAAGTTAAAGAACATAAACAAACCTTGGTTTGACGATATTATAAACATTTTTGTTGATGTTACGTCACCTGATGTAAACAAGCAGTTTGTTGTTGCATTTTTAACTCAACCAAACAAAATCACTGGATGACATAATTTTATTGTAAACATCAACAAATAAATAAAAACATCAACAATCCTTGTGCGTGAGGGAAGGACCGCTGCCACCATCGATGCCAACCTCGATCTTCAACTTCTGTAAAAGACAAAGCGAATAATTGACGTTGATTTAATGTTGACACAATTAATTGTTATAACGTTGATACAACGTAAACAACTCTCACTTTATTGTCCGTCCGATCCAATGCTTCTTGTAGCTTGGATATTTCCTCCATGTTTGGATATCTGCTCTCCCAATCTCCACCATCATCGAGGGATTCAAGCAACATCCAAACATTCTCCTCAACCTTGTGCAACACCGCGATGACGTCATCCACAGATAGGAGGTTGCCATCGAGATTCATCCGAACAATCTAAACACAAATTAATTATGATGCAACATTAAACATAAACAATTTATTTATGTTGTGACTTTTTGTTTATTTATTTTATGTTTACAAGAATTGTTAGAAAATGATTAAAATTGAAAACTTGAACTTACTTTGTGAAACTTGTTGAAACTGAGACGTTAAAACAACGTAATGCGACGTTGAATCAACGTAACAACTGACCATGAAGCAATGTATTGGTTATAAAAGTTAAACATGACTCACGGATCCAGGCATCGATTTGATCGCCTCCTTCCATGGACGGAATTGATTGGAAGTCATGTTGCATTGGAACAGATCAAGGAATCCAATCCGCGTCGGCATTGATTTGATGAATGACGTCACTGCATAGATGTCATTCTGAGTGTCGGAGGTATACATCGCTATCGCCCCTCCATCAAAATGACGTCCTGCTGTGACGGTCACTTCCAAGTCGTTGCCTTCACCCAAGATCTTTGAGATGGCGATGATGGGGCGACCATCATTGTGATCTAACAAAGCAGGAATAATATCAATCAATATTAGCTCGGCTAACCAGGTTGTAGTCTAAAACCACAGTTTGGTTCTAACCATAAAATAATCAAACATTGAACACAAGTTGTTTACTAAAGAACAAAACATTAATTCATTCATATCGCAAACAAAAATATAAACAAATTATTTTGAACAAAACTTTCAGGTTTGAGTCAAAGTTTTAATTTGAAGATAACCTGAGAAGACTTTTGTTAGCTGGTCACAAAATCACAAGTTTTGTCTTCAACGGCTTCAAAGTTTTATCAAATTAGAATAAAATACTTAGGCTAGCTTTGCAGGTGGAAACTAAACTTTTGTTAAAATATTAAACTAACCAGAGCTTGCAAATTAACATAAACTTTGATTTCTTTGTCGATAAACCTTCGAAGCAACTTTACAACTTGATCGTGAAAACTTCTAATCATGACATCCATTTCTTACTGCAGCTCAATCCAAGCTGATGCTTTTCCAAACTCAGAAGACACTGACACAAACAAACTTTAAAGGCAGCCGGAGACGAACCCTACGCGCCACGGACTGAGTTGAAGAATAGGTGTTGAATTTAGAAGTTATGTCGGCGCTTCTCGTCTTTTGGTTTGAAAGAGAAAAAGAAAAAAGTGCTTATGCAGTGACGTCATGACCGGTCAAATAGTGTTTCAGATTCAAAGACCGGAGCCGGTCAAATAGCCACTGCCAACTTTAAAACATTTGTCTGATGAAACCAAACAGAATGATGACAGAATTGAAATATAAACCAATTATTTCTTGCTGCAACTGACTCAAAACTGATCCTTCCTCTTCAACGACTGAAAACAATATGGCTGTCGCTTGCAGATTTGCGCGGGAGTTTTTGTGCAGTGTTGCCAAACAAAAATTAAACTGGAAAATTAAATGAAAACGACAAACAATAAAATAAATTTGTAAAGCTAAACCAGTAGAAAAAAACACTCAATAGTTTCAACCTTCATTGAAAAGAATTTATAATTAACCATTACCTTGTAAGTTTCTAAAACGCGCCCATATAAAAAAAAAGAAGATTAAGCTTACAAATAGATTGTAATGTTGGCAACTCTATTAAAAATGTCGTTTGCAGCTTTGCGCGGGATTTTTGCGTAGTGTTGCCCAGAATAAAATAATATTTACCTACACATTTAAGTGGCAACTAGTTTCAGAAAATTTATTGTTTCGATGCTTTAATTATTGAAGTTGTTACCTTAAACCTTTTTTAATTTCAAGGCATAAATATTGAATATTACCTTTCTAAGAAAAAGTTTAACATTCTTCGAGTTCAGTAGGCCATAACATGTGTTGGCCAGTGTTGGCCAGTGTTGTACAAGTGAATGAAATAAATTGACGGCGTCAGCGTCAGTGCGAATTGCCTAAAAACTTTACGGCGTAAAGTACTGCGTGTCTGCGTCTGCAGGGGCGCCGGAATGATTTTTGACTAGGGTGGCAGGATTATCATAAAAGGGCACTTTTATTGCTGAAAGGCCATTTTTTTAAGTTTTAAGATAAAATACAGCGATATAATGTTCATCTATCAGCTCATTATCGAGTAATGATACAATTATCCGATATACAAAGAACAATGGCACGGAAGGGCATCATGCTATGTTATAATGGTGTTACCTACTGTGATACAGAATTTTCTGTCGTGAATATTATTTCACATAGTTATATGTCTGTGGTTGAATATTATTTAGAGGCAAAAATGAAAGATTATAATTAGACTAAAAGCGAATAACAGGAATTGTTATAAAGGGCGCGGACAAAATCCTGAGAATGCTTTAAAGTGTAATATTTCTGTAAATAGTGAATAAATCGCAAAATATTTTAACGGTGTATTGCCAAGGCAGTAACTAACAATCATGCAAAGTTTTATTCAATAAGTCCCTCTCTGGCCTGAATAACACGCTCAAGTCTACTTCTGAAACTTTCTACCGCTTTACGTAGAGTTTCTTGGGGCATTTTAACCCATGCTTTTTTGAGAGAGCACTTCAACACCTCAACTGAGTCATGGGATGAAGCACAGGCATCTGCTTCCAACATAGACCAAACACAAAAGTCCATTGGATTCAGGTCTGGTGATGAGGGCGGCCAAACTTCCTTGCTCTAGAAATGAGGAAAATGGTTCTGGCACCATTCCTGGGTTTTCTTGGACATGTGGGATGGCGCACCGTTTTGTTGGAAAGTGAATGGTTTCCTTTTGAAGTGCTTCTTAGCCTCTGCAAGGGCAGGAGTCAAAATTGTCTCAATGTACGAATTGGTGTTAACTTTAGCGCCTTGCGGAATAAAAATGAGGAGAGACTTCCAGGTTTTGGAGACAGCGGCCCACACCATGACAGAAGATGGTTTCTGGTGCCTGAAAACTTTTTTCGTGGAGTCAGGAATGTCTGCAGAAGACATAGCTGGTCACAGCGGTAAACCATAATCTCTTCGTGGGAAAATTGTAACGTAAGATTCCCAAATCCGTTCGTCTGCATGCAATGACCCAAAAATAAACACACTTTCGAAACGTCTATTCAAACAGTGTATTCCAGTAAAATTAGCCCGAGGCTATCGAAAATAGGTGTAACGCCTACACCTCTAAAAAAACTGTCACTACAATACAGATTAATTGGATAAAAGACGGAAAATTTGTCCAGCTAGCAAGCACTAAGCCAACAGTTAAATGTGCGGCCAACTTTCAAACAATCATTTTACGAATGACCAGAATAGATATCAATATCTCAAATTCACGTAGAAAGTAACTGTGACGCAATAGTGAAATCAATTGTCACGCAATTCAAAACAGGTGTTCGAGCTAGTGAACCAATGCATTCATGTTTAAACAGGCCCAAACAGGTCTGAAACAAGTCTATGAACAATGGTGCAATTTCGGCACATGCTTTAGGAATTTCCATGACGTAATATTCAGTAGACTTGAACGGTTTTTATATGACGTTTGATTTGGTGAAAATTGTCGGGAACATAGCGGCCCCTAGTTATGACAGTCTGACATGGCATAACTAAAAAGAATTGACGACAATTGTGAGCCAATGAATAAAAACACACGATACACAAATTGTTTGAATCACTCACGTTTAAGTTAATACGTAAATACAAAGGGCATGCAAAGAATGAACAGCAATAAGAATAAACACGATGATACATGAAATTGGTACCATAGGTATTAGGTACACGCAAAAAATGACGCTATATACCATGGTTGCGATAATAACCGACTGTTCTGGGCTCAGACAAGGGTCGGCCACCGCAGACAAAACCAGGCTCAAACCATAACACTTAGGTGTTCTTTACGGGGGCGAGGCACGAAATATCCCTCAACACGTAGTCTACTTTTACTTTCCCCGTACTCTCATCATAGTTGCAGACGGCAACTTTGGCTCTACGAACCACAGGCTTCCCTTTCCTAATTTGTGGAACTACCTCATGCACCCTCCCAAGTTGATACTTCCCACGTTTACCAATGTCCTGGAGAGAACCTACCACTACAAGTTGACCAGGCTCCAAATTCTCGGCCATTTTTAGCCATTTTTTCCGGCCCTGAAGACCTGGCAAGTAAAAATCGATCCATTTACTCCAAAACTGCTGAGAAAGTGACAAATTGAACCGATAATCCCTTCTTAATTGGTCACGATCATGTGGTTGCCCAACAGCACAGTATGGGTCTAAGTATGGGGTCAAAAGTGAGGCAGGGGTGATGACAGTAAAATCCCTAGGGTCGTCACTCAAAGGTACCAAAGGGCGTTCGTTCACGATCCGAACGGCACTGCCTGTGTACGTAAGCAGTTCAATAAAATTAGGCTTACGTATTGAAGCGGCCAAAATGTGAAAAAAGTACTTGGTCATATCGGCCACGAAACCAAATCTACTCAGCCGAAATCCAGCCAAGAGATCTGCCAGAGGATTTAACAAATCAGGACGCGAAAACATTACCTCATTAACACAAGTTCCTCGAAATTCAGATTGTTTTAAGGCCTTCTTCCTTAAAGCAGCAGCTCTATCTGACGCCAAAACAAAATTGTTAGGTAGATCAATATCTTCCTTCAACGGAACAGGTATCTCAAATCGACCATCTTTCAACTCAATATTCGGTTCGACAAGTTCTCTAGCCAAAATATCATTGCGAGACAATTCACAGGTTTCATTTTGCAAAGTCAAATCCTGAATGACTTTATTCAGGTCTGCTATTTCCATATCGCGAGACTCAATTTTACGCTGAAAGCCAGAGATGACATCCGACTCTGAAGACGTCTGCACTCTGCACACTTTAGCAACGCTTTCAACTAAGGGTGTCTTACCACCACAAGCCAACCAACCGAGAGGAGTGAGTAAAGCATGCGGTTCACTGCGATTTTCACCAACACGTTCTTCTTTTGCCCACATCAAATAAGCGTTGTCATTGCCAATCAGTACATCTACAGTACTACAATCATTCAAATGAAACATATTCACGTCATGAAAATGACGGAAACCACTTAAATCTTGTTTATGAGGTAAAGTTTTAACATCGTCAGCCCAAGCTGGGTTAACCACCGAGGTTATATCACAAAACAGTTCATCAGTCTCTAACGACTGGATGTTGAGTTTAACAAGGTCAGCACAAGTAGGTTTCTGACCAGCCCGAGTATCCATTTTAAACGACGCTTTATCATACGGTTTAAGACCAAGTTCGCACACCAAGTCACTCGAAACAAAGGTCAACTGCGAACCAGGATCATGCTGACAATACACCAACTTCGATTTGCCAGTCATTGGATTCAAAACACGAGCAGCAGTAACGCGGTTAAAGGCTGCTTTAACATTTCCAATCTTAACATTACGCACAGGAACTCTGGCACGAGCATCATCTTTCCCAACCGAATCCAGAGAATCACGTGACGTCACATAAAAATCATGCAGAAGAAAATAGTGTTTCCTATCGTTGGTAGGTCCACACTTACGACAGTTATTTGCATGATTACAGTCTCTAACCATATGCTGGCGCAAACAATTCAAGCATTTGCCAGCTTTCACAATGACATCTCTCCGATCTTTAGGTGTCAAGCGCAAAAATTCTTTACAATTAGACAAAAAATGATATTCAACTTGACCACGTGACGAACAACAAAAACACGCCGGTATGTCACTATGTCTGGCCACACCGCCGCGCGGTGCGCCAACAGCAGTCGAGTACTGCGAACTCCCTGAAATCACATTATCATGGGGTTTTACCGACGTCTGCCTAACCGGACATGAAGGCAATTTTCCTTTGCCAAACTTTTTAAAATGCTGCGACTCACCAGAATCGCCCATTAGCATAATGCTAAAATCAGTCGACTTGCGCGTTTCCTCCCGTACTACAAAATCAAACAAACTCTGAAAAGTAGGTTCCTCAGTGCTACCATACTGATCACCTAAAAAGTCAAGATAACGCTGCTTAGCGTCAAACGGGAGTCGCTTAGCCAAATCCAAAACAAAACGTCCTTCTAATTTATCACGCTGACCATAAGCTTTCGCGTAAAGCAAACACTGCGACAATTCATCTTTAAACTCTTTCAAATCACTGGAAGAGATAGAAGTCAATTTGCTACCATAGCGATACTTTCTAATTTCTGGTTCTGCGAAAAGACCTCCACGAACTCCAAAACGTTGGGACAAGCGAGCTAACGACATTTCTATCATGTCTTCCTCTGACAAGCCAGGGGTGTCAGAAACCAAATTAGCAATCGTTTGTGCAGCTGTTCTAACACAAGCTGCTTGCAACAAAGTCAAACGAGTTCCCTTAAAGGGCGAAGCTGCCATCAAGGCCATAACACGATTTTTAAAGAAGACAAATGGCATATTATTACCGTCGTAACCAATCAAGGCCGCCTTATCGAAGAACGTCCTACTATTTTGGTATTCAAAAAAGCAATCCTGCTGTTGAGAACTCGATTTAGCGGGAGAAGACAAGCTATATCCCTTAAGGGGCTGAGTGGGCTCAGTCACATGCACAGCCCGATCACGATCCTCACACACGTTAAAATCAGGAGACGCGATACGCCTCTCACAACCACCCAAATTACGTGTAGCTGGGCGATCAAAAACTAGCGGCGCTGAAAACTGTGAAGGGGGCAAAGCATTACTGCTAATGGCGGCCCCGTGACCTGTACGCTCTGGGGGAGGAGATCGGTTATAATTCACAGACCTTGGCTCTACAGCCTTCGGAAGACCCTTAGCCGCGGCCCCGAGACCTCCTGAAACATCTTGAAAAGATGTGGATTGTACTGGTCCACTTACAGACTGAACAGGCGTCTGGAAAAGGTTAGGTAAATTAAACTGCGATTGATGTTCACTTCTGGAATGCCTAGAAGAGCCCTTCCTAGAGCTACGCCGGGAGCCCAAATCAGAACGATATTCAGCTAAAACTACCTCTTTACGTTGTTCAGCCCTCAACTGAGCGTCTTTGAGTGCGAACTCAGCAGCTCTGGCTTCGGCCTGAGCTCTCGCGGCAGCCTCAGCTCGTACGGCCTCAGCTCTCGCGGCGGCCTCAACAGCTCTCGCTTCGGCCTCAGCTCTCACGGCGGCCTCAGCTCGTACGGCCTCAGCTCTCGCGGCGGCCTCAACAGCTCTCGCTTCGGCCTCAGCTCTCACGGCGGCCTCAGCAGCTCTTGCTTCGGCCTCGGCTTGTATCTGGAGCTCCTCTCGTCTTAGCTGTAGGTTAATTTGTGAAACTATCCGTGATGAGCTCTCAGACATCCTAGTGCTTACATTTGAGGCGCTATCCTCAGGATGTATGTCAGCATCCAACCTATCTGAGAACTCACTTTCTTTTTGTTCGAAGTTATTTTTTAACGAGTTAAATTCGGGATCTACCCTATCACGAAGTTCTGCCAAGATTGCAGAGTTAACAATTTTACTCAAAAGAGCATGGAAATGCCGTAATTCCTCTTCTAAAGTAGATAAGTTAGATCGAAAAATTAACAGTTCCTGCTTATCACTCAAAGAACCTAGGGCCACAGAAAGTTTCCCAATTTGAGTCAAAATATCCCGTCTAAGATGCCGGGCCTCTCGAACTGACTTAGCCTCATCGTTAATGGGTCCCTCCCCAGAATGGCCTGCCCGACCGCAAAGAACATCATCAGGCTTAAACTCAGTCGAGTCGACGGCGGTCGAGTCCCTGTCGCCACCGAGTGTAGACATATTAAATGTTAGGGCTAAATTTAACAATTAAAAAATTAAGTTACACAAACACACAAAATTACAGTAGTTATAAAAAACTTAACTGTAAAGACCGTAAAAATACAAAAAAGAATTTAAATGCACGATACCGTAGCTGTACGAGTATGTGAAGTCCAAACGTCCACAAAACTTGCTTGGATTCTTCCACTTGAATCTTCAAGCACAGATGGATTGCCTTTAATCTTCTTTCTTGCCAATGAATGTCAAAGTTATTTTTTTTCTGTACCAAACTGAGAAGAAATGTCTTTAATTTTCTTTGCTTCTTTAGACTACCAACCAACAAGATCTTCTTTTATTATTTCTTTGCTTCTAAGTGCTTCTTGGCCTACCAACTAACTAACTTCGTCTTTTATTTTTTATGCTTTTAGTGCTTCTTGGCCTACCAGCTAACAAGAACTCGTCTTTTATTTTTTATGCTTCCAAGTGCTTCTTGGCCTACCAACTAACAAACTTCGTCTTTTATTTTTTATGGTCACAGCGGTAAACCATAATCTCTTCGTGGGAAAATTGTAACGTAAGATTCCCAAATCCGTTCGTCTGCATGCAATGACCCAAAAATAAACACACTTTCGAAACGTCTATTCAAACAGTGTATTCCAGTAAAATTAGCCCGAGGCTATCGAAAATAGGTGTAACGCCTACACCTCTAAAAAAACTGTCACTACAATACAGATTAATTGGATAAAAGACGGAAAATTTGTCCAGCTAGCAAGCACTAAGCCAACAGTTAAATGTGCGGCCAACTTTCAAACAATCATTTTACGAATGACCAGAATAGATATCAATATCTCAAATTCACGTAGAAAGTAACTGTGACGCAATAGTGAAATCAATTGTCACGCAATTCAAAACAGGTGTTCGAGCTAGTGAACCAATGCATTCATGTTTAAACAGGCCCAAACAGGTCTGAAACAAGTCTATGAACAATGGTGCAATTTCGGCACATGCTTTAGGAATTTCCATGACGTAATATTCAGTAGACTTGAACGGTTTTTATATGACGTTTGATTTGGTGAAAATTGTCGGGAACAATAGCAAGGATACGATGATTTTGTCGGTTACACACTGCTTCGACATTGAACAATTTTTCATCTGAGAAAATGATCTCTCCCGTGTCCGTACCTGACTTCATTTTGTTCAGAAGAATTTTAACTAGAGCGAGTCTCTTCTCTTTTTAGAGGTCTTTGAGGTGTTGGCAAGTTTGCATTTTGATGGAAGACAACTTCATATCGGTTTTAACGATCTTCCTGATCGTCTTTTCATTCACATTCATTTCGGGAGCCATTTTCCTCATTGATCTCTTGGGATTGCGGCGGATTCTGACTCGAACCGCATTAATGACCTTTGGGGTACGAGAAGTTCGTGGTCTCCCACTTCGAGGGCGATCTTCAGCACTGTTCAGTTCTTTAAACCTGCTAACAGTGTTATAAACCGTTGATTTCGGTGCTTCAAGAATCTTTATTATCTCTGAATTTGTCTTGCCTGCTCGATGAAGCTCAATGATAGCTGCACGTTTATCACTCATACTTCACAATAACGCTAAATTATGATAAACTGATGACACATTCTGAAAGATAAGGTTTAATACAACAAATATGCACTATCAAACACTTGCTAAATCTATGAACATAGTAAATTAATATTTAATTTTAGTCCAAGGACTTTATCCGCACCATGAATTGCAAAATGTGCAGTAGCTTACATGACCTTAAAAGGGCACCATTGCCCCTCCTGCCCCCCATCCACAGAAAAATTGAGGGCAGGGGGGCATTTGCCCCCTTTCCCCCTCACTACCGGCGCCTCTGTGCGTCTGCTCTTAAAGAAATTGACTGTGTCAGCGTCAGCGCTAATTTCTAGCGCTATTTTAGACAGGGTCTCACAAAACGGAAGTATTTCAACCAAGTTTTATGGGCTAACAATAGCTATAAATAAAGAGCAGGTTTTATGTTTTGAGAATGTATTGTAATTACTTAGCTGCTTAGCTTATTGGTTAATTCCTTGTAGAAACACAAGCATTTCAAAATGTTTGTCTGACAATCTGCTGCGTTTGGGACGCATAATGTCCTTTCCAAGTGAAAGCATGCGTTCCACAGCAGCAGCGCTGAATGGTATTAGTGTGTTGTATTTCAAAAACAAGTCTTGAAAACGTTTACTCGGAAAGGTATCACTGTTCCAAGCGTGCTGTGATGGCTTTAGCATATATAAATCTTTTAACGAGGTCCACTGCACCAATATCGCTCTTTTCAGGGCCATAGAGCTCTTGAAATAAAGTATCTTCAACCTCCTCGATGACATTAATTGATTTTTCGCTTTCTTTCTCTGATCCCTCGTCCTAGATACTGCTTACGATATCAGTGATCACCCTTTGGCGAACTTCTTCCGCTTGTGTTCCAGGGAGCCATTCCAACCAACGCAAAAGCGGGTAATTCGAATGAGTCGCGCTGGCCAGAATACATTGTGAAACTCTCATTGTGAAACGAGAATTTCTATGAAAACAAAAAATGACGCTTAGCGGGTGACGCTTAAAATCGGCAAAATAATTGACGGCGCTATCATCATCATCATCATAATCCATCGTCGGTTTGTTTCCCACTAGTGGGGGTGGCCGATTGTTTCCGCGCAGCAATTGTCTTAATCTCTTTTCTCCATTTCACCCTGTCCCTTGCATCTTCCTCTTTCAGTCCGACTTTTTTAAACTCATCCTTCACTTGTTGTTTCCACGTTCTTCTTGGACGACCGCGTTTCCTCTTCCCATCCACCTTTAGATCTAGTGCCTTTCTAAGAAAACTTCCTTCCTCCCTCCTTATCACATGTCCATACCATCTTACTCCATTTGCCCTTGCCAGTTGGTCTATGGTCTCTCTCATCTCTAGCATATCCAACAATTCTTCAGTCCTTTTTTCCCTTCTCGTTTTCACCCCACACATTGCTCTCACCATTGACCTTTCCGTTCTTCTCAGGATTGCCAGTTCACTCTCTCTCAATACCCATGTCTCGCTACCATATAGCATTGCAGGCCGCACACAGCTCCGATATACTTTTCCTTTCATCTTTAGTGAAAATTTTCTGCCTTACAACATTTCCCCACATTCCCTGAACTATGCCCAGCCCAATCTTGCCCTTGTTGTCACCGCTGCTTCACATCCATCACTTCCATTTATCCGATCACCCAGATAACAGAAGTCTGTCACTGTTTCGATGCCATGGCAGAACTCATCATCATGGCCTTCCACTTCACATTCCTTCCTTTACTGCATTTCCCACAAACAAAACACTTCGCCAATCTTGTTGCGGCTCTCTTGACATTAGCACATCTTGCATGTACCCACTTTCCACAATCCTTGCATTGCATTGAATTTCTCATCACTCTCTTGCCACATATTCCACAGGGATCTACTTTGCTGTCAACAACTGCTCCTTCTGCTCCACTCACCATCACTTTTGTTTTTTCAAGATTCACCTTCATACCCTTGGTTTCAAATGCTTCTTTCCATTTCTCAAACTTTCTCTCCATTCCCTCCATACTGTTACTTGTCAAGACCAGGTCGTCTGCATACAA
Organism: Aplidium turbinatum; assembly: GCF_918807975.1. NCBI lineage: Eukaryota > Metazoa > Chordata > Ascidiacea > Aplousobranchia > Polyclinidae > Aplidium > Aplidium turbinatum. Next base: position 24,206,939 of record NC_137480.1, read on the forward strand.
AATTTCACTCAATAAGCCCTCCCTCACTCCTTCAGTTACAACGTCAACCACAATAGCAAATATCGGAGGTGACAAAACTGATCCCTGGTGTACACCAACCTTCACAGAAAACTCGTTTGAATAATTTGATCCAACTCTCACTTTTGTTCTTGCATCCTCATACATAGACATCACAGCTCTCACTAATACCTCCGGTATACCTCTTTTCCTCATTGCCCATTCCATCAATTTCCTTGGTACTCTGTCAAATGCTCACTTCTGTCAACTAAAAAACTTCTATCACAAATATCACTTCTGTCAACTAAAAAATAAACTGACTGTGCTAGCCTCAGCTTCAAGAAAATGTTGACGCCGTCAAATGACGCCGTCAAATTTGGACTTTGGCGCAGGGTCGGTTACCGAGATTGATAGAGTGAAGTTTCCAATTTTTCACCTTGATGAATCTTTGTTTTATGACTTCATAATTTTTTTGTTATTTGAGTAAAAACTTTCAAAGTAAAAAATTGTGGAAACTTGTCGCTACTGTACTTACATGTTTTTAAATTTATATTATTTTTGATAACTTATTCATTGTATTGAAGTTTTAGATTAGCTTTAGCTTGCTTTGTTTACCTGCAGCAGCAGCAGCAGCAGCAGCAGCAGCAGCTTTCCGGGTTTCTTTCAGCAATTTTTTAAGAAATTGTTGCCTTTTTGTCATTTTTTCATCTGAAATATAAAAAATTGTCATTAAAATTATGATTTGTAAACGTCTCTTTGATAAGGTAGCAGGACTGCAGCATATGCATTTATTTTAACTTTTAATCAAATTATCAAATGTTGTTAAAATAAAACAAATGTTAACAAATTGCAAATGCATCTTCATAGAAGTTTGCTTCAGTAAATTTCCAGATGATTTACTGGTGAATATTCCGCATTTAATGATTTGTTCTAATGGACCTCAACAATGGCAAACTGGTTTGTATGACTTACAGCTGCAAAACTGTCAGCTCGATAGCTCAGTTGGTTTAGTGTCGACTAAGTGTACGAAGAAGCTGCAAGATCAAACAAAACTCGTTCGACTCTCGGGGTGTGCGGTTGAGCAACGCATATCAAGGACTGCTCTCCATTCAGCGGTGCCAAATGAGTTGAATACTTGACAAACAACAGTTTTTGTCAAACTTAGTGACCGGTCATGCGTCAGTGGTTCAAAGCCTCTACTAGTATGCAAAACTGCCAAGATGAGCTCTCAAAGAAACTTTCTCAGTTTGCAGATAAAGATTCTACTATCACTCAAATCAAAGTATATTTAAACAAGGCCACCAAGTCTGACATTATGTCAACAATATGTTTATTAGGATATTTACTTGTTATACGATAATATTACCAGAAGAGCTTGGTTGGTTGGAAGATGATGGCGTTTGTGATGACGTAGATGCTCTTAAAGGTCGTTGGGTTGTTTGGGAGGTTGAGTTGTCTGTAAAATGTTAATATGATTAACGCCACTGAGTTCTTAACGTTCTTAACACGCGTTCTTAACGTTCTTAACAAGCAGTTCTTAACGCGCGTTGCTCAAGCGCTCACCACTTGAGTCGAACCAGCCCCACTTTATTTTAAAGCTTCTTCGTTTACAAAGTCCCGCGCTAACCAACTGAGCTATCGGGGCTATATGGTAGCCTACAACTTCAATTAATATTTACAATCATGAGAGCCTACTTCGAAACTCATTCTGACTGTTACAAAATACTGCTTACCTTTACCAGGGATGTGATAAACTTTAGGGTCCTAGTAGCTGATAGAAAGGCGGCCGAAAGAAACAAACTGACAGCTCTACTCTCGTTAATGCCAATGAAATCCTATCATGCGCCTTTAAGATGATTTGAATATATTATCTTTGCAATCTATGTTTGACGCTGAGTGTAGTAACAATGTTTGGTTTATTACTTCTACTTTAAATAATTACGTTTGGTTTGTTGTTCTTTGTCGCTGTCGCAAACCGCTTTACAGTCAATAACCTTTAAAAAAATTTGACAAATTTGCCTCAATGGGTGATGATTTTAATAGTGTTTCAATTGTCGTAACCTTGCTAAATCACGTTCAAAGGCTATGTAAATCTGTTAACATTTTCAGTTATTTAAGTACTGTTCAATAAGCTTGAGGGAAATAAAGAATGTAGGGAGGCATTTGGTCACGTACTACCCCATAAAAAATCGAGAAAAAACGTGTAAATTTTCTTCCTTTATGCAGATGTATTTTAATCGCTTTGCTCATTCAACCTCATATTTCATCAGTGTTTATAGAAGCATGCGCTAAAATGCGCCTTGTATACTACGCATCGGGAAATGCTTGGATACCTCAGACTTTTGAAATTTGACTGTGAGACGACATAACAGCAAAAGAAAACTTGGTAAATAAATCATTGAAGCCCTTTTATGGTCGGAAAGAAAAATTCATTTAAAACGTGACTTCAATTTTTAACTTAAACTTGTACGAAAATCTAGTTTTTATTTGATAAATTTGGGACAATACGAAGTGTGCGTCTTGGTGAAAAACCCACTAATGAGCCTAAAATTCACAAAAAGCTGCCAAAAAAGTTAAACTTGTCATTTTTTTTGGGCAAGCGTGCAGATCATCTCCCGCACTATTGTAATTGTTGGAGTTCAACTTCTACATTGTCCATTCTGTCGACGCACGCTCTTAAAGAATTTTCTAGGTCCGCTACTGCATGCAATATTATAGTCGCGTCATGGAGTCACTATGGAACAAGTCTATAAAAGTATGACTTCAACTTTAGATTTTTGTTTGTTTGTCATATTTAAGCCATTATTTGTATCCATTCCACGTGCAGTTACAGAACACAAAAAGCTTATTTTTATTCAATATAAATTTTGACATTGATTTTGTGGTCTCCATTGGGCTTCTTAATTTAATTTGCATAATTTGTTACTTACCGGTAGGCTTACGCAGAAATATTTTTTGCATTATAGATCTGACACTTTCCTTCAATGTTTGTGTTTTTGACTTGTGTTGAAGGAAAAATGAAAAACTTTGGGAAGATGAAGTCGCTGAAACGAATTGACACCAATTCAACAATTTTATTGTTTTAAAAAATATTTAATTTGTATGCGAAAGAAGCGCTTACAAACAATCTTTGAAATATTCCAAAGTCTTATTCTTCATCACAAAGAATCAATTCAATTTATTTTTCTTTGCTTGAATGCAATATTTAATGATAATATTGGAATAGTATATGGGAACAAAACCAACAACAGAAAAAAGTGGCAAAACTGTTTAAGGCGTGCATATGATGTAGATTTTAAGCTTACATGTTGTAAATCAAAGTATATTTAAACAAGGCCACCAAGTCTGACATTATGTCAACAATATGTTTATTAGGATATTTACTTGTTATACGATAATATTACCAGAAGAGCTTGGTTGGTTGGAAGATGATGGCGTTTGTGATGACGTAGATGCTCTTAAAGGTCGTTGGGTTGTTTGGGAGGTTGAGTTGTCTGTAAAATGTTTATATGATTAATTTTAATACAAATTTAAATACGATGAAATTAAAAGACTTCCTTGTTAGCTGAAATAAATAAACTTCAAAACTAAACTATTTATTTTATTTTTTACTTCGAAATACTTTTTTCCTCAAAGATTTAAACCTCCTCTTCAACGGTTGAGGTTTTGAGTCTTGTGAAGCTGAGGATGAAGCTTTCTGAGATGATGATTGAGGTCGATTTGAAGCGTTGGACTGCGTGGTCAGTTGTTGAGAGTCTTGAAGAAAGGAATCTTGAGGGAGATATAAAAATAATATACTGTTATATGTTTATATTATACTGTAGTAGCTTAGAAAAGTTTTTGGTGTGGTTGTAACAAGATACACTTTCCAACCATGTTTATAGCTTAGTTTTGTTTAGAATAGAAAAGATTAACGACAAATACAATTTAATTATTTTGTGATTGACATGATTTTACACATTATACTTTGTGACTAATAAACGTTTTCAATTAGCAAAAGCTCTATTGAATTTAAACCTGGTGTTACCTTACAAATTGACACAAAGCGGTAAAACTTGCAAACACAAACCATCGAATAACTGACTTAAACAAAACCTCTACATATGCTGCCAACAACTCCACAAGACTGCCAGATTATGACAACTAATGAACTAATACGTAACAAAAAAACTCGCAAATTAAAGCATTGTGATCGGTAAGCTTGCTAATGCGCTGTCAGGAAGAAGGAAGATGTGTGATGACGAGCGACGTGTCACAATGATGTAATAACCCAGATAGCAAAATTTGTTCTTTTTACATGGATTCAACGTCTGCAGATGGATCAACGTCAAATGCACAATATTTTCTACCTGGAAATTATACTGTATTTCAAATGATTTTTACTTTACAAAGATCAAAATGACGTCGGCTCAACTCCCATCCAGGAACTATTTTTAGACAAGGCACTTAATGACGTTGTCTGAACGTGGAAAGCAGGTCGGCTTTGTTAGATTTTCATTCATTGCTTTCAATCTTCAACCATCGAACATATATCAGGCTTCTTGCAATGACAATTTTTGTTATGATTTGAGTAAAAGTCAAGTCTTATTTGGCACTGGCCACCGGTTAGCAAGATTACAATTACATCATCTAATGCAGCTTGCTATTAAAACAGTCAGTGCTCATATACAAATGATCCTCTATACTGTGAAGTACACCGCGCTTAATGCAGCTGTGTAGCTAAGGCGCTGTGAAGCAAAGATTGACACCAATACAAGTCCCACCAGGTACGTAACAAACAAATAATGACTTTGTCTTCTGTAGGCTAGCGGTCACCAATATTTTTCGGCACAAGTTCGCCATTTTAACAGCGTAGGTGGGTAGATTATTTTACATAGGCTATTGAAAATGTAACATGTATAAACGTAATCACGTTGGACTTTCGGAACCGCTGATCTAGCGACCTAAACAATGTTCCTACTTGAAGCGATTTGTGACGTCTGAGATGTTGATTGCATGAGTGTTGACGTAGATTCATCTGGAGGAAGCTGGTTGGCTGCAGAACTTGATAAATCTAAAACGATGTTGTAAACACAAAATGAATAAATTTATTTTTGTTGAAATAATGTTATTGCTATGAGCTGGGAAATAGATCATCGATGTATATAAACGATCGCCTAGCCTAGTGATTTTCAAAGGTGATAAATATCTTCTACTTGTAGCTGACAAGAATGCACACATAGTATATTGTTCCTTGTCACAACATATTCCCAAAATATTTAGCCAATTTTCCTACTTGAGGCAATTTTTGAAGACGAAGTTGATGGTTGCGTCAGTGCTGACGTAGATTCTACTGAAGGCCGTTGGTTCATTGCAGTGCTCGATTGATCTGTAAATTAAAAAAAAATAACTTGTTGTTTGTGCAATAGATATCATTTAGTTATAGCAGACAATCAAGCAATCAAGCAAATATTGTTTATTGCCATATTGTACTCGCTGTGTAACACTTATACCTCTTCTAGCATGAAGTTATGAAACACAAGATTGAGAAACTACAATTGACAAAATTAAAAAAAAATTAATTGCGTAATCGTCTGAGCGCCCATTCACAAATAACGTCAAAGGTCCAATTACTAATGATATTTGTTGGAAGGAATATCAACTATTATAATGAATTTCTCCATAAAGTTAACAAATTATATCTTGACTTGGCCTATTATAATGAAAAAAAAACTTTATGATTAGATTTGTTGTTAGTGGTACGATAAATAAACTGTATATGAAATAAAAATTAACCTTTGTTTAGGAACGGATCCAAAAGGAGTCCTGATGCAAATTGTACAACAACAGCCCAGTGGTCCTTCAGCAGGTTATTTTGAAGGAAAGATCTAAAATTGGACAATGACATTTCACGACAGATGTATAAAGCACTGAAGTACTCTTGGAAGGTCTGGTGGCTAAAATAGAAGCGTTGCTGCCCTTCCAGGAGTGCATATTCTCTATTTGCTCCCAATAGAGTGACAACAAGATCTTGAACTTCCTGACTGGAGAGATGTTCGGTTTCAAGGTCGTCTGGTGTGATTAAGACGGTTCCTTGTTTTGTTGCTTCGTACGCAATTTTGGAAAGTCTGATGACAATATCATCTGATATCGAAATTCTAACGTGTTCTGAAGTTTTAAGATTTAACAATACAGTATAAAATATCCTGGTCATCGTGGATATATCATCAATTTGTGGCGATCCAAGAGATGCTCTCACGTAGAGTTGCAGCATTAGAGGGTTGTGGCACATTGATGTTAAATGTGGAGTTTTTACTGTAAGTTCGTTCCAAAGAGTCTCGGATTGTTGTTGGTCGTTGACTAAAGCGCTGAATAACGTTTTCATGTTGTCAGACGTCAGATCACGAATGAAGTAAGTGCGTTTGGGTCGGCATCTTTCAGGAATATGAAGCATGGCGTGTGGTCGAGAAGTGAATATCAAGTGACAATTCTGAAGAAATTTTTTCAGACACAGATTTGAAACAAGTCCCCAATATTGAAGTGGAGTATTGTATTTGGATTCTTCCACATTTTCGTTCAAGTTCCAACTCACTTGATCAAATCCATCAAAAATAATGAAGCAGTTTTCCGGATTGGCTGTCATCCATTCAAAAACAGAATTCTGTTCTTGGTCGTTTAAGTTGTAGTTGCAATCTCCCAACAGAAACTCTTTCAATGTAAACAGTTTGTTGCAGTCATTCATGTCCATAAAAAGCTTCCTTAGGACGAGAACATTTTCACTTTGACAAAGTCGTCGTGCCAGGCGTTTCGATAAGGTTGTTTTTCCTGACCCAGGATATCCAATTACCGACACAAACCTGTTGGTTTGAATATCAGACACTAATTGATCGACTGTTATTGCTTGGTCAGATTTACTTAATTTAATTCCTTGACTTGTTGGATTGTACTTTTCATCGTCAGGAATGAACCTTCCTTCGTAAAAATCAATTTTATACATTTCACAATAAATTTCTGGAAAACCCTCTGAAGAAACGTCAAAGCTGGTCAGATCAACGTCATATTTGGGATGATATTGTTTGCGAGCTGCTTGTTGCAGCTTTTTTAATTCTTTTGTAGAACCTAAAAAGCAAAAAAGAAATATTTGTAGGCTACAAATTACTTTTGAAGTGACGACTGGTCTTACTGGCAACCTCACTTGATTAGACTTTGAGTGAGTTATGGTTAAGCAAATATTAGAAGCTTGGTAAAATGTCCAAACATATACGGATAATTACAGTTACGATTCTGAATTAATTAGCTTGTTCCACACGTTATGTGTTTTACGTTTCGCAGTTTTTCAATACAATATTCAAAACATTTTTGAAGAATATTGCAAATTGTTGGCCTACATGAAACGGACTTCAACAACTTTACCAAACCACCACGTTTAGAACCAGGACTTTTCGAAACAAAAATATTTCGTTTCTTTTAGAGGCGAAACTTTAAATTTTGTTTTTGTGTAGTTAGGGTAGATAGGCTACTTCTGTTTCCGTAAACAGACATAGATGAGCAACATCACAATATTTAACATTAAAACAAACAAAAATAAAAATGAAATAGCGAACGTTGTCGGCTACACTTTTGGTCTTATCAAGCCAAGAAAATGTTACATTCTTTATAAAATAGCCTACTATTATAAAACATGTAGCATAGCAACAAAAATATAGTCTAATCTGAACAATTGCTTATCTTGCACACAAATGAACTGACAACTGAAAAGATTACGTAGCACAACATGCCGAGAATTTAAAAGAGGAAAAAAACTAATGTTCAGAAGAGATGTGTCTAAACAGGTTACGCATGATAGACAGAAGCACATACCCGAAACACAAACAAAGCATAAAACAAACACACATAGCAAAAACAAACACACAACATACCACTAACAAAGCATATCACGTGGCAATTTAATTGAAAGACTGTTAAGAGATAGGAGTTATAGTTAAGAGTTATGCATTTGTAACAAAACAAAACGAATAAAAATTTCAGAATGTAAAATGCACCAAAAATTCATATTTTGAAGTGATCTTGCGCAATTTTCCTCACAAATTCAACACTGACAATTTCCTACCGATCAACATTACAAAATAAAGGAATTCAAAATATGCCTATGAAGACTGAAGTCAAGGAAGAAGATATAACAAATGCCTAACAGGAAATGAAACGAGGAAAACCAGTTGGACCAGATGATACTCTACGGGAGCGACTGGAACGAAATGGCTAAGCGCTGTTTTCCAGACGATAATGAAGACAGAGAGCATGCCAGTGGAGAAGTAGCAGTGTGAATTCACGTCGTAAAGAGAAACGAAGATTATGTCGAATAGCAATAGAGGAATTAGACAATTGAAAGTTGGTAAAGAAAGCGAGGAAGGCCGAAAAAACTTTCTAAATATTGTTTTACAAGCTTTGCTATATCAGAGATGCCCAGTGCTTCAGCTGAGCACTAAACAGCATCACGCTTTAAAGTTTAATTAAGCATTCTATTACTTTTAATGCAAAAGTAGTTTATATAATTAATTATTTAATGAAAATAATGTTGATGTGATCGTTTTCGGCAGATAGAAATGGCCAATTTGCATGAAAATTGAAAAAAATAATTGATGACGTTTATACCGTTTAGACAAAAATAACTCATGGACCGATACATTTAACTTAATTTCTTTCATTATTATTATCCTCTTGCTCACTGGAATTTCAAAGCAAAAAAGTAAATCAACGAGTTCGGAAAAGACTCCACACGTGACAAACCTCAACATTCATGAAAACCCAAGTGAACACAAACAAATGGAAAGTCAGTCAAACTCGTTTGCGATGGTGACAGAACTATTACAGGTTTGTCAGCTGACCCAGAAGCTTTTACTACAAGTGGCGTTTGAACTTGCTCGGATGTTGCATCGTTGCTTCAATCGTGCAACCTTAAACTTTTTGTGGTGTCTGAAATGTTTTTCCTCAGAGCAACCAGTAAAAACATTGCAAGATGGGAAGGCCGTCGCAATGTTATCTTTGAAACGACAAACAAATTGTAATAACGTGGAAAGCAAACTTTTTTATTATAATTACAAATTATAATTTTCGTGCAAAAACCAATAAAATTTAACATTTGCCGAAACTTTCCTTTGTTTCAAATGACTATTCACTAAAAGCATTTGATAAAAGTTTATTTAATTTTAATATTGATAAAAGTTTATTTAATATTATATGAAACAAATATGAAATCTTTTTATAAGTGGCGAAGATGAGTCTGGGACTTGGTGGATTGGTACTTGTGGACATTTGTGTGTCAGTATTATCAAAAGGTTCGTTTAGCTTATTCATGTTAAAAATTAAGATTTATTCAAACTTCTAAAATATTTTGTTGAAAGCAAAAAATTTTATGTGACGTATCATAATATGATGAGGAAAGGTTAACAGCAACCAATATCACGCTATAGCGATATTATAGAGATAATACAAAACAAGAAATGGCATCTTGTTTTTGATTGTGACACCACAATATTAATATATATTGTAAAAGCTTTCGTATAAATGGGTCTTGAAATATTTATGACACTCATAGAACTACGCAATGACATTTACACTATTCGCACCTTAGCACGTTTGTGAGCTAATTCAAATTATTGTGACGTCATAGATGCCTCAAAGAAAAGGTTATGAGCTTCAAATTCCCATTAGGCTAAGCCTCACTGCTTTAGTTACCTTTACATGTTGTGAAGACTTTATGAAATGAACTGATGACATTGTTTTACGCGTCTATGTTTTTTATTTTAATAAAACAAGTTTAGAAATATGTTTGAAATATTCAGAAAAAAATTTGTTTCGTTTCAAAATTTTAAAACATTTCTTTTCAATGGAAAAATATTTGCTATGGTTTCGATTCGTTTCAAATTATGTTTCTTTGTGAAGGATTTTGTTTGGAACAAAAATGTTTTGAACAGCCCAATTCGGAAACTAAATTATATTTGAAAAAATTGTAATATCATTAAATTAAACTCTTCGTGTAATATTTATCGTGTATTCAAAATATTTGAAATTCATACATCTTAACATATCCACAAAACCTTGATTAACAATTTTGTTGATATTTATTAACGTTGTTTTTATTAAATAAACAAACTGCAAGAGATATAATGATACTTTAAAATATCCTTTTTTTTAAATGTTACTTTTAAAATATCTACATTCTTATTGCAACAAACAAGTATAATGTTTTTTGTATGATTCTAGCTTCGCAATAAAATCAACGATATATTTTGTTAATTGTTATAACATTTTGCTGTATCTTTTGAGTTTCCGTTGTAACAAAGATTAAAAGCATGAAGCTAATTTGTTTGCATAGCTTGGCGTGGTTACAGTTGGTGATGAAGCAAGATTTATTGACAATTAAAGCTACTTATCAACTTTTCAATGAAAATATGGCAACATAGCAACAGTTTCCAAACTCTGTATGTCTATCATCATTAAGCTCAATGCTCTGATGCTTTAACAACCGAGAAATTAGTACCATAATTATGGAAACTATTTCAATCAAATATAAACAGTACAAACCTTCATCTCCAGATGGAACACGACTTTGCTCTGGCAAATTGTAGATCGTTGTATGAAACTGCCTCTTGTCAACATGTTTGACCACGTGATCAACATGCTGATGATGATGATGGGCATGATATTGCCTCTTGTCAACATGTTTGATCACTCGTTGATCAACGTGTTGATGATGGGCATGATACTGCCGCTGATCAACCTGGACCACTTGTTGGTGCTGCCGCTGATCAACCTGGACCACTTGTTGATACTGCCGCTGGTCAACCTGGACTACTTGTTGATATTGCCGCTGATCAACCTGGACCACTGCTTGATCAGCATGCTGATCGACAATTGTAGAAAACTGTCGGTTGTCCTGGTAAGTCAGTTGTTGCTGAGCTTGTCCTGTAAGAAAACTTATTAAATATTGTTTTGACAATTAACATGTGAGCCTTGAATTTAACGTAAGAAGGCGTCGATGACTTGATGTCGGGATCATGGCGGTCGTAAGTTTTGTTCTCTTACAGTAAAATGAAGCAACACATTTTAAAACGTGCAAAATACGTAAAAACCAATGCTATAAAAATTATTAACATGTTAGAGCAACCATCAAATCATACTCACCTTCATCTACCACTTCCTCACTTGGAACAACTGCAATTCCTTCGTCATTGTTTGAGAGAGACATGTTTCTAATTTGTGGAAGTCGACAGATTAGAATATTAAAACTTAGTAGCTGATACTACAAAACACAATTGCAGGTGATTATAATGTCGCTCCAGTAACAACAAAAAAGACAACAATAAACTTTGCTTGAACATGTTTTATGGCGACAAGCCACTTTGCTTAGCATCCAACTTTACAAACTTGCTTAAATGTTAGTCACACTATTTTGTCTCATCTGAAGCTTCCGCCAGGGAGTTGAAGATTTAGATTGAATGGGTAGAAGGCAAGGAAGCTATTTTCAGGCATGCGTCGTTTAAGTGTCCTGTCAAAAACACAGTTACATGTTTTAGAGCGGTGTCGAACCGGCATCCTGTTGAGCGTCATACCAGGGCTCTCACCACTCGTCTACGCAACTGACACATTGTTGCTCTGACTTATCCTCACCAATTAAACTAAAAACAGCGCGATAAAATTTAACTTTACAGTTTTAGTTTGACCTTTCCAAGATTCGAACTTTGTCCTACAAGTTGTCGACAGTGCAGAAGCGCTCAAAAATTGTTTTAAAAAATTATTGTTAAATGGTTGTAATGTGCGCGAAAGATTTCTGCGAATTTACAGCAAATTGCAATGAAGAAATTTCGTGTTAGGTCAACACATTTCAAAAGCTTTACAAATTAGTGGTCTTGTTATTAAGTAATTGAAATAAAAACGTTAACAAAATAACGTTGAAATGATTCTTTGCACATGACGCATTTCAAAATTGAAAGAAGTTCTTAAACTGGCTTCTTTGCTTTCCCGCACGTTTAATAGAAATATTCAGCCACCGGTCATAAGCCTGGTAGGACAGGAAGAATTAAGGATGAGTGACTGTTGGCGGTTGAGCCATAGAGCTGAGCGCATACGAAGCGTATATGCAGCTCCAAAAAAACGTCAGTTTAACATCATTCGTGAACATGACGCTGCGTTGGGATAAGTTGGCTACAACGTTTGCTCTCCCGTCCACGTAACCAAACATCTTCATTGCAATTTGCTGTAAATTCGCAGAAATCTTTCGCGCACATTACAACCATTTTACATTCATTTTTTAAAACAATTTTTTACAAACACAACGCAATTTACAACACTGGTTCTTGTAAATTGCCAACCTGATATCGGATGATGTTTTTGCAGAATTGGCCAAAGTAGAAACGTCAATCATCAGAAAAAAATGTTGATCATCTGGGACGTGATAGATGGGGAAGTCATAATGTAATTTGTTAGGTCAATGACAAGTTCCATATAACAAAGATGCTGCTATGTGGTCTTTTGGCACATTTCGTGTGTTTTTTGTTAACGAACTTTGCTTTAAAAGTGATTTTTATCATGATTTCTTGGTTGAAAGTGTTTTCTAGATTCTATCATGACTTTGCGCAGTTCAGAGTTGTCATGTAGTCCGCATATGATTATTTTGCGGAGGAATTACCCTTCAACCACCTAAACAACTGCGTTGCTACCCAAGTTGCCACTTAACAGCAGGTTTACACGTCAGCTGCGTCGCATGTTTCCATAGAGTCGTTCGGCTGGCATGATCGTGCTCATCGTAAACGTAAGCCTCACTTTCACCATGAAAACCCGGAGATTCCCTTTTCATAAATAGCTTTTCAAAATTGTTTGTGTTGCATTTTCAAGCATTGCTTGTTAACTTTATTAACTTCCTTGATTCATTTGCCTGTATAGTTTATGGATCATCCGTTCGCAAGTGGTGACCAATCATTTTTAATGCGTAATTTTTCTGTTTATGTTGGAGCTTTTCTTTCCTTCTTTAGTTTATACCAGGGGTGACGAACCTTTTTGCGGTCGCGGGCCATTTTGTCAATTACACATGAGTTATCGGGCCACACAACTTTTTAATCGTAACCTACTATGAAATCTTTTAGAAGCGACTCAAGATATTATTCATGAAAACGGCAGATGAAAGTAATAAAACCCACACAGTTGAAATTATCTTACGCAGAATCGAAACATACAACAGTAAAAAATAAAAACAAATCAACTTGAGTAAAAAGGATAGAGCAACAGTACTTGCACTGATAATGAAGACAGTTTATTTTTCGAAGCGTTTGCTTTCATATGAGTATAATTTCTTCTTTCTTTGGCTCTATCCTTTTTGCTCAAGTTGACCAAATGTTTCGACCATCATGCTCCGAAACAACAAATCAGTTAGTGAAATTTCTTTTTCAAACAACAAACACAAGCCCATGCGAATCATACAGCTGAAGCTATCTAATGCAGCATTGAAGCATAAAATATTAAAAAATAACATTGAAGCATTGAATATTTTTGCTTAGTGGGATTTTTGGAAAGTTTTTTGCTTGACTAAGCGTTCAATATTAAGTCGAACAGACGATGTGGCAACTCTCAACTGATAAGTGGCAACTCTCAACTGCAAAGGAAAGGTGCACCAGTGAAGGCATAAAACAGCTTTGAGATGTTTTTTGTCTTTGATGCATGAGCGATTGTCAAATTGTTTTGCGGGCCGCAGAAAATGCTTTGACGGGCCGCAGGTTCGTCACCTCTGGTTTATACAATAGGCGACACATGGCTGCAAGAGTTGATGTGTCTTTTCTTTGGTCGCTCAGTTCGTACGTTCTCTAGCGAACTGCTATCGTAGTCAGTAGGTAAGTTGCTGCGTCTTTAGATATGCCACTATAATTGTTAACACATATTGTCACAAAACGATGAAACAACAAGCTAGTTTTGCAAAAACACCTTTTTAAACTTTAACATAAAGTTTATTCTCTTAAAGATAAAACTGTGTCTCTAGAGTAAGATGTGTGTTCTCTCCCACCTCCCTCAAAGACAAATTTAACCTAAACAATATTGTGAGCGGATAAGTGAATAACTAGGTAAGTTGGCGGTTGAGCCACAGAGTTGAACGCAAACGAAGCGTATGTGCAGCTCCAGAAAAGGTTAGTTTAACGTCAATCTTGAACATGAAGCTGCGTTGGGTTAAGTTGGCTACAACGTTTGCTCTCCCGTCTACGCAACCAATCATCTTCATACCTAAATCACGATTTCAAAGAATAACTTAAATAGATTTTAATATTGTACAACATGTACTGGTGAAACAAATTAATAAAGTCAATACAATCATGAAAACAAAAACACTTGTTTCAATAACTTAAAGTTACTCTTAAAACGTCTCTCTGAACTTTCGGTTGGCGGCATATTGTTATAACGCTAACAGGTGGCATAGATTCAATTGTACCTTCATATATGTTGCATGAAAATTAGCATAGGAATACTTTCTGTATGGTTCTTATTGGTCCGAACGTTTCAATACACTACTCAGACATAACCTATTATGATTGTTGGCAGTTGCTATGTCTGCCAAGCCAACACACGGAAACAACGTAAAACTAGGAAAAGCTGTGTGGTTTGCGTCCAACCTGTTTGCGACGAACATTCACATGCAAATGCAAAATCTGTTATTTATGAAAATGATTAAAAAGCTTTCTAAATTATCTTTGATACTGTAAATAAGGTGTTTTGTATTCTTTTGCTACAACAAAAAATCATTTCTCCAAAATAAAAATTCTGTCTTTATTTTTTGCCGCGAAACAAGTTCGAAAACCAATGCACTAGAAGTGAACAATCTCATTTGAATTCTTGGATGAAAACAATCGAAAGAAACCGACTTTAATCTCCTTGTATTTTAAAGCTTGTTTGTACATTGTAATTTATAACTTACTTTGTGCACAACAAATTTATTTAAAGTATTTTCAGTCTGTTTCTACTTCTGTACGTTGCTGGTTATATTACCATATTCATGATGTGAGTTGAATATGTTTTGCATCGTATTACCTTGGAAAGACGCAATGGACATAGTTTTGTATTGCCCAATTCTGAATCGTCATATAAACTCAAGAGAGATATTCATTTTTTATTCTGCTGGAAATGTCATGAATTTCAACTCAACAAGATTACAATAGTTTGATATTAATGTTGGCTGTTGAACAATTCAAAGAACTACATCAGTGAGTTACAAAAGCTAGTAAATTATAAAAAGTTTCTAAACAATTGTTCATTGTCCAAAGCAATATAATTCACGAATGAGTTTTACTGCACGCTTTTATGATAAACTGCTTGCTCATTGTTTGAACAACTCTCATTAAAACCGAACAATTTGTCACCAAACTCAACAATGCCAGCTAGCAAACAAGGGTGCCTCAATATCAAGCCGCAAACGAGCCTGACTTGTAAAGCATGAAAGTATCCAAAGTGTTTGTTCATTCTGTACAAACCGCCAACACTAAACTCATGGACCTCGTAAAGTTTCACTTAATGACTTGCAAGTTAAACAAAAACTTTCCAAAATGTTTTTCGTTCGAAACTTTTATAAACCAGCTAACTGTCGACAACATTAAAATCATGGTTGATTTTTCTTTAAAATGTTTAATATAGATTTAAAAGGTTCATCGCAAAAGTTCACTAAATTTTGGCTGACGAGTTTTTGTGGCTGCGCCTCTCCAAAGCTGCGCTGACACTGTCTGGTTTTTAAAGCGTTGAGGAGCAACGCATATCTGGATGGATACAGCACTACCATAATATGAAAAGAGACATTACATTGTACCAGGGGTTCCCAACCTGGGGGCCATGGCCCCTTAGTGGGCCATGGGCCTTTTTCAAGGAAGCAATGGAAAAATTTGAAAAATAATATTTTTTTTAATTTATCATCTTTAAGTTCACTCCAACACTATATAACAAAAGAAATAAATCAAAATTTAATAAAAATACTAGTACATTTTGCAAAACTAAGGCAAAATTAAGTAGATCGTACCCTAAGCTTAATGAAACTGTCAAGCCATTGCTGTTGCCTTTCCCATCAACATATCGTTGTGAATGTGGCTTTTCAACAATGTTACTTCTAAAGACAAAGTAGCGCAGTGACTTAGATATTTAATATGACATGCGGCTTGCTCTTTCCACCACCAAACCAGCAATTAAGACATTGTCAGAGCACAAACAAGCTCAACCATCATTCACATCAACTGCGTTGTAATAACTATTTAATGTACTATCATGTTTATTGTGAGTTGTTTGTATATCATTTTATCATTCTAACTATCGGTTACTCTATAAACAAGTTTTTTTTAATTAAAATGACGTTTGTTAATTTTTTTAAGGTTGAAAAGATAGGGGGGCCATTAATTTTTCAAAATTTTCAAAGGTGGGCCACTGTGTAAAAAATGTTGGGAACCCCTGCATTATACAGTACAACAAATTTTCAATTTTTTTTGTTTTTCTTTATATTTTTATTGTTTATATATTTACCTTTAATTTACTTTTTTACAATTTGCAGTTTTTCTTCATAATGGAAATAAAAATCCGCCAATTCCTTTCGTTTACTTAATGCAAATGAAAGACGACTACAAAAATGTCAAGCAACTATTGCTTAAACTAAACTGTACAAAGTTTAAATGCTATGTTTGTGATTATTTCAAGATATTGAGACTTTTGTTGGGTCTATAAGGTAGACTATATTGGCCTACTCGTGTTTTCTTTGCTTGTGGAGTAGCGGTGCTGATGGAGAGTGCTAGGCTTACTAAAAGATCTAATCGGCTCCCACAAAAAAAAAAACTGATGCCAAGAAAGTACAATGTCATCAAGAAGCTACTTGCAAGCCCGGAGAAAGTTTTATTGGCGTCTCTTCATATCGAATTACGTTTAGTAAAGCAATTTGTTAAAGTTTTGGGTTTTCAAAAAACCAAAACAATATTTTCAAAATTCTGGAAAGCCAAACTTATGGAAAGAATATTTTGTTAGCCCCCAAATACCTGCCATGTTGATGTCAGTATTCTTGGAGGGAAAAATCTTTAAATAGAAAGAAAGGCATGGCAAGCTTTTCGAGGTGTGGTTGATGATTTTTTTTAGAAAACGATAAAGATTTAAATTACAAAGAGATAGTGAAAACCCTGATCACAAGTTACCAGAAGATAGAATGTCGCATGACTAAAACAGATTTTCTGTTCTTTCAAAATAATTTTTTTTTTTTTAAATTTTTTAGGAACTTTAGCGAGAAACATAGTGAGAGATTTCACCATCATATATATAACCAATATAACATTAGTTGGACTTTAGTTGCAGAGAAGACTCTTGAGGCTGCATGGGTTATGCAGGTTTGTGTGGAGTGTGTGTGTTTGAAGCAGATCCAAACATTCAATACAAACACAGGCTGCATTATCATACACCTATGCTCCGCCATGAGGGCTCATAAAGTAACTTAGCCTCCAGGCCCAAAGAAGTAATACGGCACTAGCGACGTGGAAGTGCATACATTAGTTACTTTGGAGGTTGAAGTTTTTTCAAACTGTTGTTTCCTTTTTCTTTTTCAAAAAGAAAATATTTTCTAATCATCCTGTTAGTAACTGTAGTGTTGTGGACAAAATAGAGATGGTTTCATACAAGATTCCTTGGCATCAGGGATGAAAAGATATTAAAATTACACGAGGTCTACGGCACTAAAGTGAGCAAAGTTGCCGGTTCCTTTCTTTCTTAGTCAAACTCCCTTCAGCATTTAATTGATTATAAATTACACTCACGTAATTAATTTCACCTTAGGTAGGAGTGAGTGGTGGTTTTGAAAAATCTGTAGTATAACGGACATTGTATAGGCTGCATTTATGTACTCTCCCATTCAATAACATAGCCCATGTCAGCGTCTGTTTAAAATTTGATAAGTATGAAACGGCTTAAACAACACATGAAAAATTGAACAATAAAAATCAAATAAATAATAGAAAATAGATCACAGATACGTTCTGTAGAGGTTAAATTTAAAAGCTGTGGTTTAAATTTGAAGTGTTGCGATGCGCAGAAATCAAATCACACTGTGCGAATGGTCTGATGTCACTGTGCATTGGTGAGCATGTGTGATCCACATCACACGACCTTCAAGTCGTAAGCAATGCAAAATCAAAAAATCCTTGATTAAAAGTTTATTACAATGACTTGCAATAAATAGCTTGCTCATTGTTGGAACGAATTTCATTGATACCGAACAATTTATGGGACTCATGTTGTCAACCTCCTCGTGGTGAGTCCCGGTAACTGCACAAAACAAGCTAATGACAACAAACAGAGACACATCAGGGCGTCTCTGGGGTGGTAAAAGGATAAACCCTCGGCCCCAGAGTTCGAGAAAAGAAGCCAGAAGTCCCAACATCTTACAGCTTAACGTTGAAGGCCTTACGACTGCTAAAATCGACGTCGTACAAAGAATAGCTCAACGACAAAAGGCCCTTATCATCATCCTCCAGGAGACCCACTGCCACAGCGCAGATAGGCTAGTGATCCCCAATTACTCACTAGCTGGGTCAATCCTAAGCAGGACACACGGCTTAGCCACATTTGTCCACGAGAAGCTGAACTGGAGACTGGTTGAACAATCCCCTTCAGACTCAGAGATTGAATGGCTATGTGTGGACGTCAACGGCTACAAAATCGTAAACATCTACAAGCCACCTCCCTCGCCATTCACTCCGACGGCCATCCCAGTGTACCACCACCCCTGCCTCTATGCTGGCGATTTTAATTGCCAGCACGTCGACTGGGGATACCGCATCACCAGCCCTTCTGGTGCATGTCTGGCTAACTGGGCATCAAATAACAACTATGCCCCACTGTACAACCCCAAAGACGAAGCCAGCTTTACATCCGGGCGATGGGGCACTGGAACAAACCCAGACATGGCCTTTGCTAGCACTGGCAACGACAATCAGGCTTCCGGACAGACGTGTGCTACAGAAGTTCCCTCGGTCCCAACACCGACCTTCTCTCATTACCGCAATACCGCTCAAGACACCAATTCCGAGTGAACCAGTCAAGCGGTGGAACTTCCGTAAAGCCGACTGGAATCGCTTTAGCCTCCTTACCAACAAGTTCACAAATGAGTTACCTCCACCTAACTGTCACAATGTGGACGAGGCCTACCAGGACTTTTGCAACACCATCTTAACATGTGCCAAACAAGCCATCCCTCGAGGTCGTAGAAGTAACTACACTCCATGCTGGGATGCAGAGTGCGAGCGCCTCTACAAATCTTTTGTTAGCTCTTCAGATGGTCAAACAACACCCTCAGCCGCCAAGGCTCTTCTGGAAAGACTCGATGCAAAAAGGAAAGAACGCTGGACAGAGACTATCCAATCTATCGATCTCTCGCACTCAAGCCGTACAGCGTGGAGCACACTCAATAACCTTACGGGACGATCAAGACAATCACCCCGACAATGTTCCATTCCTGCTAATAAGATCGCATCGCAGGTAATAAAAAACGGGATATATAAGCCGTGTGATCGTACCTCCGATCGGTTTGTTACCAAAGAAGTGAAAAAGCTATGGAAGATCAACACACCCGACCAGGAGAGCATTTCTAGCTCCTTCTCACGGAGCGAATTTAATGCTGCCCTCAAGCACCTAAAACCTGGTAAGGCCCCTGGTCCAGATAGGATATGTCCAGAGCTTATTATGCACGCTGGTTATGTTCTAAAGTCCTGGTTATGCGATTTCCTGTCGTCCTGCCTGCGCCGCCTCAAGATTCCTAAAGTATGGAGAAGATCTCTGGTCGTCGCGATCCCTAAGCCAAACAAACCACTAGACGATGCAAAGAGCTATCGCCCCATCGCCTTGCTCTGCATCCCTTTCAAGTTCCTTGAGAGACTGATCTACGCTCGTGTCGAACCAATAATTGACCCACTGCTTCCCAAAGAACAAGCTGGATTCTGACACGGGAGGTCAACTGTAGACCAAGTCACACTACTAACTCAGGATATTGAGGAGAGTTTCTCGGCAAAAAAAAAAGCGGGGGCTGTTTTTATCGACCTAACAGCAGCCTATGACACTGTTTGGCACCGTGGCCTAGTCTAAAAACTACTCCGCCTACTCCCTGACAGGCACATGGTCAAAATGATCATGGAACTCATCCACAACAGGAGTTTTACCCTTACCACTGGAAGAGGAAAACCAAGTAGACTGCGGCGACTCAAAAACGGTGTCCCACAGGGATCAGTCTTGGCTCCCCTCCTTTTCAATGTCTATATGCATGACCTACCATCAACAACATCTGACAAATATGCATATGCTGATGACTTGGCCATCTTACATTCTGCGAAAGACTGGCAATCATTAGAAATGACGTTGAGCCAAGACATGACGACCATATCTGGATACCTTCACCAATGGGAACTGAAGCTCAGCGAAAGTAAAACTGTGACGGCAGCCTTCCATCTCAACAACAGGGAGGCAAAACGTGACCTGAAAGTGACCGTTAACGGCAAAATTTTGCCGCCCTGTCCAGAACCTACATACCTTGGGGTTACACTTGACAGGTCACTCACAAACCGTCACCATTTACAGTCACCATTTACAAAAAGCTGACATCTCGCGTCGCCCTGCTGAGACGTTTGGCAGGCACAACTTGGGATGCAGGTGCTGACAAATTGCGCACTGCAACCCTGGCGTTGGTCCACTCTACTGCTGAATACTGCACCCCTGCCTGGTGCCGCAGTGCCCACACCCGTCTCATCGACAGCCCAATCAACGACGCATTGCGAACTGTAACTGGATGCCTGCGCCCAACTCCAACAGAGTATTTACCAATCCTCGCAGGCATCCAACCTGCTGAGCTTCGCCGAAAGGGAGCCCTTATACACCTGGCTCGCCGGGAGGGGGATCCTAACCACTTGCTTCATGCAAAACTCAACATCCCACTTCAGGAATCTCCCCGGCAATTAAAGTCAAGACACCCCTTTGTGCCAGCTGCTGTTGAATTACTACATCCATTCAGCGATCATGCCATCAGCACAGCACACTTCATGGAAGACAATTGGAATGCAGCGTGGTGTGCCACCGACACGAAACTACATCGTTTTATACCCCACCCGGTGGCGCGCCTCCCTGGTATGGACCTGCCTCGGCCGACTTGAGTCAAGCTCAACAGAATCCGAACCGGAGTCCGTCACTTCCATTCCAATATGCACAAGTGGGGTTTGGCTCCCTCACCGGCCTGCGAATGCGGCGCGGAGGAACAAACTGCTGACCATGTCGTTCTCGAATGTCCGATCTATAAGGCACCAAATGGAACGCATGGTATAGCAACGCTGGACGAAGCTACACTCACCTGGCTCTCCATCACCTGCCCTGAAATTTGATTTGATCTAGTCTCAAACGAAAGAAGAAGAATTTATGTCCAAACTTTTTCAAATGCTTCATCGTAAAACTTCAAGTCATAAATCATAAAAAGCTTCCAAAAAAAAATCCTTCATTGTTCAAAGCAATGGATTTACCAATAAATGTCACTGCACTCAGTTCCAGTAACTTTTTTGTTTATTGTTAGAACGGTTGTCATTATTGCAACCGTGCAAATCGTGAACTATAAGTTTGTCCAAAGTAATAGGATCATTTCGGATAAACTTCCTTTTTTTATTGTTCGAACGAATCACATTACAACCGAACAATTTATCACCAAACTCAGCAGTAGCTGCTCAGCAAACAACAATGCCGCTACATAAAACCCACAAACATAACTTGCAAATCATGAAAGGCGAAATGTTTTCACTTTGTGCCAGAGTTTCATTAAATGGATGCCGGCAACAAACCCATGACCTTTGATAGCTTCACTTCATGACTTGTAAATCATCAAGTTGCCGGATTGCTTTTTTTATGTCTGATTTTATTAAACGTCTACCTGTGGCCAACATTAAAATCATGATGTAGTTTGCTTCGAATCATTTGATATAATGAGTATCAAACTAAGATCTTGGAAGCCTTGTACATAAAACGTCACAATCCACTTTTGAACAGACAATTGTTTGCTTGCGGTTCGTCTTTCTTGCTCTCTGTATTTTAAAATTAGTTTTATCGCACCTTGCCTTTCTACCATATCATGTGCTCTGTTTAACACCTTTTGATGCAGTTACTTTTGATTCTCGTGGAGCTTATCGTTGAGTTTGAGCTAGTCAGAAGTACTGTGCAGTTTTTTGTCTTTTCCTGTTTTATAACCATTGAATTTTATTCAGATGTAGTTAAGTTGTATGTATATTATTCCTGAAGAGAACATCTTGTGATGTCGAAAACGTTCGATACTTAATTTGTTGCGTAGTTTTGTGTTTCTATAAATGTAATAAACTTGAAGATGTTAAACTTGATCACGTTACTCGGCTTCGTATGCCTATGGTCCAACAAGACAAACTCTCTACCGAAGCTCTATCATTTGATATAAATTTAAAGACTTTATTGTTGTTTAAGAAAAAGACTTCACAAAAAGAAACCTGATAATTGAAGATGCCAACAATAGAGAAAGATGGACGAGTTGCTGCAGACTACTGGGTCGACCCTGATGTTTCGGAATGAAGACCAGGCTTTTGTGAAGCAAAATGGATGACGATGATTGTTGCCATATTAATGAATTAATTAAACAATTACAAATCATTCAGATCAACATTTCAGTAGCAACATATTAGCTTGATACAACCAAGCGCAAAAATTAATACAACTCTGCTAAGTGTAATTTTCTTCCAGGTAATCCAGGACTTTAATCCGTTTCAGTTCAAAATGTTTGTTCATAATTTCGCATCAATAAAACTTTGCAAACTGCTTGCATATTGTTTCCAGGATTGTAATAACCTAGCAGTGTTAAAACAAAAAAGGCATGAAAAAAATACTAAATCCAACGTTTTCGACACCACATAATGTCCTCTTTAGAAATAATTATAAGCTACATCTAAGAGAAATAAAAAAATGCATTGAAAAATTTTAGATTAAAGATGTACAAGCGACACCTCTCAACAGCACCATCAACAACTGACACACGAATTCAATGCAGGATACACAAATAGGTGAGGGACAGATCACATGATATGCACAAAACACTAAATAATAGTTTTATTGCAGCCTGATACTATTATTGCGCACAGATGTCCAATTCTGCAGTAAAATGTTGTGTGGTGTGCAATACGCCTAAGCAAACATCACACTTTTTGCCCAAGACAAAAGGGGCCCGGAGTGAGAGGGGGGCCCGGAATGACTCTTCGTACCTCTAATGAAAATTTCTCTCAGAGGCCCTGAACAAGGGTATGGCCGAAAACGTTTGTAATTTTTAGTTTATTTTCATGTTATTATGTTAAATGCTATGTGGTTGTTAGGTTTTATTTGTCTATTATCTTGTTGTACGACGACGTACCAGCAACATCGCTTCCATCTTTAACTGGGTCTGTGGCAAGTCCTGTTGAACTTCTCATTATATTAACACTTTCGTAAATGCTGAAATCAGTTGTCGTGAGACCACTTGGTGAAAAAGAAATCAAAAGAGGCACAATTACGTGTTCATAAAAGAGCAGTGAGACAGACTGATTGGAATCTTTCTATTACAGAATTACACTTTTTGTTGCCGCTAAGAAGCCACGTGTCCGCAGTTTTTCAAACACGAAACTGTTTGAACTTGAACTTTTTTCTGTTTCATGTTTTATTTCTGACCACCAAATCAAAAAAACAATGTTACTTGTCATCACATACCAGGGGTCTAAGAAAAGATAGAAGCGACAAAACGTGGACCTTAAGGCGTGCACGAGAGAAAAATAATTTACTAAATACAAAATTTGGTATTTGGCAAGGTCGCAACACTTTGAGATATTTAAAATGTGAAAAAGAAAAAAAAACAAAAAAACAATTGGAGTTATAAAGAAAAAAAGATAAGCCCACACAAAATAACAAACTAAAAAATAGAACTTGATAGACAATTACTATGGTGGTTGGTCGCACTGCGTTATCAAGGGCGTTGATGGTCAACGTGGGGGACACAGCTATTGATGAGTTAGGTTTAGCTCAACCACGAAACAAGATCACAATTCCTCGCTCCGCAGGGGAAGTTGAACCATGCACTAGGGCAATATTACCACGACAGAGCAGACTTCTATGGTTCAACATTACTAAACTCAATAAATTGAAAAAGAGTTAAAAATCAATTAAAGTTGTAACTCGGTCACAGTTGAGGATTAGTGTTACTGTGTCATAGTGACACGTTCCGGAAGTTTCTAAATATGTTTCAATCGCGGTGGCTTTGACTGATCGCTTGAAAGTTTTTCATGTTATTGCTGTTTTGTAGATTAACGTTTATCAAAGGTTATAAATTTTTCATTTTGCAATGAAGTAACAAAAGAAACACTACGCTTTATTCTCCTCGTTCTCTTCGTACCAATATTGCTAATTATTCAGCGGATTTCACTGATTAATTATTTTGCAAATGTGGTTAGTTGCTCTCTAGTAGCCTATTACATTCAACCAGCTCTTACGGCTAGTGTTGTTGATGCAATAAATCGCATTGTCGCTTTGTCATTTTATTTTCAAATTCCATTCCCTAAAAATGGTGACAAGAATGCGGTTACCAAATGCGAGATGGTTTATGAAAATTCAAGTTATTTTTCTTTGTGGGAATGCAAGACCAGCGATATTGTGGAAATAACATACAGCAACTAAACCAACAAAAGGAAAAGGTGGCAAAACCGGACTGGTTTTAAGACGTGATTTGAATCAGTGGCCAACGCAGAAAAGTTTCGTTGGGAATGAGGGGAAAGGGTTGAAAACAGTTTCCATGAAGTTGCGCATAAAGGTTGCTTTTGCAGATTAACGTATGTTAAACTTATGGCAGGCACTGTAGTCGCAAGAGCCATTTGACCCTACAGGTGGAAACAGCATCACGGTCACCACAAAGTTGAAATGTCCACATGTTGTATTTGCAAACTATAACAAAGCAATAAATTACACTAGCATGTTAAAATACACCATTCCTCCGTAATACACAATTCGACACATGCAAAATTATCCCTACTGAAAAAATGTTTTTAAGAAAAATATGTTCATTCATTTAAAAACCAAACTAACATAAATGAAATTAGTACAAAAAAACTAAAGGTATCTGTAGTGTATACGTTCTCGTACAAAACTCTGCTACTCTGTGGTTTTTGCGTCCTTTAGGTATTTTCTTTTTTAAAATAGAAACGACGGAGGGAATGGAAGTTCGCAGTTGCTTGGTTTGCAAACTCCGCAGGATTTCTTGCATTTCTTCTGCACCAGAAGAGCCCAAGGTCCTCTCTTGCAGAATCCAAAGATGGAGGAGATTCTGCATCGTTTGTTGTTGTCCTCACATGGTTCTGCATCAATGAGAAATATAATGAACAATCATAGATTTGATTTAACTTATGGAAGTGATGTCGTGGTACACATCAGTTTTGTAGCATGAGGTAACTTTGAATAAATTAGTTTAGATAAAAACAATAACAAAAAACACCAAAAGCTTTTCTGAAAAAGATTTAACAACATGTCAAGTCATCGCTGGTAAATATCCCAACAAATTGCATTAATTTTGCTTCAACAATAAACCTTTCTAGGTAGAGCAATTAGGTATAAGCTACCACTTGAAAAGAATTTTCTTATTTATTTCAATAAAACTAATCGTATACCGGTACCTTTATCTCAGCTGCTCATACCGCTCTAAACAAATACCTCGTAAAAACAACAAATTAAGATTTCTAACAAACTCATCGTCACCTGAACCACAGAGTCTCGGTGCCAATGTATCAGGGCAGGATTTACAATCTCCACATGTCAAAGCGCATTTCTCTTTGATGAACCTTCCTTGAAATGACGTGTCATTGCAAAGCGAGTTCACAGAATCATGATGGCAGAAATCGCTGCTGTCCTTACAATCTGGAAGAAAGAAAACTGATGTAGGCTAATTGTTTATTTGCTTTGTCGCTAGGAAGGGTCAAAGTCTTTCAACAACACTCTACCATTACATTTGCATTGTTAGGATCCATCGATGACATTGTGTTGCCATAATGTCACATAACGACATAAATCGTCCTCGTATTGAATCATGGTTCACCAGTCCCAATGTTGGGAGACTTCAACCACACATTCCTTCATTTCGTCCGCCCCGTTAGCTCAGTGGTTACGCGCCTGGCTCAAGATCACGCGGCGCTGGTTCGGCTCTCGGGGTGTGCGCTTGAGCAACGCATTTCAGGACTGCTCTCCATTCAGCGGCACCTAGTAAATGAAATGATTCCCTGGCAACAACACTTCAACCATCGGAAACTTCACTCTGTCAATCTTCAGTAACCGGCCCTGCGTCAAGAGCCTCTACAAGCAGTGGCGTACGCAGGGGGGGCCATTGGGCCATGGCCCCCCCCCTTCAAAATGGTTTATTAGTTAACGACGTAGATTAAGGCATTTAATATGTTTTGCATTGCTCTGTCAAAGCAATCACTGTAACAATGTTGTTTTATAGACTAAGCCAATACGAAATACATGGCCCAATCACCCCAGGTATGCCAATGTAGCATAGTGTTCTGTAAGCCTATTATAGTGATTAGGGAGAGAGAAATGGATAAAGTCTAAACTAAAACCATACTGGGATATTATGAAGACGTCTCGGATATCAATGGCCAGTGACGTAGCCAAGGGGGGGGGGGGGGGGGGGGGGTTACAATCTAACTTTGGCACGCGTGTGACGTCACGATATTGAGAATGATGCTTTCAGTCTCTTTATGCTTGGGAATGATGCTTTCAGTCTAAAAAAACTTGCCTAATTTTAAACAAAACTGCATTAAAAGAGCGATTTTTGCCAATACCGAACATTCAAACATCTCAGCCAGGTATTAACAACAAGAAAACGTAGAGTCTTAGCTTTATTTCCGAAAAATGCTGAAGAAAACATGATCTTATCCTTTTGCTATGTCACCTGACAGCACCATTTTACAGGAATATTCATACCCACATTTTTGTTGAAAATGCTCTCAGAATGCACCAAATTCAAAGTAATTTTTCAAATTTTTCTGGGGGAGGCCCCCCAGACCCCCCGCCGCCGAGTGACCTCTTAAGTGAAAACGCCGATGGGCTTCGCCCGCCGGTCTTCAAAACCCCCCCTTTCAAAATTCCTGGTTGCGCTACTCTCAATGGCCCCCCCCCCTTGAGAAAATCCTGCGTACGCCACTGTCTACACTCTACAAGTATGCGAAACTACTAGGAATAACCTATCAAGGCTTTGTCAGTCCGAGGATGAAGATTAAAAAACCAAAACCAAAACCATTTCGTTTTCAAACATTTGAATTTATTGTAATCTCACTTACCACTACAAGATGGCGTATATTCTCTACCCGATGCCAAGCTTCCAAGGAAAAGTACAAGGAGCAAGTTGATCATCTTCGTTTGGAAATTCATATTTTCAATGTATCAAAGTTTCAATGTTTGTTCTTGTGATATGTTTTCTCACTGCTTCGATTGCTTTGAATGATTCCGAAGAATGGTCGTCAGCTTTATATACAGAAAGTTGGCAAAAGAAAAAAACAACTTTTGCTTTTTTTTTGTTTTATTCAAATGATATTTATATGTCAATAATGATAACATCAGCCGAATACCATTTATAAATTTTACAAATATAATTCGTGTGGTAGCCTATTGATTAGTTTTGGTGTTAAAAACATTTCCAACAATGGTTTATCTTATCAAACAGAATCAAACAATTCGTGCTCTACATTAATTTTGATAATTACCATGTTGTTGTAGTTACTCTGCAATTAATTCTTCAGACAGGCTTCAATTCACAATCAATAGGTTACTTCATTGTAACGAGTCCGATTCACCAAGATCAGCATAAACTATTGTCACCTCAACATAGAAACAAACAGTAGGATAGTTTTGAAATCAATTTAATTTTAGCAAATCTAAAATTATATTATATTATATTTTAAGGACTAAAAAATGGAAAATACCAATTTCTTTCTTGATTAAAAATAAATTCATCAAATAACGCTCCGTTTGTGAAATAAGCAAAGTGTTCTTGGCCTTTTTTCAGTGTTTAACAAGGATCAGAAAAATGGGTGTTCATTTGTCCCACATCTCCCCTACTGATTGTTTTGAAATCAATTTAACTTTAGCTGATCTAAAATTATATGTCGTTTTCAAAAGCAAATTTAGTCGTGTCTCAATTGGAAGTTTTGACGTAGGCAGAAAGAATTTTAAGGGGAGCAAGAGCAGTGAATAGGCTACCTGAAAATGAGAAGGGCCCAAGTCCACATTTTTGGCAAAATGAGTTATACCCACCATGGCCACCTGTAGATGCGGCCTGATTTGTCACATTTTGCAGATTTTGATTACAGCTACTGCTAGTGTTTGACTGACTTTTTCTGAGGTTAATTTACTTTCTACTGTCTCCTAATGACATAAAACTTTTTTGTTGCCTTGGGGAAGCAGTAGCAAATGAGAAAAAGTAAGTTGAAAAACGCTAAATCAGACTGTTATTGAAAAATTAACAATCTGACTAAAATCTTCGAAATCAAATTCTCTTTGTTTTTCAACATGTGAGGATGTTAAAACCTATTGTGTCATCTGGGGAAAAGAGTAAAGAAAGCGTAAAAATCTAATTTTAAAAAAAATTATTTAAACGTTTGCCCAAAGTTAGAAAAACCTGGAAATTTCTGCAAAATGTGACAAATCAGGCCGTATCTTTAGCTGGCCATGTACCCACCATCGTAATACTAACGCCTAGCGCTACCTCATGAGCAAAAGAAAGGTCCATATCTACGTTTTGAAACGTGTTATCGAAGGCAAATAAATTTGTATGATTAGAAGAATGGCCCAAGTCCAGGACTTCGGCCATTCTTTCATACATATTAGATATTCTTCCGCACATTGCTAAAACGCGCTTCTGCTAAAAAAAAATACAGTTTAGGCTGTGTTTCTAGCATATGTACTGTGAGACTGAGTATGTACTGAGTACTGTGTAGTAACTTTTTTGTTAACTAAAAGTTTAGTCTACCCCATCTTAACCGTAGTTTTACTACTACTTTTACCGTAGTAGTAAACGTTTATTCTGACGGTTGCAGGGGCCAAAACCATAACCACACTGCAGTGCATTTTTTTCATACACTGGTAAAAAGGGGAGATTTTGATGCTATTGATCATAATCTGCCAATAAGGGGTCACAGTTTTCTGCCATGTGACCGGCATTTTGCTACGATTGAGAAAATGAAGCGGTGGAGAGAAAAGATGGAATGGTATGATGGATGGATCAACATGGTTGAAGAACAGTTTGAAGTGGTTCGAGTTACCCAAGACTTGATAAAAGACTATCGTGGACACTTGGCTCAATATTTCAAAAAAGCGACGAAACGGGGAACTGAGAAGTATCTCGTGTCAGAATATGAAAGCTTCCGTTTCAGGAAGGAGCATTCGTTTGAAATTGACGTTTCAAAGAATATGATGGGACTCGTTCGAACTAAATTTCGGATCCTTAAGCCTAACGCTCTTCCTACCTTAGAAGCTAGTCAGTGCTATACTAGCCAAGTACCGATTAAGGCTGCGAAGAAGCAAGATGTTATCAAACTGAAAAAATACTTGCGCCAAGAAACAAGAGACATGATAGACCAACTCGTTACAACGGAAGATGCATTCGTTGATGCACAAAACTCAGGCTATGAAAACTAAAGAGTTACTTTTTACACAAACTGCTTTTATCTTACGCAATGAACTGAAAAACTGCTTTTACTGTACATAACAAAAGTCTCAGATTTCTTTCATGATGAATGTATTTTGATATGACAATGGGGCAAGGTCAGTGGTGTACCTAGCGAGAGCGCCTTCCCCCCTGCGTGGCTTTTGTCACTGCATCTTCAGCTAAGAAATGTTCCGTTTTTTGTCCCAAAAAAGTTGTTTTTCAAAACAAAAAAGGTCATCAACCTCGAGAGAGGGCCCTTAAACGTGAGGCTCTTTAGGTGCGGGCCCCCCTGCGACTGCAGGTATTGCAGGGGGTTCCTACGCTAGTGGGCAAGGTGCTATCTATCAATATATCCAAGCAAAGCGCAGTGCATTACAAATTTGTGAGGTACTGAATATAAGAAGGGTCCAAATCCAGTGAGTTTGACGATCCGCACCGCATAAACTATAACGCACAGCAACACACAATACAGCTTTTTTGTTGTCTTTTCCCATGAGTAACTACTCACATTAACCAGGCTTTGACATCTTTAACAAAAAAAAATTGTGAAGTTATTTTTGATTTTCTCGAAATAGTATCACTTGGACTTGGGCCATTCTCATTTTCAGGTATTCGGTTGTTGAGGGGCAAACATTTTGATATTTGAAATAAAGAGTTTGCTTAAAAATATAGCTACTAAATGCAGCCAAACATTTATGAAACGTCATTCAACGTGTAATACAATGTCATTAAAACGTTGTAATAGCATTAAAAACTTCTTTTTTGAGTGACCAAAAATAAATTCTGTGGTAGGCGATAGCTTCACCAAGCCTCCCCCGTGGCTACGTCTTCGATTGGAAGTAAGTTTTGACGTATGAATAGTTTTTAGTTTTAGTTCTACAAAATAAATCCTTCTTTCATCAAGCGCTCAACGACAGTGGCTCAACTCTCGAGAAAGGCGATTGAGCAACACCTTTTAAAGCTAAAGTACTAGCCCGCCCGATAGCTCAGCTGGTTAAGCGACCGATTTTACGAAGAAGCGACAAGACTAAGGGGAGCTGGTTCGTTTCTCGGAGTGTGCACTTGAGTGACCTATTTCAAGAACAGCTCTCCATGCAGCGGCATCTACATGTAGTTGATGGAATAAATCAGAGACAAAGCAAAGACTTTACTTTCTTAATCTCGGTGACCGGGCCTGCGTTAGAAGTTTAAAGTCTCCACAAATATGAAAAACTGCCTGGAGTAAGCTCTGCAAGAAGCTTTTCCAGCAAAGAGCACAAAGATTCCCATATAATCAATCAAAACAATTTTTCAGATAAATTTGAATTTTTGTCTGGTGGTTACGAAGTTGTGTCTGTAGGCTACAAATTCCCTTTGCATCCAGTTTGCGAAAACCTCTTGGCTCACATAAAAAAGGAGCTTTTACGAAGCCCCGACGTATGTCCCAAAGCCCCTGAAAGTCCAAAATCTTGCTTTGCCTATTTCACGATTTCCAGTGTAGACTGAGCGATGCTTCAGTGAAGCTAAAATATCTGCCTCTAAACTCAGGTCTTCTCTTAGTGATAGTATGGTTGATTCCTTGTGCATTCTGAGAAGTCATTTCCAGAGCCAATGAAAGAAGTACAACTATTTCAACTATGGGTGACTGTATTGACTAAGACCCTATACATTATCATTTATTACAGTGTGACTCGTTTGACTGATTGATTTTGTTAAGACTTCATTGTTACCAAGTTTATGTGATATTGCAACTGCCCATCTTGCCAATCCCATATCGCCAAAAAAGCATCATGATGTGAACATTACAGATGTGCGTACACGGATACCCCTACTTCTTCTACGGTATAGGATAGCCTACATGCAGTTAGTCTACACCAGTGGTTTTCAACCTATTTGGTGGAACGGAACCCAATGAAATATTCCAAAAGGTCGAGGAACCACTGTTGAATAATTTAATTGCCTTATGCAAAAAACATCATTTGATTAATAAAATTAAATTAAAATACTCATGTTCAGATTTATTTATTTGCAATAAAAATACAAACTGTAAATATTACATTTATTCTCATAAAAAATGCAATGAGAAACTTAAGCCTGGTGTTTCTTGCACAAGTTTATTACACAAATTTATTAATAGTGGCAAACCTAATCAATATTTGATTATATTTAAACAATATGCATATAATAATAAAATAGACTCTCGGATTTGAATGTAAACTTGCAGAACCCCTAAACTTACTGGCGGAACTCTGGTTGAAAACCACTGGCCTACACTGTTTATGGTCGAGAAAATTGCAGATTTTATATTACTTGAATTACTTAAGTAACTCAAGTATTTTTTTTCATCTTTACTTATCACATAAGTAAAACAAAATCCTTTACTTGAATCCAGGGTAGCCACAGCAGAGGTTGGTGGTGGATTCGATTGTGTCTGGATTAATTGTCATCAATCAAGAGGAAAATATCGCTGCCATTGTAGCGTCATCACATGCGGACAGCGCTTTGTTTCTGATTAAACTGGATAATGCCACAGGTCCTGATGGAGATGCTGAGAGTTTTTTTTTAACTTATTCCTCACTTTATTATCTCGTCTAATTTTTTTGTTAAGTTTTTACTTCTGTAGGCTACCCAGCACTTTATAACCTTGCTACATTATTTCGGTGTTCTGGCTTGTTCTGTTAATGGTTTCAATCACGTGATGGATGGAACTTCTAATAATCCACTGTCTCTACCAGAAAACACAAGTGGTCTTGTTGCAGCGACGTTAGTTATGTAATACAAACGTGCAATCAACGTAAAGAGTTGATTGGTGGTACAGAACTTGACAATAGCGAGTAGAAGTTTGCTCATAGCTCGAAGGTGAAGTTTTTCGTCTGACTCTTTTTAGGATCTGTCGTCAGAATAAAATAAACCTAAATGTGGTGCAGTATTTATAGTAAAAGGAAAGAAGATTTAAAATCCATATAAACTACAGCTTTGATCAACCTTCTGTTTGCTAATTAACGTAAAGTAATGCAACTACAACACAAACTTTACTTTTAATAATGTTTCTAGGCCTTCAAACTGAAGAACATGAAAAGGCGTCGATTAACTAATAAAATCGCCACTCAATGGTAACATCACATTAAAAATTCATTATGAGAGCATTGAGTGTTACGTTGATGCAACGTCGTCACACAAGCAATCCATGTCATTAACAATCAACGGATAACATCAATTTATTATAAAATGACATCAAATAAATAAATAACATCTTTTAAACATCGATCCTTGTTCTTGAGGTAAATGCAATTGCGATCATCATCAAAGTCAACCCAGATCGTATCCATCTTTAACCAGTGGCTCACCCACAAAATCTTTCATCTGGTGTAATATTCGACCTCTCGTAAGTGTAAGTTAGTTTTGCTTTACAAACTGGTGATGCAGAAATGCCTCCAGCTATTATGCCTCCTTTTAATTACTAGTTGCTCTTTTCTTTACGTGTACATAGCGAGGAAAACTGTGCTTTATTTTACTTGCGTCCTTTGTCGGGGCTGCCATATTCGCGTTTATAATGCCAAATTGAGAAATTCAGCGTTCATTTTATGCGTTTGGCCATGGCCACCTAAAGATACGGCCTGATTTGTTACATTTTGCAGAAATTTCCAGGTTTTTCTAACTTTGAACGAACGTTTAAATAAATTTTTCTAAAAATTAGATTTTTACGCTTTCTTTATTCTTTTCCCCAGATGACACAATAGGTTTTAACATCCTCACATGTTGAAAAACAAAGAAAATTTGATTTCAAAGATTTTAGTCAGACTGTTAATTTTCAATAACAGTCTGATTTTGCGTTTTTCAACTTACTTTTTCTCATTTGCTACTGCTTCCCCAAGGCAACAAAAAAGTTTTATGTCATTAGGAAACCGCAAAAAGTAAAAACATCTCAAAAAATGTCAGTCAAACACTAGCAGTAGCTGTTATCAAAATCTGCAAAATGTGACAAATCAGGCCGCATCTCCAGGTGGCCATGGTTTGGCTAATTTCAGTTTTGCATGTTGGCATTTCTTGGCGTTTTTTTAAAGTGCTTTTTTGGCATTTCAAATTGAAGTTTAAAAACCCTGTTTTAGCTATTATTTGCAGCATTTATAGGAAATCAGGTTTGAAACTATTTCCGAATTCTTAATTGTATTTTGGACTGATTTTGTCAATAGTATCACTCGGCCATTGCCTACCTGATTTTCTTCGTAAACTTGTGTCTGTTGTTGAGAAGCATAAAGCAAGATAACTGATAGCAGCAAAGATGCATGCCAAAACCGGGCCAAAACATAATAAATGTTTGCTTGTGCCAGCGAAACGTTTAAAGATAGTACACTGCCAATTTTCGTTACTTAAGGCCTCTGCATTTACAGAAAGATTACATGGCCTTTTCAATAACAGCAACCAACAGTTTTCCACTTTCTTTTGGTTCATAAATATCAACGTCATTTGCTTTTCTAACTTTCGACCCGTTCGCCCTCACATGTCGTGTGTAGGCATAAAAGTTTTTTCTCCATTCTTAATTTTACGTTAGTTAAAGACGATTAAAAATAAAAAGCTTGAAAGTTACAGTGCAAGTGAGATTGTATAACTTCTTTGAGAACTTAATCCTGGCAGTTTCGTATACTTCTACAGGCTTCGAACCACTGACGCAAGCCCGGTCACCGAGATTGACAGAGTGAAGTTACCGCGTTGTTGCCAGGGAATTATTCCACCCACCACAGTAGGTGCCGCTGAATGGAAAGCAGTCCTGACATGCTTTGTTCAAGCGCACACCCAGAGAACCGAACCAACAAAGCATGACCTTGAGTTCTCGACCTTTTAGGCTTACTGCACCCTTCAGAAGGAGAAATGTTTTGTGGCACCTCCTCGTAAACCAATGATCTTTCACGTCGAATGCAGCAGGTTGTTGGAATAAACCTTAAACGTTTTATACCAAAGACTTAAAAGCTGTTATTCACAGCTTCTCTACTTGACTTTCAGCTCTAATGCAGTGTGGAGAAAAGTAGGCAATTTCGCTTATTGAGCGTGCCCTTGGGAAAGACAATCAATAATATTACCTTCACAAATCAACACAATAATAGTAACACTTAAATTCGGCTTGGAGATTCTGGGAGTTTGAGAAAAAAAGAAAGAGGAAGTAATAAAGTTTATTTCAAAGTTAGTGTAAAACTTAACTAATGTAAGTTACTGCTCTTCCCTTAGCTGACACATTGCGCATAAACCTTTCCATGCACAGCATTCAGCTTCGAACAATCTTTTACTTGCTAATTAACGTAAAGTAATGTAAACTGCAACACAAACTTTACATTAATTGATATTTCTAGGCCCCCAAACTGACGAACATAAAGAAGGGATGTTGATTCACAACACTAGATATCGTTGAAGAGACGTAGAAGAGTCCTTCAAGTAGAGGTCACCCTCAATCCTTAATAACAATAATGTTGTGGTTTTGTTTAGGGACTAAACTTTAGGCTATTGTCACTCTACAGCAGCTAAGGTATTTTAACGACCGAGCACATTTTTAATTTTATATCAGGTTTACAATGTCACCACATTATTAGGCTATTTACTCTCACTACGTTATGCAAGAACACAATTGGTAGGCTACCGCTTTTTAAAGTCTTCGGTTTGACCCGACCTGGAATCGATCTCAGGTCCACCAGCATTAGAGCCAAAGGTGATAACCACTTGGCCTCTAAGCTGGTCGTCACAATCCTTTGCTAACAACACATTGAAACTTCATTATCGGCAGCATTGAAGTTTAGGTTGATACAACGTCGTCTATCGTTGATACTTTGTCGTCGTCAAACAAGTCAACCATGTAATAAACAATTCAAAGGAAAAAAGATTCAAAACCAAACCAATAACATCTTTCAAACGTGGATCTTGGTTGAGATCAATGCGAGCATCATCAAAGTCAACCCAGATCGTATCCATCTTTAACCAGGGCCTACGAGAGGGGGGTACGGAGGGTACGGCGTACCCTTGAGGGCCCAGGCCTGTGATTGTTGGGGGCCGAAATTATGATTTTATACTTTACGCGCAAAAATGTTGGTATAAAACCATCCTAAACGAGTAAATTCAAGCATAAATGTTGTTATTCTTTAGTCCTGGGGGGTCCGTAATGTAGCAAAAGGGCCCGGAAAAATAATTGAGTGCATTGCGCGCAAATTAGGGGGCCCAAAGTGGTTATCCAAAGCTTTACGTGCAAAAATGTTCTGTTGAAAACACCCTAAATTAAATTAAACGATAGCCTAAAAGTTGATTATTCTCCTGTTCGGGGAGGGGGGGGGGCATAGGGTAGTAAAAGCAGGGTTCAGAAAAACCCGGGCTTTTTTTGAAAAAGCCCGGATGTTTTTGGGCTTTTTTGTGTTTTTTAAAAATTATTTGAAAAAGTAGTTTCACGCTTATTTCACTTCAAAATGAATTTCGGAGTTGGAGCAGAGTAAATAGGCTACTTTCGGAGCAAGAGCGGAGCCGGAGTAAAAAAAGTGACTTCGTTCACCTCTGCTAGGCATGTGGTGAATTTAAAAGTTAATGAAGAAAGGTTATTGGTCAGATGATTAATTTGGTTATGTTTTAACAAGATGTTATGTTTGAGCCTTGGTATAGAGAGCTTGACTTGTTGTACCAGATACATAGGCTATAGGCTACCACTCAGTAACGTTAGCGGATTTAATATTTTTTATTGCCACACACAACAAAACAAGAAAAAACTACTAAATCCAACGTTTTCGACACCACATAGTGTCCTCATTAAGAATAATTATGGGCTACATCTAAAAAAAATAAATAAAATGAAATTGGAAATTTTACATTAAAGCTGTACAAGCGACACGTCTCAACAGCACCATAAACAACTGACACACGAATTCAATGCAGGATAGCTTACACAAATTGGCGAGGGACAGGTCCCATGATATGCACAACACAAAACACTAAATAATAGTTTATTGCAGCCTAATGCTATTATTACGTACAGATGTCCAATTCTGCAGTAAAATGTTGTATAGTGTGCAACATGCCTAAGTAAATATCAGGCATTTTGCCAAAGACAAAGGGGGCCCGGAATGAGAGGGGGGCCAGGAATGACTCTTCGTACCCCTAGTGAAAATTTTCTTGCGACTACGAAGCAAAAGTAGGCTAGTCCAACTTTGATGCAAAAATCGCAGAACTGGCAACTCTTACAACTTGTCAGGCAATGTCGGTACTTTTAGGGATTGGCAAACATTTTAAATCGTTATTGCATCATGTTTACCCTCACCTGAATCGGCAAAACTAGTCCGAATGAAACTGGCATCCCTGACAACAAGTATTTAGGTGTACCTCTCGGAAGAGGTAGGCAGTAACGCGCTACTTTCGTTGTCGGATCATAATGCTACCCTAACTTTAATCGGCAAAACTTGTCCGAACGGAATTGGCAACTCTGACAATGGTTATTTAGAGGTGACGCTTGCAAGTCTCCGATTTAAAAAAGTAATTTAATCTGGCAACACTGTACACAAATAAATTGATTCTAGGTCACCTACAATGAGGCTCATCTCGATGGCTACTTTTAGATACGAATGATCAAAATTTAAAAAATAATTATCTAATATGGCAACACTGTAAACAAACAGCTTAACCCTTAATCACTAATTAGCCTACTGTTCTGCAAGTCAGGGTCCGCAAATACTTTTTGGTGCGACCCAAAAAACAATCGTTCGAAATCTTCGCGGCTCAAACGTTTCAGAAGCATATAATTTTGAGCAAAATATTTTGCAATTTTGCAATCAATTTCAATACGGTCGTCCCCGCTTATTAAGCCCACATCTGGGCTGGACGATTTCGGGCTTATTAAGCGGGAGACAATTTTCTACCACTCCTATACCTTCAGTAATTCCGGAATGGACCAAATTGGGCTTTATAAGCCGGTGGACCTATTAACCGTGGGCTTGGTCGTCGTCGTGTGAGCCGGGCCGAGGGTCCATCCTTTTACCACCCCAGATTCACGTTGTTCCCGGACTACACTAGAAGGCTACTAGAGAGCAGCCAGTTTTTGGTTTCATCATCCATGACACGCAGACCTTACACTCCGTTAGGTGGCTTGAAGATGGTACTGTCATCGATGATGTGGTCTGCGATCTGTTCCTAGGCACCACATTCACAGGAGGAGGAATAGGCCATTCCTCATTGGTGCATGGTTGAGCGGAAAATCCCGACGCCCGTACGATGACGGTTGAGGCGCACCCATGTCTGTCTTTGTAGTGTCAGGCCCATGGGGCATGTCTCGGCGTCGGAGATGAACGAATGAAGTCTGGTGGTAGCTACTTGATTTCCATTCATGGTCTGCCCATTGCCCAAGTAGACGCAGAGATGTCTTGTTCATCAGCTTCGTTGATCATAAGTTGAGCGGCTGGCACGAATGGGTGTCTTGATTTCATTCCACAAGGGTGCTCGTTTGGGAG
The DNA here is from genome assembly GCF_918807975.1 of Aplidium turbinatum. Taxonomy (NCBI): domain Eukaryota; kingdom Metazoa; phylum Chordata; class Ascidiacea; order Aplousobranchia; family Polyclinidae; genus Aplidium; species Aplidium turbinatum. The sequence continues at coordinate 24,245,114 of NC_137480.1, forward strand.
AGCAGAGATCTTGTGGTTGTGGTGGAGAAGATGTTAGGCTCCAGTGCCTGTCGGCCGAGAGACAGAGTGGCTTCTTTGCAATGAAGCTCAGCAGGTTGGATGCCAGCGAAAATGGGGAGATTGTCCAATGGTGTGAGACGCAGGCATCCGGTCACTGTGCGCAGGGCGTTGTTTTTAATGGCAGTGTCGATGTTGTGGCAGTGAGCACTGCAGCACCAAACAGGTGCACAGTGCTCTGCTGAAGAGTAGACAAGGGCTAAGGCTGCTATACGAAAAGTGTCAGCTGGAGCCTGCAAGGCGCTGTGCTGCGCAAGAAACTGACTATCCGGCGCTGCGCTACTCAAGCCGCTTGAGTGACCCACTATTTGCGGACCCTTGCTGTAAGTAACACAAACAGCGATTACGGGCCTCTCATGCCCAATACTAACAAACTAGTGGTGCGATACTGATGAGCCCAGCCTCATGGGCGAAACACGTGTCTATCGCTGAGTTCCTGCTACACTCGACTGCCGAGAAACACATGTTTTTGGAAATGTCTTGAAGGCTAGTGTGGAGGCTACACCGGTATGGTTAGCGAAACACAATGCTCGCTGTTCTATAGTGAGTAGTCAGGTAGTGCTGACGCCAGGAAGATCGCTCCTTTTCAAACATAATAAATTAAGTCAATCGCATCTCAATTCTTATTCATTACTTCGGCTGTATTCGTTTTCAGAAAATGATTTTAGGCCAAAGTTGCATATAATGCACGGATGTAGCAACCGGGTTGGCCAGGGGAGGAACTGCCCCCCGAAAATTTTTATTTTGCCCTCCGAAAATTATTGATGTTCAAATCCTTCAATGTTGACACGTTTTAAATCTTTGTAATACCATGGCCACCTGGAGATGCGGCCTGATTTGTCACATTTGACAGATTTTGATTACAGCTACTGCTAGTGTTTGACTAACTTTTTCTGAGGTTTTATTATTTTTTGCTGTCTCCTTATAATATAAAAGCTTTTTGTTGCCTTGGGGAAGCAATAGCAAATGAGAAAAAGTAAGTTGAAAAACGCTAAATCACACTGTTATTTAAAATTAACAGTCTGACTAAAATCTTCGAAATCATATTTTCTTTGTTTTTCAACATGTGAGGATGTTAAAACCTATTGTGTCATCTGGGGAAAGCAGTAATGAAAGCGTAAAAATATAATTTTAAGAAAAAATTATTTAAACATTCGCCCAAAGTTAGCAAAACCTGGAAATTTCTGCAAAATGTGACGAATCAGGCCGTATCTTTAGGTGGCCATGGTAATACTAAACAGTAAATGTATTTCGCATTGGATATATAGCAAGGAATCTGCAGCCCAATAGGGGAGAGTGGGGTTAGTTGGAAGGCGGGGTAGTTGAAAAATTATCATTTTTTTAAATCTCGATGAATTTTTTAAATATTTACTGCCACCGTGTGATGTAGTTTTTAAAAACACATAATCCATGTTAGTTTCGATTTGTTGAGTCAAGGTATGTCTGTTTGGCAGACAATTTTGTATTTTCTTACTTTCGAAGTAAAATTTTTGGCGTTTTAAGAAACATCTTTTGCGTCGATGTCGTTAAAGATAGGCAGAAGTTTTTTGTTGTGTGTCAGCTGTAGGTGTTCTACAACACTAAGAAGTAAACAAATTTTAGTCCAATGCACCATGCTTGAATATTTTAGGAAAATAGTTTGTCATATGCTAATGGGGCTAGTTGGAAAATAGTGGGTGGGGTTAGTTGGAAAATGTTTTGAAACCAGTATGACGATGTAATATGATGCGAGTATATCGTTGTGGTATGATAGTACGAAGTATAACCTAAGCTCCAATGTACTTGTTTTAAGCAGATATACTGGTAAAATTTAAAATTTGAATAGCTTGTAAGTTGCAATATATACGGTATCACAATTTTTAAGAATGAGTTCATAAAAAAAAAACGTTTTTACGGTGATTAGGTGTAGAATTTATTGCATTTTGATTTCAAAGCAAGTAAACATATTTGCTTACAACCCCATATAAATGTTTGTTGGTTGAAAAAAGAGTATCCAGTTCATTAGCGTGCAATAAACTGACGTTTTTCAACCAACCCCGGGCATGGGGTTAGTTGGAAAACCAATTGTATGTTTGTTTATTTTAAATTTGCATTAAAAGTTGAATTGACTGAATACTTATTTTTAGTTGTATGATAGGGGACAACATAGGTGATAATTTCAAGTCACTTCAATTTCAAGTCAAGTTCAATTTCAAGTCACTTCAAGTTGTCAGGTTATGCACCAATTGTTTTAAATTCCACTTAAAAAAAAACTTGCCAACTAACCCCAGTCTCCCCTATATGTTACTGAAATTTAACTTTTTGTCTACTAGCCTACTATCTGGGCCTATGTAAAATACGGAAAAAAAAAAGTAAATGATGGACAAACACAAACCTAACCCAAGATAAATGAGCTCCACACTTAAGAAAGTCCCCCCCCCCCGACATCTAAATCATTCCGCAATCCCACCCTGAAACCCCAATTGGAGCTATACTCAGGTTGGGAGAGTGAAACTCTCCAAACAGCCGCTGCAGAACACAGAACGACACAGCTCAGAGATGGCGAGGTCACCAATCTTAGGTCGACACTTCACGCTACGCAAGACCGATGTTCGTAAGAATGTTACAATGATTAAATGAATTGTAATATATTTTTATGGATCAAACATTTGCGTTTTATTGAAGACCGGTCAGCAAATTAATGCCTGCCGTAAACTGGTCCGCAGTGCGAAAAGGGTTGCCAACCCTTGGGCTAGACTACACTGTATTATGCTTGAAACACCACAGAAACTATAGGGTTCTTTAGGATGCTGTGCGAATCATAATAAGTTATATCTTATTCCGAATCAGAAGTATCAGGGGGCACATATTCATCCCCTGATGATTTTTCGCTGTCACTGTTGTCAGTATCACTGGTATTTTGTTGATTTAGCTCAGCTTGAAGTATTAGAAACACATTTCCATCGGCCATTTTTAAACTTCTAAGTTTGAAAAAATTTAACAAATAGCACCTAAAAAAGAATTCATCTTATTAAGATCCACTGCACAAGTGCAATGCAACTTACATTGATTATAATTCTAAAGTTTACTTTACACTACGATCGGGCCTCCGAGGCCCTAAATTGTAATTTGAGGTGTAGCCTACTTTTGTTTTTAGCCAACAAACATTGTTTTGGACTTAATAATCCTTACAATGCGGTTTTAAGTTTTGCAAACGACACTATTTTAGGCATTTCTGAAGCAACAGCTCTAAAAACCAAAAAATAAAAAAATAAAAGAATTTTCTCTCTCACCAGGCCTCCCAGGCCCGTAATTGGTGCTTAAAGGTTAATTTGAATTCTTCATTGAAATTACTTCATAAAAATAAACAAGTTTAAAAAACAAACTTACTTTTGTTGATGTTTGTCAACCTCAAGTTGAAGAACATAAACAAACCTTAGTTTGATAATATTATAAACATTTTTGCTGATGTTACCAGGGCCGTTGACATGATTTCTCGGGCCCGGTACCAATTTATTTTCGGGCCCCTTTCATCGACAATGTTATGAATCATGTATGAATATAAAGGTTGCTCTTAAAATGGGGATGACACATGCCGTGCAAAGTAGAAAATTAAGAGGAATAGATCAAACCCGATATGCCAATAGCATGGTTGTTTAACAGATCTTGCGCAATCTTAAAATTTCCCGAACCGCGAAACTTACTAGGCCTATCTCTATTTAGCGATTGTTTTTTTGAACTTTTATTTGTCACATGGCACTAGATTATTACTTCCCAATTCCATTGATGTTTCACTGGTCATTCTAGGCTCACCAGAACACAATTTACAGGAAAGTTTTAGTGCAGACAGTCAGAAAGTTTTCAATTTGATTTGGGAAAGGTTGGGCCTAACTCAAACATTCGATGATTGCTGCAATCTGAAAAGCGATTTTGGTTTAATTTCTAGTCCAGAAATAGGGATAGCAACCTGTGCCATTTCAGTTTTTGAGTTTAAACAAACATTAACTTGTATATTTTGAAATTCGTGTTAATATTATTCCTGGTTAGGGAAATCACTATACAGTAGCCTACTAGACTAAACTAAATTCTTATTTTACTGTTTGGTGGCTAAACTGGCTATTTTAGCACTTCAGATCTGAAGTGGGCCCGGTACCCAGAAGGGGACCCGGTACTTTACCATCTGACGGCTTAAGGGGCTGTTTTAACCTCTTATGGCAATTCCTTTTGATCGGATTATATTAAGATCTTGATAATGTTTGAAGTCGCGGCAGATCTTTTAAATCCGGGCCCCTTAAATATTCCGGACCCGGGTCCAAAAGTACAAACTAGACCCCCTGGATATTACGTTACCTGATGTAAACAAGCAGTTTGTTGTTGTATTTTTAACTCAACCAAACAAAATCACTGGATAACATAATTTTTTTATAAACATCAACAAATAAGTAAAAACATCAACGATCCTTGTGCTTGAGGTAATCGAGGCCGCCAACCGCGATCATCAACTTCTGTAAAGGACAAATTAAATAATTGACGTTGATTTAATGTTGACACAATTAATTGTTATAACGTTGATACAACGTAAACAACTCTCACTTTATTGTCCGACCGATCCAATGCTTCTTGTAGCTTGGATCTTTCCTGCATGTTCGGATCTCTTCTCCTTCCATTTCCATCATCGAGGGATTGCCACAACATAACTTCCTTCTCAACATTGTGCAACACCGCGATGACGTCATCCACAGATAGAAAGTTGCCAAGGAGATGCATCCGAACAATCTAAATACAAATTATTTATGATTCAACAATTAAACATAAACAATTTATTGATGTTGTGACTTTTAGTTTATTTATTTTATGTTTACAAGTATTGTTAGAAAATGATTAAAATTGGAAACTGGAACTTACTTTGTAAAACTCAGACGTTAAAACAACGTAATGCAACGTTGAGTCAATGTAACAACTGCCAGAGGTGGTCACCCGCTACTTTTAAAGTAGCGCGCTACCCGCTACCGCTACTTGGACCAAAATAGTACGCGCTACCGCTACCAATTTACAAAATTAGCGTACTACCCGCTACTCGGACCAAAGTAGCGCGCGCTACTTCTTCCGCTACTTTTGTCTAAAATGACACTAGGAAACACTCTTTAAGCCCCTAGTGACGCAAAAATGACCTTGAAAACGAATGTTATCATTCGTTTACACTGTCATTTTAACGCTATTATAGAAAACACATTATTAGGGAAATTTATTGTGACGCATCTTTCAAAAACACGAGCATTTTAAAATGAGAGTCACTAAGTCCTGCCCGCTTTGGCTTAAGCACATCTTTTCCAACAGAGAAGTATCTCCACCGCAGCACTGGAAGGAATGGTTGTGTTGTATTTAATGAACAGATGTTTTAACTCGGTATTGGAAAAGCTCAAGGACTTGCTCCTGTCTGAAAAAAAAAGGCATCCACAATTGTTGCTTTCTTCTGCACCGACATTTCACAGGATGGCGCCAACACACCAAAAAATTCATCCTCGGAGTCGTGACTGGTGTTGGTGTCACTCTTCTCGGTATCAACCTGGCTTGATGTCTCCCGCAACAGCCGAATTACATCTGTCTTGACTTTTTCTCGCAGTGCGTCAGCATCATCCGTGGAAACGTAGTGCAGAAATTGTAGCCACGACGTCTTGAAGGAGGGATGAAGACATGATGCCATAATGCATCTCATGTCATTGAATCGTTTCTTCACCCCTTCAAGGACTTTCACTCTCAACTCCTGACAGGTCACAAGATCACTAATCCCAGTCAACTTCTTCGCACAAATTGTAATGGTTGGAAGCAAGACTCCGTAATACGCCTTGGACACGCCCTGGAGAATGTCTAATAAAGCCTGGCAGATAGGCTTTATCACACGAAGATATTCGATGAAGGAGTTGACGTCAGCTAGAAATAAATAAGCTGTTTAGAAATACATTTATAAGTTTGGTTGTAAGTAAAGTTGTAAGCAAAACAAATCACACAAAATTGCCCTGTAGGCCCAATGATTTCTTTTAACAAAAACCATGGTGTAAGAAAATTTTATCAGCAACAAATATCTTAGTTATCCATTAGTCAAAAGTTTTACTTTAACCAATACGATAAAACTTTATTTTTGGACATCTTTAGCATAGGTGATGACTGTTGATGCAATGCTCACTGCAAGTAGTCTATATAAACGATATACAACGTTACTTCGGCTAGTATTAAAATGAACATAATTATCGATTTCATACCTTGATCGCAGGTCCACACCAGAAAACGAGATTCCCAAAAGACCGAAACTTTACAACCAAACCGATTATATATAGGCTAGTATAGACCAATGGTTCCCAACATGGGGTTCGCGGACCCCTTGGGGGTCCGTGATTACCTTGATGAATTTTGGGAAAAAAAAAGAAAAGCGATCTTTTTACTTTCATTTCTCTGTTTAAATGCAAATTTGTCAAGGTTTAGTAAAAAACGAAGCTCCTCGCGTGGTTGTTAGGCCTACTCATTGCTTCTTACACAGGTAGGCTACGCCTTAGCAGCAAAAACTTTACCAGCAAGTCTCAAAGAAAGTCTGACGAGTTGCGTGAAAGTCGTTAATTTTATCAAAAGCAGAGCTTTAAACCACCGTACTTTTAAAGCGCTCTGTCAAGAAGTAGGGTCAGACTTTGAAGTAGGCTACTTTTGTGTCATTCTGAGGTACGTTGTTTATCTAGAGGAAAAGTTTTAAAACGACTGCAGCAGCTAAAAAAATGAGGTATCAACTCTTTTGAAAGCAAAAGGAAGTCTCCTCTCAAAATTGTTTGAGAGTAAAAGTTTCTATTCGGCATGGCCTACTTAGACGTAAAAAGGTGGTGGTGGGATGGCGTAGCGGATAAGGCGCTCGCTTTCCAGTCATGCAATCCTGGTTCGACTCCCGGCTTAAGCTGGTTGTTGAAAAACACCGCTCACATCTACCCAGGGTGCAACAAATTGGGTGGGCGTAGTTGCTGAAGGAAAGGCGGCCGAGAGAAAGGAACTGGCCACCCTACTCTCGTTAGTGCCGAAGGCTTAGTCTAATGAGAACCTTATCTTCTCGTTCCCCGATGCTTGGATCAAGTGTGGGACTCACCTTACCTTACTTAGCCGATATTTTCGGTCATATTAACAATGTTAATCGTGGCATTCAAGGACCAGGTGTGACCATAATTGATGCAGCTGAAAAACTGAAAGCGTTTTTAGCCAAGTTGCCGGTTTGGAAACGCAGATTGGAAGCAGGTAATTAGGCTAACTTTCCAATCTTAGAAGATCTTATCTTGATAGATGAAACTCAAAGAGAATGTACTCTTTTGATCTCTATGAGAGAAAAATTTTGCCCACACTTGGAAACCCTGCAAATCTCATTTCAGCGTTATTTTAATTTAGAACACCTGCCGAACGAAGTTGAAACATGGATTTGAAATCTCTTTCTTTTTGACTTGAACAACATTGGCGATGACGATCTCAGTAAAGATGACCTAATTCATCTGAGATCAAAAGAGTTATTACGCATTGAATTTCATTCAAAAACTGTGGAAGAATTTCGGTGCTCACAACTGCAAACCTACCCATTCTTGGCAAAGCAAGCGATTATTGTTTTGTTACCATTCATAACCATTTATCTTTGCGAGGCAGGATTCTCAGCTCTTGTTACAATAAAAACTAAACATCGAAATCGCCTGGACGTTGAAGATGACATGCGTGTAGCATTGTCAAAAACTCAACCACAGTTCAGTCGTTTAGTTCAGGAAAGGCAACAACAGCCCTCGCATTAAATCTGCTCACGTTGAAAAAGTGTCGGCATGGCGCTTTGAGTCATCTTAATACATATATTTAAATATTGCTGACATTTTTTGAACAAATCATTCATTTTCTTATTTGAGCAACTGTTTAACCTGATATTTGCCGCAGGAGTATGCAATGCAATATGACACAGTAGAGTAGTTGAGCAGCATAATTATTACAATAGTCAATAGTAGCCTACTGTATGTTAATTGAGTTTCAGGCAGAATTTAGGTAGGGGTCCGCAGAATTAATAATTTGTCTAAAGGAGTCCGTGACAACAAAAAGGTTGGAAACCACTGCTACAGACTATATAATATAGCTGCTTGACCACGTCAGTGTTGCGAAAAAACGAGTATTTTTTTCACTTTAAATTAAAAAGTAACGGGTAGTGGGAGTGCGACTGAAAAAAGTAGCGTCTCTCCCGCTACTTTGGGAAAAAAATAGCGCCGCTACTGCAACTAAAAAGTAGCGCTGCTACAAAAGTAGCGTGCTACTGCCCAGGGGCGCCGGAAGCGGGGGGGCAGGGGGGGCGGATGTCCCCCTGCCCTCAATTTTTCTGCAGATGGAGGGGCAGGGGGGCAATGGTGCCCTTTTAAAGTCATGTAAGCTACTGCACATTTTGCAATATAACAATTTCTGCTATTCGCTTTTAGCCTGAATATAATCTTTCATTTTTGCCTCAAAATAATATTTATGGCCCAAAATTTTGCAACACAGTAGCCTACAGGCCTTAAAACTCGTTTTTTTTTCGGCAGCCATCGTAGCCTACCGGGAGCTCCTTCTCGGCGGCCAAATCTAGGTGCTTGGAGGCCAAAATACAAAATAAAAATAACGATAGCACAAGTAAATAGAATTAAACTTGCAACAATGCTAAAATGATCACTTAGCGTTGTTGAAATCTGGGCCTGGGCGACGTCCTACAATAGATTCGTTGCACCACGCAATAACTGCTTTATCGGGATAGTAATCCAGTACTGATGCGGGACCATCTAACTCTAACGACACTCGCACGAGTGTCTCCAATGTGGCTGATTTTAAAAAAATTCGCCACTTCCCTAGAATTCTTTTTAGCAACGATAAACAACGACGATGACGGCAAGGTAATAAAATAAGCATTTCAATGATGTGAAGAACATTACTAAAAGAAGTATAATTTTTGCAAAATATGATCAAAAAATGTTTTCCCCTCGGACGTCAACTAACCTAGTTCTCCTTTTTAACAACGATTCAATGTCCGACAACATCGAATCGACATAAAAACGACAATATTGCCAGTCGACATAAATTAGCACTTCGGATTAAGACTTTGTGAAAATAAACGTCAGGAATTACAAACAAGACTTACAGCGCTGGGGATCGCAGATGGATATATTCCATCAATAACAAATATTCCCGCCAAATGCAACAGTGGCGATTATGACACGCTGACCTAATTTTGCGTCACTCTTTGATACTACATATTTTCGTCAGTCAATCCACGATCATTCTATTGCGAAATTAAATAATTGGCTAGAAGAGACCGGCGGCCAAACTTGGCCGATTGAGGAGGTAGCACCGGTAGTCATTCAAGCACTACTTAGCGGCCATGGCCGCAGGCTGCTTTAAGGCTTGACAGTAGGTTACATCATTATAATATAGCATGATGCCCTTCTTTGTATACCGGACACTTGTAGGCTATCATTACTCAATACATAGTGAGCTGATAAATTAGCATTATCGCTATATCTTATCTTAAAACTTGAAAAAAAATTGGCCTTTTAGTAAACAAAAGTGCCCTTTTTTCGTAATCTTGCCCCCCCCACTCAAAAATCGTTCCGGCGCCCCTGCTACTGCCCACCTCTGACAACTGCCCATGAATCAATGTGTTGGTTATAAAAGTTAAACATGACTCACGGATCCAGGCATCGATTTGATCGCCTCCTTCCATGGACGGAAGTGATTGGAATTCATGAGGCATCCGGACAGAGAAAGGAATCCAATCCGCGTCGGCATCGATTTGATGAATGACGTCACAGCATGGATGTCATTCTGAGTGTCGGAGCGATACATCAATATCTCACCTTCATCAAAATGACGTCCTGCTGTGACTGTCACTTCCAAGTCGTTGGCTTCCCGCAAGATTTTTGAGAAGGCGAAGATGGAGCGACCATGTTTGTCATCTAACAATGCAGGAATAATATCAATTAATGTTAACTCGTCTAACCGGTTGTCATCTAAAACTACAGTTTGGTTCTAACCATAAAATAATCAAACATTGAACACAAGTTGTTTACTAAAGAACAAAACATTAATTCATTTATATCGCAAACAAAAATATAAACAAATTATTTTAAACAAAACTTTCAGGTTTGAGTCAAAGTTCTAATTTGAAAATAATCTGAGTAGACTTTTGTTAGCTAGTCACAAAATCACAAGTTTTGTCTTCAACGGCTTCGAAGTTTTATCAAATTAGGATAAAATATGTTAAAAAGAAATTCGATTGTGACATTTACCCTGTATAATAGAACGTTCAAAGTAGGCAGATATTTCAAGCTAAAGTCACCTACGCCCTTTGCTCTATGTTCCAATGTTGTGTATAAATTTAGTTGTTTGCGTGATGCAAGCTTGACATACATCGGTATGTCCAGGGCCCACAAAAGGGGGGGACAACCGGTGCATTGCACCGGGACCTGGTGAGTTCAGGGGGCCCGACAAAATGTCTAAATTCACGCGATAAACCGGTTAATTTCAACAATTTTTCACAAAATAGTGTTTTTATATTAGTTCCGTATCTCGATTGAAGTTGCACCCCCTCATGAGTAGGACTATACCCTTTTTCAAAACTACAGAATGTTCAATTTTCTAGTTCAGGGCGGCCCGACAAAATGTTGAAATTTGAGTGCTATAAGGTCGATTTTGCATAAAATATTGTTTTTCATATTAGTTTCGTACTTCGATTGGGCCCCTCATGGGTATGCCCTTATTAAAAGTAGGCTACAGAATTTTCAACTTTGAGTTCAGGGGGGCCCTACAAAATGTTTAAATTTGCGTGCTAATGTCGGTTTTGTATGAAAAATTGTTTTTTATATTAGTTCCGTACTTCAATAGGGCCCTCTCATGGGTAGGCCTATGCCATTTTTAACCCATTAGTGCCCGGTCATCGTTCTAGTCGGAATATTTTTACAAATTTTTTTTTGTAAGGTCCTTATAGGTTGAATATGAATATTCAAAAAAAAAAAATCTGATATCTGTACCAGGAATGCAGAAAATGGTACGTCCCTGTATGGACGCTTGGGCACTCGTACGAAGGCTTGATGTAAAATAAAAGAAATTAGCATTTTCCGGTAATGGATATTTTGGAAGTCGTAAAAAGCAACAGTACTGCTCTAAGATGCGTTAAAAACTAAGTTCTAATAAAAATACATCGCTTTTCCATTAGATTTATTAAGAAACGAACAAACGAAACTGGATCTAAACAGATAATATTACAAATTTCTTTCACTCATGATACATTTCGAAGCAATCTGGGTGCAGTCCAACATCACACCGACGGCATCTGTATGACGTACGTTTGTGACAGTGTTTGCAGACACCTTTTTTGTCCGTCTTGATGATCAGGTGATTGCCCTGATCCCTTCTGATCTCTTCGCCGTTGGCAAGGGCATGTGTCGATGATAAGAGAGAAAATGTATTGTTCCCATGGATCATAATTGTCATTTCTGCACATGATCGGATAAAGTCAAGGAGGCTAATCTTTTCCATATCTCTCTCTTCTGTGATTGCTCCAATTTTTCTATAAAACCTCCAAGCTTGCACCATACTGACATTTAGAAACCAATTGTACACACCCCAGTACCATTTGCGGTTTCTTGAGCGGATGGAATAACAGGAACTGAGATTGTCCAACAGGTCCACACCTCCCATGTTGTTATTGTAGACTTTGAGCAAGTAAGGCTGATCCACGTCCAGTTTCTTTTTTGCATCACGAGAGTATCTAAAATTTGGTAAAATGATTACCGACTATAACTGAAAGACAGTACCGTTTTGGGGCTCCATACCCACGATCTAAGGAAACCCATCAGGCCAAGGGGCCATACGATAAAGAAATATGCATACTACCATAAGGTTCTTACTGGTGTGTTGCCTTGCGGTCGCACAAACCAGCAGTTTGAGTCAGCTTCAAGTTAAGTAAACGCGCCACTGCTGAATAATAACATGTGTCATATATTCTACCAGCCTGCAATCCCACTGTGCTATATTACAACGAAATAACTCCACCGCCTTTGTTAGATGTTTTTTACTCACCTAACACATTTTCCCAAAGGTTCCTTGTCCACAAAGTTAGATGCAACGTATACTGGTCCAGAATCTTTCCACACAACAATGGTTTGATCATCTCCAAGGTACAGTTGCTTCATATCTCCCCTCTTCATATTATTGGTCTCTTTTTTTGATGGTAAAGATAGATTGTTCATTCGATTTTGCCTCATTGTCCCCAAAACACCTATCCCTTTCTTAGACAAATGATCTATCAAATCCAGGCTCGTGAAAAGATTGTCGCACACAACCTTCGATCCAGGAATCAGTCGAGCACTTTCCACAAGGCCATAAACAACGTCAGGCCCCTGACTCAATCCATACTTGAAGATGTTTGTTTTTGCTCCAGCGTAGGGGACACAGTGGATTAGCTCTCCAGAGGGGGTGCACATAGACCAAATTTTAAACCCGAATCTTGTTGGCTTGCCCTTTATAAATTGCTTCAGAGGGTGGGGGCCAAAATAACGGATCATTGATTCGTCTACAGCTACATACTCAGTTTTTTCAACAAATTTGGCTGCTGTCTCATTCAAAGTCTCAAAAAGAAGGGCAACTTTCCAAAATGGGTCGTCTTTCGGGTGGTTTGAGTTGGCGAAATGGGTATAGCGCATTACCTCATCAAACAGATTCCTTGACATGGCTCTTCTTGCCATCACATTGTTTGTATCATCTCTCCTCTCCCAATACATCCTGCGTGTGGAAGGGGTGATGTATCCTGTCATAAACATTATTGCATGACTTGCTCTTATTAAAGAATTATCCACCTTTGACTGGAAGGCCAATTTGTTTTGTTGCGCTGCATACCTCTTGGTCTCTTTCACTACTTTGTTCACAAAATCATCAGAGATGAAGAGTTTCATAACATCATACGGCGTTTTCACATTATCAGGATCAATGGGTAAATTATCATGGCTGAATTTCTCAGCTTCAGGAAAAGGAGGAATGTTTTTCCCTAGTTGATTTTGGGCGGTAGACTGGATCCTATCTTTGTTTCTAACGCGTACAAGTGGTATCTTTTCTTCTGTTAACTCTTCTTCACTTGATGATGAGCCAGGAAACACAATTTTTCGTGGACGGCCTTTTCTTTTTTTAGTTACAAGTGTTACTTTTCCAGTTAATTTGGGTGATTCTGCAAACTTTCTCTTAGCAGGTTTGTTGTACGGTAGTTCTTCTTCCAGGTCATTTAACGCAACGGGCGTTGACCCAATTTCTTGTGCTGCCAGTAGGCCTACTTTCTTTACATTTCTTCTTGGGTTCCAACGCAGTGGGTTGACTTTAGATGGTCCCGGTAGCGACTCTGTCTCATCGTTATCAAATGTAGGCCTCTCCTTATCTTCAACAAGATCCATGTCCTGAGTGTCTTCATTGTGATGAATCACTAATTCGCCTTTCTGGTTCAGGATTCCTTTTCCGACATTGTTAACGTTTTTAACACCCTCATCTTCATTTGCACTGTCCTCATCGCTCACGTTGCCGGATTCATCAGGAGGAAAAATTACAATGTCTGTGGGCTCCTTGGGTGGATCCTCTTCTAAAATTCCCAAAATTTCTTGAACAGTGAAATGAATTTTCCTATAAAGAGTACAAAAAATAAATTAAAGATACATGAACATTTACAGCAAGACCTCAATTTACAGTGCAATAATAGTAAAAGCGCCCAGAATAGATTCTGAAGCACCACCGTCTGCACACGAAAATGATGACCTAACCTACTAGGCCTACCCCAACTAAAAGGCATGGTTTTGAAAATTAAATATCAGCGGGTTACAAATAACGTTCGTTTTTGCACCAAACATGAAAACGTACGAATTCCTACAGCATTAATTTTTTCGACGAACTTTTTGTCTCATTTGCATATTTCTGTAAGTGTAGCCATCACTGGTTACCGCGCGGCGCGCGTAACTGTTTTTACCGATTTTCGCCCTCAAGGTCCAAATCTAAACATTGAACTTGAAAAAAACGTAGCCTGGAGACACACCTAAGTTAGTTTAAAAAAGTTGAGAAAAGAAATTGATTGTGGTCACTAGTCTAAATGTAAGTTTTTACGAATTGATTAAGAATTAACCCTAACCCTACATTTTTGAAAAGCTTTTGTGCACCGCAAAAAAATAATGTAAAAAAAAATTGACTTCGATGGGCGTCGAACCGGTGTCCTCACGAATATATGGCAAAAACAAAACCACTGAGCCAAACACGCCAACGAAAAAAACGTTTGCATTCACACGCTATAACCATAAACTCTATGCGAAGTAACAAAAAGTTTGTGAGAAAAAACATCTCGCGTCCGGGCGAGTGCCCAAGCGTCCCTACAAGGACTCACCTAACTTCTAACTTATATTCAGAAAAAAGTATAAGAGAAAAATAAAATATTTCGCTTTGGGCACGTAGCTAAACATATTTATAGATTTATCAAAACACAAAGTTGATAAAAACACAATGTTACATACCTCGATTTGTAGGTCACAGTTTGTGTACCATGTGCTTGCTCCATATCTCACAAAAGGTCTACCTTGAACGTTGTAGAGTGAACAGTAAAATTTGTTTAAGAAAATACTCTTGCGCTGCTTCAATAGCTATAATGTTATTCTAACCTCAGCAGAAAAAAAAACGTTATTATCAGCAATCTGAAGAAAGCAATTCGAAATCTAAAATACCCACTTTTCACGTCCTTGTAGGGACGCGCGGGCACTAATGGGTTAAAAGTACAGAATTTTCGATTTTTTTAGTTCAGGGGGCCCGACAAAATATTTAAATTTGCGTGCTAAGGTCGATTTTTTATAAAAAATTGTTTTTCATGTTACATGTAGTTCTGTACTTGGATTGGGGATGCCCTTTTTTAAATTACAGAATTTTTAATTTTTTGAGTTCAGGGAGCCCGACAAATTGTTTAAATTTGCGTGCTAAGGTCGATTTTTGTATAAAATATTGTTTTTTATGTTAGTGGTGAAGATTAGAAGTGGCTATTTTTCCCCAAAAAAAAAGTTCCTTATCTGGCAACATTATTGAGACTATTATTTATTACACTACACAGTGTAAATATAGCCACAAGAGTAACAGATTTTGTAACAGAAATTCAAGAATTATCTGTCATACATGAGGAAAATTTTGGAAATTCACAGTTGCCACCATTGGATTTTTTAAATAAAATTGCTGAATTCAAACATAAGTGAACTGTTTCTGAATGTGTGTGTCAGCTTGCGTATATTCTTAACTATTCCAGCAACAGTAGCCTTAGCAGAAAGGGCATTCAGCAAACTGAAACTGATTAAGAACTATTTAAGATTTACTATGTCTCAAGAACATCTTGTTGATTTGGCCAGGCTAAACAATAAGCATCGAATCAAAATTAGCCATAACAATTGATTTTGACAGTCATCAGAATTTTTGCTGGTAGAAAGGCCAGGAAAGCTTCTCTAAAATGTGTATAGGCTTTATGCGAATAGGCCTGTTTCAGAGTGTAGATTTTATGTGATATTTCAGTGTGTTCATGTCTTGAATTTGCAGCTTTTATGGTGGTCGAACGTGTCCAACTGAACTGCCTCCTTCGGCTTGTTAAAAATGCAACACCTAGTCAAATTAAATCATTTGCAAATTTTCATTGTCTATTGTAAACACTTCAGGGCTACTACCGGTAGCAGTGCTAATGAGCAGGTCAGCACCATCTGCCAGAGAGATCCCCCAAGACAACTTCAAAAATGTGTAACTGTAACTGTATATTCTTACAGTACAATTAACAGTAGTTAGATGTGCAGTCACCGTTTTGTAATCCTGTTGGAAGTCTAAAAGTAATCATGACAGAGACTAGCGAACATGTACACCGGCAAGGGCTGCTCAGCTGAATGCGGCGGAAATGTCTGCTAAGGAATTGGAGGGCTGTATGTGTGTTTTATTGTGAATATTTTAATGTTTATGTTTAACTCAAATATTGCAGTGTGAGTGAATATTTCAGTTTATTTCAATGTTAGTCTGGGTGCTTTAAATAATGTGAATATTTGAGTGTGTATGTTTTAATATTAATAAGCAATTGATTGATCGGGTTAGGTTACAGTTATTACACAGAAAGTATTCCATGCATTTTTCTGATATCTTGTCAATTTATGACACAAGCAAGCAGTGACAGTTACTGTATGTGTAATCATTAACTGGTGAAACATTTTTAGCATAGAAAACTGTGTTGAACAGGTAAAAATATTTACTTACTTGCAGCAGCTTCCCGAGTTTTCTTGTACAGCTCTGAAATAAATACTTTCTGCTTTTGCAAATCTTCACCTGAAAAAAAATCACATTGTCGTAGAAATTACGGCTTGCCATCATTACTTTTGCAGAAGTACAGCAACTCGCTCTAAGCTCTGAAACTAATTTCTTTACTGAAATTTTTAGTTTGTAATTTGTTGTAAACTTTTAACAAGCGGTAGGCTACAGGTCTGGGTTGTACCAAAATGTTTGCGAGATAACGTGTAAAAAAATTATAAATACTTACTTATTATTGAATTATTTTTAAAATTATTATTGAATGAATAATAAAAAATTATTATTGAATTACTTTAAAATAAAATTGTTTAAAAAAAAAATTAATTGTTTTTACGATTTCGCAGTTTTCTCAAATTTTATACCGTTTCTTTTTCTGCAGAAGACTGTATATTTTTAACCTTTTTTACTTGAGCAATGCATAGCCTATTATTTTTTAAAGGGTTTATCAAGTGCTAGATGTAGCCTATAGCCGAAAGTGTTTGCAAATTTTATTTAGTGTCATGCTGTATGCTGTGTTGTTGTTAGGTTGCGTTTGTTTATGATTGATTTAAAAATAACTTACATCTTTTGTGAAAATTTAGCTGATTTCACACCAGAAGAGCGTATCATGATGCTGAATAAAATGAACCAACATCAGTCTCATTTAAATTTTAATAGCAAGCTATTGATTGCTAAATATTTGTTGACGCTGCCATTAAATTTATTTTTGAACAGCATGAAAAAGTAAATAGGTACACATAAGAAACACAAAAAACTAAACAAATTTTAAGCGTCAAAATCTTCAACTTTTTTCAGCATTGTAACTATAGAAATGCAAATCAAGGATAAAAATGGAAAATGATAAACAGTGAGCTCTTTGCAACAATGGTTTTTTATCAATCGTAAAGTTACCATTTCCTGTGCTTGGATCCAGCAAAAGACCGCATAGAAATTGTACAACAATGGACCAATGATCATTGAGCAGATTGTTTTTGACGAAGGAAGCGAACTCCTTTAATGACATTTGATGACAAAGATACAAAGCTGAAAAGTACTCCTGGAAGGTTTGATGTGTGAAATACAATTGTTGGTTACCTTCCAGTAGCGGACATATTTGGTTGGATCCTAATAAAGGTACCACAAAATCCTGAACTTCGCTGATGGTCAGATTTTTTTGTGTAAGAGTTGTAGCATTAATAAGTACTGTACCCTCTTTTGTCGCGTCATAGGCGATTTCTGCCAATTTCATAACAGTTTCATCCGACAAAGAACCTGTATTGTCAGACGCTTTAAGATTTTTAAGCACAGAATGAAACACATTGGTCATTGTGGAAATGCACTTCACTTGTCCAGATGAACCCAATGAAGCTCTGACATAAAGTTGTAACATAAGTGGGTTGTGGCATAATGATTCTAGCTGGGGTGCTTTACTGGTTAATGATTCCCAGAGTTTGTCGACTTTACTCTGGTTATTCAATAAAGCATCAAACAATTTTCTCATATCTGAAGAGGTTAAATCACGAAGAAAGAAAATAAGACTTGGTCTGCAGTTTTTAGGAATGGACAGCATAGCGTGTGGACGAGAAGTGAAGATGAGGTGGCAGTGACGTAGAAATTGTCCTTGGCAAAGGCTTGAAACTAGTTCCTGAGAAGTAAGAGAGCTGTTGTAGTTGCATTTCTTTACAGGTTTTATTATATTCCATTCCACTTGATCAAATCCGTCAAGAATGATACAAACTTTTTTTGGATTGTTTTTGATCCATTCAAAAGCAGAAGTGGCTTCGTTCTCGTTTAAGTTATAGTTGCTATCTCCCAATAAAAATTCTTTCAAAGCATATGTGTCTTCATTACTGTCGCTCATGTCCATGAAAACCTTCCTTAAAACAACAAGATCACCACACTGACAAAGATGCCTAGCCAGGCGCTTGGACAAGGTCGTTTTCCCTGCTCCAGGATATCCAATTATTGAAACAAAATCGTTATTTTGAGCATCCGAAGCTAATTTATCAAAGTCAACTTTTTCGTCAGATTTTGTTAGTTTAAATTCATGGGTTTCGGGATCATATTTGTTGTCATCGGGAACAAGATTTCCTTCGTAAAATTTAACCAAAAAAAGTTCAGCACACACGTCTGGCAAACCATCTGAAGAGATGTTAAAATGGCACAGGTCGTCATCATGTTCAGGGTCATACAGCTTGAGGGTCGTTTCTTTTAGCTTTTCTATTTCGATGTTTGAGCCTAAAAAACAAAATTACATTTATTATATTTTTGCATTAAAAAGTAGCAAATGTGGATACTGACGTTTTTCAATTGTTTCTTACAGTTTTTCCCGCATATCCTTACAGATGTAACAACTGGGGAAATAATATTCAAAATCAAAAAAAGGTTTAACTGAAAATGTAATGTAAAAAAACACATCTATTAGTATTCACTTAAGCTAATTAGGCTATTAGTAAACTTATTTTTATGGAACATAAAACAACAAAAAGATGCGCTCACACTACACAGCATGCAACGCTTTCTACCAAGACAGCCACTTCATCTGGTCCACAATGCCTACAAATGAAGTGCGTGCCGCAAATGTAGGAAAGGTTTTGACACAAGGGACTGTACATAAAACACGTCCTCATAAAATTGCAAAACATTCCCCCTCTCTTCCATTTCCGCACTAGGTCAACCCCTCTTCCTCCTTGTCCGTACGGAATACATGACCGATATCTCCAAAGTGTAAGTGGCTATGGCAGTTTTATACACTTGTATTGCTTGCTTGAGACTGTATACTTCTACTGAAGTGGTGGTTTAGAAACCTTTTATAGTCAACTATTTCTGATCTGGCGTGGGCCAGTTTTAAATCGAGGAGTAGGGATCGTATATTTTTGTCCGCATTCGTTTGCAATCCTCTCTCTTCTCTCTTGTTCACAAAAGTTTGCAATTTGCAAACCCCTCCCCTCCCCTCGACTGCGAACGTCTTTTATAGACAGCCCCGAATGGTGAAGTTTAAATTAAGATTCGTTTAAACTTACTTTGTGGATGCAAGGGGTGAGAAGATGCAGAAGTTGATCTCAGCGTTGTTTGCCAATGCTCATTGTGAGAAGTTGCTTCCAATGTACCTTTATTAACATGTGATCAAAGTTAGTTAATGAAACTGCAATTATATTATCTGCGACGGTTGAATAACATTATGCTTCTTTATAACCAGCGGAATCCACTACGTTTACATTGATTCGACGTCTGTAGATGCTGAATCAATGTAAAATTCTAATCAGCACAATTGTTACTTTTACATGGATTTAACATCAGGTTCTTATGTTGAGTACTGAAGTGACAATTATTTTATACCCAATCCAGATATCAAAGACGTTTGGTATAAAATGAAGGCGTAAAACAATGTCATTTCTATATTCAGACGCAGTAGCGGAGCTACTTTAAAATTGGCAACTTTTCTACTTGAAAATTGACAAGACTGATAAAACTTGATTGAGACTTGAAATCAACTTTTATCAGACACATATCATATTAACAGTGGCTCAGCAGTTGCCACTGATTATTCAGAGGCAGAAGCGGAGCTAGAAACAAATTCATTTGTAGTTTCAAGGGAGTAAAAATTGTAAGAGAAAATGAACAATGCACGTTCCATCCTTAGATTCGCTGATTCACAAACAAAACCGGTTAATCATTCTATTGTGTCAAAATGACGGCTATCTAGATTTTATTGTGACGCTATCTGACCTAACAATTCAATTTCTAAATTTGAAACAAAAGTTAAAAAAAAACTCATAGATTACCCAATCGAAAGTGTTTTAGCTTTTTTTGTTTTCGAGGGGTGGCACGTGACCAAGTGCCCTCTTGGATCGGCTATTGCACACAGCAGATTATCGAATACACTTTCAAAATAGAAATCTTGTAATTACTGATTTTATTCAATTAATATGATTTATGCTCCTCAGGTCTATTGACCACAATTCAACATTTGACCAACTTGGTCCTTTTATGGTAAATCATCCAACATAAACGTTTACAGTATTTAAGCTTTCTTCCTTTAAAATTTCACTTTCGTTCAAGTCAACTCCTTTAAAATGCAGCAAAGCTTTGACAGATTTGTAGTCTACACAGGTACCAGCAGTTATTCGCCTGTGGCTTATCGTTCCTTTTGTGTGTGTTCTAATTGTTTGTCATATGCCTATAGTTTCCACCTCATATAGCCTATAGATTTTTTTGTGTGTAATGCATTACTGTATGTTAAACCCGCTATGGTTAATTTGTTTTGTTTGTCACAGGTACTTACATTGTACAATCACTGACAAACACATCACATTTGAACATTGAATCAACATCAAACCGAGCTACACCAATTAAGTCTCAACGCGTTTGATAACGCAAATTAATTATTTTTATCATTTCTTTTTATTTTAATTTAACATAGTGTCGTTTGTGAAAGAGTGAATTCCAGCGCCTTATCAAGAGTCAAACCTTTGTAGATCTAGTTTTGAGTTTGAAAAGTTTCAGAAATTCATTTTTAATTTATTTTCTACCCAGAAAGTAAATGATAGAAAAATTGTTTTACTTTACAATCTAAGAAACTAAGTGTGCAGAAATGAAAAGTTTAAATTTGGTTTATTGCAACCTTTATGTTAGTAAACGTAATGTAATAATTTAATTAGCACAAATCTAGCTTATAATTTATATATTCATTGTATTTCTATGTTTTTTAGAGACAGCAGCAAGAGGTGGGTTAGCTCAGGCCTCAGGATTTCCCAAACTGTGGTCCGCGGAATACTGGTGGTCCGCGACGACTGCACAGGTAGTCCGTGGAGATATGACAAGAAATTAAAAAGTCACACATATACGGTGTACAGTACGCACCCTGTCAAAGATAATTGGGGCAGTTCTTTACAACTAAAATGATTTCGAAAGCTTCTGCTGTCCAGTATCGTAAATCTTATTTGTTGCACCTTCGTTGCAGTTAAAAAGTTGTTTACGAAAAATTGTCGAACATCTTACTTACTCAAAACAAAATAACAGCATTCATAAAGAAACTGAACATATGGAAAACATGGATAAATGATAATTTTGTGGATATGTTTCCTGTTCTGTGTGACTACATTACCAACAAACCCTTAATTAATACAGAGTTGATTTTCTCTGACGTTACACAACATTTGGAATTGCTTTCTGCACATTTCAAGAAGTACTTTTTAAAAGAGACATATGAGAATTATGAGAATTTTGACTGGATTTTAAACCCTTTTGTTGCAACAAAGACTGATCAGTCAGGACGCGAAGAAGAAGAATTAGCCGAATTATCATATGATCGAACTTTAATGCTTAGTTTCAATCAAACAGCTATTGCATCTTTCTGGTTGAGTGTTGTGGAGGAGTACCCATTGCTATCGCAAAAGGCAACTAAAATTTTATTGCCTTTTGCCACGACCGACATGTGTGAGACAACATTTTCAGCTCTTACCAACATGAAGACAAAATACAGGTCCAGACTTTGCGTGGGACCCTGACTTACGAGTTTGCCCTTCACAAATAACTCCGAGAATTGATGACTTATGCAATAAGAAGCAATCCCATCCGTTCCATTGATGTTGTCAGTTTTTTAAATAAACAAAATTCGGTTTTATTCATTTTTACTTAATTGTATTGGGGGTCCGCGAATAAACAGATTACAAATAGTGGTCCATGGCCCAAAAAAGTTTGGGAAACCCTAGGTTAGCTGGTCGGCATTAGATAGGTGACAAAACGATTATATTTTTTGTGTTGGAAGATCTGTAATATTCGTTAGCAGGCAAGAGAATGACAGGATGCCTTCCTAGAGGTTTGTGATATTAGTTTGATCTATAAGTGTATGCGAAGTCCTTAAATTGTAAGTTTTTATCTCCAATCGCAGACTAAATTAAAAAACAAATTCAAATTGCTAGTTTAGCATGATGATGTAATAGAAGCGTTTATTCTAGATTTCACCGACGTAGTATTTCTATAATCCTCTGCTTAGTAAAATTTATTTGAATTTTCAAGTGTTTGCCATTATACTTGCTCAAGCTAGATCAAATTGAAATTATAATATTCGAAAGTTGCGTTTTGCTAAAACTATGAAGAGAAGAAAAGGCAGAAATAAAGAAATGAATATGAAGGATTGGAGGTCATGAACATTTTTATTTATTTAATTAATTTGTAATTTTTCGTTTGTTTTTGGTCCAGTTGTACTGACATCTATTGATATTGTAGGCTAATTTCTTATTTCGACTCAGTTGTGCTGACATCTATTGATGTAGGCTAATTTTTATTTCGACTCAGTTATGCTGACGATTCCTAATGGAAGAAAACCCTCTATAATTGAAAAACGTTGGCTACCTTTGTCATGAAGGTATATGCTCCTATTTGGTTCGAAACAAAGTGCAATTCACTCTGCATCAGCGGTGCTGTTCATCTATGGCAAACCATCAGCAAATCTCACTACCTGTCGGATAAACTAAAGGCCATTGTCGATCCTGTCATTCCAAGAAATGGATTTTTGGCCACAGCGAAAACATACTTTTATCAATGCTGTTGGACAAAGAATCACAGGGGCGTGAGCTGGGAATACGCCATATACTTTTTGCACGAGAAATTCCCATTTGCACTGAAATCGGGCGCTTCAAACTGCCAAAATTCAATTTTACTGCTGTCAGTTATGTTGATAATGATATGCTGGCAAACCGATAAAGACAAAAACATGACAACAGAGAACTTCGGTCGGTCAAAAACATTAACACAAGACAACATTTTCTTAATTTCCTCTGCCACACGCAAGCAGTGGAGCGAGGTGTCAAGGTTGTCCCGGAGGCCTCTGTTGCAGTATGTGGTGCCGCTAACCAGCACGATGGATTCATCAGAAGTCGGCTACAATCCAGGAAAGACATGCCGCGTCTCAATACAAAACAAGATTTTAGATTATGTTCTTAAAAGGTTTGCGTATCTTATATGTACTTGTAATTCTACTTGTAAATATTGACTTGCTGCGTAAATACAATGATTCGCGGGAGGTAGTGCAGTTGCAAATGTGTAAAAATGAAATTTGTACACATTTGCAATTTCTTTTGAATTTTAAACTTTGTTGGGGCACCCCAAGATATTATTTTTTTTGGAAATTTATTTTTGCGTTGTGCTTACAAAGTCAGTGCACAACTTTTCCGCGTTCTTAATAAGCGATTAAAAACTAAAACAAAAAATAAAATTTTTGGAAATTTTCCACTTTTTCCAATATTTCAACTTCTTTGGGGCAACCCAAGATATTAAAATTTTTGAAAATTTTTTTTTGTGTTGTGCTTACAATGTCAGTGCACAACTTTTCCGCACTATTAATAAGTGATTAAGAAAAAAAGTTGAAAAACGATCCACCCTAATCGACAGCGCTGTGTTTGACTTTTGGGCTTCATCATTACTGGGTTCACTCTGATCACGTTGTTTGTCGACGTCATCCAGTGTCATGATTGCCTTTTCTCCATTTTGCAACAAGATGCTTACAATAGAGAAACAATCAACCGCTGTAGCCACGGCAATGTGGGGCAGCACAGTTTGTGTTGTCACAACAGCGATGAGTCAGCATAAAGGACAAGCAACCTTGTGAAAGGACAGCAAACAATGTAGACAATTTCAAGGGTTGTCCGCACCATTAGCTCAGTTTATTCAGTGCCCATCGTTGTGACGAAAAATGCAAGATCAAGCTGCGCCGGTTCGATTCTTGGGGTGTGCGCTTGAGCATCAAACTTAACGACTGCTCTCATTCAGTGGCACTAAGTAAATGGAATAATTCACAGACAACAACAATTGGTAAATTCATTCTGCCAATCTCGGTAATCAGGCTTGCCTCAATGGTTCAATACCTCTGTAAGTATGTGAAACTGCCAGGAATAATCAAGGCTTGTCAATCCGAGGATATAGATTCCAACCAACAACAAAAGCAACTAAGGGTGGTTGCAATAAGGAGAAATTCCTTATTTCGCAACAATTTTTCAATTTTAATTTTAGCATCTGATATTCAGATGCCACAAAATATTGTTAAATCCTTGTTATAAGTTTTTTTATTTTTTAAATGCTTTAATTACAATGCAAAACTGCACTCAAAGAAGTTCATTACGCAACTGTTTTTTTTTAGAACAGCTCAAAAATTACCAAACGGTGTCACCAACGGTGTCCTATAGAAGATTGTGGTAATTTTAGGTAGAAAAAAATCCTGGTAATTATAGAGTTAAATTTGACGTATACAAATTGATGCTACAATCATAGTGCTTTTACAAATTTTCGTTCTCTTGCAGTAAAATGTAACAACACATTTCAAAATGTGATATTTATGTGTAAAAGATCAAAAAAATCATGAATATCAAAGTAGGCTAATCTACATATCATAGAAACCCTCCAAGCAAACTTACCAGTATTTGTTGACAAGTCACCTTCGCCCACCACTTCCTTATTTGGAACAACTGTTCTGGGTTGTTTGTGAGCCATTTTGTATTTAGTTTAAGGATATTGAAAAAGAAACAGGTATAAAACTAAGAATCTGTAGTTGATGCTGCAAAACGCAAATATGATTGATTTTAATGATGCTTTCCTCAAGAAAAACATGGCGAATCAAGCAATGATGAAATTTGATTGAGCAAGCGAACATAAACCTTTATCTTCAATATAATAGTTTCCACTGATGCTTGTTAATCTTCGGGCAACACTAAAAGGCGGAAATGCAGAACGCGGAAATAAGCTGGGAGTGAAATGGCGTATTGTCCGCAGAAGTAGCGATTTAACGCCGATGTAGAAAACGCGGAAATACGATGTTGGCGTCCATATTGTTTAACATAGCGATAACTTCATCATGAAAGAATGAAATGTTGCATCATGGAAAAAGGCGGAAATGCGATTTATAACAACAACTCACCACCGAACCTACTTTTATGTTGAAATGTCATTGAAAGATATTGTTTAGAAGCAATTGTGAGGTCATTAAATACTTTGACTGTTTTAATTCCACAGTTATTGGAGTAAATTTCGAAAATTGAAAGGAATTTATTTGAACAGGAAAAGGCGGAAATGCGATTTTTAACAACAACTCACCACCGAAGCTACTTTTATGTTGAAATATCATTAAAAGATATTGTTTAGTAGCAATTGTGAGGTCATTAAGTACTTTGACGGATTTAATTCTACAGTTATTGGAGTAAATTTCGAAATTTAATGGATTTTATTGAACTAGGAAAAAGCGGAAATGCGATTTTTAGCCACAACTCAATACCGAACATTTTCTTATGTTGAAATATCATTGAAAGATATTATTTAGAAGCAATTGTGAGATCATTAAATACTATGACTGTTTTAATTCTAAAGTTATTTCCGCGCTTCCGCATTTCCGCCTTGTAGTGTTGCCCTTAATATTCATGATTTTTTGGCGAAAAACCAGCTTGTTTAACAACAAATGATACAAACTCTTCCACGCGCGATTCCTAAGTTATTGTTCTTAACTCAAATTTATTTTCACCATCAAGACTACAAACAACACAGTTTAATTCGGTTATTTTGTTTCGACTTTCATTAGAATACAACCCAGACCTCAAGCTGGTCGATTGTGCTGAGAACAGTGCTCAGCTCAGCAACTCGGGTTTTACAGCGAAATGGTCACGTGAGCGAATCGTAAACAGAAAAAATGAAAATTTCTTTGTGAGAAACAAGCAAACCTCCAGCAACATGCGATTTAGTTTATTGCGTTACATCGTTGGCACATGTTGAATTAACGCAAATAAAAATATCAAGGTTTTGCTTTAGCTTGATAAAGAGTCAACTGCATTTTCCCTTTGCTTGCCATCTGCACTTTCATTGCGAAGGAGAGTAGAAAATAGTTGACATAAAGATGTATTAAATAATATAAAGTTAAAATTCAAAGAAAATGAAGGGGTGTATCAGCAAACATCTATAAGAATGGCCTATGATACAAGATAAGGATCCACAGAGGATACAAACTGATATGAATAAATCAACAAGTGAATAAAAAAAATAACAGTTAACCTCTCAAGTACATGCAGCTCCACACAAAGTGAAATTTACATGACTTTTAACTCTATTTTTATTTGCTCCAAAATAATGTCCAAATAGACATTATTAAATGTAACTACGGACAGTGGCCAGTGTTTCGATCTTCCGATCTCTTCAGCGTAGTAAAGTGAAAGTGGAAAGTTGTCTTGAAGTGTTGAGTTGTTGGTTCCTAAGAGTGATTTTAATAAGCCAATAAGAGTTGATTTAATTTTTAATTTCGGACTCCAGCGAAACGTAATTTTGTTGCCAATTAGAAAGTGTGATTTTTTTGAGAAGAGTTGTGCTAAGAAATAAATGGAATTTGTTAAAAATAAAAACTGTGTGTTATTGTGAAGCATGAAAACGTATGTGGCCACAATCGCAACTCAAGTTCGTTACAGACTGTTAGACCACACATCGCCAAAAGTCGTAACAGACATTCCATACAAGCTCGTGCTTCAACGTTAAACAAACCAGCTAAAATTGCAAAGCACGATCCGACTCGCCAAGTTTTCCACAAGACACCTGGCGAAAGCAACTTATTGGAACTTGAACAGACGTAGCTTGTGTATTTGCGTAAACAGCGCAAAATCGGCAGTTTTCTGACAAATTGTTAATTCTTTTTTAACTAATAACAAAAACGAGAAAGCCAAGCATATCTCGCCCCTTTGTCGTAGACCCGAGGGGGCTCAGCCCCCTTCTCCTGTGTAATTAATGCCCATAACTTTAATACTAAATAACCATTAAAACAATTAAATTTGACATTTTAGGCCCCCATTAAACTTTCTGCTTCCTTTGTGCAATTCTAGCATCAGCTGGGAAGCTAGAGAGGACAATTTGCGTGTTGAATGGTTTAATGTTAAATTATCATCAAAATAACGTTGTAGAGACGTTTGTAGTTTCAAGCTTAATTTGTTCCCTGCAGATTCTTCTCATGGACGGAATGGTCGTAATAAGTCAAAGAAGAAGAAATCTCAAACTCCTGGCTTCCTGGAGCTTGATAAAAGCTGTAAGTTGTTTCGTCATAATTGAGATTATTGAAACAATAATTCAGTTGAGCTTCCAACAAAGCAGTGGTTCCCAATCTTTTTTTGGCTGTTACCCTAATCTCCACCCTGAAGTGAGCCAATTACCCCCACGATCAATTTTCAAAAACAACAATGTTTATTGCTATGTATTTCAAAGGGCTAACTATGACAATCAAAATGCAATACAATACTGAATACAAGATAACAATGCGTGGTAAACATTCAATGCGAAGGTCAGGCCTGGACTTCAGGCGCCAGCTTTGTGATCCTGGGCTTTGTGGTAGGTTACTGAGGACAATTCTTGTGTCGCTTTCGACATCCTGGCGATTGCGCTTCTTTGTCTTTCTTCCCAAGACAGTTAAAAATCCTTGTTCACAGCGATACGTTGTTGAAAAAGATGTCAGGATATTTAATGCCCGTGTCGCTAATGTTGGTGCGTCCTGGAGTCTGCTAAACCAGAAGGTTTCTAAGCCTTTCCCATTGAAATCAAGTTTCAACGCTTTGTTCATTCGGAGAGTGATAAATTCTTCTTTGGCCGAAAAGTCGTCATCATCCACCTGGCTGTCATCACATGTGTAGGGCTCAGTGCACCGTTGAAAACTAGCCGTGTTCAAATTCAGAAAGAAGTTGTCCATCTTCTTGGCTAGCTGGCCTAAGTGGTCAGCTATGTCCTTCTTCAACCCCGCTGTCAACTCAAGTCCATTGCCTCCGAGATACATGTCAAACGTCTAAAACTGTGCTTCTTCCAACTCGCTTGTTCCACAATTTAACCTTTGCGATAAATGCTGCTCCGGCTACTTTGGTGTCGATCACAGTTACATTCTTGCCTTGAATTAAAAGATTGCCTTTGTTCGATTCACCAAAGATATCAGCCAGGTAGCACAGCTGGGAAATCCACTGTTGGTTAGAGAAGTATTCAGTCAAGTCAGACTTCTTTTCTATCAGAAAAACATGGACAGCCTCACGAAGTTCTACCAGGCGGGTTATCCTTTGCCATGAGACAGCCATCGTACTTCTGTGTGGTACAGTAATACTTCGTATATTTCTCCCATCTTCTTGCACAGTTCCTTGTAAAGACGACTGTTCCATTCCTTCGCTTTTATAAAGTTTACAACCTCCGGTCTCGTTACCCGCCGAAAACAGGCAAATTACCCCCCGGGGGTAATTTACCTCCAGGTTGGGAAACACTGCAATAAAGTGATCCAGAGGCTACCAGGTTTTAATTGATTTGTTCATCACTTGTCATAAAAGTGAATCTGGAAACGACTCTGGTTGACAACAAATCTTTTCTGACGCTTCCTTGCTTCTGCCTCATTATGTTTTGAAGCAGATTTATCTATAGATGTTCCATTGCAAACTATGCAAAACATTTCATTTTGTTTTTCTGTGGACGCAAAGTCTTTTTCAAACTGCCATTGCAAGTGGTTGTGACCACGTTCCATCCTTAGATTCGCCGATTCACAAATAAAATCGGTTAATTATTCTATTGTGTCGAAATGATGGCTATTTAGATTTTATTGTGACACTATCTGACCGAGCAATTCAATTTCTAAGTTTAAAACAAAAAGCTTTAAAAAAAACTTCTAATTTATCCAATCGAAAGTGTTTTTCGTTTTGGGCGTGACAGGTGACCAAGTGCCCTCTTGGATCTGTTACTCCACACAGCAGATTATCTAATACATTTTCAAAATAGAAATCTTGTAATTACTGATTTTATTCAGCTATTATGATTACTGCTCCTCAGGTCAATTGACCATCATTCAATATTTGATCAACTTGGTCCTTCTATGGTTAATCATTCAACATAAACTTTTACAGTATTTCAGCTTTTTGCTTTAAAATTTCACTTCCGTTCAAGTCAACTTTTTTAAAATGCAGCAAAGCTTTGACAGATTTGTCGTATGCACTGGTACTTTCATCTACAAACACTGACAAACAAATAAAAATGACAAGCATTTAAACCAGTGGTTCTTAAACTGGGGGGCGTGTGAGGCTAGTAAGGGGGGCGCAAGAAATTGAAAAATTCTGCATGAATTATAACTAAACATGTCTTCACAACTACGCTGGACAGTCGATTGTTGAAGATGAAACTTTGTGTTACAACAGTACCAGTGTTTGTAGAGCGTGTTCTTGTCACATCTCGCATTCTTTGTGATGTTTTAGACGTTGCTAAATGTTTCTGCGACACCCTCTCGTAACACAACGGCTTTCTGGCACAGCAGCCTCGAGCTCTAATTGTAATAACAATGGCAACGACTGATAAGTGACAGCGGCTAGAAGTGCAGCAGTATCCCGAACTCTACAACAGTACCATGCGTAAACTTTTTTTTAACATTGATTTAATTAGGTTAATTTTTAATTAATCAATTCTGTTGACATAAAATGAGTGGAAAAAAGAGAAAGTATAACGAAGATTATCTAAATTTTGACTTTATAGATGCCTTAGTAAATAAAATGACCAAGTTGTACCACAATGCGTCATATATTTTCAAAATCTGAGCAACGACGCTTTCAGACCAAATTGTTTGCAGCGTCATCTTGAAAAAAAAAAACACCTTGACCACCAAAGTAAACCTTTAGCTTCTTTCCAATACAAGAAAGACTCTTTTAATAAAATGAAGATTGCAAGTAGCGTGCTTTCGCCAATCGTCGTCGGCGGAAGTAGAAGCGTCTTTCGGAATTGCTCACATGATAGCTCGGGAGAAGAAACCCCACAGACAATTTACAAGAGGAATTCTAGGAGCTAACAGGAAATTCCACTGAAACGGACGACTTTGAAGCAATGCCACTAACTGAGTTCTGGTTGAAACATGCAGCCTACAAACATTTACAAGAGTGTGGGAGCTGTGGCAATACGCACACTTCTTCCATTTTCATCCACTTAGGCCTACTTGTGCGGAAATGTTTTTTCTACTCTCATGAACATAAAGACAAAATTTAGACACAAACTTGACTGTGAAGCCGATCTGAGATGTGCATTTTCTGCTACTAATCCTCGAATTAAACATTTAGTATCCAAAAAACAGTTACATCTTTCGCATTAATGCAACTGACCTGGAAGCGAATTGCTGTTGTGCTTATTTTTTTTGATTTTGAAACAAGGTGGGGCGCGAATTTTGTTAGAATTGTAAAAGGGAGGCGTGTCTCAAAAAGTTTGAGACTTAAGTTAATTGGCATAGCACAGATTGATGTTGATTCAATGTTTAAATTTTAAACATTCAATAAATAAATTTTAAATTTTCAATGTTTAAATTTTAAACATTGAATCAACATCAATCTGTGCTATGCCAATTAACTTAAGTCTCAACGCGTTTATTAAGATTTTTTTTTTTTATTTAACATAGCATCGTTTGTGAAAGAAAAGTGAATTCCGGCGCCTTTTTATAAGACAAACTTTTGTAGATCCAGTTTTGAGTTTGAAAAGTTTCAGAAATTTATTTGCAATTTATTTTCTACCCAGACGATAAATGATAGAAAAAAGGTGATTGTTTTATTTTACAATCTAATAAACCAAATTTGCAGAAATGAAAAGTTTAAATTTGGTTTAATGCAACCTTTACGTTAGTAAACGTAATGTTATAATTTAATTAGCATAAATCTAGCTTACAATTTATTATTAAAATGTAAACAATGCACAAAAATTCTGAACACCATCATTGTTTAAATAATAATAAAACTGAAAATAATACCTTATGAAATAAACATAAACTAATGTAAAAAATCATTTCAATGATCTAATATGCATAATATATTCTTTTTAAAGATATAGTATACATATATTCTACGCAAAATTGTGATAATCTTATTTTGATTAAAGAAGATGTCTTCATGTGCGTTGAAATGATGCAAATCACTTGATACCTTTTCCAAGCTTTTTATAGAATTTATTGCAAACTACAATTTTAATGACACAATTCAGATTTGAAAAATTGCCATTGAATTACAAATAACCACATGACGTCATTAATAATAACTTAAATAATAATTAGTTAGAGCTTGCAGTCTTACTTCGGGGCCAAATATGAGTGACCGGACAAGCCTGTGGGCCCGTCTACGTCATACAACGACCATATGGTGACCAGTATGAAACATTTGTTCAGCCACAATATTAGGTAGCTTCGACACTTATCTACAAAATAACCACATGTGCAAGAATAAAAAGATTTCATCCTAAATGGGTTTTTTTCTGAAATGGCTTCCTTCCGGTATTATTTTCATGGTATCAATATTATTTTATCAAATTAACAAATACATCCGGCATCAGGTAAGCAATTTAAAACTGTCAAATTATAATACCAAATACAATTGTGCCGGACAAATAGTGGCTAAAAATATCAAGAAAAGTCAGTTAACAGTAATAGGTTATTTTTCATGGAAAAACAAAAAATAATTTTTGAGAACAGCTCCTTTGCAAACAAATATATCTTCTGGGTAGAATATATCAGTTAGAAGTCTTATTATCATAGCGTGCACTATTTACACTGTTTAAAACACTGTTTTACTTGCAGCGCAGCTTTCAATCACTATAGGATGTACCGGTGGTTTTATCATATTCCGAGTAATTATTTTGGCTGTAATCATAATCATCAATCACGCAGGGATATGGAAGAAGCTTGATGTCATCGATTGCAACATCCGATTGCCAATTGCCCCCTCTGATTGCACGAATTCCAAAAAGTATAATAAATTAAAAATTATAATAAATAACTTACTTCGGTCACAACCACGTTTTAACGTTCGCGTTTTGTCGCTTCTACCTTTTTCCCGACCTTTGCTATGTTGACGTGTATTGTTTTTACTGTAATGGTCAGAAATAAAAACAAATGAACTGAACTAATATGCAGTAATGTGCAATAATATGCAAAATAAGATTATCACAATTTTGCGGAGAAATCTTGAAATTGGCAACTGTGATGCCAATCAGTGTGTGTGCGCTTGTATATTGTATTTGTTGATAAATGATGGTAAATGAAAATACATGATAAATGATGATACTTGATGGTATCAATATTATATTATTTTATCAATAAAAACTATTATTTCAATGAATCTGGAACGGATTAGCTTACAATTTATATATTTATTGTATTTCTATGTTTTTAGAGACAGCAACAAAAAGTAGGTTAGCTGATTGGCATGGAATAGGTGACAATACGATCATATATTTACTCGTAATTTTACCTTTTTGCATTCCTTACGATAAAAACTTTTATATTTACCAAAGATTCAACGGAAGCTCTGTCTTTGATTTTGTAAAATCTTTCCTTGGTATTATTTACTGGTCAAAAGTTTAAAACAGAAGAAACTCATCGAGTTGCACCCAAACCGTTGATGTATCGGTAACATAAAGTTGGTTCTTAAGTCTATAGGTTAACTTGGTGGCTATATCTCCAAGTAAAGAATCGCAAGGTGGGTAATGGGTATGGTTAGATATGTAGCACAAGTTTATTGTATGTTTGTTGTAAAAACTGTCGCTTAACATTTGAGTTTTCTGATTTGATTGACGTTTTCATATTTCACGCTTGTAAGTCTTCCTAAAAAGCCGGTTGATTATTACGTCAACCACAAAGGTTTATGGAATAGCAGCATCTGTTCGAAAGGGAGCATGAGAAAGAAAAAGGTTGAAGAGAATTGATCTAACAAGATAGAAATCGCTTGTTTAGTTGTAAAGATTACACTGACTCTGGTGAAAATATATTCATTTGTATTGATAGGTAAAGGTGAGTCCTATACTTGAATCCAAGCATCGGGGGATGAGAAGATAAGGTTCTCATTATACTAAGCCTTCGGCACTAACGAGAGTAGGGTGGCCAGTTCCTTTCTCTCGGCCGCCTTTACTTCAGCAACTACGCCCACCCAATTTATTACACCTTGGGTAGAGGTGAGCGGTGTTTTGTCAACAACCAGCATAAGCCGGGAGTCGAACCAGGATTGCATGATTGGAAAACGAGCGCCTCACCCGCTGCGCCATCCCACCGCGGTGAACAATATTTCACTGGAGATTGATTTTTCGAAATCCAAGCAATGTACTTTTGGTGAAGTTCAAAAGTTCCATCAAGCCAAAAATATGCCAAAGACTCCCCTCTCTTCAAATCCAACTAATGTGACTCTGGTGTTACGATTGGTTTTGGGTGAGTTTGTGAGGTAACAGTCATTTGTGATCTCATAAACCCTTTACTGTTACTGACATCATCGATGTTGGTGCAATTTTACTTATTTGAATGTAAGTTGCGCTTGTCCATGCATACGCTGAAACTGTCTGTCTTGCAAAGAGGTGAAAGTTGCGCATATCTGTAATAAATACAGCACCATACAAAAACGCATTATTATAGTATAGGTTAGGGACATCCTCAATTCAATTCCAAACACTAGGTGAATGGTATCTTTTTTATGAAATTGAAGTTCATGTATTGACACGATATTGCAAATATGCTTCAATAAAAATAATAGACAACTTGTGAATTCTTGGAACACAAAACCGAAAAACTTATTATCAAACTCAAGTAATGCCTCAAATGATGAAGAGTGGGAGCAGTTCAAGCATGACGGGATAAAATTCTATTGGAACTAAAGTACAAAATATTATAACTAAAATACATTGTTATGTTTAAACGAGTTATATTTACGTATGCCGTGTGCTATTCTAAACTAACAATAATTTATCTCACTCCATGTAGGTGCTCTCGTTCATTAATGCAACCTACAACTTTTCAGGAAGCAAGTCTTGTCTTGATAATTTAGATTTACGCATTTTTACTGGAACTTAACACTGCATTTTGCTTATTGGGCTACAACTTGATTGTTAGACAAAGTAGTGATTTTTAACCAGGGAAAGAGAGGGCACACCAATCTTGGGGGGTGTCAACCACTTTTCGTAGGGGGAGTGCGAGCTTTCCTATGATATTTAATCTTTTTCAGTAATTTCGAAGTCCTGAACTACACTTTGCTATTAACGTGTTTAATAACTGGAAGTCACAGGAATCGCTTCATGCAGATGGAGCTTTTGTTGCCCTTTTTTCTGCAATCTGGTAAAAATTCTTTATTTCTGCACACCCACGTGAAAACGATGAGATTAAATCTTTTAAGTGTTTGAAAATATCTTTTAACACTTTGCTCCTCAAAGGGAGGCCAGATTTGGCCCCCCCCTCATATTTCCTTTAATTATTTGAAGCACAGTAACGCCATGCACTTGGTTTTTCTTGACTTTTCCTAAAATTGCCAGGCGGATCTGATGATATTAAATTTGATGCTAAAAGTTGTGTAGTTTTCTTGTAAATTCAAGATTTTGGTGAATTTTTGCTATTTCTAGCTAACTTCCAGCAAAGCGTGAAATGGATTACATTGCGATGACAAGCCATAAGCTCATAATTGCTTCGTGCATCGATATGCGCGAGCAGAGAGAAGCATCCTCTTGCTTTCTTTTGTTTGGTTTGACCTCAATAATACAAAGCGCGTTATTTCTTATGCTACAAAGAAAAGCCAGTGATCGCAAAGCTGTTAATTAGAAACAATAATAGCAAGCTTTTTTGCGTTATCAGCTCTACAAAGAAGAATAGCAATCCACGATCAAAATAGTAGGCTATGGAGGCCACAAACTATTCAAAACAGTTGTTTCAAGCAGATAATATTCATTGACGAATAAAAAACGTTACAATAAGAAATCTTTTCTTGGATAAAGACACGAAAACCTGGTTTCGAAATAAACGTTCTATGGAAATGCTCTCATTGACAAAACTTGCAATTGAGGAAATGTATCACTGCAAATGCTTTTGGGAGAAGCCGGAGAAATAGCGTTTTTGCAAACAGTAATTGTGAGATACACTCAAAATTATGAGATAGGCTCCATTTGCACGTAGCAGCTAACTCGATGGCGTCCCTTCACTGCTTTATGTCGCCTACTTGTTGTTATGTCCTGTATTTTTGTTTCACAGTGCACTGTGTTTTGTTCCAAAAAGCGCAAAATAAAGATGATAATGCCTCATCTACATTACAAAATATTTTGTAATGTAGGCCTACAAACAAAATGTACAATGTACACAATGTACATTACAAAATATTTTGTACTGTAGACGAGGCATAAATTTAGGCGTCACATAAGACAAACAACAAATCAGCTTTCTTCATCATTGATTCAACATCTGAATACGTTGCGCCAATGTATAAGAGGCCGGCTATTGTGAAGACCCGCCATTTATAAACGATCCGATTATACCAAAAGTGGGACAAACTAGTGGATCAAAGAATGAATAAATAATGCTGAGAAAACTAAATCTAAGTGACGAACAATACCGATGTCTTCATTTATCTTGGAAAAATGCTGCCTAAACTTATCAACAAAAAATACAGTAAATAACGGCAAGGATCCCGAAAGCAGAATTTGCTCGACTTTGGCATGAATTTAGTCAGACATCTAATAATTCCACACATACAATAACGGGCTCTCAACTGCTGTAAGATACATAATAATCAACCTGGTTCTGGGCGATTTGTGTAACAGTTTAGGGAAAGACACTATTTGAAATGATGCACCACACAAAAGATTTTCAATGAAGACTGAGTCTAAAAACCGATGTGGATAGTGCTGCACAATAACTTCAAGTTTAGGACAGAAGAGGCACAAAATATCACGATAAAAATAAAGACCTTGTGGGAAATTTTCGAGAATCATAACACGATGCAAATACCATAAACGCTTAGTTTGCATGCTGCTCTAAGCTGGCCGGCAACCACAAAGGTAGACAATAGCCTACAGGCAGTTTATAATTCGATAACAGCGCAATAAACATTATAAATACGTAAACCGACAAATTTCTTTTACAAACGTTTTACGTCTAATAGTAAATTTTCCCCCAACAATTTTTTGTGAAGCACTTGCAAACCACGGTTTTGTAAAATAATTCATCATTATTATTTTTTACTTCTCGGATATTGTAAAACGTCATCAGCAAAATCACAAAAAAAATTTCATTACTTCAATGTAGTAGGCCTAAGAATTTTTTATAGAATTGTAGCCACGTTGTTTCAACAAAGAAGCCATTTTTTAGCAATGTAAAGTTATAGAAAATAATTTGCAATCATGCAAATGGTTGGAAAGAATCTAGGAAGTCTTCTCACAATCTGGCACAAAATGATTATGTTTATTGTATCTCAGTAAAATGTTTTACGACAAACTTTGAAGCTTCGTTATAATCATTTTTATCTTTGAAGTCAAACGTTATTTTTTTTTTGGCCAGAAACATAATCACTGCCTTGCTGACGTTGTCGCTTTTACGCGTATTTTTAGTGCTTCAAACAATAAGGACCCAGTCAGCAATCCAGTCCTTTTACATTGATTCAACATTTGTAAACGTTAAATTTATGTAGATTTGCTGACTGTGGGTTATTTCACATTTCCTTTGTTTACGCATGTTCCTCAATTCGCTGTTGCATTATTTCGACGCTGGCGGACTAAAAATGTATTTTCAAATTGATTGACACAATCTTCAATAAAAAGTGAGCTTCGAACTTAGCTTTGTTGATGTAAATGCTGTATTTTTTGTGGATGTAATTTATGAGTCATGTTTATAAACACTCGTAAGCGAAATGACTTATGATGTGGCCTGCATGATATTTGTGATGCGACTTGACACAAATCCACAATTTCAAAAGCACCTAATTTGAACTTAGAAATTTCAGATTATTTCAACAACTTGTTCAATTGTCTTCTCTCTACTAAAAATATTCATACTACAAACTCAATTGTAGACCTAAAATACACAAACGAAGATGTAAACAGCTATTCAAGCAGGCTAAGGTGTTACTTATGAGAAATTTGGTTCCATAAAACTAGAAGCTAGCCATGAGTTTCGGAATGCATTAGTTTAGGACAAAAATGTAAGACAACAAACGCAGTTTTGTTTTTTTCAAATTCGTGTAACAATATTACTCTGATTGTATCTATTTTAGAATCAGTGAGTACTGAGTAGCTTACAATAAGATTTGCTCGCAAGTCGTAAATTCTAATCAATGCAATGATTCGGCACACCGCACACACACTTCGTGCGTTCGATCGAGCTCTTTGTTATTTAGAAGTTTGCATGAAATCGGATTAGCACGGTTAATTAAAGGCGGCAAGTTAAATCAAAATTGTCGTTTTTAGGTACCTTTGCAAAAATTGAAATATCAAGTTTAACATATAAAATTTTAAAATAATGAGTTTTCAAACTTATGGACAAATGATTTGCTTTCACACCAGTGCAACTTCTGTTGAAATAGCATCAGCGGATAACTCGTAACAGCTGATTGAATTTGATCCAAAAATGGCCCCCCCTTGAGCAGTTAACTTCCAAAAAAACGTTGAAAAGCAAAGGGTTAACACTTGTTGCGTTATTAATCAAAAGGCCTTCGCAGCCAAAATTTAGCCTCCAGTGAAGCAATAAAGGGTGCGCTATATAGTGTTCTGAACAATTGAACTTAATTATCAAGGTAGTTAACTTTACAAAAGCAGAGTGCTTTATAAAATGCTTCAGCTCTTATTTCAACCTGTGTAAAAAGACACAGCCTGGTTTTAAACAATGTATAATATGGCGTATTTTTCACACAATTATAAGTGATGGTTGGCCAAAAAGTACATGCTAATTAGAAGTTTCATATCCAAACTAAACATTTGGAAAAGTCGAGGTAACAAGAAAATTCAGTGAGCTTCAGTTGCTTGAGTTCAACGTTGCACTCCTACATGGTAATTTTAAGTTTGATTGGACTATTCAAGCAACAGCTCATCTAAATGCCTTGAAAGCAAACAGCATAAAATAATTTTCAGTTGCAGAGGAAACGTGGAAACCAATCAAAAAATATTTTGAAGACGCACAAGAAAATTTTTCTGCATGAAAGTTTAACCTCACAGCCAAGTTAGACTTTGAAGAACTGGAACTTGAGTTTATCTTCCTATTTACCCTTATGTCTGAACTTAACCCTTATGGACAAATTTTTCGTTTAATTGGAAACTTTTTTTTTTATAATTTTTGAAAACAGTTTAGTTCAGTCAACATATGTTTTATGTTTAAAAAATTTTTTTTCGAGTACTTTAAGATATTCAAAGACTAACAGTAGGGAAAGGGCTGGTAATTAGTTACGGAAGGAAATTTGATACACCCTTCCATAAAGGAAGCCTTACAGAAACGTACAAAAAATATTTGTCGAACTTATTCTCATCAAGTGAAAGATCTGTGAAAATAATGCTTACAAAAATGACTTTTTGTACATTGACTTAGTTTCGCACACATGGGCCTCAACAGTCATCTTTGCACCTTTGCACCATCTTTGTATTTGAGTGACGTTTTTAAAATTTCAATTAAAAACAAGTAACAAAAATAGAAAAATGAAAATATTTTAGAAAAGTGTGTAACGGATCAGATTTCCAGTTCAGCTTGTGTCATGTAATTTTCAGTTAACAAGCAAATATGTTAAAAATGTATCAAATTACCTTCCCTTCCCCTACTCAGATCAGGGATTCATAGTATAGGGATCGCCAACTCGGCTGGAAATCCGACAATCGGAGTGTAAAAGTGTTGCCAGATATTTTTTATATTTTTAGAAAAAATGTTATTTTGGCATTTTTAAAGAGTAGTGGTCGTCCAAAGCTTGTCCGTTTAAAACTAACCTGAAGTTTAAAGTTGCACAAGATTGAGTTAAAGTAGTTTGTAGTGGTGTTACTTTGCAATAAGAATGTGCTGAATTTATGTGCAAAACTTAAATAAAACTTGCAGGTTTAAAAAAAACTATACTAACCAGTTAAGAACAAAAAAAATTGAGAAACTTAAAAATACACCTCAGGAAGAAAGAGCTTCATGTGTTGAAACCGGTAATTATTTTTCAAGTAATATGTTTTATGTACAAGAGAGGTTAAATTTGCCAAAAATATGATAGTTTGATATGTGAACAATAAAATTGCTTTAGATTAGTTTTAAAATATTTATTTACGAGCAAGTTTTGGGCAACTACTACTTCAAAAATGCCAAAGTAACATTTTTTTCTAAAAATATAAAAAATATCTGGCAACACTTTTACACTCCGATTGTCGGATTTCCAGCCGAGTTGGCGATCCCTCCAGTATGAATCCCTGACTCGGATCAACATTTCTTTGCATCTCTTTTTGCTGCTTTTGCTGTCAAGACCAAGAAACAGGCTAAGAGTTGAAGACTTATTAAGCAACGTTGTGCAATTTCTGGAGATAAACCTTGCATTAACAATCTAGGCTAGTTGCTTAAAATCAATTTCAAGTACCTCATTAATATGTAGGTAAACGTGATCAAACAAAATTACTTTTGGTATCACAGTTATTCGAAACCAGGGGAGGGGGAGGTAATTCATTGTTAAAGGGAGGCGTGTCAAAAAAACGTTAAGTACCACTGTGCTAAAAATATACTAAACCGCAGGTGCTAGTGTAAAACAGGATGCCACAACCCATATTGGGCCATAGGCTAAATAACGGACTATCATTATTCTATTTCAGTTGGTTAAAGAAATCGCTTACCAACAAATTGGGCCATTAAAATTTAAAGATTGAAGGTTTTAAATTCTTTGAATTAAAAATTAAAGTTTTTCACAATTGAACCTGGTCTTAACACCGCTATGACACTGCTGACCATACCACTTGCTTGATCCTTGTTGTTCAACAGCACCAACGGACTACTTATTCATATAAGTTATATATCGTATGACAACATTAACTCAGAAATAGTTGCGGACTCATTGATCGGCTGAACAGTGAACACTGAGGTTGAGCATCTAAGTTGACCACATTAAATGAACTCAGTACTGTGCAGAAACAGCTAGTGGTTAATACCAAATGCTGTCGTGGTGCTAATAACAAACTGAACTGGTTCAGTAGAATTCGCCTATAGTGACACCTGAAGGGACCGCGGAAAAAGTGTCACTATAAGCGAAGTGTCACTATAAACGCATTTTACTCTACGGCAATCTATGCAAAAGGGACTTTGCAACAGGTGTCAGTATAGACCAGGGGTTCTTAACCTTTTTTGTCTCGTTTACCCCTTGCCAAATGAAAAAAGTAAAATTTACCCCCACCGTTTTGGTGGCCCCTTGTGATGTCATCGTGTCCAGTCAACCATGCGAAGAAATGCAAAACATCCTTTTTTGTCTGGATTTACCTTGGCATATATCAAAAACAAGCTGTTTATTTGCCGAAGACACGATTGTTCTTGACGGGGTCCTGTGAAAAATAATGTCTACTCAAATGACTTTTGTTCTTGCTTTCCACGAACAATTTTGGAGATTCTTGGAACAGTCTTTGAAAGAGCTACTCGCATGTCGTCTTTGGAAACTAAGCGAGATCGATGTTTTGTTTTAATAGTCAACAATGAAGACAACCCTGCTTCACACAGATAAGTAGTTGGAAAGGTATAATAACTTCAAATGCATGCTTAGTCAGCGTAGGAAACTCTTCGACTAATCCACACCAGTGGCCGAGTGGTTAGCGCGTTGGGCTCGCAGTCGAAAGCCTGCATGTTCGACTCCACCCATCCGCACTTGCTGTTGTTTCTCTGGGCAAGAAACTTTACGATAATTGCCTCTACCCAGTGATCGATTTCGAGTAATGGGTAGTACCAAATTTAAGTCATAAGTAGAGTAGACAACCGGAAACAGACATTGCCGTCGGCTGCAGCGTTGGTCAGGTGTACGTCGGAAGGCGTACACCGATGCATAGCGCTCATGTCCGCTTTCTCGCAATGCAGGATAAAGATAAACAAACAAACAAACTTGGAAAAGTCACCATTGCACGATAAGAATTTGGAACAAAGCGTTGTTGAACATTAAAGATCAATCAATTCATCTTTGCAAAGATCATCGTCAGCAATACTTTCTAACTTGGCTTCGAAGGGAGGAGTTATCCAAAGAGCAGTACCGGTACTGTTAAAACTTTCACCTTCGAAGTAACCTTCAAAGTTCTTTTTTAGGGCGGCAAGGTGCTGGCGCATGTCGACTTCGAAGTCAGAAATCTTGTTGCGACTTCTACTGACTTTCCAATCATCAAATGTTGAAAAATTTGCGTAAATATGAGTACTAAAAATTTCCTTTTTGAACTCTTCTACTCTACAGATCTAATTTTGTCTGAAAGCCCTGAATTTTATCATGTACATCTATAATTAATGGTAACACTTTTCCTTGCATTTGCATATTGAGCTGGTTCAAACTTGAAAAAATGTCCGTTAAGTAAGCCAATGCATCAATAAATTTGTTGTCGCCAAAGTGCTTACTCAACGCGGATTTGCGTTCTCGAAGAAAAATCTCGATTTCACCATTTAATTCCAAAACTCGAGACAAAACAAGACCCCTATAGAGAGCCACCAAACTTCGGTGTGATAAAGGAGAACAGAGTGTTCTGATCCCATCTGATCACAAACCACTTTGAAAGACGATGATTTAGAGCACGTGCCCTGATAAAATTCACACATTCAACCACGTGCTTCAATACTGCTTTCAAATATTCTGGAAGGGTTTTACTTGTCAGTGCATGTCAATGAAAAAGGGCACAGTGAGTAGAAATGATGTTCAGTGCGCGTTTTTTCCACCAGAGTTGTAAAGCCAGACTTAGTACCGAGCATAGAAGGGGCACCTTCTGTGCAAAGTAAATCCACATGATTCCAGGATATATTATTTTGTTGAAAGAAATTGTCCATTTTTTCCAGTATCCATTTTTTCCAAAAATGTAACACACATACGCTGCTGAAATGAAACTGGCAGTCTACTTGCGTGGAGATAAAAGAAAAAGACGAAAACTTACATTTAGCATAAATTTGAATCAAAATCGAATGCAACACTACCAGTATTTTAATAACTGAAAAAATGAAGTTTGCTTTAATTTATGAGTCAGTAAATTTACCCCCTCGGTAGGTGAAATTTACCCCCAGGGGGTAAATTTACCCCCGGTTAAGAACCCCTGGTATAGACGAAATATCACAATAGCCGAAGTCACTATAGGCGAATTCTACTGTATAATAAACAGAATACAAACAAACTAAAATGAACACTGTTTCGCTTTGAAAAAGGTAAGATTATTATCCGCTAGCCTACACCGACTACTTTTACGTATTTTTGCTATCCCAACACAGTTAGGTGTTGATAGAGCCCCCTTGAAAAAGTGCTAGAAAACCACTACTGATTTGGGCTACTTTTTATTTGCAATTAACCTCGCTTTTGGCGCAAATGCGCAATGTACTAAACATCTCGTCCGGTAAAGCAAGATATATTAAAATTTGCTTTATTTGGTGCCAAATCGTTACATATTTTGAAAAGTAAAGTTAGCTTAGGGCGTGTCCATTTTGTGACTGCATCTAAATCTCATCTCAAACTTGTTCAATCTTGCGTGCAGACGGTGAGCGTATTGAACGCACAGTCAAGTTTGTGTGTTTACAGATAAGCCACAGTCTGTTCATACCCAGAGGGCATATCTGGATTACGTGCAATTATAAAAGTGGGCTTGTTTGTTACCAGAGTTGCCAAATGGCAGTTGACATTGACTGGCGTTTTATGTTTGGTTTGACTGGTGGCGTTTTTTGGATTGCTTTTGAATGTGTCAGTTTTTATTGTTCATGTTGTAAGATATTTTCAAGAGGAAAAAGCTATCAAAATCTCTGCTTTGTTGGCCATGGGTAATTCAATTGAGTTTAAAACAATGCTTTTGCGGTGAAGGCTGTAGGTTCGGCGGAGGTGTTTTTTTTGTGTACTTCTATCCTTTTTTTCAAGTAGTAATTCTTTCATTTAAAAATTCTCTAGGTTTTCTTTCCATGACGGAGATATGGAAGGCATAAGTTATAGTATACATGAACCTGGGTTGTGGTTGATGGTTTGCGCTCGGAGTGAAGTTTGGAGTCAATATCCCAAACATATTTGGAATAAGAATGGAGTGTGGAGTCACAGACTTCAAAATGGGGCGGGAGTTCGGAAAACCTGAATCGGTAGTCTACACTTCTGTTGAGTGCTGAAGGTTAATACTAATAAAGTATACGATAATTAGACTGTCAGGTATCAGTATCTCTTAGATCACTGATTCTCTAAAGCCGAGCTGCAAACATCAAATAAAAAGTAACTTTCGCCACATACCATAATTTTCAATGAAAAGTTTACATAGGTGTTTGGAAATTTGTGATGATTTATGAACGAAACCTTTTTTTTGGTCATATTAAGTGTGTGTAAAAATCCTATATGCTTTGGCGCTTATTGGGCTACTTGCAAATAACTAATTTAGCTTGTTTTTTGGGTTGGTTTAAAACCAGTTTTGACTGGAATTTTTTAGCGTCTGGCAACCTTGTTTGTGACGCGACAGAAATCGTGACAGAAGTTTAGTGAGGAATGATGAATTTTTATAACCTCGAGCTAAAAGAATAGCAGGACTTACAAGCATGCTGGATTTCCATATACGGATTGTATGC
The DNA here is from genome assembly GCF_918807975.1 of Aplidium turbinatum. Classification (NCBI taxonomy): domain Eukaryota; kingdom Metazoa; phylum Chordata; class Ascidiacea; order Aplousobranchia; family Polyclinidae; genus Aplidium; species Aplidium turbinatum. The sequence goes on from NC_137480.1 coordinate 24,288,990, forward strand.
TGGCTTTGCAGTGATGGAAGTTGCAGGGCAACTTGATTATACTTAGAAGGTTTTGCGGGCTTACCTAAACCAACCGTGATAACAAAGTATAGCGGCTTATTATTCGTGGGCCTGTTACCAATGTGTTGCGAAACTGCTGTCACGACGCTTTCTTTAGAGTGTAATAAGTTGCACATATCAATAATTTAATAGATTTCTTCAGGATTAAATTTGTCGGTGAATAAAGCAACAATATCATCACTAAGCAGATAAATAAAGAAAAATAAACAACAAGTTTTGTTACTTGTCTGAATATTGTTGACGATTTTTGTTTCACACATTCTTGATAAATAGCTTGAACAGTTTCGCGTTCTACCTTTAAAGTGAATATTTCCTATAGAAGCGAATATCTTAGTGAATATTTTGTAGCATTTTTGAAGTAAATATGTCCAAGTCGTTTATTGGCCGTGATGCAAACCGCATTTTTAAATTTAATGATTTATTGTCGACTCTAAACTTTATGTGCTTGGCAATATGAAAAGCTCACGAGACAAAGTAACTACTTTTTGGAAAATAGTAGCCTATTCAGTGCTCACTGCTCAGGAGGCGAAAAGAGCTGTTTTAAGCAGGGCTCTGGAGTCGGAGGGATTTTGGCGTGTCCAGAATCGGAGTCGGGAAGTTGTAAACTGTGGAGTCGTATATTTTTTGACTCCACAGCTCTGGTTTTGAGCGATGATTTTTTTATTTTTTGCGTATAAAATCGTTTTCACTACGTAACATTCCATGATCGTTGTAGCCAACTTCAAAGCTTAGAGTGGCATAAAAAAGCAGGCAACTGGTCACACAAACAAAATACTAGCAGAATAAAAACACAAAAAACAAAAATGCTCGAAAAGTCGAACTCGATACACCAACCACACCAACGGCAATATTCAATCTTCATTAACAAAAAAATAAACAACAAATAAAACTTGTTTTCCAGCTACCCAGCACATTTTCGTCGCTTTCTGGAAGATCTGGGGAGTTCCACCGCTGCTTTATTATGTTTAGTTTATGCAATTCTGTCTGCAAAGGCACTACTCTGTTCATTAACCAGTTGCAAGATAAACTCAAGAAGGCTAATTTTGCTGCCTAAGGCAAGCAATTGCAAACGTAGCCTGCTTGAATCTGACTTTTGCTAAACTCTAAAATTGCATGCTGACTTTGTCTTTCTCATTGGGCATAAAACGATTACATGGGCATTTGTTTTTCGTCGGGAACAACTAACTGTTCATCAATAGTTAGGCTTCATCCTTGTGTGTAGTTGTGGAGGATGTTGGAAGTAAAGACTTGTTAAGTCTCGCGAATATGCACAAACTTCCCTGTTGCCAATCCATCACTCTGTGGTCAAACTTCAGAGATTTATTTTATTTTCACAAAACTATCTCTTGACATTTCCTTCTTCACAAAAACACATTGCAAAGATATGAATGCTTCTAGTTTTTCCAAAGATAATAAAAGTCTAGCGTACTATTTTGACTTCTCTAGTAGTGTCTGCTTGTATATTTTTTAGCATTGCATTGTCATTGAACCATTCCCGACATTTGTAAGGACTTTTAGCAGTCCTAGGTTGAAGAGCAGAGTAGATTGGCCTAAGGTGTTACGAGGCACGAGCACAATGTTCTGGCAGACAACAGAGAAGATTCAACATTCCTCGTTTATTGAAAATTTCACTGCATCTTCAATCGTTTCCACATCTTCATCACATGAACTATTTGAATCATTAGGATGTCATAACTCTTCTTCATCACTTTGTTCATGCAACCCGGGGACCTAGAGAACGTAACGCTCTCTAAGTCCCCGCTGCAATCATTGTCAGAGTCGTCCAGCAGCACAGACATTGCGACATTGCTTTTCCATGAGAATATATCGAGAGCATGAGATTTGTATAAAACTTTCATCGACAGTGGAACACTTTCAGTTTACCCCTTCGTGATGTAAACTATCTCCAAGTTATTTTGACAAGAGTTCACTTATTTGTCAAGAAATAGAACGTTCGCAATTCACATATTTTATAAAGTGTCTTTCTAAATTTTTCTGCTTGTAAAACGCCTTGCAGCAAGAAATTGCTCCAAATCGTTCTATTTACAATTCGTCTGTTGTTTTTCTTTTGTGATGTCATCGAAAACACAATCTGAATATCAGTATTGTTACCAACAGTCAGATGGTGTCTACTTCGACAGCTCCGATGTTTGAGGTATATCCTGTGATAAATAATTTATTATTATCACGATGTTTACAACAAATACATATTAAAAGTTAAGCTTATGCAAATACAAGAAGCTGTTGAAACTCTCATGACGATAGGATAACAAACAAACGCAAAATTTAGATGCCGAAAATTGTAGTAGGCTTAATATAGTTAGGCCTATAACTTGTCTATTTCGACACCTCCGTCGTTCTAGTGTTAAGTAAAAACTTAAATGTTTATGTGGCACCTCTAAACACTATTCAGTCTTTGCAAAATTTTACGCAGTAATATATTTTAGACAATGGAAAAAAAGTAAGGTGGTCGTAAATTTTTCTAAAAAATCAAATTTTGGGCCAACCCAAGCAGGTAGGCAATCCCTTGAAAAAAATAAATCTTATCAAGTTAAAAAAAGTTTATAGCTTACTGATAGCTAGATTTGTTTCTACTGCATAGCAAATTGCCCAGGATTTCTCGACATGCGACTTCGGTCATGTTTGTTTCCTTGGTCTTCAAGTCTTCCTAACTACTTTGTTGGCAAATGATCCCAAACTGCTGATGTGAAATGAACTCTTTTATCTAATAATTGACCTCCCGATACCTCAGCTGGTTAGTGGTTAATCGTCTGACTACGAATGAAGATACTTCATATCAAGCGGAGCAGCTGGTTCGACTCTCGGAGCGAGCAACGCATTTCAAGGACAGCTCTCCATGCGGCACCTGGTGGATGGAATAACTCACAGACAACAAGACTTCAACAATCGGAAACTTCACTCTGTCAATCTCGGTGACCGGGCCTGCGTCAGTGATCCAAAGCCTCTACAAGTATGCGAAACTGCCAGGATTAAACTCTCATTAAAGCTTTCCCAGTCTGAAGATACAAATTGCGGTGCATCTTTTAGGTGCATACATCAGTGCATCTTTTCAGTGCATTCTCACAGGAAATAGGATTAAGCTTTGTTATTAGCAAAGTTTCTTAAAGACAGAGGTATTGACCTCAACATATCGTGGCCCATGTTCGACCTTATAGTGGTAGCCAGGGTTGGAAGTCGTTAGTCAAAAAGCAATGACTATTTCACTATTCGATAGTGCCCAAAAAAGCAATGACTTTCCGCTATCGATACTTAAAAAAAGCAACAAATAGAAATTACTAAAAATTGACTGGCCAAAAAAAACCCAAAAACAAGCAACCCGCAAACGCAAAAAATAGTACTAAAACCCGAAAAAAAAAACAATCCCAAACTTGCGGGAAAACCGCAAGGTTTGCAACACTGTTAACGGCTCTCACTAGCATGGTTTTTCTGAACTGTGTTGCCGACAAATTTTCCTTAATCCTTTAAAGTTCGAAAACCGGAAGGGGACTAGGTCGGATAGTAATCCGAAAAACAAATCTCGTAAATTCGTTTGACGACAAAGTAAGTGAACCACAAAAAATGATTCAGCACTTTTCCTAAATATCGATTAATAAAAAACGAATAATGATTTCGTTGCTTGCATAAAAAAGCAGTGAATAACGCGCATTCGATATTTATTTTTAAAAGGAATGGGTATAAGCATTCGATATTCAGAAAGCAACGAATAACGCTATCGAATAGTGACAACTAGTCGTTACTTCCAACCCTGGTGGTAGCAGAAGTATCTGCCATCTTTACCTCTCTGAAAAGCGAGTAATACTGCAGGTTGACCGCGACCACCTGCGAACTGGTGAGTAAGTGCCGCCACGCAATAAATATGAGATCAAATACGTCACATAGTGCAGACTCGGCCCCGTCTTTACATTTGATCTAGCCGAAGACCGTTCTGCACAAGCTCATTCATGACGTAATCGCCATCGACGCCGCACTGCGGCATTCACAACAGCCATGCTTCAGTCAGTCGGGGTTCAGTAAGGCGACATAGAGCTGTGTGGAGTGCGATTGTGACAAATCTTTAGTGTGTTCAGTGTTTTTTTTTGAGGACAGAGTCACGTTAATTCCTGTCTACGTTTACACAATATTACCGGTTTCTCTTGCATGATGATTCCACACGCGGTGCATCTTTTCAGTGCATACACCAGTGCATCTTTTACTTACTTACGTTGTCACATATGCACCTAATCACAAAAATGTTGGCACAATGGTAGGTAGCAACCGTCATCACATCGTTCATTCAAGCGCTTAATACCCTCCATGTACAAGAGTCAAGAATATTATAATACAGTATAAGCACAAACAAGTTTCTTGCAAAGATCGGTTTGTTACGGACAATTTTCACCAAATCAAACGTCATATAAAAACCGTTATGGTCTACTTAACCTAGCTGGCATCTTACGTCATGGAAATTGCTAGAAAATGTCCAAATATTGCACCATCGTTCGTAAGACCTGATGAAACATTGCATCACCACCTTTGAACACCGGTTTGAATTGCGTGACAATGTCTTTCATTATTGCGTCACAGTTACTGTTTACGTGAGTTTGAGATATCGCAAATTATTCTAGTCATTCGTAAAATGGTTGCTTGAAAGTTGGAGGCATATTTAACTGTTTGCTTAGTGCTTGCCAGCTGGATAAAATTTCCGTCTTTTATCCAAGTAATCTGTATTGTAGTGACAAGTTTTTAGTGGTGTATCGCGTTGCACTCCATTTTCGACAGCCAGGTGGCTAATTTTACAGAAATACAAATTTGAATAGACGTTTCAAAGGAGTGTTTCTTTCGGTCATTACATACAGACGAACGGATCCGGGAATCTTATGTTACAATTTTCCCACGAAGAGATTATGGTTTACCGCTGCGACCACGGTTAACTACAAATCAAAACGGAGCCGAATTACAAATACTTAGGCCTATTCCTCGGGTTGTTTCAGTGATACATGACTAATACTTTTTAAAGCAGCTATATGCAACTTTGTTTCAGTCATATGCAGGTATACCTGAAAACAGTAGTGTAGCCAGGAATTTTGAAAGGGGGGGTTTTGACGACCCAACGGCGGGGGGTCTGGGGTGCCTCCCCCAGAAAATTTTGAAAAATTACTTCAATTTGCTGCATTCTGAGAGCATTTTCAACAAAAATGTGGGTATGAATATTCCTGCAAAATGGTGCTGTCTGGTGGCATAGCAAAAGGATAAGATCATGTTTTCTTCGGCATTTTTCGGAAATAAAGCTAAGTCTCTATGTTTTCTTGTTGCTAATTCCTGGCTGAGATGTTTGAATGTTTGGTATTGACAAAGCTCGGTCTTTTAATGCAGTTTTGTTTAAAATTAGGCAATTTTTTTTAGACTGAAAGCATCATTCTCAAGCATAAAGAGACTGAAAGCATCATTCTCAATATTGTGACGTCACACGCGTGCCAAAGGGGTGGCTACGCATGTGACGCCCCCCCCCCCCCCCTTGGCTACTCCACTGCCTGAAAAAATATAAATAGTATCAAGCTAAAAAAGTTTATACAGATAACTAGATTTGTTTCTGCTGTCTAACGTATTGTCCAGGATTGTGCGACATGAACCCTCTCTCATAGTTGGTTTCTTGTTCTTCCTTGGTCTCAGTAATGTTGCCAATACTTTTGCAAGCAGCTTTATGCGGCTTTATTTCAGTCATATGCAACTGCAAGGGAAAACGGTGAAACAAGGATCAGAATTCAAATATTTTGGTGCGACAGTTCATGAGAACGGAACGAGCGACAGAGAGGTGACAAAGAGATGCCAGGCAGGATGGCGATTGGGGAGCGTGGAAAAAAACAACAGGAGAGTCATGTATGACAGAAAGGTGAAAGAAAAGATGAAGGGGAAACTCTATAAAGCGTTGGTATGACCAGCAATGTTGCATGGGATGCAGGCGGTAGCCCTGACGAAGGCACACGAAAGAAATATGCAAATGGCAGAAATGAAAATGTTGCGATGGTCTCCAGGGTTGACAAAGCAGGACAGAGTAAGAAATGAAATCACCAGAAAACGAACGCAAGTCGGAAAGTTGGAAGACAATCTGAGAGAGACACGCCTTAAATGGTTGGGTCACATCTTAAGGAAAGACGAAGATAATGATAAAGAATAAGACAATTGGATGTTGGTAAAAGAAAGCGAGAAAGACCGAAAAAAAGATAGAGAGATTGTGTGACAAAAAGATATGGAAATAGTGGAAGAGAATGAGAAAGATGCTGCTGACAGTGATGTGGAGGACTGCAATCTGCTTCGACGCCACGCATGAAGTGGGAATAAAGCCAACAGAAAAAGAAGTTCAATCATTACGTGATATTTCATCTCATTACGTTTTTTCTCCATTCTTAATTTTACGTTAGCTAGTTAAGACGATTAAAAATAAAAAGCTTGAAAGTTACAGTGCAAGTGAGATTGTATAGCTTCTTTGAGAACTTAACCCTGGCAGTTTCCTATACTTGTACAGGCTTCGAACCACTGACACAAGCCCGGTCATCGAGATTGACAGAGTGAAGTTTCCGCGTTATTGCCAGGAAATTATTCCACCCACCACTGTAGGTGCCGCTGAATGGAAAGCAGTCCTGACATGCTTTGTTCAAACCCACACAAGAGAACCAAATCAACGCAGCATGATCTTGAGTTCTCGACCTTTCAGGCTTACTGCACGCCTCAGAAGGAAAAATATTTTGTGGCACCCCGTTGCAGACCAACGATCTTTCACCTCGAATGCAGCAGGTTGTTGAAATAAACCTTAACCGTTTTATACCAAAGACTTAAAAATCGTTATTCACAGCTTCTCTATTTGACTTTCACAACTCTAATGTAGTGTGGAGAAAAGTAGGCAATTTCGCTTATTGTGCGTGCCCTTGGGAAAGACAATCAATAATATCACCTTCAGAAATCATCACAATGATAGTAACACTTCAATTCGGCTTGAAGAATACGAGAGTTTGAAAAAGAAAAGAAATAGGAAGTAATAAAGTATATTTTAAAGTTAGTGTAAAACTTAACTAATATGAGCTACTGCTCTTCCCTTAGCTGACACATTGCAGAAAAACCTTTCCATGCACACAGTGGCGTATCCTGGTTGATTTTCGTAGGCATGCAATGGAAGAAGGGTCATAGCCAGTGTAGGGAAGTCTGAGGGCTTGCCCCCTCAGGAAAATTTTGCAAATTTGCCTTAGGTTTTATATAGCTTTTCTTGCAATCTGAGCCTTACCTAGCTGATAATTGTTTGAGCTTTTTTGCAAAAAATGAGGTTTGGAACGCACCATGAATCCAATGTCTTAATTTTATATCTTTATCCTGCACTGCAGGAAAGCGGACTTGAAGCGCTATGCAGCGGTGTATGGCCTTCAGCATACACCCAAACCGTTTTCTTGATGATCTTTTAAACTACTGTGGTTAGGTCTCAAGTAGCCTATATCATACTATCTACAGTAGAAAACCGTAAGGAAAAAGGCCAAACAAATGCCAATCGGAAAACTAAAAAAGACTAAGCTTCCAAACAAAAATAATCCGGCCAAACACTTTTTAAATACCCCGAATTTCTGAAATTTGGCCTTAAAAAGACCAATCTGGCAACCCTGTCTCGAGATCGTGATTTTTGGTTTGCAGGCAATTTCAAATCTGCATGCCTTGGTTCCATTTGCGGTACCATTTTGAACACTTTTTGTAAGCAATAATAAAATTTTAATGTTAGTGGCTATATGAATACACACACAAGAATAAAACTCATAGCCTGAACTCACTGGGCTAACTGTTATAGTAACTAATGCGGTAGTTGCGCTAGGCCTATAGCCTGGTAACTGGGAGCTGAGCTTATCAGCTAGGCTATTAACCAAAAACATTCGTACAGCTTCCCTCACAAGACAACACCAAAAACCCTGTCAACTGCAAACCATTTGCATAGCTTTCCAGCTTAGGGTTTCCAAAGAAAAAAAAAAGATCCGCGTTTCCAATTTAAATTTGAAGTTTCATAACTGATTTTCTTGAAAAGTTGAAAGTTTACGTTTACGAAAGTTTAATTTCTTGAAAGTTCACGCGGCAAGCGGCGCGGCTTCGTCACTTCAACCTTCCACGCGGCGCGGCGCGGCACGCGGCGAAAAAGTCAAAAGCGGCCGCGTGCGCGGCGCGGCGCGGCTTGCATCACTAAGTATCAACGCATGCTGAGCTCGTCTCAGCATGCAGAGTTGCCAGGTCAGCAAAGTTTCCAAATTTTGAAAACGAACAGTTGTTTCGAATATTGAAATTAAGAGAGCGAGGTGGTTCTGTTATTAACATTTTCAATTTCTACGCATAAATTCGTTGTTTCTGAAAGATTTCTGATTTCAACAGAATTGTAAGGCATACAGTGCATGTCTTGCATGCATGGAGAATACGCCACTGCATGCACAGCATTCATCTGCAGCTTCGAACAATCTTTTACTTGGTAGTTAAGGTAAAGTAATGTAAACTGCAACACAAACTTTACTTTTATTGATGTTCTAACGCCTCCAAGCTGAAGAACATAAAGAAGGGGTGTTGATTCACAACACTAGTGGTCGTTGAAGAGACCTTCAAGTAGAGGTTATCCCCAATCTTTAATAATAATAATGCTATGGTTTTGTTTAGACTATTGTCACTCTACAGCAGCTAAAGTCTTTTAGCGACCGAGCTCATTTTTAATTTTATATCAGGTTTACGATGTCATCACATTATTACATGACTTATTCTCACTGCGTTATGCAAGATAGATATGCAAGAATGCAAGATCCGCCCCGATAGCTCAGTGGTTACGCGCCGGGCTCAAGATCACGCGGCGCTGGTTCGACTCTCGGGGTGTGCGCTTGAGCAACGCATTTCAGGACTGCTCTCCATTCAGCGGCACCTAGTGAATGGAATAATTTCTCGGCAACAAGACTTCAACAATCGGAAAACTTCACTCTGCCAATCTCGGTAACCGGCCCTGCGTCAAGTGCCTCTACAAGTATGCGAACAAGTACCAGGAATAACCTATCAAGGCTTTGTCAGTCCGAGGATAAAGATTCAAAACCAAACCAAAACCAAACCAAACCAATAGCATTTGGTAGGCTACCGGTACCGCTTTTTAAAGTCTTCAGTTTGACCCGACCTGGAATCGATCTCAGGTCCACCAGCATTAGAGCCAAATGTGATAACCACTTGACCTCTAAGTGGATCGTCACAATCCTTTGCTAACAACACATTGAAACATCATTGTCATTGAAGTTTAGATTGATGCAACGTCGTCTATCGTTGATACTTTGTCGTCGTCACACAAGTCAACCATGTAATAAACAATTTACGGATAACATCAATTTATTATAATATAACATCAAATAATTAACGCCCCATTAGATCAGTGGTTGCCCGCCCGACTAAAGATCAAGCAGCGCTGGTTCGGCTCTGGAGGTGAGCGCTTGAGCAACACATTTCAGGACTGCATTTCATTTAGCGGCACCTAGTGGATGGAATACCAGGCAACAACATTTCAACAATCAGAAGCTTTGTTCTGTCAATCTCAGTAACCGGTTTTTGTGTTAAAGCCTCTACCAGTTTGCGAAACTACCAAGAATAACCTATCAAGGCTTTGTCAGTCCGAGAAAAAAAGTTCCAAAACCAAACCAATAATATCTTTCAAACGTGGATCCTTGTTGTGTTAATGCGATTGCGATCGCCATCAAAGTCAACTTAGATCGTACCCATCTTTAACCAGTGGCTCACCCACAACGTCCTTTATCTGGTGTAATATTCGAGTTTTCGTAAGTGTAGTTTTGCCTAACAAACTGGAAGATGCAAAAATGCATCCAGCTGTCGTGCCTCCTTTTCATTCTTAGATGCTATTTTCCTTACGCATACTTTGCAAGGCAAAACTGTGCTTTATGTTACTTGTGTCGTTCCACTTTACAGCCAGACTGGCGAACCGGAAGTTGTTTAGTTTTGGTGACGAGTTTAGTCTTGCAATATGTATTTATTACAGAAATTGTGATTCAATTATTTGAGGCAAAAATCGCAGAACTGGCAACTCTTACAACGTGTCAGGCAATATCGGCACTTTTAGGGATTGGCAAACATTTTAAATGGTTATTGCATCAAGTTTAGTTGTTTCTCCCCACCTTAATCGGTAAAACTATTCCCAATGAAACTGGAAACCCTGACAATAAGCATATAGGTGAACCTCTTGGAAGAGGTAGGCAGTATAGTAGCGCGCTACTTTCGTTATCGGATCATAATGTTACCCTAACTTTAATCGGTAAAAATAGTTCTAACGGAATTGGCAACCCTGAGAATGGTCATTTAGAGTTTGCAAGTCTCCGATTTAAAAAATGTAATCTAATCTGGCAACACTGTATACAAATAAATTGATTTGAGGTCACCTGCAATGTGCCTCATATCGATGGCTACTTTTAGATACAACTTATCAAAATTTAAATATTATCTCATCTGGCAACACTGTAAACAACATAGTTTGAATTCTTCATATAAAAATAAACAAGTTTAAGAAACAAACTTGCTTTTGTTGATGTTTGTCGACCTCAAGTTGAAGAACATAAACAAACCTTGGTTTGATAATATTATAAACATTTTTGTTGATGTTACGTCACCTGATGTAAACGAGCAGTTTGTTGTTTTATTTTTAATTCAACCAAACAAAATTACTGGATGACATAATTTTATTATAAACATCAACAAATAAATAAAAACATCAACGATCCTTGTGCTTGAGGTAATCACCATTGATGTCAACCTCGATCTTCAACTTCTGTAAAAGACAAAGGGAATAATTGACGTTGATTCAATGTTGACACAATTAATTGTTATAACGTTGATACAACGTAAACAACTCTCACTTTATTGTCCAACCGATCCAGTGCTTCTTGTAGCTTGGATATTTCCTCCAGGTTCGGATCTCTGCTCCTCCCATCTCCACAATCGAGGGAATGATACATCTCAACTCCCTCCTCAACCTTGTGCAACACCTCGATGACGTCATCTACAGATAAGAGGTTGCCTTGGAGATCCATCCAAACAATCTAAACACAAATTAATTATGATTCAACAATTAAACATAAACAATTTATTTATGTCGTGACTTTTTGTTTATTTACTTTATGTTTACAAGAATTGTTAGAAAATGATTAAAATTGGAAACTCGAACTTACTTTGTGAAACTTGTTGAAACTCAGACGTTAAAACAACGCAATGTGACGTTGAATCAACGTAACAACTGACCATAAATCAACGTGTTGGTTATAAAAATTAAACATGACTTACGGATCCAGGCATCAATTTAATCGCCTCCTTCCATGGACAGAATCGGTTGGAAGTCATGCCGTACCAGGACAGAGAAAGGATTCCAAGTCGTGTCGGTATCGACTTGACGAATGACGTCACCGCATGGATGTCATTCTGAGTGTCGGAGCGATACATCCCTATCCTCCCTCCATCAAAATGACGTCCTGCTGTGACAGTCACTTGTAAGTCGTTGCCTTCGCGCAAGATCTTTGAGATGGCTATGATGGAGCGACCATCATCATCATCTAACAATGCAGGAATAAAATCAATTAATATTAGCTCGGCTAACCAGGTTGTCATCTAAAACCCAGTGTTCGAAATTAGCATATTTTTACTTCTGCAAAAACGTTTCCGAAGCCAAACGGCAAAAGTTGGAATTGCTGTGAATATTTATTACGAAAAGATTGTACCAAAACATGTAAAACGAGAAGCGAAAAATATGCTAGAGTAGTCTATCACAACCGCATTGTTTGATTTGTTGTGATGTAATAATACCAAAAGTAACGATAAAGCGAGCAACGCGATACGCACGCTGGTACGGTAATTCACGTTGAATACCTCACGGGGAGGAAAAGTAAGTTAATTTTGGGTTGATTCAACGTTCGAGTCAGCACAAATCGATTTAAGTTTTCCAGCGGGTTATGGAGCTAACAACAATGCCCAATAAGGAATTTACGTTTGTTTTTCTACATCTAGCGACGTTGAATTATGATAAAATAACGGTAATTGCACAACCAGGTACCGGTTATAAATTAATAGCTCCCTGAGAGAAGATTGCCTCGATTTACGTATACCGGTAAACTAACATAATTTCGGCACAATTGGGGCACTGAGAGCAACACAAAGTCTGTTTGATTAAGAACTAGTCAAAATCGGTATCATCAGATGCTGCATCAGCTGGACGAGATAATGGAAAGAGAGGCGCAATAAGGAGTAGATGCTTACAATAATTTGACGTCTACTGGCGTTAAATCAATGCAAACAGGGTGATATTTCTATAAAAGATTCAATACTCCCAGCTCGGCACGTGTCTAAGCGCTGGCGAAGTAGGAAGTAACCAAAATAAAACATCCAGCAATAGTAAGATTGAATCAACATCCTAGTCTGGTCTAGTGTAAGAAAATTATTGTTTTGGTAATCTTATGGTCCTTATAAGCGCTCGTGTGGCTTCGGCATTTTTTTGCCGACGCTAATGCGCCATTCATGCATCTGCGTCAGCAATCACCTCGGCAATTGCCGACGCTAATTTCGAAGACTGAAACCACAGTTTGGTTCTAATCATAAAATAATCAAACATTGAACACAAGCTGTTTACTAAAAAAACAAAACATTAATTCATTTATACCGCAAACAAAAATATAAACAAATTGTTTTGAACAAAAATTTCAGGTTTGAGTCAAAGTTTTAATTTGAAGAATGATATGATAACCTGAGTTGACTTTTGTTAGCTGGTCACAAAATCACAAGTTTTGTCTTCAATCAATCAGTCAATCAATCAATGTTTTATTTGTCAGTAACAGGAACATAGGTAGCCTACATGTTTGAAATATGCAATATACACAATACAAAAGTTACACAAGTTCCCATACCGACAAGGAGACAACGAGACGACCATACGGTCTACTTGTCAATTGCCACCCTACGGAAATTACGATTTTGCCATTTAAAATAAGCTTACAAGAGAAAAAATAAAACGTTGAAACGTTCCCGCGCTTCAACAACAACATACGCAGAAAAAAAAACATATTGATGATAACGTAGGCCTAAACCATGCCTAAACACAAAATTCCATGAAGCAAGCAGAGAATAATCAAGTTTCCGAAGAAACTGACAAGTTGGTTTCCATAACATATCACTTACGATGCACTGTAGCTTTGTAAAATTAACGTTTTGATCTCTTTTTTGAAACAATGAAATGATAAGTTTTTTAGCCTACTTGGAACCTCTGACCAGATCGTATTATTATCGTAAAGTTTCTTGCTGTTGTTTCTCTGGGCAAGAAACTTTACGATAATTGCCTCTACCTAGTGATCGATTTCGAGTAATGGGTAGTACCAAATTTAAGTCATAAGTAAAGTAGACAACCGGAAACAGACATTGCTGTCGGCTGCAGCGTTGGTCAGGTGTATGTCGGAAGGCGTACACCGATGCATAGCGCTCAAGTCCGCTTTTCCGCAATGCAGGATAAAGATAAACAAACAAACAAAGCATTGGTCCCAATACCTGCATGGACTTTTTGCCATATTCTGTGTTAGATCTATTTATAAAATAGTTGTTGCTTGTTTGATATCTTGTGTTATGCTGATGAATAGATGAAGCATTTGTAAATAAATCACAATACGTAGACGGATACTGATTCATATGAACTTTGTACATATGTTTTTTTTATTTCAGTGTTATGTATGTCTTTTAGTTTCAAGATGTTCATTTTGAAAAAAAAAATTAGTGTGAGCATAGTAATTTTGTTTCGTAATTATTCTTATAACCTTTTTTTGTAATTTTATTAATGGATCCAGTGCACTGTCACAGACCTTTCCCCAACTTGAAATACAATATTGCAAATGACAGTAAATCAAAGCGTGATACACATCTTTTAAAGTGTCTGTGTTGACATAATTTCTGGGTTTAAGCAACGCCCATGAACCTTTTGCTACTTTTCCACAAATTTTATCTATGTGATATTTCCATGTTAATTTGTTATCTATGTAAACGCCAAAGTATTTTATTTGGTCTTTTTGTTGAATGCTTGTGTTACCAATGTTAATGTTAAAATTTTTTATGTGTTTTGTATTTGTTATTAGCATGTATTCAGTTTTTGAGGAATTTAACGATAGCTTCAACCAGTTGTAAACTTTTTGCATTTCGGCATTCACATTGTTCTGCAAATTTATTTCACATTTGTCGCTCATGGTAAGATTGGTGTCGTCAGCAAATAGTTTATCATTCATGTTTGTTGAATTCGGTAAGTCATTTATATAAAGTAAGAAAAGAAGGGGTCCCAATGTCGATCCTTGGGGCACACCGCATGTAACCTGTCTTGAGTTTGAAGAGCTTCCATTGACGACCGTGTGCTGTAGACGATTGCTGATATAGCTTTTTAACAATTGTAATGGAGGGCCTCGAAAACCATATGTTTGCAGTTTCTGTATGAGAATAGTGTGATCAACTGTGTCGAAGGCTTTAGCTAAATCAAGAAACACAGAGCAAGTTGTATTTTTATTATCTAGGTTAGTTAAGATGTTATCACAAACGTTTGACACAGCTAACGAAGTGGAATATTGTGGTCTAAATCCATACTGATGTGGTGTGATCAGGTCTTTTTTTTTTGTTAGATAATTGTACATTTGTTCATACAGGCATTTTTCGAATATTTTGGTGAAAGGGGACAATAGTGATATGGGCCTGTAGTTGGAACAATTTTTCCTGGAACCACTTTTGAAGATTGGGGTAACTTGAGCTACCTTTAGTACATCAGGATATACACCTTTATCGATACACTCATTGAATAAGTTGGTGAAGAAAGGGCCGATTATTGGTGAGGATAGTTTGACAAATTTTATAGGTATTCTATCGTGTCCTGTACTTTTAAAGACAGAAAGATTATTAAGATGTTTTAATACTTCTTCTTGAGTGACAGGTTTTAGGAAAAAGGAGAATGGAACACTTTGCAATTTCAGTAATGAGCCAGGAGACGGCAGAGGGATTTTAGATGCCATGGAAGGACCAATTTCTGTGAAATAATCATTAAAACAGTTACTTATTTGTGCAGGGTCAGATATTTTTTCATTGTCAGTGCTAATTATTTCTTCTGGTATGTGAGCTGTGTGCTTATGTTTCGAAGTTTTTCGAAGTCTTCAACGGCTTCGAAGTTTTATCAAATTAGAATCAAATACTTAGGCTAGCTTTGCAGGTGGAAACTAAACTTTTGTTAAAACATTAAACTAACCAGAGTTTGCAAATTAAAATAAACTTTGATTTTTTTGTCGATAAACCTTCGAAGCAACTTTACAACTTGGTCATGAAAATTTCCCAATCAGCCATTTCCTGCTGCAGCTCAATTGAAGCTGATGCTTTTCCAAACTCAGAAGACATGGACAGAAACAAACTTTAAAACATTTGTCTGATGAAACCAAGCAGAATGATGACAGAATTGAAAGCTGAACCAACTATTTCTTGCTGCAACTGAATCAAACCTTTCTCTTCAACCAGTAAAACGACTGAAAACAGAATGGCTGTCACCTGCTAATTTGAGCGGGAGTTTTTATGTAGTGTTGCCGAATAATTTAAAACGTCAAACTGTAAAATAAATTTGTAATACCAAACCAGTTGGAAAAAAGCAATAATTTTAAGTTTTATCAAAGATAAATTCAAAATTACAAGCAACTTTGCAAAGAATTAGGAGCAACTTGAAAGTTGCAAAAAATACGCGTGTATTTATAAAAGCGAGTTTGAGCTTGTTGATAAACTGCAAAGTTGGCAACTCTGTCAGCTGCCAACAAAAATTGTCGTTTGCAGCATTTACGCGGCCATTTACAGCGGTAGGCACTTTAACAAGCAGATTTCTAATAAATCACGAACCAATCAGAAGCTACGCTGTTCATGACGTCATTAAGGTTGCGTTTAGGAAGAATAAAGGAAAAACGCAAATCATTGCTAAATTAAGTCATCAGTTGACTTGGCGCAGAGAGTTAGGGCGGTGCTAGTCATTTCATTGACGTGGGTTTGATTCCCACCACTGCAACAGCTCTTTTTTCTTTTGTAATTACAGAACAAAGTTCAAAGTAATAATCAACTCTCTGGCTGAATGCTGGAATGGTCACAATTGGACAGACAACGTAACATCTGATTGGTTCGTGGTTGGATTGGATATCTGCACTTTAACAAGCAGATTTCTAATAATCCACGAACGTATCCAATCCAACCACAATCCAATGAGATGCTACGTTATCTGTTATTGTGACCATTCCAGCATTCAGCCAGAGAATTAATTATTACTTTGAACTTTGTTTGGTAATTACAGAAGAAAAAAGAGCTATAGCATAGGTGGGAATCAAACCCACGTCATTGTAATGACTACTACCGCCCTAACCCAATGCGCCAAGCCAACCGATGGCAAAGCGATGATTTAATTTAGCTACAATTTGCGTTTTTTCTTTATTCTTCCCAAACGCAATCTTGATGACGTCATGAACAGCGTAGCTTCTGATTGGTTCGTGCTGGATTGGATATCTGCATGTTAAAGTGCCTACCATTTACAGCATTTCTGCGTGGTGTTGCCCAGAAAAAAAAATATAAACACAAATTTAAGTAGGAATTTGTGACAGAAAATTAATTGTTTGGATATTTCATTAAAAGTAATTTGAATAACCGTTTTTTGAAATTGAGCGTCAAGTATTGAATTTAATGCTTTCAAGAAAAAATATTAACGTTTTCTTAGTTCTAGTAGGCTATATACTATAGCCCTTAGAAGGGCCGTAGGCATTGTTCTCTCGAGCAGAGGACTGTCCATAATCATGAAATAATTGAAAGGTTATAGTCGAAGAGTTGCCACCAGAGATGAGGAGCGGTATGGCTTTTACGGGGGCGTAGGCTAAAGTGTTTAAAAATAGTGAAATTCAACATAGGGTCAAACAAGGCTGTGTGATGTTACCAGATTTGTTTAACTTGTGTAGTGAAATGATTCTCACAGAAATAGAAGGCATTGATGGAGTTTTAGTAAACGGAACGTCCTGAAACAATATTCGCTATTCTGATGACACTGTGCTCATAGCGACATCCCCGGACGGTCTACAAACACTAATTAACAAAACTTCAGACATCAGCGCAAAATATGGAATCCAAATTATTGAAAAAAAAAATGCATCACTATCTCAAAACAAAGTCCTGAACCCCACTTTGCACTTCACCAGGGAAGCAGCACAATTGAACAAGTGTCTTCTTTTAACTATCTTGGATCTCTCTTAACAGCGGACGCACGATGTAAGAAAGAGATAAGAAGAATAGGCCTAGCCAAAGACGCATTTAATAGACTACGACCTATTCTATTGGATCGCAAACTTTCTATTCCTCTGAAGGTGCGACTTCTCAAAGTGTTGGTGTGGTCTGTTCTCCAGTATGGTTGTGAAACATGGACCTTCAACACAGAAACTAGGCGTAACATTGAAGCAGCTGAAATGTGGTTTTACAGAAGAATGCTCAGGATTTCATATACTGATCACATCACAAATGCAGAAGTTTTAAACCAGGTACATCAACATAAGGAACTATTGAACAACATAACTCAAAGGCAACTCAAATTTCTCGGTCACATTATCAGAAAAGAAGAATTCGAAAATCTTTGTCTAAGCGGTCGCTTTCTCGGGAGACGTGTTTGCGGCAGGCAACGCACATTTGTATTTAAGTTTCAACGAAATACATCAATCAGCCAACCAAGAACACTTTGGGACACTGCACGACAAAGGGAACATTGGAAGAATTTACGAACCGAGCATCTAGTTCATTAAAGGCGCATCGGCTATGATACTGTAGTAGTAGTAGGCTATCTTGTCAAAAGCATTTTAATTTCAAGGTTTTGCTTGGTAAATAAATTGACATTTGTTGCCTGAACCTTGACCATGCTTTTTCCACTTTTGTTATATTAGATAGCTTACTTATTGTGCTTTTATGCTAACTGTGTTTATACCTGTATCTGATATTTGTTGTTTTAACTTTTGTTCTCAAACCTGGCTGATTATATTCACTTGATAATTTTACAGTTTTGGATTGTCTTAAATATCATAATCATCATCTGCCGTCTCCGATCCGAAGGTTGGCTGTCATTTGCTTCCACATGTCACGTTTATCTGCTGCTCTTTTGGCTTCTCCAATGCTCGACAAGTCAGCCCACTGCTTCACATCATCACCCCAAGTTTGTCTCCTTCTTCCCCTGCACCTGCTTTCTTCCACCATACCTTCAACAACCAACTGATGCAGCTGTCCACCGATCTTTTCAAAACACGTCCCGCCTTAAATATAGGCTACCCTGAAACTGGTGAAACATTTTTAGAATAGAAAACTGTGTTGAACAGGTAAAAATATTTACTTACCTGCAGCAACTTTCCGAGTTTTCTTGTGCAACTCTGAAATAAAAACTTTCTTCTTTTGCATATCTTCACCTAAAAAAAATCACATTCTCATAAAAATTAAGGCTTGCCATCATCAGTTCATCACTTTTGCAGAAGTACAGCAACTCTCTCTAAGCTCTGACAATAACTTCTTTAGCCTACTGAACATTTTAGTTTGTAATCTGTTGTAAACTTTTGACGAGCGGTAGGCTACAGGTCTGAGTTTTGCCAAAATGTTTGCGAGATAACGTGTAAAAAACATAGCCGATTATTTTTTAAAAGGTTTAGCAAGCGCTAGATGTACAGACGAAAGTGTTTGCAAATTTTATTTAGTGTCATGCTGAATGCTGGGTTGTTGTTAGGTTGCGTTTGTTTATGATTGATTTAAAAATAACTTATAATTATATCTTTTGTGAAAGTTTAGCTGATTTCACATCAGAAGAGCGTATCATGATGCTGAATAAAATGCCCGAAGATCAGTCTCATTTAAATTTTAATAACAAGTTATTGATTGTTAAATATTTGTTGACGTTGCAATTAAATTTGTTTTTGAACATCATGAAAAAGTAAATTAGTACACTTAGGAATAACAAAAAACTAAAAAAAAATTTAAGCGTTAAAATCTTCAACTTTTTTCAGCATTCTAACTATAGAAATGCAAATCAAAGATAAAAATGGAAAATAAGAAACAGTGAGCTGTTTGCAACAATGGTTTTTTATCAATCGTGAAGTTACCATTTCCTGTGCTTGGATCCAGCAAAAGACCGCATAGAAATTGTACAACAATGGACCAATGATCATTGAGCAGATTGTTTTGGACGAAGGAAGCGAACTCTCTTGATGGCATTTGATGACAAAGATACAAAGCTGAAAAGTACTCCTGGAAGGTTTGATGTGTGAAATACAATTGTTGGTTACCTTCCAGCAGGGGACATATTTTGTTGGATCCTAATAAAGGTACCACAAAATCCTGAACTTCACTGATGATCAGATTTTTTTGTGTAAGAGTTTTAGCATTAATAAGTACTGTACCCTCTTTTGTCGCGTCATAGGCGATTTCAGTCAATTTCATAACAGTTTCATCTGACAAAGAACCTGTATTGTCAGACGCTTTTAGATTTTTAAGCACACAACGAAACACATTGGTCATTGTGGAAATGCACTTCACTTGTCCAGATGAACCCAACGAAGCTCTGACATAAAGTTGTAACATAAGTGGGTTGTGGCATAATGATTCTAGCTGGGGTGCTTTACTGGTTAATGATTCCCAGAGTTCGTCGGCTTTACTCTGGTTATTCAATAAAGCATCAAACAATTTTCTCATATCTGAAGAGGTTAAGTCACGAAGAAAGAAAATAAGACTTGGTCTGCAGTTTTTAGGAATGGACAGCATAGCGTGTGGACGAGAAGTGAAGATGAGGTGGCAGTGGCGTAGAAATTGTCCTTGGCAAAGGCTTGAAACTAGTTCCTGAGAAGTAAGAGAGCTGTTATAGTTGCATTTCTTTACAGGTTTTATTATATTCCATTCCACTTGATCAAATCCGTCAAGAATGATACAAACTTTTTTTGGATTGTTTTTGATCCATTCAAAAGCAGAAGTGGCTTCGTTCTCGTTTAAGTTATAGTTGTTATCTCCTAATAAAAATTCTTTCAAAGTATATGTGTCTTCATCACTGTCGCTCATGTCCATGAAAAGCTTCCTTAAAACAACAAGATCACCACACTGACAAAGACGCCTAGCCAGGCGTTTGGTCAAGATTGGATTCCCTGCCCCAGGATATCCAATTATTGAAACAAAATCGTGCTTTTGAGCATCCAAAACTAATTTATCAAAGTCAACTTTTTCGTCAGATTTGGTTAGCTTAAATTCATGGGATTTGGGATCATATTTGTTGTCATCGGGAACAATATTTCCTTCGTAAAATTTAACCAAAAAAAGTTCAGCACACACGTCTGGCAAACCATCTGAAAAGATGTTAAAATGGCACAGGTCGACGTCATGTTCAGGGTCATACAGCTTGAGGGTCGTTTCTTTTAGCTTTTCTATTCCGATGTTTGAGCCTAAAAAACAAAAAAACATGTTTCTTAAATTTTTGCATTAAAAAGTAGAAAATGTGGATACTGACGTTTTTCAATTGTCTCTTTCAGTTATTTCCGCACATCATTACAGATGGAACGACTGCGGAAAAAAAAAAGAATTAACTGAAAATGTAATATAAGAAAACACATCTGTTAGTATTCACCTAAGCTAATTAAGCTATTTGTAAATTTATCTTTACAGAACATAAAACAAACAAAAGATGCGCTCACACTACACAGCATACAACGCTTTCTACCCAGGTCCCAGACAGGCACTTCATCTGGTCCAGAATGCCTACAGATTAAGTGCGTGCCGCAAATGTAGGAATGGTTTTGACACAAGGGACTGTACATAAAACACGTCCTCATAAAATTGCAAAAAAATTTCCCCCCTCCTTCCATTTCCGCACAATTTCCGCACTGTTTCAACTCCCTCTTCCTCCTTGTCCGTGCGGAAAACATGACCGATATCTCTGAAGTGCAAGTGGCCATAGCAGTTCTATAAACTTGAATTGCTTGCTTGAGACTATATACTTCTACTGGAGTGGTGGTTTAAAATCCTTCTTTATAGTCAACTACTTCTGATCCGGAGTGGGCCAGTTATAAATCGAGGAGTCGGAGTCGCGATCGTATATTTTTGCCCGACTCCACAGCTCTGGTTACCGGGTTGACCAACTTTTCTAAATACGTCCCTGCTGCTTTTGGAGCCAAACTTTATGGCATTAGTATCGGTTATACTTGCTGAACTAGAAACATAAAGTCCACGTGAAATATGGATTACAAGGTACGGTGCCGATAGAAAACGGCTTCCCAAAGCCACTTTCCAGTTAAATCTCTAAGATCCACAACAAGTGTCATTATCTCCAACTATTTCCAGGAGATACTGACTGTGACAAACATGGTTTTCTGCTCATTTCTAATCTGCTGCTGGAGGTTTGATTTCTTTGGGCTTGATGTACTCTGCAGTAACTGAATATGAATATTATGAATTATATTAGTAACTGAATTATATTATTATGAAATAGAATTATGAGTATTATTATGGATATTTGGTTTCCATAGTTGAATCGAGTTTAAATTTGGAACCGTTTCTTAGGGATACGTCATTTTGAAATAAACAGCTCTACTACATTGTTGATGTTTGTGTATGCCTGAACTCCTACGAGTTTTGCAATCAGACGTAAAACCTGATTGTGAAATCGGTATGGGTCAGATGATTGGTAAAGTGATTTTGTTGTAGGCCTATGGAGGCCTACTATTAAAAGAATGTCCGCATTCCAGGAACCCTCCCTTCTCTCTTGTTCACAAAAGTTTGCAATTTATAAACCCCTCCCCTTGACTGCGGACGTCTTTTATAGACAGCCTCTAATAGTGAAGCTTTTATGAAGATTCGTTTAAACTTACTTTGTCGATGCAAGGGGTGAGAAGATGCAGAAGTTGATCTCGGTGTTGTTTGCTCATAATGCTCATTGCGAGAAGTTGCTTCCAATGTACCTTTATTAACATGTGATCAAAGTTAATTAATGAAACTGCAATTATATTATCTGCGACGGTTGAATAACATTATGCTTCTATATAACCAGCGGAATCCGCTACTTTTACATTGATTTGACGTCTGTAGAAGCTGAATCAATGTAAAATTCTAATCAGCACAATCCGTTACTTTGACATTGATTTAACATCAGGTTCTTATGTTGAGTAGTGACAATTATTTTTTACCCAATCAAGATATCAAAAACGTTTAGTATAAAATGAAGGCGTAAAACAATGTCATTTCTATGTTCAGACGCAGTAGCGGAGCTACTTTCAAAGTTGCAACTTTTCTATTTTAAAATTGGCAAAACTGATTAAACTAGATTGAGACTTCAAATAAACTTTTATCAGACAGATATCATATTAACAATGGCTCAGTAGTTGCCACTGATTATTGAAACGCAGCAGCGGAGCTAGAAACAAATTAATTGTAGTTTCAAGCTATTAAAAATTGTAAGAGAAAATGAACAATGGTTGTGACCACGTTCCATCCTTAGGCTTAGATTCGCTGATTCACAAACAAAACCGGTTAATTATTTTATTGCGTCAAAATGACGGCTATCTAGATTTTATTGTGACGCTAACTGACCGAACAATTCAATTTATAAATTTGAAACAAAGTGTTTTAAAAAAAACTCACAAATTACCCAATCGAAAGTGTTTTAGCTTTTTTTTGTTTTTGGGGATAGCACGTGACCAAGTGCCCTCTTGGATCAGCTATTGCACACACCCGACAAACTAGAACTCTTTCAACATAGAAATATTGAAGAAACAGCTGAAAATATGTTTCAACATGAAAACCATCTCACCTGGCGGAAGATGATGGTGGTGGTGGTGGATGTTCACCGTTTGATTGACTGTTGGATTCTGAACAACCGTCCCAGCTGAAAGTATGGTGTTTTCAGCGTGTCCTACATGAATTGATGGTCCAGAAGACAAACTACTGCCAGATGCCACTGACCGTTCCTGAAAAATGCAAGTTTGAAAGATTGATTGAATCTTTATCTTCGGACTGGAAAAGCTTCTTGAGAGCTTAATTCTGGCAGTTTCGCATACTTGTAGAGGCTTTGAATCACTGACGCTAAGAATTAGTTTAAACAGTTAAAACATATTAACAGTTAAAAAAATAGCCAATCAAAAACAAAATCAGAAATCTAATTTTTTCCACGTGGGATATAAGAATTCAATGTTGGTGATGGTACAAAGCAATTTCTCAAAACAACCACATAGTACTATAAAAGGTTTAGAATACGTTACAAAGGGAGCTTCGGGCCACATTGTAA
The DNA here is from genome assembly GCF_918807975.1 of Aplidium turbinatum. Taxonomy (NCBI): domain Eukaryota; kingdom Metazoa; phylum Chordata; class Ascidiacea; order Aplousobranchia; family Polyclinidae; genus Aplidium; species Aplidium turbinatum. The sequence continues at coordinate 24,312,400 of NC_137480.1, forward strand.
AAACCACAACATCGAGTGGCCACTGCTAACCGCAAGATTATTATCCAAGAAACGTGGACATTGTGCTTATTTAGTGAACAACGATTTGTTGCTGATGTTGACTCACCTCAACATTTCTGCTCATGTCCCCTCCAGTCGCTATTCTGCTCACTTTTGTGCCCTGAGTTTGACCTTCCAGGATCTCCCTAGTATCTGGAAAGTAAAAGATGGATTCACATTCAAAAAAGAATAACCAAGACGTCTTGACATATAATCTACAATATCGAGGTGGTACTAAAACATATGATTGTTATCAATATCAACATGACGGTTAACAGAAAGCATTGAATCAAGTTTGATATCGATCATTTTCACACTGGTGGTCGCAGGGGAAACATTGAAGTAGTCGACAGCGCTGTGTTCGATCTTTGGCCTTCACCATTACTGGGTTCACTCTGATCACATTCTTTGTCGACGTCATTCATTAATGATTGCCTTCTCTCCATTTTGCAACAAGCTGCTTGCTATAGAGCAGTGGTTCTCAAAGTATGGGTCGCGACCCAAACATGGGTCGCGTAGGGTCAAAAAATGGGTTGCGCTATGGCGATTCAATTCTGCCTAAACGAACTTTTTTTTATTTCATTTTTTAAGTATTTTAATTCCATTATGACTGAATTATTGCATCATTTTTTGTGGCTTCTCAGTTACTTTATCTCAGTAACCTGGAGTATTGCATCATAAGTGTTTTTCTGAGAGTTTTGAAGGCAGCCAGCTACAGTATAGCCATTAGCCATAGCCAACTACAGTGGCTGCTAAGACTCGCTTAGTTTTTCAGAGAATCGCGTTTGTTATTAATTTTATATAAGTTGGAGGCAGACAATGCAAAGAGGATAATAACTAGGAATGCAGTTCATTTTTACGTTTACGAACAGAGAATTCAATGTACCGGCACCGGCCGTGACTTTTATAGTTTGCAGGATTTTTGATATATTCATAAGGTAAACTTTCCACAGCTTTACAAGAAGTGGATGTTAAAAGTATGTTACTTAAACGCCATCTTCACCGCAGTGAACGATCTTAACACATCAAAGCAAGGCAGAAATCAAAATATCCTTACTCTCTCTGAGAAGTTGTTTGCCTTCTAAGAAAAGCTGCAACTCTGGAAGATGAAACTGGAGCGTGGACGAACAGCAGCGTTTCCATCCATGAACGAGTATCTGGAGGAATGGAATCAAATTTCAATTAGCAGATTTGATGTCATGAAACCCATCTTATTGGAGCATTTAGAAAACCTTATCACGGAGTTCGATCGCTACATCCCGGATGTAAATATGGCATCTCAGGTGTGGGTCTAAAATCCGTTTATGGCAAAGGTTGACGACTTATCAGAGGATAGCCTATTGCAAGATTACAGGAAGAGCTTATCGAACTGCATCACAATCAGTTCCATAGACAACTTTTTTCCACAGCGTCACTTGGAGAATTCTGGACTTCGGAAAGGAAAAGCCAATGATTGATGACGAAGCAATGACTTTTCTGCTCCCGTTTGAGACCACGTATCTGTGCGATCAATGTTTGAGACCACGTATTTGTGCGATCAATGTTTGAGACCACGTATCTGTGCGAGCAATGTTTGAGACCACGTATCTGTGCGTAGGACTGTGCGAGCAAATTTTCGGCACTGACAGTTACTAAAACCAAGGCTCGCAATCGCCTCGATCCTAGTGATGGTCTTCGTATTGCGCTCACTAAAAGAGAGCCGTGCATTGAAGATATTGTAAAGGAAAAACTTCAGCTTCATCAATCACACTAAACTAAATCAATCATTTGTTTGCGATAAATCATTGTTTCATAGTACTGTTGTACTACTACAACTACAACTAGTACTACAACTGGTTGTCTGTATCTTTTTTTATTTCATGCATAATAGAAAAAATACATTTTTTGATGTTTGAGGCTTGGGTCGTGAGGTGTTCATAAAACTCAGATTTGGGTCGCGCTCAAAAAAGTTTGAGAACCACTGCTATAGAGAAACAATGAACCGCTGTAGCCATAGCATTGTTGGGCAGCACAGTAGACTATGTGGTGTGTCAAAACAGCGATGACCCTCCAAGCAAACTTACCAGGATTGGTAGATAAGTCAACTTCACCCACCACTTCCTTATTTGGAACAACTGTTCTGGTTTGTTCGTGAGACATTTTGTATTTAGTTTAAGGAACTTGAAAAAAGAAACTGGTTTAAAACTAAGAATCTGTAGTTGATGCTGCAAAACACAAATGTGATTGATTTTAATGATGCTTTCCTTAAGAAAAATATGACGAATCAAGCAATGATAAAATTCCATTGAGCAAGCCAACGAAAACCTTTATCTTTAAAAATAACTTCCACTAACGCTTATTAATTTTCATGCTTTTTTGGCGAAAAACCAGCTTGTTTAACAACAAATGATACAAACTCACCCACGCGAGATTCCTAAGTTATTTTTCTAACTCAAATTTATTTTTACTATCAGCACTACAAACAACACAGTTTAATTATTTTTCTAACTTATTTTTTCTAAGTTATTGTTCTAACTTATTTTCACCATCAAGACTAGAAACAACACAATTTAATTCGGTTATTTTGTTTTCACTTTTATTGGACTACAACCCAGACCTCAAACTTGTCGATTGGGCTGAGAATTGCTCAGCTCCGCAACTCGGGTTTTATAGGGAATGGTCACTTGAGCGAACCATAAACAGAAAAGATGAAAACTTCTTTGTGAGAAACAAGCAAACCTCCAGCAACATGCGATTTAGTTTATTGCGTTACATTGTTGGCACATGTTGAATCAATGCAAATAAAAATATTAAGGTTTTGCTTGATAAAGAGTCAACTGCTTTTTGCCTTTGCTGGCCATCTGCACTTTCACTGCGAGGGAGAGTAGAAAATAATTTACATATAAAATTTGATGAATAATTTACATATAAAATTTGATTTATTTTCTATATAAAATTTATAAAACAATATAAAGTTGTGTTTTTTTTAAAAACACAGATTTTTATTGCAACTCATTACTGTTGAGCTCAAACCAGAGATAAAGGACAAGGGATGGTGCCTGTAGAATATAGTCGACATATAGAATTTACAAAGCATCATCAAGTTTAAGCCATGTGTTTAGAACAGTGGTTCGCAACCGCCGGTCCGCGGACCGGTGCCGGTCCGTGTAATGTTTTTGCCGGTCCTCAGAAGATCTTACTTTCTGCAAAGCTTATTTTAATGTGGAGTCTCGTGCACAGCTGTAAAACTGACAAATCTCCACATAAAATTGTTTGATAATACAGGTGAACTTTTTGATGACATAATTCTGTGCCGTTGATAATGTTTTTGTGACAAATTGCGAGTAGTTTTCAAAAAGTTTTGAAACACAGAAATACATAACCAAATAGGGAATTTTGTCCTTGATTTTGAAAAATTTCAAAGTCGTTGGAGACGAAAATTTGGAATTAGATAAATTTGAAGTTCGGGATAAAGTCAGGCCTGCAATGGAAATTTTCCAGAACCGCAGTTTGAAAAAGCAAAGATCTTGTTTTTCAAAGACTATGCGGAAAATAGCGCTTCGGAATAGAATGAAGACAAGCCGATTTGCTGTGGAAAATGCTGGTACAATGGAGTGGTGAAAAAAGTAAAAAGAGGTGCTGAGCATTGTGAGTCAACACTTGAAAGAGTTGGCTAACAATTTTGACGATTGTTTTGCGTACGGTAACATGAAGTTCCTCGACATGGAAACTTTTGGATAAACAATCCATGCATCGATGATATTAACATTATACAACCTTAATCTTCATGAAAAAGAGAGTCTGATTGAATTACAATATGTTGTGCTTTTACCTTACAGTCCAGATTCGAAAAACGTCATTGTCACACTTTTGGTTATCTTGCAAAGAAATTCGTATGCCTAACTTTCAAAACAATCGATTTGATGGTAATTGTTTCAACTAGCTATCTAGAAACGACGATTCTTTATCATCTCTAGCTTTAATAACAAAGCAAAGAAATCGCCTGGATGCCGAAACAGAGTTAGCCTACGTGTTTTGGAAACTTCTTTGATAACTCGTTTTCCTCACATACTGGCAGCGTAACAGTAGCAAATTTCCCACTGACTTTGATTTTGTATGCAAATGGATTGACATTTTTATGTTTTGAGTTGACTTGATTTTTATTCCAATTTTTGTTCTGAATACAAATCATATGCCTTGCATTCAATGCATTGCATTATGGTGCGCAACGACAACTTTTGGTTAACAAAACGTTACAAATATTCATTCTATACACTACGATCTTTGATTGCCGGTCCGCGAACATTTTTTAAAAAATTTGCCGGTTCCCCACTGTTAAAAGGTTGAGAACCACTGGTTTAGAAAGTGAATTTTTATCGCATACCATTATTATTAAACGCAAATCAGTGATACAGGGTTCAGGCTGTTGGCGATGGTTTGATAACCTTTGGGGAACTGGGAGTTGACACAACAATTGACGCAGTTCGTACGAGGGTTGATACACTCCATACAACACTCCTAGCCTTTGTACATATTTAAAAAGAATACTATGCTCCTGTTTAGTGTCGGAATACTCGCTGCCGCAACCTTAATCCCGGCTAATAATAGCCTTGTGTCTTTATTTCCCTCATGGGAGAAATTTCTAGCTTCATCCTTTGCAATCATCACTTGTGACACAAGTTCTGCCAAAACTTTGTTTGAAACGAGTTCAAGCTACAAGCTATGATTCCCCTACACTTCAAGCTAACATGTTAGGATTCAATTCGGACAAAGCAATGCTTTCAGTTCCAATTATACAGGTATAACTTTTCTTAGACAATGTTGTTTTTAACACGAAGTCCTTACCAGGTCACTAGGAACTCGCGGTCTCTATTATATCAAACACAACGAGGAAAGTTCAAATTACCAACGACTCAAAGAATCCAAGCAATTCCATCGAGTTTACAACAATGCGTTTGTTTACTTTTGTTAAGCTTCGTCGACCCACAAGGCAGTTGTCACAGTAATCTGTGGTCTGTGGTGACGAAAAAACTTTCATGTCCATTCTCACACATGCCGAAAAGTTAAAGATATTTCAATGGAGAAAACTTCAAAAATGTTTTATGTTTTTAAACAGTTAAGACAAAAAATTTGCCGTTGACGCTGCTCTGCGGTGTCGACAACAGCAAAAGCAACGGGCACTAGCGTACGCAGGGGGGGGGGAGGCATTGGGCCATGATGGTATGCCAATGTAGCATAGCCTATTATAATATTATAGCAATGCCAAAAACGTATTACATTTACCGTATTACCGAAGAAAAGATGATCTTATTCTTTTGCTATGCCACCAGACAGCACGATTTTACAAGAATATTCATACCCACATTTTTGTTGAAAATGCTCTCAGAATGCACCAAATTCAAAGTAATTTTTCAAAATTTTCTGGGGGAGGCCCCCCAGACCCCCCCGCCGCTGAGTGTCGTCTTTGGCCAATACGCCGTCGGGCTTCGCCCGCCGCCCATCAAAACCACCCCCTCTCAAAATTCCTGGCTACACTACTGATGCCAGTAACCTATCAGCTATTATTACCAAATGGGCGTTTTTTAATTTTTTTCGTTTCGATTCAAAAGCATTTTCAAAGGCCCCCCCTTGAGAAAATCCTGCGTACGCCACTGGCAACAGGTCAGATTTTTATCCAATTATTTTTTATTGGATTATCATTTCCTAATTTACAGTAATATTTCACAAAATAGTTACAAATTAAATAACAAACTTTGGTCATATTCAAATGATTAATCTCAACCCTTACGTGCAGCGGCGTACGCAAGATTTTCTCAAGGGAGGGAAGAACATTCGAAATAATTTTCGAAACGAAATGAAAACGAATTAAAAAACTACCATTTGCTAATAATAACCAGCAAATTGTAATTGTATAAGATTGACCTACCATAGCTATTGTAGCGGATAGTTAGCTTATCTGCCCATACCTAGCTGTGGAAGTTTAACCTACAGCGACATTCCGAGCGCAGTGATCGCAGGAAATGATCGAGAACAACGTCTAGACTTCTTAGTTATAAGTATGCTTTTATTGTAGAAAGAAAACTTCACGTCACCGTATAACTTAGGAGGTTGCAACCATCTTGATCATAATAGATCACAATTCAAATCACCACAACCGAGCTGGACCATGGCCTAGGATTCCCGCAATAAGAACTGAACAATCGATAAAGATGAGATTGACGCACAGAACTACGGAGAGAGTAAACTAAAAGAAACCATACTGCAATAGCATAGAGACCTACACTGAATGCTGAATATTATAGAACATACCGAACAGCGAACGGCATACAAGTACTGAGAATCGACTGAACGTTGACTGACTGGCCCAGGGATGTCTAACCTGCGGCCCGCGGGCCACACTGCGGCCCACCTAAGATTTTTGTGCGGCCCGCTAGTCATTTTCACGCCAAGTAGTATTTTGAACTTCATGGAGAAAAAAAAACAAAATGTGAACTTTATAGAAAATGAAGAATGGTTGAATGATTTTTCTTTCTTAGTTGACCTCACAGCAGTGCTAGCTGAGCTCAATTTGCATTTACAAGGGAAAGGTTAGTTGTGTAGTTCAATGTTCGAGTGAATATACTGTAAGTAGCTTTACCAGGAAATTAAAACTTTTCATAGCACAATTGAAAGCTGGCGAAATTGTACATTTTCGTAGCTATCTGAAAGAGTTCAAGACAGGTCTGTAAACTATGAAAAGTATGCTAAGTTACGTGGAGATTTGCTTGAAGAATTTACAGTCAGATTTTCTGACTTCATAAAGGTTTAAATTGAATTAAAATTATTCAGTGACCCATTTTCATTTCAGTGTGATAAAGCGTCACCCGAATTCCGACTTGAACTGATTGAACTGCGAAGTCGAAAAAGTTTGAAAACTTTCCACAGAGAACACACTCTTCCTTTATTTTATAAAGAATTACATTCATGTAATGAATTTATTAAATTAGCTGTGAGCAGTTGTTTTTATCCATGAAAAACATCAAAAATGCAGAAAGAAACAGACTGACCGACAAACACTTAGCAAACATCCTAAGAAACAAGACAACGTTCTTTAATGCAAATGTTGAAAGCCTCTTAGCTGGAAAACAATGTCAAAAATCTCATTGACTCTGCACCGTAGAAATAAATTTTTGTTTCTTTCTATGTGTGTGTTATTAGTTCTTATTTTTGAAGATGAAATTAATGGTTTTTAATTGTTTCTTTATGCACCTATTTTTCTTGAAATTTAATAGGTCCTGCGGCCCATTGATTTATTTTAAGTGACAATGCGGCCCACTATGATAAAAGGTTGGACATCCCTGGACTGGCCAAAAGTAATACAGCACTGCACCAAAAAATGATATTACTACTGGCAGAATTGAACGCTAGATGCGGTATACATAGGCGCTGTGGCATCCAGCATCTGTGGGCCACAACGTTGAAAAGACGTAAAAACCACGCATATGTGATTGAAACTGCCGGTTACAAGAATGCGTTTAGCTATTTGGCATTCCAATTCTTGCGAAGCACACGAATGCTTAATCACGCCTCAGAGTCCTGAAGCACAAATGCGCAAATTGCTTGAATTCCTAGCCAGCGTTTCACATATACAATAAGCGACAATTTCACGACAGTAACAAGACGTTAAAAAGACCTAAGCAGAACCGCAGGGCGCTACAGCAGCTAGGTTACTCATTTAGATAGATTCTGTATTGAAAACAAACAATATGATACAACACCCTTGATTTAATCAAATGCAGCTAGTATTCACTAAAGTTCTTAACAGGCTGTCTCACCCTTATTGGGATCATTAGAGGGGTCTGAAAACCATGCAAAAATGCTAATGCAAAAATAATAAATCGGTAATTCTTGAAAAATTATAGAATATTATAACTTTAATACTGTTTGCAAAAAACTCAGAAATGTTAAAGGGCTACTACCAGCGATAGCCGCATAATCCTCAACTAATGCATCTCTAACAAAACCAATACGTTAAATAACAACAATGTCGAAATATATGGAAGTATTTTAACTAAAAAAGTGGCTTAATATGCGACACGGAGTCACGGACATCATTGTTTATGTTGCAGTTCATGGTCTGTGCTGCCTTGTACCAACTTTGTAACTAAAGTTTGTTGCTACTGCCATCTCGTGGAAAACTATACACACGTTTGTTTGATGAAAGATTTCGTTGAATCCAATATCTGATGCATTCACAATCGTATGAGATTTTTTTTATCAAATATTCTTCGCAAGAATAAACTTTAACTATATCAGGGGTGGCCAGAGCTGTTTCGTGGTCGAGCCGCGTATCACAAAATCTAGTTTTAAATGAGCCGCAACACAAAAAGAATTAAAAAAAAGAATTTATTCACTCACAGTGAAGTGTAGGTTATCGAATAGTAGTGAGTGCTGCGTAGTAATACTATGAGTCTACACCTCGGCTGCAAGATGTTTGAAATTAGACTGCTATGATGTCAAAGCAGTTCTGAGCAGTTCCTCCAAGTGTTGGTTTGTCAATGCAGAACGGTGTTTTGACTTCAAAAATTTCATCACGGAATAAAATGACTCACAACGGCACTGAAAATAGTGCTGGTGTGTCTATGTTGTGCTGAAAATAGACAGCAAGATGGGGAAAATGCGTGTGCTGTGCAATTTATTAATTTTCTTCAAATGAGCTTCTGAGGGCGAAAGTCCATCTTTTTACCATCTCAGTTTCACGGTGTTCCCGAACTATGCTGGAAGGCTGCTATAGAGAGCAGCCAGTTTTTAGTTTCATCATCTAAGACACGTAGACCTTCCACTCCGTTAAGTAAATTGAAGATGATGCAATCGTTGATGATGTGGTGTGCGATCTGTTTCTCAGCATCACATTCACGAAGAACAGGCCATTCCTCATTGGTGCATGGTTGAATGGAAAAACCCGACGCTATACGAAGACGGTTGAGGCGCACCCACTTGCATGTCTAGTAGCGTCAGGCCTGTGGGACAGGTGTAAGCGCTGGGGTTGAACGAATGGAGTCGGGTGGCTAGCCGTCTCGTATCGGTTGCTTTGACAAATTGTTTATGAAACCGAAGGTTGACGGTTCTAAATCATATTTTAGACAAATATCAAATAACTATACCGCAAGTACAGATACAGACGCCGTCATATCAAAGAAGGAATAAATGACGGAAGCCTACATTTGAACACTTTGTGAACTCCATAATTCACAAACCTGTAATTACGATCTTCACTGGGAATTATATTGTAAAATATGTTGGTTTTGCCGGCCGGAGTATGACTACATTGCACTGGCGTATCCTGGTCGGTTGAGCAAAGGAAGTTATAAAGCTGGTGGGGGTTAGAGCATGTCGAAGGCACGCGCATTCTAGAGGGGTCCGGGGGCATGCTCCCGAGTAAATTTTTTGCGAAATTATACTCAAATAATTAATTATAGTGCTTTCTGGAAACACTTTTAGGGTAATATTAGTAGGAAATTTATTAGCAGATAAACCGCTATTAACTTATTAAAGATAGCTCTTACACACGAACGGGGAACAACTGCGGCTAAAATTAAAGAACACCAAAACTCAGCTACCTACTGCTGTAGTAGCTTACACCAGTATTCATTTTAATCAAGTCTAGCCTAGACTTCACATATCCTGTCTTATACCAAAGCCTATCCAGCCAGGATAACAGTGTAAAGCTGCATGAGGCTCTAACTTTTCCTTACGAGGCCAATATAAGCCTAACAGCACTTTAAAATTTATAGTTATGTAGCCTACTATACTCTAGGTATAGCAAATTAGTCGTTTTTTACATTAATTCAACGTCTAATTGATTCCACAAATTAGTAAAAAGAAAGGTAAACGCGTAAACTTTGTGCTGCCTTTTTCCTTTGCTTTTCACTTGTTTCTTTGTATAGCAAAAACAAGAGAAGGGATGCAATACGAATTTCTGCTTCCGCAAGCTTCCAACTTTTTTTGAAATTAAAACCGTGCTGAAATCATACGGGGACATGAGTTTTGTATTCAGATAAAAAAAATTACAAAATTGTTTAACTGAAAACTATCATTTATTTTATCAATTTTGACAGGGGAAGCTATGCTTCCCTTGAGGATACGCCCCTGCTGCATTGCAAAAATGGAAATACTTTCAGAAGACATCGCTTATTTGAAAACAAGCTGAACATATCCAAAGAATGCGAACAACTGAGACAAGTCACAAGTGTTCTTTGACGAGAAAGTGTACAGTACTCAACCGCATGTAGTGAAAGAACATCTTAAACAAATACCTAAAAGCAAAGCTACTTCCTTGTATGAGGTGTACAGAAAAGATTGTGAAGTGCGTCAGCACGATGGAGTGTTTTGGCTTTGTAAACATTCCACTTTGAAATACATTATGGGCAACTGCACTGTCAATTTCAGTTTTTTTTTTTCAATTTCTGAATTTTGTTTCTCAACTTATTTTAAACAACCGCTAAGTCAGCTTGATTTTACTGCAGAACTATCACGCAAGTAATTAAATACCCGATCGAACGAAAAGGGAAAGCGCCATACTCGAGTTTCACCCTTGTTTGGGATCGTTAATGGTGCATATCAATGTGGATTGAATGGGATCGAACTTCCAAATTTGATGGGAATCGTGAACGTCCTTGACTTGAGTGGGAATTTAATCTCCGTCGAGATTGTATTAGCCCTAATTCAATGCATTGACGCAGTTAACGCGGAATAAGACGCAGTTAACAACAGCTTTATTGTCTTTAGACGTGGCCGAGTGGTTAAGAACGGCATAGTGGACACTCAGTGGACACCCTAGTACAGGGGTGTACAACCGGTGGCCCACGAGAAGGTTCTGAGTGACCCTCTTGGTATTTTTTAAAATGACATGTATAATCAACTCAGTCGAGTGCGTAATTTATCGGGAACTTACATTTCGAGAAATTGGCATTTATTGTTTGCTTTCGTTGTCTAATATTCTATAGTTCCTAGTGCAGGAGTGTGCAACTGTTCAAGTTAATTTTATTGCATCACAATGTAATTGTTACGCACTACATTTTCCACATTGTTACGCCCACCTCTTTTCCACATAATTGTACACGTACTTCAAGAGTCAGGCAATCAGTGATAAACTTATTTCTTGTTGTAAGGGAGAAGTTGAAAACTTTCTAAAGCTAGAATTTTACAAAAAAATTGTTTTTAATTAAAATATCAGAAAATTCAGAGATTGGCAGTTTTCGTGACATCATTATTCGGCAGCACTTACTTGTGCGAGCAGGTTTTTTCGCGGATGAACCATGTCAAATCCTCCACGATCACTAACTTCTGACAGCCATATGGCAAACTCGCTTCGCGTTGCTACATAGTCCATCTAACTGCATATGGCCAAACTTGTTAGAGAAAAACAGTGCCAAACTTCACATTGAAATGTCGACGTGTCGTAAAAACTTTGTTGACTTTACTATATCTTGGTATGTCTGTTGTTATAGTTCTGTTACTCAACGCAACAAACAGTTTACGAGCCTCATTTTTTAATCATAAATCGATTTTGCTGTTACAGTATCCTCAGTATGATCATGTCAAGACCCCTCAAGATTTGAAGACTTTTGACATGATCATACTGAGGATGCTGTGATAGCGAAATCGATTTATGGTTAAAAAATGAGGCTGGCATACTGTTTGTTGTGTTGAGTAACAGGGCTATACTAATGATACGAGACAGTCAACCGCTTCAAGTTGACAGTTTTCTGGATTAGTTCACAAAATCAGAAAAGTTTTATTATTCAATATGTCTATTGTTCTTATAATTGTAAAAGAGGATAATACACATTTCTAAGATTAGAATTTTGGTGTGAGGGTTTTAATTAGAAATTATAAGACAGCCATTTCTAAGATTACAAATTAGAAGTAAATACTCAAGTGGCCCGAGCAATCATTCGTAAACCGCATGTGGCTCTTTGGCCAAATAGGTTGGACACCCCTGCCGTAGTACAATCTTGATTTAGGCTGCAGCTTTGCAACCTATTAGGACGAGCCGCCACTGCTCACATTCCCTTAACACAAGTGGTTGTTTATAGATTGCTTTTCTTAATCCGCCCTGGCTTATCACGATAAGAATGTGAACTACTAATTAAACTGGGTATATTTCACGTGATACGTGTTTGATACAAAAGTGGATTTAAATTCTACAGTGTTGACAAATACGCTTTTGAAAAAGTTTTTATTTATTCAAAACTCTATGACGTCATATTCAAAACTCTATGACGTCATATTCAAAATCAATCAATAAATTAGCAAAGCAGACTAATAGCATACGGCATAATACAGAAAGAGTGTTGCTTTTTACTTATGGACCTAAATATTTACTTCAGAGTGGATAGATAGAGATGTATTGGTAGAACTATTGGTTGATTAATTTATTGGTTGAATAGAGTAATAGACCAATGTTTTTACAGAAAATCACTATGAAGGTGTTGTTCCAGACGGTTGTTCGCCTGGTCAAACGTCATATAAAAACCGTTCAAGTCTACTGAATATTACGTCATGGAAATTCCTAAAACATGAGCCAAAATTGCGCCATCGTTCGTAAGACTGTGTCAAACCGGTTTAAACCTGTTTCAGTTTGAAACCTGTTTGGACATGAAATATTGCGTCGCGCTACTGCTGGCGTGCCTTTGAGTTATCACAAATTTTTCTGATTCATTCTTGAAGTTGTTTGTTGGAAGTCGGTCGCACATTTAATTGGTTTATTTCGTGCTTGCTAGCTGGACAAACTCTCCGTCTTTTATCCAAGTAATCTGTATCGTAGTGACAGTTTTTAGAGGTGCAAGGCGTTGCATCTCGATTTCGATAGCCGCGGGCTAATTTTACAGGAATACACTTATTGAATAGACGTTTCAAGGAGTGTTTCCTTTTCGGTCACTACATGCAGACAAACGGATCCGGGAACTTTATGTTACAATTTTCCCACGATGAGATTATGGTTTACCGCTGTGACCAGGTGTGTCACGATTTCTTTCTATCTCTTACCAGGAAAAAGACTTGGAAAGGTTCAATGACGTAGTTTAATGGGTTATAACCGAAAAGCAGTCAATTAAATTCACGGATAGTTCTACTGGTGAGAGTTTATATGTAAAAACGCTTGAAGGACTCCAACGAATGGTTCACCACTTCCAGCAATTAATCAAAGTAACAGTAAACAGCAATAGATTCCAATGCTTGCGACTATTGATCAAGTTTAACGTAATCCACTCACAGCTTCTCATACTATTCTAATTTCAATCAGAAATTATATTAGCATCAACTTTGCTTTAACCTTATGCAATACTTCAACTTTTGATCAACAATAATCTTTGCTTCTATTACCAACTGCTACTATTACAGCAATGATCTCTCATAACCAACTCATCAGAATACAACTCCCATAATACAACTCCCATAATACATGATCAACTCAATAATAATAATCATTACACAAATTACACCACTATTTATAGAAGGTTGTTTCGGTCTAGTAACTTCGAGAAGGTTACGTAATGTCACATTGTTCTGTCAAGTTGCAATAAATGTAAACAACAGAAGTGTCTAGATTGTCACGTAGGGAAAATGATTCTAGAATAATAAATATTTCACAATCGGACATCTACTGATAAACACCCTTATGACGTCATGACAAACGACGCTCAGAAATTATGAAAAACAACAGAACATTCCAGATTTGCATGCTTACAGACGATTCTGGAAATGCGTTACATAATACAGATTTCTCATTCAAAGGTTACTTCAGGTCAATACCCGATAATAACACATCACTCAAAATTCCATAATGAAAACAGCACATTCTGTCAAGACGCAAAGCAGCCCGACGCGACGCCTTGCACATTGATCGTGACAAGGTGTCGATGTGCACTTCATATTCTACCTTATAGCACATACTAGTCAACATGCCACACCATACTGCAGAGTAAAAATATAATGATATATACAAAAAATCCACAAGTCATAAAAAACGGTTCGAATTACATAGATGTGACTTGCTCAAATAAGGAAAATAAATCAATTTTTGTTCACAAAATGTGAGGAAGCGCTTCGTAAAAAGAAACACGTGTTATTTTTACAACACATAATAATACAGAACCAGAAATAAGGGAAAAGAAATAATTCTTAATGGCGACTGGCGGCACATTTGATGCGAAAAAGTGGTATTTTTTAAAGCGTTCCCTCGATTCTATAAATGGTACGATATAATAAAAGAGTGTCCTACAAGTCAGCAGTTGTGAACTCATCAAATTACAGTTGAGCAAGTGACAACTGAGCTAGCAACATTTCAGCAAGTGGCTGAAATTGGTAAATGATGAACCCAAGCAAGCAAAAACTGGGCAAGCCGATACTTGGCATGTAACAAGTCAGCGAATTTAGTTTAGCAAGCGATGACCAAGCAAGTCCGATGCTAGATGAAAATTTCATTAGATGACTTGGGCAGTAGCTGTAATGCACTTGCTGAGTTGTCACATACCAAGTTCATAATGAAATGGCCGACTACCATAATAAAATGAAGAAATCAGCCAAGCTTCTCAGAACAGGAAGTTCCACACGCACCGAAAATAACAAAGCTTAACTTCACGTTTCAATTTTAAGAATAAAAATGTTTAACAACAAAACAAGCATTATTAACTGGAGACAGAGGCAAACGGTTTCGAAGCTAGTAATATCTGTTTTGTTACTTCCTACTCAAGTAAGAAGTGTGGATAATCTATGTTTGTCGCTGCGTGTGGAGCGTATATGTCCTGAAAAGCTTGGCTTATTTCTTCATTTTCATTTGTTGACTTATATACACCAATTCAGCTTGAAGGCTATACTTTGCGGATCCTTCTTTTGGATCATAGGCCAGTCCAACATTTGTAGATAAACACATTGTTTTCATACAGCACATAAATGGCCTGTGATTTAAACTGCAAATCTTTTAAGGTGCACAATATTTTTAATTTACCCAATTCAAATATCATTTTCGAGCAATTCTCGCTATTAAATCACTGTTTTTGTACCGTAAAAAACAGTGACGTTCGGTGGCTTAAACCGTTGGGAAAGCAACTTGTAAATATGCTGCAGCAAGGTAGTAGGCCTAGGCACGAAGGGCGTAACCGTCGGGCGAAGCCCGAAGGCGTGTTGCCGAAGGCAACACTTCCAGCGGGGGTCTGGGGGGCCTCCCCCAGAAATTTTTGAAAAACACTTCCAATTTGGTGCGCTCTGAGAGCATTTTCAAAACAAATCAAACATAAAAATCTGTCAAATTGTGCTTCGCCTTTGTCGTGATCATACATCCATTTAATGTTTAGAAGTCACGAACAATCTTAATTTTAACGTTGCAGGACCAAAATCCAGTGTTAGACATGGAAAAGTAGTTGTCTAAATATTCAATTCGTCATGAATATTCATTCTGAGATATTCAGTTAGGCCTACACTACAAAAACTAACACTTAGGTCTAAACATTACAACCGCAAGCAATTTGTACAAAAAGCTGGATAAGTTTGCCTCCTGCGTATAGAAGCTTAACAAACTAAATATTGCACCCGCACCTGAACGTTCATTGGCGAAGTAACGTTACATCAACGCTGTAAAAAGGGCAAAGGCATGACTATGAAAGCTAGTAGGCTAAAGTACAGTACATGGCGAGGAGACATCAAAAAACAGCAACAATTATTTCGGCATTATGATGCTTGTGCGGTGTACCGTGACGAGCACCATTCTGACGAGTTAGTCTAGCCGCTCTAGCGAATGTATGCATTGACGTCACTGGGAAAGCAAGACTCACCTGGTCTCACAATAACACATCTGATTGGCTAAGCAGCTGGTGACGTTTTGCAAAACGAGTGATGATTGGATAAAACGAAGGCGTTTTTTGACATTTTTGAATTTGGGTAAGCAACTTTGATAGTTGCTTACCTTGGAGCCTCAGTGATTGTTTCTGACAGAAGCGTTTGCGTTAATTGGTATTTATAGGCAAGACATGCGGTTTGGTGAAGATTTAGACTACTCACTAGCGTTACGAGTAATTCTAGTCACGAATACAGTAATTTTCAAGTTAAAATAGACATGATAAAAATAATAAGAAGTTAAACCTAGAATTCAGTCATTATGCTTTGCATAGTTTTTGCTCAGGTAAGCACTGCTTTCCTTGCTTTCCCTCACCGATCGTCACTGGTAAAAAATAATACAGCTTCGGTAGAGAGTTTGTCTTGTTTAACCATAGGCATACGAAGCCGAGCAACGTTATCAAGTTTAACAGAATTGAAGATTATTTATTTACAAAAAACACAAAACTACGCAACAATTAAATATCGAACGGTTTCGACATCACAAGATGTCCTCTTCAGGAATAATATACATAGACATTTATCGACTAGAGCTGGGGAATACCTCAATTTGATTTCTGTACAGAAAAGCGCGATTAAAGATCACATTTTCTCATGCACAGAATGTCAAAACAACGTTTCTATCAAGCAATTTGAGATCATGTCCAGAGGCAGGTCTGAGTATCAAACGAAGATCTTGGAAGCCTTGTACATAAAATGTCACAATCCACTTTTGAACAGACAATTGTAGGCTTGCGGCTCGTCTTTCTTGCTCTCTGTATTTTAAAATTAGTTTTTTTGCACCTTGCCTTTCTACCATATCATGTGATCTGTTCAACACCTTTTGATGCAGTTACCTTTGATTCTCGTGGAGCCTATCGTTGAGTTTGAGCTAGTCAGAAGTACTGTGCAGTTTTGTCTTTTCCTGTTAATAGATTTAGATAACCATTGTATTTTATTCAGATGTAGTTAAGTTGTATGTATGTTATTCCTGAAGAGGACATCTTGTGATGTCGAAAACGTTCGATATTTAATTGTTGCGTAGTTTTGTGTTTTTTGTAAATAAATAATCTTCAATTATGTTAAACTTGATAACGTTGCTCGGCTTCGTATGTCTATGGTTAAAAAATAATAATTTACAGTAAATATGGTGCTGGAGATAGCTTTCTCAACTGTAAAAAGAGAAAGCTGAAGACCGTTAAATCGTTTGAATTTTTTTTTATCTTCAAAATTGGGTTGTTTGCGAATCTAATACAGTTAGGCATACGTTGTTTTAATCGGTCCAGAGGTTACATTAGTCCAGAAGTTATAAGAATTTCCAAATGTTTTGTTTAATAATTTGTAACGATGCTCACAGCTGGAATGCAACATTAGCGATTCTAACTATGTTTTAACTTACAATAAAAACGTACATTGCTTCACGGCCTTGTCTCCAATAGCATATAATTCCCACATCAGTTAAGTTCATTACAATTAATTTATGTACGTTTGACAACTTTTTTGTCATAAATACAAAGTAGCTTCTGATTTGACGTAACTTCCAGATCGCATAATCACTAATACACTTTCCAGAAGTTTTATTAACTTACGGAATGATGAAGCCCTGGATCGCTGCACCGGGCGCGAAAATTACAGTTCACACAAGGAATCACTTCACGAAGCAGTTCTTGTGACCCAACAATCATGCAACGAACACAAATCGCTTGACGCCATTACTTGAGCGTGTACGTCTTTCACGTTATCAAACAAGAAGTTTTGTTGCAGCTGGCATCACAAAAACAAAATGTTGATATGTATTTTTTCACTGTTTTTCAAAATAGACGATATAATTTCATGTTTTGCATCGACATTTGGATCAATGAAAGCCTGACCTGGTCGAATACTTAACACGTCATGTCCGAATTGACGATTGGTTGTGCCTTGTGCCGAAGAAACATAATCTCCCTTGCTCTTGACAGTGACCGGAGACGTGGAAATTACCAGCTGCGTCTGAACGGGGCGTGGGGTATTTGCTAGGTGAGCAGTCGTTTGTACTTTTGAAAACGACGAAGACTACTTTACTGGAAAAACAGGATAAGAATAATTTACTGGTTGTGAAGAAACAAATACTGGGCTTAATGACCGAACAAACCTGGAAGCTTGAGCCATATTCTGCTTAGGAGGCAGAGAGGATAACCTACTTGAACACACTGGGGGAACAAATTGATGGTTTGGAATTTTACGGATTCGGTATTGAAATTACCATGGGCACGGCCAGAAGTCTTAAGCGTAGTTGTGTTTAGCTAGCTTAGGTAAGATAAAGTCCGCAAGAGTGATATTACTACTTAATCGGGTTCCAACGCCATCCATTGCAGGGGCAGCTTCGCCACGCAAATTGTCTACGTAATGCGTACTCCCGATATCCTTTCCTTGCTTGAACTCTACAATTGCAACAGATGTGCGTTGTTCATTTTCTCTTCCGATCTTGAGGCCTGTTTTTTTCAAGTTGTTCGTTTCACTTTGGTGATTTTCATGTTTTTTCTTTTTATCCTGAGAATTTTTGACCTCAAATGTTTTTTGGCCTGTTGACTTCGCAGAAGTTGTTTTGCCCTTACTACTTTTGGTGAAAATTTTTTTTCTAATTTCTTGGTTTGCACTATGTGGTTTTGGGGGCTGGTATTCAAATAAAAAAACGTTTTCTTCGTGGTTGGTAGAAAATTTCTGGATTGCAGAAGTAGAAGGCTTCTGCTTAGACGAGTCACTCCAAGCTTTTTTATTGGATTTGTACTTTTTATCGTCAACTTTCTTCTGATTATCCAATCTAATGTCGGATTTTCCTCTTGATTTCTGACTAGGCAAAGGTCTACGGTAGGTTGGCTTTGGAAAAATATCATTTGAAAATGCTGCAACCTCTTTGGTAACTGCTGGTGCCTCCGCAATATCTTCAGGCACGACTTGCGTTGAAGCGAGTAGAAAATGTTGCTCTGGTGTCTTTGATTGTATTATTTTCTGTGCTTGAGATTCAACCAGATCAGAACAAATCTCGTCCCACACTTTGTTTCTTTTTATCCAAAACCGGCAATTACGAAATTCTATTTCAGCAGAACAGTTGGATATGATGAAATTAGTTAGCTTGGGGACAGAGAAACCTTGAACAGGCATGAACGCTTGAATCGGCATATCCTCAGCGCCAAGTTTTTCACAAAGTTGCTCTGATGAACAAACTTTTTCTTTCCTCAACTGGTTCACAATCCACTGCATCAATAATTGATTAGATAGGGATATTGCTGCAGATTTGTTGCTTTTTGAGTGCCTCCAAGTGCGGTCATAGGAATTTGATTCAAAACTAAAACCAGATTCTTTAATTGTGACATAAGTTCCTTGTCTTGAATAAAACAGTGGGTTTCTTTTTAAAACAGAAAGCAAAAACTTGACCGTGAAATTTGTACCTTGCCGAATCATAAACTGTAAAGATTCAAGATATATGCAAACTCCAACCAGGTCACCTTCATCATCATCCGATGAATTAATATCGTTTGTTTGGTCACAGTTTTCTAGAGATGCTTCCGCAGCTGCAGATTGCTTTTCCCTTTGTGGAGAAGCGCCTTTGGTAGAATGGCGTTTGTTCATTTTTCGGCGTTGCACCACTGACTTTGACCGTACACTTATCTGCTGTGAAGGATACGCTGTCCTAATAGTACATATCAAAGGATAATCTCCCAAAGAAGGAGGTCGCTGGAGTGTGTCAAAGTACACTCTGTCACCCCACACACAAGTTCTGTTGGCTCTGCAGTAATAGTCAAGAGCAGCCTTTTCCACTTCTTCTTGAGATTTTCCAAGTACAAATGGATATAAAGAACAGTTTTTGGATTTTGACACATTTTTTATCAACAGATCGAATCTTGCTGACTTGTCATGTGTCCGATCAATTCTTGAAAAGACTTTTTTTTCAACACTCTTCACCTTAATTATATTCAATTTCCAGTCAATGTCTAAGTCTGAGTCAAAATATAAAATAGATTCAAACTGTTTTTTGGCAGCACTATACTTTCCTACACTGACATATTCTGGAAGCAATTGAGGACCGTTGTGAAGTAAATAGCTTCTCAAGACTTTGGCAGCCTCACGTTTCGTTTCCGCAGTCATTTTTTATACTTGAGGCATGTATGGTGTATTCAAGGCTCATCAATGTTCATAGTGTTATCATTGAATAATAATAATTGATAATGTAATACTGAAACAGCCACCAATTTAACGTATAGTCACCTGAAACAAAATCGTAAATACAATGCGCTGTGTGATTATTTATGAAAGAGTTTATGAACATAAAAAAAGTTTTTCCAATGTAATCTTATGATGTATGTATTACATACAGATATATCCTGTCATTAATTGTTGTGTTATTACTTTTTGCACTTAGGCTATGCATACTGCATTTGCATGTCAGAAAAATGTTGCATGACAAAGCAATTACCTACATGCTTCCGCTTATCATGAAAACAATGAGCTGTGATTGAATAAAAAGGTACCATGACACAAAAAGTTTCAGATTGGTTTTTAGCCAAAGTATGAAATAGTAGGGTACAACTTTACCCAAAGTTTGTGGGTATTATATCTGAATTTATTATAATCTTCCCATCTTGTCTGTGATATTTAATGAATGACATTGTTGAAGGTAGATATTTTATGAATTGTTGCAACAGCAAAGTTGTTTTACTAAGTTATAGCATCGCTTCCTAAAGATACGGCCTGATTTGTCACATTTTGCAGAAAATTGCAGATTTTGCGAATTTCAATAACAGTCTGATTTTGCGTTTTTCAACTTACTTTTTCTCATTTTCTACTGCTTTCCCAAGGCAACAAAAAGCTTTTATATCATTAGGAAACAGCAAAAACTAAAAAAATCTCAAAAAGTGTCAGTCAAGCACTAGCAGTAGCTGTAATCAAAATCTGCAAAATGTGACAAATCAGGCCGCATCTCCAGGTGACCAAGATTATAGCTATAAAAATAATTTCAAACAAAGCTCAAGAAACAAGAATCTAAAAAAACCATGTATCAATAATTTCGTTTTGGAGTGTATTTATTTATTGTGAATTGCTGATCTCTGACTAGAAAAAAAAAACACTTCTATACTTAGGGCAGTGCTTCCTACCCAGTGATCTGGAAAGTGCTTTAAAGAGGGCTGCAAATCATTAGGCTATATTATACATTATTATAATCTCCAGTAATAAACTAAAGCATTTTTAAAAATTAATTGACGTTTTGCAATTTTCTTTTAAATAATCTGCGGAATGAGAAGCATAAATCTGCCAGTTGTCAGTTATTAATTACGTGCTTGTGCTCTCATGGCATAAGGAAATTAACTGACTCTCAGTTAGTCTAAATTGGCTTGTGTTACATTGTCAAAGGCTTAGGCTACTACAATACCTTTTGCGGAAAATGCCCTCCAAGACTAGAAATTGGTGGTTGTGCTATCAATCTATCGTACCAAACTGTTTTTGATCTCATAGAGAGCCTGAAACAAATTTTTATTAAAAAGAGTGGGCCATGAGTTAAAGACATTTTTAAAGCACTGCTCAAGTGTACATTTTTACACATTGTCTGATAAATAGGCTACAACAGGTTCAGCTGAAAAACCGCAAAGTCATTTTATCACTTTTCTTTACACTTTTTAAGTATAGCCTATCCTCATGTAAAATTTCTTTCAAAAAATAAATTCTTTAAAACTCAAAAATAAAGCTTTACTTTCATTAAATCTTATAGCTCTGTCCCAGGCTGGTGACACAAATCGAATAGTGAGAAATTAAGATAAAAACTGGAGGCGTTTAAGTGCGTAGTCAAAACAATCTGCTTGAAGTGGGGAAATCCCCATCACTAAGATTGAAATGGTTTGCAGACAAAAAGCAGAGGAGCTAGCAAAATTAGTTTTTGTGTGGGCTTCTTTGAATTATATTACGTTACCGTTCTAATAGGCGCGCACGCACACTACTAAACAGAATACAAAACATATAAGCTAAATCTGAATCATTTAAAGCAATATTGAAAAATCAACATTACAACATAAAATTCCAAATAAAAACTTTGTTTAAAAAATATGTTTGAAGAAACAAAAAGGGACTCCAAGAGAAAACATGGAAGATCATTCATGAGATGATAGAGGGAAAAAAACTCTAATAATGAAAAGCTTCCTTCAACTATGACTATAAATTATAAAAGATATAAAAGAAATAAATTTTCACAAGTATTGCTTTGGTTTTTGGATATTTTTTCTCGGACTGACAAAGCCTTGATAGGTTATTCCTGGTAGTTTTGCATACTTGTAGACTTGTAGAGGCTTTGGACGCACGGCCGGTTACCGAGATTGACAGAGTGAAGTTTTCCGATTGTTGAAGTGTTGTTGCCGGGGAATTATTCCATTCACTAGGTGCCGCTGAATGGAGAGCAGTCCTTAACGTGCGTTGCTAAAGCGCACACGCCGAGAGTTGATCTTGAAGCTTTTTCGTTCACGAAGTCACGCGCTAACCAACTGAGCTATCGGGTCGGACAGTTGGTACTTCAATGGCACTTCAATGACCATCGGTAAAGCTAAAATTCTAAATTCAAACGCAAATTTTGAATGATTTATGTTAAGCAGTAAACGTTCTTCATTTAGCTTTCCTAATATAAATGAGATAGAAGTATCTGATGCTATAATGGGCCTCAAAGCAAATAAAGCTCCAGGCATTTTTGAAGTAGGGTAGACTGGGGTAAGAAGCCCCCCTTAAGCAAAAACACGCACCATTCTTCACCTTCATCATTTACTGAATCATCCACCACGTTAACATAAAGGCACAATGCAACTAAATCAATTGTCCATATAAGCAAAGATGGAATTTTTGAACGAAGCACAAAATATGACAAAATTAAAAAATATTGAAAGGGGCGTTTTACCCCTGCGCTGGGGCAAAAAGCCTATGGGGTAGGCGTTTTACCCCACCAAATTTTATGAGCCAGAAATGATCTTAAACAGAGAAATAGTTTGTTGTGACGTTGCCAGTTTAAGTAAATTTAATATACAGTAACAATGTTCACATTATGCTCCCTACCAAAACCTAACATTTGCAAACTTTAGAGCTCATGTTTCATTATTTCCAAGCTAAAAAAACAAGAAAATATTTTATTTCTGTGTTGATATCTTTATGATTTAAATGCATTCAGAATTCAACATAGGCCTATCTAGGCATTTTGCAGATAGTTATTTGTACTGAAAAGATACTTAATATAACAAACATCAGCACTGTATGTCTACATAATATGCTATGTAGCCCACAATAGATTTAAAAAATATTGTTGAACTAAAAATCATCATCTGAGCTGCAGTTTTGACAGGCATAAACACGTTCACCAGGGGTGCATTCTTCATGAGCCCAATGCTTACACATGCTGCATTGCATCCACTTTTCTCCTGGCCTACTGTTAGAAAACGGCTCCCCATATAGCCTACTAAGCAAGGCCATCTCTCATGATCTAAATCATCAGCAACAACGTTTTCTTAATTCTCTTTTGCTTTCTTTTATCTGCCCTATGCATGGACATTGGACACAGTATTCTTTTGGTTTCTTGAAAGTTTGCTAGTAGCAAGTTTCTTTTCCTGCAGCCTAACATCTTTTTGTAAGGAGAAGATGTGATTAATTGTGCTTGCTCTGATGTAGGCTACGTTTTCGTTTGGGCTTAGCACTCGATGTGGCATGCATGGGTGTGCACAGCTTAAAAAGAACACGTTTTGCTCTTACAATGTCTTCTCTCATAGACCAGTTGATGAAGTTGATGGCATAGTATGATGAAAGGTTGAATCAGTAGGCCTACTATGTTGGCTTCCCAAGAACCCTTCATTTTGCTGTCTTCCCAAGGACTTATCACTTTGCTGCTTTTCCTGGAACCCTTCACTTGGCTGCTTCGTCAAGGATCCATCACTTGGCTGCTTTTCTTGAGACTCATCAATTTGCTGCTTTTCGAAGGACTCATCACTTTGTTGGTTTATCAGAGACCCATCACTGTGCTGTTTTTCCTGGAACCTTCACTTAGCTGCTTTTCTTGAGACTGTGTAATGGCTACATTTTGTGTGTACAGTGTGGTGGTGGGGTAACGATATCAATGCCATTTTCTTATGAAAACTTCACAGCTATAAGCGTTTTGTGGCTATGATGTCCATCCAGAATAATAATGTGTCTTCTTTTGATGGTTTAGCAATTGCACAAAAGTGATTCAACCATGTCATGAAGCTATATCTTCGCCAGTCCATCCACTCTTAGTGCAATGTCCAATTTCTCCAGGAGGTTTGTTATTCATAAAAGAATCTGCCATGCGCTTTCGTGGAAATATGAACATGGGTGGTATGTAAGAGCCAGCTGCATCAGTTGCACAAATGACTGTGACAATTTTGCCTCTTTCTCTACTAGTTATTATCCCCACTCCTCTTGATCTTTTCGTCGCAATTATGTTGGTTGGCTTATAAACATTCGATATGCCAGTCTCATCCATATTCCACACAATTAAGGGGTAAAAAGCCTACCATAGGCGTTTTACCCCAATGGCATATTCTCCATGGTAGGCTTTTTACCCCAATGGCATATGCTTTAAATTTTCAAAGTTTTTCTATTACCATAAAAACTTGGATAAAACTATCGTTAGCTATCCCTAGAATTAGCAACTGACTACTTCGTAACAAAATATCAAGGTGCGTTCTTCTTTCTGAGAAGAGCAGTACTTCATTTCCTGATTTAAATTTTTATAAGAAATCAAGCAAAACCAACCATTTTAGTCTACACTTTTCTTGCGTCAAGTCGGCTTCCTTTAGCATGCGTTTAATGATTACCCACAATGCAGTCATACACGTGGTGACAGTATTTATTTATTTACACAACTCTGTAAGGAGAAATTTAAGGTAGGCTTTTTATCCCGGGTGGGCTTTTTACCCCAGTCTACCCTACTTTCCAAATTTATCAAAATGGCTAAGGTAATTATAACTCATGCCATCTTTTCACAAACGGAACATTTTGCCCAATGCCAGTGTTGAAGAACGTTTTAAAGAAAGCGAAAAGGTTAAGAAACAGTTAAGCAGAAAATTGTCAATGCGACCTACCGTTAAAGAACTTTAGAAAGAAAAGTTTTAATTAACTGGCATGAGTACGTTGCAGTGTACGAAGTCCCAAACTATGATCGTCGTGGAGACAAGCCATGGACTGGATCAGTGGCTTCCAAACTTTTTTGGTGTCGGGGCCAAATTTCAAACTTCAGAGTACGTATACAGCCGCATGAAAACACTCAAGCAATTAACGCGTGCTTTATGCGATTGGTATTGGTTGCAAATTATTGGACTTGTTTTTGTGTTCATTTGCCTGTTTTGGGCTTGTTTTTTGGATTCACTTTCTTGTTTTCAAAAAACAACCTGACATCACTGTGTAAGATGTAAAATTTCACTGACAGTGCAACCTCTACGACACAACGACAATGCACTTCGTAAACAATTTTGACTTCGTAAACAATTTTGACTTCGTAAACAATTTTGACAAGTCAAAAAGTAATCGCCCTAACTATTATAAATAGATTTTTTATATTTTTTGTGGGATTTTCAGGGGTCAATGAGAGCCGCAATAAGGCTAGCTTGGAGCCGCATGCGGTTCTAAGAGCCGCGGTTGGGAATCACTGGACTAGATTAACACAAACAGACAAGGCTTCTATTCGCAAGGAACTAAACGAATCCAAGGCCAATGAAATGAACGTTCACGAAGAGTCGCGTCGTTACACTCGTTTTCATAAGCCATAACTAGTTGCTATTGCTGCCTCAATGTATTAAAATTTATTTTATGACATTGTAACATTGGTCACAGCGGTAAACCATAATCTCTTCGTGGGAAAATTGTAACATAAGATTCCCGAATCCGTTCGTCTGTATGTAATGACCGAAAAAGAAACACTCCTTCGAAACGTCTTTTCAAAATTGTATTTCTGTAAAAATAGCCTCAAAGCTGTCGAAATTGGATGCAACGCCGTACACCACTAAAACTTGTCACTACAGAACAGATTACTTAGATAAAAGACGGAAAATTTGTCCAGCTAGTAAGCACCAAGCAAACAGTTAAACATGCGACTGACTTCCAACAAACAATTTTAAGAATGACTAGAATAATTTGCGATATCTCAAATGCACGTAGACAGTAACTGTGACGCAATAATGAAAGACATTGTCACGCAATTCAAACCGGTGTTCAAAGGTAGTGATGCAATATTTCATAAGGTCTTACGAACGATGGTGCAATATTTGGACATTTTCTAGCAATTTCCATGACGTAAGATGCCAGCTATGTTAAGTAGACCATAACGGTTTTTATATGACGTTTGATTTGGTGAAAATTGTCGGGAACATAGCGGCCCCTAGTTATGACAGTCTGACATGGCATAACTAAAAAAGAATTGACGATAATTGTAAGCCAATGAATAAAAACACACGATACACAAATTGTTTGAATCACTCACGTTTAAGTTAATACGTAAATACAAAGGGCATGCAAAGAATGAACAACAATACGGAATAATACACGACGATACATGAAATTGGTACCATAAGTACATGCTAAAATGACGCTATATACAATGGTTGCGATAATAACCGACTGTTCTGGGCTCAGACAAGTGTCGGCCACCGCAGACAATACCAGGCTCAAACCCTAACACTTAGGTGTTCTTTACGGGGGCGAGGCACGAAATATCCCTCAACACGTAGTCTACTTTCACTTTCCCCGTACTCTCATCATAGTTGCAGACGGCAACTTTAGCTCTACGAACCACAGGCTTCCCTTTCCTAATTTGTGGAACTACCTCATGCACCCTCCCAAGTTGATGCTTCCCACGTTTACCAATGCCCTGGAGAGAACCTACCACTACAAGTTGACCAGGCTCCAAATTCTCGGCCATTTTTCCGGCCCTGAAGCCCTGGCAAGTAAAAATCTATCCATTTGCTCTAAAACTGCTGAGAAAGTGACAAATTGAACCGATAATCCCTTCTTAGTTGGTCACGATCATGTGGTTGCCCAACAGCACAAGATGGGTCTAAGTATGGGGTCAAAAGTGAGGCAGGGGTGATGACAGTAAAATCCCTAGGGTCGTCACTCAAAGGTACCAAAGGGCGTTCGTTCACGATCCGAACAGCACTGCTGGTGTACGTAAGCAGTTCAATAAAATTGGGCTTACGTATTGAAGAGTCTAAAATGTGAAAAAATGCAATTTTAAATTGTTTTACCATTGTTTTCCAAGCGCCACCTTGCGCTGGACTGGAGCATACGGAGGTATAAACTCCCAGTTTATCTGCTTCTGTCTCAGGGCGTTGTGAATTTCAGTTGATTTTATCAACTCGGGTAACTTCTTAGATGCCGCCTGAAAGGTGCTTCCATTATCGGAATAGATAGCATTAACCTGCCCACGTAAATCTGTAAACCTAGTAAAGGCAAGTAAAAAATCACTCAGCGACAATGACGTAACCAGCTCAACATGGATAGCGCGAGATGCCATACATGTGAACAAGAGTCCCCAAGCTTTTTTGTGACTCCTACCTTCAACAAAGGTCAATGGTCCAAGATAGTCTAAGCCGCAATCAAAAAAGGGTTTCCTATGCGCAATTGTGCGAGATAAAGGTAAATCAGACATGAGCTGCCTGATAGGTCGCGTTTTCTCAATCGCGCATACACCACAGTCATTAAGATACCTCTTCACGGAGGCATTACCATTAGCAATTCAAAACTTCTGTCGCGTGGACAACAAAGTGTGCTGTACTCCACAGTGCGCATTTCCATTATGATGCGATAGTACAACAAGCCTAGTGAAGGGGTGTTTCGAAGGCAAAACAATCGGATGCTTTGCTTCAAGAGAGATCTCAGGAGAATTACTTAAGCGCCCTTCAATGCGGATTACACCAGCGTCATCTACACAAGGTCTGTACTTTTTAGGTGAACGTAATTCTTTCAAGCGTTCCTTCTCACGTTGCGAAGCGCCAACACTACCCCGCTTTATCACTTCCTCAAGGGCATCCGGCGATCGTTTGGTCATTAAATGTACCACATCACCATACACGCTCTTTTGAACAAACTTCACAGCCAACTCTAAAGCACTGTTAAGATAAAATGCATCCAGTTTTGGCTTCACAAAGCTACGCTTTCTCGTTTTACAGCACAAAAATTCAACAAAAGCAACCAAATAAGCGATTCTCTTTTTCATAACATACAAAGAAGGTGCGGCCTCGATCAATCTGTGAAGGCCATCCCGTCCAACGTCGAGCGACTCCTCTTCGTCACGAAGATATAGGCTATGGACAGGTACTGGAGTGGCATTTTCTACAGATGGAATTTCTTCACACTGATAGAGAAGACTAGAACCATTCAACCACAACTCTCGAAACTCTCTCTTAGTAATAAGATTTGGCCGTGTGCCAACATCAGCTGGGTTCATATCGGTAGGGCAAAAACGCCAATCCTGGACTCCAGACAACAATAAAATATGCTCAACTCGACGCGTGATAAACTTATTCAAACGTAAATCAGGGTTTTTAACCCACTGCAACACTGTCCGAGAATCACACCAAAAATATTTAATGCAGTCAGGCATCTTCAATGCCTCGTAGGCCTGCTTCACAAGTCTTGCTGTATTCAAAGCGGCAACAAGCTCTTTCCTAGCTATCGGCCAAGAAAACTGATTTTTTACAACAATGGTAGATTTACCCAGAACGAAAGACACACTAGGAACTCCATTAACCAATCTACGCAAGTAAACAACAGAAGAGAAAGCTTGATTCGAAGCATCACTAAACCCATGCAATTGATATGACACAACATCATCCGGACTACACACACCAGAGTTTGCAAAATACCATCTCGGTAACGAAAAATCCTTAAGCAGGTCCAAAGAGCGAAGCCACGACTCCCACTCTTTAACAAAGCTATCAGGGACCTCGGTGTCCCAATCAAACTTATCCATTGCCAATTGCTGAAGTATCAGGCGTGCTTTTAGAAAAAATGGCGCTCCAATGCCTAGCGGATCAAAATTTTGTCCAAGCTGACTGAGCAATGAGCATACTTCGGCGCGTGTGTTTAGCTAAGGGCTTTAAGGAACATGCGATACGCATCTCGTCAGACTCGGTTTGCCACACACAACCCAATGTCTTAGCTGATGGCAAAGTCATATCATCAGTCTGAAAGTCCACATCACGAATCAAAGGTGAGAGCATCTCATTATCCAAATTTGACAAGACAATCATAGCCTCCTTGTTAGCACTCCACTTAACAAGTTTAAACCCACGGCTATCAAACAAAGCAATTGATTCATGAGTGATTTGCTGAGCTTCCTCTAAGCTATCAGTCGAAAATATAAATTCATCCATGTAGGCTACATATTATTTGCAATATTGCAGAGTGTCAGGTCACTAGCACCGCTGGAATTTTGCTCGATCATTTTCTTTATAGCCAAGCAAGCGATATATGGGCTACTCTTTATTCCCCAAGGGTGTACACAAAAACGAAAGGGTACCATTCTACCATTTGCAAGGTCAAATCCTGAATGACTTTATTCAGGTCTGCTATTTCCATATCACGAGACTCAATTTTACGCTGAAAGCTAGAGATGACATCCGACTCTGAAGACGTTTGCACTCTGCACACGTTAGCAACGCTTTCATCTAAGGGTGACTTACCACCACAAGCCAACCAACCGAGAGGAGTGAGCAAAGCATGTGGTTCACTACGATTCTCACCAACACGCTCTTTTTTAGCACACATCAAATAAGCGTTGTCGTTTCCAATCAGTACATCTACAGTACTACAATCATTCAAATGAAACATATTCACGTCATGAAAATGACGGAAACTACTTAAATCCTGCTTATGTGGTAAAGTTTTAACATCGTCAGCTCAAGCTGGGTTAACCACCGAAGTTATATCACAAAACAGTTCATTCGTCTCTAACGACTGAATGTTGAGTTTAACAAGGTCAGCACAAGTAGGTTTCTGACCAGCCAGAGTATCCATTTTAAACGACGCTTTGTCATACTGTTTAATGTCAAGTTCGCAGACCAAATCACTCGAAACAAAAGTCAACTGCGAACCAGGATCATGCTGACAATACACCAACTTAGATTTTCCAGTCATTGGATTCAAAACACGAGCAGCAGTAATGCGGTTAAAGGCTGCTTTAACATTTCCAATCTTAACATTACGCACAGGAACTCTGGCACCAGCATCATCTTTACCGACCGAATCCAGAGAATCACGTGACGTCACATAAAAATCATGCAGAAGAAAATAGTGTTTCCTATCGTTGTTAGGGCAACACTTACGACAGTTGTTTACATGAACGCAATCCCTAACCATATGCTGGCGCAAACAATTCAAGCATTTGCCAGCTTTCACAATGACATCTCTCCGATCTTTAGGTGTCAAGCGCAAAAATTCTTTACAATTAGACAAAAACTGATATTCAACTTGACCACGTGACGAACAATAAAAACATGCCGGTATGTCTCTACGTCTGGCCACACCACCGCGCGGTGCGCCAACAGCAGTCGAGTACTGCGAACTCCCTGAAATCACATTATCATGGGGTTTTACCGACGTCTGCCTAACCGGACATGAAGACAATTTTCCTTTGCCAAACTTTTTAAAATGCTGCGACTCACCAGAATCGCCCATTAGCATAATGCTAAAATCAGTCGACTTGCGCGTTTCCTCCCGTACTACAAATTCAAACAAACTCTGAAAAGTAGGCTCATCAGTACCACCATACTAATCACCTAAAAAGTCAAGATAACGCTGCTTAGCGTCAAACGGGAGTCGCTTAGCCAAATCCAAAACAAAACGTCCTTCCAATTTGTCACGCTGACCATAAGCTTGCGCGTAAAGCAGACACTGCGACAATTCATCTTTAAACTCTTTCAAATCACTGGAAAAGATCGAAGTCAATTTGCTACCATGAGCATAGCGATACTTTCTAATTTCCGGTTCGGCGAAAAGACCTCCACGAACCCCAAAACGCTGCTGGGACAAGCGAGCTAACGACATTTCTATCCTGTCTTCTTCTGACAAGCCAGGAGTGTCGGAAACCAAATTAGCAATCGTTTGCGCAGCTGTTCTAACACAAGCTGCTTGTAACAAAGTCAAACGAGTTCCTTTAAACGGTGAAGCTGCCATTAAGGCCGTAATACGATTTTTAAAGAAGATAAATGGCATATTATTACCATCGTAACCAATCAAGGCCGCCTTATCGAAAAACGTCCTACTATTTTGGTATTCAAAAAAGCAATCCTGTTGTTGAGAACTCGATTTAGCGGGAGAAGACAAACTATATCCCTTAAGGGGCTGAGTGGGCTCAGTCACATGCACAGCCCGATCACGATCCTCATACACGTTAAAATCAGGAGACGCGATACGCCTCTCACAACCACCCAAATTACGTGTAGCTGGGAGATCAAAAACTAGCGGCGCAGAAAATTGTAAAGGGGGCAAAACATTACTTCTGATAGCGGCCCCGTGACCTGTACGCTCTGGGGGAGGAGTTCGGCTATAATTCGCAGGCCTTGGCTCTACAGCCTTCGGAAGACCCTTAGCCGCGGCCCCGAGACCTCCTGAAACAGCTGGAAAACGTGTGGATTGCACTGGTCCACTTACAGATTGAACAGGCGTCTGGAAAAGGTTATGTAAATTAAACTGCGATTGATGTTCATTTCTGGAATGGCTAGAAGAGCCCTTCTTAGAACTACGCCGGGAGCCCAACTCTGATCGATATTCAGCTAAAACTACCTCTTTACGTTGTTCAGCCCTCAACTGAGCGTCTTTGAGTGCGAACTCAGCAGCTCTCGCATCGGCCTCAGCTCTCGCAGCGGCCTCTGCTCGTACGGCCTCAGCAGCTCTCGCTTCGGCCTCAGCTCTTATGGTCTCAGCTCTCGCCATGGCCTCAGCAGCTCTTGCTTCGGCCTCAGCTTGTATCTGGAACTCCTCTCGTCTTAGCTGTAGGTTAATTTGTGCCACTATCCGAGACGAACTCGTAGACATCCTAGTGCTTACATTTGAGGCGCTATCCTCAGGATGTATGTCAGCATCCAACATATCTGAGAACTCACTTACTTTTTGTTCAAAGTTATTTTTTAACGAGTTAAATTCGGGGTCTACCCTATCACGAAGTTCTGCCAAGATTGCAGAGTTAAAAATTTTAGTCAAAAGAGCATGGAAATGCCGTAAATCCTCTTCCAAAGTAGAGAACTTAGATCTAAAAATTAACAGTTCCTGCTTATCACTCAAAGAATCTCGGGCTACAGAAAGTTCCCCAATTTGAGTCAAAATATCCCTTCTAAGATGCCGGGCCTCTCGAACTGACTTAGCCTCATCGTTACTGGGTCCCTCCCCAGAATGGCCTGCCCGACCGCAAAGAACATCATCAGGCTTAAACTCAGTCGAGTCGACGGCGGTCGAGTCTAGAGCTCGACCGATATATCGGTCAGCCGATATGTATCGGCCGATATCAGGTGTAGCCGATATATCGTATCGGCTATTTTTCGCCGATAAACATCGGCCAGCAAAAGCACACTCAAAACCATCCATGCATGCCTTTAGAAGAAACACAAGTTTCTCAAACGTGCTTACATAGCACAAACAATTGCTGTGAGAATATAATTTCCCGCCCATTCTAGTGCGAGCATCTAGAAAATGTTAATACTGTATCCCTTAGCTTCAATTCAAGCAGGAAAAATTTCGGGTTTTACGTTGCTTCAACGATTGATGACATTGAATCAGTGTAACAAAGGTGAATTTTTCGCTAAGAATCGTTGGGAGTGCGGGTGTACTTCTACACTAACCACGCACAGCTTATTTCAAGTCTTACGTCACAATGCCTGGCTTTGATCTCCGAGTGATATTGATAAGGCAAGATTCGTTACAAAATGAGATCATACGAGTAGGGCTATCGCAGCAAGAAGCCGCAAAATTTGTCAAGTTTTGGTATTACAGTAAGAAAGAAAAGATCCAGGGAAAATTAACTTTTGTTCACATGACACGCAAAAATAAACCCGAAGAAAAAATCCTAGTGAAACTTTGCACAGAAGAAAATAGTAGCGTCATTGTAGAAGTGGCAAAAATAAAGAAAAAATCCTGGTGAAACTTTGCACAGAAGAAAATAGTAGCGTCATTGTAGAAGTTGCAAAAATAAACCCAAAGAAAAAAGCCTAGTGAAACTTTGCACAGAAGAAAATAGTAGCGTCATTATAGAAGTTTTCCGATTCGTGCCCAGAGCATTGTGACGCAAGAAGCCACACGACCTCTTTCGGTGGAAGTTATGCGGCGTAATTAAGCAAGCAACCACCTGCGCCGAGTCCCGGGTGGGTGGGCCGCGCCCGCCGGACATTTCAGGAATTAAAAAAAAAAATTAATTCAATTTTAAGTCCAAAAATTTCTGTAACCATCTGCCACCTTCTAATACTAGCCTACTTACCTTATTCGCAAGGTTTTGTCGCCATATGATAGGCCCTACTAGACCTACTAATTAAGCGATTAGTTTTCGTCAATTATTGCCATGTTACATTCATGCAACGTTAAACAACGTTGATTCGTCGTTAAACGAGCAAAAGTGTCCAGCCGCGCTGTTTGTCTCCACTCTGCCACTCGTAAGCCCAGTGCTATAAATCAAGTAAACTGCGCAAACCTGTGAGGAACTTCCAGACAGCAAAATCTGTCATTTTTACATTGGTTCAATGTCCGCAGACGTCACAGCAATGTAAAAATGACGGATTTTGCTGTCTGGGTTCATTCGCAGCAAAAGTCTGACCGCAATTTCCACTGCTGTTACATCGTTTTAACATCGCCAGATGTTAAATCGGTGTAAAAACTGTAGCATTGTTCTTCAAAGGAGTAATTTTCTCTCAAACGACGTCATCAATTAACTCTGCTGCTAAAATGCTCTATGTTGTCGTCTCAACCATCACAGTTGCGTCTGTTACGTCACTGATATTAAACTGTGCACTACTGAACAGTGCACACGTGTTGGTTTGGCCGGATGAAACCGTTGGTTGTCACTCATTAGTTGCAATTCAACTCCTTCGTTAACTGTTCTATTGTAGATTCAATGTAAGCTCGGTTCAATAGCGCAGTTTATCGCTAGATATTTGCAATTTATAGTAGTAGGAACTAGGAAGCCTAGATCTTGGACCTTGGTGGCAGGAAAACAACAGTGGAGTTCTACATTATTATTGGTGATCACGACGTGACGTGACAGTATGTGTTCGCCCACCCAGCTATTTTGAAAACTCGGCGCCTATGACAGCAACCAATGCATAAACTTTCTTGGACTGGTTTGTTGCTTAATAACCTTGTTGGTAACAAATTTTTCGTAATTGATATATATCGGCCGATATATATCGGTATCGGCCTAAAAATTTCATAAATATCGGTATCGGTATCGGCCTGAAAAAGTGATATCGGTCGAGCTCTAGTCGAGTCCTTGTCGCCACCGAGTGTAGACATATTAAATGTTGGGGCTAAATTTAACAATTAAAAAATTAAGTTACACAAACACACAAAATTAAGTTATAAAAAACTTAACTGCAAAGACCGTAAAAATACAAAAAGAATTTAAATGCACAATACCGTAGTTGTACGGGTATTTGAAGTCCTAGAGTTCCACAAAACTTGCTTGGATTCGTTCACTTGAATCTTCAAGCACAGATCGATTGTCTTTAATCTTTTTTCTTCAAATGAATGTCAATGTTGTTTTTTCTTCAGAACCAACAAAGAAACGCCTTTAATTTTTAACTTGAAGTTTTTCAGTACCAACTGAGAAGAAATGTCTTTAATTTTCTTTTGCTTCTGTAGACTACCAACCAACAAGATCTTTTTTTATTATTTTGCTTTAATTTCTTCTTGACCTACCAACTGACAAGAACTCGTCTTTTATTATTTATGTCTTCAAGTGCTTCTTGGCCTACCAGCTAACAAAAACGTCTTTTATTATTTATGGTCACAGCGGTAAACCATAATCTCTTCGTGGGAAAATTGTAACATAAGATTCCCGAATCCGTTCGTCTGTATGTAATGACCGAAAAAGAAACACTCCTTCGAAACGTCTTTTCAAAATTGTATTTCTGTAAAAATAGCCTCAAAGCTGTCGAAATTGGATGCAACGCCGTACACCACTAAAACTTGTCACTACAGAACAGATTACTTAGATAAAAGACGGAAAATTTGTCCAGCTAGTAAGCACCAAGCAAACAGTTAAATATGCGACTGACTTCCAACAAACAATTTTAAGAATGACTAGAATAATTTGCGATATCTCAAATGCACGTAGACAGTAACTGTGACGCAATAATGAAAGACATTGTCACGCAATTCAAACCGGTGTTCAAAGGTAGTGATGCAATATTTCATAAGGTCTTACGAACGATGGTGCAATATTTGGACATTTTCTAGCAATTTCCATGACGTAAGATGCCAGCTATGTTAAGTAGACCATAACGGTTTTTATATGACGTTTGATTTGGTGAAAATTGTCGGGAACAAACATATTCAATTGCAATCGACAATTTATCTGATGTGATTTTTTTTAAATAGCACAGGGACTTTAAAGCTCTAGATCAAAAATTTTTCTGTGTACCATGTATTTTGGCATGGATTCTTTTCAAGCTTGATGATTTCATGTGAATGCTATAACATATCCTAACACCAAGTGGTTAATTTGCATGATATACTGAGGCAAATGTACTTTTTTATCTTCATGCATTGCTTTATAGTCTATTTCAATTTCATTCGTGCTACTATGTGATACAGGAACACATCATATACCGGTATGTCTATAAGGAATAAATCTCATTTTAAAACAATGAAAGAGGGGTGAAGTGTTTTGCAATCTTTGTGAGCATTAGCAGACTCAAGAATTTATATATAGGCCTAACCTACACTAAAATTATAAGTGATTCACACATTTTAATATCACCTGTTTTTCCTGAAATGTTACCGTACTTTATCTTCCATTGTCGTCATTATTCCAAACATGTTGCAAAAGCTTGTTAATGGAATGTAAAGCACACGGTGAAAATAGTTTTGTTCAGAGTTCTTTTAACTATTGAAGCACATCATTTGTTTCTGCTTGGTTAGCTAATCTTTGACTCGAGCGTACTTTTTGTAAGCATATATTGTCATCGCAGGCATACATGAAGTACGGTGAACCTGGGTGAGATAAACTGGGTTTTTGCAGTCAAGCTTTTCAATTCCAAGCATGATAATATAATGTTTCAGGCAGATTGACTACAATTTTTTTTTTCCAAAACATATAACATAGTTCGGAGCATATATATTTTCTTGTTTTGTTCACTGACTGGTTGATAAGCACAACCTTTCTATAATGTTTACTGTGTTCTGTTTTTGTTATATCATACAGATAATTATTATATCAAAGTAAAGGTTAAATATAACCTAATGTGTGTACTAAAACTGTTCTATCATTTATTTATTTGAAAAAGTATGACGTACGTGAACAGTTTGTAACATCTGAGAAAGAGAAAAGTATATGAATTTGTTATTAGTTTTGTGAAGAATTTCCTAGCATATCACATCTGGTTTTTAAATATTGTTGTGAAGTCAGTTTGTTTCAGCTTGGCTCTGTGTTGTTCCATCCATGACTTTTTACTCTATATCGTACCATTGTAATTTTGCTTTGTAATAAGAATAGCCTGCAAAAACTAAAGCACCAAACTTCTCAAGGAATTCATAATATTGACGGCTTGTGTCGACATGTGCGGTGAGAACTATGACATCAAGCACAGATGCTTGGCATAACGACTACATTGAAAAAGCTGGTTTCTTTTCGTTTTATGGTTTGGGATCGTGTATCTATCGTTTCATCACCTTATTTTAAGGCTCCCAGCTGGCAAATCGGTGCTTTTTAACATTGATTCGAGATCTGCAAAGTTGATTCTGTGTAAAAAAGGATAATTTGCAGGCTGGTACGAGACAGAAATCATTTTTAGGTCTCATTATTCAAGGCATGTAGGCCAACAGCTTCACTCGGTTAGTGAAGGCTAGTGTAGTTGTATGGAATATTCTGGTAATTTATATAGCCGGTTAGCGCGGTATGCTAGATTGAGTGTGTCCGAATGACCCATTCCCATGTGCCTAAGTGTGGTTAAGTGAAAAGGCTATCTCATTGAGTTATGGGAGTTGAAAATTCTTGCTTGCGTTGTGATGAATAAGCACCATGTTTAAAGTGTATACAGATTGTTACCTTATCTGCTACCAATGTGTTTCATATTTTCTTTGCAAACATTCCACTTTGAAATACATTATGGCAACTGCAATATGAATTTCAGTTTTTTTTTTCAATTTCTGAATTTTGTTTCTCATCTTATTTTAAACAACCGCTAAGTCAGCTTGATTTTACAGCAGAACTATCACAAGTGATTAAATACCCGATCGAACGAAAAGGCAAGACGCCATACTCGAGTTTCGCCCATGTTTGGGATCGTCAGTAGTGCATATCCATGTGGATTGAACGGGAATCGAACTTCCAACTTTGACGGTAATTGTGGACGTCCTTGACTTGAGTGGGAATCGAATCTCCGTCGAGATTGTACTAGTCCTAATTCAATGCATTCAACGGAATAAGACTGCAGTTAACAACTTCATTGTCTTGAGACGTGGCCTAGTGGTTAAGACCGGCATACTGGACACCCTGGTACAGGGGTGTATAACCCGTGGCCCGCGAGAAGGTTCTGAGTGGCCCTCTTGGAATTTTTTGAAATGACATATATAATCAACTCAATCGCCTACGTAATTTATGACGAACTTACATTTCGAGAAATTGGCATTTATTGTTTGCTTTCGTTGTCTATTATTCTATAGTTCCTAGTGCAGGGGTACGTAACTGTTCAAGTTAATTTTATTGCATCACAATGCACATTGTTACGCACTACATTTTCCACATTGTCACGTCCACCTCTTTTCCACATAATCGTACACGTACTTCAAGAATCAGTCAATCAGTAATATTTCTTGCTTTAAGGGACAAGTTTAAAACTTTCTATAGCTAGAATTTTACAAAAAAAGTTTTTAAATAAAATATCAGAAAATTCACAGATTGGCAGCTTTCGTGGCATCATTATTCGGCAGCACTTACTTGTGCGAGCAAGTTTTTTCGCGGATGAACCATGTCAAATCCTTTACGATCACTAATTTCTGACAGCCATATGGCAAACTCGCTTCGCGTTGCTACATCGTGCATCTAACCGCATATGGCTAAACTTGTTAGAGAAAAACAGTGCTAAACTTCACATTGAAATGTCGACGTGTGGTAAAAACTTTGTTGACTTTACTATATCTTGGTATGTCTATTGTTATAGTTCTGTTACTCAACGCAACAAACAGTTTACCAGCCTCATTTTTTAATCATAAATCGATTTCGCTATTACAGTATCCTCAGTATGATCATGGCAAGAGCACTCATGATTTCAAGGCTCTTGACATGATCATACTGAGGATACTGTAACAGCGAAATCGATTTATGGTTAAAAAATGAGGCTGGTAAACTGTTTGTTGCGTTGAATAACATGACTATAACAATGATCCGAGACAGTCAACCGCTTCAAGTTGACAGTTTACTGGATTGGTTCACAAAAACAGAAAAGTTTTATTATTCAATATGTCCATTGTTCTTATAATTGTAAAAGAGGATAATACACATTTCTAAGATTAGAACTTTGGTGTGTGGGTTTTAATTAGAAATTATAAGACAGCCATTTCTAAGATTACAAATTAGTAGTCAATACTCAAGTGGTCCGAGCAATCATTCGTAAACCGCATGTGGCCCTTTGATCAAATAGGTTGGACACCCCTACCTTAGTACAATCTCGATTTAGGCTGCAGCTTTGCAATCTATTAGGACGAGCCGCCACTGCTCACATCCCCTTAACATAAGTGGTTGTTTATGGATTGTTTTTTTAATCCGCCCTGGCTTATCACAATGAGAATGTGAACTAATTAAACTGGGTATATTTCACGTGATACGTGTTTGATACAAAAGTGGATTTAAAATCTGCAGTGTTGACAAATACGCTTTTGAAAAAGTTTTTATTTATTCAAAACTCTACGTCATATTAAAATCAATCGATAGATTAGCAAACCAGACTAATATTATACGGCCTAATGCAGAAAGAGTGTTGCTTTTTACTTATAGACCTAAATATTTACTTCAAAATAGATAGAGATTTATTGGTAGAACTATTGGTTGATTAATTTATTGGTTGAATAGACCGTTTTTTTTTTTACAGAAAATCCCCATGAAAGTGTCGATGTGCGCTTCATATTCTACTTAACAGCACATACTAGTCTATACATACTACACAATACCACAGTGTAAAAATATAATGATATATACACAAAAAATCACAAGTCATAAAAACGGTTTGAATTACATAGATGTGACTTGCACGCATAACGAAAATAAATCAATTCTTGTTCACAAAATGTGAGGAAATGCTTCATAAAAAGACACATGTGTTATTTCCACAACACACAATAATAGGCTATAGAACCTGAAATGAGGGAAAAGAAATAATTTTTAATGGCGACTGGCGGCTCATTTGATGCGGATCACAGTGGAATTTTTTAAAGTGTTCCCTCATTCTATAAATGGAACAATATAATAAAAGAGTGTCCTACAAGTCAGCAGTTGTGAACTCAATACGTCACAGTTGAAAAAGTGACAACTGAGCGAGCAACATTTCAGGAAGTAAATAGGTAAATGATGAACCCAAACAAGTAAAAACTGACCAAGCCGATAGGTTAGGCTACTTTCCAAATCAGTTAAGCTTATTTAATTTGCTTATGTACGTTTGACAATTTTTTTTCCATAAATACAAAGTAACTTCTGATTTAGCGTAACTTCCAGATCGCATAATCACTAATACACTTTCCAGAAATTACATTAACTTTCGGAATGATGATGCCCTGGGTCGCCGCTGCACCGAGCGCGAAAATTACAGTAGACATAAGGAATATTAACTTCACGAAGCAGTTCTTGTGACCCAACAATCATGCAACGAAAACAAATCGCTTGACGCCATTACTTGAGCGTATACGTCTTTCACGTTATCAAACAAGAAGTTTTGTTGCAGCTGGCATCGCAAAAACAAAATATTGATATGTATTCTTTGACTGTTTTCCAAAATAGACGATATAATTTCATG
Source organism: Aplidium turbinatum (assembly GCF_918807975.1). Classification (NCBI taxonomy): domain Eukaryota; kingdom Metazoa; phylum Chordata; class Ascidiacea; order Aplousobranchia; family Polyclinidae; genus Aplidium; species Aplidium turbinatum. The sequence continues at coordinate 24,352,494 of NC_137480.1, forward strand.
CTTTAAATCGACATTTGGATCAATGAAAGCCTTACTTGGTCGAATACTTAAGACGTCAAGTCCGGGTTGATGATTGGTTGCGTCTTGTGCCGAAGAAACACAATCTCTCTTGCTCTTCGTGGAAGGTAAAAGCTGCGTCTGAACGGGGCGTGGGGTATTTGCCAGGTGAGCATTCGTTTGTGCTTTTGAAAACGATGAAGAATATTGGATTGGAAAAACAGGATTAGAATAATTTACTGGTTGTGAAGAAACAAATTTTGGGCTTGGTGACAGAATAAACCTGGAAGTTTGGGCCATATTCTGCTTAGGAGGCAGAGAGGGTAAGCTACTTGAACACACTGGGGTAACAAATTGCTGGTTTGGAATTTTTACGGATTCGACCGTATTGGAATTACTAAGCGAACGCCCAGAAACCTTAAGTGTAGTTGCGTTTAGCTCAGGTGAGCTAAAGTCCGCAACAGTGTTTCCTAATCCGGTTCCAACGCCTTCCATTGTTGGGGCAGCTTCGTCAAGGAAATTGTCTACGCAATGCGTACTCCCGATATTCTTTCCTTGCTTGAACTCTGCAATTGCAACAGATGTGCGTTGTTCATTTTCTTTTCCGATCCTGACGCCTGTTTTTTCCAAGTTGTACGTTTCACTTTGATGACTTTCACGTTTTTTCTGTTTAGACTGAGAATTTTTGACCTCGAATGTTTTCTGGCCTGTTGACCTCGCAGAAGTTGTTTTGCCCTTGCTACTTTCGGTGGAAAAAAATTTTCTAATTTCTTTGTTTGCGCTCGGCGGTTTTGGGGGCTGGTATTCAAACAACAAAACGTTTTCTTCGTGGTTCATAGAAAATTCCTGGTTTGTAGAGGTAGAAGACTTCTGCTTAGACGAGTCACTCCAAGCTTTTTTATTGAATTTGTACTTTTTATCATCAACTTTCTTCTGATTGTTTAATCTAAAGTTGGAATTTTGTTTTGATTTCCGACTAGGTAAAGGTCTACAGTAGGTTGGCTTTGGAAAAATATCATTTGAAAATGTTGCAACCTCTTTGGTAACTGCTGGTGCCTCCGCAATATCTTCAGACACGACTTGCGTCGAAGCGAGTAGAAAATCTTGCTTTGGTGCCTTTGATTGTATTATTTTCTGTGCTTGAGATTCAACCAGATCAAAGCAAATGTCGTCCCACACTTTGTTTCTTTTTATCAAAAATCGGTCATTACGAAATTCTATTTCAGCAGAACAGTTGGATATGATGAACTTAGTTAGTTGGGATACAGAGAAACCTTGAACAGGCATAAACGCTTGAATCGGCATATCCTCAGCGCCAAGTTTTTCACAAAGTTGCTCTGATGAACAAACTTTTTCTTTCCTCAACTGGTTTACAATCCACTGCATCAATAATTGGTTAGAAAGGGATATTGCTGCAGATTTGTTGCTTTTTGAGTGCTTCCAAGTGCGGTCATAGGAATTTGTTGCAAAACTAAAACCAGTTTCTTTTATTGTGACATAAGTTCCGTGTCTTGAATAAAATATTGGGTTTCTTTTTAACCCTTTGCTTTTCAACGTTTTTTTGGAAGTTAACTGCTCAAGGGGGGGCCGTTTTTGGATCAAATTCAATCAGCTGTTACGTGTTATCCGCTGATGCTATTTCAACAGAAGTTGCACTGGTGTGAAAGCAAATCATTTGTCTATAAGTTTGAAAAGTCATTATTTTAAAATTTTATATGTTAAACTTGATATTTCAATTTTTGCAAAGGTACCCAAAAACGACAATTTTGATTTAACTTGCCGCTACTTAATTACCGTGCTAATCCGATTTCATGCAAACTTCTAAATAACAAAGACCTGGATCGAACGCACGAAGTGTGTGTGCGGTGTGCCGAATCATTGCATTGATTAGAATTTACGACTTGCGAGCAAATCTTATTGTAAGCTACTCACTGATTCTAAAATAGTTACAATCAGAGTATCATTGTTACACGAATTTGAAAAAAAAAAACTGCGTTTGTTGTCTTACATTTTTATCCTAAACTAATGCATTCCGAAACTCATGGCTAGCTTCTAGTTTTATGGAACCAAATTTCTCATAAGTAACACCTTAGCCTGCTTGAATAGCTGTTTACATCTTCGTTTGTGTATTTTAGGTCTACAATTGAGTTTGTAGTATGAATATTTTTAGTAGAGAGAAGACAATTGAACAAGTTGTTGAAATTATCTGAAATCTCTAAGTTCAAATTAGGTGCTTTTGAAATTGTGGATTTGTGTCAAGTCGCATCACAAATATCATGCAGGCCACATCATAAGTCATTTCGCTTACGGGTGTTTATAAACATGACTCATAAATTACATCCACAAAAAATACAGCATTTACATCAACAAAGCTAAGTTCGAAGCTCACTTTTTATTGAAGATTGTGTCAATCAATTTGAAAATACATTTTTAGTCCGCCAGCGTCGAAATAATGCAACAGCGAATTGAGGAACGTGCGTAAACAAAGGAAATGTAAAATAACCCACAGTCAGCAAATCTACATAAATTTAACGTTTACAAATGTTGAATCAATGTAAAAGGACTGGATTGCTGACTGGGTCCTTATTGTTTGAAGCACTAAAAATACGCGTAAAAGCGACAACATCAGCAAGGCAGTGATTATGTTTCTGGCCAAAAAAAAAATAACTTTTGACTTCAAAGATAAAAATGATTATAACGAAGCTTCAAAGTTTGTCGTAAAACATTTTACAGAGATACAATAAACATAATCATTTTGTGCCAGATTGTGAGAAGACTTCCTAGATTCTTTCCAACCATTTGCATGATTGCAAATTATTTTCTATAACTTTATATTGCTAAAAAATGGCTTCTTTGTTGAAACAACGTGGCTACAATTCTATAAAAAATTCTTAGGCCTACTACATTGAAGTAATGAAATTTTTTTTGTGATTTTGCTGATGACGTTTTACAATATCCGAGAAGTAAAAAATAGTAATGATGAATTATTTTACAAAACCGTGGTTTGCAAGTGCTTCACAAAAAATTGTTGGGGAAAAATTTACTATTAGACGTAAAACGTTTGTAAAAGAAAATTGTCGGTTTACGTATTTATAATGTTTATTGCGCTGTTATCGAATTATAAACTGCCTGTATTGTCTACCTTTGTGGTTGCCGGCCAGCTTAGAGCAGCATGCAAACTAAGCGTTTATGGTATTTGCATCGTGTTATGATTCTCGAAAATTTCCCACAAGGTCTTTATTTTTATCGTGATATTTTTGTGCCTTGTCTGTCCTGAACTTGAAGTTATTGTGCAGCACAATCCACATCGGTTTTTAGACTCAGTCTTCATTGAAAATCTTTTGTGTGGTGCATCATTTCAAGTAGTGTCTTCCCCTAAACTGTTACACAAATCGCCCAGAACCATTGTGTTATCTTACAGCAGTTGAGAGCCCGTTATTGTATGTGTGGAATTATTACTGTAGATGTCTGACTAAATTCATGCCAAAGTCGAGCAAATTCTGCTTTCGGGATCCTTGCCGTTATTTACGGTATTTTTTGTTGATGAGTTTAGGCAGCATTTTTCCAAGATAAATGAAGACATCGGTATTGTTCGTCATTTAGATTTAGTTTTCTCAGCATTGTTTATTCATTCTTTGATCCACTAGTTTGTCCCACTTTTGGTATAATCGGATCGTTTATAAATGGCGGGTTTTCACAATAGCCGGCCTCTTATACATTGGCGCAACGTATTCAGATGTTGAATCAATGATGAAGAAAGTTGATTTGTTGTTTGTCTTATGTGACGCCTAACTTTATGCCTCGTCTACAGTACAAAATATTTTGTAATGTACATTGTGTACATTGTACATTTTGTTTGTAGGCCTACATTACAAAATATTTTGTAATGTAGATGAGGCATTATCATCTTTATTTTGCGCTCTTTGGAACAAAACACAGTGCACTGTGAAACAAAAATACAAGACATAACAACAAGTAGGCGACATAAAGCAGTGAAGGGACGCCATCGAGTTAGCTGCTACGTGTAAATGGAGCCTATCTCATAATTTTGAGTGTATCACACAATTACTATTTGCAAAAACGCTATTTCTCCGGCTTCTCCCAAAAGCATTTGCAGTGATACATTTCCTCAATTGCAAGTTTTGTCAATGAGAGCATTTCCATAGAACGTTTATTTCGAAACCAGGTTTTCGTGTCTTTATCCAAGAGAAGATTTCTTATTGTAACGTTTTTTATTCGTCAATGAATATTATCTGCTTGAAACAACTGTTTTGAATAGTTTGTGGCCTCCATAGCCTACTATTTTGATCGTGGATTGCTATTCTTCTTTGTAGAGCTGATAACGCAAAAAACGTTTGCTATTATTGTTTTTAATTAACAGCTTTGCGATCACTGGCTTTTCTTTGTAGCATAAGAAATAACGCGCTTTGTATTATTGAGGTCAAACCAAACAAAAGAAAGCAAGAGGATGCTTCTCTCTGCTCGCGCATATCGATGCACGAAGCAATTATGAGCTTATGGCTTGTCATCGCAATGTAATCCATTTCACGCTTTGCTGGAAGTTAGCTAGAAATAGCAAAAATTCACCAAAATCTTGAATTTACAAGAAAACTACACAACTTTTAGCATCAAATTTAATATCATCAGATCCGCCTGGCAATTTTAGGAAAAGTCAAGAAAAACCAAGTGCATGGCGTTACTGTGCTTCAAATAATTAAAGGAAATATGAGGGGGGGGCCAAATCTGGCCTCCCTTTGAGGAGCAAAGTGTTAAAACAGAAAACAAAAAGTCAACCTTGAACTTTGTACCTTGCCGAACCATAAACTGTAAAGTGTCAACATATATGGAAACAACATCCAAGTCACCTTCATCATCATCATCATCATCCGATGAATTGATATCGTTTGTTTGGTCACAGTTTTCTAGGGATGCTTCCGCAGCTGCAGATTGCTTTTCCTTTTGTGGAGAAACGCCTTTGCTACGATGACCTTGGTTCATTCTTCGGCGTTGCACCATTGATTTTGACCGAACATGTATGGGCTGTGGAGGATACGCTGTCCTAATAGTACATATCACAGGATAATCTCCCAAAGAAGGAGGTCGCTGGAGGGTGTCAAAATGCACTCTGTCACCCCACACACACGTTCTGTTGGCTCTGCAGTAATAGTCAAGAGCAGCCTTTTCCACTTCTTCTTGAGATTTTCCAAGTATAAATGGATATAAAGAACAGTTGTTGGATTTTGACACATTTTTTACCAAGAGATCGAATCTTGCTGACTTATCATGTGTCCGATCAATTTTTGAAAAGACTTTTTTTTCGACACTCTTGACCTTAATTATATTCAATTTCCAGTCAATGTCTAAGTCTGAGTCAAAATATAAAATAGATTCAAACTGTTTTTTGGCAGCACTATACGTTCCTACACTGACATATTCTGGAAGCAGTTGAGGACCGTTGTGAAGTAAATAGCTTCTCAAGACTTTGGCAGCCTCACGTTTCGTTTCCGCAGTCATTGTTTTATACTTGAGGCATGTATGGTGTATTCAAGGCTCATCAATGTTCATAGTGCTATCATTGAATAATAATAATTGATAGTATAATACTGAAACAGCCACCAATTTAGCGTAAAGTCACCTGAAACAAAATCGTAAATATAATGCGCTGTGTGATTATCTATGAAAGAGTTTATGAACATAAAAAAAGTTTTTCCAATGTTATCTTGAGATGTATTTATTACATACAGATATATCCTGTCATTAATTGTTGTGTTATTACTTTTTGCACTTAGGCTATGCATACTGCATTTACATATCAGAGAAATGTTGCATGACAAAGCAATTACCTACTTAGGGTGCGGTGAAAAATTAAAATTTTAGAATTTCAACAAAAAGTATGTCTTAAATGGTGGCCCTACACCTAAAAACATGTCTGATGGTGTTTTGGAGTTGTTGTACCCCTATCTGTCCGTGCAACCTTGGAAAGTTGTATGCGCAAAATCATAAAAAATAGCATAACTCATTATCCATGCGTCGTAGAAAGTTAATTTTTGGCTCTATGGAATCAGAAACACCATGTTTCTATTTGTTCCAAGAGAACTTTTAACTCTAAGAGCAATAGAATTTAAGTTACGCGTGAAAATCGAATTTCAGGCCCAAGAGAACGAGAAAAGTCAGAACAGAAATCAGAGTAAACGAAGAGAACTTTTTTCAGCTGGTTGATGCGATTTATTTTGATGGCAGAAAGGATTTAACTCTAACCTTGGTAAAAGAACAAACAGGAAAAACTTCAATGTCTACACAATTCAATTGGAAGAACACTACATTGTTGTTGTGGGTGAGCCAGAGGACTTAGTTTATTTGACACACTTTACAACAAGCAATAGTAAAGGAGAAACACTTGCTGAACATTTGTATAATGTCTTGTCAGGAACTGATCTGGAGCATAAACTGAAAATTATTGGTTCTGATGGAACTGCTGTGAACACTGGCAATATCAATGGCTGTATTGTTAACCTGGAGAGACACCTTCAACGCCCATTGCAATGGGTAATTGGTTTACTTCATTGCAATGAACTGCCATTACGATTTTTTCCTTACTAGATGGTTGCACAAAAAGTCCTGACAGCTTTTCAGGTGCAATTGGAAAAGAAATTGGCGGTTCAGTTTCCGAATGGCTTATTGCAGAGTTTCAGCCACTTCCATATTCCACTTTCCCGACTTTAGCAAATGACGTTACTGATGATCTAAGTTCAGACCAATTCTACGCTTATAGAATTTGTTGGTGCATCATTTTAGGAGAAGTGGATGAGGATTTGAGATTTATGGAAGTAGAACCTATCGTGCACTCGCGGTGGTTAACTCTTGAATGCAGAAGATCCAAGAACCTTAAAGTTTTGGCTGAATTTTGTTTGAAAGTATATTTTTCTTCTTGGTTTGACATCAAACTGAATAACAAGATTTCTGATGACAGCAAGAATTTCTTCAGAATGTTGACGACGACGAGCGTGTTATCAAATTTTAAAATCAGCAAGTAAAAGATGAGGCCTTGAAAACTCTTCAAAGAAATGCTTATTTTGGCCACCACGAAAACACCTTGCTTGCAATGTTGTGTGAAGAGGATGATGATAAGTTATTCGAAGATTGGGTGTAAATAAAATACGAGCATTACGAGATGGCTCTACTTCTGAATGGCATCGAGAAGAAAAAGATGTGATTGTTGAAGATGTTGATAATTCCAACCAAGCAATTCGAAAATTTGTTTTACCAAAACTTAATGTCAAGGCAAAGTCATATCATGAATTTACTGATTTGGCACTCGAAAGCATCACAGAGCCACCTGCTGTCAAGGACTTAAGTGATGCTGATTTAAACGTGCTGTATGACAAACCGTTGAGTTTAAAGCATCCCTGTCACAATCAAAGAGTAGAGAGACATGTCAAGCTTGTTACTGAAGCTGCTGGAGCAGTAGCTGGTTTTGAAAAACGAGATGGCATGATACGCCAGCGAATCAAATCAAGAAAACTTATGAAAAAGTTTCATACTAAGCATCAATTTACTGTCGACAAACTCTCTTAGAAAATAAATTTGACAACACATCGTATTGTGTTGACTGATGCACTGCTTATGATTGTGTAATGTATTGCTTATGATTAATGTCCCACACGTTGATTAGTCAAGTCAGTGGCGGCTCGTCTATAGAAACTGCAGAACTGCAGCACCCCCTGCACATTTCAGAATTTATTTTTTTTATTAATTTTACGTTTTTTTTTATTTTCTCTATAGATCCTACGGACTAGAAGTTTCATAATTTCTGAATTTCAAAAATTATTATGATTTTTCAAGTTTTATATTTGGAAGCTCTGAACTGCAAGCTCTGCAGTTGCGATCTTATAAAAGAAGAACTAACAGGAATGGTGACGTCATAATTTGGCTGAGGTTGCTTTAAAACTGCACAATTCCGAACTGCAAATTTTGCAGTTGCCTGTCAGGCTAGCTATTGTTGCAAGTACACTTCATCGTTTTCAAGCACAATCTTAGGTGGCTGCGATTGATGCTGTTACATTGTTAGACTAATGTGCTTTGCTTTCTGCACTAAAAGATAAAGCTTAGACTAGGTTATCATTATCGTTCTTACTTTAAATTTAAGCTAGGTTCATTGTTTATTTGTGATAATAAGTTAAGGTCAAAAATCTAGGGGTGTAACTGTAAAAACAACGCAACTTCTTAATTGGCTAGATTTTTTATCAACATTTTGCTGAGCAGGGTCTGCCATATTTACATTAATTCCACATCGCATTGTTATTTTCAGGTTGTGTGTTGATGGTTTATAAGTGCTAGTCTACTTGTGCAGCAAGTTGTAGACTGGTAGAAGGATAGGTTATGACATGGGAGGCTGCAACGTGGTGCTGTCAATGTGAACTTTCATATACGAACAGTTAATAAAGTTCATGAACATTTGGAACCCTTAAAATTCTGCCTTGATGAAATACAGTCTACATCAACCACTGATCATACCATTTCAGAAGCAACAGGTATTTTGCATTAACTTACCAACGAAAAATTGCTCTGTTGGTTGCAGCTGTTTCATCAAATATGCCTCATGTTGAAGTGATTTTCAACCAAATGCAATCTCGAGATATTGATGTGTTGAAAGTACATGAATATATAAGCAATTTCAAAAGTGCAATTTCTGTGATAAGAAACTCAAAAGTACTGTGAAAATTCTTCAAAAACACTTATGGCTGAAGTGAAGGAGGTGTGTGACTGCATATGCGTTGACATAATGGCTAGATATTCCTTCACCAAACAATTAGTAGCTGCAAAATTGTTCAACAAGAGAAGCTTCAATAGCTTTAAGAATAAACTGCCCATAGGCCTACATGAGGTGGCAGTAACTGTTGAAGCATATCCCATCATCATCATAGAAAAAGAAAAGTTTGAAACTGAACTTGCAGTATTCTGCAGCAGGTCGGACATGCATGAATATTCCGCGTTATTTGAATTGTTGACATTTATTCAGAAAAGTAATTTAAATGATGCTCTCAGTGAAATTTCCAAACTGGTAAAATTCCCCCTGACCATTCCTATGACCACAGCAGAGCCTGAACGCTGCTTTTCAACATTAAAAAGAATCAAAACTTTTCTGAGGAGTACCATCAATCAAGAAAGGCTCTAATCACTAAATGCTCTTGCCGTCATTTCAACGAAGGAAAATGTTTTCATCTCCCAGACATTAACGACAAAGTCATTTACCTTTTTGCTCAAAAGAAAACAAGAAGAATGGATTTTGTCTATAAATAAGCTTGGTTCCAGTTGATATGAAGCAGTTTATTTGTAAGTAACTTATGTTTTGTAGTTTATCCCACTGTTTACCTAAGTTGTATCCACCCTAGTAGTAGTTATAGCGCATGTGCAGCATCCACTGTAGGAACTTTGTGTCTTTTGTTTACTTGTTATTCATAGTGATGAAATAATCCATCATAATAATATTTGTCAGACAATCCACAAGAAATCTTGTATTTCAGCAAAATAAAAACTTTGCTGGATCATCCATGGCCTTGACTGAGTAACTCACTACTTAGCGGAGAGTTCAACTCGTCAATGATGCAAAACACCAATTTGGGAAAAGAAATGTCTGGACAATCAATGGCAACAGTTTTGTATTTATTTATTCACAGACACACATAATCAAATCTTCAGAAGACATCCTAAAGTTAAGTATGTATATACTGATTAATTAATCTTTTAATGTTTCGGGTTAGGCCTATTAATAGCCTATCTAATTTGTTAAAACTGGTAACTATTTACAAAACAGTGCTTATATATGATACTGCGAATAATTTTAACCAATGTATATTGTATAGGCTATATTGTCACTCTCATGTTGGACATTTCCTTGTTACTTGTAAATTAGGAGAAAAAGTCTGCTTTGAATTCATCGTATTTTTTGCCCCAACAATGATAGTTGTAGCAAGATCCCGATATCAATTGAGCAATTGTGTTCAAACTGGAAAATGGTGTTTTCGTGTTTAAATTTTACAACAATTTACTACCAGATTGCTTCTCCAACCGTTTTAAATATGTCAAAGAGGTTCACAGCCTGTGTACAAGAAACCATGATAATGATTCTCTAAACATTCCATACTTCTCAAAAACGCTTGTAACTCAGCATTCAATAGAATTCACAGGTGCAAAAACATGGAACGAATTTCCTTCTTCAATTAGAAAGAGTGATACAAAGTCACTTTTTGTCCACTAACTAAAGCAATGTTCATTTAAGCAAACAAAACGGATCGGATACACAATAGAAAGACAACGTAGAAAGGCTGTTTTTGCATTCTTATGAAGATTCCAGTTGCCATCCGAAATACTTTACAAAAGATTAGACCTACCTAACAATAATGTTGACTGCTTGTGCTGTACTTTTATGTTTGTAGATATTAACAGCAAACGCAACACTCCATAACTAACACGACACCAAAGGAGATGAGAGCTTCATCAACACCATCAGGACATCATCATCGACCAGCTCATCCATTCCATCACCCACCAGGACAAGAAACAATAATTTAAACTGGATCTCAAACCTCAATCGTTGTAGGCTACTGTGTGGTGTGCAGTTTGACCATAGGAATAGCTCAACATCTGCTCTCCTGGGCCATATCGAAACGGGCTATTGGCTGAGGATGGGTTTCTTTTATGTCCGGTTTTCTTTCTCCATCTTATTATTATTATGATTACTGCTGAGTGCTCATCCACATCAATATTGGAACTGACAAATTCAATCCACAACACTTTTCATTAGGATGTCATTCATTACTACATTTGTGCTTGTTTATGTTTTATTGTTTACTGTTTGTTTTTTGGGTTTTGTGGCCGTGCTAACTAGACATAGCCTACTACATGATTTTCTATTCAGGCACGTTTTAAACATTTCAAGGTTTTGCCACCTTTTCCCATTCATTAACGTGCTGGTAGGCCTATAGGCTATCGACAATTGTAGTTAGTAGTATCTTTTTGGTGTCGGATGCGTTAATGACAAAAAATAAAATGATTTACTGATATTCATGTTATGAGCAAAATGTTCTCATCTATTACTTCAGATTTCCTATTTTGCACCAACCTTTAAGAAAAAGCAATTTTTTTATTTCAAAGTTCTAAAAGTCCACATTTTTAACTGCTCAAAATCTTTATTTTTTGTCCTGAAAACACCAGGAATGGCATTTTAGAGCATATAAAAGTGCAAAATTTTCTGGGGGGGCATGCCCCCAGACCCCCCTAGGAGGCTCGCGCCTTCGCCGCTCGTCTGTTCCTGTTGCATTGTGATGTCATACTTGCCATCTCAATTTGCAGCACCCCCACCACCAAAGGCCACGAGCCGCCACTGAGTCAAGTGACAACATTTAAAGAGCTTAGTTTAAGTACCGGTAATTAGCCCAAACTAGGCTACAGAGTTTCTTGTCCCAAAGTTATTTGAGCGCATCATACACAATTTTGCATCATTGTTTTGTAGGCTACAGTACCAGTATACTATAAGCCAGTGCTCCATTATCGAAATTTGAAGTGTAAGCTCAACAGTCAAGCACTGACAAATGACAGAAATGAAAATTTTTCTTGTTTAAATTTTGTCATTGGTTTGTCTAAACTTGTTGTCAATTTTGTGACAGTTTTGCCCACAATATGTCTCAAATTTAGATATTTGAGCATAACTTAAATTCTATTGCTCTTAGAGCTAAAAGTTCTCTTGGAACAAATAAAAACATGGTGTTTCTTATTCCATAGAGCCAAAAATTAACTTTCTACGACACATGGATCATGAGTCATGCTATTTTTTTATGATTTTGGCCCCCCCGCATACAACTTTCCAAGGTTGCACGGACAGTTAGGGGTGCAACAACTCTAAAACACCATCAGACATGTTTTTAGGTGTAGGGCCACCATTTAAGACATACTTTTTGTTGAAATTCTAAAATTTTAATTTTTCACCGCACCCTAACCTACATGCTTTCGCTTATCATGAAAACAATGAGCTGTGATTGTATGAAAAGTTAACATGACACTAAAAGTTTCAGATTAGTTTTTAGCCAAAGTATGAAACAGTAGGGTACAACTTTATCCAAAGTTTGTGGGTTTTATATCGGATTTTATTATAGTTTTGACTCTTGACGTCTTGTCTGTGATGTTTAATGAACGACATTGTTGAGTGTAGATATGTTATGAATTGTTGCAACAGCAAAGTTTTTTTGCAAAGTTATAGCTATAAAAATAATTTCAAACAAAGTTCAAGAAACAACAATCTAAAAAAAACTGTGTGTCAAAAATTTCGTTTGGTCAAAGGAGCTGGCGTACAATTTCCGCCCTGGTCAAACATGCCATGACGTCAATATAGGATGAAGTAGCTGCTTTGTGCCTTGACTATTTTATCTTTGCTTTAAAGGGGACCTGAAATGAAAAATTAAAATTTTTTTGGTGATTCTTTAGTGTATAAGTATTATATTTTTCAAAAAAATTTTTTGATATGCCTTTTTGTTTGGGAGATATAACCAAATGAAAATCGGCCACCTGATGGCGCTATGTGTCTTGTGACGTCATCGGCTGGCAACCAAGTAAACAGCTTCATGCATTTGCCTTAGAAACGTCGCATAGGTCATTGTATATTGAGCATGAACAAGATGTCTGAAACAAGACAAGGATTTCTCTTTGCACCAAAAAGACGGCGACTTGACAGCGAAGAACATCATTCTGATTCGTGCTCTGACAACACCAGTTCAGACAGCAGTCGGATGGAAAATTTGCATTGAAAAAAATGCAGGAAAATAATTTGCTTGAACCAAATGGTTTATATCAACTAAAAGTAGCCTATGTATTCAGAGTTGCCTAATATGCCTTTGCCTACCCTGCCAATGTTTTACTGTCCTACTGACCTGTTTCAAAGTCTTGTTGTTTTCTCGCTTTGCTATTCGATCCAAACGCCCGATCGTACTCACAGACCTGTACCTAGGTCGATCGAGTTTTGTGGGTACTGTACTGTACTGTATTGACAGTGGCTTTCACATATCTTGAAAAATCAGACAGAAGAAACAGCTTCAGGGATGAGCAGGTGTTTGGACTTGGTGCCTTGTAGCTCTGCCTGTAGATCGCGTTGGTAATCGCTGGCCAGAAAATGATTGGTGCACACACGGCAGTGCTTGTTTACAGGTGGGTTTTTGAGTTTCATCGCTGAGATCCATTTCTTCAACTTGTCGTCATTATTCAGAGGTAAACGATGAAAGATTTGACGATTTCCCGGTTAGTACAACCGGGAGCCATACAAGTAGCCACCATTTTAAGGGTGTAAAAACTCCCTTAGCACAAAATTATTCGCTGTTTCGGTAGCCTACGCGATTTGTTCCTTGTGTTTGTACGCAAAACAATAGGCCTTGGATGCCGCTTTGCCAGCCAATGACGTCATCAAAAATTTTGACCAATCAGAATCATTCAATTCAAAAAAGGTTTTTTTAGGTTTTTTAATTAATGGTAACACAAAAAATAAAAAAATTGTTGAAAAACGTTTTATTTCAGAAAGATCTACAAATACAAAAGCTATGTATTTTCGTTGCAGTGCACCTTTAATATTTTCTAACCGCAACCCTCACCTAACCCTGAAGGTTATGGTTAAAAAATAGTGAAGTAAAGGAAAAGTAGAAAAGGCATTTATACAACTTTTTCTTGGTTGAATGCTGTTCACACACACTTCACGGGATGTACGACAAGTGGCTCCTTGTGCCCCATCCTGTGAGTAACATCTGAACCCAAGCAGATGCCAAGCGAAACTTGTCAACCAAGAGCCTCCACCCAGACGGCACAGCTGTAAGGGGCAATGGACAAGTTCATACGCCCCACCATTCTGCAGCTCAACACAGACGGCTATACAACAAGCAAGATCAAAGTTGTGGAACAGCTTGCCCATACCAACCGGGCACTCTTCATCCTCCTCCAAGAGACCCACTGCACCTCTGGAGATAGGCTAGCTATTCCTAACTACACGCTAGCCGGGTCTACCGCAGGAAGCACGGCATTGCCATGTTTGTGCATGAGAGCCTGAAGTGGACCTTTGTCGACCAATCTCCAACTGATGCCGAGATTGAGTGGGTATGTATTGATATTTTAGACTACAACATCGTCAACATCTACAAGCCCCCACCCTCACGAATGTTGCCACAATCCCTTCCAACGTTCTCCTCCCCCAGTCTCTACGCTGGCGATTTCAACTGCCAGCACATCGACTGGTGTTACAGCAGCACAAGCAGCGACGGAGAATTGCTGGTTGACTGGGCCTTTACAAACCATCTTTCCCTCCTATTCAATCCAAAGGAACCAGCCAGTTTCCACTCCGGCCGCTGGGGAACAGGGACAAACCTGACTTGGCCTTCGCGAGTGTCGACAGCTCTCTTCCTGACAGACGTGTGCTTGAGAAGTTCCCGTGGTCCCAACACCGGCCGTCCCTCATCATCACCCCAAAACTTGTGGCTCCTGTCCGAGTTCACCGGTGAAGCGATGGAACTTCAAAAAAGCCGATTGGAATCAATACAGCCTCCTGACCAATGAGTCTGCTGCAAAGTTACCATCGACAGAAACATGCAACGCAGACAAGGCATACCAGGACTTCTGCAATGCCATAATACCTGCGGCAAAGGCCACAATACCACGTGGCCATCGAACCAGCTATACATCATGCTGGGACTCTGAGAGTGAAGCTCTCTATCGCTCATACCTAGGCGCCACAAGTGGTGCTGCTTCTAACACCGCCGCCACCAGACTACTTGAGCGGCTGGACACAAAGAAGCTTGAGCAATGGAACGAAGCTTTCCAAACCATCGACTTCTCACATTCAAGCCGCAAAGCATGGAGCATCATCAACAACCTCACTGGGCGCTCAGCAAACTCCCCTCGTCAGTGCCTCGTTTCTGCTAATGCCATCGCTTCCCAGCTAGTGTAGAACGGGATCTACAAGACAAAGGACCGCAAGGCATCCCGTCTTGTTGCCAAGGAATTATCTGTCCTGTGGCGAGTGGAAACAGCACAAGAAGAAACAATCTATGGAGACGTCACTCCAGAGGAATTCGCCACCACTCCCCGCCTAGTGAAACCACACAAGTCTCCAGAGTCGGATAAGATCTGCCCTGAGCTTGTGCTCCATGCTGGCCATGCCCTAAAGTCCTGGTTACGTAAAGGCTCTTCCTGCCTGCACCACCTCACAATCCCAAAAATTTGGAGAAGAGCTTTAGTAGTTGCGATCCCTAAGCCTCACAAGCCACCAGAGGACCCAAGGAGTTATCGTCCGATATCTCTCCTCTGTGTTCCTTTCAAGATCCTCGAAAGACTGATTGATGCTCGCGTCAACCCAATCATCGACCCGCTCCTTCCAAAAGAGCAAGCTGGGTTTCGGCGCGGAAAACCACCGTAGATCAGGTCACACTCTTAACCGAAAACATCGAGGATTGTTTTGAGGCAAAAAAGAAGGCCGGCGCTGTCTTTCTAGATCTCACAACTGCCTATGACACCGTATGGCATCGCGGCCTTACTTGCAAGCTGCTTCGCCTGCTTCCTGACCGACATATGGTTCATATGATCATGGAACTTGTCGGGAATCGAAGCTTCACCCTCACCACTGGTAGCTCACGGCGAAGCAGACTGAGACGCCTGAAAACGGCGTCCCACAGGGATCGGTCCTGGCTTCACTTCGTTTTAACATCTACACCCACGACTTGCTAACTACGGTCTCCGCAAAATACGCTTATGCGGACGACCTGGCCATTCTCCACTCCACAAAGTCGTGGGAAAATCTAGAAGACACCTTGAGCCAGGACATGAAAACACTCTCAGCTTATCGCCAGAACTGGCGACTGAAATTCAGCGAAACCAAAACTATGGCAGCAGCTTTCCACCTCCATAATCGTGAGGCTGAGCGTGAGTTACACGTCCAGAACAACGGAAAATCTCTGTCCTTCTGCCCCGAACCAAGATATCTTGGGGTAACACTGGACAGATCGCTCACATACCGCCACCATTTGATGTCACTGCGCAAGAAACTCACATCCCGCGCTGCGCTACTCAAGCGCCTGGAAGGCTCTAGCTGGGGGGGCGAGGGCTGACACTTTGCGTATAGCAGCCTTAGCCCTTGTCTACTCTTCAACAGAGTAGCCTACTGTGCACCTGTTTGGTGCCGCAGTGCTCACTGCCATAAACAGCGCCCTGCGCACAATGACCGGATGCCTGCGTCCCACACCATTGGACAATCTCCCCATTCTCACTGGCATCCAACCCGCTAAGCTTCGTCGCGAAGAAGCCACTCTGCCCCTCGGTTGACGGGCACTGGAGCCTAACCACCTTCTCCACCACAAAATCTCTGCTCTCCCAAACGAGCACCCCGTCGACTGAAATCAAGACACCCATTCGTGCCAGCCGCTCAACTTCTAATCAACAAAGCTGATGTACAAGACATCTCTGCGGCTACTTGAGTGGACCATAAATGGAGTTCTGAATGGAAGTCAAGCGCCACCAGACTCTATTCGTTCATCCCCGACGCCGACACAGGCCCCATCGACCTATCACTACCAAAACAGGCATGGGTGCGCCTCAACCATCTTCGTACGGGCGCCGGGCTTTTCCGCTCAACCATGCACCAATGGGGAATGGCCTCTTCCTCCTCCTGTGAATGTGGTGCCGAGGAACAGATCGCAGACTACATCATCAATGACTGTACCATCTTCAAGCCACCTAACGGAGTGGAAAGTCTGCGTGCCATGGATGATGAAACCAAAGACTGATGGCTGCTCTCTTGTAGCCTTCCAGTGTAGTCCGGGAACATCGTGAATCTGGGGAAGTAAAAGGATATACCCTCGGCCCCTGAGGCTTTCACGACGACGACAACACACTTCATCTTGTTTGTCTTGGTTGATTCCAATCTTTGAAGTAAAACACGTTATAGCATTTATGCATTTACAACCAGGGCGGAGACTTGTAGCCTACACCAGCTCCCACAGAAATTGACACTTCTGACCAGGTCAATCGCAGATATGTACGCTACCCTATAAATACCATAAATTTATAATTGTGGAAATCAGGTGAGTACAGATTCAAAACTATGCAGATGAAACACAATAACTTAAACTGATTAAGATGCGAATTGCTCCAATTTTTGACATAGACATCATAATTACGAATGTTTTTATGCTCTGCACTAAAAAAATTTGAAGCAAATGGATGCATTTTCAAATTCATTGTAGAGTGTATTTATTTATTGTAAATTGCACATCTCTGACTACAAAATACACTTCTATACTTAAGAGCAGTGCTTTCTAACCATTGAGCTGGAAAGTGCTCAAAAGAGGACTGCAAACCATTATAAATTATTATAATCCCCAGTAATAAACAAAAGTATGTTAAAAAATTAATTGACATTTTACAATTTTCTTTTAAATAGTCTGTGGAATGGGAACCATAAATCTGCCAGTTGTTAGTTATTAATTACGTGCTTGTGCTCTCATGGCATAAGGAAATTAACTGACTCTCAGTTAGTCCAAATTGGCTTGTTACATTGTCAAAGGATTACTACAATACTATTGTCAAAGGCTCACTACAATCAAAGGCGCCCTCCAAGACTAGAAATTAGTGGTTATGGTTTCAATGTACCAAAACGTTTTTGATCTCAGAGAGACTGAAACAAAATCTCATTAAAAAGAGTGGGCTATGAGTTAAAGAAAGTTTTAAAGCACTACTCAGTGCTCAAGTGTACATTTTTACACATAGCCTGATAAATATAAAAGGCTCAGCTGAAAAACCTCGAAGTCATTTTATCACTTTGCTGTAGGCTACACCTTTTAAGTATAGCCTATTCACATCTAACATTTCTTTCTAAAATATAAATTCTTTAAAACTCAAAAATAAAGCTTAACTTCCATAAAACTTATAGCTCTGTCCCAGGCTGGTGACACAAATCGAACAATGACAAATTTAAGATGAAACTGGAGACGTTTAAGTGCGTACCGGTAGTCAAAACAATCTGCTTGAAATGGGGAAATCCCCATCGCTATGATTGATATGGTTTGCAGACAAAAGCAAAGGACCCAGTATAGGCTGTAG
This sequence comes from Aplidium turbinatum, assembly GCF_918807975.1. Taxonomy (NCBI): domain Eukaryota; kingdom Metazoa; phylum Chordata; class Ascidiacea; order Aplousobranchia; family Polyclinidae; genus Aplidium; species Aplidium turbinatum. The sequence continues at coordinate 24,370,614 of NC_137480.1, forward strand.
GCCGAGTCTGAAATCGAGGTCGGCCCACAGCCTAGTAAGCAAAATTAGTCTTTGTGTCGGCTTCTTTGAATTATATTACGTTACCGTTCCAGTATGCGCGCACGCACTGTACTAAACATACCGGTCATACACAACATATAAGCTGAATCTGAATCATTCACAGCAATTATTGAAAAATCAACATCATAAAAAACGTTTGAAGAAACAAAAAGTGACTCCAAGAAAACATGGAAGATCATTCATGAGATGATAGAGGGGAAATGAAACTTGAATAATGAAAAGCTTCCTTCAACTATAACTATAAACGATATAAGATATAAAAGAAATAATTTCTTCACAAGTATTGGTTCGGTTTTTGAATTTTATCCTCGGACTGACAAAGCCTTGATAGGTTATTCCTGGTAGTTTCGCATAGCCTACTTGTAGAGGTTTTGGTCCAGTCACCGAGATTGACAGAGCAAAGCTTTCGATTGTTGAAATGTTGTTGCGGGAATTATTCCATCCATTCGGTGCAGCTGAATGGAGAGCAGTCCTTAACGTGTGTGGCGTTACGTAGCCTAGATTTAAATAAATCAATAACAAGCAGGCAAAATGACGGATATTGTTAAAACTGAGATGATTGAAAATTTACAAACCATGGCTGAACAAGTTGGCCTGAATGGTGATGAGACGTTCCAGTTTGTGATAGAAGAATATCGCAAGATAATGAACCAAAAGGCTGAGGAAAAAGCTGACGAAAGAAAAGAAAAAAGAGCTGCTCATGAAATAAGGAAAGATGAACTAAATAAAGGCTAAAGAGAAAAATAGCTCAACGTAAAGTAGAAGAAAAAGGAGCACAAAGGGAAGCAGACGTTGAAGAAATAAGTTGAAGAATAATACGTATAAACATTAGGCCTGCATGTCATAACTGAAAAAAAAAAAAATTGAAAACACGTGAAATGAGTAGTCAGAGCAAACCTTTTAAATAGTTTGACAGCGTTTAATTACAGTCTGATCGACTCCAATATACAACTGTTGTCTTCAAATGAAATTATATTTTCAATATGGAAAGTAAAGTTTATCATACTGTTCAATCTAAATAATAAAATCTAACCTATGCTACATTCCTATCCCAGCTTTATCAGGTTCAATTGTTTGTTTTTTGTTTTAACTTCTCGGCTATTGTAAATATATTAGACCATGTCCGAGAATGTTTTGTTGTGATGCCACTAAAGTTGTGCTGTTTGGCAATTAGCATGAAATTTATTATGCATAACGACCTACAGATGACTCGGTTAACCTTTGGAAAAAAAATCATACAAAACACAAACCATTCGTCAAGGGTGTCAGCAAGGACAGTCAGTGCACCTCTGGTAATGGTAGAAAGATATGGCTTACATTTTTCAAAATAGTCATCAGCAATCATCATTTAATATTGGAATCTCTCGTTGAATATATTCAGCAATTTAAATCATAGTATTATTTGTACTGATCGGGGATTCTTCAAGTGAAATACGATTGTCAGTAATTTCTATTTCTGGGTCAGATAAGTACTGTCGCAGAAATCGTCGGGCCAGTGACAAGCACAAACTGCACTATGTTCAGTTGCAACTAAATTGGCTCTTCAGATGCTATTTTTTTCGATTTCGCTTTTCTGCATGATCTTTTGGAAAGTTATATACAGATACAGTGATCTCGGAAGAATCATAATTTAAGTTGCACTGACGTACACAGCATTCAAGAAGCATTATTTATGTATTTGATAAAAGAATTGTCTATTACCAAAAAGGGCTATACACTGGTATAGGCCTATCATATAATAAAGTTAACATGCAGCTATTCTTAAACATAAATGCTGTGAATTGCCGAGATTTAACTATAAGTTGTGTTTGTTACTCACCACCGTTAAGGTTTTACTGTGTTTAGCTAAAAACTTTTTAAGAATATAATCAGAACTTTGAACACATTTTCAGTAGGCTACTGATAGGTGATTTTACAACATAAAAAGATCTGTCCAACTGGAGTTTTCTAAATAGTTTCATTGCCAAGTTGCCACTATCTAAATGCATTTGATAATGCTTCCTACACTGATGCATTGATGCAATCGCCAGGTCCCTTAAAAGCCTTTCTAGGACTACAAAATAACGACTTCATTACAAATCCTGTTTCCAGATACCAACATATTGCAATTGCATATATTCTTTATCTAAACTCAAATGTAGTTATTACTATCTGAAGCCTTTACAAATTGTTTCACCTAACGGATCATTAGAAGGTCTGCAAAAACATGTAAACAGTAAAGAATCGATCATTCTGAAAAGATATTAAATATTACAACTGTAATTTAATCTGCCAAAAAAAAAATCTCTAAACCTGTACTTCCTGAGGAGATATTAAATATTACAACTGTAATTTAATCTGCAAAAAAAACCTCTAAACCTGAATTCCTGAAAAGATATTAAATATTATAACCGTAATCCAATCTGCAGAAAAAAACTCCAGAATTACTAAGGACAGCCTCCATCCGCCACGATAAAGTTTCAATCAATTTGTCCCAATGGAAACCAAGCAACATGATGGCAACATCTATGACATCACAAAGAAGCAAAATGCTTGTTATGATCGGCGCATCCTGTAGTAATCTGAACAGAATGAACAAAAATTGTTTTTAAACCTGTAAAAATTAAATGAGATTTACAACCTGTATAAATGAAATGAAATTCAATTTTTTCAAAATTATAACCTGTAAAAATCCCAAGGAATTGTGATGATGTAACCTGTAGTGTCTTGAACAAATGAAATAAAATCTGTTTATAAACCTGTAAAAATTAAATGAGATTTATAGCCTGTAAAAATCAAATGAAATTTTAAAAAACCTGTGAAAATCAAAAGGAATTTATTTTATTTTGAAGTACTTGAGTTTAAATTTGTTTCTATGACGACATTTGCCGACCAGTTCCGAACGCTTGTTCAAAAGGTGGCCACTATCAGCCTTCAGAATGGCCAGCTTTTCAGCCAAACATAGGCCACAATTGTTACGACCACCACCACTATAAGGCCGAGCACAGCTGTGGATGGACCAAGTTATTTTAGGATCAACACCCTTGTCCTTAAGGTCCCAAACTGCCTTAGATAGTTCGGTACTGTTTCGTTTAGACCTATCCATGAAGGTACATTTATGGTTGGAAAAACGATTTTTAAAAGTAGTTTCGCAACAACCAATGTAATTAAGAACCTTCGGGCTGTTATCAATGGTAGCTTTGTAAACAATGGCCTTCTGCAAGCATTGCCCATTCAAAGGACATTCTGGCCTCACCCTACAATTGCAACCAGGCTGCGATGGTATATTATCAGCCTGCAATATTGCTTTATTGTGGGAGGATATGACGCTTGCAACATTCGGAGTACAACTGTAGCTCAACTTAATAGTATTACGGTTGAATATTTTGTGCAATCTATGATGGGGTGGAAAGTGTATGGAAACAAGTTTAAAAAATTCCTTACCAATATTGCTATCAACCTGCAAGCTAAAAGGAGGGTTAAACCATAAAATTTTCCGGCTCCTTTTCCTAGATGTTCGTAAGTTATTAGCCGGGTTGTAGCAAACTCTCTGCGCAAAACCACTTTTCAAAAGGGCATCGTTATAAACAGATGCGGTCTTATCAAATTCATTTTGGCCAAATGATGTGGCGGACAATCGCTTTGAAATCATAGTCGGGATTTGTCTCTTAATGTTGGGTGGGTGATTGGACTGGGCATGGATGTAAATTGGATCATTATTGATATATTTATATTGGATTATTAAGGACAAGGGCGTTGATCCTAAAATAACTTGGTCCATCCACAGCTGTGCTCGGCCTTATAGTGGTGGTGGTCGTAACAATTGTGGCCTATGTTTGGCTGAAAAGCTGGCCATTCTGAAGGCTGATAGTGGCCACCTTTTGAACAAGCGTTCGGAACTGGTCGGCAAATGTCGTCATAGAAACAAATTTAAACTCAAGTACTTCAAAATAAAATAAATTCCTTTTGATTTTCACAGGTTTTTTAAAATTTCATTTGATTTTTACAGGCTATAAATCTCATTTAATTTTTACAGGTTTATAAACAGATTTTATTTCATTTGTTCAAGACACTACAGGTTACATCATCACAATTCCTTGGGATTTTTACAGGTTATAATTTTGAAAAAATTGAATTTCATTTCATTTATACAGGTTGTAAATCTCATTTAATTTTTACAGGTTTAAAAACAATTTTTGTTCATTCTGTTCAGATTACTACAGGATGCGCCGATCATAACAAGCATTTTGCTTCTTTGTGATGTCATAGATGTTGCCATCATGTTGCTTGGTTTCCATTGGGACAAATCAAGACGGACTATATAGAGGCCATGACAACGTACAATGGGATTGTTAAAACTGGGGGCAGATAGTGACGTCATAGTGCCATTGTCTTCAATGAAATTTCTCTACAGATGCTTCCATTTTGCAGTGTATTTAGTTCAGGGTAGTCAGGAATTATTTTACTTTAATGAGTACCGGTACAGTAGCCTACTTAAGTTAGAACTCTAAACTTGGTAGGAATGTGATTTATCGGTGTCCTATATCAGCATAAGGATGAGATGGATCGATATTTGAAACAGAAATAGCCTACTTTGATTTGTTTGGTATTTCAAAATATGTTTTTTTAATCGTTTCGAAATCCAAGCAATTTCATTTGGTTGTGCGTTTGAAATGATAGTGAAAGACTGGAGAATCTCAGAACGTAGGCCTAATAAGCTGCCGGACTAAATTTGACCCAACACGTCTGACGTCTATATGAATGAGAGAGTCTCCTACAAGTCAGCAGTTCTTGAGATCACCAGCTGAGTGTATGAAACTGCCATACAAAACTACTAGACTAGGCTACTAGTTTCAGAATCTCAAATAGGCCTGTCAGTTTCTGTGAGGTAGAAAACGAATAATTTTCTTTTGCCTTTTCCGGAGTGTTTTTTTTTTATCATTTCATTTTGATTTGAAGCAAATTATACTTTTCTTGGTTTCCCCTTAATCCGTATTTCGGAAATTTTTGCAATAAACAGATTGAAATCATCAGTCAAAAAGTTTTCCAACCCCCAGTGCTATTGCATGGTAGGCTACTTTTCCGATTTTAATAGCCTACAATGATTGTTTTTACGTTCATGAATTATTTGATTCGAAACAGCATAGCCTAATTCAATTGCTGGTCGTCATTTGAGCTATTAGGGCGGAGGGTCTACCCTTGAGAAACCCGGTTACCTTACTATTAACGAGTCAGGATGCACCGTAAGTAGCCTACTCGTATTTTGAAATATGTTAGCTTCGAACGGCCTTGATGGATAGGCTATTCAACGTCCTAATACGTCTATATTTTGATTCAATGTTATATTTGATTTGTTTTACGTTATGAAGCATAGTTTGTGATATATTAGTACTCTTGTAAATATGGTTAAGAAGTGCTGTGTCTTTAATTGCAATGGAAATTATAGTGAAGAAAATAAAGTTGCAGTGTTTAGACTGCCTAAATGCCAACCGGAACGTGATAGATGGCTTGCCACTATCCCAAGGGATAATATTCCCGATTCAAAGGACACCGTCGTTTGTGAACGCCATTGGCCAGAGAACTATCCTACCACTATCAAGTATGGGAAAGTAAGACCTTTCTATCCACCATCTGTGTTTATCTGTGTCCCTTTGAGTTTAGTTCCTTCACCACCATTTCTTCCTAGAAGTACTCAAAGGGCGTTAAGTGGAACACGCAATCAGCCTGTTGATGAATTACCAAGTTTTGACAAAAGTGACATTATTGTGAGCTTTGAAAATCTCCTGGCTAATGCTTTTAGTGTCCAATTTCCTTTTTTAGCAGGTGATGATGTTGTATTTCGGGCTCGTCAGACGCTTGTTTTTCAATGCAAGGAATTTATGCAAGATTCCGGCATACCCAAGTTTGTGTTAAGAATTGATGACAATCTGAGCTTTGAAGCATTTCATTCTAGAGCAAAATGCTCTATTCTATAACGTCTCTATCAGCAAGTAAATGTTCCAGATGGTCACAAATTGAAGAAGCTGTGAGATTCTTGCATTATATGGAATTATCTCATCAACAAAGTAGCCTATTCTTTTGCAACAGATGGAATCTATGAATTTTATGCCGGCTACAGAAAAGAAATAGCCTACACCGTGGAAACAATCGTTAGGTCCTTCGAATATTTTTCTTTGTCCAGAAGCTCATACAACCGACTGAGACGGGATTTCAAGTTGCCCAGTACTAGAACACTTACAATTCTCAAGCTTGGGAATTAATTATAGACTAGTTAACGTTAGTTTATGAGCTTTCTGGATATTTATCTTTTTTTTTTCTTGAGTGTTCTCATTAATACTACTGTAAGTCGGGTTAGCATATCAGTCAAATTCTATACTAAAGATGATGCGTATCAGCCTTGTCTCGATATTGACTTGTTTATAAGGCTTAGTGAATGATGCCTTCCTTTTTACACGTTAACAATTAATCTTTTAACTAAGCGAGTCTAGGCTACGAGTAGCTGGTGCATTGTTTTTTTAAAAATACTTTTTGCTAGTGATGTTACCACTTTTTGAAATATGTCAGTGTTTTCCATCGCAATTTTCAAGGTTGGTGTAGTACAATATCAGTATAACGAACGATTTAATTGTATTTTTCCTTTTACAAGTTTGTGGTGGGCCCGTTTGATACGAGATTAAAAAATATATAAATTGTTTACAAGACGAGTAGCGTACTTTGCGATTTATTTCAACTTTCAGTAGGCGACCGTTCTGTAACAACATATTAATTTTTTAAAGCTGCCATAGCTTTCGTTTCAGTGTTATAAATATTAACGTTCAATGTCGGTTCAATTGAAGACAATGGCACTATGACGTCACTATCTGCCCCCAGTTTTAACAATCCCATTGTACGTTGTCATGGCCTCTATATAGTCCGTCTTGGGACAAATTGATTGAAACTTTATCGTGGCGGATGGAGGCTGTCCTTAGTAATTCTGGAGTTTTTTTCTGCAGATTGGATTACGGTTATAATATTTAATATCTTTTCAGGAATTCAGGTTTAGAGGTTTTTTTTGCAGATTAAATTACAGTTGTAATATTTAATATCTCCTCAGGAAGTACAGGTTTAGAGATTTTTTTTTTGGCAGATTAAATTACAGTTGTAATATTTAATATCTTTTCAGAATGATCGATTCTTTACTGTTTACATGTTTTTGCAGACCTTCTGATGATCCGTTAGGTGAAACAATTTGTAGAGGCTTCAGATAGTAATAACTACATTTGATTTAATTCGCTCTGCTTTGCCTTTTTGCTTGGCATTGAGCACTTTTTGTAGTATTAATAGTTTTCATTGCTTTATCTAAACTCTATATATAAACGCTATGTAAATGTAATTATTATTACTGTAGCCTACTTTGTAACTGTATAGTGTACATGTTTCTTTGCGCTTCAGTTAATATGAGTGAAGTTAGCTAGCAGATTCACTTCACTGCACTTAGCCGCCCGAGCTAGCAACGATCGTTTCCTCTGGTGGTTGAAACGACGTAAAAAACAAATTTTATAAACTGTGGAATGTGATTCAACAATCGCAAATAAAAACTCCCTTGGAAGTGACGTTTCTCCTCATCACAAGCGTGGCAGTCAGACGTCACTTTTGAAAGCTTGTGCACAGTGTCTTGGCCAGTGGTTATCAACCTTTTTTTCTTCTGTAGTCCATTTTCCTTTCACAAAAATTCTTATGGCCCATTAATTGTTTATGCAAGAAAAAAACTGCAAAATACGTTTAAAAACAAAAAAACAGCAGAAAATATTTCAAAACAGGTTATTTATTGAACCGTGCATCAATGAGATGCGTGCTCCTGGACGTTATTGAGCAACTTGTAGTTACAGTGGTTCTCAACATTTATTCCATATTCGTTTTTTGAAAGCCTCAAGTATTGTCAATTTCTCCCGACAATAATTCACAAAAAAATACTAAAAACAGATCTGCAGAAGTTTCAGTAGGCTATCACTTTCACTTAGGTTATGACTTGATTGTAATCACAAAGTGGACTATTACATCCTAAAGTGTTGTAAAACCTCAACGTTGATCTAAAACTATATGCTCAGTCATAAATAAATTAACCATTTCAATAGATTATTCAGATAAATTTACATTTGGTTTACATTTCTTTCCAATTCCTTTCAACTCGATTATTCCTCCATTTAAGTCAAAAATTTATCCTTGCGGAGCCAAGTGGATCCCTATAAGAACCACACTGTTGTAGACTTGTAGTTGCTTAAATCAACTTTCGTATATTAGCCTACGCAACAGACAGCATTGATTACATCACGCCACCAAAATTATTATTTCAAAAATTAGAATGAAAATTGTCATTCTGCAGCAAATTACAGTAATACAGCAGCACCATTCATTGTTGCTACAATCAAAACAACTAAACAAAACACATAAGTGTAAAGTAACACAAAGGAAACTAAACCTTTCACTAACTCTGGCAAATTTTTAAATAGGTCTGTGGCCCACCTCAAAATTCTGCCATGGCCCACTAGTGAGCCATGGCCCACCGGTTGATAACCGTCACTTCTAAAAGCTTGTGTACGGTGTCTAGGCAGTCTAGGCCATGTATTTTCGTAGACCACGTAAACATGAAGCAAAGGAATGTAGATACTAATAGTAAACGCAAGTACTCACAAGGATATTTATCGAGAGGAGATGTGCTATAGTTATTCATAAACCATTGCTTGAGGAGAAGACACCAGATGGAAACGATAATCAACTGGAGAATAAAACAGGAGAAAAAGTGATAAAAGGTGGAGCATGGCCACCTGGAGATGCGGCCTGATTTGTCACATTTTGCAGATTTTGATTTCAGCTACTGCTAGTGCTTGACTGACATTTTCTGAGATGTTTTTACTTTTTAGGGTTTCCTAATGACATAAAACTTTTTTGTTGCCTTGGGGAAGCAGTAGCAAATGAGAAAAAGTAAGTTGAAAAACGCAAAATCAGACTGTTATTGAAAATTAACAGTCTGACTAAAATCTTCGAAATCAAATTTTCTTTGTTTTTCAACATGTGAGGATGTTAAAACCTATTGTGTCATCTGGGGAAAAGAATAAAGAAAGCGTAAAAATCTAATTTTTAGAAAAATTTATTTAAACGTTCGCCCAAAGTTAGAAAAACCTAGAAATTTCTGCAAAATGTGACAAATCAGGCCGTATCTTTAGGTGGCCATGGGTGGAGAAATGATACCTGAAGATTATCTGCCTGTAGTGACCGGGACAGTTGGAGACAAAGAAATAAAATGTTAATGTGATAGTGGGCCTACGACATAACGGTGAGGAGAGATTTAGTAAAAGAAACTCAGTTAACTGAAAAAGTCGGCCATATAATGTCGATTAATAACTCTTTAATCCAAGGACCGTTAGAAAGGATACATATTGAAACTCCATATCGTAGGCCTAGTGGAACTATGAAGGCGTTATGTTTGAAAAAACCTTTAGTTGATCATTGGAAATGTTCCTGAAACTCTGAAGTTACTTGTTATTCTTGTGGCAAGAATGATCACTTTTCTCGAGATTGTTCTGCAGGAGATGATTTGCATAGGCGACGATTTCATGACCGCGGACATTACAAACGTGAAGAACGGAGGAAAGATGACTATCTGTAGTTTGCTATCGATACGGAGACGCGAGCATCACTTTGCAAGGGAATGCGTTCTTGACAAAGGACATTCAGAGAACAAGCGCTGGCGTAACAACCACTGCTACCTATGTGGGGAGATTGGGCATATAGCCAGGAACTGCTCGTTTGATGAAAAATTCAATCATCGGCTCAGTGGCGGAGGAATTTCTTCTTCGGTTCTGGTGCTGGTAGATCTCACATCGATTCCAGGTCGGTTATACCAAAGACTTGAAAACGGTACCGATTGTATTTCTTTCTTGATTAACGCAATGAGGATAAGTCGGCTAATAATGTGATGATGTCGTAAATCTGATACAAAATTGAAAATGAGCCCTGTCACTAAAAGACCTTACAGTTGCAGACAGGGGTGGATCAGCTCACCGCGAATTTAGGAACTTTCTCGATGGGCTTGTTGAATTTTTGAATGTGGGCTAGTCGAATTTTTGGATATGTGTAGGTTATATATTTACAGTATATTAGTTATTCTCTTGTATACCAGGCATACAAAATAATCTTTAGTCTTTCCGTTGCACAAGTGGATTGTGAAAGAAGTTTGAGTAAACTAAAGTATAGGCTACATGAAAAACCGTTTAAGAAGCCAGCTTTTTCTACCGAGTCATTGATACAGTGAGTGACTAACACAACAGAGATTCACACATTGTTTTTGCGACGGTGTTGTACACAAAAAAGTCTTAGCCTACATGCGGCACTAATTTGTAAGCTGAGGGTACAAAAGGAGATGGTTTGTTGTTTAAAGCTTGGTGCCACAAATGCATGTAACTGAGCCTGGTGTTGTAGCCTTACTTTACCGATGGAGGTTCAGCACTGCCAACACCGGTTCGGAATCGATTTAACGTTTTCCTTTGTCCAAAGGGGTTTTGGCTCCTGCAGGTGGCAATACTATAATAGCATAACGGTCATCACAAAATAGAGATGTTCATTTGTTGTATTTGCAAATTATATAGCAAAGCAATAAATTACACTAGCAAGTCATAAATAAATTTTCAAACACTCTTCAGTGAAATACAATATGACAAATGCAAAACTAATTGCACTGAAAAAATTGTAAAAAGCATGTTTATTGACTTAAAATGCTACTAACACTAGGCCTACCATATTTTCATAGCCCAAAAAGAGGACACGTTTCGCCAGCAAGTAAAATGCAAGTAGAATTTTACGTTTGGACAATCTTTTTGTTTGTTTGTTTATCTTTATCCTGCATTGCGGGAAAGCGGACTTGAGCGCTATGCATCGGTGTACGCCTTCCGACATACACCTGACCCACGCTGCACCCGACGGCAATGTCTGTTTTCCGGTTGTCTACTCTACTTATGACTTAAATTTGGTACTAGGCTACCCATTACTCGAAATCGATCACTAGGTAGAGGCAAATATCGTTAAGTTTCTTGCCCAAAGAAACAACAGCAAGTGCGGGTGGCTGGAGTCGAACATGCAGGCTCTCGACTGCGAGCCCAACGCGCTAACCACTCGGCCACGGCTGCCGAATGGTTAGCGCGCTGGGCTTGCGCTGGGCGGTTAGCGCTTAGCGCGTTTTTTACATCTTTTGGATAATTTTAAACATATGCAGTAAAAGTTACAGCAACAAAACAAGATAAATTTGTATGCCAGATTTGGCCTATGAATCTATTGCAGCCCCCTTATACGGCTTGATTTGTTACTCTACATTCTGCAACACGTTTCCAGATTTTTCCAACTTTTGGTTACTGTCTGAGTGAAATTTCTAAAAATCATGTTTTAACATCTTTTGCTCTCTTTCCCAAGTGAAACAATGAGTTTCAACATCACAAGGGTTGGAAAAAACGAAGATAATTTAACCTATAAGATTTCACTCAGACTGGTAACAGGACTTGCTTACAAAGACTTTTTAGTCTGCTTGAACGCTTTTTTATATAGTTTTTGTCATGTTTGACCGCTTCCTCAAGGCAACAAAAAGCTTTCATATTATTACGAGTCAGCTGATTTTTAGAAAATTTAAGTCAGACAGCAACGATCGCAAAACTGTACAAAATGTAACAAATCAGACACCACCTCCAGGTAGTAATGCCTTAACGTTTTGAGTGAGAAAGGATCAGCTTTGAAATGCATGAAATATGATTGAAATTGTATGCTACTCAATAGATAAGATTCTGAAAACGGACTGAGATAACTAAACGGCTGTTTATTTCCTTGCACCATTGAGGCTGAAACGAGAATCCTAAGTTACATAAAATGCGTTCTATTTGCATATGCAACTGAAAGTATCTATGCCACGATTTCTTTTTGCAATAGCCTACCGTAAGCTATGCTATTCATGGTGCACTTTTGGACATTCTTTCCTACTTTCTTCACTTGACCAACGAGCCAAACTCTTAAGTTGGTAACCATAACGTCTACAAGCGTTGAATCAATAAAAATCTGAGTAAAAGATTATTTATTTGTAAAAGTATGCAGAGGACCGTAAATTATAAATACGATAAACTATTTTGCATTTTTCTGTTTTTAGGTCATATTTTTTAATGTATTTCCTCGTGATTTTGCCTACATAGCCCACTCAATTTTTTAGCCCATTCGTCACAAATTTCCTTATAAAATTCCAAATTCAAAGTCACAAATTTCCGATAACTGCGAAACAATGGTGTTTGATATGTTACAATACAGTAGACGTTTGATTGTTTTGTTTACAACAACGGATCATCAAGATAGGCTACGCCATTTTTTTAAAATTATCTTTGAATATTACATTGGTGCAGAAAATTGTTTTGGAAAGCACATACAAGCCATCGCCGAAAATTCGCACAATAATAAAATCCTGTTTAACATTTAAGCAAGAAAACTCAAAATACCAAAAAAAGAGGACATTTGATCATTTCTGAGTGTCCTCGGAGGACTATTCCTTTTTCTTGAAAAAAGAGGACAAATCCTCTAAAAAGAGGACATATGGTAGCCCTAACTAACACGAATAAAAATAGTAAAAAAGCTAAAAATGTATATCGCCTTTTTTCTACAAAACACTACTATACTATGGTTTATGCGTCCGTTAGATATTTTCGTTTTAAAATAGAAACGACGGAGGGAATGGAAGTTTACAGTTGCTTGGTTTGCAAACTCCGCAGGATTTCTTGCATTTCTTCTGCACCAGAAGAGCCCAAGGTCCTCTCTTGCAGAATCCAAAGATGGAGAAGATCCTGCATCGTTTGTTGTTGTCCTCACATGGTTCTGCATTAATGAGAAATATAATGAACAATCAAAGATTTGATCTTATGAAAGTGATGTCTTGGTACACATCAGTTTTGTAGCATGAGGTAACTTTGAATAAGTTAATTTAGATAATAACAATAACAAAAAGTTTCAAAGCTCTTCTGAAAAAGATTTGGAAATATATCCCAAGCACCTCAGCAGATTGCATCGAGTTTGCTTAAACAATTAAAATTTCTAGCAAACTCAATCTCACCTGCACCACAGAGCCTCGGTGTCAATGTATCAGGGCAGGGTTTGCACTCTCCACATGTCAAAGCGCATTTCTCTTTGATGAACCTTCCTTGAAATGACGTGTCATCACAAAGCGAGTTTACAGAATCTTGATGGCAGAAATCACTGCTGTCCTTACAATCTGGCAGAAAAGAAAATAATTTAATAATTGTTTGTTTGCTTTCTCGCTAGGAAGGATCAAAATCTTTTAACAACACTTTGCATTTGCATTGTTAGGATCTATCAGTGACATTGTGTTGTTCTATTGTCACAGAATGGCATAAATCGACCTGGTATCGAACCCTTGTTCACCAGACACAATGTTGGGAGACATCAACCACACATTCCTTCATTTCGTTCACAATTAAATATTTCAACATATTGTGAACACTTACCACCACAAGATGGCGTATGTTCTCTACCAGATGCCAAGCTTCCTAAGAAAAGGACAAGAAGCAAGTTGATCATCTTCGTTTGGAAATTCATATTTTTAATGCTTGTTCTTGTGATATGTTTTTTCACTGCTTCGATTGCTTTAAATTATTCCGAAGAATGGTCGTCAGCTTTATATACAAAAAGTTTGTAAAAAAAAAGAAGATCAACTTTTGTTTCTTTGTTGCGTAATTCATGTGATATTAATATGTCAATAATAATAACATCAGTCGAATACCATTTATAAATTTGACAAATATATTTCGTGTGGTAATTTATTAGTTAGTTTTATAATTAAGAACACTTTCAACAATGGTTTATTTTATCAACTAAAAATCAAACAATTCGTGCTCTACATTTGATAATTACCATATTGCTGTAATTGCTCTACAATTAATCTTCAGACAAGCTTCAATTCACAATCAATAGGTTACTTCATTGTAACGAGTCCGATTCACCAAGATCAGCATAAACTATTGTCACCTCAACATGGAAACAAACAGTAGCCTACTGATAGTTTTGAGATCAATTTAATTTTAGCAGATCTAAAAATATATGTCGTTTTCAAAAACAAATTTAGTCGTGTCTCAATTGGAAGTTTTGACACATGAATAGTTTATATTTTTTAATTCTACCAAACAGCGTCTTCCTTCACCAGGTCCTTAACGATAATGGTGCAACGCACAAGGTAGGCGATTAAGACACACGTTTTAAGAATTGTTCTCCATTTAAATTGTCAAAGCTACTAGGATAAATTTTTCAAAATGGCTTTTGTTGTCCAATGATAAATATTTCCACAATGGATCCTAAAGGATAAATAACCTACAGATGTCACACAATTCACCCAAGTAGAACATAATGCGTGCATTCTCTATCCCGTTAGTTCTGTGGGTACGCGCCCGACTCGATCAAGCGGCGCTGGTTCGACTCTCGGGGTGTGCGCTTGAGCAACGCATTTCAGAACTGCTCTCCATTCAGCGGTACCTGGTGAATGAAATAATTCCCCGGCAACAACATTTCAACAATCGGAAAACTTCACTCTGTCAATCTCGGTAACCATCCCTGTGTCAAAAGCCTCTACAAGTATGCGAAACTACCAGGAATAACCTATCAAGGCTTTGTCAGTCCAAGGATAAAGATTCAAAACTAACCATTGGCACCGTGTCTCTGTGGTTCATGTGAGGTTGGGTTCTATAGTAATTCATATATTTTCCAGTGATTGCTCCTCCGTACTTGAAACATGCAAGATGATAGAATAAAACAGTTTACCAAGTTTTTTACCCATTAAAACTTCGCTGATTTTTTGTGGTTTAGTCGAACCACTGCTATTAAAGCAATGTGTGGATTTTATTTTCTTGTGTCTCAAGCGGCCACACCAGTTGGTATTGACGTGCAGTTGGCAGAAAAGACATTGTGGAAGTTCGGCATGCTTCAGAAATGTTTTTGAAATTTGACTGCATGCAAACAAATGTAAAATGTGGAAAAAATAATGTTCATTGTTTTACAAAATCGTGCAAAAGAACCTGCAGCAAACAGAAGCAACTTAGTTGTTATGAGAATTTTGTCTTCGTTGTATGAGTCTCTAGGGCCAAGGGTCTATCCTTTTACCACCTCAGATTTACAATATTCCCGGACTACACTGGAAGGCTGTTAGAATGCGCAGCCAGTCTTTGGTTTCATCATCCAAGACGCGCAGATCTTCCACTCCCTTATGTGGCTTAAAAATGGCACAATCATGAATGATGTGGTTTGCGGCACGGGTATGCCATGTGTCCAAAATTCCCCTTTAATCAGCGATGAAGAATGACGTAAATTCAAATCGTATTATAGAGCTGAAAAAACGATATTTTTTACATTCATAAAACATACTTAATTAAAAAATAAGATTAATAAAGAGAGAAGACAGTTCAGTTTTCGAAACATTTGCTGAACATCAGTGCCGGATTAAGCGTCTGCTGGCCTGTAGGCACATTTTATAAGTGGCCCGAAAATCAGGGTTGCCAACTAAAAAATTAGAATTATCAGTGTTGCCAAATCATTGTCACAAAGATCGTTGTTGCAACTATAGCACAGGGTACCGTGCAAAAACTTGGTCATATGCCTAATTAAATAGCACCTTTGCGCGTTTTTGCGATTGAAAACTCGTTAACTAGTTTTTGGAGGTCAATCTTACGGAGTAGGTAGATCGCTTTCAATACACAAAAGTGTCAGTGTACTAAGACGTTGTTGACACATTGTTGATCGTTTAACGTTTTTAATTCGTTTCAGTTGTGAAAACGAGCGTTCCCCCGAGCAATTCGTAGCCATTAGAGACAAATACATTCTAAGTGCTATTTCAGTGTTCGGAAATGCATTATAACCACCAGTAGTGTGCAGCATTTTAAACATCTTCTGGGCACTTCCCGTTGCTGTTGTTTCATCGCGTCTTTGCTCTTTATACCAGCACATAAACTGACGAAATTCTGATGGGAAGTCGGAAGACAGGTCCTTTGAATACACACCAACCAGACCTGCAACAGCAACATCGATGTCTTCAACAGACATGGAGTCGTACTCAGTCAAAACTCCAAACCTCTGCAGCACCATGGAATATGCATCGATACGTTTCTGTGGTGCACTCTTTAGTTGGTCGATGATCACATAAAACGTGTTGATTGTAAATTTTTGCTGGCCCGACATTTCTTCCACATCACCTGTAGCAGCTCCATCACTGACATGCTTCTGCCGCTTTGGTGCTTGCCGACTTCCAGATTTATATATGCTGCTGCCACAGCGATCACGTGCCTGCTGCTCATAACAGTCAAAATTCTCTCTGCACTCATCCAAGAATTTATCCAAGCTTCAGCAGACCAATGGCTAGTGTCAGTTCTATAGTGGAACTTTGAAGCAACTTGCTACTAGTATTGAAGAGCTGCAAAATATAAATATTGTTCCAAAGTATGCACAATAGGGCAACTTCAAGGGTGTTCATGTGTTTGGCCAATGCACCTGCTTCATTTCGTGTGCTGCCATTCTGAGTAGCATCCCCAGAGATTTCTTGGAGAGCACTTTGAAACTTGTGGTACCCAATGGTTTCTTGTGCATCAAAAGTGCTCTGCGGGCAGCACAAAATATGTCCGCGGGCCGCATGCGGCCCGCGTTTGGGTTACACCACCCTGCTCTAAATCACAACATTAAGCTAGAAAGTTCATATCAATAATCAACTAACAACTTACATTTTTTCTTCTTAGAAGCATAAAACGTCCGATAAGAAACAGTTCACAAGTCACAGCTTCAATTGCACCATAAAACTAGTCTATGGAAAATTTTTGCCATTTTTGCGAAATTACGGTTTTTGCAACCTTTCATTCATCTGAAAAAACAGAGCTATTAAGATGAATAGGCCTACTTATTAATTTAAAAAATAATTATTTTAAAAACATGACTAAATTTTTTTAAAGTGGCCTGGATTTTTGACTGGCCTTGTAGGCACGTGCCTACTTTGTCTAATGGTTAATCCGGCACTGCTGAACATGAGTTTAGTATCTAAATTGTGAGCTCTATATTTTGGTTTAACTCAATTAATTCATAAAAAGATATTTCAACGATAAAATTACAATTATGTAAATGGACACAAACGCTCCTACCGATGCAGATGCTCCTGCCGCTTAAATATCTGCTACATCTGGTGCAATAAAACAATATGGCCTATACTACCTTGTGTTTTCTGTGATATTTAACAATTTAACTGATGAGTAGTCTATGTCCTTGGGGTCAGTCAACGATGTAAAATCTCAGCAGCGCGAGTTTGTTTTTGAAATAAAAATGAGACTTTGAAATGTTAAAATTGATTTGAAAGTGGTGAAAAAAGACCCCTGCTTGACTGAGATCGATAAACTCCCACAACAACAAATAATCTTCTAAAGAAAACGACGCATTGTGGCAGGTCGCCAGTTCTTTTTCATATCCCCCTTAGCAGAAACTACTCTCCAATCAACTGTTTAAATAGAGTTGTTGTAAGTAGCCTACTCACGGGAATAGACCCCATGTCTCTAGCATCAAAGAGATCTCTTTAATCTCCACACCATCTCGCCGGAATCATAATTTACCAATCGATCACCATTTCGTCCCCGGTCGCTTTTAGATTAGTCACAAAAAACGTCTCAACATGATTAAGTCTTCGTATAGTGAGCTATGGAGCCTGATACTTTTCATCAGCCAAATGTCAACAATCTGATGAAGACGTCTTAGAAGCAAGAAAGAGCTTTGCTAGACGCCTGCTTAGAGAATTTCCTTCAGCAAATTTCCTTGAATTGTTTAAAAATAAGCGAGTTTACTCTTTTCACGCGGAGGGTGTTGGAAAAGCTTGACGGCTCCATACCATTTTTCACCCTAAACCCTCTGCAAAATTGTCCAATTTTCTCAGTTGCAATTTTATTTTCTCAACGGCCTACAAATTTTCTTATTGGAAAAAAAATGCAAATCACCCCTTCTGGAAACACTGAGCGAGTGTACATAATAATTGCTTTCGAAATCTACGTATGGTCGTTTTGTTAGTTTATTAGTAACAATAGCCGTCATATACAAACACAAAATTGTGTAAGAAAATCCCTTTCATTTGCTGGTAATATAACTCATGTTAAGTTGAAGTGGCCATAATGCTTCGATGCAATATGCTGTCTCAAGTGTTAAGTTTATTTGTAAGACACTGTGACAACACAAAAAAGCTTTTTCAGTGATTATCAAGATCTTTGTGACAAAATTTTGTGCAAACAAACCATCGATGAAACATTAATACAACATTGTGCTAGTAAATACAATACAAGCAAACCACAAGAACGTTTGAAAGTAATAAATCTTGCTAGCTCTGAAGATGCGCTTTAATATGGTGCACAAAACGTGAGCTTATCAGCAAGGACGTTATTAGAAAAATACATAAGAGAAAAAACGACTTTCCTTTTACCACGCCAATTGTAAAAAATGGGTCCTTGCATTGCTTACAGTTTTTGCCCAGAACACATTATGTGTCGAGGGGAACAATTTCAATAGGCTATGTTTTCTTTTCAAGACACAAATATTTTGTTGCTCCACTGATTGACTGATTGACAAAAAAATAAACACGAAATCGCGCGCAAATTTTGTTTCAATGAACTAACTTTCCTAATAACAAAAAACTGCGAACATAAACAAATGAATAAAAAATAACTTTTTGTCATGCAAAAGTGATTTCGTTTGTTAAAAAAATATTGCAATACAAAAATCCATTGAAATTAAAAATCTGGGCATCATTTAAAAGATAGTTGCCAAAACTTTGGAGAAGCATCAACGGCAGTCAAAATCCTATCTCATCAACGACAGAGAGCTCCCGGAACAATACCACGGGCTGCATTTCCGATCGCTTGACAAAGACAAATGGTTCTTCCTTCGCAGCTTTCGTTCCATGGATCTTCTGCATCGAGACTAGATGGACGAGGACAGGATATGACGCACTGACCGCGGCAGTTCGGGACGTCTACGCCTCCATTAGTGCAACCACACTGGGTCGGTCCTTGGTTGGACTGGCAGGTCATGCCATCGCTGCATTGTGAGAGACAGGTACCTGGATGCAAAGAAGCTATTAGGAAACGTTCAGTACAAACTATTCCGTCTTATACATTCAGAATTTACCAGAGAAATAAAGGTAATTTAAAAGGAGATAACACTCAAAAGAACACCATAAGGAATGATTTGATGGAAAGATTACAAAAGAAAAACGTGTTTGTTGGGATGGAATGGAGGAGAAGATTATTATGATACTGTATGTTTACCAAACTACCACAAATAGTCATTTGTGGTAGTTTGCCTCCCATCACAAATGGAAGTGGTGCCAGGAGACAAAGAAAATGAGCAGATGGCGCTACATTATGTATGATCTACTAAAGTAGCAACCAGTCGAATAAACATTATATTGGCATCTCTACAGTAGGACCATGTAGGCTACTGTAGTTCCGTATCTGGTACAACAAACGTCTCACCGGGCTGCATTGGCCTACGACAACTACAATCATAACCTTCTTAATAACAAGCAGTGTTGCTGCAGTACAATAGGATAATTATTATGCTCATAGAGGTCTTTCCAAAATGTACTGTATTGAATATGAAAATCGTTTATGACTAAGACTAAATTAATTTTCAGTACACCATCATAGCCGAAACATTACAAACCTTTTCAAAGAAAGCATTGAAACTAGTTGCAATCTGTTGTATGCAAAAGTAACAAAAGTAATTCATCTCTTATTCAATCACAATGTCTCTCTTACCATCGGAAGCCGATAGAATGTTTTCATCTTCCTTTCCAAAAGTATTTCCTTCTTTCCGATAATGAGCCACTGCAAAAAAAGCTCCACCCATCTTTGTAACGGAACAGCCAACGCGAGTTGTATCTTTCCAAATCAACTGAGTAAAGTAGGCTGGAAAGAAAATACAACACGTAGGTCAATTAAAGGTATTTATTGCCTCGAGCAAACAACGAAACTTTATAGTTCAATGTCAGTATCTCGACAGATTGAGGAAACATTGCCCGGCGGTGCGATTTATGAGATTTCACAACGGCATAAAAAGATTAAGGCAAAAGAGCTGTTTAAAAACGGGTTAGAATTTAACCTGGGATAAGGAAGCGTATCCCTTTCCCACAGATCATCTAGTCTTTTTTGTCACATCATATTACAATTTTCCAAGTGCCTCTGCAGGAGAGTTACGATAAGTTACTGCTTGTAGAGGCTTGGAATCACTGGAAGTGGGGCAGTAGGGCCCTTTTAAAAACGCTTGGCTCTGATACAAACTCTCCACTTTACAGCAACGCGGCCAACTTTACAACACAGTCATTGCAGCAATCTTCCAGCAGTCATTTTAACTCACATGTTTCTGGGTTGATTTCTTTTCTATTGAAGTCGTAGTTGAGTCCTTCAGCGTACCAAGCTACCACTGCATCTCTGATGCTGTAGTCTCCTTTAAGTGGCATTCCCAAATGAAGATTTTCACCGACTCCTGGATCTCTGTCTATGCCTGTTGAAACAATATAGGTTTGATAGAGTAATTTTGATTAAAAAACAATGATAAATAACAAAACAGTCATTATTTTGCTTCCTATTGAATTACATAAGAACAAATAAATACGATTGTGAGCGAATAATATTTATTAAAATTTAAGATTAGGATGGCAACACCAAGTTGGGTTAGGAGAAAACATTAGAATTAATTAAAATAGCCTAACTTTATTTTTTATTTTCTGTTTGAAACAATGTGAATAAGCCGCGATAAGAATGTGTTTACAGTTAATTTGTGGTAGCCTAACTATAACTGATGATTTGGGTACAGAACTTGAATAGGATGAATACTGAAAAGTTTGGGTGTTCATCAGGACAATTATCGTTTCTAGCACTAGTTGCAACGTTCATCTGATGAAAGTGAAAGCAACGACAAACAGGTTGATTTATTGCTTTACTGGTTGAATGTGATGAGCAAATTTTTCATTGCCAGAAGCTGCAGTAGGCTGCTTTTCGTCTGACTCTCTTCAGAAGCTTGTCAGAATAAGTTCAACCTAAAACGACATTACTATGATGACAAGCTCCTGAAGAGAGTCAGACAAAAAATATTCCTCGCCATATTCGATGCTGTAACAGAGAACAGAGTAGAAATAGGCCTAATAAAAATTGAAAAATTTTGAGATTGTTGCATCACAAAGTAAAATGAAAACCTACCTAGCTCCGAAGGATAAATGTCATAGAATCCAGACCCGTCTTGAGCGTTCATATCAGCAAGCTTCTCCGAATACATTTTTGCTGACTCAGCAAGATCGGGGTCGAACCTAAGAGGCTGTGCGCCATGGAGACATCTGTAATAATTGTGAGCAGCCAAGCATTCCATTTGTGGGTCCATGGTATCTTCTTTAATGAAAAGACTTCTGCATTCGTCTGCACTGAGTCCTGTAAAATGTAAGCAATATATGCATTCAATCTTCATTCATCTTTTTAAATAATCATTTGTATTACGTTTTAAGCTAAAGAATGTCTTCAATCTTTTTCAAGCAGCAGCCTATAGATATAGATAGCTATGGAGAAGAATAGGCCACAACGCAAATACCAATAAACAAAAAACCAAGAAATAAATGAATTTTTTTCACAATGCACTTAAAACTTCAAAATAGCTTTGTGCTTTCAGTGCGTAGACAAAAAGGGTTGGTAGAGTTGCAGGGGTCCAGAAGTTTAAAGAAAAGGTTGCACTTTGGTGTATTTTTTTAGCGGTGCCTTGTTTTTGGGGCACGGAAATGTCTTTGGTGTCGGACCTAAATTATCCTCTCAATGGCCCTGAAGTAGGTAGTGAGGTCCAGCCCCTTTTTTGAGACTGCGTGATGTCACAATAATTAAATCAATAATAATAATAGTATCTGACTACGCTGTTGATGCTTCTGTTAGTTTCGCTTGAGTTGAACCAGCTTACAGCAAAAAGCGGACACTTCAAAAGTATATGCAAAAATTTCAAACAAGGAGCATTCATTTATACCACCTCCATGTTGTTCAATAGCCGGTATCGGATAAACAAACGCTTAAGTTCAATTGAAAACATCAGTAAGGAATGCAAACACTGAACTACATGCGTGACTCACGCTGTTGTGGAGGTTCAGTAGTTCGAGGTAAAGTCGATCTTGTTGTTGTTCGTTCTGTAGTTGTTGTTGTTCTTCGAGTTGGCACAACTGGAAATCGAGTTGTGGTTGTTCTTCGAGTTGGCACAAATGGAAATCGAGTTGTGGTTGTTCTTCGAGTTGGCACAATTGGAAATCGAGTTGTAGTTGTTCTTCGAGTTGGCACAAATGGAAATCGAGTTGTAGTTGTTCTTCGAGTTGGCACAATTGGAAATCGAGTTGTGGTTGTTCTTCGAGTTGGCGTCGAAAATCGAGGCGTACTTGGCAACACTGGTCGTGGCAGCAATATCGGAGGTAATCTTGGCAACTGAGATGAACCAGGACAAGGCTGACAACCAACGTTACAACTCACAGGGCAGTTGTCTCTGACGTCTTGCCGAGTTGAGCAAAGCCTCTCCCGAGCTAAGTCCATACAAGCGTCCAGGCGATCATGGCAAGCTAAAAATATTGTTTTCATTTAACAAGAAAATAAGCTGTGATCAAAATGTTTGGAATGCCTGGTCATTCTAACCCAAAAAAAAGAGCTCAAAATGTAGATGACATAGGCTATATTGTTTTTCGTTGTGATGATCAAAAAGGAACTGAACTAAGCTCATGTTGAGCAAACGTTTTAAAACTTAGACAGTTTTAATCTTCAAGGCTGTTGTTTTCATCTTCACAGCTATAGGCCTATTATTCTATTATTGTATCGATCTATTATTCAATTTATCAATAGCTATGAAGATGAAAGCAATTTAGTTTTCAAAACGTTTGCTAAACATGAGTTTAATATCAACATTTTAGACTCTTTATTGTTTGAATAGAAACAAGTTATATGAATCAATTTTTGCTAAGTTGAATTTTAGTGCTTATATGTTCTGTGATGTCACAAACACCCCACTTACTAGGCGAGCAAGCCCGCGATTGCGGAAGCTGGGTCAAGCAATTTGAACTGGGACAGCGACCGCAGGTTTTCTTACACTGCTTTTGTACCAGAAAAGCCCAAGTTCCTTTATTGCAAGCCCCCATACTTTGGAACAAGGGGCAGTACCTATTTGTATCTTGACAAGATTCGTCCACTCCTGAAGCACAAAGGTTTCAAAATGTCGAGAAGTAAATTTCACTACTTTATTTCCAAAGCTTTAAACAGCTTGAAAGTGTAACTCAAATATGACAGACTAATAATAATAATGGTTGATGATAATAATGGCTCTGTCGATTTTTTTTATCGTTCTACACTCTACAGCTGCTAAGGTTCATAGCCTATTTTTTTCGTTGATGTGCTATGTACAAATGTAACTATAATACTAACCGATTTGCCCTCACTGCTATAGACAAGAAATTCACATTTTGTATTGTTTTGAAGTCGGTTCTTGCCCAAGTGATGAGAACCTCTAAGTGACGATTGAAAGGACGTTGGTTCGACACAGCTATAGAGCACACGGCTATGTGTCGGCAAGAAATGGGAGGATATAACTTAATAACTACAGGTGCAATCTTCCTCCACATCTTAACAACCCATTGCTCTAGCCGAGTACCGAAGCCACATTCTCAACACTAAGCTTCGCAGCCGGTAGTCATTGCCAAAGCTTTCCTTCTGAAGAAGTCAGTCTTATCTCACTAATGAAACGTCAGAATAAACGAGCACTGTTGTAGAGGCAGCAAGAAACTGAAATTGTTTAGCTTCAATGAGATAAATTGTAGACAAATAATGTAAAGGACTAATTCAAGTTTACAAATTAAATCAACTTTTACCTCCACGACATGATCTTGCCCGCGGTTCAAAGCAGGGTTGACAGTAAGCTGGGCGGCACGAGGTGGGGCATATTATTCGGGCATAATGACCCGCAAACGAACCCAGGCCACAGAATTGCTTTATAACCGCATGTCCACAAAATGTGTTTCGATCAGGTTTACATTCTAAAAAAAGGTTTTGCGAATAATTTACAAACAAGATTTGAATAAAGTTAGTTTGTTCAGAATCTTACTTTCGTTATATAACTCTTTCCCCAGCCAGCAAATCATTCACTATTTACAATTTACAATCTAAAAAGTGATTGATTTGCTGGCTGGATTGATCTATCTCATCAAAACGCAGCAGCAGCCAAAGTAACAACATGATAGCCTATAGATAGACACAATATTAGCACAAAGATTTCATCAACAGAAATCCTTTGAGCTTGTGGTTGATTGAGCGGAAGAACACCAAAATTGTCATTAACGCAATTTATAATTTTGCCAGTTCAACTTTGAAGCTCAAATGCAACTCACCTCCGCACCCTTGCTGACAATTTGCCAACGAAGCAAGGAGAAATATAAGCAATATTCTAATCATACTTTGTTGGTTGGGATTCTATTCTAATCCAAATTGCAATATTTTGACTTCTGTGAACTAGAAACTTGATATTTACTGGAGTCCCGTGGCAAGGAAATTACTTGGATATGAATAAATTGTTATCTACGAAGCGCTTTTATACAGAAACAAAAAAAATTGGTTTTCAACAAACATAGCTGAAAAAAAAGAAATTTGCTAAACATATTGCGCAGATTACACCAAAACACGTATCAGATTCAATAAACGAAACACTCTTGTTTGGTTTAAATTGACTGTTGCTGCCTTATGATTACCATGCGTTTATGGGCAATTAACTACACCAAATCAAAGGTTTGCCGTTAAGTGTTGTAACACTGAAGCTTAAAAATAAACAAAACAAAATAGTTGATTACATTTTGGGGTCAACTACAACAATTACGTCATAATAAATACGTATTGTACACACGAGTCCAGCATTAATGTGGATTTTTCATGTCACGGTTTGGCATTTACAAAATTACAAATTCAGTTTGTGACAAAGAAGCGTAAAACGATGTTAATGCAACGTCTAAGCACAAATAATCTTGAGCTAGCCTACAGAATAACTTGAAACAATTGCTTTCCAAGGTAACGTAAATGTTAAAAATATATTTTCATAACTAATAGAAAGTGATACAGCTTCGGTAGAGAGTTTGTCTTGTTGAATCATAGGCATACGAAGCCGAGCAACGTTATCAAGTTTAACATATTTAAAGATTATTATATTTACAAAAAACACAAAACTACGCAACAATTAAATACCGAACGTTTTCGACATCACACGATGTCCTCTTCAGGAACAACATATATACAATTTTTACTACATCCGAATAAAATACAATGGCTATTATAACTATAAACAGAATAAAACAAAAACTGCACAGTACTTCTGACTAGCTCAAACTCAACGATATAGGCTCTGCAAGAATCAAAGGTAACTGCATCAAAAGGTGTGAAAAGATCACATGATGTGGTAGAAAGGCATGGTGGTAAAAAAACTAAGTTTAATTGCTTTCTTGCTCTCTGTATTTTAAAATTAGTTTTTTTCGCACCTTGCCTTTCTACCACATCATGTGATCTGTTCAACATCTTTTGATGCAGTTAACTTAGATTCTCGCAGAGCCTATATCGTTGAGTTTGAGCTAGTCAGAAGTACTGTGCAGTTTTTGTTTTTTCCTGTTTATAGTTATAATAACCATTGTATTTTATTCAGATGTAGTAAAAATTGTATATATGTTGTTCCTGAAGAGGACATCTTGTGATGTCGAAAACGTTCGATATTTAATTGTTGCGTAGTTTTGTGTTTTTTGTAAATATAATAATCTTTAATATGCTAAACTTGATAACGTTGCTCGGCTTCGTATGCCTATGGTTTAATAGAAAGTGATATATAATAGAGATGAAAGAATCTGAAGAATATATTGTAACATTTTTTTTAATATTTTAATTTTTATTCATTAATATTTTATATAATATACATGATATTACTTTGATTTTCAACAAGTAGCAAAGCTAATCCCGTACTCAGCTTCGAGGAATGAGAATATGGCGTTTTCATTACACAAAGCCTTCAGCACAAGCTGCGTTCGCTTGGCCGCTTTTCCTTTAGCAACTACCCCCACCCATATAAATATACTTTTAGTAGAGGTGAGCGGTGTAATTCAACAAACAGCTAAAACCGAGAGTCGAACCACGATTGCATTACTGGGAAGCCAACGTCTTATGCGCTGCGCAAGACAATGAAAGTTGTCAGAAAACGAAAAGTAGACAAAGATTATGTTTTCGTTTGTAAATTAAATGCCAATAAAAATTGTACTTCAGGGTGAAATTCCCCAGTCGCGATTTAAGCTTGCTTCAACATCAATTACGTAACTGTAACAATAACCTTTGATTAAAGTTGTTCAATGGCCGTTTGCTTCACTTTACGTAACACGTAATTGCGTGTGCGTGACGACGTAGGTTTTTACTCTATTATGACGTCACATGTGTGCTTGACCCTAACAGGCAATTACCAAGTTTGTTTTATTTAGCTTAATAACTTTACGTCACCGTATTTTAAAGAGATAACAAGCTCGTAATGACTACGGAACCACAGATTAAGTTAGTTTGATTAAAATCATTTAAACAAAAAATTGCTTCAGGTTATTTAAGCAATATGTTGTTGAGATTTGTTGTAAATAAACGTAATTTTTTATTTATCTTCCTTATTTTGTAACATCAGTGTCTGAAACTAAATAATGATTGAGCCAATGAATTACATCTTCACACGGTTCAGTTTGCACATCATCAACTAATTTGTGGCGTCTTTCTAGCTACAAACACTGTTCATTTTTGTTCTACAAAAAATATGTTTTGCAGTAGCAATTGAAATGTAAAGTATGAAATTTAGAAGGGTGAAATGAACAATTTTTAATTGGTAGCCGATGGACATTTCCTTTGTATAGCAATAATAGGACCAGTCGGCAACAATTAGCTTTATGATTGTAGATTGTTACTTACACTACTGACATAAAAGTTTATTATGATGTAATTTTACACAAGGTGAAGCATGGCAAGTAATAAGCCACTCTATGAATGAGATTTTGCATTTACTCATTTTTTACTCATTAAAAATATTGTACAATGATAATCTAATACTAATAAACACAGATTTTAAGTGACAAAAAATTCGTGTAACTATGAGAATAGATTGACCCATTTGAAATCATTTTCAAAAAATTGAGATTTGGTTGAATAAAGTGCAGGGACAGGAACGCTTAGAAAAACGACGTTCAATGAAGAATTCTTTCCCTTCTCTTCGCTACTGTACGATACTGGCTGACTTAGTAACTAACTGGGCTTTAAATAATACAAGCTTTTTAATGAGATCTAATTTCATGTGTACAAAAAATAAATACAACGATGAAATGAAATGGAAGCCACTTATTACAAGAGAAACGACGGAGGCAATGGAAGTTCACAGTTGTTTGGTTTGCAAACTCCGCAGGATTTCTTGCATTTCTTTTGCACCAGAAGAGCCCAAGGTCCTCTCTTGCACAATCCAAAGATGGAGAAGATCCTGCATCGTTTGTTGTTGTCCTCACATGGTTCTGCATTAATGAGAAATATAATCAACAGTCATAAATTTGATTTAATAAAAAGTTGTTTTCTTTAAAAACAATAACAAATCAATCCTCCACATAAAAAGTAATTTATCTCTCAAAGATTTGCGCCGTCAAAAATGATTAATTTGCACAATGAGACACCGTATATACTTAAATACAGAATAATATTACATATTGGTTGCTAATAGTCAGTATGAGTGTTTTCAACGTCATACTTATGTTTACATACATTACTTTTTTACTTGTGCTTACATAGGCCAACGTTGCTAAATCCTGTATTCAAATAGAATGACCAATTAGGAGCAGCTGACTGGATGACCAGATGATGTTTAACTGCTCCTGGCTAATCAGATTGGATTATTGGACGTTGAACGTGCGTTTCTCTATGTTTGTGGATTGTATGTTATTGTGATGTAAGCTTGTGTGTAGTATATTGATTACGTGGTATCATAAAATTTGATTGGCAAATAAAGGTACCTCTTTCTTATTGAACCGATGAAAGTGATATCTAGTAAGTGATGCTGACAAAATAGGATATTTTATATTTAATAATTATTACTTATTCGCATCATACACGATTACTCATATTTGAGATAAACCCACTAAGTTGAAAGTTGTCATGCGCCACTTAAATATCCACTTTTATCTTCACCTAACAATATGTTTTAAACACTTTGCATAATGTTTATGAAACGCTTATAGGGCTTATGATGATAACTTGCAAGGCTTGATTTGTTTTACGGATATCGGATATCGGATATACGGATATCGGACTTCCATCGTTTCAATTTATGATCTGGTATGGTGCTCAAACAATTTAATCACAAAAACAAATTAATAATTGGTTAATAATAAAAATATTTATGATGATGATAACGATGATGACAATATTAAAAATATCTAAACATAACAATAATGACAATTTTTATAACACAGGAAATTTCTATAGAACTCATCCTCACCTGCACCACAGAGCCTCGGTGTCAATGTATCAGGGCAGGGTTTGCATTCTCCACATGTCAAAGCGCATTTCTTTTTGATGAACCTTCCTTGAAATGACGTATCATTGCAAAGCGAATTCACAGAATCATGATGGCAGAAATCGCTGCTGTCCTTGCAATCTGGAAGAAAAAAAAGGTGTCTGAGTATTCGTCTGACCCAAGCGATCTAAATTTAAAGAGCTTTGAACTTGATATTTCTTTTGCATGGCAGCAATTGTACAGTAATGCTTCGGACAAAATTTTAGCACAGCCATCAACCCTAACATGATTTGCATTACAAGCAAACTTACCAGTACAATCCTTGCAGCAAGCCAGCGTCACAAGAAATAAAACGAAGAACATTTTAGTTACTGTTTCCATGTTTTATGTTTTTGATGGAAGATTTCAGTTACTTTGAGATCACAAAAAGTTTAAATGTGGCTGAATCACAATTTCCTAAACATATATATACTAGGAATGATTCTATCTATGAACTATTTAAAATAAACTTTTCTTGATGCAAAAATAGAAATACGAATTATCCTACTTTGATACAAGCACAAAGGCGATTGCCAGAGTTAGTTAAACTATTTTGCCTCACTCCTTGCTATATTTAGTATGGCTATCTCATCTAATGGCACACTGGGTATTTTTAGAATAATTGTTTTCTACTTATAAAAATCTAGTGTAATTAAAACGAATCTTTATGTTGCGATGTTCTGTCGACTGACGTGAACAGCTTCGCTCAATACAAACTTCGATTGACAAAAATATAAGCAAACGTTGTTAATTCACAACAAGTCTACTGTTGTTGTACTTTTAGGAATAAATGGTAAAGGAAACTAAAAAAGATGAGACTGCTGTGTTATACAAACCCACGCCTAGTGGTTAAAGATTTATATCCAATAAATCTCAAGGTAACAAAATCGTCAATGGAATTCTGGAATTATAAGAAGATGTAAATCTCAGATTATAAATTATCGCCAATAATAC
This sequence comes from Aplidium turbinatum, assembly GCF_918807975.1. Classification (NCBI taxonomy): domain Eukaryota; kingdom Metazoa; phylum Chordata; class Ascidiacea; order Aplousobranchia; family Polyclinidae; genus Aplidium; species Aplidium turbinatum. The sequence goes on from NC_137480.1 coordinate 24,400,281, forward strand.
AAATTACAAATATTACGATTAGAAATAATACAAATTAGCCGGCTGGGTAGCTGAGTGGGGAGAACGTCTGCGCGACGTTCGAAAGAACGTGGGCTCGACACCGCTCCAGAGCACGCGGTTGTGTCTCGGCAAAGGCACTTAATCGCAAGCCAAAATAAGAGAAGTAGCTGACTCGAAGACTATATGTCACTTCGCTGCTTCTTGTCGTCTGTTGTATCGCATCTGTGATCGCAGTGTACTGTATGTTATCGCAATTGGTCCAAATAAAAACACGATTATTATTAATATTATTTGATCGTCAGGAAGCCTAAAGATAGCACAGAAAAGTCTTTTCAAATTTCTCTTTCAGCCTTTCATATTATAGCAGTGACGATCGGTGAGGGAAAGCAAGGAAAGCAGTGCTTACCTTAGCAAAAACTATGCAAAATATAATGACTGAATTCTAGGTTTAACTTATTATTTTTATCACGTCTATTTTAACTTGAAAATTACTGTATTCGTGACTAGAATTACTCGTAACGCTTGTGAGTAGTCTAAGTCCTCACCAAACCGCATGTCTTGCCTATAAATGCCAATTAACGCAAACGCTTCTGTCAGAAACAATCACTGAGGCTCCAGGTAAGCAACTATCAAACTTGCTTTCCCAGATTCAAAAATGTCAAAAAACGCCTTCGTTTTAACCAATCCTCACCCGTTTTGCAAAACGTCACCAGCTGCTTAGGCAATCAGATGTGTTATGGTTATGGTAGGTTAGTTGTGCTTTCCCAGTGACGTCAATGCGTACATTCGCTAGAGCGACTAGACTAACTCGTCAGAATGGTATCTCGTCACGGTACACGCACAGCATCATAATGCCAAAAAGCTTGTTGCTGTTTTTTGATGTCTCCTCGCCATGTACTTTAGCCTACTGTACTAGCTTTCATAGTCATGCCTTTGCCCTTTTTACAGCGTTGATATAACGTTACTTCGCCAATGAACGTTCAGGTGCGGGTGCAATATTTAGTTTGTTAAGCTTCTATACGCAGGAGGCAAACTTATCCAGCTTTTTGTACAAATTGCTTGCGGTTGTAATGTTTAGGCCTAAGTGTTAGTTTTTGTAGTGTAGGCTTAACTGAATATCTGAGAATAAACATTCATGACGAATTAAACATTTAGACAACTATTATTCCATGTCTAACACAGGATTTTGGTCCTGCAACGTTAAAATTAAGATTGTTCATGACTTCTAAACATTAAATGGATGTATGATCACGACATAGGCGCAGCACAATTCGACAGACTTTTATTTTTGATTTATTTTGGAAATGCTCTCAGAGCGCACCAAATTGGAAGTGTTTTTCAAAAATTTCTGGAGGAGGCCCCCCAGACCCCCCGCTGGAAGTGTTGTCGAAGGCAAAACACCTTCGGGCTTCGCCCGACGGTTACGCCCTTCGTGCCTACTACCTTGCTGCAGCATATTTTCAAGTTGCTTTTCCAACGGTTTAAGCCACCGAACGTCACTGTATTACAGACAGACTTTCTGCTTATAGTATGGATCTAACTTAAGCTACTTGTTTCTATTAACATTGATTTTATTGAGAATCAAATACTTTAATCCTAAATTGACTTGATTCCCGTATTTCCAACACTTTTTCAGATTTTTAAGAAGTTAGTCATGAGTCAGTAACTCCCCTTTTAGGGACCCCGGTGGCATCTAGACAGGTATCGATTTGTTTCGGTCTTACAAAGTAAAAAGTAAAAAGGTTTTGTTAAATGTTTTTGACTTGAAAAAACAAAGAAAGTCTATCATCAATAAACAAGAAGTTATCACTATTGAACCAGAATAGATTAAATTGCTTGGTAAGCTGCTGATTAGAGAAAATGCAAAGCGAAGAATCTGTAACTTGTACTAATCCAATTACATTTAAAAAGTTAATTACAGTACAAATGGAATTAGATAGGGATTATTATTGAACAAAGGGCACGTGTCAATGATAACAATAGTGTACCGATACACAAAGTCTTTTCATAACCTTGATTTAATTTTCGCAATCAGCTATCGATTATATTATAGGCTATGTAGCCTATATCTGTCGCGTTTGAAAATAGTATTCGACAGATGTTTTATTATGATTATTGATATATTAATATCAGTTGTATTAAACAATGAACAAGGTAGCAAAAGTTTAATTTCATTTTATGTTTTACTAAATTGTTGTACATAATTGCAGAATAATTACAACAATATAGTAATTATCAAATGTAGAGCACGAATTGTTTGAATTTTGGTTGATAAGATAGTTCATTGTTGAAAATGTTTTAACCCTAAAACTAACCAATAGACTACCACACGAATTATATTTGTCGAATTTATAAACGATATTCGGCTGATGTTATTATTATTGACATATAAATATCAACTGAATAACGTAGCATAAAAACAAAAGTAGATTTTCTTTTTTCATTACAAACTTTTGTATATAAAGCTGACCACCATTCTTCGGAATCATTCAAAGCAGTCAAAGCAGTGAGAAAACATATCACAAGAACAAATATTGAAACTTTAATACATTGAAAATATGAATTTCCAAACGAAGATAATTAACTTGCTTCTTGTACTTTTCCTTGGAGGCTTGGCATCGGGTAGAGAATATACGCCATCTTGTGGTGGTAAGTGAGATTACAATAAATTCAAATGTTTGAAAACGAAATGAAGGAATATGTGGTTGATGTCTCCCAACATTGTGCCTGGTGAACAAGGGTTCGGGACAAAGACGATTCATGACATTATGTGACATTATGACAGCACAATGTCATCGATTACCTAAAAGTGCAAATGTAATGGTAGAGTGTTGTTAAAAGACTTTGACACTTCCTAGCGACAAAGCAAATAAACAATTAGGCTACATCAGTTTTCTTTCTTCCAGATTGTAAGGACAGCAGCGATTTCTGCCATCAAGATTCTGTGAACTCGCTTTGCGATAACACGTCATTTCAAGGAAAGTTCATCAAAGAGAAATGCGCTTTGACATGTGGAGAATGCAAACTCTGCCCTGATACATTGGCACCGAGGCTCTGTGGTTCAGGTGAGGATAAGTTTGTTAGAAATCTTAATTTATTGTATTTACGAGGTATTTGTTTAGAGCGGTATGAGCAGCTGAGATAAAGAGATACGGTTAATTTGTTTTAATAAATTTGAACATTGTTTTAAATAATAATTATTCTACGTTGAAATGTTAAATATGAAGCAAACTAGATGCAACCTGTTGAGGTACTTGGGATATATTTCCAAATCTTTTTCAGAAAAGCTTTGAAACTTTTGTTATTATTATTATCTAAATTAACTTATTCAAAGTTACCTCATGCTACAAAACTGATGTGTACCACGACATCACTTCCATAAGTTAAATTAAAGATTTGATTGTTTATTATATTCCTCATTGATGCAGAACCATGTGAGGACAACAACAAACGATGCAGAATCTTCTCCATCTTTCGATTCTGCAAGAGAGGACCTTGGGCTCTTCTGGTGCAGAAGAAATGCAAGAAATCCTGCAGAGTTTGCAAACCAAACAACTGCGAACTTTCATTCCCTCCGTCGTTTCCATTTTAAAAAGAAAATATCTAACGGACACATAAACAACTGTGTAGCCTAGTGGTGTTTTGTAGGTAAAAGGCGATAGATATTTTTAGCTTTTTACTATTTTTATTCGTGTTAATAGCTTAGTCAATAAACATGCTACCGGTACTTTACAATTTTTTCAGTAGAATTAATTTTGCGATCATCGAATTGTATTTTACTGAAAAGTGTTTGGAAATTTATACATTAATAGTTTGCTGGTGTAATTTATTGCTTTGTTATAATTTGTTGCAAATACAACAAATGGGCATTTCAGCTTCGTGATGACCGTGATGTTCCACTGTCCACAAAGAGAAAAAACAGTGCAATCTGCAGCTGCGGAAGCATCCCTAGCAAACTGTGACCAAACAAACGATATCAATTCATGGGATGATGATGAAGGTGACTCGGTTGGTGTTTGCATATATTTTGAATCTTTACAGTTTATGGTTCGGCAAGGTACAAATTCCAAGGTCAAGTTTTTGCTTTTTGTTTTACAAAGAAACCAACTGATTCGTTTTCTTTGTGATTGCTTTTGATAATTATTAGGCAGATCGCCCATTTGAGGAAGTGTCTTCAGTACCAGATCGTCTCAGTTTCTTAAAAACTTCGAAACAAGATTGTCAAAGAAAAGTTAGGGTTATCAATTATTATAAAAGTTATCCTTGTAGGCTATTAGTTGGAACTTAAAGCTTTGCGTTGATTTAATTTAATCCTGACATGTTAGCTTGAAGTTTATGGGAATCATGGATCCCAAGCTTGTAGCTTGAAAGCTGTTGAAACTTTTGCTAGAACTTGTGTAATATGTGATGGTTGCAAAGCTCTCCTATGAGGGAATAAAAAAAACAAAGCTATTGGCCGGATCAATGTTGCGGCAGTGAGTAGGCCTATTGCGACACCAACAGGAGCACAGAGGTGGGCAAAGTTACTTTCAAAAGTAACTGAGTTACAGTTAAAGTTACTTGGCCAAAATAGTAACTGAGTTACCGTTACAGTTACCGATTTCAAAAATGTAACTAGTTACAGTTACTAGTTACAGTTACTAGTTACAGTTACTAGTTACAGTTACTAGTTACAGTTACTAGTTACAGTTACTAGTTACAGTTACTAGTTACAGTTACTAGTTACAGTTACTAGTTACAGTTACTAGTTACAGTTACTAGTTACAGTTACTAGTTACAGTTACTAGTTACAGTTACTAGTTACAGTTACTAGTTACAGTTACTAGTTACAGTTACTAGTTACAGTTACTAGTTACAGTTACTAGTTACAGTTACTAGTTACAGTTACTAGTTACAGTTACTAGTTACAGTTACTAGTTACAGTTACTAGTTACAGTTACTAGTTACAGTTACTAGTTACAGTTACTAGTTACAGTTACTAGTTACAGTTACTAGTTACAGTTACTAGTTACAGTTACTAGTTACAGTTACTAGTTACAGTTACTAGTTACAGTTACTAGTTACAGTTACTAGTTACAGTTACTAGTTACAGTTACTAGTTACAGTTACTAGTTACAGTTACTAGTTACAGTTACTAGTTACAGTTACTAGTTACAGTTACTAGTTACAGTTACTAGTTACAGTTACTAGTTACAGTTACTAGTTACAGTTACTAGTTACAGTTACTAGTTACAGTTACTAGTTACAGTTACTAGTTACAGTTACTAGTTACAGTTACTAGTTACAGTTACTAGTTACAGTTACTAGTTACAGTTACTAGTTACAGTTACTAGTTACAGTTACTAGTTACAGTTACTAGTTACAGTTACTAGTTACAGTTACTAGTTACAGTTACTAGTTACAGTTACTAGTTACAGTTACTAGTTACAGTTACTAGTTACAGTTACTAGTTACAGTTACTAGTTACAGTTACTAGTTACAGTTACTAGTTACAGTTACTAGTTACAGTTACTAGTTACAGTTACTAGTTACAGTTACTAGTTACAGTTACTAGTTACAGTTACTAGTTACAGTTACTAGTTACAGTTACTAGTTACAGTTACTAGTTACAGTTACTAGTTACAGTTACTAGTTACAGTTACTAGTTACAGTTACTAGTTACAGTTACTAGTTACAGTTACTAGTTACAGTTACTAGTTACAGTTACTAGTTACAGTTACTAGTTACAGTTACTAGTTACAGTTACTAGTTACAGTTACTAGTTACTTTCAGTTACTCATAAATCTCAACATAAACGCTGTAATCCAAATTTAAACAAACAATTATTTGCGAGAGGCGCATCCATTCTCCTCAACATTTATTAGATGTATCACGCACCCTGTGGTGCAAATTCTTTTCTAGTTACGCAGTTGCCTTTTCCTAATGTAATTTGTTTTCCGTCTGTCTGTTTTCCACACTACTGCTTATAATCGTTGCGTGTTTCTTGATACTTATATAGTCATTTAGTTATAGTTCTTTTCAAAAAGTTTAAATTTATTGCAATTTATACATATTTTCAGATTCCTGATGAGGGCTTAAGTTAAGCCAAAAACGTTTGACTGTTAAACTACTTGTAAATATGTAAAATAGATTGTTGTAATGCTCAACCCTGTGTTATTGTTGTGTTTTGCCTGTCTTTGGTACAAAAAAGCAAACTCTCTCCCGAAACTATATTCTCTTTAAATGCTCGAAACAAAGGAAATAATTTGTTTTTCCTGCTATGACTCGAAGTTACTTAGACATCGACTTCCGATTTTGAATCGAGAAAACAATGATGTAATAAGGTTGCGAACAGTGAACGTAACACCGAGACTTCGGGTCCTACATACTCCAAAACTACGGCTCCTGTACACCTCTGGCAGCTATACGACAAGCATGAACTGAGCTACCAAGTGTTGCCAAACACTTTTGCTAAAGATTGCATAGAAAGTCACATATTGATCAATCACCAAAAGCAATTAATTTAGCCAAATCAGTTCTCAAAAAGCGCTAAAAAAGAGCCAAATCGCCAAACCATAAATATGAAGCCAAACGTTAAAATCGCAAGATTTCTGGATTTTGGCGATGAATTCGCCAATATGGCAATTCTGCTCCATAAGACCACAAAACAAGAGCGCCGCGCATGGGAAGTGCTGCTCCGATACAGCTGCGAGAAGAATGCATTACTGCGCAACGCGCAGCATGACACAAACATGTGCAGAGAAATGGACGGCAATTAGAAACAGAAGTTTCAATACAAAAGTAACTTGTAACTGTAACTGTTGAAAAAATGCTAAAATAGGAACTAGTTACCGCGTTTCGTTACTTTTGGAAAATAGTAACGAAGTTACCGTTACAGTTACTCAAAAAGTAACTAGTTACAGTAACTAGTTACTTTTGTAACTAGTTACTGCCCACCTCTGCGGAGCATAGTATTCTTTTTAATTATATACAAATACTAGGACTGTTGTATGGAGTGTATCAGCCTCATAGGCTATGAGCTGCGTCAATTGTTGTGTCAACTCCTTGTTCCCCAAAGGCTAGCAAACCACAGTCAACAGCCTTACACTTTATCACTGATTTGTGTTCAATAATAATGGTATGCAATAAAAATTCATTTTCTAAACACATGGCTTAAACTTTATGATGTTTTGTAAATTTTATATATGAACTATATTTTACAGGCACCATCCCTTACCCTTTATCTCTGATTTGTGCTCGATAGTAGCCTAATGAGATGCAATAAAAATCTGTGTTTTTCCAAAAAAAACATACAACTTTATAGCATATTGTTTTATAAATTTTGAATGTTAACTATTTTCTACTCTCTCTCGCAATGAAAGTGCAGATTGCAAGCAAAGCCAAAAAGCAGTTGACGTCTGCCCCGATAGCTCAGTTGGTTACCGCGTGACTTTATGAACGAAAAAGCTTTAAGATCAAGCAACGCTAGTTCGACTCTCGGGTTGTGCGCTTGAGCAAAGCACGATAAGGACTGCTTTTCATTCAGCGGCATTTAATGGATGATATAATTCCCCAGCAACAACACTTCAACAATCTGAAACTTCACTCTTCCAATATCGGTAACCGGCCTTGTGTCAAGAGCCTCTACAGTATGCAAAACACCAGCAATAACCTACCAAGGCTTTGTCAGTCCTAGGATAAAGTTTCAAAAATCAAGCCAAACCAATCTATATCAAGCAAAAGCAAAACCTTAGTATTTTCATTTGCGTTGATTCAACATGTGACAACGACGTAGCGCAATAAACTAAATTGCTTATTGCTGGAGGTTTGCTTGTTTCTCACAAAGAAGTTTCAATTTTTTCTGTTTATGGTTCGCTCAAGTGACCATTCCCTATATAAAACCCGAGTTGCTGAGCACTTCTCACTTTTCAGCACAATCGACGAGTTTGAGGTCTGGGTTGTAGTCTAATGAAAGTTGAAACAAAATAACCGAATTAAACTGTGCTGCTTCTTGTCTTAGTGGTGAAAATAAGTTAGAACAATAACTTAGGCTATGAATCCTGCGTGGATGAGTTTGCATCATTTGTTGTTGAAAAGCTGTTTTTTCGCCAAAAAATCATGAAAAACCCTTTAACTGCCACGCTTTTTTTTGGACTTTTTTTAGAACTTGACTTGAGCGGGTCTTTAAATTCGAGCCGCTATATCTCGAGAACGGTAACTTCCAGAAAAAAAGTCAAAACATAAAAGTAGTTACATTTTTCACAGTCTTTTTGAATATGTTGACAGATTTTGTGTATTTTATTTTTAAATTTTTTGAAATTAAGCATAATTTTTGACGGACAACAAAATTTTAGTGCAATTTTTAGATCTTTTCAAAAAGTAAAAAAAATCTTCCACATATTTCAAGTTTAGCCTCTAGATGTCAGGCACACGGCTGCCACTTACACTTTGAAGGATTTTATCCCGAAATAGGGATTTTTCAACGCTTCGAAGGATAAAAAAAGGAAATGAAGATCGGAAGGGTTTTTTAAGGATTTTTAATAATGTCACAACGAAATTTTGTCTTAAAAAGGGAATTGTTGTTTTTAGCAATTTTACAGAAAATTTTCTTAATATTCCCTTTCAAAAGTTCTAAAAACGACTGGAATAACGATGATCAGCTGGTTTCCGTAGCCACTCGCCATTCGGAACCCCCTCTCACTCACTTTCCTATTCTCGCCTTTCCGTCGTTTGATTTCTATTCTTGCCATTTTGGGAATTGGACGTGAGTGACTGAGTGAGTTAGTTCTCAATCCTTTTAGTTAAAATTAGGTAGGCTATACATAATCGGTAGATTTACAGTTGAACTTCAGTAGCAACATAGTTAATAAATATACTTATTAACTATAGTAGCAATGACAAAGTTCACTGAGCTTCGAATTCGACGTACAGTTAGGTATGACAAGCTTAGGCTAGTGGTAGCCTAACGTTCTGGTTTAGAATTTAAGTTAGTTATTTTATAGCCTATGCTAACCTATTATGGTGTCAAAATGATAGAGCTAGCTAGGCTGTGTATACAACATGTATAGGCTACTGTAGTGCACACAGTTAGACTGAGTCAGTATCATGAATAGGCCTAGTATTTTTCATCAGTCTCAGATGATTGTGAAGACGTTACTGACAAGGAGAAAAAAAAGATAGCCTAGAGAACAAGTTAGCGCATCAAGGAAAACCGAACTAAACACAAAAATATATTTGTTAATGGATGGATAATTCGTTACTGGACATTTACCACCTGTAGGCTACATTTTCGGTGTTAGGGATAGGTTGGGAGTCCGGGTGGGGAAGGTGAGAGTGGTAATTGGTAAATGATGTCCAGGATTCCAGTTGGTAAAGCTGGAGCTGGTACCAGCTGGACAGTTAACAAAGGAAGTAAACCTACGTTATTGTAAAATATCAAATATATATATACAGTAGGCTATGTCCTTTTGTGTAGCCTACTGTTCTAATAAAACAACGTTGCTTCGACATAGGCCTACCGGTGCTACTGAAAAAAAAAAATTCGAGATTAAAATAACTTTAATTGAGATTATAATAACTTTAAAGTTGTATTGGCTCTTTTTTTAACTTAAATAACGTCAAAAATAACCTCGCCTATGAAGGAAATTTTGAAGGATTTTCCGCTTGAGAAACAAAGGGATTTTTCAGGACAAAAAAGGAAAAAACTGAAGAGGATTTATCAATTGTCAGAAGTGGAAGTACTGGCCACACCTAGACCTAGTGGTTTTCCCCTAGATCTTGTGGTTTTTGAAATAATCTAGTGGGCTAGTGGTTTTCTTGTACGGTATAATAATTTAGTGTTTTTTATAACCTTGAAATCGAATAATATACTTTAAGTTATTTTCTGGCTACCATTGTTAAAAATGGTTGTTGAATGAGGAATTCCCTATTTCAAACCAAATGTAGAAATGCAAAAATAATGAGAAAGGCAATATAACACAAGAGAACAACTGCACGCCCAGCAAGCTGGTGCTAGTGAGAAGCCCAAGTACGGATCCATAGGATACACTGCCTGATAGCCTAATTATATATTCAAGAAAAATGTACGACAAGTCCAAATTATATATATTATATCAAGTTATCTTGTTGTGTATCGCGATTTCGAATATTAAATTCTCTTCAGCAAAACTATATAATAGGCATAGTAAAATCTTCAGTATGTCAGTTCAACAACAGTGTTTTATTGTTGCTAAGAAACAAATAAATTAATCTGCGAGCAGTAGTTGCAATATTATGAGCATTGTGAAGGGAAGTCATACATTAGTAAAATGGAGTGACAAAAGCCAGGGAGGGATTCTAGGGAGGCAAGCCATCCTCGCACAAAAGTGACACAAAGCAGCTGCCCTATAGCAAATTGCATTATATTGCATATAACAAATTGCAAATGTAGAAGCCCTGTGTAACATCACTTTTGTGAATATAAAAGTTGTGTGAGCGAAATCAAAACTTTCCTATCTGGAAATTAGGTTGTCTGTTAGATTACAGAAAAACATTTACATTCTCCCTTTTGTCTGCAGCGCCCGGAAAAAACAAGTCTATTAACTATCTTAGATCTTGACAGTTTTCAGACTCAAAAGGAGTCTATGCGTGTTTTAGTCATACAGTGGCGCCCATATTTCTGAAGTTGTGTTATTTTTAACCGAATACTAAAAAGTTTGGGTGTTCATCAGGACAATTATCATTTCTAGCACTAGTTACAACGTTCATCTGATGAAATTGAAAGTAAAAGTAACAACAAACAAGATGGGGTGCAAGTATAGAATCCGCCCCCTGGTCAACATGACGTCACAAAACGGACGCAACTATTATTGGGAGAGTGAAAAAAGAGAAGGTAAAAAGCGGCGGAATGGAGTTCAGTTCAGTTCAGTTGTTTTTATTTCTGACCATCATATCAAAACAATACACGTCAACATAGCAAAGGTCGAGAAAAGGGTAGAAGCGACAAAACGCGAACGTTAAAACGTGCTTGTGACCGAAGTAAGTTATTGAGTTGAAAAAAAATTTGGCACGGTCGCAACACCTTCAGAAAAATTAAAGATATAAAGGGAAAATAAAAAAAAGAAAATGTTACAAAACAAAAACAAATAAATTTAGGCTATAGCTTTATTAGCCCACATAGCTTTAGTTGATATATTTAAGATTTGTATGGACAGTTGCTATGAAGATCGGCCATGGTGCGTTATCAAGAGTGGTGATGGTCGTAAGAGGAACACGTCTTGATGCGTTTAGCTCATAGCAAAGAAGAGCAAGGCAGGCAAAGATAAGGCGGAATGGACATGGATTTTTTGACAATTTTACTGTATTTTTACAATAAAAACATTAAACCAACATCGAGTGTTGAATGTAACTACCTAGAATGACATAAAATTTTCAAAATTGCATCGAATCAACTAAAAATTTACCCAATTAAACTTTAAAAATAAAAATATGAAACGTTTGCAACTAAACGTGTTGTAGCTATCTAATTTCTGCTCGCATTTTAATTTTCACAATAAAAATACCAATCTAACGCAACTGCAAAGAGTATGTCTTGCTTTATGCACGTGAAAAGTTTCAGGTTTATATCTTATCTACAAAACGGGCAATCGTCGTTCAAACGTAGCCGCTCAGCGACACTTTTTTCCAATGCGTTGTAAAGGCGAATCGATCCTTATTCAGTATAAGCCACCCCCTGTTTGCTGTGATCGGTAAATAGTGCTTCCACTAAACTTGCTGTAGTTTTCTCGTTTTTGCTCGGATTTTAACAATTTTGCCATCGTTGGAAAGCACGATCATGCATCTACACGAATCAATTAAACAGTAGCACTAAATAAGTACTAGCTTTATCTTGTGATAACTTAAACTTCACCAACTTATACCGATTCTCAGCAATTTAATTTTTATAATAAAATCATTAATCTTTACAAATTGAAAGAGTATGTCTTGCCTTATTCACCTGAAAAGTTTCAGGTTTATATCTCATCTACCAAACAAGCCATCGTTGTTCAAACTTAGCCGCCCAGCGAAGCTTTTTTTCAATGCATTGTAAAGGCGAATCGATCCTTATTCAGTATACGCCACCCCCTGTTTGCTGTGATCGGTAAATAGTGCTTCCACTAAACTTGCCGTAGTTTTCTCGTTTCTGCTCGGATTTTAACAATTTTGCCATCGTTGGAAAGCACGATCATACATCTACACGAATCAATTAGCTACAAATCCATAACAAGTACCATCCTTTTCTTGTGATAACTTAAACTTCACCAATTTGTACCGATTCTCAGCAATTTAATTTTTATAATAAAATCATTATTCTTTCACAAATTGAAAGAGTATGTCTTGCCTTATTCACCTGAAAAGTTTCAGGTTTATACTTCATCTACCAAACGAGCAATCGTTGTTCAAACTTAACCGCCCAGCGAAGCTTTTTTCCAATGCATTGTGCAGGCGAATCGATCCTTATTAGAAACGAGAAAACTGTAGCAAGTTTAGTTGAAGCACTATTTACCGATCACAGCAAACAGGGAGTGGCTTATACCATAGATATCTTACATTATAGATATGCAACTCAGCAATCGTGGAATTATCGTCACGCTCGACTGACTTTATGGACACAATCAACAATCAAGGTTGCCAGCTTGGCTTTGGCTAGCGTATCTATGGTAGGCTATTATTGTACGGTTTGGGCTTGGCGAGTAGTGGCTTTTGAGCTCCTTTGGAATATTTTGTTTGGCGTATATTTCAAGTTTTCACAGAATAGCCTACTATGAAAAATCAAGACAATAATCTTTCTTCACGTAGGTTATACAACTTCTGTTTCATGATCGTTGGAACTTTCATTTAAGCTTATTTCCAGTGACTCATTAAAGCTTGTTGTAGGCAGTTTACAAACCTGAGATAGAGGGGCGCCGGAACAATTTTAGGACGAGAGTTTTAGGATGAGATATAGCGATAATGCTGGACAACTCATTCGTTTTCCCGCTATTAGCCATGAAAGTCGAAATGTGAGACAGATGAATAATTGCAATAGCTTGAACAAGAAACAAAAGGTAAATTTCACATTCATAGCATCACAATCTGCTGCAAAGTATAAAATGTGTCCACGGGATAATTTGTGTGGGCCTACTGTAGGCTATAGGCCCTATAATTTGGCTATTTGCAGTAGCTTACATGACCTTAAAAGGGCACCATTGCCCCCCATCCAGAGAAAATGTGAGGGCAGGGGGCATCCTCCCCCCTGCTGAGACAGCTTCATTAGCATCACGGATCCAACCGCCGAACCAAGACAATTTTAATGTTTGGTACACACCATAACTAGGCTACCAAATGCTGTAGCACAGCTTTCGGTAGCCAGCAGTAACTTTCATTTTGGTAACACTCAGTAGATTAATTGAATAAAACTTCAGCTTGTCCTGGAACTACAGCTCCAAAAAAGGTCTTTACTTACTTATCAATGGTTGACAGCCTTTTTGTTAGGCATTGTCGGAAATTTTCAGGGGTTGTCAGGCATTGTAGAGTAGCTACTTTCAGGCATTGTCTAGGATTTCCAGGCATTGTCGAACATTATCAGTGGTTGACGGGGTTGTTAGGCATTATAGAACATTTTCAGGCATTGCCAAACATTTTCAAGGGTTGTCGAAAATTTTCAGGGGTTGTCAGGCATTGTAGAGTAGCTACTTTCAGGCATTGTTGGGAATTTCCAGGCATTGTCTAGGATTTCCAGGCATTGTCGATCAATATCAGTGGTTGACAGGTTTGGTAGTCATTATGGAACATTTTCAGGCATTGTCGAACATTTTCAGGGATTGTCGAACATTTTCAGGGGTTGTCGAGCATTTTCAGGGATTGTCAGGCATTGTCGGTAATTTCAAGGCATTGTCTAGGATTTCCAGGCATTGTCAATGCTAGACAACCCCTGAAAATGTTCGACAATGCCTGACAAACCCGTCAACCACTAATAATGATCAACAATGCCTGGAAATCCTAAACAATGCCTGGAAATTCCCAACAATGCCTGAAAGTAGCTACTCTACAATGCCTGACAACCCCTGAAAATGCTCGACAACCCCTGAAAATGCTCGACAATGCCTAAAAATGTTCCATAATGACTACCAAACCTGTCAAACACTGATATTGATCAACAATGCCTGGAAGTCTTAGACAATGCCTGGAAATTCCCAACAAATGTCTAAAAGTAGCTACTCTACAATGCCTGACAACCCCTGAAAATGCTTGACAATCCCTGAATATGTTCCATAATGACTACCAAACCTGTCAAACACTGATATTGATCGACAATGCCTGGAAATCCTAGACAATGCCTGGAAATTCCCAACAAATGTCTGAAAGTAGCTACTCTACAATGCCTGACAACCCCTGAAAATGCTCGACAATCCCTGAAAATGTTCGACAATTCCTGAAAATGTTTCATAATGACTACCAAACCTGTCAAACACTGATATTGATCGACAATGCCTGGAAATCCTAGACAATGCCTGGAAATTCCCAACAATGCCTGAAAGTAGCTACTCTACAATGCCTGACAACCCCTGAAAATGCTCGACAACCCTTGAATATGTTCGATAACGCCTGAAAATGTTCGACAATGCCTCACAAGCCTGTAAACCACTGATAATGATCGACAATGCCTGAAAATCCTACACAATGCCTAGAAATTCCCAACAATGCCTGAAAGTAGTTAGCCTACTCTACAATACCTGAAACCCCTGAAAATGTTCGACAACCCCTGAAAATGCTCCACAACCCCCCAAAAATCCGACAATGCCCGACAATGCCTGACAATGCCCGACAATGCCTGACAATGGGTATTTAGAGGTACCCTCTGTGACTGTGATTTGTTTTCAATCGCCAGAATCTCCATAAAGCAGTCTATGCGGAACGAGAATGTGACGTCATCACAAGCAATCCATACGTCAACTTGAAAACGAAGAAAGTTTTATTTAAACAAAAACCAAAAAAATATATTAAAAATAAAGTTGTTTTGCTGTGCCAAGTTTGAAGTCAATGCATACAGCCATAGCTACGCTGTTAGCCTTCAAACATCGTTACGCACCACTGAGTTGCATATCTATATATAAGATATCTAATTATCTATGCTTATACTGAATAAGGATCGATTCGCCTTTACAACGCATTGGAAAACGTGTCGCCGAGCGGCTACGTTTGAACGACGATTGCCCGTTTTGTAGATAAGATATATACCTGAAACTTTCCACGTGCATAAAGCAAGACATACTCTTTGCAGTTGCGTTAGATTGGTACTTTTATTGTAAAAATTAAAATGTGAGCAGAAATTAGATAGCTACAACACGTTTAGTTGCAAACATTTCATATTTTTATTTTTAAAGTTTAATTGGGTAAATTTTTAGTTGAATTGTTTGTTTTTTTGTTTGTTTTTTATATCTTTATCCTGTATTGCGGGAAAGCGGACTTGAGCGCTATGCATCGGTGTACGCCTTCCGACGCACACCTGACCCCAGGGGCGCCGGAACGATTTTTGACTGGGGGGGCAAGATTACGAAAAAAGGGCATTTTTGTTTACTAAAAGGCCAATTTTTTTTCAAGTTTTAAGATAAGACATAGCGATAATGCTAATCTATCAGCTCACTATGTATTGAGTAATGATAGCCTACAAGTGTCCGGTATACAAAGAAGGGCATCATGCTATTTTATAATGATGTAACCTACTGTCAAGCCTTAAAGCAGCCTGTGGCCATGGCCGCTAAGTAGTGCTTGAATGAACCGCCGGTGCTACCTCCTCAATCGGCCAAATTTGGCCGCCGGTCTCTCCTAGCCAATTATTTAATTTCGCAATACAATGATCGTGGATTAAATGTCGAAAACATGCAGTATCAAAGAGTGACGCAAAGTTAGGTCAGCGCGTCATAATCGCCACTGTTGCATTGTGTGGGGAATATTTGTTATTGATAGAATATCCATCTGCGATCGCCAGCGCTGTAAGTCTTGTTTGTAATTCCCAACGTTTATTTTAACAAAGTCTTAATCCGAATTGCTAATTTACATCGGCTGGCAATATTGTCGTTTTTATGTCGATTCGATGTTGTCGGACATTGAACCGTTGTTAAAAAGGAGAACAAAGTTACTTGACATCAATGGGGAAAACATTTTTTGATCATATTTGCAAAAATTATGCTTCTTTTAGTAATGTCTTTTAATAATGTACATCATTGAAATAGCTAAAACCTCAATTGCTAAGGCAACAGGATCAGATGTCAGTAGATGTAACAGAAAAAATATTTCGCACTTGCTAGTGCATCGTCAGTTCTGATAAAGGGCAGTTAAAGCCTACAAGTAATGTTTTAATCATTGAAATACTTGTTTTATTACCTTGCCGTCATCGTCAACACATGTCGAACGTTGTTTTTCGTTGCTAAAAATAATTCTAGGGGAGTAGCGAACTTTTATAAAATCAGCAACATTGGAGACACTCGTGCGAGTGTCGTTTGAATAGTACTGGATTACAATCCCGATAAAGCAGTTATTGCGTGGTGCAGCGATTCTATTGTAGGACGTCGCCCAGGCCCAGACTTCAACAACACTAAGTGATCATTTTAGCATTGTTGCAAGTTTAATTCTATTTACTTGTGCTATCGTTATTTTTATTTTGTATTTTGGCCTCCAAGCACGCAGATTTGGCCGCCGAGAAGGAGCTCCCGGTAGGCCACGATGGCTGTCGAAAAAAAAAAGAGTTTTAAGGCCTGTACTGTGTTGCAAAATTTTGTGCCGTAAATATTATTTTGAGGCAAAAATGAAAGATTATAATTAGGCTAAAAGCGAATAGTAGAAATTGTTATATTGCAAAATGTGCAGTAGTTTACATGACTTTAAAAGGGCACCATTGCCCCCCCTGCCCCTCCATCTGCAGAAAATTTGAGGGCAGGGGGGGCATTTGCCCCCCCTGCCCCCCCGCTTCCGGCGCCCCTGCCTGACCCACGCTGCAGCCGACGGCAATGTCTGTTTCCGGTTGTTTACTCTACTTATGAATTTGGTACTACTCATTAGTCGAAATCGATCACTGGATAGAGGCCATTATCGTAAAGTTTCTTGCCCAGAGAAACAACAGCAAGTGCGGTGGCTGGAGTCGAAAATGTAGCCTCTCGACTGCGAGCCCAACGCGTTAACCACTCTGCCACTGCTGCCGAATTGATGCGATTTGGTAAATTTTATGTCATTCTAGGCAGTTATATTCAACACTCGACGTTGGTTTAATATTTTTATTGTAATAACACAGTAAAATTGTCAAAAAATCCATATCCATTCCGCTTTATCACCTTCATTCCGCCACTTTTCAGCATCCTTTTTCGCCCTTTATGTAGTAGTTGCGTCCATTTTGTGACGTCATGTTGACCAGGGTGGCAGATTCTATACTTGCACCCAAGATGTGGGGTTGCCAGATTGGGCGTTTTTACGCCCATTGGGCTACTTTTGATTTCTCCAGGCGCCAAAAATTCGCGTTGGGCGCGCTTTTTTGACTGGCGCCCAATTGGGCTACTTTTTTTTTTAAATGTGATATAGCTTTTTATGTAAAAATTGTATCATGTTTAAGATTTTTACCTAATTCGTAGTTATTTCATTGAGGAGCAGCGTTTTTTGACGCCTCTTTCAGGCAGGGTTACCAATTTGGTATAAAGATGACAATTTTCAAAAATGTGCATGTTTAGGCTTTAATATCTGGCAATCCTGGTAAATTAAGTGATCCAGGTTTTCATGAAAATGTAGTGGACATCAGTTCAGTTTGTTTTTATTTCTGACCATCACAACGAAAAACAATGTAATTATGTCAAACATAGCAGGGGTCTAGAAAAAGGTAGCAGCGACAAAACACGGACGTTATAACATGCATGGACAATCAGTTATGGCATGGTCACAACACCTTGGGGAGGAAGACAAGCACCTTCACGTGGTCCTCCCCGTCAGTAACATACAAAATTATACAAAATACGTATGCGAAACGAAGCTTGTCAAACAAGAGCTAATGAGACTGTTCAGCGCAGGGTGGGTAGGAAAATGCCCTTTTCAGGGCACGGCAGTGCTCGCACTGTCGAAAAGTACCGACGACCCACAGTACTGCAGCTGAACACCGAGGGCATCACGGCCAGCAAGCTCAACATCATCGAGCACCTGGCCACCAAGCAACAAGCCCTCATCATCCTCCTCCAGGAGACTCACTGTACATCTGTGGATAAGTTGGTAATAACCAACTTCACACTCGCAGGCGCAACCTGCAGCAGGAAACATGGCCTCGCCACGTTTGTCCATGACCGGCTGAGCTGGTCCTTGGTTGACCAATCCCAAGCTCAATCGGAGATCGAGTGGCTTTGTGTAGATGTAGCAGGCTACAACATCGTCAATGTCTACAAGCCCCCACCTTCGCGGATAACATCAACAGCCATCCCAGTGTTCCCCCACCCCAGCCTCTACGCTGGCGATTTTAACTGCCACCACACTGACTGGGGCTACAACTCCATCAACAACGACGGAGATAGTCTGGCCGCTTGGGCAACCAACAACAACCTCGCCCTCTTATACGATCCTAAGGGCGCACCGAGCTTCCACACCGGTCGTTGGAACACTGGCACGAACCCAGACCTGGCTTTCGCAAGTGATGACCCAATG
Source organism: Aplidium turbinatum (assembly GCF_918807975.1). NCBI lineage: Eukaryota > Metazoa > Chordata > Ascidiacea > Aplousobranchia > Polyclinidae > Aplidium > Aplidium turbinatum. The sequence goes on from NC_137480.1 coordinate 24,418,932, forward strand.
ATCGCCAGCCGGACAGACGTGTGCTAGAGAAGTTCCCAAGGTCTCAACACCGACCCTCGCTAATCACTGCCCCCTTGCTTGCCACACCTATTCCGAGCAAGCCTGTCAAGCGATGGAACTTCAGAAAGGCCGATTGGGAATACTACAGCTTCCTCACAAACGAAGCTACGCAGTACCTCCCATCCCCACACACCATCAAAGTGGATGAAGCCTACCAGGACTTCTGTGATGCAATCATATCTGCGGCAAAAGACTCCATCCCGCGAGGTCGACGGAAAAACTACATACCTTGCTGGGATGTGGAGTGTGACAGGCTTTACCGCGACTTCCTCCGTTCCCCCCAGGGTACCGCCACCCAGGGCCTCTGAGAGAAATTTTCACTAGGGGTACGAAGAGTCATTCCGGGCCCCCCTCTCACTCCGGGCCCCCTTTGTCTTGGGCAAAAAGTGTGATGTTTGCTTAGGCGTATTGCACACCACACAACATTTTACTGCAGAATTGGACATCTGTGCGCAATAATAGTATCAGGCTGCAATAAAACTATTATTTTGTGTTGTGCATATCATGTGATTTGACCCTCGCCAATTTCTGTATCCTGCATTGAATTCGTGTGTCAGTTATTGATGGTGCTGTAGGCCTACTGCTGTTGAGTAGGGTGGCCAAAAAAAATTGAAATTTTTTATTTTTGTTTGCACACCCTCTCATTTGAGAAGGATTCATGAAAAAATGACACTGTGAAAATTTGAAGTGAATCCGACAAGAGGAAGTGCTCTCCCACTGACCTCAAAGTTTGCTTTCTTCGGCATAATTCGTCAAAATTCCTTGAATATGTGAGGTAATTCTTTTTTGACTTATCTACAGTACATTGCAGTTGCAGCATTTTTGTTTTAACCATTGTTTTACTCTGAATTTATGATATAATAAGTGTTTCCACATGCAGAAAAACAGAAATAATACGCAAAATAGATCACATTCACAAGCGTTTGGTATGAAATTAAATGCACTAAACTTTAGCTAAAACCGCATAAAAGTACGTTCACCAGTCACGATCGCAACGCTTCAGGTGACAACACATTGCCCAGAAATTGCAAGAGAAATGTTTGTAAAGAGTTAAGCCATTGGTTGACTATATTGCACTTGTTGGAAGCAGCTTTCTGTGGTGCTCGACCACTTGATAGAGGAGCTGGCGCTGTTGTTCATTTTTTGTAAAAACTTCATTGAAGTCAGTTAGCTAATTTGACTGCCCAGTGCCCGCTCTGCACAATCATTGACGGCTTTGAGATGACGCCAAACTTTGCATGCTTCTTTATAATCGTCACAATCACGCCATGTGTCGACAGAAGCAGTGACTCGAAAAGGTTAAGTGAACGCTGTGTTACAAACTGTGCCAAAGAGAGACGTTGAAACTTGACAATTTTGTTTGGGGCAACACGACCAACATCTTCGGGAAATGGGTCTTTCTCAAGAGCATTAACGATTGCCTTCTTTTCATCATCTGTGTTATTATCACTGAATAAAGGCAGTGCAGCAAGATCCTCACTGATGTACCACAAGCGCAACCTCAACTTTTTTCTGCCACTTGAGAAATTGCATTGTCAACCTCTTTATAATTCTCTGTGAGTGGTAACATTGCTAGGTCATTTGTTGGGGCAGATATTGATGTAGGTGCTGCAAACCAAAAAGTGGCATAGTAATTAGTAGTTAATATTACTTCATCTGCAACTGTACTGCACGCAAGTGGCAGTGTAATCTTATTGACCTTCATCTCGTAGTAGAGACGGCAAAGAACCACACCCCATACAGGCAGTTGACATGGCCCTCAAGAGAGTCAACAAATGGACACCCACTCTCTAGTGTTGACTCTCTTGAGGGGCTATGTCAGCTGCCTGTATGGGACGTGTGGTTCTTCACCACCTCTACTACATGAAGATCAATAAGGTTACACTGCCACTTGCTTGCAGTACAGTTCTTGTGAGTGAAAGCTATTATGGCTACCACTGCAAAGACTCACCTTGTTACCAAACTAAAACGCATCCATCAAGAGCATATAAGAGAATCAAAGCACAAAAAGAGGCGAAATTCAGCTTCCCAGCTGACCTCAGAAGCTGACTTCACCCTGAGCTTAAGTGCATTATTTGATATTGCACATGCTAACTGGGAATGCCGCACAACAATACCAGAAGACTGCCAGTTTTTGATAGACCAATGTGGTGCATGACAGATACTGATGACAACAGAGGACCCAATGCATCGGCAAGCTGCTGCAAAGTATAGAAAGCACAAAGATGATGAACAAAGACGCAACAGAAATCGCATTGATTCAGTACCATCAAGTGCTGCTGCTTTCTCATCTAAAAATGATCAGCAGATGATGAAGATTCTTCCAGTGACCCACTGTTAGCACCGTAAATCCAAATAACACCAAAACAAAAGAAAACCCAGTAGGAGCAGCCATTACCAATACGCTGCATTATCGATAATCCACTGTTTAATGAAGCACTGATCAGAACTATAACATCAAGTCGTCAAGCAATGATGATCGTCACTCTTGCTGTTGCTGCAGCTGGAATTGATATAAATGAATTGACAATGTCACATTCCTTTGTAATGAATGCTCAAAACACCTCACGTGAAAGCCTGGCAGCTGCAGTGCGGCAAAAATTTAAACCAACAGTTCCACTTGTTGCTCATTTTCATGGTAAACATTTGACTAATGTCAATGGCACAAAGTGCGACTCTTTGGCCATTGTAGTTTCTGGTACGCATGTTGAGATACTGCTTGGCATTCCGAAGCTGCCTGTTGGAACGGGATCACTAATGGGCCAAAAAGTAGTGGAATTCATACACGAGTTGTAGCAGAGCATTTAGCTGCACTTTGTTTTGACACGACATCAAGCAATACGAGAATCCACACTGGAGCTATCACTGTTGTGCACTGTGCAGCAGGCATTTAATCGAAGGCTGCTATTTCTTGCATGCCATGATCTCAAAGTCGTCAATGATTGTGCAGAGCGGGCACTGGGCAGTCAAATTAGCTACTGACTTCAATGAAGTCCTTACGGAAAATGAACAACAGCGCCAGCTCCTCTATCAGGTAGTCGAGCACCACAGAAAGCTGCTTCCAACAAGTGCAAGTAAAAGCCAACAGCTCCATTAAATAAAATCAATGGCTTGACTCTTTACAAACATTTCTTTTGCTTTTCCTGGGCAATGTGTTGTCACCTGAAGTGTTGCGATCGTAACTGGTGAACGTACTTTTATGCGGTTTTAGCTAAAGTTTAGTGCATTTAATTTCATACCAAACGCTTGTTAATGTGATCTATTTTGTGCATTATTTCTGTTTTTCTGCATGTGGAAACACTTATTATATCATAAATTCAGAGTAAAACAATGGTTAAAACAAAAATGCTGCAACTGCAATGTACTGTGGATAAGTCAAAAAAGAATTACCTCAAATATTCAAGGAATTTTGACGAATTATGCCGAAGAAAGCAAATTTAGAGGTCGGTGGGAAAGCACTTCCTCTTGTCGGATTCACTTCAAATTTCCACAGTGTCATTTTTTCATGAATCCTCCTCAAATGAGAGGGTGTGCAAACAAAAATAAAAAATTTCAATTTTTTTTGGCCACCCTACTGTTGAGGTGTCGCTTATTGCAGGCTACATCTTTAACGTAAAATTTCTAAAATCATTTTTTTTATTTCTCTTAGATGTAGCTTATAATTATATCTGAAGAGGACACTACCGGTATGTCATAAATTATGTAATCATAAAAACCGGTATGTCGAAAATTTGGATTTAGTAGTTTTTTCATGTTTTTTTTGTGTGTTTAATGTTAAATCCATTAACGTTAGCCTACTGGGTGTTTTATGTATCTGTTACAAAGCCAAGCTCTCTACCAAGGCTCAAACATAACATTGTAGGGACCCGAATGAATTTCCATTGTTTTTAGCTCTCTACAAAATGTAATTCTCACATAACATTTACGTTTCTTAAAAACTCACTGAACCCAAAAGTGAGAATAAATCTAGGCTAGTTGCGTTTCTTAAGAAAACTCAGTTGTTGTGCACCGAGATAATATTGATGGATCATTTTTTACTCAAATAACCTACCACCCGCAGCTTTCTCAAGTGAGTCTGTTAAAATGGCCATTTATTGCTTATTCAGTATATCCGCGATTCACCTCTGCAATGGAATCTCACTAGCAGGAGTTCAACCTAGTTTGTAAACATTGTTGGAATTCGCCAATTTTAAATTACGAAACTGTTTCTTTTTCCTTTTTCCGAAAGTGCTTTATATACCTCTGCACAAAACAATTTTGACTCATGATATAATATAAGATTTACTCATAAAATTCAATTTTAACAGAGACTCATAATTTTATTGAAAGTAGACTCAGACTCATAAGATAACTTTTCAAATTCAAAATTTGAATTCAACTCGAACCCCTGCATTGGGTTATTGGAATAATAAACAATCCAAATAAAAAACCGAGAACCCCTGCATTGGTGCCTTCCGAGTGTTGTCTTGGCAAGAAAGAAGTAAGAAGAACAAGAAAATTCAACCAAAAGGGATTATTAGTTTATTAGAACAAGAAAATTTCAACCAAAAGGGAATATTAGTTTAAAGTCAACTTCAAGCCGAAGATCGAAAAGCAAAGACTTTCCGCTATACGAAACATTCCATCGACGAAATTCAACCTACGGCAAGTGCTTATTTTAATTTTGTTTTTAATTTAACAATTGCCTTCCATCCAAAGCCCAATTTTCAAATGGAAGCGATAATGTTTTATCTCATATTGGTAAATAATTTCTCATTTGCAACACTATTAGACGTTGTAGAAACTATGTTGATAATTAACTTGTACGCTTGTTTCTCATACATTTCTGCATATTGCATTTTAACGTTAAAGCAAAAAGCGCCTTTGCCTATTTCGCAAAAACAACGTCATTCCCCATGGATCGTCGATAGAGACAAATGCCTGTAATTCAAAAGGAACGCATAATTTTTGTTGACGACTTTAGCTTTCGAATCACAATGCGCTAACAAAATGGCTTGTTGGATTGAATGAATGAACACGTAGTATTTTTGTCGCCAGCCTTTTCAAAAGTATTTTTAATTGCAAATTGATACGCGTTGGTTAAACTCTCGTATTTTCTCTCATTTATCTTTACTCTCTGTTCTACAAAATTTCGGCATAGTTCTTACTATAAATAAATCTCTATTTTTTCTAAATATATACAAATTTGCGCTGGCGCATTTTGTTGATGAGAGACAAAATTTCTGACGTAATAACGCTTTTTTGATAGCACTGATTTTTACAAGCTACTATGCTTGAATTTTTTGTTTATTGTCTGAGCAGCGTGGCTAATGGAGCAATCAAGCCCCCACGCAATCTTGTCTGAGCAACGTGGCTAATGGAGCCCAAACTTGGCCCCCACGTACCCTTTCAAAGCATGTGGCTAATGGTACCTAAATGTGGTCCCCACATAGCTATTTTTTACTTTTATCGAGGTCAACCTGGCATGTTGAAGGGCATGTTTTGACATAGCCTGAGAAATAGCACAGTCTATTCTCATTTGTAAAACAACATTGTTTAGGTCCTCAAATACATTTTACAATCGCATCGCGATACACTGCAACTATAGCAGGTTTTTTTGCAGCTCAAGCTAAATCGCTGGCTGTATTTTTTGCCGAAGCTTTTTGCAACTTCATAAACGAAGTTCAACTTCTGCACAAGTGCCATCCGTCAGTTGTGGTCAGATATTTTGATTCTCGTCAATCGATCGCGTTAGTCAAATGCGTGTGTTTTTTTCTCTCTTCGTTTCAATACTCTACCTCTACATTCTTTCAACGTTATCTTGCGACCTTTTCAATGTTTCTTTACCTTTTTCTACATCCCAGACGGTATTTCTAAATTATCTCTAATTCGCCACCAATGATTAGACTGTTTGCTTTTTTTCGGAATAAGAAGTCTTGTAGTGAGTGCTGCTGTAATTGTTAATTGCTCTTGCGTGAATTAATTCGCTTTGCATTGTTTTGATGTCGTTTTTTATATACTGTTTTAGCTACGACACATTATTTCTGCACCTTGTATTTGTATTACTTTCAGGAGAAATCAACAGAGCATATTTACTGGCAGTGACGCACAAAGCCTGGTTCGATTCGGAAAGCTCGAAACGCAACAAAACACTCTGATGAAGCGAGAAACGAGAAGCCTAATCATATCGAACTCTGAAGTATAAAGACATTATCCGAATCAAGCCAGAGACTTAAAGACGAACACACGCCACGCTCGCATGATTTCTCTTTAAAAAAAAAAAAAAAAAATATATACATAAAAAAATAAAAATTAAACATGGCAAGTCAAGGCTTGCTTGCGCCAGACTTTCATCCCATGAAACTTGCGATTATTTTTAACACGCTTCTATAATTTTGTGCCTTTGTTTGCTTATCATTTAACGCCATTTCGTCATGCCTTTTAAAAGGATTTTTCAATCCGATTTTTATGATCTGCATAACCACATTATTGCATCAATTATCGTGTTTATTTTTTAATTTTACTTTCACTTTTTTGTTAATTTTAAGACGTGTGATCTTCGATCCCACGGTCTTAAAATTTGCAGGGAGTGATTGTAGGGACCCGAATGAATTTCCATTGTTTTTAGCTCTCTACAAAATGTAATTCTCACATAACATTTACGTTTCTTAAAAACTCACTGAACCCAAAAGTGAGAATAAATCTAGGCTAGTTGCGTTTCTTAAGAAAACTCAGTTGTTGTGCACCGAGATAATATTGATGGATCATTTTTTACTCAAATAACCTACCACCCGCAGCTTTCTCAAGTGAGTCTGTTAAAATGGCCATTTATTGCTTATTCAGTATATCCGCGGTTCACCTCTGCAATGGAATCTCACTAGCAGGAGTTCAACCTAGTTTGTAAACATTGTTGGAATTCGCCAATTTTAAATTACGAAACTGTTTCTTTTTCCTTTTTCCGAAAGTGCTTTATATACCTCTGCACAAAACAATTTTGACTCATGATATAATATAAGATTTACTCATAAAATTCAATTTTAACAGAGACTCTTAATATTACTGGAAATTAACTGAGACTCATCGTGTTACCTTTGTGCCATCGAAGCTTTGTTACGCCAGCAGCGGTTCTGCTGTCAATAAGGGGTTATAAACATTTAAATCAACAATAAAACCTAGAACCCCTGCAACATCTTGTTAAAACATAATCAAGTTAATTATCTGATTCCGAAATTCATTTTGAAGTAAAATAAGCGTGAACTCTGTCAAATAGTTTTTAAAAAACAAAAAAAAAAACACCCGGGCTTTTTGCCTGGGTTTTTCTCAAACCTGCTTTTGCTACACTATGCCCCTCTCCCCCCAGGACAGGAGAAAAACTTACTCTTATGATTTAATTTAGGGTGCTTTTAGCAGAATATTTTTGCACGTAAAGTATTAAATTACAACTTTGGGCTCCTAATTTCCTCGAAAGGCACTCGATTACCTTTCTGGGCCCTTTTGCTAGATTACGGGCCCCCAAGACTAAAGAATAACAACTTTTATGCTTGAAATCAGTTGTTTAAAATGGTTTTAATCAAACACTTTTGCGCGTAAACTGGGTTAGCACAATTTTGGGCCCCCCAACAAACACAGGCCTGGGCCCTTAAGGGTACGCCGTACCCTCCGTACCCCCTTCTCATAGGCCCTGCCGCCACCACCAACTCAGCAACAGCCCTGCTGGCAAGATTGGATTCAAAGAGGAAGAAGCGCTGGACAGAAGCCATAAACTCAATCGACTTCACGCACTCCAGCCGCACAGCATGGAGTACACTCAACAACCTCACTGGCAGATCACGTGCCTCTCGTCGCCAATGCCCCATTTCAGCAAACGCCATCGCCTCACAACTTGTGAAAAATGGAGTGCACAGAACGAGAGACCGTGAATCAGACAAGTCCGTCCTCAAGGAATTGACGGACCTCTGGAAGGTCCCAACACCTGTCGAGGGCAACATCTCTGGTGAGTTTACCCCAGAAGAATTTGCCTCCGCCCTCCAGCACCTAAAGCCAGGCAAATCCCCGGGCCTTGACCACCTATGCCCGGAACTAATACTCCAAGATGCCCCCTCTATGAGGTCCTGGTTAAAAGAATTCCTTTCCTGCTGCTTGCGTCACCTGCGCATCCCAAGAATCTGGAGAAGAGCCCTAGTGGTTGCAGTCCCAAAGCTGAAGAAGCCCCCAGGGGATCCGAAGAGCTACCGCTCCATCTCTCTGCTCTGTATCCCCTTCAAGATACTCGAAAGACTTATCTACGCCCGTGTCGAACCGATAATAGACCCTCAGCTCCCTCGGGAACAAGCCGGCTTTCGCCACGGAAGATCAACTGTAGACCAGGTCACTCTGATGACCCAAGACATCGAGGACAGCTTCTCGGCAAAAAAGAAGGCTGGCGCCATGTTTGTCGATCTCACGGCTGCCTACGACACTGTATGGCACAGCGGCCTTACCTGCAAACTACTCCGTCTCCTTCCTGACAGGCACATGGTCCATATGATTATGGAACTTGTGCAAAACCGCAGCTTTACGCTTTCCACCGGTAGCGGCCGACGAAGTAGACTACGTCGACTCAGGAACGGCGTCCCACAGGGCTCTGTCCTGGCTCCCTCCTCTTTAACACTTACATCTATGACCTGCCTGACACCATCTCCAGGAAGTATGCTTACGCAGACGACCTGGCTTTCCTACATCCAGCCGGAAATCGGCAGTCAATGGAGAAGAACCTAAGCCAGGACATGTCAACTATATCAACATATCTCCAGAAATGAAAGCTACAGCTCAGCAAGGCGAAGACAGTGTCGGCGGCCTTCCACCTAAACAACAAGGAAGCAAAACGTGAGATCAACATTTCCACCGATGACGAACACCTCCCCTACTGCGCCGAACCCACCTACCTCGGCGTAACCCTGGACAGGTCACTCACGTACCGACGACACCTGGAGTCACTGCGCAAAAAACTATCTGCGCGCGTTGCACTTTTAAGGCGGCTGGCGGGTTCCGGCTGGGGAGCTGACACGAAAACCCTTCGCACAGCTACCTTGGCCCTCGTCCATTCTACCGCTGAGTACTGCGCACCAGTGTGGTGCCGCAGCTCTCACACCCGCCACATTGACACCGCCATCAATGACGCACTACGCACTGTGACTGGATGCCTGCGTCCCACTCCAACGGACTGCCTTCCCATCCTTGCAGGCATCCAACCTGCTGAGCTTCGCCGTAACGGAGCCATGATTTCCCTTGCTCGCCGCGCACTGGACTCCGACCACCTCCTCCACAGTACATTCCAGCGCCTACCTGGAGGACAGCAGCGACTGAAATCAAGACGCCCATTTGTGCCTGCCGCACGAGAGCTTCTGAACAACGTTGAAGATCTTGGAATAAGTGCGGCACACTGGACGAACTACACATGGAACATGGAGTGGCAAAACAACACCTCCCGACTCCGTGATTTCCTACCCGACGTCGATCCCCACCCTCCGGGAATGTCCCTCGCAAGACTTGCGTGGGTCCGGCTTAACCGCCTACGAACCGGCGTCGGTCGCTTTCGTTCAGACATGTGCAAATGGGGCCTGGCTCCCTCACCGGGATGCGAGTGTGGCGCCACAGACCAGACAGTAGAGTAGATCATGTCGTCCATGACTGCCCAATCCATCAACCACCACATGGAGCGCTTGGACTGAAGGCCCTGGATGACGAGACTGTCGAGTGGCTGATGACATCATGCCCAAACATATAGTCCAGAAGAACAGCTCATACGATGAAGAAGAACACCTTAATAAAGTTTTTACAAATGTAGAAAGATGAAAAAAAAAGTAAATTTTTTTTTTAACAATTTATATGAGTAAGAATAAACAACACAAAAAAATAGTTTCTACGTTGATCGACCTTGGTGTCTTGAGTGGAACACTCTTGATGCGTGAGCTCATCACGAAAAGCAATTAAACCATTTTTGTGTTTAGGTACCGGCAGTGCTGTATTCGAGGGTATGCGGCGGTATGTTCTCTGCTTTTTCAAGCAACTATAGTATGCTCTCTGGTTTTCCAAAAATAAACAATTTTGTACCTCTCGTCCAAGTTTGATGTTGATCATGTTATGGTAAAAAAAAGATTAGTAATTTGCAAGTTGTGAACTATTTATCATTTTAACAAATCTGACAGTACGGTATACCCTGTGCTTTTTTTACGAATACAGCACTGGGTACCGGAGACCGGTACTTGTTTGTAGTTGTTTTAACAAACAGTTGAGTGAATGCATGGTTGCCAATCTGTCTGAAAGATGTGAAGAACTGGAAAAACACTTATAGTTTGGGACTGATGATCAAGAAGAATTTTATATAATAGCCTACCGGTATCTCTTTGCTTGGACTCCATTTTGGGCTCCATTTTAGAACCCCCCAAAAATTGGGCTACTTTTTGCATAAGCTCGGGCTCTTTTTTATATTAACTTCTGGCAACCCTACCAAGATGGTTTATTGCTTCACTGACGTTTCGCGCACCATGACAATGCGCATCCTCAGAGCGAATAGCATACAAAATAAAATTTCACAAGGTTATATACTGCAGTGCGATTGAAGGCTAGAAAAAATAAAACATGCAATAGTTTAAAAATTGGCCAATGATGTGTGAGCGGTTACTTTCTACGTTAAATTACGTAAAATAAACGTCCAACATTAATCATAAAAATTCGAAGCAGTGACGACCAACAGAAAAAATGCGATTGAAGGCAAGAGAAATATAACACAATGTTTTAAATATTGGCTAATGATGTGTGGTTACTTTCGACGTTGAATTACGTAAAAACTTCCAACAATACACATTCAATTCAATTTAATTTATTTTTCTTTGTCAGAATGCAAAAGAAATGATATTGTGAAAAAAAAATACAGTAACAAAACTAACAAAAGGAAAAGGTGGCAAAACCTTAATGGTTTAAGACGCGCGTGAAAGGATCTAATATTGCGGTATATGCATCAATAAGTATAGTTAAGCACGGCCACCAAACCTGATACTTTAAAATAAGTTGATGAATTAGTTACGAATCAGTCGCCTCCTCGTTCCTGGAACAACTGGAGCGCCAATTCTTAAAGCAATGAGAACACGACTGAACCCAACATCACAAAAACAAACTAATATACACAGTTACACACACATATTGAAATTACGTAACGGACTATCAAAACAAGGACTATTTACAGATTTCATACAGAAATAAAGTGTTCGCAGCAACGATATTAAGTAGCCTATATATTGCAGAACAAATACATGATATGGCAGCTCATTATCAAGATAAAATAGTTAAAAAAGCTTTGTTTTTTAAATTAATTTCCTGCACATGTAAGAGCATAAGAAGCATGATGATATAGCAGCGTGTTTTTGGTATTTCTAATAAGAGTTGAATCATCTTTTATAGCGTCAATGAGGGATGGAGTGTTTTTGGTATCGCTAATGAGAGGTGGAGATTCTTTGGTAGTGCCGATGAAGGATGTAGTGTCTGAGTTGTTTCAAGCATCTTTTCCAAACCAACCTAAATAATAATCTTACGAAAAGTCAAGCGATCCTCTGAACGAACATAATAGCTTATAATAATCAGGGAGTAGTTAGATGCAAGCTGGTAGTAACTTAGTGATATATTCTTATCTGGCAAATATTAAATTATACAAAATGGTATAGTACCGTAGCATATTCAATTCATGGAAGAGTAAAGATAGTAATCATCATCCTTATCCGGTCGGGTGTAATATATAAGATATACGTATAGTAAGATATGTTAATGTATAATATAGTAATTTATGATATGTAGGATAAATTTACAAAAGTGGCATTTGGAAAGGCATGTTATACCAGGATATGGTGCAACAATCAATAATACAGTCAGATAATTAAAGAGTTACAGCATAGGTTGTTAGAGGTTAATTTTCAAAACGCAAGTGCTTTTTCAGGTTACTGCAAAATATTGAAAAGATTTTAATTTCAGTGATGGTTTTCGGGAGATGGTTCCACACTTTAACTCCACTAAACTGAATAGATTGTTGAGTCAAGCTTTTGGAGAAGTAGGGGAGGAAAAAGTGATTGTTGCTTCTGGTTGATATTGAGTGCAAATTGTTATTAAGTTGAAATAGAAAATTAAAACATTGGGGTAAGTGATTGTGTTTGAGTTTGAACATAAATTTTGCAGTTTCTATTGTGTATAGTTCGTCAATTGTGAAGAAATTATGGGATTCAGAGTGATTTGATTCATGTTTTGCAATCATTTTTATAAATTTGTCGCAAATCTTTTGAAGCTTTTTTAAAACAGTTACATGACCATGCTTCCATACACTTATGCAATACCGGAGATTACTTTCAATTAAGGAATGGTAAAGGCAAATCAAATTGTTGGTGTTTAGGTAGGGCTTAACCTTGCAGATAACTCCAAAGTTTTTGCGAAGTTTTTGCAGTAAAGATAGCATGTGGGGTTTCCATGACAAGTCTTCGCTCAGCAAAATGCCCAGAAAACTAATAGTGTTGACACGTTCAATGGGTTGATTGCATATAGACAGTGTGTAAGAGAGGTTTGAAAGTTTATTTGTATTATTGAATAACATGTATTTTGTTTTTTTTACATTTAGTGATAACTTATTTGCTGCTAACCAATTTGTTACTCCTGTCATTTCCTCATTCGCCATTTCGAAAAGTTTATCATAAGTTTTACTGCAAAAGAATAAATTGGTATCGTCAGCAAACATTATAGATTCAGAGTGTACTAAACATCTCGAAAAATCATTAACATAGATTAAAAATAATAGTGGTCCAAGGATCGATCTTTGTGGTACTCCATAACATATTTCTCTTTTAGCAGACATTGAGTGAGATACTTCTACAACTTGAAATCTGTTTTGTAAGTAACTTCTGAACCAGTCATGGGCTATACCCCTAACACCAAAATAGTAAAGTTTGTTTAGCAGAATGTGGTGATCGATAGTATCAAATGCTTTGGACAGGTCCAAAAATATACCTAGTGTTGTTTCTTTTCTTTCAATTGCATTTGAAATTTTATCAACAAGATGTAATGCTGCATGACTTGTTGAGTGATTTTGTCTGAAACCAAACTGCTGACCATAGAAGAAGTTATTGCCTTCTAGAAAATTGTATATTCCATTGTACATTATTTTCTCAAGTACTTTTGAAATTGATGGTAATAAACTGATAGGTCGATAATTACTGCAGTCTTCTGCTTTCCTTTTTTTAAATACAGGTATTACTTTAGATGTTTTGAATGATGATATGAATTTGCCATTGGTTAAGGATAGGTTAAATATATGTGCAAGTGCAGTATGTATATTGTCTGGGGAAGCTTTTATAATTTTTGTTGGTATTTCATCAATGCCACAACTTAGTTTGGATTGAAAGGAAGAGAGAATTTGCTTAATTTCAAGAGTGGTGGTGGGCTGTATAAAAATTGATTTACTAATAGGATTGGAAAGGCATTCTGAAAATTGTGAAGTTTTGTTTGGGATTTTATCAACTAGCTTTGAGGCAATTGAAGAAAAATATTCATTAAAGTAGTCAGCTTTATCTTTGTTGTGAGTTAAGATTTTATCTCCAGCAGCCAGACGGGACCATTTGTTGCACTTGCTTTTGCCTAATAGCTGATTTAAAACACTCCAGGTGCTTTTAAGATCATTTTTGCGTTTTAACAGAGCAATTTTGAAATGATTTTGCTTTTTGAGTTTCAGTGATCTAACATAAAAGTTTCTCAGAGCATTGTACCGGGATTTATTTATTTCAGATGATTTTCTAATGTACTTTTTATATGCAAGTTGTTTTTTTCTATAAAGTTCACAGAGTTCAGCATCATACCAACATTAGTCCGGGAGCGGGGATGGTTGACCCTGCATTGTTGTATTAAGTTTTTTTTACTGTTGATTTTGGTAGCCAAGGGTCTCTATTTTCAGAAACTGCTTGATGACATGTTGTCACCTTTGGGCAATTTGAGAAATTCAAGATGGCGTCCAAGATGGCCGCCATTACCTATAAATGACCATAGCTCCCTATCCATTCACCTTAGGAAGGTGATTTTTGTCTCTATACCTAGGTTGTAGGGGTCAAGCTATCCATTAGAACGAAGTATTATCTTAATATTGTATTATATAATGGTAATTTCCAAGATGGCGTCCAAGATGGCCGCCATTACCTATAAATGACTGTAACTCCCTATCCATTCACCCTAGGAAGGTGATTTTTGTCTCTATACCTAGGTTGTAGGGGTCAAGCTATCCATTAGAACTAATTATTATCTTAATATCGTATTACATAATGGTAATTTCCAAGATGGCGTCCAAGATGGCCGCCATTTCCTATAAGTGACCATAATTCCCTATCCATTCACCTTAGGAAGGTGATTTTTGTCTCTATACCTAGGTTGTAGGGGTCAAGCTATCCATTAGAACGAAGAATTATCTTAATATCGTATTACATACATAATGGTAATTTCCAAGATGGCGTCCAAGATGGCCGCCATTACCTATAAATGAGCATAGCATAACTCCCTGTAGCCTAAATCCCATGTAACTATCATATTGTAGTAGACGGGCACTAATAATTCACTATTGTCTTTTTAGGTGCTGCCCGTCAGGGCCCGATTAACCATGAGGCACAGGCCTCAGGCCCCCTGGTTTTAGGGCCCCCCATTTTTTTTACATTAGTACCGTATGCGTAGGTAGTGAAAGTTGTTGTGCCAGTGTGTCCACAGTTGTTATTTTTGAGTAACAATTTCAAATTGTGTAACGATTTTGCCGTAACAGTTGAGCACTCCTGCTCTGCATTGAAAGCGATTGCCAATAGGGGCCCCTAAATTTAGCTGTGCCTCGGGCCCCCATCAGCCTTAATCAAGCCCTGCTGCCCGTAGCCTATAATATAGTATGACGATCACCAATAGTGAAACATGAATGGAGAACAGTGCTTTTTCGTGTCCAAATTTGGATGTGAGAATAAGGCTGAACCGTTGAAAGACACTGGTCCTGTCAGTATTCAAAACTTTATCAAGCATAGCAAAATCTATGGGGACAGGTATCATGAACTTCTTGAAGAAAAATTTAGTGAAAATCCTGAATGCACAGTTAAATGTCACAGAAACTGTGCTTCAACATACACTTCAAGCCTCCAGGTTCAAAGGCATAAAAGGAAGAATCCAGAAAGTTACTCGTTTTACATTCCGCCTAAGACCAGGAGACGGTCATCACTGCCAGGGTTTATCTTCAAAGTAACTTACATTGTTTGTTTTGTGGTGAAACTTGTGTGCTTGAAAAATATCCGAAACACCCTAAACGTTGGCGACCAGCATATTCATGTCGGGAAATAGGCAGCGCAGGTGGCAAGAAGTCACTCAAGCAAACTATACGTGAAGCCTGCGAACGGCGTCAAGATGAGCTATCAGAAGTTGTGCGACAAAGGGTAGATATCACTGTAAGTGACCTTCACGCAGCTGATGCAAGGTATCATGTGGATTGCCGAAAAAGCTTCTTGTCAGAAAAAATGTGGCTTCAGCTGCAACCAAGTCTGATAGCCAAACTAACATTGATTGTGCCTTTGAATCACTTGTTGTAATGATCAAAGACTCGTCCGGCTTCCTGAATTCAGCTGAGTTGCATGAAGCATAGGCTACAAAGAATTCGGGAGTGATAGTCTCACACGTCGTTTAATTGTCCCAAACCAGATTTACGCAAGGGTGATTTGCCTGCAGGTTATTGGGCGGGACAAGGTTGTGCTTGGTCATGAACTTGCGTCAGTTTCAACATCCATGTTTGATGATACTGGAGATATGAGGGTTGTGAAATCTAAATCTACCTTAAAGAAAATTCTCCAAGTTGAGGTGTCTGATAGAGTTGCTGGCAGCGCAGAAGGTTCTACTAACCTCTTCCAAAAACAAGAAGCAACTGATAGTTGATGATTTTGTCCAGGATGAGAAGTTTCATGAGGACAACACACAACATCATAAGTTAGTGGTAACAGGAGCAGATCCGGTGCCGATCAAAATCAGTGAAGGTGGAATTGTCATCTCACGGGCAGATTTGTTAACTTCACATGAAGAAGCAGATAACGTCATTGTTCAACAGGTCTTGAGTGGTGCCTCGCAAAATGCAGAAAGCAAAACCACTGTCGTTGCCGATGACACTGACATCTTTGTACTGTTGCTGCATTATCATCACATGGCAAATCTCAAGAATGTTGTATTGATGGAGTCCCCAATCAAAGGAAGCGCGGTGCTTGATATAGGAAAAAAACTGTACAGAAGCATTGTCAGGTAGTCAAATGACTACTCACGGCACATGCACTTTCTGGCTGTGACATCGTCGCCTCCTATTTCAAAATTGGGAAGGCTACTGCATTCATAACACTTCGATAGATCAAACGAAATATGGTTGGGTAAAGGATCACCAAAACAAGTCCCTTCAACCAGTCACCCTACCTGATGAAGTCGAACTAGCCCCAGAGATGGTATACGACGTCTAATAAAATATGGATGCCACGGTAGGCTACTACTCCATGCAGTTCACGTGCTTGTAGTTGCAACTCTGCTAACATGAAATACACAATATTTTGCGCCTGCTATAATCGGGTTGCTATAACCTGACATCATAGAATAGTATGTAAGATAATTTAGTGTTACTACGGCCATGAATTTCACACAAATTGCGGTGGGATGGCGCAACGTTGTTGGCTTTCCAATTATGCAAACCTGGTTCGACTCCCGGCTTCAGCTGGTTGTTGAAAAACACCGCTCACCTCGACCCAGGGTGTAATAAATTGGGTGGGCGTAGTTGCTGAAGTAAAGGCGGCCGAGAGAAAGGAACTGGCCACCCTACTCTCCTTAGTGCCGAAGGCTTAGTACAATGAGAACCTTATCTTCTCATACCCGACACTTGAATCAAGTATGGGACCCCCCTTTACCTTTTACGGCCATCTTGGAAATTACCATTATGTATGTAATACGATATTAAGATAATACTTAGTTCTAATGGATAGCTTGACCCCTACAACCTAGGTATAGACAAAAATCACCTTCCTAAGGTGAATGGATAGGAAGTTATGGTCATTTATAGGTAATGGCGGCCATCTTGGACGCCATTTTGGAAATTACCATTATGTATGTAATACGATATTAAAATAATACTTCGTTCTATGGATAGCTTGACCACTACAACCTAAGTTTAGAGACAAAAATTACCTTCCTAAGGTGAATGGATAGGGAGTTATGGTCATTTATAGGTAATGGCGGCCATCTTGGACGCCATCTTGGAAATTACCATTATGTTTGTAATACGATATTAAGATAATACTTAGTTCTAATGGATAGCTTGACCCCTACAACCTAGGTATAGACAAAAATCACCTTCCTAAGGTGAATGGATAGAAAGTTATGGTCATCTATAGGTAATGGCGGCCATCTTGGACGCCATCTTAGAAATTACCATTATGTATGTAATACGATATTAAGATAATACTTCGTTCTATGGATAGCTTGACCCCTACAACCTAAGTTTAGAGACAAAAATCACCTTTCTAAGGTGAATGGATAGGGAGTTATGGTCATTTATAGGTAATGGTGGCCATCTTGGACGCCATCTTGGATATTACCATTATGTAATACGATATTAACGTAATACTTAGTTCTAATGGATAGCTTGACCCCTACAACCTAGGTATAGAGACAAAAATCACCTTCCTAAGGTGAATGGATAGGGAGTTATAGTCGTTTATAGGTAATGGCGGCCATCTTGGACGCCATCTTGAATTTCTCAAATTGCCCAAAGGTGACAACATGTCATCAAGCAGTTTCTGAAAATAGAGACCCTTGGCTACCAAAATCAACAGTAAAAAAAACTTAATACCGCAATGCAAGGTTAAGGGAAAAAATGGCGTTTGGCTCCCAGACTACATTGGGTTTTCGTGTGTTTTACTGATTTGACAGGAAAACTATTTTTAAATAATTCGGAGTAATTGTTAAAAAACCTATTGTAAGCTGCATCAGTGTTAGTTTCTTCCATTATATGTTTAGTGTTAAACTCTGATAGTCTTTTAACAAAATTACAGATGTTTGTGTTACTAAAGCACCTTTTCTCTTTGAAGTGGGTAAATTCTTGAATTAAACCTAATTGAGAGCATTGTATTACAGGCAGATGGTCAGCAATGCAGTCAACTATTATACCAGCATTTGTTTTGGCATTATAGACATTTGTCCGTATGTGATCAATAGCTGTGGAACTGGATGAAGTAATTCTAGTTGGTTTAGTTATCAATGGATGGAAGCTGTATTCAAACATTGCATCAACATAGTTACTAGTGTGACAGTTGTTATGGTCTAATACAGGGGTCACCAACCTTTTTTGCATGCGGGCCACTTTGGCACTAAGGAGAGCTGTGGCGGGCCGCACTAATAAAATTTTAGGTAGGTTGACTCTTATGGTAGAAATGAACGCATTTCGTACCCAGTAGGTTATTCAGCGTTACATGTTGTTACTATTTATCTTAGAATACCGCAGCAACAAAATTAGTCGAACAACGCTACTGCCAGGCCGAGCTCCTTTAACAACACTTTTGACTTCTTTAACAATGTCTAATAAACGAGGCCACTTGTTTTGCGCACTTGTAGCGAGGCGAACGGTTTCATTAGAATATTCATCGCCAAGCAAGAGTGATGTTGTCACTCCGCTTCGCAAAAGATATCTTGCAATTAACAGTTTCAGTAGGCTAACCAAAGAAATGTTTAACACGTCGCAATACAGGCAACAACAGTGACCTGCTATGCTGCTAACATATCAGCAATAGGCTCCAATAACAGGGAGAAAGAAACTAGGCACCATGAAACAAACGCTTGTAGAAATCACCGAAAAAAACGTTTCTATCGCAACTCATGAACGGTGTTCCCTCTAAAACAGCAATGAGTTGGTTTTTCATCTTTTTGTGAGAGTCTATATAAAACCGTATTTCTCGATTATTAGACAACTGTCACTTGCGGTGCTTATCAGCATGGCAAGAATTCTTGATTAACAACATTTTGCAGTACCAAACTAAATATTTTCATAATACAACCAGAAGTTGTCTTATGTTTGTTTGTTTTTCATATCTTTATCCTGCATTGCGGGAAAGCGGACTTGAGCGCTATGCATCGGTGTACGCCTTCCGACGTACACCTAACCCACGCTGCAGCCGACGGCAATGTCTGTTTCCGGTTGTCTACTCTACTTATGACTTAAATTTGGTACTACCCATTACTCGAAATCGATCACTGGGTAGAGGCAATTATCGTAAAGTTTCTTGCCCAGAGAAACAACAGCAAGTGCGGGTGGCTGGAGTCGAACATGCAGGCTCTCGACTGCGAGCCCAACGCGCTAACCACTCGGCCACCACTCGGCCACGGCCATAACCAACACCTGTCAGAAGATATTTCATTTTCTTGATACAACCAGAAAATTTCTTTAAATTTATATATAATATTTTGCCAATGTATTATAAATTAAGTTGGCACACCGGCCTATTTTTCTAACAAAAACTTGCTTAAAGGGAACACTGCTCGTGAAACACAATGACGGTGAAACGCACACTAGTGTTTACATGACACTTACAAACTTAAAATAAGCAACCCTATGCTCACAGGCAATTTCGAAATTCGAAAACAGACGTTTTAATTAACCACTGGGACAGTGTGGCTAGACATCGCATTGGAATAACGTTAAGCGACCCCCACCTAGAACTACAATCTGAATGGTCGGTCGGTGGAATCGTATGCAAAGCGAAAATATGCTTCCGGGAAAGTATTTTTTACCTTCATGCTCATTGACTCCTCAAGAAAAGTAGTTTTGGTTACACTTGAACGCTGATACCTTCCGCGGGCCGCAGCGATACACCGTGGCGGGCCGCATGCGGCCCGCGGGCCGCCATTTGGTGACCCCTGGTCTAATAGATTGTAATTAAAATCGCCCATAATAAAACATTGTGCATTTGATTTTGATATTGTTTTTATAGTTAGAAGGAGTGTCTGTAGAAAATCAGAGTTGACAGCACAAAGTGATTGAGGGGATCTATAAATGAAGATCCCAGTTCCAAAACCGCTTAGGCGCCACTTTTACCAAAATTGAGTTTAGAGTGTCATTAGGTAGAGTATTACCATAGGTACCTACTATCCATTCCTTTTTTTCCAAAACCTTCTCTTTCTGCTTCAAATTCGACACTAAATATTGCGTTTTCTTCCAAAACCGCTTACGCGCCATCACACTTTGTTTCCAAAACCACTTGTATCCACAATTAACCAATCATATTAAGCCATTGTATCACGTGACATATCGCTGATTGTTAAACCGTTTTCGTCATCGTTTCGTGATAAGCAGCAGTGTTACCATTTGGTAAATTTCACTACCAAATTCGAGATTTGGCAGAATTTTACGTTGTTTGGCAGTAAAATTTTGAGTTGGCAGAATTTTGGAAAACATTTTTGGTGAGTTGACAGTCAGTCTCTGGTCAGTTTGGAAAAATTTGAAATGTGTTTGGTAGTTTGAAGCATCTACTATCTGGCAACACTGATAAGCAGTGTTGTAGGCTTGCAGCCTATTGTTGCAGTTACCAACGGTGCTTAGTAGCCTACTTGAGCTTTATAACTGTGTTTTTTTGCTTTGTTTAAAGTGGATTTGGGTTGTGGTGATGAATTAGTGGTGGTCAGCTTGGAAAAATAGTTTCAAAAATTGGTTTCTTTCATTCTGGCAAATTTTATTCTCCAGTTTATTTCCAAAACCGCTTATATCCACATTTCTAATTTTATAAAAAGGCGATTCTAAGCATTCTAATATTCCTTAGATCTGGACAAACGTCATGGCTCAATTCAGTAGGTAGTAGGGTGTACCATTTTTCAAAAAGTTTTTAGAAATTAGTGCGGCTATGTATTACGGGTTTTCACTTTTGTTAAAAAGTATTTTGGTGAAGTTTCAGAATTTTCCCGCCAAAACTGTGGTTCTGCCGCCATTTTGAAAAAAATGGCGGCCAGATAAGATATCATGAAAATCTACAGCCCTAAACTGGCGCAATGTGATCATGTAATATGTCGATTACGGGGTTTTTGGGGTCGAAGAACACAAATTTGAAGTCAAAATCGCTCTACGACCACAATTTTGTAAAGTGAATTTTGACATAGGCCTATAGATGTGATGACACTGTTTTGAACGGCAGATTTACGTGAAAAGACCATCTTATTGTCATTTTAACCTTGAAATGCATGTACGGTAATGATGTATGCATAATTTTTTCTAGTCGGTGTGATTATATCACTCAGTATGAGAGGAAAATGAACATGCACTTTCTCGTGTACTTCAGATCCGATGAAAACCTACTAACTAGTCTACAGTAGCCTGTAGGCTACTTAGTTACTAACCTATAGGCTACTTACTTACTAACTAATGGACGGCAACAGAGTAGGCCTACCCCACGGCAGACCAAAAGGTTCGAAAAACAGAAGTAAACTCTCCCAACTGGGTAAATGCCTTCTACACGACGAAGATCATCATAAGCTACAGTGACTCGAAGAGTAGCTAGTAATCCTACGCCAGTTACAAGATTCAGATCAGTTATGCCACTGAATGAGACGGCCAGTGAAGCACACCGGTCATTGGCACAAAGACCAAAAAGAAAGTACTTCTTCATTGGGAACACTAGCAAAGACCAAGTGTTTCTAAGCTTCCTAAAAGCTCTGATATTCTGGCTTAGCTGTTGTTCCTCAGAGACGAAAGTCACAGAACGATCAAGTCAACCAATCTATCGTGATAGCAAGGGAGGAAATTTTCCAGGTATGGAAACATCATTTTGGCGTGGGTTTGGTATTTGGTAAGAAAAACGAGATAAAATCTGGAACGGAGAAGGAATCGTGTAAGGTTATTGTTAAAATGCGATTATAGACTGGCATCTGAGGAATTTGTATGAAACTTGGTATCAACTACAACTTGATTCCAGGCGTGAGAGGAATAATAGTGATTCATTTAAAAAACGTTTGCGTGATATGGAAGAAAATCTCAAGGATCCTCTGAATATATGTAAGACTACCTCGCGGTCAATTCTCATGCATTCTGGTATCATTGACTGGGAGACAGATCTGGAACATTTGAAAAATCAGCTCCGGCGAGATCAAGTAGGTTACGCATTGAGCAGAGATGCTATGCAGAAGAGAAGGGACTTAGCTAGAGTAAAACGACGCAGTGCAGCTTGTGAAAGAAAACAGAAAGAGGATGTTGCTGACAATTTTAAAACAGTGAAGTTTGACTTAAGTACAGATGAAGAAACAGAAAGTGATAGTGACAACTGGAAAACTCCCGAAAGGAAGAGAAAGAAAATGGATATTGTGTCTCCTACAGCTTTAACATCTGATCGACTTGGATTGAGCTATCGCCAAAGAACAATGTTCGTGGCTGCTGTGGCTCAAGCGTCCGGCATACAAGTCGAATACTAATATTTCAGCTACAACAACTCATAGACTGGCTAATAAGAGTAGGTCCTCTCACTCCCAAAATATCAGAGATGAGTTCCAGGCCCCTGATTTGGAAATAATTCACTGAGACGGTAAGATTCTGAAAATGAGAGGACACGTTTCATCAGAACGGTTAACTGTGTATATGTGTCTGGCGTTAGTTTTGATGATGAAGGAAATGCAGAAATGAAGCAGCTGCTGGGAGTGCCTGTGATACCAGATGGCACCGGATCATCTCAGAAACAGGCCATAACAAAGTTGGTGGAAGACTGGAGAGTGAAAGGTGCCATTGGTGGTATGATGTATGATACGACAGCAGCCAATTCAGGGAAGTGGCAAGGTGCTTGTACATTGCTGAAAGCAACAATTGGCAAAGCAATTTGGAGCTTATTGATCAAGAGTGGCTACAAATGCCAGTAGGCTATCAGAATGGAAAAATTTCAAAAATCTATAAGAAATTAAAAAAATTCGTTTTGAACGTAAGGGTGGTCAACGATATTGCGAAACGCCGGATTAAGTTATTCACTGAATTTATCGACAGGTGTTCTGACGAGAGCCACCGGCAAGCTCTCTTGTTTGTTGTGCAAAGGCACAGCGAACAGTTCTCAGATTACAAAAAAGCTACTTTAGCCAAACTCAATTGTTAATGAAATTCGTCAAGAATTCAGTGAATTGATTGTTTGCATAACTCTGGTATTGTGTTGATGAAATACTGGTAATTGAAATCAATCAGGACTGAAGCATAAGGAATTGCATGCAGAAGAAACAGGGATGGATCATGTCTAAGAGTGATTAACTCAATTTATTTCTAAATGAATCGTGTTGTTATTGCAAAAGTTTGACAATATTTCAAGATTATTCATTCTGGGGTGAGGAATTCTTGGTCAGGTTGTGTCCATGTCTGTAAAATTTCACCATAAATTTCAAGAGGTAAAATTTCACTTTGCAAAATTGTTGTCGTAGAGCGATTTTGACTTCAGATGCGTATTCTCTGACCCCAAAAACCCCGTAATCGACATATTACATGATCACATTGCGCCAGTTTAGGGTTGTAGATTTTCATGATATCTTATCTGACCGCCATTTTTTCATAATGGCGGCAGAACCACAGTTTTGGCGGGAAAATTCTGAAACTTCACCAAAATACTTTTTAACAAAAGTGGAAACCCGTAATACATAGCCGCACTAATTTCTAAAAACTTTTTGCAAAATGGTACACCCTAGTAGGTAGTTATACATCGTCAGAAATCAAAAGCGCATTACATTTACCAAGCGAAACTGTCATAAACGTTTTTCGTGGTTTTCTCGAAATCACCGAAAGTGGATGTAAACGGTTTTGGAAACAAGCTCTTCAAATAGTACCACAAGTTAACTTTTTTTTGTTCACGAATAAATCAACAAAAAGAGATTCAAACTTTTTTTCTTTCATAATAGTTAAGTCATTTCTTACAGAGAACATAAGATTATCTTTAATGTACAGTGCTACTCCTCCGCCCTTCTGTTTGCATCTGCTGTTTGCAAGAAAAACATACCCTGCTAGGGAGGTAAATTCACCAATCTGATTTATTTTTAGCCATGTTTCATTGATGGATATAATATGTGGTTTAATTTTCATGGAGGTTAAAAGTGCTTGAAGTTTAGAGAAATTGTTTGGGTTGGATAGAGATCTAATGTTTAGATGCATAGTTATCAGGGATTCATTTATTTGCGTATTTGCTAATAATGAGCTTGCTTCAGTTGAACTGATATACACATCATTGACTTCAAAATATAGATCTGGTTCATCATTACTGGCAATTTCATTTGCATTTTTAGATGAAAAAAGCTTGTTAAGTACTGAAGGTTCATTGCTGAGGGGTTGAGGAGCTGTGTGTATGAACAGTTCTGAGAAATTAGTATCATCACAGTTTAAAAAGGGTAAAGAGTTTTGCAGACAATTTCTGCATAAGTAAGAATGATCAAGTTTTTTACATGTACCAGTGGCAGTGGGTATTCTTATATTACTGGTAGTGCATTTAAAGTGATAAGAAAAGCCACACATGCTGCAAAATGTGGATTTCTGGTTGCTGCTAACAACCTTATTACATATGTTACATTTAGGTTTAAGCATAACAAATAAGGAATAAGGACTTACCTGTATAGCTGTGAAAAAACATACCAAACTAAATGCAGAAAATGTAGCCTACTGGTTTAGTGCTGAGAGCACTATAATTGTGTTATTGTTATTTTGGGAATAAATGGATCAAAAGGACAATAATAAAATATACTAATGTCAGTTGAAAGAAAACATATTTTTCTAATTGTCAGACTTGTAGTCCATGTACTAATTTGCGACCGTTTATCTTCAGGGACCTTTAGACATTTTATTTGTTAACTTAAACAGCTCCAAAATTTTTTCTGTCAAATTATTTTCAGTTGCAAAATCTTTGCAAATTTTGAAGTGGACACCATTACAGCGATGGTAGCAAATTCATACATGGACCCCAATATAAAGTTAATTTTAGTAGTTTATTTATTAATATGTCATTATCTGAGAAAGAACAAGTTTCTATTTACAATTTAAGCTGATAAAAAGTAGGTTATTATATGGATGTAGCTAAAATCAAGTTTATCTATTTACTTAACTCTTCAATGTCCTTTGTTGAGTGAAATTGGTGCTTTTTTTCCTTGACATAGGCGAAAATGTTGCCATTGAAGGTGTAGACATTACTTTTTCCGAGTTTCTCTTTTGCCTGATTAACTAATAAAAGCCTTTTTTTAGTTAGAGATTCAGTGATTGCCATTCCTGTACCTTTCAATTTTGTTTTTGACTTAAATATCATGTCACGAATAGACCGCCTGGTAAATTTTACAATCATAGGTTGTTTTTTAGACCTTGGGACAGTGGATGGCAAATACTGATGTCCCAAGCAGTTACCTCAGTACCAGTACTCATTCTCCCATTAAATATATTTAAAACATAATCAACAAATGAGGCATGGCTGCTTGATCTATCAGGCATGTCTGAGCAGCCATGAATGATCAAGCAGTCACGCCGAGAATACTGTTCCTGCTTGTCCAGCTGTTCTTCAAAGTTTTGTACGGCAGAAGATATGCCACTAATCTTCACATAAATTCAAAGCACTGAAGACCACTAGAAATTCGAGGCAAAATTAGATTACAAAAACGTTTCCAACTGTATTTTAAGTAGGCTTGAAGCCTGCATGTCGAGACAATAATGATTTATAAGGTTTTGGTAAAAGGTTTCCGTCGTTCCGGTTGAGTACATTGCAATGTTTGGATGTAATGTTGATGAAGCAACTTTCTGCGGTGGTGCGTTGATAATAATTACTTTCATTTTTCAAAGATTTTGTTTCTGACCAGTTAATTTTGTGATCCTCTTGTAGCATGTGTGAACAAAGGGCTGACTTTTCATGTTCCATATTTTTGACAGCTCTGCGATGTTCTTTGACCCGGGAATTTATGCTACGTTCAGTTTGGCCAATATAAACACCACCGTCATTCTGGCAGAATAATTCTGCGCGATCCGCCTAAAAAAATGATCCGTAAAAGTTTGCGCGATAAACAATGCGATGAAAGTAGCAACACTCGGAAGCTGATAAAATTACTTCTCGTTACCACATCAAAGCAAATCTTATATTTTTTCCATAGCCAAATGAACAGTGAACACAGAAATTTAAATAAAAAACTCGACTTGTCAAAGATAAAGCAACTGCAATTGCGAAAAGTAAGACATAAAATCGTATCTATTAAGACTGCTATATGTGATATGGCAAGAAAAGTAAGCATCACAAAAACGACTATAAAAATACTTTTCCGAAATATTTTTCGGAATTTTATTTTTGAATCGTGTTCAGAATTAAATTTCCTTTCCAGGGGTGTCAATTTCGTGGTGGGGCAGACGAACAAAACGCAAGCAGAATGGTTTAAAAATTGAGTAAATGTCTTACGTACTTAAAAATAAATAGAGATTTTAACGTTTATAGACGTCTTCAACTAGGCGTCTATAAAAATATTTTCCCGAAATATTTTTCGGAATTTTATTTTTGAATCGTGTTCAGAATTAAATTTCCTTTCCAGGGGTGTCAATTTCGTGGTGGGGCAGACGAAGGAAACGCGAGCAGAATGGTTTAAAAATGGGGTAAATATCAAACGTACTTAAAAATAAGTAGAGATTTTAACGTTTACAGGAGGCCTTCAATTAGGCGTCTATAAAAATATTTTCCCGAAATATTTTTCGGAATTTTATTTTTGAATCGTGTTCAGAATTAAATTTCCTTTCCAGGGGTGGCAAGCTCGTGGTGGGGCAGACGAAGGAAACGCGAGCAGAAATGTTTAAAAATGGAGTAAATGTCTTAGGCCTACGTAATTAAAAATAAATCGAGATTTTAACGTTTATAGACGCCTTCAATTAGGCGTCTATAAAAATATTTTCCCGAAATATTTTTCGGAATTTTATTTTTGAATTGTGTTCAGAATTAAATTTCATTTCCAGGGGTGTCACTTTCGTGGTGGGGCAAACGAAGGAAACGCAAGCAGAATGGTTTAAAAATTGGGTAAATGTCTTACGTATTTAAAAATAAATAGAGATTTTAACGTTTATAGACGCCTTCAATTAGGCGTCTATAAAAATATTTTCCCGAAATATTTTTCGGAATTTTATTTTTGAATCGTGTTCAGAATTAAATTTCCTTTCCAGGGATGGCAAGCTCGTGGTGGGGCAGACGAAGGAAACGCGAGCAGAATGGTTTAAAAATGGTGTAAATGTCTTACGTATTTAAAATTAAATCGAGATTTTAACGTTTAGACGCCTTCAATTAGGCGTCTATAAAAATATTTTCCCGAAATATTTTTCGGAATTTTATTTTTGAATCGTGTTCAGAATTAAATTTCCTTTCCAGAGGTGGCAAGCTCGTGGTGGGGCAGACGAAGGAAACGCGAGCAGAAATGTTTAAAAATGGGGTAAATGTCTTAGGCCTACGTAATTAAAAATAAATCGAGATTTTAACGTTTATAAACGCCTTCAATTAGGCGTCTATAAAAATATTTTCCCGAAATATTTTTCGGAATTTTATTTTTGAATCGTGTTCAGAATTAAATTTCCTTTCCAGGGGTGTCAATTTCGTGGTGGGGCAGACGAAGAAAACGCGAACAGAATGGTTTAAAAATTGGGTAAATGTCTTACGTATTTAAAAATAAATAGAGATTTTAACGTTTATAGACGCCTTCAATTAGGCGTCTATAAAAATATTTTCTCAAAATATTTTTCGGAATTTTATTTTTGAATCGTGTTCAGAATTAAATTTCCTTTCCAGGGGTGGCAAGCTCGTGGTGGGGCAGACGAAGGAAACGCAAGCAGAATGGTTTAAAAATGGGGTAAATGTCATACGTATCTAAAAATGAATAAAGATTTTAACGTTTATAGATGCCTTCAATTAGGCGTCTATAAAAATATTTTAGTCATCATAGTCATATAGTCATCAACGTGGAAACAAACATGTTGGTAAAAGAAAGCTTTCTTATCTTGTATGGGGCTCGGTCAGTAGTGCACTTTGCGGTCAGCGCGTGACCAGTGTCAGGACTGGTGCTGTGAGGTCTGGTACAGGGACGAGTGGTGCCTGTTCTGGTGCTGTGATGTCTGCTTCCGGTACGAATGGTGCCTGCTCTGGTGCTATGAAGTCTAATACAGACTCGAGTGGTGCCGGTCCTGTTGTTGTGAGGTCTGCTACCAAGACGAGTGATGTCGGTCCTGGTGCTGTGATGTCAGCTTCCGGTACGAGTGGTGCCTATTCTGGTGCTGTTTTGAAGTCTGACACACGTACGAGTGGTGCTGGTCCTGTTGTTGTGAGGTCTGCTAAAAGCATGAGTGGTGCCGGTCCTGGTGTGAGGTCTGCTACAGGGACGCGTGGTGCCAGTTGTAATCTTACCCGAAGCTTTGTTTCGCAAAATCGGTTTTCTCCACTTGAAACGTTATTTCATTTTGATGAAGTTTGCCAAGAGAGCACCTTCCCGGAACGTAACAGCAAAGTGTTGACAATGAACTTTGGAGGTGCTTCTGATGACTTAGTGAGTCAAACAGCAAATGAAATTGGTAAGTATTTAGCGAAAAATAATTTGCATTCCCTGAGCAACAAATCAAACCGTGTACACTTTTTAACGTCTTCGAGTTTTCGTGCAAAGTGTGCTGCTTCTAAACGAGAGAAATATTTGTTGACGTTTTGTGGAAAAAATAAAAACTTAATAGATCATTTTAAAACAAATTCCGCTTCGATATCACAAACTGTGCCCTCTCAGTTAGATATTGAATTAGCAAATTCCATCAGCAAGCATATGGACGACTTCCCTCGCGATGACTACCTTCCTGGTTCATGTGTCGCAGCAATGCTAAAGGAAAATCATTGGCCTGCTTCTTTTTTTCGCTCTGAAGTGAGAACAATTAAATCTAGATGGCGTAGTGATTCTTCTTTTAGGGAATCGGTAAAACTACTATATGTTTCTTCTAAACAAAAAGATATAGCGAAAGGCGTGACATCTCAACATATCTCCTCAACGCTAGGTGCGCAAAAGTTTTGCGATGTTGGTCAACAGAATAACCCAGATCAAAACGAAACAACTGTTTCTGTTGCCTATCGAAGTGACATTTCTTTACAAAATCATGAAGACAATCTTCTCTACTGCATATGTAACAAGCCTAATGACGGATCCCTATATGTGTGCTGCGGAACTTGCTTGAAATGGTTTCACCCTCGCTGCATATTCTCACCAAATACTCCGGCATTAGCTATAACAGAAAAACAATGGAATTGTGCTAATAGTCATCTTGTATGCGAAGGTGAACAGATAGTGTTGCATTTTTCAAATTCCGTGTTTTGTCATAAACTTGTTGGTGTAAGCAACAAACCCATTCAACATTTAAATGTCTTACCTCCAGTTTTCCAGCAGAAATCTGATTTGCTTTGTAACGTTAGTAGATCTGCCTCTCCAACTAATTCTGATGATTTACAATTGTCTGATAATAGATCAAACTTACTTCTATCTAACTGCGACAACAATTAGGTAAAGACCGAAACTAATCACCTAAAAACCGAAACTGACAAAATAATCGAAATTGATGATCTAAAAGCAAAAGTTAATAATAATAAAAAAAAATTTATTGATGTAAAAGTCAAAGTTGATGAAACCTTAAATGAATGAGATAATCTAAAACCTGATGACAAAGCTGAAGATGATGTAGGCCTAAAAGTTGATCGCCAAAAAATATTTACTGATGTAAAAAACAAAAATAATGACGCAAACGGAGTAAATGATAATGAAGGTAGCATTTTTGGATGCTCCCAAAATCAGAAACCTTGGATTTCTGATGAAACATTGAAGGAGTTAGGGGATTTTAAAGAGCCGGTATCGCAAAAGCGTGAACGACGTTGTGAATTGGTTAACATAGATAGTAAGTCGTTATTCCTCACGTTAGATGAATGGAAAAAAATGACTCCCAGTCGCACTGCGCATAGATTTTCATCTGGTTTATATCGCGATATTATATGCAAAAAAGTTAGAAAAATTTATGACAGATGTGTTTTTTGTTTCAGAAATCATTATTTGGTAGAACCAGCAGCAGTTGAATCTCTAAGTAGCGGCGATACAAAATTTTACAATGGCCATGCTAACATGTAGCCTATTGCAAGCACTCGCGTTGTTGTGAATGCTCAGTAAAGGGGACCATTCGTATATTTTCGTACGTTAATAAAGTTGAAATAGTCGTAAGTGTGAAGGGGAAGCGTAGCCATGAATCGCATTGCGTTAAACAAAGGCCGGTCGCAGGAGAACAACGTAAATTACTTATGGAACAATTACAATGTAAACATCCTAGCGAAGTTGGCCGAAAGTTGGTAGATGACTTAACTGAAGATGAACTATTTTACGGAGCGTATAACTTTGCTCCTGCGTCGTCTGTTTTGAGAAATATAAAAAGTGAAGGTAAGCTTTGCAATAGATACTCAAAAAATTGGATGTATAACATCAATCGTCTGAGATACGAGTTTGAAAAGAAAAATCGAACCTTTATAAGACAAATAACTACACATCCACCAGGCGTTATAATGTATTCAAATGCACAAGTGAAACTTTATCGGGATTTATGCACCATTGATGTAGTTTATTTCGACGCAACTGGAAGTATAGTCAGAAAACAAGAAGGTGAAAAAGACTTTCAAATTTATTCGCTTTTAGTGAGAAGCCCATACACCGGGGGTCCAGCGCTCCCGGTGGCAACAAACATCGCAACAACTCATAATTCTGAAAGTATACGGAGTTTTCTGGGAAAATTTTTAATGGACACTGTAAAAATTTGCGGGAAAGTAAGAAAGCCGGCATTGATGATGATTGGCGGTTCCATGGCTATGTGGAATGCTGTATTAAGCGCTATGTGCAATGAGACAAGGTTAGGTTATTACAACAGATGCTGGAGAGTAGTTACAGGCGAGGCAATAACGTACGACTTAGAAAAAACGTTCGTTCACAATTGTTTGAGTCATGCCATGCGTGCAGCTAAAGTTATGGCAAAAAAACATTACAAACATAAACAACACAGATTGACTGCAATGCATTGGATTTCGTTGTTATTTGCATGTACAACCCTGCGTGAACTGGACGAAATAATGGAAAGCATTATTTGGGTAACCAATTGCGAACGAACGTCTTTTCAAGTGGACTATCATTTTAACAGACTGCATCAAGGCGTTAAACCTTACGAAACTAAATCAAAAGTAACAGATGAAATTGAAGAAACCGATGTAAACGACCTGACTGACCATTTTCATACCAACATGCGTGAGGATCAAAAACAAGAATTGAAATCTCCATTTTACTTACGCTACCACACCCACTTGTCGCTTTTTTTGGATTCTAATAACTTTTCGTATCACCTTAACCATTGCAGTTCAAAGCTAAAGCACGAAAATGTTTATATGGACAAAACCTTTTGTTCCCAACTCATTCGAATTGTTTTAAGTCGAATTAGTACAACTTTGCAGCTAATTCTGGGAGACTTATCCCGGCATTCGTCTCATCATCAATGCCCAAATGATCAACTCTACTTTCGGTATTCCTCTTGGTTTAAAAATGTTATTTCTTCCGAATTAAGAAATATTTCTCGGGATAACTTAACTCAAGGAATCATTGAGCAGCATTTTTGGGATTTGAAACAAATTTATTTAAAAGGAAAGCGAGTTGTAAGTATCGATAATTTTGTGGAACAATATGAAAATGAAATCAGAACTAGTGAAAAAATATACTCTGCACATTATATCCACCAAGGTTACAGAAAACCTCATATTTCTTCCAAAAACAAAAGCGACCAAACATTGAAAGATCAGTCAAACCATTGCACTAGTCTGGTAGTTTCTAAATTTAGAAAACCAAAAAAACGTCGTTCAACTGGGTTTTACACTAACAATGAATCAAAAAAGCATATTCGGTACGGCAATGTCATAAGTGACTCCATGTCCATATTGGCTGTTTATAAAAACACTGCTTTTGCGACCTCTATGTGTGATGACAAACGGATAAATGACTTTTGGACTGCTATAAAAAAAGATTTCGAGTACATGGAGGAATTTTCAACAAAGGTGCGGCACGGTTTGGCAATAAATCGTAACTGTTTATCTGATACCGCTCTCGTAATAGACAAAAACCACGAAGTGTCTTGGCTAGATTTACTTACGGCGTGTAATAACCCCTGTAGGAAAATCAAGAGCGAATTGGAAAAGCACTATACAAATCCATCGGCCGTTGGTTGGCTAAGCAAACGTCTGGTAGACGCTTACATTTTGCTAAAAGTCAATGAACCGAGCAACATTAACGCCATAGGGGCTTTAGACTGCGATTTCACAAGCAAGCTTCTTCAAGGACAGGGCCGTAGCCAGACCGCAGAGCAAGGGGGGGGGGGCAACTTTTTGTCAGGAGGGGCCGAAAAAATTTAAATGGTTTTGGCATTTTAACCTCTTAAATACCGGTATCAACAAAAATTGCAATATATCAGATTAGTGTTAAGACCAACACTGGTCTCTTATTTTATCCGCTAGTTAAATCACGGCAACCATATTACAATGACCAACATAACACAGCAATTGTTGACTTGTTGTATAAATAGCGGTAGCCTACTTGTTATGAGCAAAATCTTTAACTGGCTCGAAGAAGCTAGTGCCGAGGATTTTGGTAGGCTATATATGATTACATTTCGCCTATACACCCGTGAGCTAGTCTATTGCAATTGCAGTCGCGGATGTTTGGATGCAAACCGTCTCACAAACAAGTCTAAAGCGATAGATTTCGATACAGAATGTTCAAAGGCCATAAGCACCAAGTTTGCCTGTCTTGGTTGTAACATACTCCGTCTAGTGGGAGCGTCAACCCTTGTTAACACTGAGAATCCACACTCACAAACGGCAGTGCTAGATCCAAATGGAGCAATATCAGCTGCAAGGTTGAACACTTTCGGAAAGGCAACTTTTTGTTCATGTAGTTTAGCTAATACAAAGTTTGAGTCCTGTTTTTCAGCAATGGGAAGATTATTAGCCAGATACACTTTGGCAATCTCAAGTTCAGCTGATGAAGGCATATCTAACCCCAAGCGTGTAGACAATGGAAGAAGTGCTTCACGGTTAAAAAAGTTTGGGGAATGTCGCGACATTGCCTTCACTGCAGAATACAACCAGCTATTATCCGTAAATCTTGATTTGAAGTCTTCCAAAACTTTGTCAAGAACCTCAAAAAACGTAGCTTTTCTCATAACTCTTGCACTGTTGTCTTCATCCTCGGATGTTCCAGACAGTGTGTGTTTCAAATGTTCTGTTGTGACAAAATCATCTAAGCTTCTGTTTGTCACACGTCTTCGTTTAGCTCGAAGTGACCCTGCTACGTCTGTAGAAACACCAGACATATCTTTCATGTTTCTTAGCATTTCTTGATATCCTTCTTCACTGCGGAGGGAGCGAAGAACAACTGCTGCAGCATCGATTAGTTTTATCGATTCATTGATATCCGTTTCTCGTTGCTGCAGAGCAGCATCAGCCGGTTTAATAGCAGCAAGAACTCGCTTCATAACAACAGCGATGAACTGAAATTCTTCACTGGTGATGAGATTTAGCAAGCCAATTGCTTTGGCTTTTGTATCTGCATCAAACTTTGAAGAATTTAAGTTGTTGTTACTGCTAACTTCTTCAAGGGCTTCCAGGATTTGTCGGTAGTTTTCGACAACAATAACTGTTGAATCATAATGCCCTGACCACCTGGTATCCAGAACTCTTTTAAGTTTTTTGCCACCATACAGTTGTTCCACTTTAAAACGCGTAAAAAACTTGTACAGTGCACCGATCTCATCAAAAAATTGTTCCACTCTGGGTAAGCCAGATACCAAATCGATAACAACCAGATGAAGTTTGTGATTGTTGCAATGAACATAAGGAATTTCTCTGTCAAGGTTATTTTGCATTATTCTCTGAACACCACCTTTATCACCGCTCATACATGCCGCACCGTCGTAACACTGCGATAACATCTTGGATGAATCAATTCCCTGTTCGTCCAAAGATTTGAGTATAACTGCAGTCAATGACTGTGCATCCAGTTGCTCTGCGCCTTTGATCATAAGCAGCGATTCCTTCGGCTGTCCATTTTTGACATATCGCATTGTGCGCAAACGGGATGATTGTTCACTTTTCTTTCTTCGGTCTCAGTTTTCAACGCCTTGCAAAATGAAGAGAAACAATAATTGTGCACTTTTGTTTTATTTATTCAGTTTCTTCTCTCTAGTGATAAGCAAAAAAATACATAACCGTCCTGTAACTCAACCAACTAAAAACTGATGAATTTTTCTCAACGTAGTCAAAAAATGAAACGTGTAACTTACAAAAAATGTGAGATCATCTGAAGGCAAGCGCGAGACTAATTTAGTTTCTCGCGCGGGCTTGCGGTGATCGAAGCCAAACGTCACACCAGCCCTCCCCCAGATGAACCATGTGAGTATCCAAACAAAAATGGTGAATCGACAAAAGATAAATGATGTACAAAATAATGCAATACATAAAAAAACGACAATAACATAACAACTGAAGATCACCTAAACGTTGTTCAAACTAGGATTTGTACAAGGCATAACATGACTCCGTCCGTAAGATTTCTGTTAAGAAACCTCTGAAATTCATCGGACAGCAATTCGCTATAAAATTTACCAACTTAGCTCATAGTACCAGGTGTGCTGTGTGTAATGTTGTTAAATACTTATACTTAAATACTTATCCTCAAGTATTTGCTTTCAATTCCATCAAACCTCTCGCACATGTCTAAGGGTCCCTCGAATGCTTTTATTTGTCAGCTCGGATTTCATCGGCCACAAATCCATTCTTTCTGGATGTGCCACAGCGATCCGGAATTATAAATCTGACTGGTGCGACGCCGCCAGGATTGTTATTCAATCCTGCCAGTACATAAGTGTAGAAAGGAACCTGTGCGGGGTAGAGGAAAGCGTTTTAAATATATATGAAGTATAATTAACAGTATTTACTTATGTATATGCTAACAACAACACCCTGAATGACATGTAGAAGCGATACTAACGAATTTATCAACAAAACTGCACTCAATATAAAAAAAATATATCCGCTTGCATCCGTAAGTTTAGTTTGAGATTTTTCGTTTACAAACTACAGTACAATAAATATTCAGTGTATATGTTCTCTTCTCCTTTGTAAGTCCTTCTTTCTTCTTAAAATGAATTGACTGGGAAATCGTCTCTTTTTTAGAACTTTCCTTTGAAATTGTTTGTCCATCTTCCTCTGCTTCGTTGAAGTATTTACGGTTGTTCAATGTAGTTTCTATAACGTTAAAAAATTGTAATCACGTCCAAAAGATCATGTCCGGGTCACCAATGTGCGCAAACGGGATGATTGTTCACTTTTCTTTCTTCGGTCTCAGTTTTCAACGCCTTGCAAAATGAAGAGAAACAATAATTGTGCACTTTTGTTTTATTTATTCAGTTTCTTCTCTCTAGTGATAAGCAAAAAAATACATAACCGTCCTGTAACTCAACCAACTAAAAACTGATGAATTTTTCTCAACGTAGTCAAAAATGAAACGTGTAACTTACAAAAAATGTGAGATCATCTGAAGGCAAGCGCGAGACTAATTTAGTTTCTCGCGCGGGCTTGCGGTGATCGAAGCCAAACGTCACACCAGCCCTCCCCCTGGTGTTTCCGCCCGGGCTTGCGGTGATCGAAGCCAAACGTCACAGCATTGCTACTGCTATATTTTCCACATTCGACTTGCTTCTTGTACCATCTGCCATTATTGTGTATCGTCCCGTTTCCGAAGATTTTACATCCGAAGCGATCGACTCTGACACCATTTGAGCCAAGTCACTTATGATTTCGTTTTGGATTTCAGGTGATTTCAAGGTAGCATTGGCGGGAATTTGTTTCACAATCGCGGCTAATTTAGGGTCTTTCTTAACAGTGTATTTGAACAAACTATTGAACAGACCACGTTCTTCGTGTTCTAGAACATCATAAGATCCTCGAAAAGGTAGTTCGTTTACTGCTAAAAATTGGACAACTTCCGCAATGCATTTCACATAGTATCTTCTCTTTTCCATTACAACGTCACTTACCAAAAGTCCAATGGTCGTGTTCGTCTCAACTCGTAAACTTTGCTGTTTCCAATCAGCCACAGCTTTTTCGTGATAAGCTGATAAATTGTGTTGAGTTAAACCCTTCTCTTTGTCCCCTAGTGCTCTTTTCCATTTATAGAATCCATGCATC
This sequence comes from Aplidium turbinatum, assembly GCF_918807975.1. Lineage (NCBI taxonomy): Eukaryota > Metazoa > Chordata > Ascidiacea > Aplousobranchia > Polyclinidae > Aplidium > Aplidium turbinatum. The sequence continues at coordinate 24,455,297 of NC_137480.1, forward strand.
GTGAATCGTTTTGTGTTTTTGGTCGAAGCAACAGTTCCAAATTTTCGACAAGCGAAACAAAATGCAGCATCTCGTTCTCTCGAATATTCAAGCCATTCAAACTTTTCATACCATTTTGCATTAAACTTTCTTTTGTCTCTATCCACTGGAAATTTTATTTTAGGTTGCATAGGATTTTTTGTGCCAATGTCTGGTGGGGGTTTATCGAAGACATCTTGTCTCGGTGTCGGACCTGAGGGTTCTGACTGTAAGTCTACAGTTGAACTTGTAAATGCATTGTTATCTGCTGACGCTTCAATAGCAATTGGTCTGTCTTGGAAACTGCTTGTTCTTTGTTTTCGGATGACAAAACGATCCATTACCTTACACTACACCAGGGCTTCTCAAACTATGGGTCGCGACCCCAAATGGGGTCGCGTAATGAAATTTTGGGGTCGTATGAAATAGTTTAATTTAGTCTAGTGCCGGTAGGTTGTAGTCTTGCCATGATGTCAATTGACCGCAACCGTCGGTGTGAAAAGTCGAACGATAAAATATAACCAATCGTAACTCTTCAAGGAAGAAACTGCAACATTTTTACTTGTAAAGATAAAATTGAAGCTTTTATTAAAAAGCTTACAATGTGGAAAAATAGGGCAGAATGGTAATTTGGAAATGTTTGCTGCTACAGATGATTATTCAGCTAACAATAACTTGTCCAATCTCTTGATTGTCAAGGTCATAGTTGATCATTTGAATAACCTTCATGCACACTTTCGGAAATACTTTTCTACCGACATTGATTCAGGAAAAGAAAGTTGGATTCGTGAACCATTCGTAAGCAAACTGTCAGATGTCACACACCTGCCATTAAAAGCCCAGGAAGAGTTTGCAGATTTATCAAGTGACAAAAGTTTAGAACTTATATTTTCAAAACAGACTTTATGTGTTTTTTTGATAAGCACAAGGAATGAATACCCAAACCTTTCTGACCTAGCCCTTGACAAACTCTTGCTTTTTTGCACAACATATTTATGAGAAATGGCATTCTCAAAACTCACCACCATCAAGTGTAAAAACCGATCCTCTGTGGAAACTGTTGAAGATGTTCTTCGCTCTGCTTTGTCTTGTATCATCCCACGAATGGATCACTTGTGCAAGAAACATCAAGCGCATCCATCCCATTAATTGATTTGTTTTTATTCACTTTTCATCATGATAGCGGATTTTTTTGTGATTCGTGAATTGGGTGCATTTGTATTGTTTTGTTATAGTCTTAATTAGGGTCTGATTATTCGTTTGTTATTTCTTGTTTTCATTCGTTGCTTTTTTTCATGTTTCATTGTTGTTATTTACATGCTCCTTTCGATATTGTTTTACTACATCAGTAAGAGAGTTATAAAATAAGCCAAAAAGAACCGAAAAAAATTGAGACAAAAGAACTAACCCCATTTTAATATCATTAACGTGGATGTCCCCATAATGGGGTCGCGTAGAAATATATTTTTCAAAATGGGGTCGCAGAACAAAAAAGTTTGAGAAGCCCTGCACTACACCACTAAACTAAGGCTCTTACGGATTGCTAACTTAGCTTTATAGGTCACTATTAAAGAAATTACTGAGACTTAGTTAGATAATGCCGACCGTACAAAAACATAAATCTACTCCCAATCTCTACAATTGTTGTCTATCAAACTTGGTGAGACGCTAGATTATGCCGACAGTAGGCTACTGACCGGGAAGTAATTGAATATTTTATATATTTGATATATTCTAGGTTGATCTGTACCACTTAGGTAGCCTATTTGTGCAGCCAACTATTTGGTTGCCAAGTCTTGAAAGTTTATGATTGTCCACTTCCAGCATTGCTGCAAACCACTATTAACCAATCGCTGCAACTTGCTTAATGCGAACATCTCACGTTCACTGGGTTAATGGTCTGACGAAAGCCCAGACGGGCATTGTTACATCACAGATCAGAAAACTAGAAACAAAATTTATGTTCCGGGCCGCACGCGCGCTACACTGGTCGGATCAGGCGGAGCCTCTTCGCTTGAGATCCCGGCTCGAAAGGGCCGGGACTGATTGGATTGAAGAGAAAAAATAAACACTGCTTAAAAGATTACGGGTTTATGTTTTGTATGCGTTGTCTTCAAAAACCACTTGCTTTACCACTGCACATTTTGCGATTTATCACTGCACAAATTGGTAATCACTGATCCTTAGAATTAGGTATGGTACCGAGAATAGCAACAGCTGATATCAAATAGCCTAATTTGTACCGGTTTGTAGGCCTGCTGGAAAACCATTCCCTCTTTGTTAGGTTATCATTCTTTCCCAAAACATTTTCATTTTGCACAGTTTCTGACAAATTTTCTACCAACCTAACACGTGTTGGCCTTGGTTGAATTGAACATGTTGAGGTTGCCAAAGGAGGGGTAAGGGGGGCGGGCGAAATTGTTTAATCATCTTAGCTGTTAATTAAACAAAACAATTGTAGTTAATTTAGCCTAAGTTGAAGCTCTGAAACGGGAAAGATGGGCAAAATCATTATAATTGTAGCTGTTGCTCGAGAATGTTGGGATTTTGCCAGGGGGGGCGTAAAGTCAATAAAATTTTTCAAAACGGCCATTATAGAAAACGAGGACAAACTGCGACCCGACGTTCTTCTGCCTTTCTTGTGCAATGGTCATTTTCGTTTGTTACATTTTTCCATCCAAAAGGAGTTGTTACATTGCTATGATTCATTAAACAATGGCATGTCCAGTGATGTTTCAAAGTTCTTTCGTGACGGCGTAGATTGTTTATTAAATGTCTTGGTTGATTACGGGCTATGTAAGGACGATTGTGCCGTAGACACTAAACACATCTTGATGCAACCAGACAACAATACTTGTGGAGTGGCCGTTTGCATGACAGCGGATATTCTTTGCAACAACAGCAATGAAAAGCTTAACCAAAGAAATTTGGATGTTGATTTTTTCACAACCTATCGACATTGAATGATATATTACATCGTTACAAACGCTATCAAAGCTCATCCTGATTTAATGATTCTATCTGGAACTCCTAATAGCAATCTTCCTCCTGGCTTAGTAAATGTAGGTAACTCCTGTTGGTTGAACGTTGCATTGCAAGCGCTTAAATTTGTAATTATAACATGTGATGTGCCAATATCGTGGCTGGAAAACGACAAAGGTATTGCAAAATTAGACAGAAATTTATTTCTTATAATGCATAATCTTATTGTTAACAGAAACGTAGAAGAAAAATTACTTAAAAACACGTTGAATGATATAAGAAGTAAATTTCCACTGGATTTGCAACATGACCCTGCCGAATTTTTTAGCAAATCGTCATTGCCATTGTTATTAGAGCGGTCTGATATAACATTGGCACTGGAATACGTCACGTATCACCAGTGTATTGAATGCGGTTCAAAAAGTGAGCTTCATAGAAATAACGAAAAAGTATTATTTCTACCAATGTACCACTGGATTTCAGAAAATAATCTTTTATCCTTATATCTAAAGAACTTGCTCGTTGACAACGAAATGTCACCATGTTGTGAATGTACAAGTGTGAACTGCACTACGAGTAAACAAATATTTAGTTTCCCCAAAGTTTTGGTTCTGTCTTTAGGTAGAAATACTGGTGTAATCAAATCCAAAAGATGTGTCACAGCAGATGAAACTTTTACTCTTGAGGATGCAAATGGCGTTGAATGTACTTACAAATTCGTAAGTGCCATTGCACATTTTGGTGAAGGGAAGGAAAACGGCCATTACATTTGTTATTGTCTAGAAGGAGCCAATGTAGTTTGGGAATTTAATGACAAAAAAGTTCGATGTATTTCGTTCTGCGAAATGACAAAGGTAATACAGGACCGCGGATACTTGTTTTTCTACGTAAAAGCTAAAGACTGAATATAGCAAAAGAATCCGCAGCATCCTACTCGATTTGCTGAAAAAATGTTTAGAAGTTTATGTTGTGCTCAGAGAATACAAATTATTCTTCATTAACTGATACCTACTACATAGCCGAGTGGTGAGGTCGGCTGCATAGCCGAGTGGTGAGAACTTGGAAAGGCAATCGAAAGGGCACCGGGTTCGATACCGTTCAAGAGCATGAGACAGTGTCTTTGGCAGGACACTTAAAGGCATGCCTGAAAGTGGACACGAAGATTGGCTTCATTGCCTTCGTGTCCACTTAATCCAAATCTTCAACCACCAGGTGTAAGCCTGGATAGGACAAACAAACCTATAGTGATTTCTAAATCGAATCATTGTAGATGCATAATCTATTAAAACTTAAAAAAATTCCCATTCGAAATGTATAGCCTATAATCGCTTTCTAGATAAATTTAAGTTTTCAAATTAGGATCTCTTCAATTTACACATCATTTTGTCAAATTCTGAAAAGTTCAATATTGATAAAGCATTAACTATTTTGTACAATTTTTTTGCACTACTCAAGATGTGCTGTATAGGCAGGTGTAATACGGCTACTGGCGACAGGTCCTGCGTTAACAAAAAACCTAACGACCGCATAAGGTTGCCTCAAAGGTGCGGTGGGAAAACCTTACAACAATATAGAACTTAATAAACAAATGTAACACAAGGAATTTATTTTTGTACAGGTCTTTTCCATTATTTTCTGTAATTTCCAATTTTTCAACTATCTTTTATAAACGCTTAATTGAAGGCTTGTCAAAACGTCAAAATCCTTCTAAAAGACATTTCCCCAATTTTTAAACCATTCTGCTCGTATTTCCTTCGTCTGCCCCACCACTAAATTGACACCCTTGGAAAGGAAATGTAATTCTAAACACGATTCAAAAATAAAATTCCGAAAAATATTTCGGGAAAATATTTTTATAGACGCCTAAGTGAAGGCGTCTATAAACGTTAAAATCTCCATTTATTTTTAAATACGTAAGACATTTACCCAATTTTTAAACCATTCTGCTCGCGTTTCCTTCGTCTGCCCCACCACGAGCTTGCCACCCCTGGAAAGGAAATTTAATTCTGAACACGATTCAAAAATAAACTTCCGAAAAATATTTCGGGAAAATATTTTTATAGACGCCTAATTGAAGGCGTCTATAAACGTTAAAATCTCTATTTATTTTAAAGTACGTAAGACATTTACACAACTTTTAAACCATTCTGCTCGCGTTTCCTTCGTCTGCCCACCACTAAATTGACACCCCTGGAAAGGAAATTTAATTCTAAACACAATTCAAGAATAAAATTCCGAAAAATATTTCGGGAAAATATTTTTATAGACGCTTAATTGAAGGCGTCTATAAACGTTAAAATCTGTATTTATTTTTAAATACGTAAGACATTTACCCAATTTTTAAACCATTCTGCTCGCGTTTCCTTTGTCTGCCCCACCACGAGCTTGCCACCCCTGGAAAGGAAATTTAATTCTGAACACGATTCAAAAATAAAATTCGGAAAAACATTTCGGAAAAATATTTTTATAGACGCCTAATTAAAGGCATCCATAAACGTTAAAATCTCTATTTATTTTTAGATACGTAAGACATTTACCTAATTTTTAAACCATTCTGCTCGCGTTTCCTTCGTCTGCCCCACCACGAAATTGCCACCCCTGGAAAGGAAATTTAACTCTGAACACAATTCAAAAATAAACTTCCGAAAAATATTTCGGGAAAATATTTTTATAGACGCTTAATTGAAGGCGTCTATAAACGTTAAAATCTCTATTTATTTTTAAATACGTAAGACATTTACCCCATTTTTAAACCATTCTGCTCGCGTTTCCTTTGTCTGCCCCACCACGAGCTTGCCACCCCTGGAAAGGAAATTTAATTCTGAACACGATTCAAAAATAAAATTCCGAAAAATATTTCGGGAAATATTTTTATAGACGCTTAATTGAAGGCGTCTATAAACGTTAAAATCTGTATTTATTTTTAAATACGTTTGATATTTACCCAATTTTTAAACCATTCTGCTCGCGTTTCCTTTGTCTGCCCCACCACGAAACTAACACCCCTGGAAAGGAAGTTTAATTCTGAACTGATTCTAAGTTGAAGCTCTGAAACGGGAAAGATGGGCAAAATCATTATAATTGTAGCTGTTGCTCGAGAATGTTGGGATTTTGCCAGGGGGGGCGTAAAGTCAATAAAATTTTTCAAAACGGCCATTATAGAAAACGAGGACAAACTGCGACCCGACGTTCTTCTGCCTTTCTTGTGCAATGGTCATTTTCGTTTGTTACATTTTTCCATCCAAAAGGAGTTGTTACATTGCTATGATTCATTAAACAATGGCATGTCCAGTGATGTTTCAAAGTTCTTTCGTGACGGCGTAGATTGTTTATTAAATGTCTTGGTTGATTACGGGCTATGTAAGGACGATTGTGCCGTAGACACTAAACACATCTTGATGCAACCAGACAACAATACTTGTGGAGTGGCCGTTTGCATGACAGCGGATATTCTTTGCAACAACAGCAATGAAAAGCTTAACCAAAGAAATTTGGATGTTGATTTTTTCACAACCTATCGACATTGAATGATATATTACATCGTTACAAACGCTATCAAAGCTCATCCTGATTTAATGATTCTATCTGGAACTCCTAATAGCAATCTTCCTCCTGGCTTAGTAAATGTAGGTAACTCCTGTTGGTTGAACGTTGCATTGCAAGCGCTTAAATTTGTAATTATAACATGTGATGTGCCAATATCGTGGCTGGAAAACGACAAAGGTATTGCAAAATTAGACAGAAATTTATTTCTTATAATGCATAATCTTATTGTTAACAGAAACGTAGAAGAAAAATTACTTAAAAACACGTTGAATGATATAAGAAGTAAATTTCCACTGGATTTGCAACATGACCCTGCCGAATTTTTTAGCAAATCGTCATTGCCATTGTTATTAGAGCGGTCTGATATAACATTGGCACTGGAATACGTCACGTATCACCAGTGTATTGAATGCGGTTCAAAAAGTGAGCTTCATAGAAATAACGAAAAAGTATTATTTCTACCAATGTACCACTGGATTTCAGAAAATAATCTTTTATCCTTATATCTAAAGAACTTGCTCGTTGACAACGAAATATCACCATGTTGTAAATGTACAAGTGTGAACTGCACTACGAGTAAACAAATATTTAGTTTCCCCAAAGTTTTGGTTCTGTCTTTAGGTAGAAATACTGGTGTAATCAAATCCAAAAGATGTGTCACAGCAGATGAAACTTTTACTCTTGAGGATGCAAATGGCGTTGAATGTACTTACAAATTCGTAAGTGCCATTGCACATTTTGGTGAAGGGAAGGAAAACGGCCATTACATTTGTTATTGTCTAGAAGGAGCCAATGTAGTTTGGGAATTTAATGACAAAAAAGTTCGATGTATTTCGTTCTGCGAAATGACAAAGGTAATACAGGACCGCGGATACTTGTTTTTCTACGTAAAAGCTAAAGACTGAATATAGCAAAAGAATCCGCAGCATCCTACTCGATTTGCTGAAAAAATGTTTAGAAGTTTATGTTGTGCTCAGAGAATACAAATTATTCTTCATTAACTGATACCTACTACATAGCCGAGTGGTGAGGTCGGCTGCATAGCCGAGTGGTGAGAACTTGGAAAGGCAATCGAAAGGGCACCGGGTTCGATACCGTTCAAGAGCATGAGACAGTGTCTTTGGCAGGACACTTAAAGGCATGCCTGAAAGTGGACACGAAGATTGGCTTCATTGCCTTCGTGTCCACTTAATCCAAATCTTCAACCACCAGGTGTAAGCCTGGATAGGACAAACAAACCTATAGTGATTTCTAAATCGAATCATTGTAGATGCATAATCTATTAAAACTTAAAAAAATTCCCATTCGAAATGTATAGCCTATAATCGCTTTCTAGATAAATTTAAGTTTTCAAATTAGGATCTCTTCAATTTACACATCATTTTGTCAAATTCTGAAAAGTTCAATATTGATAAAGCATTAACTATTTTGTACAATTTTTTTGCACTACTCAAGATGTGCTGTATAGGCAGGTGTAATACGGCTACTGGCGACAGGTCCTGCGTTAACAAAAAACCTAACGACCGCATAAGGTTGCCTCAAAGGTGCGGTGGGAAAACCTTACAACAATATAGAACTTAATAAACAAATGTAACACAAGGAATTTATTTTTGTACAGGTCTTTTCCATTATTTTCTGTAATTTCCAATTTTTCAACTATCTTTTATAAACGCTTAATTGAAGGCTTGTCAAAACGTCAAAATCCTTCTAAAAGACATTTCCCCAATTTTTAAACCATTCTGCTCGTATTTCCTTCGTCTGCCCCACCACTAAATTGACACCCTTGGAAAGGAAATGTAATTCTAAACACGATTCAAAAATAAAATTCCGAAAAATATTTCGGGAAAATATTTTTATAGACGCCTAAGTGAAGGCGTCTATAAACGTTAAAATCTCCATTTATTTTTAAATACGTAAGACATTTACCCAATTTTTAAACCATTCTGCTCGCGTTTCCTTCGTCTGCCCCACCACGAGCTTGCCACCCCTGGAAAGGAAATTTAATTCTGAACACGATTCAAAAATAAACTTCCGAAAAATATTTCGGGAAAATATTTTTATAGACGCCTAATTGAAGGCGTCTATAAACGTTAAAATCTCTATTTATTTTAAAGTACGTAAGACATTTACACAACTTTTAAACCATTCTGCTCGCGTTTCCTTCGTCTGCCCACCACTAAATTGACACCCCTGGAAAGGAAATTTAATTCTAAACACAATTCAAGAATAAAATTCCGAAAAATATTTCGGGAAAATATTTTTATAGACGCTTAATTGAAGGCGTCTATAAACGTTAAAATCTCTATTTATTTTTAAATACGTAAGACATTTACCCAATTTTTAAACCATTCTGCTCGCGTTTCCTTTGTCTGCCCCACCACGAGCTTGCCACCCCTGGAAAGGAAATTTAATTCTGAACACGATTCAAAAATAAAATTCGGAAAAACATTTCGGAAAAATATTTTTATAGACGCCTAATTAAAGGCATCCATAAACGTTAAAATCTCTATTTATTTTTAGATACGTAAGACATTTACCTAATTTTTAAACCATTCTGCTCGCGTTTCCTTCGTCTGCCCCACCACGAAATTGCCACCCCTGGAAAGGAAATTTAACTCTGAACACAATTCAAAAATAAACTTCCGAAAAATATTTCGGGAAAATATTTTTATAGACGCTTAATTGAAGGCGTCTATAAACGTTAAAATCTCTATTTATTTTTAAATACGTAAGACATTTACCCCATTTTTAAACCATTCTGCTCGCGTTTCCTTTGTCTGCCCCACCACGAGCTTGCCACCCCTGGAAAGGAAATTTAATTCTGAACACGATTCAAAAATAAAATTCCGAAAAATATTTCGGGAAATATTTTTATAGACGCTTAATTGAAGGCGTCTATAAACGTTAAAATCTGTATTTATTTTTAAATACGTTTGATATTTACCCAATTTTTAAACCATTCTGCTCGCGTTTCCTTTGTCTGCCCCACCACGAAACTAACACCCCTGGAAAGGAAATTTAATTCTGAACTGATTCTAAGTTGAAGCTCTGAAACGGGAAAGATGGGCAAAATCATTATAATTGTAGCTGTTGCTCGAGAATGTTGGGATTTTGCCAGGGGGGGCGTAAAGTCAATAAAATTTTTCAAAACGGCCATTATAGAAAACGAGGACAAACTGCGACCCGACGTTCTTCTGCCTTTCTTGTGCAATGGTCATTTTCGTTTGTTACATTTTTCCATCCAAAAGGAGTTGTTACATTGCTATGATTCATTAAACAATGGCATGTCCAGTGATGTTTCAAAGTTCTTTCGTGACGGCGTAGATTGTTTATTAAATGTCTTGGTTGATTACGGGCTATGTAAGGACGATTGTGCCGTAGACACTAAACACATCTTGATGCAACCAGACAACAATACTTGTGGAGTGGCCGTTTGCATGACAGCGGATATTCTTTGCAACAACAGCAATGAAAAGCTTAACCAAAGAAATTTGGATGTTGATTTTTTCACAACCTATCGACATTGAATGATATATTACATCGTTACAAACGCTATCAAAGCTCATCCTGATTTAATGATTCTATCTGGAACTCCTAATAGCAATCTTCCTCCTGGCTTAGTAAATGTAGGTAACTCCTGTTGGTTGAACGTTGCATTGCAAGCGCTTAAATTTGTAATTATAACATGTGATGTGCCAATATCGTGGCTGGAAAACGACAAAGGTATTGCAAAATTAGACAGAAATTTATTTCTTATAATGCATAATCTTATTGTTAACAGAAACGTAGAAGAAAAATTACTTAAAAACACGTTGAATGATATAAGAAGTAAATTTCCACTGGATTTGCAACATGACCCTGCCGAATTTTTTAGCAAATCGTCATTGCCATTGTTATTAGAGCGGTCTGATATAACATTGGCACTGGAATACGTCACGTATCACCAGTGTATTGAATGCGGTTCAAAAAGTGAGCTTCATAGAAATAACGAAAAAGTATTATTTCTACCAATGTACCACTGGATTTCAGAAAATAATCTTTTATCCTTATATCTAAAGAACTTGCTCGTTGACAACGAAATGTCACCATGTTGTGAATGTACAAGTGTGAACTGCACTACGAGTAAACAAATATTTAGTTTCCCCAAAGTTTTGGTTCTGTCTTTAGGTAGAAATACTGGTGTAATCAAATCCAAAAGATGTGTCACAGCAGATGAAACTTTTACTCTTGAGGATGCAAATGGCGTTGAATGTACTTACAAATTCGTAAGTGCCATTGCACATTTTGGTGAAGGGAAGGAAAACGGCCATTACATTTGTTATTGTCTAGAAGGAGCCAATGTAGTTTGGGAATTTAATGACAAAAAAGTTCGATGTATTTCGTTCTGCGAAATGACAAAGGTAATACAGGACCGCGGATACTTGTTTTTCTACGTAAAAGCTAAAGACTGAATATAGCAAAAGAATCCGCAGCATCCTACTCGATTTGCTGAAAAAATGTTTAGAAGTTTATGTTGTGCTCAGAGAATACAAATTATTCTTCATTAACTGATACCTACTACATAGCCGAGTGGTGAGGTCGGCTGCATAGCCGAGTGGTGAGAACTTGGAAAGGCAATCGAAAGGGCACCGGGTTCGATACCGTTCAAGAGCATGAGACAGTGTCTTTGGCAGGACACTTAAAGGCATGCCTGAAAGTGGACACGAAGATTGGCTTCATTGCCTTCGTGTCCACTTAATCCAAATCTTCAACCACCAGGTGTAAGCCTGGATAGGACAAACAAACCTATAGTGATTTCTAAATCGAATCATTGTAGATGCATAATCTATTAAAACTTAAAAAAATTCCCATTCGAAATGTATAGCCTATAATCGCTTTCTAGATAAATTTAAGTTTTCAAATTAGGATCTCTTCAATTTACACATCATTTTGTCAAATTCTGAAAAGTTCAATATTGATAAAGCATTAACTATTTTGTACAATTTTTTTGCACTACTCAAGATGTGCTGTATAGGCAGGTGTAATACGGCTACTGGCGACAGGTCCTGCGTTAACAAAAAACCTAACGACCGCATAAGGTTGCCTCAAAGGTGCGGTGGGAAAACCTTACAACAATATAGAACTTAATAAACAAATGTAACACAAGGAATTTATTTTTGTACAGGTCTTTTCCATTATTTTCTGTAATTTCCAATTTTTCAACTATCTTTTATAAACGCTTAATTGAAGGCTTGTCAAAACGTCAAAATCCTTCTAAAAGACATTTCCCCAATTTTTAAACCATTCTGCTCGTATTTCCTTCGTCTGCCCCACCACTAAATTGACACCCTTGGAAAGGAAATGTAATTCTAAACACGATTCAAAAATAAAATTCCGAAAAATATTTCGGGAAAATATTTTTATAGACGCCTAAGTGAAGGCGTCTATAAACGTTAAAATCTCCATTTATTTTTAAATACGTAAGACATTTACCCAATTTTTAAACCATTCTGCTCGCGTTTCCTTCGTCTGCCCCACCACGAGCTTGCCACCCCTGGAAAGGAAATTTAATTCTGAACACGATTCAAAAATAAACTTCCGAAAAATATTTCGGGAAAATATTTTTATAGACGCCTAATTGAAGGCGTCTATAAACGTTAAAATCTCTATTTATTTTAAAGTACGTAAGACATTTACACAACTTTTAAACCATTCTGCTCGCGTTTCCTTCGTCTGCCCACCACTAAATTGACACCCCTGGAAAGGAAATTTAATTCTAAACACAATTCAAGAATAAAATTCCGAAAAATATTTCGGGAAAATATTTTTATAGACGCTTAATTGAAGGCGTCTATAAACGTTAAAATCTCTATTTATTTTTAAATGCGTAAGACATTTACCCAATTTTTAAACCATTCTGCTCGCGTTTCCTTTGTCTGCCCCACCACGAGCTTGCCACCCCTGGAAAGCAAATTCAATTCTGAACACGATTCAAAAATAAAATTCGGAAAAACATTTCGGAAAAATATTTTTATAGACGCCTAATTAAAGGCATCCATAAACGTTAAAATCTCTATTTATTTTTAGATACGTAAGACATTTACCTAATTTTTAAACCATTCTGCTCGCGTTTCCTTCGTCTGCCCCACCACGAAATTGCCACCCCTGGAAAGGAAATTTAACTCTGAACACAATTCAAAAATAAACTTCCGAAAAATATTTCGGGAAAATATTTTTATAGACGCTTAATTGAAGGCGTCTATAAACGTTAAAATCTCTATTTATTTTTAAATACGTAAGACATTTACCCCATTTTTAAACCATTCTGCTCGCGTTTCCTTTGTCTGCCCCACCACGAGCTTGCCACCCCTGGAAAGGAAATTTAATTCTGAACACGATTCAAAAATAAAATTCCGAAAAATATTTCGGGAAATATTTTTATAGACGCTTAATTGAAGGCGTCTATAAACGTTAAAATCTGTATTTATTTTTAAATACGTTTGATATTTACCCAATTTTTAAACCATTCTGCTCGCGTTTCCTTTGTCTGCCCCACCACGAAACTAACACCCCTGGAAAGGAAGTTTAATTCTGAACTGATTCTAAGTTGAAGCTCTGAAACGGGAAAGATGGGCAAAATCATTATAATTGTAGCTGTTGCTCGAGAATGTTGGGATTTTGCCAGGGGGGGCGTAAAGTCAATAAAATTTTTCAAAACGGCCATTATAGAAAACGAGGACAAACTGCGACCCGACGTTCTTCTGCCTTTCTTGTGCAATGGTCATTTTCGTTTGTTACATTTTTCCATCCAAAAGGAGTTGTTACATTGCTATGATTCATTAAACAATGGCATGTCCAGTGATGTTTCAAAGTTCTTTCGTGACGGCGTAGATTGTTTATTAAATGTCTTGGTTGATTACGGGCTATGTAAGGACGATTGTGCCGTAGACACTAAACACATCTTGATGCAACCAGACAACAATACTTGTGGAGTGGCCGTTTGCATGACAGCGGATATTCTTTGCAACAACAGCAATGAAAAGCTTAACCAAAGAAATTTGGATGTTGATTTTTTCACAACCTATCGACATTGAATGATATATTACATCGTTACAAACGCTATCAAAGCTCATCCTGATTTAATGATTCTATCTGGAACTCCTAATAGCAATCTTCCTCCTGGCTTAGTAAATGTAGGTAACTCCTGTTGGTTGAACGTTGCATTGCAAGCGCTTAAATTTGTAATTATAACATGTGATGTGCCAATATCGTGGCTGGAAAACGACAAAGGTATTGCAAAATTAGACAGAAATTTATTTCTTATAATGCATAATCTTATTGTTAACAGAAACGTAGAAGAAAAATTACTTAAAAACACGTTGAATGATATAAGAAGTAAATTTCCACTGGATTTGCAACATGACCCTGCCGAATTTTTTAGCAAATCGTCATTGCCATTGTTATTAGAGCGGTCTGATATAACATTGGCACTGGAATACGTCACGTATCACCAGTGTATTGAATGCGGTTCAAAAAGTGAGCTTCATAGAAATAACGAAAAAGTATTATTTCTACCAATGTACCACTGGATTTCAGAAAATAATCTTTTATCCTTATATCTAAAGAACTTGCTCGTTGACAACGAAATATCACCATGTTGTAAATGTACAAGTGTGAACTGCACTACGAGTAAACAAATATTTAGTTTCCCCAAAGTTTTGGTTCTGTCTTTAGGTAGAAATACTGGTGTAATCAAATCCAAAAGATGTGTCACAGCAGATGAAACTTTTACTCTTGAGGATGCAAATGGCGTTGAATGTACTTACAAATTCGTAAGTGCCATTGCACATTTTGGTGAAGGGAAGGAAAACGGCCATTACATTTGTTATTGTCTAGAAGGAGCCAATGTAGTTTGGGAATTTAATGACAAAAAAGTTCGATGTATTTCGTTCTGCGAAATGACAAAGGTAATACAGGACCGCGGATACTTGTTTTTCTACGTAAAAGCTAAAGACTGAATATAGCAAAAGAATCCGCAGCATCCTACTCGATTTGCTGAAAAAATGTTTAGAAGTTTATGTTGTGCTCAGAGAATACAAATTATTCTTCATTAACTGATACCTACTACATAGCCGAGTGGTGAGGTCGGCTGCATAGCCGAGTGGTGAGAACTTGGAAAGGCAATCGAAAGGGCACCGGGTTCGATACCGTTCAAGAGCATGAGACAGTGTCTTTGGCAGGACACTTAAAGGCATGCCTGAAAGTGGACACGAAGATTGGCTTCATTGCCTTCGTGTCCACTTAATCCAAATCTTCAACCACCAGGTGTAAGCCTGGATAGGACAAACAAACCTATAGTGATTTCTAAATCGAATCATTGTAGATGCATAATCTATTAAAACTTAAAAAAATTCCCATTCGAAATGTATAGCCTATAATCGCTTTCTAGATAAATTTAAGTTTTCAAATTAGGATCTCTTCAATTTACACATCATTTTGTCAAATTCTGAAAAGTTCAATATTGATAAAGCATTAACTATTTTGTACAATTTTTTTGCACTACTCAAGATGTGCTGTATAGGCAGGTGTAATACGGCTACTGGCGACAGGTCCTGCGTTAACAAAAAACCTAACGACCGCATAAGGTTGCCTCAAAGGTGCGGTGGGAAAACCTTACAACAATATAGAACTTAATAAACAAATGTAACACAAGGAATTTATTTTTGTACAGGTCTTTTCCATTATTTTCTGTAATTTCCAATTTTTCAACTATCTTTTATAAACGCTTAATTGAAGGCTTGTCAAAACGTCAAAATCCTTCTAAAAGACATTTCCCCAATTTTTAAACCATTCTGCTCGTATTTCCTTCGTCTGCCCCACCACTAAATTGACACCCTTGGAAAGGAAATGTAATTCTAAACACGATTCAAAAATAAAATTCCGAAAAATATTTCGGGAAAATATTTTTATAGACGCCTAAGTGAAGGCGTCTATAAACGTTAAAATCTCCATTTATTTTTAAATACGTAAGACATTTACCCAATTTTTAAACCATTCTGCTCGCGTTTTCTTCGTCTGCCCCACCACGAGCTTGCCACCCCTGGAAAGGAAATTTAATTCTGAACACGATTCAAAAATAAACTTCCGAAAAATATTTCGGGAAAATATTTTTATAGACGCCTAATTGAAGGCGTCTATAAACGTTAAAATCTCTATTTATTTTAAAGTACGTAAGACATTTACACAACTTTTAAACCATTCTGCTCGCGTTTCCTTCGTCTGCCCACCACTAAATTGACACCCCTGGAAAGGAAATTTAATTCTAAACACAATTCAAGAATAAAATTCCGAAAAATATTTCGGGAAAATATTTTTATAGACGCTTAATTGAAGGCATCTATAAACGTTAAAATCTCGATTTATTTTTAAATACGTAAGACATTTACCCAATTTTTAAACCATTCTGCTCGCGTTTCCTTTGTCTGCCCCACCACGAGCTTGCCACCCCTGGAAAGCAAATTTAATTCTGAACACGATTCAAAAATAAAATTCGGAAAAACATTTCGGAAAAATATTTTTATAGACGCCTAATTAAAGGCATCCATAAACGTTAAAATCTCTATTTATTTTTAGATACGTAAGACATTTACCTAATTTTTAAACCATTCTGCTCGCGTTTCCTTCGTCTGCCCCACCACGAAATTGCCACCCCTGGAAAGGAAATTTAACTCTGAACACAATTCAAAAATAAACTTCTGAAAAATATTTCGGGAAAATATTTTTATAGACGCTTAATTGAAGGCGTCTATAAACGTTAAAATCTCTATTTATTTTTAAATACGTAAGACATTTACCCCATTTTTAAACCATTCTGCTCGCGTTTCCTTTGTCTGCCCCACCACGAGCTTGCCACCCCTGGAAAGGAAATTTAATTCTGAACACGATTCAAAAATAAAATTCCGAAAAATATTTCGGGAAATATTTTTATAGACGCTTAATTGAAGGCGTCTATAAACGTTAAAATCTGTATTTATTTTTAAATACGTTTGATATTTACCCAATTTTTAAACCATTCTGCTCGCGTTTCCTTTGTCTGCCCCACCACGAAACTAACACCCCTGGAAAGGAAATTTAATTCTGAACACGACTCAAAAATAAAATTCCGAAAAATATTTCGAGAAAGTATTTTTATAGTCGTTTTTGTGATGCTTACTTTTCTTGCCATATCACATATAGCAGTCTTAATAGATACGATTTTATGTCTTACTTTTCGCAATAGACCTTTTGCATAACAAACCAACAGAGCGTGACGTTGGAGTCGTGAACGACCAGCCGCTGTTTGCAATGCTGTGCGATAGGGTTAGTGGCGTAGTTTGCAGGCGAATAAATTGTTTAACGTTTGCTTTAGCTGTTGTTTTGTGGTCTTTACAGGCGTGTATCAGTGTTTCAGTATAATTTGCCAGAAAATAAAACTCTTTTAAGTTGTAAACTTAGGCTACAGAAGTGTAAACCTTCGACCAGTTCTTTGCTGTATTGGAAGCGATCTTGCCAGGCAAAGATAGGAAGAATTTCTTGTATTATACAGCTTCAAAAGCTAAGCATGCAAATCAAAATATTGATGCAGAACTTAATGACGAGGCTACTTTCGAAATACCTCAAAATGCTACAGGAGCACTGCATCTACATAGATTAGCGGTGGAAGATTGAATTTTTGCTGGTGTTGAAGCTTCGCCTGGGTTTGTTTTATACAGACTTAAAGCACAAGGTTTGGTATTAGTTCTGCATTCGTACTGTACTGTACATCGTATTTTTCATTCATGAATGCACCTCATGTATTTAAGGTTGATTGGTTTGAACATATTCCCTCATCGTGACGTTATCATAGCAACCATGAAGCCAGACTTCTAAAAGGACTACCCAAGCACCATGATCATCATCGACTGCACTGAAGTAGGCCTACGTCTCGAAACACTGTCCTCACTTCACCGTCAGTCGCAAACGTACTCGAACTATAAAAGTACGAACACTGCAAAGGCATTAGTCATTAGTGGGAGTTGATCCAAATGGGGGTAATATGTTTGTATTTCAGTTGTACACTGGTAATGTGAGTGACAAAGAAATATATCAGAGGAGTGGATTTTTTCACCTTTTGAAGCAGAAAATAGCTGCTAATGAACTGCACGTCATGATGCTGTTATGGCCGATAAAGGGTTTCTTATAGAAAAAGACTTAGCCTACATGGTATTGGTCTACATTTGAATATCTCACCGTTCCTAGGCAGAAGGCCTCAAATGAGTGAGGACAAAGTGTTGAATAAACGAAGTATTGCACGCCATCGCATTCATGTAGAGAGGACCATAAAAAAATTTGTCAATTTCACATCTTCGACAGGAAAATACCAGTGACTATGCTTGGTATCATCAATGAAATGTGGTTGGTTCGTTGCATATTATGTTATGCAGAATGAAAATAAAATGTTGCAAGACAAGGTGCCACTATCGTGGTCCATAATTCCCGGTCAAAATGCACACGCTTCACAATGGCGTCCTAAATTGCCTTTCCTAGTCTGTTAGCCAACACTATGATTAAAACGAACAAGAATTGAAGTGTGCCGATAATGTACAACAATTCATAAACACAAAAAATTTACTTTCACCTGCCACCGACCTCACGCTTGCTTGCAATAACAAGAAACGCCTTCATAAACCGTAGTAAACAAGCGATTCTCAACCCTCAGACTCCGCGTAACTCAAACGTCACGCTCTGGTGATTTTGAATGTGCAAAAGGTCTATTGTAGTTGCTTTATCTTTGTCAAGTCGAGTTTTTTATTTAAATTTCTGTGTTCACTGTTCATTTGGCCATGGAAAAAATATAAGATTTGCTTTGATGTGGTAACGAGAAGTGATTTTATCAGCTTCCGAGTGTTGCTACTTTCATCGCATTGTTTATCGCGCAAATTTTTACGGATTTATTTCTAAGATTTGTCCTTATTTTGAAGAACTCTATCTTAGAAAATATTACTGTCCTTATTGCTAGGAAATGTCCTTCTTTTTGATTTGAGTCCTTATTTTGTCTTATTTTCAACAATTAGTGAATAAACTTAGTGGAATGACAGCCAAATCCCTACTACAGTAAAAGTAAACCTAGACCTGAGCTGTTGTGAGATGCATATAGTACTGTATTAACAATATGGCATGTGATATGTAATGGCTCGTATAAATGCTGAGATTTGTTCAAAAACGTTTGTTTTATTTTGTATGAAAATTTAATTTTTCTGTTGTCCTTATTTTGGGGTCCATGTCGATGGCAACACTGGATATTGCAGTGGCGTCTATTCATATGTGTGCGTCGCACACCCATCAAACATGGTTGATCCATCAATTATCATGCAGTTAAACATGCAAGTAGGCTACTTGGTAGTCTATATAAATGGTGAAGGCAGGGTATACAAGCAGCCTAAGCAGGGCCCACAAGAGGGGGGGACAACCGGTGCATTGCACCGGGGCCGGTGAGTTCAAGGGGGCCCGACAAAATGTTTAAATTCACGCGTTAAAGTTGATTTCAACGATTTTGCATAAAATATTGTTTTTTATATTAGTTCCGTATTTCGATTGGGCCCCTTCTCGAGTATGCCCTTTTTTAAAACTACAGAATTTTCAATTTTTTGAGTTCAAGGGGCCCGACAAAATGTTTAAATTTGCGTGCTCAGGTCGATTTTGCATAAAATATTGTTTTTATGTTAGTTTCGTATTTCGATTGGGCCCCCCATGGGTAGCTTATAGATCCCCTTTTTCAAAACTACAAAATTTTCAATTTTTTGAGTTCAAAGGGCCCGACAAAATGTTTAAATTTGCGTGCTCAGGTCGATTTTGCATAAAATATTGTTTTTTATATTAACGGTAGTTTCATATTTCAATTGGGCCCCCCTCATGGGTAGGAGGGTCCCACGAATTACCCATAAGCCCCATAAGTACCCATAAGTACCCATAAGCACCATAAGTCGCGTCGAATTACCCATAAGTCGCGTCGAATTACCCATAAGCCCCATAAGTCTCGTCGAATTACCCATAAGCCCCATAAGTCGCGTCGAATTACCCATAAGCCCCATAAGTCGCGTCGAATTACCCATTAGCCCCATAAGTCGCGTCGAATTACCCATAGGCACCATAAGTAGCATTGAATTACCTAGAAGTAACGTCGAATTACCCATAAGCCTGTATAGTGTAGAGTGTAGTCTCTAGCCGTCTAGAAGCCTAGTAGTCGGCTGCATAGCCGAGTGGTGAGGAGCACTGGCTGGGCGTTCCAAAATATAGTTCGCCACCGGTCAAGAGCAGGACACTTGAAGGCATGCCTAAAGGTGGACACGAAGATTGGCTTCGTTGCCTTCCCGTTCGCTTATGTGTAATCTGCAGTTTGCTGCAGCAGATGGAGTGTTTTGTCCGATAAAACACTTTAACATTGGACAATTTTCCCTATGAACCAGGTGACTGCAGCAGAGCAATCGTTCTCGCACTCAGCTAGAGGCTTAATTCTTGCTTTGAACTTGATAATTAAAGAAAAAAAGAATAATGGCAAGGGTGGCAATCAAACCCATGTCACCAAATTCAATAGCCCTTTGGCTAAACCACTCCGCCACGCAAGCACTCGTGGAACTTAAGCTTAATTTGGTTTATATGGGTAATGTTTCGAGAACGCTCACAATATTATCAGTTTAGTTTGTTTTTATTTCTGACCATCACAACGAAAAAACAATATACGACAAACTTAGCAGAGGTCTATAAAAGGTAGAAGCGACAAAACGCGGACGTTATAACGTGCATGATACCAAAGCAGGACAATCAGTTTAAGTGACACGAT
Organism: Aplidium turbinatum; assembly: GCF_918807975.1. Taxonomy (NCBI): domain Eukaryota; kingdom Metazoa; phylum Chordata; class Ascidiacea; order Aplousobranchia; family Polyclinidae; genus Aplidium; species Aplidium turbinatum. The sequence goes on from NC_137480.1 coordinate 24,475,680, forward strand.
CGCAAGTCGCAACAGCGACTTGCAGATTACATATACGCTGACATGAAGGCGTAAGTAATTCCACGTTGCTTATGGGTAATTCGACGCGACTTATGGGTAATTCGACGCGAGTCGAATTACCCATAAGCCCCATAAGTCGCGTCGAATTACCCATAAGCTCCATAAGTCGCGTCGAATTACCCATAAGCCCCATAAATCGCGTCGAATTACCCATAAGCCCCACAAGTCGCGTCGAATTACCCATAAGTCACGTCGAATTACCCATAAGCCCCACAAGTCGTGTCGAATTACCCATAAGCCCCACAAGTCGCGTCGAATTACCCATAAGTCAGGTCGAACAAGCCCATAACTCAGGTCGAATTACTCATAAGCCTACATAGCCGTCTGTAGTGGGCATAAGTCTGTTGAATTACCGGTACCAAAAGTCTGGCCGAATTAACCATAAGTTAGATTTAGAAAATCAGGGAATTTATTTTGGTGTGCAAAAACAGAAATGTTACCTGAGTCAAACTTCCGATAAGTTAACCTACTAGTTTGCACCTACACTCATAACCACCTTCTTATTCCAAAATACAAATGTTGTTGTTTACGGTATAATTTCCTGTACGGTATGATTTCCTGGTTTTTGTAATAATAGAATGATGCTAAACGTCATTTTTCTATTTCATACTCACTCAAACTATGAACAGTTGAAAACTATTATTCGGAATGACGTAGCCTAATGAAGCAAAATTACCTGCTTTCCAATAAAATTATTTCAACATATGCATGAACTCTAGGCTGCTCATGGCCCTTTACCTTTTCTATAACGTGTGTTGTAGGCTATAGGAGGAGCTACCCGCTCATATCAGGGCGGTCCGGCAAGACAACAACATCCCTGAGCACTGTAGTACCAAGGGGTGATCCGGGCAAGGAACCTTCGTTCGCGCATCGACAGTGCAAGTTCTATTCAAAAAACGCAAATAGCCTACAGCCAGAAATGGTAGTAGGCTAATAAAAGAAGTAAGCCTACAAACGACTGGCAAATCAATAACAACGAGAACGACACGGCAGTCCTCAACAAAACAAACATAACAACCGGTAATATTAATGTCATAGTTTTATTTACTGTCGCTCTACAACAGCTAAGGTCTTTCAGAGCCAGCATTCATTTTGGTTTTATAACAGATTTACGATCTCATTACGGTACATTATTAGCCTACTCGATTTTTTTCTAACTGCGCTATGCAAGAAAGAACACAAACGGTACCGTTTATAAAGTGTTCCGTTGACCCGACCTGGAATCGATCTCACGTCTACCAGCATCAGAGCCGAAGGCATAACCACTCGGCCATTGAGCTGGTGCAAAAAAAATGATACGATCGTCTTCAACGGAACCAACATAACAATAAAAAAAATCGTCTAGACAGAAGCAGCCACTGAACGGAAAGGGCATGACGTTGAAAGCCTCCAGTTCTTTCAACTGGAAAGCAGCCTAGATAGCAAACCAGTCGTTTGTTTATATTTATTTGACTTGATTTGCTTATTTGACTCGATTTGCGACTGATTTGCTGTCTAGGCTACAAGCCCGTGTGCGGATTAAGGAATCCGAGTAACACAAGCGCAAAACATTGGCTAAAATAAAGCAGAACAACGCAAATGCGAATCCTACACATCAATTACATCTTAACATCCTTGAAAGTTCTTCGAAAAAAAAATTCTGCAGCAATTGCACACAGTTTTGTAACAGCGTAGTGGCAAAACGAGACAGGAAATGAACGAAAGACCTTGAGGTTTCTGTTACTCTTCAAACTTCTATCACATTCATGAATGTCCGCTAGAGGTCACAAATCGATAAACATGCGGCATTCCATGCAATTTTTTGATAATGCAGTTGACAGCAATAAAAAGCAAATGTGAAGCTCCCCATAAACAAAAAAAAATCAGGTAAGTTTGGCAAAATACTGTATAGTCAATGAAATCATGTTTTGCTGTGTTTTGCACCCATTACGACAACAAAGCGGTAGCCTACTCTGCGATAACAGATGCAACACAACAGGCGACTGGAAGCAGCGAAGGGACATTTAGTAATCGAGTCAGCTGCTCTTATTATTTTAGCATGTCAGCAAGTGTCCTGCAGAGACACAGCCACGTGCTTGAGAGCGGTGTCGAACCGACGTGACAACCATTCGAGCGTCGCACAGGCGTTCTGGTCACTCGGCTACGCACCCAACTATAAACAAGATGAAAAAATAAATGCAGAAAAATGAACAAGCCTGAAATAGCCTATTTAATGAACGTTTTTGTTGTGAGCATTTGTAAAGAGCAATCAACGAGACAATCAACATAGCCTACTACCTGGTGAGAGCACCGAAAACAATATGACAGTACAGTAACTTATATGTTGTAGCATATGACTACAAACAAGATAACAAAATAAATGCAGAAAAATAAACAAGGTAATGAACGTTTTTGTTGTGAGCATTTCTACAGAGCAATCAGCATAGCCTACTGTACCTGGTGAGAGCACCCAAAAGCAGTATATGTTGTAAAAACAATTGTAACTATAATTGAGTGGCAGCAACAAAATCACCGTGTTTTTTCGCTTCTAGAACGTTTTTTCTGTCCTGGCTTTTTTGCAATTGTTTTAACTTTGGGAACAGAAAAATTTACGTTTGTGGCCACGATCTTATTTGTTATCATACATTTCTTTCTACTGATGAATTGTACAAACTTTTCGGATTTTTCTTCATCGGATAAATTACACCAGACATGTTTTGGAATCAAATATTTTTTTAAATGAGTTTTTAAAATGTAATTTCCTTCGCCGAATATGGCGCGCCTCAAGTCTAACATTTGCAAACGGGTGACATTGCTGAGCTTTTCCACCAAATCAGGTAATTTTTGAGCTTTCCAGTTTGTCGTCAGCTTCAAAATGTTATTTAACGATTCGCAATTGTTATTGGTCCAAAGGCTTTCAACTTTCCCTAATTGTGAAGGTTTACAAACATAATCATACAACAAATTATTTAAACGTTTTTCAAAATAACATTTAAACGATGGATACTTGTCAAAACAACTATATAATTCTATTACATTCTTTTCGTATTGATATGCGTCTGCACTAAACGTCAGACCATTTCGTCCAAAAATTTTTTCAACAATTACTTTTTTTTCTTGCATACAACAGCCTACTTTGTCTGTCAAAAAACGAATGACATTTTCCTTTAAATGCTTACAACATAAAACATGTGTGGCTGATGGAAAGGACAATTTTATGGATTTCAGCAAGCTTTGTTCTTGGTCACTTCCAATGCGCAATTCGAAATTTAACCCTTCAACAGAGTCGGCAAGCTTCGATTTTAAATGAGCGAAAAAAGAGTTATACGTAACAAATTCCCCGTCCCAATGTAAAAACATTGGTCCAAGAAATATAGGACTCTTGTCTGACTCTCTGTGGTCAACAGAACAATGTTTGACACAACTATTGTTACATAACATGCACCCAAATTAAACGTCCTGTCTACCCCTAAAATATTTCCTGAATGGCGTAAGTTTTTTTCCATGTCAATTATTTGTTCATTCGAATATAAAATAATGCAAGGTGGTTTACTTTTTTTATGGATAATTTCTTGTACATGCGAATTTGTATTTAACATTGATAAAACTTCCAAGATTTCGTCGGCTATATTATTTCTATTGCAAGGGTGCTTTTTCTTGTTATCACAGTATTTTTTGTCTCTAACTTGTTTAAAATGTTTGGGTCCATTTGTTGGGTCCTTTTCCACCATTTCTTGATACGCTTCACGCGGAGTTTTAGACAAAACGGTACGGGATATTTTTTCCATCACTGTGGGATCGGTTCTTGTGTATGGAGCTGCTTTTTTGCTATTTCCGTGTGAAGTTGGAGTGAATTTTTTTAAGACACCAGAATATTCCACCACAGCTACCGCTTTCATTCCTGGTCCAGATGCCACGCTGACTCTTTTCTTGAAGCAAGGTTGCCGTTTTAAAGTTGTATAATACCTATGCAGCTTGAGAACTTCTTTTTTTGAAGGTTGAGGGAAAAGAGGAATGTATTCAATTTTACCTTCTGCTTTTTTAGCGGAACAAAACACACTGTTTTTTAAATAAATCACTTTTATATTATTACTATCATTTTTTAAGACATGTGTGTTGGAAGTAGTTCCCTTTCTACCGTCCCAAACACCACAATCATCGGGAAAGTCATGCCTTCTCTCACCAGCTTTGTCGACATTGCGCTGATTATTGACAGTAAAAAATACGTTAGTTTTCGGGCCTCTAGGAACGTTGTCTAACAAGCCAGCGTTGTCTTTAGAAAGTTCCTTCAAAAGTTGCTGGAGTGATAAAAATTTACCACTTATTGGAAGAGAATTTTCGCCCATTCGAGAACTCCCTTCTAATTGTTGTTCATCATTTTTTTGAGTAAAGGAACTTTCCATCATTTCCTGCAAAGTAAACAATACATTATGATATTAGGCTTATTGCAAGCTTTTAAAGTTTGGAACTAGGTTGACCTATTTAAAAGCGGTTTCAATAAACGCACATCTTCATCATCATAGCCTACCGGTAGCCTATGCAGTCTATAGGCTACTTATATTTCTTTTAATTCTGTCGATCAGAGTTACTAGATAAAATACATGTTAAATTGAAGCTATGCTCGAAATGTTCAAACATGAATGGTTATTTACTTCACAGTGTAGATTCTAACGATCTGTTTAAGCCTGATGCCACAACTAACTCGTAACATCAGGCTTAAACAGATCGTTAGAATCTACACTGTGAAGTATAAGCAACGATCATGCTGCTAAAAGAGAAACTCAATCAATTGCATGAATGGTTATGTTTACCATGAATTGCTGGAACTCTGGCCATTCGTTTTCCATTGCGTAGGTGTAGTTGTGAGACTTTTCATTTAGTAACTTTGATTTTGGTGATACAGTTTGCGTTTGGATAAAAGTATTCTGCATTTAAGAGAGGCAAATTAATCCCAATCCATTAAACGGTTTAATATAAAATCCTGAGCTTATAAATTAAGGCAGAAAAAAAATATTAACTGTTATTAGGCCTATCACTACGCTTTTTATTGAAATTTACTAAAAAGTAAAAGCATAGGCTACAATCCCGGTTGCACAGCGAAAGTGGAGATTAAATAAAGGGGGAGATACATACCTTGATTGGTGTTAGCTCTGGTAGCTCATCGTTGTTTTTGCAGGTAGGAGAGGTTTCATGGCCGAAGTTCGGCTTGGGTGAAGGAGTCTTCACACGGTACACACCCGTCTGGATTTGTAAAGTAATAAACATCGATTAGTCGCTTGAACGAAATGTATAAAGACTACATCTATCATAAGACTATTGGGGAGGTAAATATACTAATGTTTCAACTAACACCCGATATTCCGACAACTCCGGTCTCCCTTAGCTACTCTCTGTATAAATTACTAGCCTATTAGGCCTATCCTTAGTTTTAACAAGCATCGTTTTAGCTTCGGAAATTTGTTCATTCTTTTCTTGGTAGCAGTAGCAAGAACTATGGTGTTTGAGACGTTTTTGTTTGGATGAAAATGTTCTTGAGGTGATGAAAGTTAAAAAAATTTACGAACCAATTGCAAGTGAGACATAGATTAAAAGAGTAAATTAATACATCAGCATAACATCAAGTCGTCTTCGATTCTTTCTATAATCTACACCTAAAAGTGTAAAATTAATGAAAAGTTTAATCCTCAGCCCCACGGTATAAGCCTTGTGCAGTTAAATTTGCAAAATTTGTACCTGAATACGTTTTAGCAGTTTATCTTCCTTTTCGTAGCTGAAAAGTTTTTCACTTGGAATCTCTGGGTTTGGTGACACACCTTGCGTTTGGAGTAAAGTCTTCTGCATTTAAGTGAAAGCAATGGATTAAAATTCATTGAAAAGGTGAACATAAAAATATATCTTGATGTAATGAATTAATGTACAAAAGAACGATAGAGTTGAAATAGTAGCCTACTCCATGATGGTTGGCCTGCCAGCCAAACAAAAAAGACTGCCATGGTCAGTGGTCACCCGGATAACAATGATCTTACTTGCTGGCTAGGCCTACCCTACATGTTTATAAATGAAGCACACAGCTGTGCTTTAATAAATTAACACGTTTATGCTAGTGGCTCGGACCTCTCATTAGTACCGGATCCACATTATCTTCAAAATGGCCTGATATAAACTATAAACCACAAGGAGAATCAACAAACAAGACTTGCACCTTCATCGATTTTATTTCTGGTAGCTCATCGTCCGACGAAAATGTATAATTGGGAGGATCATCAAGGAGGAACTCTGGTTCAGGTGATGCAGCTTTGGTCTCGAAGAGAGTCTCCTTTATTTATGAAAACAAATGAAATGACTTAGTTGTCAAACAATACATTTGCAAAGGACAATTCCTTAATCTACAACGAAAACTTCAATTGTTTGTTGCTTACTTCAAATCGTTCATCCTCTTGAGATGCATCGTCCATTCCGTAAATGTGGGACTGTGCGTCGGCAAAGTCTAGTGCTGGTGACGCAGATTCTGTTTGTGGTGAGTTCGTCTGCATTTATGACTCGATAATAAGTAACAAAATGCTGAACATCAGCCATATGCGCAATAAAGTCAAAGTAATAGATTAAAATTTATTGAAAAAGTAAACATAAAAATATATCTTGATGTAATGAATTAATGTACAAAAGAACAATAAAGTTGAAATAGTACCCCATGAAGGTAGGCCTGCCAGCCAAAGAAAAAAGACTGTCATGGCCACCCGGATAACAATGATTTTGCTTGCTGGCTAGGCCTACCCTACATGTTTATAAATGAAGCACACAGCTGTGCTTTAATAAATTAACACGTTTATGCTGGTGGCTCGGACCTCTCATTAGTACCGGATCCACATTATCTTCAAAATGGCCTGATACAAAACTATAAACCACAAGGAGAATCAACAAAAAAGACTTGCACCTTCATCAATTTTATTTCTGGTAGCTCATCGTCCGACGAAAATGTGTAATTGGGAGGATCATCAAGGAGGAACTCTGGTTCAGGTGATGCAGCTTTGGTCTCGAAGAGAGTCTCCTTCATTTATGAAAACAAATGAAATGACTTAGTTGTCAAACAATACATTTGCAAAGGACAATTCCTTAATCTACAACGAAAACTTCAATTGTTTGTTGCTTACTTCAAATCGTTCATCCTCTTGAGATGCAACGTTCATTCCGTAAATGTTGGACTGTGCGTCGGCAAAGTCTAGTGCTAGTGACGCAGATTCTGTTTGTGGTGAGTTCGTCTGCATTTATAACGCGATGATAAGTAACAAAATGCTAAACATCAGCCATATGCGAAATGAGCATACGAAGCGGAGTTAAGCAACCAAGATTGAATATATTATTACGTTTTTTTTACATTTACGGAAACAAAAACCACATTGCAAACAAATTTCATATCGAACGATTTCGACATCAGATAATGTTCTCTTCAAGTATAACAATTATACAGTAATTTTATCTACATAGTGGATAAAAATTAAATTTATCAAATGAAGAAAACAGCATAGTGCTTGTAAGTAGCTCAACACTCAACAGTAGGCCTATACAGGAGAATTCAAAGGTAAAGTTAAAGCACCATTCAGTGCACAAGCCTCATTTGCTATTTATTTCTACATGGACCGCAAGCTAACAGGAATTACCTCGTTGGCATGTATTGCTTTTACTGTGTGGTGGTCGGTAACAAAAGCAGAATGGACTAAACAAAGAGTTACAATGAGCACATCATAGAAAGGTTTGCAAAGTACGTATTTACCATCGATTGAGCTAAAAGTAATGCAAGTGGAAAGAAAGCAAATTGTGATTACTTTACCATGAGACGTTTTAGCTCTGGCAGATCATCCATTTCGTAGTTGGAAAGGTCTTTAACAAGAAATTTTGGTTTTGACGACACATCGTGGATGTGGAACAAACTTTTCTATATCAATAAAGCAAAAATTACTACGCTGTGTCAAATAATATATAGACTAACGGTGAGCAAACTGTGGGACATGTTTTATGGCTTTTCTATGAAGACTACGCTGTGACTACAAGTTTGAAACGTTTTTGAGTATTTTTAAACCCTAGCAACGTTTTTGTATGTGCAACCAACTAACAAACTATTAAGGTATTGGTGAAGATAGACTCTCAGGTCTCGCTATGATGCAAATAAACAGAACAGCAATCCCAAGTGAACAAGTACCGTGTGGTATTTTGCATGAAAGGTATTTATTCACATTGGCAAATTAAAGCCCACCATTGTACCCATCACTATAAGCCCTTAACGCCTATTTACTACTCATTTAGGCTCAAAGTACTTTCAGAATGCACAATTTCAACGTATTTTCTTCAAAAGTTTCGGGAGGAGGTCTCCAGACCCCCTATGGGGTGTCTCTTTGGGGCACGCCACCGGGTCACTTACATTTGAAATAATTGTCACTTGGCCTCCCACGCCGACATTTTGTGCTGGCTAGTGGCTACGCTTCTATATCACCCCATATGTCCGTCCCGTTAGCTCAATGGTTAAGCGCCCGGCTCAAGATCACGCAGCGCTGGTTCGACTCTCGGGGTGTGCGCTTGAGCAACGCATTTTCAGGACTGCTCTCCATTCAGCGGCACTTAGTGAATGGAATAATTCCCCGGCAACAACACTTCAACCATCGGAAAACTTCACTGAGCCAATCTCGGTAACCGGCCCTGCGTCAAGAGTCTCAAGGCTTTGTCAGTCCGAGGATACAGATTCAAAACCAAAATCAAAGCAATATCTATAGTACAGCAGAAGGCTACCTTGATTCGCTTCCGCTGTGGTGATTCATTTTCAATTTCGTGGGCGGGTGATTCTTTAAGATGGAACCCTGATGTTGACGACGCAGCCTTGTTCTCGAGGAAAGTTTCCTTCATTTATGAAAACAACTAAAGTTAGCCTATTTTACTTGTAAGGAGATATTAGGCCTACTACATATTTGCAACGTTGCATGAGTTCATCAAGTAAACTTCCACTTTTTACCTTGATTTGTTCATTGTTTGGAAATTCATCGTCCATTTCGTAGATGGCAGGCTCCTCTTCGTCGACAAAGTATGGTTCTGGTGACGCAGGTTCAGTTTGGGGCGAGGTGCTCATCTGCAATCATTACGTAATGAAACAAGAAGATTGTTATGATATCGTTTGTGAGCAGAGGTTTTGCATAGCTTATAAGCAAAATCCTTCAAAGACTGCTCAAGTTAGAAGTAGCCTACGCATCAATACAAAAGGAGGTAGCTGCTGCTTTCTTGGGAAAACTTGCCTGTTCTGCGGCAGGCAAAGAACACCACTTCAATCTCATTCTCAAGATGAAACACTATATTGGGCAATTAATTATGCCTACACTCTGAAATTGCACGACAACGGAACGCTAATTTACGAGCTTGGCAGTTGGTTGATTAACATTTTATTCATTACCTTTGAACTTGTATCTGCTTCCAACAATATGATGTTTTTTTTATCAGACACCGGAAGAAGAGGAACAAAATGATTTGGGGTCCAAAATCCAAATGCTGTTGGTCGACTCATACTTGTCCACATAATGTTGATGGGTTGGTACAAACACTTGTTTCGGCTGCGAAATATGGTATCCAATATTTTGTGGCATTTGTCCAGAAGGCCGTTAACAGGAGGGTAAGTGGAAGTTATGTCTCGGCGTAGAACAGATGCAGCAGCTTGGATAGTTATTGCTGACGAAAAAGACCCGTCTTTAGCACACTCTAAACACACCTCTGTGTAATCCGGTGACACCAGACAGAGGTCTGTATTTGTTGACATGTCTCCGTACTGTCGCCATGCCAACAACTCAACAGTCGTGAAAACTCGCAGTTGAGATGCCCTGGTTTCATCTCCATAAATTGCCGAAGAAATGGCGTTGAATAAACAATTTCCATTTGGAGTAGAAATGCCTGGCCTATGTGAGCGAACGCCTCCAGCACCTCGGAGAACTTCCATCGCTACTTCATCGGTCGGTATAGTTTCCGCAAATGAAACGGCTGGTGGTACTTCCAATTTTACTTTTCGCAAGAGGATTTTTTCCAACTTTACTGCAGTCTTAAGACCTTCAATTCCCAAACCAGCAGCATTGCTTAAACGCAATAACGCTTTATCAAAGTCGAAGCTATCAGCGGATGTACAGCAAGCAGCGCAGACAAAGTCTTCTTTGATGCTGCCTAGGACAGTCACCTGCTCTTTTGTCAACCCCTCACATTTGGCATGAAACCACAAGTTGCAAACTCCGCACAATACCGAACAATCGGTTGACTTGCATTGCTGACTGCAAGCACCGCAAGGGTAACGAGGAGCTCGAGACTTCGGCATTTTATGTTTCTGAGATTGCAAGGTAACCTATGATAACTACAAGATTTTTTTAGGAAGCTCAATGCTCTTAAAGATTTGGATCAGGACACAACCACGCTCACACAACTAAATAGAAATAAAATGTAATTAACATATGCTCCAGAAAAAGCGTAACGTAAACTTCCTTAAATTGCGATCAAGTGTTCGGCTACCTCTATAGCTTATTTGCTTGAACCCGTCCATCGAGATCGAACCGTCGATCGTCAAGTTTCAACTGGTCGGTCGCGTCGGATTTTGTGTTGGTTTGACAAGATACCTAAAGCTCGTTTTTCAATCAATATTCCTGAGAGTCTGAGACTGAGAGAAAAATGTTCGATCAACTGAAATAACTTAGCTTACTTGGTGGGATAAATCCGTTCATGGCTTTAGCAGAGTATAGTTATAAAAATAGCTTATAAAAATATTTATGGTTGTCATAAACGCCTGTTGAAGCACATTACGATCTAACAAGTATGAACATCTAAGTGTAAAAATCGAAGTGGTAGGCTAAAATACAAGTGTCTTGGCAAAGAAGTAGGCTAAGCTGTAACTTTCTACTTTGATTTAACTTAAATTAACCTTTCTTAAATTACCGTACGATTAAGATGTTATTTTAATAAACGTTACTTCCATCTATTAATCTATCTACTGTATAACAGTAATGCTAAGAAATGTTCGCGTATGGGCTAAACTGTGCTGATTCGACACAGATGATGTGCTATATAAAGGCACAGTGAAAAAAAGGGCTATTTCTGATGCTAAAAATTAAAACGTTGCAGTTGCGCAAGAAAGTCGTTCGCTAACGTTGTTGCTAAGTCTTTTGCAATGCAACACATCTAACACAAAAAAGTTCATTCACTAGCAAGCAAAATCCAATTAGCATTGGATCAACGTCAAACTGCGTTCTGCAAATGTATAGTTGACTGTTGGTCAACTATAACTTTGGGGTGTGCAAACCGTGCGATCGCACAGGGCCCGCAAATTATGGGGCCCGCAATTCACTCAGAAAATGCAGTAGGTAATTTCTGTCATTTTCAATGGAAAAAATTCAATTCGATTCACAAGCAAGTACCAGTATCCTTTTGTTTTACCGGTATCCTTAGTCATTTACGGCTTTAGGGTGAGGCAAGTGCCAAGATTGTCGCGTCGGGCCACCTTTTCAAGCTTACATGCTTTTAGGCCACTCACAACATTTTACCATGTGCCAAATAGTTCACATTGCACTGTGATAACAGAATTTCGTTTTGTGGCAATTGCATTTAAATAGAATACATGTTACTTTCAATACAAAACCATCGCTATTATGCCATATATATGTAGTTTTAAACATTAAACTGTCATTATTATGCCCTATATTAGGGGTTCCCAACCTTTTTACGATCTCGTACCACTTGGACGCTCTGTAGGCTACTGCCAAGTGTACCACTTGTTACAGAACAACTAATTAACTGATTTTATGGAATCATATTTTATTCAGAATAGTAACATTGGCTTACTAAAATAACACTAAAGCACCACAACTAAATTTAATGAGATTTTTGTTTAGGCTTCCTGTCCACCAATTGGTCGATGTGCAGTGTAAATTTGCTAACAGCCCATCGAAAGTTATTTCCGGGCGCACTTGGTCGGTTTCAATTTTTTGACTTGATGTTCATCATTACTGAAAATCCCTGCTCACATTCCTACGTGGAAGGGAAATCAGTAGGCCTAGCTGTGGAAACAAGTTTAGAAGCATTGGTGCCAGTCTATGACTAAAGGACGCACAAACTCCTTTTCAGTCTAAAAACTGTCAGAATCTAAGATGTTTAATGGACTTGTTTTTTCCGGACATTGCAGACAACAGGAGAAGTGTAATTATTTTTGTGTGATCCAAAGACCACTAAATTCGACAAAGAAAAGTTTCCAATTCACTTTCATATCTTTATATTCACAAAAGTGATGTTACAATACACCACCAACTACCTTTTAAAACGGGATATGCAGTGCACAACTGCACATGCCTCCACCAACATACCGAAATGAAGTCTCAATGAAAACATGAACGAAGTGAAAGTCAGCGTGAAGTTTTCAAAGTAGGATTGCAACCGTCATGCTTTATGTGATCGTTGGAAAGCCTGCTATCCTGATGAATCTTTTTAAAAAACCGAAAGCCAGCAATTCAATGTTACACTGAGGCTATTTCAATTTTTCTTAAATGTATCTTTTAACCTGTGCATTATCCCTGTTAGCTAATTGGTTTAGTCACCGAGTTTGTTAGTAGGCTACACGAAGAATCTTCGTGACCAATGTACTCTGGTTCGGCTCTCTGGGTGTGTGCTTGAGCAACACATTTTATAACTGCTCCCATTCAGTGGCACTGAGTGGCTAGATGTATTCACCCAGGCCCGGATTTAGGGGGGGGGGGGGTAGAGGGGACAGGTGCCCAGGGCCCCCCGACTTTTTCATCAACAATAATACTTCGACAATCGGAAACTTTACTCTGCAAACTCGATGACCTTCAGTGGTTCAAAGCCCTTACAAGTAGGCTATGCGAAACTGTCAGGAACAATTTTATTAGAGGCTACAGCCAAACCAACCAACCGCATACGTTGCCGTATTTGAAATGTACTAGATTTATAAAATTAGATAAACTCAACACTTTTGGACACTGATTTGACGTGATAGTTTTTTTCGCCAGATGTTATTCATTGCCAAGGTTTGATTGGCATTCAGATGCAAGTACACCAAACGGGTTTCTTTGTGATATTCTTTTAGTTTCATTTCTCACCGCCTGTCTTCAAGCAAATTTTCGTTTGGCGTTCGCGGAATGAGGATACTGATAGTTTATTGCACATTTGTTGAAAACAAGCTTTGGCTTGTCGCGTCACATCACTGCCTCTCTCGAATAACAGAAATCATTATTTGTTTCTTGACAGAAATGCCACGATTGTGACTAAAGCCAAAAAACCGCTTGGTCAACCGCTGAAGACATTGAATCAGTGCAAACGAGCTTGTTTTGTAGCACGGAAACCAAGAAAAGTAGGCAATTCTTTTTAATCAAGATAGATATGTTTGAGCCTCTACATGACGTACAGAACAGTGTCTCAATAATAAAGTTTGAAAGTTCACCACAAACTAAAAAATGCAACATAAAGTGCAACATGCTGTGGCAACTTCCACAAGCCAGATAAATCTTCATTTATGGTGCCACAAAAACTAGAATTAATTTTAGCGTCGGCTTGGGCCTACTTGTTGTTTGGACAAAGAAAATTTTGAAATGTCTTTGCTGTAGCATATTTTCAACATAACAAGACGTGAAAGCAACTACATATCACCAAAAGCGGCTATGGGGCAATGAAGGATTGATAAAGTGATAAATGTTTTAGCTGACAAAACAATCTTCTTCTGGTGGAAAACGAAAACTTCTAATTTATTTCGAATCTATCAAACAAAGAATAAGACTACACAACCATTTCATACAGAAACACGATGAAATACTTCGTCGTCAGAGCTGTTGTTTTGGGAAACTCAAAACGACCGCCTGCCTCAATCACAGCATGAATGCATGATTGATACCTGATGGTAATTTTACCAGTTTTACAAGTAATCCGACTTCGACGGAAGTATGGTGCTTATGGCTGATTCGACGTGCGTCGAATTACCCATAAGCAACGTCGAATTACCCATAAGCTTGCATAGCCGACTTGTAGCCAAGTAGTCGGCTGCATTTTCACGATGGATTGAAACTTTAAAGGAATTCAATTTCACGATGAGGAAAGTAGCCAAGTTCGGTTTAAGACACATTATGCAACGCATGATACAAATTCGTCACTTGCATTTTTGCTGAAAAATGTTTTTTTGGGGCCCACTTTTAGTATTGTTTCCCGACCAGTCATGATTTCTCTCGGAGGACGGAGGCCCTGCTGTGTGGTAGCCTGCAATAAAGATTTTGCATGTTTTTGTGGGCAAAAGCAAACAAAAAATAGCAATTATTTCCCAAGAACAAAAAAAATTTCGTTTTTTGGTAGGCTACAGTTGTGTAATTAAAAAAAAAAGAATAATTGCAAGGGATGGGAAATTAGAGATGTAAATGCAAAAAAAACGAACCGTTTTTTTTTAAAAAAAACGTGTTTTTTTTCAAAAAAAAATTGAGCCAAAAAAAACACTCGTTTTTTGTTTTTTTTTGTTTTTTTTGTTTTTTTTCATATTTTTCTGGAAAAGTTGCAAATTTTTTGCAATTTGCAGCTTAGTTTCATTATAGTGCTCTTGAAAAACATTAAATTACTAAAAATGGTTTTATTGGTGTGCTGAAATGCCTAAGTGTCTGTGTTTGGCACACGGCATATGTTTTTGCATAGTCCTATGTTGTTTCGCATTCTCAGGCATGTTTGTTGCAGCAGACCTGACAAACATTGAATTAATGCAATTTGATACATGACATAATGTAGATGAGTTAATTTATTTTTCCTTTTATGGAAGTTAGCCTATGATGTTAGTATACTGTGGTACAGGTTATTCTTGTACACACTCAATGGGTTGACGAAATTTTGGCAAAAACAAGATGGCAGTATTCAGAACACACATTGCCTTGTTTGTGGTAATTTACTAATGCAAGCTATTGCCAATAGCTTGTTTAAACATGTTTTGTAACTGATAGCTTACCAACGATGTATATGCTTTATAAATGTTGAAACAGAAGTATTCTTTTCGTGTGTTGTAAGATCTTGGACACTTCGTCATTGATGCTTTTTGCAGATTATTTGTGACATATAGTGCAAGAGATCTTATCACTGATATTTTTAGCTGTCATAAGTTAGTGCATTTGTCAGAAAAGGTTTAGCTTAATGTTCCTTTCAAATGCCCACCACCCATGTTGACTATTGCTAGTAACTACCAACCCTGAATGAAGAAATTTTCCCTTTAAAATGGAGTTTTTCCAGCACTGCTCAGTGTTCACATAGTGAATAAATGCTTTATAATACTTTTCCTAACAAGTATGAAGTTTTACCCATATTCCGGCAATGCAGGATAAAGATACAAAACAAACATCAAAGATGAAAAGTTATTTTATTTGAGAACTAGGCCTACTGCTTTTTTAGATAAAAAGAAATTGACCTCTTGTCGTTACCGTTACCCACCAATAAAACCATAATGCAAAACTTTAATTTTTTTTATTAGGTAGAGGAAAGATTGACGAAAAGTTTGGCAAAAACATAATCGTGCTAAAGTCTCAAAGTCCTGCAAACTAGTTTAAATTGGATGGATTAAGTGCAACCATACTTCTTTTAAACATGTCTATGACAGCACAATGATGTGATTAAGGGAAAAAAAGATGACTATGACATCATAAAGGAGTGTTGAACCTCTTCAGGGAAAATAAAAAACATCAAAATGTTTCCATCCCTCACTACATTTAAATGTGATTTGGGCTAAAAGTTGGGACTTTAGCACTACACTGCTTTTGCAAAACTTGTCATCAATCTTTCCTTTACCCAATTATTTTCTTTTTTTAATTTACGCATGCTTATTGGTGCGTAACGACAAGAGGTTAATTTCTTTTTATCTCAAAAAGTAGTAGCCAAAACTTGTTTTAATGTTCATAAACAGATAGCCTACCCCAAAAAACATGGGGGTAGAGCTAAATATTATTTAAATATGTTGAGCGGTTCTTGAGATATTGCCGTTTTTTTATTGCTCCTTATCTATAAAGCCACCTAGTGGCTAAGGTCATTTCACTTATAACTCGAGAACCGCTTGTGTGATTTTCATCAAGTTTGCACCAAATGCACACCAACTGGAACAATCTCTTGACGTTGTACTGGAAAGGGTGTGGTGTGCTGGTGAAAAGTGTCTTTGTGAAGTGGACAAACAGGACACTGACCACCTGCTCATAACGTGACATGCCCATTAACCAAAATCCCAGTTGGCTTCGAAACTGTACACGAGTGTGGTACTGCATTTAACAACTGCCTGGACCAAAGACAATACTTAAGATGTGCCAACCATAAGACACTGTGTTACTATTACTATTTGAGACGATGAGAAATCTTTATGGCTCGTGTGTTGAGACTTGAGAGACATATTGTCTGATTTGAAATAAGTTATACGAGTTATGAGACTATTTTTTTGTTGAAAGAGACGCTATTGCAATGAGTTTACCCTAATTGCTGCATATTGTGACATTTGATGTCAAAATAGGTAAAAAAAACAAAAAAAACAAAAAAAACGAATAAAAAACAAAAAAAACGATAAAAAACAAAAAAAACGAGCTCGTTTTTTTTAAAAACAAAAAAAACCGTTTTTTTACATCTCTAGATGGGATGGTCATTTTATTTTTGTTTGGATGCGAAACGCTGAAACATACATAAAACAAAAACTGACAGTGTGCATCCAATGAGAGAGTGCGAAAGACCGTAGCCCTGAAGGCGTAGGAGGTCGTCGAGTCTGCACTCTCTCATTCAAATAGTTATACAAAAGAAAGTATTGCGTTGTTAATATTGTTGCAAATTGACACAAAAAAGAAGAAGGAAGGAAGAACAGAAAAAAACAAAACAAATACAGATACTACAAACAATAATAACAATTAACATAGTCAGGTAGTGGATGTCGTTTTTATAGCTCTTGATTATTGAAGAAGTGTTTTTTGCACATTTTACTGAAATATTTGAAGCCGTTGTTCATGTTTTTTTTGTTTCATATTTTGAGGTAAACAGTCCCATACCTTGATTCTCATGCATTTTAAACTTTTTTGAAATAATTGGGTATTTGCCAGTTTAGTATAAAGTGAATTGGAACTTGAACGTCGGGAACTTGAACAAGGGAGGGAATCGAACGCACGTCATCAAAATCAAAATGTCTTTGCTGTAGCGTATTTTCAACATAACAAGACGTGAAAGCAACTACATATCACCAAAAGCGGCTATGGGGCAATGAAGGATTGATAAAGTGATAAATGTTTTAGCTGACAAAACAATCTTCTTCTGGTGGAAAACGAAAACTTCTAATTTATTTCGAATCTATCAAACAAAGAATAAGACTACACAACCATTTCATACAGAAACACGATGAAATACTTCGTCGTCAGAGCTGTTGTTTTGGGAAACTCAAAACGACCGCCTGCCTCAATCACAGCATGAATGCATTATTGATACCTGATGGTAATTTTACCAGTTTTACAAGTAATCCGACTTCGACGGAAGTATGGTGCTTATGGCTGATTCGACGTGCGTCGAATTACCCATAAGCAACGTCGAATTACCCATAAGCCTGCATAGCCGCCTTGTAGCCAAGTAGTCGGCTGCATTTTCACGATGGATTGAAACTTTAAAGGAATTCAATTTCACGATGAGGAAAGTAGCCAAGTTCGGCTTAACACTTTGCTCCTCAAAGGGAGGCCAGATTTGGCCCCCCTTCATATTTCCTTTGATTATTTGAAGCACAGTAACGCCATGCACTTGGTTTTTCTTGACTTTTCCTAAAATTGCCAGGCGGATCTGATGATATTAAATTTGATGCTAACAGTTGTGTAGTTTTCTTGTAAATTCAAGATTTTGGTGAATTTTTGCCATTTCTAGCTAACTTCCAGCAAAGCGTGAAATGGATTACATTGCGATAACAAGCCATAAGCTCATAATTGCTTCGTGCATCGACATGCGCGAGCAGAGAGAAACGTCCTCTTGTTTTCCTTTGTTTGGTTTGACCTCAATAATACAAAGCGCGTTATTTCTTACGTTACAAAAGAAAAGCCAGTGATCACAAAGCTGTTAATTAGAAAAAATAATAGCAAACGTTTTTTGCGTTATCAGCTCTACAAAGAAGAATAGCAATCCATGATCAAAATAGTAGGCTATGTAGGCCACAAACTATTCAAAACAGTTGTTTCAAGCAGATAATATTCATTGACGAATAAAAAGCGTTACAATAAGAAATCTTGGGTAAAGGCACGAAAACCTGGTTTCGAAATAAATGTTCTATGGAAATACTCTCATTGACAAGCATTGCAATTGCGGAAATGTATAACTGCAAATGCTTTTGGGAGAAGCCGTAGAGAAATAGCGTTTTTGCAAACAGTAATTGTGAGATACACTCAAAATTATGAGATAGGCTCCATTTACACGTAGCAGCTAACTCGATGGCGTCCCTTCCCTGCTTTATGTCGCCTACTTGTTCTTATGTCCTGCATTTTTGTTTCACCGTGCACTGTGTGTTGTTTCAAAGAGCGCAAAATAAAGATGATAATGCCTCATGTACATTACAAAATATTTTGTAATGTAGACAAGGCATAAAGTTAGGCGTCACATTAGACAAAAAACAAATCAGCTTTCTTGATCATTGATTCAACATCTGAATACGTTGCGCCAATGTACAGTATAAGAGGCCGGCTATTGTGAAGATCCGCCATTTATAAACGATCCGATTATACCAAAAGTGAGACAAACTAGTGGATCAAAGAATGAACAGACAATGCTGAGGAAACTAAATCTAAGTGACGAACAATACCGATGTCTTCATTTATCTTGTAAAAATGCTGCCTGAACTTATCAACAAAAAATACAGTAAATAACGGCAAGGATCCCGAAAGCAGAATTTGCTCGACTTTGGCATGAATTTAGTCAGACATCTACAGTAATAATTCCACACATACAATAACGGGCTCTCAACGGCTGTAAGATACATAATAACCAACCTGGTTCTGGGCGGTTTGTGTAACAGCTTAGGGGAAGACACTACTTGAAATGATGCACCACACAAAAGATTTTCAATGAAGACTGAGTCTAAAAACCGATGTGGATTGTGCTTCACAATGACTTCAAGTTTAGGACAGAAAAGGCACAAAAATATCACGATAAAAATAAAGACCTTTGGGAAATTTTCGAGAATCATAACACGATGCAAATACCAAAAACGCGTAGTTTGCATGCTGGTCTAAGCTGGCCGGCAACAACAAAGGTAGACAACACAGGCAGTTTATAATTCGATAACAGCGCAATAAACATTATAAATACGTAAACCGACAATTTTCTTTTACAAACATATTACGTCTAATAGTAAATTTTCCCCCAACAATTTTTTGTAAAGCGCTTGCAAACCACGGTTTTGTAAAATAATTCATCATTATTATTTTTTTTTACTTCTCGGATATTGTAAAACGTCATCAGCAAAATCACAAAAAGATTTCATTACTTCAATGTAGTAGGCCTAAGAATTTTTTATAGAATTGTAGCCACGTTGTTTCAACAAAGAAGCCATTTTTTTGGCAATATAAAGTTATAGAAAATAATTTGCAATCATGCAAATGTTTGGAAAGAATTTAGGAAGTCTTCTCACAATCTGGCACAAAATGATTATGTTTATTGTATCTCTGCAATATTTTTTACGACAAACTTTGAAACTTCGTTATAATCATTTTTATCTTTGAAGTCAAAAGTTAATTTTTTTTTTGGCCAGAAACATAATCGCTGCCTTGCTGATGTTGTCGCCTTTACGCGTATTTTTTGTGCTTCAAACAATAAGGACCCAGTCAGCAATCCAGTCCTTTTACATTGATTCAACATTTGTAAACGTTAAATTTATGTAGATTTGCTGACTGTGGGTTATTTCACATTTCCTTTGTTTACGCATGTTCCTCGATTCGCTGTTGCATTGTTTCGACGCTGGCGGACTAAAAATGTTATTTCAAATTGATTGACACAATCTTCAATAAAAAGTGAGCTTCGAACTTAGCTTTGTTGATGTAAATGCTGTATTTTTTGTGGATGTAATTTATGAGTCATGTTTATAAACACCCGTAAGCGAAATGACTTATGATGTGGCCTGCATGATATTTGTGTTGCGACTTGACACAAATCCACAATTTCAAAAGCACCTAATTTGAACTTAGAAATTTCAGATAATTTCAACAACTTGTTCAATTGTCTTCTCTCTACTAAAAATATTCATACTACAAACTCAATTGTAGACATAAAATACACAAACGAAGATGTAAACAGCTATTCAAGCAGGCTAAGGTGTTACTTATGAGAAATTTAGTTCCATTAAAACTAGAAGCTAGCCATGAGTTTCGAAATGCATTAGTTTAGGATAAAAATGTAAGACAACAAACGCAGTTTTGTTTTTTTTTCAAATTCGTGTAACAATGTTACTCTGATAGTCTGATTGTAACTATTTTAGAATCAGTGAGTAGCTTACAATAAGATTTTCTCGCAAGTCGTAAATTCTAATCAATGCAATGATTCGGCACACCGCACACACACTTCGTGCGTTCGATCGAGCTCTTTGTTATTCAGAAGTTTGCATGAAATCGGATTAGCACGGTAATTAAATAGCGGCAAGTTAAATCAAAATTGTCATTTTTGGGTACCTTTGCAAAAATTGAAATATCAAGTTTAACATATAAAATTTTAAAATAATGACTTTTCAAACTTATAGACAAATGATTTGCTTTCACACCAGTGCAACTTCTGTTGAAATAGCACCAGCGGATAACACGTAACAGCTGATTGAATTTGATCCAAAAATGGCCCTCCCTTGAGCAGTTAACTTCCAAAAAAACGTTGAAAAGCAAAGGGTTAAGACACATTATGCAACGTATGATACAAATTCGTCACTTGCATTTTTGCTGAAAAATGTTTTTTGGGGCCCACTTTTAGTATTGTTTCCCGACCAGTCATGATTTCTCTCGGAGGACGGAGGCCCTGCTGTGTGGTAGCCTGCAATAAAGATTTTGCATGTTTTTGTGGGCAAAAGCAAACAAAAAATAGCAATTATTTCCCAAGAACATGTTAAACTGATTCTCCTGCTTTGGTATCGTGCACGTAATAACGTCCGCGTTTTGTCGCTTCTACCTTTTATAGATCTGTGCTAAGTTTGTCGTATATTGTTTTTTCGTTGTGATGGTCAGAAATAAAAACAAACCAACTTTTAACAAACCAAACTGATAATATTGTGAGCGTTCTCGAAACATTACCCATATAAACCAAATTAAGCAAAGATATGACGAGCGCTTGCGTGGCAGAATGGTATAGCCGAAGGGCTATTGAATTTGGTGACACGGGTTTGATTCCTACCCTTGCCATTATTCTTTTTTTTTCTTTAATTATCAAGTTTAAAGCAAGAGTTAAGTCTCTGGCTGAGTGCGAGAACGATTGCTATGCTGCAGTCACCTGGTTCATAGGGAAAATTGTCCAATGTTAAGGTGTTTTATCGGACAAAACACTCCATCTGCTGCAGCAAACTGCAGATTACACATAAGCGGACGGGAAGGCAACGAAGCAAATCTTTGTGTCCACCTTTAGGCATGCCTTCAAGTGTCCTGCTCTTGAGCGGTGTCGAACCAAAGGTCGAACTATATTTTGGTACGCCCAGCCAATGCTCCTCACCACTCGGCTATGCAGCCGACTACTAGTCTACACTATACAAGCTTATGGGTAATTCGACGTTACTTCTAGGTAATTCAATGCTACTTATGGTGCCTATGGGTAATTCGACGCGACTAATGGGGCTTATGGGTAATTCGACGCGACTTATGGGGCTTATGGGTAATTCGACGCGACTTATGGGGCTTATGGGTAATTCGACGCGACTTATGGGACTTATGGGTAATTCGACGCGACTTATGGGGCTTATGGGTAATTCGACGCGACTTATGGGTACTTATGGGTAATTCGACGCGACTTATGGGGCTTATGGGTAATTCGACGCGACTTATGGGTACTTATGGGTAATTCGACGCGACTTATGAGGCTTATGGGTACTTATGGTGCTTATGGGTACTTATGGGTAATTCGTGGGACCGTGGGTGGTAGGATGCCCTTTTTCAAAACTACAGAATTTTCAATTTTTTTAGTTCAAAGGGCCTGACAAAATGTTTAAATTTGCATGCTCAGGTCGATTTTGCATAAAATATTGTTTTTTTATATTACTTGTTTCATATTTCGATTGGGCCCCCTCATGGGTATGCCCTTTTTTCAAAACTACAGAATTTTCAATTTGTTGAGTTCAAGGGGCCCGACAAAATGTTTAAATTTGCATGCTCAGGTCGATTTTGCATAAAATATTGTTTTTTACTTCATTAGTTTCGTATTTTGATTGGGCCCCTCATGGGTATGCTCTTTTTTATGACTACAGAATTTTCAATCTTTTACTTTCTGGGGGGCCTGACAAAATGTTTAAATTTGCGTGCCAAGGTTGATTTTGCATGAAATATTATGTTTTATGTTAGTTTCGAATTTCGATTGGGCCCATCATGGGCATTCTTTTTTAAAAAACTACAGAATATATATTGCAGTGTGAATGAATATTTCAGTTTATTTCAATGTTTTAATTTCAATGTTAATGTTTTAATTTCAGTGGTGTTTTAATGTGAATATTTGGGTGTGTACGGTATGTTTTAATAAGCAATTGATTGATCAGGTTAGGTTACAGTCATTACACAGAAGGTATTCCATGCATTTTTCTGACATCTTGTCAATTTATGACACAAGCAAGCAGTGACAGTTATGTGTAATCATGTTGAACTGGTACAATTTTAGTTGTAGATGATCTTGTTTAGTGTGATATTTTAAGAATTCAGAAAATAGTAAAAAGTACCGGTATTGAAATATTGTTAGAATTGCTTAGCAAGAAGTCGTTACTGTCACTTTTTCAGTACAAAAATGTTCGGTGCTCTTCCACAAGACGCCCTGTTGGTCAACCAGACAAAATGATGACGTCACACATTGGAATGGACTATTATGAAGGAGGAAGTGCGGGGTGGAAATGGAACGAAATACACCAGAAGGAAATTGTCTCCCATTCATTCATTTCTTGTTCAATTTCAACAAATTTGCTATTGTTGGAAAGCACAAGCATAGATCTAACCAACTAAATTAGTACCAAGTCCCAAAATACTACTAGCTCCATCTGGTGGCCACCTAAACTTGACCAAATTCAAACCATCACCAAAACTTCATTTTAAATGATAAACAATCTAAATCAAATCCAATTAAAAGAACATGTTACTGTTTATTGAAGTGCTAACTTTCATTGTTATATCTCATTCAATATGCGCGCAATTGTGGCCACCTAAACTTGACCAAATTCAAACCATTATCAAAAGTTTATTTGGAATGATCAGAACATTAAACGACAGCCAATTAAAAGAACATGTTACTGTTTATTGAAGTGCTAACTTTCATTGTTATATCTTATTCAATATGCGCGCAATCGTTGTTCGAAGACAGCCCCCCAACGAAGCTTTTGCCCAATGCATTTCAATGGCGAATCGATCGTCTTCCAGTTCACGCCCTGCATGTTCACGATAATTAATTGTCTCCCATTTATTCATTTCTTGCTCAATTTAAACAGATTTGCTATCGTTGAAAAGCACAAGCATAGATCTAACCAACTAAATTAATACCAAGTCCCAAAATACTACTAGCTCCATCTGGTGGCCACCTAAACTTGACCAAATTCAAACCATCACCAAAACTTCATTTTAAATGATAAACAATCTAAATCAAATCCAATTAAAAGAACATGTTACTGTTTATTGAAGTGCTAACTTTCATTGTTATATCTCATTCAATATGCGCGCAATCGTTGTTCGAAGACAGCTCCCCAACGAAGCTTTTGCCCAATGCATTTCAATGGCGAATCGATCGTCTTCCAGTTCACGCCCTGCATGTTCACGATAATTAATTGTCTCCCATTTATTCATTTCTTGCTCAATTTCAA
Source organism: Aplidium turbinatum (assembly GCF_918807975.1). Taxonomy (NCBI): domain Eukaryota; kingdom Metazoa; phylum Chordata; class Ascidiacea; order Aplousobranchia; family Polyclinidae; genus Aplidium; species Aplidium turbinatum. Next base: position 24,499,765 of record NC_137480.1, read on the forward strand.
CAGATTTGCTATCGTTGAAAAGCACAAGCATAGATCTAACCAACTAAATTAATACCAAGTCCCAAAATACTACTAGCTCCATCTGGTGGCTACCTAAACTTGACCAAATTCAAACCATTATCAAAAGTTTATTTGCAATGATAAAAACATTAAACGACAACCAATTAAAAGAACTTGTTACTGTTTATTGAAGGGCTAACTTTCATTTTGACACCTTATTTAATATATGAGCAATCGTTGTTCGAAGACAGCCCCCCAACGAAGCTTTTGCCCAATGCATTTCAATGGCGAATCGATCCTCTTCCAGTTCACGCCCTGCATGTTCACGATAATTAATTGTCTCCCATTTATTCATTTCTTGCTCAATTTCAACAGATTTGCTATCGTTGAAAAGCACAAGCATAGATCTAACCAACTAAATTAATACCAAGTCCCAAAATACTACTAGCTTCATCTGGTGGCCACCTAAACTTGACCAAATTCAAACCATTATCAAAAGTTTATTTGCAATGATAAAAACATTAAACGACAAACAATTAAAAGAACATGTTACTGTTTATTGAAGTGATAACTTTCATTTTTATACCTTATTTAATATATGAGCAATCGTTGTTCGAAGACAGCCCCCCAACGAAGCTTTTGCCCAATGCATTTCAATGGCGAATCGATCCTCTTCCAGTTCACGCCCTGCGTGATCAATGGTGAATCGATCGTCTTCCAGTTCACGCCCTGCATGTTCACGATAATTAATTGTCTCCCATTTATTCATTTCTAGCTCAATTTCAACAGATTTGCTATCGTTGAAAAGCACAAGCAGGGATCTAACCAACTAAGTTATAACCAAGTCCCAAAATACTACTAGCTCCATCTGGTGGCCACCTAAACTTGACCAAATTCAAACCATTATCAAAAGTTTATTTGGAATGATAAGAACATTAAACGACAGCCAATTAAAAGAACATGTTACTGTTTATTGAAGTGCTAACTTTCATTGTTATATCTTATTCAATATGCGCGCAATCGTTGTTCGAAGACAGCCCCCCAACGAAGCTTTTGCCCAATGCATTTCAATGGCGAATCGATCCTCTTCCAGTTCAAGCCCTGCATGTTCACGATAATTAATTGTCTCCCATTCATTCATTTCTTGCTCAATTTCAACAGATTTGCTATCGTTGAAAAGCACAAGCATAGATCTAACCAACTAAGTTAATACCAAGTCCCAAAATGCTAATAGCTCCATCTAGTGGCCACCTAAACTTGACCACATGCAAACCATCACCAAAACTTCATTTTAAATGATAAACAATTTAAATTAAATCCAATTAAAAGAACATGTTACTGTTTATTGAAGTGCTAACTTTCATTTTTGTATCTTATTCAATATGCGCGCAATCGTTGTTCGAAGACAGCCCCCCAACGAAGCTTTTGCCCAATGCATTTCAATGGCGAATCGATCGTCTTCCAGTTCACGCCCTGCATGTTCACGATAATTAATTGCCTCCCATTTATTCATTTTTTGCTCAATTTCAACAGATTTGCTATCGTTAAAAAGCACAAGCATAGATCTAACCAACTAAATTAATACCAAGTCCCAAAATACTACTAGCTCCATCTGGTGGCCACCTAAACTTGACCAAATTCAAACCATTATCAAAAGTTTATTTGGAAGGATAGGAACATTAAACGACAGCCATTTAAAAGAACATGTTACTGTTTATTGAAGTGCTAACTTTCATTTTTGTATCTTATTCAATATGCGCGCAATCGTTGTTCGAAGACAGCCCCCCAACGAAGCTTTTGCCCAATGCATTTCAATAGCGAATCGATCCTCTTCCAGTTCACGCCCTGCATGTTCACGATAATTAATTGTCTCCCATTTATTCATTTTTTGCTCAATTTCAACAGATTTGCTATCGTTAAAAAGCACAAGCATAGATCTAACCAACTAAATTAATACCAAGTCCCAAAATACTACTAGCTCCATCTGGTGGCCACCTAAACTTGACCAAATTCAAACCATCACCAAAACTTCATTTTAAATGATAAACAATCTAAATCAAATCCAATTAAAAGAACATGTTACTGTTTATTAAAGTGGTAACTTTCATTGTTATATCTTATTTAATATGCGCGCAATCGTTGTTCGAAGACAGCCCCCCAACGAAGCTTTTGCCCAATGCATTTCAATGGCGAATCGATCGTCTTCCAGTTCACGCCCTGCATGTTCACGATAATTAATTGTCTCCCATTTATTCATTTCTTGCTCAATTTCAACAGATTTGCTATCGTTGAAAAGCACAAGCATAGATCTAACCAACTAAATTAATACCAAGTCCCAAAATACTACTAGCTCCATCTGGTGGCCACCTAAACTTGACCAAATTCAAACCATCACCAAAACTTCCTTTTACATGATAAACAATCTAAATTAAATCCAATTAAAAGAACATGTTACTGTTGATTGAAGTGCTAACTTTCATTGTTATATCTTATTTAATATGCGCGCAATCGTTGTTCGAAGACAGCCCCCCAACGAAGATTTTGCCCAATGCATTTCAATCGCGAATCGATCCTCTTCCAGTTCACGCCCTGCGTGTTCACGATAATTAATTGTCTCCCACTTATTCATTTCTTGCTCAATTTCAACAGATTTGCTATCGTTGAAAAGCACAAGAATAGATCTAACCAACTAAATTAATACTAAGTCCCAAAATACTAATAGCTCCATCTGGTGGCCACCTAAACTTGACCAAAATCAAACCATTATCAAAAGTTTATTTGCAATGATAAAAACATTAAACGACAACCAATTAAAAGAACATGTTACTGTTTATTGAAGTGCTAACTTTCATTTTTATACCTTAATTAATATATGAGCAATCGTTGTTCGAAGACAGTCCCCCAACGAAGCTTTTGCCCAATGCATTTCAATGGCGAATCGTTCGTCTTCCAGTTCACGCCCTGCGTGATCAATAGCGAATCGATCGTCTTCCAGTTCAAGCCCTGCATGTTCACGATAATTAATTGTCTCCCATTCATTCATTTCTTGCTCAATTTCAACAGATTTGCTATCGTTGAAAAGCACAAGCATAGATCTAACCAACTAAGTTAATACCAAGTCCCAAAATGCTAATAGCTCTATCTAGTGGCCACCTAAACTTGACCACATGCAAACCATCACCAAAACTTCATTTTAAATGATAAACAATCTAAATTAAATCCAATTAAAAGAACATGTTACTGTTTATTGAAGTGCTAACTTTCATTTTTGTATCTTATTCAATATGCGCGCAATCGTTGTTCGAAGACAGCCCCCCAACGAAGCTTTTGCCCAATGCATTTCAATGGCGAATCGATCGTCTTCCAGTTCACGCCCTGCATGTTCACGATAATTAATTGTCTCCCATTTATTCATTTTTTGCTCAATTTCAACAGATTTGCTATCGTTAAAAAGCACAAGCATAGATCTAACCAACTAAATTAATACCAAGTCCCAAAATACTACTAGCTCCATCTGGTGGCCACCTAAACTTGACCAAATTCAAACCATTATCAAAAGTTTATTTGGAAGGATAGGAACATTAAACAATCAAGACTTACAACGCTGGTGACCGCAGATGGATATATTCCATCAATAACAAATATTCCCGCACTAGTGCAACAGTGGCGATTATGACGCGCTGACCTAATTTTGCGTAACTCTTTGATACTACATATTTTCGACAGTTAATCCACGATCATTCTATTGCGAAATTAAATAATTGGCTAAAAAAAACCGGCGGCCAAACTTGGCCGACCGAGGAGGTAGCACCGGCGGTCATTCAAGCACTACTTAGCGGCCATGGCCGCAGGCTGCTTTGAAGCTTGACAGTAGGTTACATCATTATAACATAGCATGATGCCCTTCTTTGTAGCCTACACCGGACACTCGTAGGCTATCATTAGCCTACTCAATACATAGTGAGCTGATAGATTAGCATTGTCGCTATATCTTATCTTAAAACTTGAAAAAAAATTGGCCTTTTAGTGAACAAAAGTGCCCTTTTTTCGTAATCTTGCACCCCCAGTCAAAAATCGTTCCGGTGCCCCTGTGTGTAAAGCAGCGTTTCTCAACCTGGGGGTCGCAAAGGTCATTTCACGGGGTTCGCAAAGATATTCATAAAAGATTTTCGAAATCGCAAAGAATCCTGGAAAAGTGAAAAATCTTTGCAGCAATCACTTTAGTACACAATAATGTACCGTAGTCGATTGTTGTAGAAAAATTAAATCTTCGTGTTTTTTAATAGTTGCACTGAGGTCTCCACAGGGCCTCTGAAAGAAATTTTCTGTAGGGGTACGAAGAGTCATTCCGGGCCCCCTTTGTCTTTGGCAAAGCGCGTGATTTTGCTTAGGCGTATTACACACCATACAACATTTTACTGCAAAATTGGTCATCTGTGCGCAATAATAGCATCAGGCTGCAATAAAACTATTATTTAGTGTTTTGTGTTGTACATAGCCTATCATGTGATCTGTTCCTCGCCAATTATTCCTCGCCAATTGCGTAAGCTATCCTGCATTGAATTCGTGTGTCAGTTGTTGATGCCGGTGCTGTTGAGAGGTGTCGCTTGTAGCTTACAGCTTTAATGCAAAATTTTCAAATTCATTCATTTATTTCTCTTAGATGTAGCCTATAATTAGTCCTGATGAGGACACTATGATTTGGTGTCGAAAACGTTGGATTTAGTAGTTTTTTCTTGTTTTTTTGTGTGTTTAATAAAAAATGTTAAATCCACTAACGTTACTGAGTGTTATATGTATCTGCGGTACAACAAGTCAAGCTCTCTACCAAGGCTCAAACGTAACATCTTGTCAAAACATCATCAAATTAATCGTCTGACCAATAAGCTTTCTTCATTAACTTTTGTATTCACCACATGCCTAGCAGAGGTGAACGAAGTTACTTTTTTTTGACTCGGTTCCGTTCCTGCTCCGAAAGTATTCACTTCGGCTCTTGCTCCAACTTCTAAATTCATTTTGAAGTGAAATAAGCGTGAAACTACCTTTTTCAAATAATTTTAAAAAAACACAAAAAAGCCCAAAAACACCCGAGCTTTTTAAGAAAAGCCCGAGTTTTTCTCAACCCTGCTTTTGCTTCCCTATGTCCTAACCGAACAGGAGAAAAACCAACTTTTACGATTTAATTTTGGGTGCTTTAAAATGGAACATTTTTGCACGTAAAGCATTAAATCACCACTTTGGGCCCCTAATTTGCGCGCAATGCACTCAATTACTTCTCCGGGCCTTTTTGCTACATTACGGGCCCCCCAGGACTAAATGATAACAACTTTTATGCTTGAATTTAGTCGTTTAGGGTGGTTTTAACCATCATGTTTTCGCGTAAAGTATAAAATCACAATTTTGGGCCTCCCAACAATCACAGGCCTGGGCCCTCAAGGGTACGCCGTACCCTCAGTATCCCCCTCTCATAGGCCCTGGGTCTCCAAGCAAAACATTCAAACACAAACGGTTTTGGAACTACAAACATTCGTGCTTGTACGAAAAGCATAGGCTACTATGTGGCTTCATGCCACACCATCACTATTGATGAACACGAATATTTGCCATTTGTTGATAACGTACAGGTCTGTTCGGAGGATTTGTTGAGGAATCAGCATCAAATCGGTGGACCTGGCCACATCGTCGCTATCGATGAGTCCTTGGTGGCCAGACGAAAACCAGGAAATTCACAAGGGCGCCCAGTGCCACAGCAGTGGATCTTCGGCGGGATTGACACCACAACAAAGTAAGTTATATATTATGTGCATGTTTACCCCCTACAACTAGGCCTACGCCTAGTCAACTACGTTCGAGCAGGTGAGCAATATCACTTGGGCTTGGGATTTGAAGGAATATTTGACAACACTTTTATTTAACCTACCCTCCTTAGGGCACGTTCTTTTGCACCTCAATGCCTGTAGATATCCCTAGTAAAATTGTGCTATTAGAGAATGCTTCATTGTAATGGTACCGCGGCGGGACAGGGCTACACTGGAGGCAGAAATTCTACGCCACATCGCACCAGGAACAGAGATTCATTCCGATGAATGGGGTGCATACTCTAACTTGTCTAGTGAGTGTTTCTTGTAGTTCTATTTTAAAATGACATAGGCTACACTAACATGTAAACACTTAACGTAGATTATGTTAAACATTAAATGGATTGGATGAAGTACATAAAATGCATGTAGATTAAACATTTGTGTAGACTAGGTGTACTGAGAGTAAAAATGTGTAGGGGAGATGTGGCACCTATGGGACGAATATGACATTATTTCTAAAAAAACGTTATTTTAAAGCAAATCATGAACTAAAGCAATTTTATTGCAAAGTTTAGTCATTGTTTCTTAACATGAAATCAAAACAGTGATGACTGTAGGCTAATATTCTTTATTGTTTTTTTTTCATCATTAAAAAGTGTCAGACAACTGTCCCATAGGTTGCTTACATACATGATCAATGGGACAAGGGGTTATGTCCCAGGAGACACTTTTCTAGATACATCAATTGATTGTCAAGGGTATGATGGAATGAAAGAGACTCAAGAGAAAAGAAGCAGAACTTGTTTTCTTGGTTTTCATCAATAAATAGACCCGCTTTTCTTTTCAGACATGATAAAATAAGACACTTTAAAGGTTCAATGAATTGAAATCTAAAAAGGTATATACTTTTGCCATGATCTATAGCAAAGTGTAGTGTAATAAGGCTTTTCAAGATTGTACAAAATAAAGCAGTAGCTCTTATCTACATCCCTAGTGAAAAATACTTTTTAAGTGAAAAAAATTTCTTTCAGCCTTAAAATAACGTAGGAATATGTCCCAAAAGTGATTGCTTGCACAGTCCCATTGGTCATTCAACCACCAGTTTGTGTTTAGCTTGTCTGAAGACATATCACAGTACAATGTGTACTTTTCTGTTGTGATAGCATCAGACCCAACCATTTGGCTTAAACTGTCATGCCAGGTCCCACTTGATACAACTTATTCATAGTGTAGAAACTGTTAACAACAATTAACCATTTAAAGTTACTTTGGGAGCAGAAAAAAAAATCAACTGACCTCGCCACTTAACTGCACAGCTCCTTTTCAAAAAGCACGATGGCTCATGCCAAAACAACTATGCATCCATTAAAAATAAATTTAACAATTTAACATGTTTTTGTTATTTCTATTTGGAAACCGTTGCAGCAAGCATTTTAGGCTGAAATTTATTTAAAGTTGCTTTCGTATTTTTTAGATCTTGGATATCGCCACCAAACGGTCAACCATCACCATCATTATGTTTCGGCCACAGGGGTTCATACGAACCACATTGAAAACCTGTGGCTGAATTGTAAACGGAAATTTAAAAGAATGGGTGGCACCACAAGGCCCATGATACCTGGGTATCTTGATGAATTTATGTGGCGACATCAGTTTCCACGGGGACGACATTTTCCGGAAGTTCTCCGCGCCATAAGGGAGTCCTACCCCTTACTGTAGCCGCCACATCGTCCATTTGCCAAAAAAAAAAAAAACAGCCCTTTTCAGGGCTACCTAATGATAAAAAAGAGTTGCTGCCCACATAGCCTACTTTGTGATATTTATTCTATAACAAACAAACTAGGCTAAAAAAAGTGCAATGTCACATGAAACAAAATAATTTTTTTAACTTACGTTTGTAACATGATTTTTGTGTGTTAACGTTTAAGGTTTGGACCTATGAATCATTTTGTTTACACACACGGATGCCTTTGGGAAAAAGACTTCGTGTGGTAATGAAAGAACACGAGAATGCAAGCCCAAGTCATTTCATTACGGTTTCGTTACTTACCTTTGATCCATATTTAAGCCTAGGTTTATTAGGCTTAGCCTATGTGTTGCGAAAAAATTTCTTGGCTAAGCATTGAACAAAACATAAGTATCCGCACCCACTGTCTCGCTGGTTGTTGTTGCTTTTTATTATTTGCAGAGGTTTCTCCATCCAAATAGGAAGAATTTTCTGGCTCCTGCACTTGGAGCTGACATCACTTGCTTCCTCAACCGAGCTTTTCCAATAGATGTCGACTGAGGGCCGAGTGACAAGAATTCTTCCACGACCTCCCAAAGGATCAAAGTTCTACACCGCTCTAGAGCACACATCGCTTTCCTATTGATCAGTGTTTGTTACATTACTTGATTCGGACAAGCCATCACACCACCAACTAGGCTATTTGTGTGCCTGATCCTAATACTTTCTATGACTTTAGCATTTTTTCAATATAAATGGGACACAATTAATTATCGCGATCACGCAATGTGAATCCAGAAAGACGATCGATTCGTAATTGAAATGCATTGTGCAAAAGCTTCGTTGGGGGGCTGTCTTCGAACAACGATTGCGCGCATATTGAATAAGATACAAAAATGAAAGTTAGCACTTCAATAAACAGTAACATGTTCTTTTAATTGGATTTGATTTAGATTGTTTATCATTTAAAATGAAGTTTTAGGGAGGGTTTGCATGTGGTCAAGTTTAGGTGGCCACCAGATGGAGCTAGTAAAATTTTGGAACTTGGTATTAATTTAGTTGGTTAGATCTATGCTTGTGCTTTTCAATGATAGCAAATCTGTTGAAATTGAGCAAGAAATGAATAAATGGGAGACAATTAATCATCGTGATTACGCAGGGCGTGAACTGGAAGAGGATCGATTCGCGATTGAAATGCATTGGGCAAAAGCTTCGTTGGGGGGCTGTCTTCGAACAACGATTGCTCATATATTAAATAAGGTGTCAAAATGAAAGTTAGCCCTTCAATAAACAGTAACAAGTTCTTTTAATTGGTTGTCGTTTAATGTTTTTATCATTGCAAATAAACTTTTGATAATGGTTTGAATTTGGTCAAGTTTGGGTGGCCACCAGATGGAGTTAGTAGTATTTTGGGACTTAGTATTAATTTAGTTGGTTAGATCTATTCTTGTGCTTTTCAACGATAGCAAATCTGTTGAAATTGAGCAAGAAATGAATAAGTGGGAGACAATTAATTATCGTGAACACGCAGGGCGTGAACTGGAAGAGGATCGATTCGCCATTGAAATGCATTGGGCAAAATCTTCGTTGGGGGGCTGTCTTCGAACAACGATTGCGCGCATATTAAATAAGATATAACAATGAAAGTTAGCACTTCAATCAACAGTAACATGTTCTTTTAATTGGATTTAATTTAGATTGTTTATCATTTAAAATGAAGTTTTGGTGATGGTTTGAATTTGGTCAAGTTTAGGTGGCCACCAGATGGAGTTAGTAGTATTTTGGGACTTGGTATTAACTTAGTTGGTTAGATCTATGCTTGTGCTTTTCAACGATAGCAAATCTGTTGAAATTGAGCAAGAAATGAATAAATGGGAGACAATTAATTATCGTGAACATGCAGGGCGTGAACTGGAAGACGATCGATTCGCCATTGAAATGCATTGGGCAAAAGCTTCGTTGGGGGGCTGTCTTCGAACAACGATTGCGCGCATATTAAATAAGATATAACAATGAAAGTTACCACTTTAATAAACAGTAACATGTTCTTTTAATTGGATTTGATTTAGATTGTTTATCATTTAAAATGAAGTTTTGGTGATGGTTTGAATTTGGTCAAGTTTAGGTGGCCACCAGATAGAGCTAGTAGTATTTTGGGACTTGGTATTAATTTAGTTGGTTAGATCTATGCTTGTGCTTTTTAACGATAGCAAATCTGTTGAAATTGAGCAAAAAATGAATAAATGGGAGACAATTAATTATCGTGAACATGCAGGGCGTGAACTGGAAGAGGATCGATTCGCTATTGAAATGCATTGGGCAAAAGCTTCGTTGGGGGGCTGTCTTCGAACAACGATTGCGCGCATATTGAATAAGATACAAAAATGAAAGTTAGCACTTCAATAAACAGTAACATGTTCTTTTAAATGGCTGTCGTTTAATGTTCATATCCTTCCAAATAAACTTTTGATAATGGTTTGAATTTGGTCAAGTTTAGGTGGCCACCAGATGGAGCTAGTAGTATTTTGGGACTTGGTATTAATTTAGTTGGTTAGATCTATGCTTGTGCTTTTTAACGATAGCAAATCTGTTGAAATTGAGCAAAAAAAGAATAAATGGGAGGCAATTAATTATCGTGAACATGCAGGGCGTGAACTGGAAGACGATCGATTCGCCATTGAAATGCATTGGGCAAAAGCTTCGTTGGGGGGCTGTCTTCGAACAACGATTGCGCGCATATTGAATAAGATACAAAAATGAAAGTTAGCACTTCAATAAACAGTAACATGTTCTTTTAATTGGATTTAATTTAAATTGTTTATCATTTAAAATGAAGTTTTGGTGATGGTTTGCATGTGGTCAAGTTTAGGTGGCCACTAGATGGAGCTATTAGCATTTTGGGACTTGGTATTAACTTAGTTGGTTAGATCTATGCTTGTGCTTTTCAACGATAGCAAATCTGTTGAAATTGAGCAAGAAATGAATGAATGGGAGACAATTAATTATCGTGAACATGCAGGGCTTGAACTGGAAGAGGATCGATTCGCCATTGAAATGCATTGGGCAAAAGCTTCGTTGGGGGGCTGTCTTCGAACAACGATTGCGCGCATATTGAATAAGATATAACAATGAAAGTTAGCACTTCAATAAACAGTAACATGTTCTTTTAATTGGCTGTCGTTTAATGTTCTTATCATTCCAAATAAACTTTTGATAATGGTTTGAATTTGGTCAAGTTTAGGTGGCCACCAGATGGAGCTAGTAGTATTTTGGGACTTGGTTATAACTTAGTTGGTTAGATCCCTGCTTGTGCTTTTCAACGATAGCAAATCTGTTGAAATTGAGCTAGAAATGAATAAATGGGAGACAATTAATTATCGTGAACATGCAGGGCGTGAACTGGAAGACGATCGATTCACCATTGATCACGCAGGGCGTGAACTGGAAGAGGATCGATTCGCCATTGAAATGCATTGGGCAAAAGCTTCGTTGGGGGGCTGTCTTCGAACAACGATTGCTCATATATTAAATAAGGTATAAAAATGAAAGTTATCACTTCAATAAACAGTAACATGTTCTTTTAATTGTTTGTCGTTTAATGTTTTTATCATTGCAAATAAACTTTTGATAATGGTTTGAATTTGGTCAAGTTTAGGTGGCCACCAGATGAAGCTAGTAGTATTTTGGGACTTGGTATTAATTTAGTTGGTTAGATCTATGCTTGTGCTTTTCAACGATAGCAAATCTGTTGAAATTGAGCAAGAAATGAATAAATGGGAGACAATTAATTATCGTGAACATGCAGGGCGTGAACTGGAAGAGGATCGATTCGCCATTGAAATGCATTGGGCAAAAGCTTCGTTGGGGGGCTGTCTTCGAACAACGATTGCTCATATATTAAATAAGGTGTCAAAATGAAAGTTAGCCCTTCAATAAACAGTAACAAGTTCTTTTAATTGGTTGTCGTTTAATGTTTTTATCATTGCAAATAAACTTTTGATAATGGTTTGAATTTGGTCAAGTTTAGGTAGCCACCAGATGGAGCTAGTAGTATTTTGGGACTTGGTATTAATTTAGTTGGTTAGATCTATGCTTGTTCTTTTCAACGATAGCAAATCTGTTGAAATTGAGCAAGAAATGAATAAATGGGAGACAATTAATTATCGTGAACATGCAGGGCGTGAACTGGAAGACGATCGATTCGCCATTGAAATGCATTGGGCAAAAGCTTCGTTGGGGAGCTGTCTTCGAACAACGATTGCGCGCATATTGAATGAGATATAACAATGAAAGTTACCACTTTAATAAACAGTAACATGTTCTTTTAATTGGATTTGATTTAGATTGTTTATCATTTAAAATGAAGTTTTGGTGATGGTTTGAATTTGGTCAAGTTTAGGTGGCCACCAGATGGAGCTAGTAGTATTTTGGGACTTGGTATTAATTTAGTTGGTTAGATCTATGCTTGTGCTTTTCAACGATAGCAAATCTGTTTAAATTGAGCAAGAAATGAATAAATGGGAGACAATTAATTATCGTGAACATGCAGGGCGTGAACTGGAAGACGATCGATTCGCCATTGAAATGCATTGGGCAAAAGCTTCGTTGGGGGGCTGTCTTCGAACAACGATTGCGCGCATATTGAATAAGATATAACAATGAAAGTTAGCACTTCAATAAACAGTAACATGTTCTTTTAATTGGCTGTCGTTTAATGTTCTTATCGTTCCAAATAAACTTTTGATAATGGTTTGAATTTGGTCAAGTTTAGGTGGCCACCAGATGGAGCTAGTAGTATTTTGGGACTTGGTATTAATTTAGTTGGTTAAATCTATGCTTGTGCTTTTTAACGATAGCAAATCTGTTAAAATTGAGCTAGAAATGAATAAATGGGAGACAATTAATTATCGTGATCACGCAGGGCGTGAACTGGAAGACGATCGATTCGCCATTGAAATGCATTGGGCAAAAGCTTCGTTAGGGGGCTGTCTTCGAACAACGATTGCGCGCATATTGAATAAGATATAACAATGAAAGTTAGCACTTCAATAAACAGTAACATGTTCTTTTAATTGGATTTGATTTAGATTGTTTATCATTTAAAATGAAGTTTTGGTGATGGTTTGAATTTGGTCAAGTTTAGGTGGCCACCAGATGGAGCTAGTAGTATTTTGGGACTTGGTATTAATTTAGTTGGTTAGATCTATGCTTGTGCTTTTCAACGATAGCAAATCTGTTTAAATTGAGCAAGAAATGAATAAATGGGAGACAATTAATTATCGTGAACATGCAGGGCGTGAACTGGAAGACGATCGATTCGCCATTGAAATGCATTGGGCAAAAGCTTCGTTGGGGGGCTGTCTTCGAACAACGATTGCGCGCATATTGAATAAGATATAACAATGAAAGTTAGCACTTCAATAAACAGTAACATGTTCTTTTAATTGGCTGTCGTTTAATGTTCTGATCATTCCAAATAAACTTTTGATAATGGTTTGAATTTGGTCAAGTTTAGGTGGCCACAATTGCGCGCATATTGAATAAGATATAACAATGAAAGTTAGCACTTCAACAAACAGTAACATGTTCTTTTGATTAGATTTGATTTAGATTGTTTATCATTTAAAATGAAGTTTTGGTGATGGTTTGAATTTGGTCAAGTTTAGGTGGCCATCAGATGGAGCTAGTAGTATTTTGGGACTTGGTATTAACTTAGTTGGTTAGATCTATGCTTGTGCTTTTCAACGATAGCAAATCTGTTGAAATTGAGCAAGAAATGAATGAATGGGAGACAATTAATTATCGTGAACATGCAGGGCTTGAACTGGAAGACGATCGATTCGCTATTGATCACGCAGGGCGTGAACTGGAAGACGAACGATTCGCCATTGAAATGCATTGGGCAAAAGCTTCGTTGGGGGACTGTCTTCGAACAACGATTGCTCATATATTAATTAAGGTATAAAAATGAAAGTTAGCACTTCAATAAACAGTAACATGTTCTTTTAATTGGTTGTCGTTTAATGTTTTTATCATTGCAAATAAACTTTTGATAATGGTTTGATTTTGGTCAAGTTTAGGTGGCCACCAGATGGAGCTAGTAGTATTTTGGGACTTAGTATTAATTTAGTTGGTTAGATCTATTCTTGTGCTTTTCAACGATAGCAAATCTGTTGAAATTGAGCAAGAAATGAATAAGTGGGAGACAATTAATTATCGTGAACACGCAGGGCGTGAACTGGAAGAGGATCGATTCGCGATTGAAATGCATTGGGCAAAATCTTCGTTGGGGGGCTGTCTTCGAACAACGATTGCGCGCATATTAAATAAGATATAACAATGAAAGTTAGCACTTCAATCAACAGTAACATGTTCTTTTAATTGGATTTAATTTAGATTGTTTATCATGTAAAAGGAAGTTTTGGTGATGGTTTGAATTTGGTCAAGTTTAGGTGGCCACCAGATGGAGCTAGTAGTATTTTGGGACTTGGTATTAATTTAGTTGGTTAGATCTATGCTTGTGCTTTTCAACGATAGCAAATCTGTTGAAATTGAGCAAGAAATGAATAAATGGGAGACAATTAATTATCGTGAACATGCAGGGCGTGAACTGGAAGACGATCGATTCGCCATTGAAATGCATTGGGCAAAAGCTTCGTTGGGGGGCTGTCTTCGAACAACGATTGCGCGCATATTAAATAAGATATAACAATGAAAGTTACCACTTTAATAAACAGTAACATGTTCTTTTAATTGGATTTGATTTAGATTGTTTATCATTTAAAATGAAGTTTTGGTGATGGTTTGAATTTGGTCAAGTTTAGGTGGCCACCAGATGGAGCTAGTAGTATTTTGGGACTTGGTATTAATTTAGTTGGTTAGATCTATGCTTGTGCTTTTTAACGATAGCAAATCTGTTGAAATTGAGCAAAAAATGAATAAATGGGAGACAATTAATTATCGTGAACATGCAGGGCGTGAACTGGAAGAGGATCGATTCGCTATTGAAATGCATTGGGCAAAAGCTTCGTTGGGGGGCTGTCTTCGAACAACGATTGCGCGCATATTGAATAAGATACAAAAATGAAAGTTAGCACTTCAATAAACAGTAACATGTTCTTTTAAATGGCTGTCGTTTAATGTTCCTATCCTTCCAAATAAACTTTTGATAATGGTTTGAATTTGGTCAAGTTTAGGTGGCCACCAGATGGAGCTAGTAGTATTTTGGGACTTGGTATTAATTTAGTTGGTTAGATCTATGCTTGTGCTTTTTAACGATAGCAAATCTGTTGAAATTGAGCAAAAAATGAATAAATGGGAGGCAATTAATTATCGTGAACATGCAGGGCGTGAACTGGAAGACGATCGATTCGCCATTGAAATGCATTGGGCAAAAGCTTCGTTGGGGGGCTGTCTTCGAACAACGATTGCGCGCATATTGAATAAGATACAAAAATGAAAGTTAGCACTTCAATAAACAGTAACATGTTCTTTTAATTGGATTTAATTTAAATTGTTTATCATTTAAAATGAAGTTTTGGTGATGGTTTGCATGTGGTCAAGTTTAGGTGGCCACTAGATGGAGCTATTAGCATTTTGGGACTTGGTATTAACTTAGTTGGTTAGATCTATGCTTGTGCTTTTCAACGATAGCAAATCTGTTGAAATTGAGCAAGAAATGAATGAATGGGAGACAATTAATTATCGTGAACATGCAGGGCTTGAACTGGAAGAGGATCGATTCGCCATTGAAATGCATTGGGCAAAAGCTTCGTTGGGGAGCTGTCTTCGAACAACGATTGCGCGCATATTGAATGAGATATAACAATGAAAGTTAGCACTTCAATAAACAGTAACATGTTCTTTTAATTGGATTTGATTTAGATTGTTTATCATTTAAAATGAAGTTTTGGTGATGGTTTGAATTTGGTCAAGTTTAGGTGGCCACCAGATGGAGCTAGTAGTATTTTGGGACTTGGTATTAATTTAGTTGGTTAGATCTATGCTTGTGCTTTTCAACGATAGCAAATCTGTTTAAATTGAGCAAGAAATGAATAAATGGGAGACAATTAATTATCGTGAACATGCAGGGCGTGAACTGGAAGACGATCGATTCGCCATTGAAATGCATTGGGCAAAAGCTTCGTTGGGGGGCTGTCTTCGAACAACGATTGCGCGCATATTGAATAAGATATAACAATGAAAGTTAGCACTTCAATAAACAGTAACATGTTCTTTTAATTGGCTGTCGTTTAATGTTCTGATCATTCCAAATAAACTTTTGATAATGGTTTGAATTTGGTCAAGTTTAGGTGGCCACAATTGCGCGCATATTGAATAAGATATAACAATGAAAGTTAGCACTTCAACAAACAGTAACATGTTCTTTTAATTAGATTTGATTTAGATTGTTTATCATTTAAAATGAAGTTTTGGTGATGGTTTGAATTTGGTCAAGTTTAGGTGGCCACCAGATGGAGCTAGTAGTATTTTGGGACTTGGTACTAATTTAGTTGGTTAGATCTATGCTTGTGCTTTCCAACAATAGCAAATTTGTTGAAATTGAACAAGAAATGAATGAATGGGAGACAATTTCCTTCTGGTGTATTTCGTTCCATTTCCACCCCGCACTTCCTCCTTCATAATAGTCCATTCCAATGTGTGACGTCATCATTTTGTCTGGTTGACCAACAGGGCGTCTTGTGGAAGAGCACCTAAAGCTGTATGCACACATATGCAATGCTACATATGTATGTCAGCCATGCCGGATAGTGTTGCCATTTTTATTTTCAAAGTGGATATTTTTACCCACTTTTTGCCATGGTTACAATCAGGTATTGCCAGAGTTAGGATTAAAGTTAGGAAGGGTTAAGGTAAGCGGTCTACGACATTAAGGCGCGAACAAAACGGCGCGAGACAAAAAGGCGCAGAAAAAACGGCGCAGAGACAAAAAGGCGCAGAGGCAAAACGGCGCCAAAGTCAACGTAACAAGCTCAGAACCTTTTCCTTATTTTTTTTACATGTTTTGGTCAATTTCTCTTTGTCATGAGTTGCCAAGGGTGGTGGGGGGGGGACTTGTATACCAGCTCCAAGAATCCTTATTCACACATAAACTTTCGTTATGGTTGCAGAGTATTATCGTTTTATACATTGACTTTGGCGCCGTTTTGTCTGCGCCGTTTTGCCTCTGCGCCGTTTTTTCTGCGCCTTTTTGTCTCGCGCCGTTTTGTTCGCGCCTTAATGTCCTGCTTCGTAAGGTAAGGGTTAGAGTTAGGAATAAGGTTAGGGTTCTGATCTTTGCCCAGGACTAAAAAAAATTTCCAAAATATGATACCGTACAAGTTTTTGTTTTCAACAGCTATAAACTTTTCCTCAAATTTGGGCAGAATTCCTTATCTGGCAACACTATTGTGGCTATATTTACACTACATAGTGTAACTATAGCCACAGCCTTTTATCTTTGTGTATAACTAGTGTGTATCTGTGAATTTAAAGTCATAAACACCAGTACAATACTGCATTCTTTGTGAAATGGTGGAGTGTTAATACTTTAACCTAATGTATTCTTTGTATTATTTTTTAAACAGGTATGGTTTTAAAATAAGAACACTGTGCGGAACACCATGTATGCATTGGCCTTGTGGATTAACGTGCAACGCAAGTTTTGCTTGTGATTTGTGAGATATCATGCGACATGTCGCGCCAGGGGGCCCGGCAGCAACATCTGCACCGGGGCCCGGCAGGGCTCTTGGAGGCCCTGAGCCTAAGTACTTGGTAGCCTATATATAAAAGGTGATGGCAAGGTATACAAGTAAGTAGGCTTCTTGGTAGCCTATATAAAAGGTGAAGGTTTGGTATGCAAGTAACTAGGCTCTTGGTAGCCTATAAAAAAAGTGAAGGCATGGTATCTAAGTAAGTAGGCTACTTGGTAGCCTACATAAAAGGTGAAGGCATGGTATGCAAGTAAGTAGGCTACTTGGTAGCCTATATAAATGATGAAGGCAGGGTATACAAGTATGGTAGCCTAAGTACTTGGTAGCCTACATAAAAGGTGATGGCAGGGTATGCAAGTAAGTAAGCTGCTTGGTAGCCTACATAAATGGTGAAGGCATGGTATGCAAGTAGCCTTGCAAGTAGCCTACTTGGTAGCCTATATAAAAGGTGGTGGCAGGGTAAGCAAATGCAAGTTAGTAGGCTACTTGGTAGCCTATATAAAAAAGGTAAAGGCATGGTATGCAAGTAAGTAGGCTTCTTGGTAGCCTATATAAAAGGTGAAGGCATGGTATGCAAGTAAGTAGGCTTCTTGGTAGCCTATATGAAAGGTGAAGGCATGGTATGTAAGTAAGTAGGCCACTTGTTAGCCTATATAAATGGCAAAGGCATAGTATGCAAGTAGGCTACTTAGTAGCCTATTTAAAAGGTGAAGGCATGGTATGTAAATATGTAGGCCACTTGGTGGCCTATATAAATGGTGAAGGCATGGTATGCAAGTAGCCTAAGTACTTGGTACGGTAGCGTAGATAAAAGGTGATGACAGGGTAGCCTATGCAAGTAAGTAGGCTGCTTGGTAGCTATTTGGTAGCCTATATAAATGGCGAAGGCATGATACGCACGTAAGTCGGTTTCTTGGTAGCCTATATAAAAGGTGAAGGCACGGTATGTAAGTAAGTAGGCTACTTAGTAGCCTATAGGGCTTATAAAAAGTGAAGTCAGGGTATATGGACGACACAGGTATCAGATAAGTAACAGTGCTCGCAGAACAGGTAGGGTGTTACCCTACTGACTGAAGCAAGTACCATAATTGGGTTCTGTTTCAATGAAACATAACTTATAATCATAATAGTGAAGTGAAGGGATATTTAAAACACAATTCGCAATTTATTACAGGTATTCAGGACAGTAATTCGTGATAGTGCTAGTGGTAGCCTACCAGTCGTATTTTACGTTGATTGATTGAATGCAAATAATGACAACATACTAGTTGCTCCGGTGGAGTCAACAGAAACTCACTGAGCCATCAATTCTACGCGATTTTAGCATCTAACAGCTCACAGAGCTTTTCGTCGAGACCGATGTTCCTACATCGATTGACAATTTTCCATGCTGCACACAAGCAGTTGAGCGCGCAGTCAAACTCGCCACCGAAGTGAGCAATGAAGTCATCGGCCATGATAGTAGACATGAACTTATTCTGACGCGAACTGCTGCTCGTTCACAGCATCCACGTTTTAGTCAAAGAAAGATTACGTTCTGTGATTGTTTTTGACTGTTGACGTCGTTTTAGGTATTTTTTATTTTTTTAATTCCTTTTTTTTGGAAAAACAATTTTTTTATTTTTTATTTGGGTAATATTGATTTTTTTGTGCGGCGTCTTCCCGCGGCCCAAACTAAAAATGGTTTTCAGATTATTTGTTTGTGACCTAAGCCTCCTATCTGAGCCGAGTTGCTAAGGGATTTGACAAAAAAAGTGCATTGACGGCCCTCCCTACTGTACAGTGTACATCTCATATAAAATTTAACATACCAAACGTATGATGTCTATATTTGTTGTAACTGTTTATATTATACGTTTTCGGATTTGTAAAGTCACGGTTATTTTCCCAAGAGAAAAACCGCGACCTGACGAGGACAAATTGAGTGCTTCAAAGAAAATGGCGCGTTTTTCCAACATAGAACAATCATCTCAGTTTGTTGTGGTATGCGAGCAGACAAATTCGAGTGGAATTATCTCAGTGTAGATCGGGTGTTTTAACATCAGTCAACCCGCACCGCTATACGATCTTACACCCTGGTCACGTTTGGTGATTGTGGATGGCTCCATGCTTGTTAATAACAAGTTGTTATAAACCGGTACTGATTACTATCAGTGTCAGGCAGCAGGCTTTATCTAGAAATTCCTACAGCTGCAGTGCTGCGCGAAATGTGTAGGGTGTAAGCCTATTTAGCCAGTCAACCAACCTTAATATTTTTATTTGCGTTGATTCAACATGTACCAACGATGTAACACAATAAATTAAATTGCATGTTGCTGGAGGTTTGCTTGTTTCTTGTAAAGAAATTTTCATTCTGTCTGTTTATCGTTCGCTCACGTGACCATTCCCTATATAAAACCAGAGTTGCTGAGCACTTCTCAGCACAATCGACAAGTTTGAGGTCTGATCTGGGATGTAGTCTAATAAAAGTTGCAACAAAACAACCGAATTAAACTGTGTTGTTTGTAGTCTTGATGGTGAAAATAAATTTGAGTTAGAACAATAACTTAGGAATCTCGCGTGGATGAGTTTGTATCATTTGTTATTAAACAAGCTAGTTTTTTCGCCATAAATCTATGAAGATTAACAAGCGTCAGTAGAAACTATTATATTGAAGATAAAGGTTTATGTTGGTTTGCTCAATGAAATTTTATCATTGCTTGATTCGCCATAATTTTCTTGAGGAAAGCATCATTAAAATCAATCACATTTGCGTTTTGCAGCATCAACTACAGATTCTTAGTTTTAAACCTGTTTCTTTTTCAAGTTCCTTAAACTAAATACAAAATGTCTCATGAACAAACCAGTACAGTTGTTCAAAATGAAGAAATGGTGGGTGAAGGTGACTTGTCAACAAATACTGGTAAGTTTGCTTGGAGGGTTTCTGTGATATGTAGATTGGTCTACTTTGATATTCATGACTTTTTTGACATTTTACACATAAATATCACATTTTGAAATGTGTTGCTACATTTTACTGCAAGAGAACGAAAATTCGCAACCAATTTGATTGTAGCATCAATTTATGTATATATGTCAAATTTAACTCTATAATTACCGGAATTTTTTTCTACCTAAACTTACCACAAGTTTCTATAGGACATCGTTGGTGATACCGCTTGGTAATTTTTAAGTTGTTCTAAAGAAACTTTGAAAGACAGTTGTGTAATGAACATCTTTGAGTGCAGTTTGCATTGTAATTAAAGTATTATATATACTGTATTTGAAAAATTAACAACTTATACCAACTAAGGGTCTAACAATATTCTGTTGCATCTGAATATCAGATGCTAAAATTAAAATTGAAAAATTGTTTCCAAATAAGGCATTTCTCCTTATTGCCAACACCCTTAGTTGCTTTTGTAGTTGGTTTAAATCTTTATCCTCGGAGTGACAAGCCTTGATAGGTTATTCCTGGCACTTTCGCATACTTGTAGACTAGAGGCAATAAACCATTGAGCCAAGCCTGATTACCGAAATTAGCAGAATGAAGTTACCAATTGTTGAAATGTGGTTCTCTGTGAATTATTCCATTTACTCGGTGCCACTGAATGAGAGCAGTCCTTAACCCTTTGTCCTGTGGAGGGGGGGGGGGGGGGGTCGGGTGGGACTTGGCGCTTTTCAAAGCAATATCACTAAAGAACTACGCAATCCACACCTTTGAAATTTTTTGACTTTTCCTAAAAATTATTCAAGTATTTATTCCGCTTTGAATGACATTGCTAAATTGTCTATAATTTTAGAGATATGACATGATTTTCATAACATACTCGGATATTTTAGCCTGCTACTAGCTAGTCCTTTTGTTTTCTAATTATACGGATTAATAGGATTACTGAGCGCCGTCGTGCGTGGAACTGCGACGCAGATATCTCGTGAGTTGGCTTTGTTGTAAAGCATTCGACCGTAATGATTCCGCCTTTTGTTTGCAAACTCGAGTTTTGAGTTGCTTTGATTAATCTTTTAATTACATCTGGGTTTCTTTGAAATTATATCAGAGAGTATACGATAAGCCATGCTAAAAAAGATGTAATTTTACATAGTTTTCTATGGCCAATACATTTTGTTTCTAACTTATAACAAGAAGCCGTAGGAAAATTTCTTGACAAAACTCAGTCTATCTCACAAAACAAGCAAACTGATGTGGGAAGTTTTTTGTTGATTTCTTGTCGGAAAGCAACAAGGAGTGAGTTTTTGACCCGCCAATAAACTTCTGCATGTACTGGTACACTTATATTCACATAAATGTTTATGGATGTTGCTAAAATGTTTTTATAAAAACGAAAGATTGAAGGATACTGAAAAGAACTTGACATCGTCTATCTAAACTGCTCTGCTTTTGTGGAAAAACACACGCAGCTAAATTGTTGTGCTTTGACAAACATTGCACATACTGTATTTTCAGCAATGAATCTTTACCTAAATGGTAATTTTGCAGTTGCTTGAGAGATTACAAAATTATTTTTTCTCTACGAGGATTGAAAAGTTTTGATATATCTCAGCAGAAACACTATTAGGACCAACTCAATAATTTCAAAGTTTGTTTTCAAATGTTGATCTTCAAAAGCTTATTTTCACAAAAGCTTACCTCAAAAAGGTGTAGGCATATATCATTTTCTCAATAAATTTGGATGTTTATGTCATTTGGAGCAAAGTTGTTTGGTTGAAAGAATCTGAAATCAATGCCTTGTTGTTGTAACGTATCGTAACGTAATCTATCAGTCAGCCGCTTTTGTGACTTTCTGTTTTCGAATACATTTTCGTGACAAAAGATTGACTTTTGTAATAACGCCTTCAACCATAAAGTTGCATTCTCTGTCTGCATCTCAAACGCTATACCATACTCAGCAATTTTTCTAAAATATTGTTGCACAAAATACTACATATCTGACAAAATAAGGGAAATATGTTGAATTGAATTATTTTTTATACGGATTGTTTTCCTTGTCTCCTAAAAGTAACTAAAAAACAAGAAAAACGATTTTTATCGTTTGGCATAAAAATATGATATTGAGGTTCACCTTGGTTTGCATGATGAAAAATGAAAATCATAACAAACAATTGCTCGAAGTGATTTTCACAGCTATTTGATCCTTTGCGATGATATCAATTGTAGTTTCTATTACATGAAACCCGTTCAAACTATTTTTTTTTAAACTGTGGTTGTTTCAAGAATATAATACTTTGTCAATATAACTTACTTCATTTTTGTGTTTTTACTTCGACTTTTTCACAAGCAAGACTTTACACAAAACAACTTCAGTGTGAGCCTACCCAATAATGTCGATAAGTTATTTGCAACGTGAATCGATTGACCAGAGTAGCCTAAGTGGACCAGAAAGCTGTGGCCAAAACTTGATTACTTTTATCAAAAGGTTTGCACATTGGGAACAGCAATAACTTGGTTTCAAATCAGCAAATCACTTTTTGTCATTGGTTCAACGTCTGAACTAATATACGGGTCATTCCATGCCAAATGAGCAAATGGGTTACACCACATGTCATAGATTTTATCGAAATTTGGCATACTTGTAGACGTCAAAGAAATATTAAGAATGCAAAAAAAAATTTTGGAAAATTTTAAATATTAGTAGAGTTATGGTCATTAGAAAAATCACCATTTTTGCCTGTTCCACTTCAGTGATTTTGTCCAATTTCTTGTTATCTTTCTAATTTCTTAACCTGTGATCAAACAAAATGGCTGAAAATTGCTAAACATACATTTAAAGACCCAAGGAATCCAAAATGTAAATTAAAACGTTGACAGAGAACTTCTTGATATGATTATAAAGGTTTCAATTTGCTACATGCATTTTTTGGAGGCCAAACTTTGGGGGCCTATAAAAAAAATGGGTATAAAAATTAAGAACTGAAATTCACATATTTTATACTTATATCAATACTCTTGCATTTCAAATAAAAAATATGAATTAATTTTGATAACTACTTTGATAAAAGCTAAATTTTCTGACTTGCAAATTTTGTACTTTTTTACACTCATTGTTCAAGATTTTTGTCTATGACATCACAATTTACATTATTGCTTGTTGATGACATCACAATTTACATATTGTTTGTCATGACAATTGTTATGTAGCTCATGAATGAATTAAATGCTAGTAATGCATTTAGGTTTAGTGTTCAATTTTAGGTTGTCCTATTAGCACTACATTAGTTTTACTTCTACAATAACACAATTATTCATCACAGCAATGCGGCATTGCAAAAAAATGGAGAAATTGTGCCATAAAATTCACTTTGCTAGAAGCAGTGGGTTTGTGGGCATTGGTGGACTTGCAGAAACAGATGAACATGTTTATTATGAACATTAACATTTCTCTGCTTCAAGCAGATAGATGGGCTTTGAACACTTGAACAGTGGGAAAAGTATATTTCCTGGTTGCAAGATCTGTCGAGTATGTTAGGAATAATACATTACTAATAGGACAACCTAAAATTGAAATCACAATTAAAAGAGTACGGTAATTAACTCTACAAGTTACCACTAATATTACTATGGTGCATGGCCTACAACACTAAACCTAAGTGCATTATATACCAGTATTCAATTCATTGATGAGCTACATAACAATTGTCATGACAAACAATATGTAAATTGTGATGTCATAAACAAAAATCTTGTACAATGAGTGTAAAAAAGTACAAAATTCACAAGTCAGAAAATTTAGCTTTTATCATAGTAGTTATCAAAATTAATTCAATATTTTTATTTGACATGAAAGAGTATTGGTATAAGTATAAAATATGTGAATTTCAGTTCTTAATTTTTATACCCATTTTTTTTATAGGCCCCCAAACTTTGGCCTCCGAAAAATGCATGTATCAAATTGAAACCTTTATAATCATATCAAGCATTTCTCTGACGACTTTTCAATCTATATTTTTGGATTCCTTGGGTCTTAAAATGTATGTCTAGCAATTTTCAGCCATATTGTATGATCGTAGGTTAAGAAATTACAAATATGACAAGAAATTGGACAAAATCACTGAAGCAGAACAAGCAAAAATGGTGATTTTTCTAACGACCATAACTCCACCAATGTTTAAAATTTTTCAAAAATTTTTTGCATTCTTAATATTTCTTTGACATCTACAAGTATGCCAAATTTCAATAAAATCTATGACATGTGGTGTAATTTTTCAAAAAAATTTGCTCATTGGGCATGGAATGACCCATACAACAAAATTGGTTTTCTGGGTCTTTGGTTTGGAAAAACATCATTATGATGTATTGTAACGTGGTCTATCAGCCAGCAGTAGTTTATGCGCCTTTTGTTTTTGGTTATGTATCAATTACAAAAGAGGGCTTTTGCAGTAATGCCGTCAACCGCAAACTGCATCTAAAATGTTATTTCAAAATTTGAAGAGAAAGAAATCTTCCAATGCGTAACAAATAGCTTGACACAAAATGCATGTCCAACAAATTATAAAAACTTGTAGAAAACCTTATCTTGCAAATCTAGTTGACAACATAAAAAAGCCATTTCAATTGCTTAGACCAGTGGTTCTCAAACTTTTTTTTGTTGCGACGCCTCTGAAAAAAATTTTTGGATTTGCGACGCACCAGCAAATAAAAGTAAATGAAGAAACTTATGATTAAACTTTTGTTTATTGATACAACAATAAAAAGCAATGCATATTATTTAATGTGACGTGTGGGCTTGTTTGTTTTCACAAAGTTTATTGAATCTTGGGAGAACTTTTGAAATTGCCACCCGCATTTCTCTTTCACTATATATTCGTGATCGATATTTGGTTTTATCACCGCCAAGACAGAAAATTTTGCTTCACATAAATACGACGTAGCGAATGGGATAATAATTCGCAGTGCTTTCTTTCACCAAACCTGGATAGTCGTCATTCATTGAATTCAAAAATTTGCCGGATTTCCTATTACGAAAGGATCACGAATCCATTCGTACTTTGAAAATTTTTTCGGGAAGTATGATATTTTGCAAATTTCGACTCGAGCTTGAACAAATGTAAATAAATATGCTTTGCAAATTTGAAGAGAAAAAAACGCACTTACAACTTCAACTCTTCACTGTTTTCAAACTGAAATAACACCAAGACAAATGATTCAGAGTTTTCAATTTTTTTTTGAAGGATAAACATCCAATACTACGTTGGGGTATCAGCAGTGGCAATTTTTTTAGTTAATTGCGGTGTAATCGGCTAAGTGCAAGGTACACATGTGTCCCAGCGGTCCTCAAAGGGTTAACCTCATTTTTATAATCTTAAACTGAGTTCAGCCAAGAAACGGAACTATTCTGCGACGCCCTTGGAAAAGTGAAACGACGCACCAGGGCGTCGCGACGCACAGTTTGAGAACTACTGGCTTAGACACAAACGTGCATTTTCAAAATATCAAAAACCTTCAATTTTGCTGAAGAAAAAATTCAAAATTTTAGTGATTTTTTTGTATGATAATAACAATCAGCCTAAAAAAGATTTTTTTTTGCAAGATTTGATATCTTGCTAAATGTATTTATTTTTCCTATCGTTATGCCACGACTTTGACTTTGTCACGCAGAACGGGAGTTCCCTTTGGCAATGTAACAAACGACCTTTTCCATAGCCTACCAATACGATTTGACTAAACGATTATTATCTCTACACTTTATCAAAATTGTTTGCAAAATTGTTTCATTCAAAGTGATCATTGTTGGTAAGTATGGAAACAGATCACTTTTGTAATGCATCGTGACATAATTTATCAGTCAGGAGTTCTAGACGCTTTTTGTTTTTGAAGTGCATGAAGGTCCAAGTTGGAACGAGCTCCTATCGAAGCAAGTAAACTACCTTTGGATAGGTTGTGGTTCAAATACCATGTGACACCAATAGGCTACCTTACTTTTCTGTATCAACCGCTAGCTAGAAAGCAAATCAGATACTTTTTACATCGATTCAACGTCTCTAGACGTTGAAACAATGTTAAAAACAAATAAATAGCTCCCTGGGATGTGCTGTAAACTGCAAAGTGTTTCTTGATCATGTATAACCAAATTGGACAGTATGAGTGTGAAAAGAAAACTGATCTGAACACAATTGCTACAAATAAAATGTTTACTAAAGCTCATTGCTTGATTTAGTTTTAATATCAAGCGATGACAGTACATTTGAAAATGTGTAGACTATAACATATGGCTCAAAAATGACTTGAAACAGTTTATTTTGCGGTGATTTTGTCTCATTCTCTGCAAATGTTTAGACAAAGCGAAAGATTTTTGCAATGCCTCGGGCAAAACAAAAAGAAACGCAAGTCAGACGCCAATTACGATTTTATTGAAGCGTGGACGACGTCCACGCGTAAGAGATTAAATGGAACACAATGGAATTATTCCGTCACACTCAATTATAAAGTAATTAAGAAACGATTTCTCAAGTCAAATAAAAAAACATGACCAACCATCAAATTATTTGATTTTTCAAGTTAGGCTGTTGAACAAATTGCAAAAAATTTTCGATGCCATGTTGTCAGATAAATTATCTGCATCATGTGAAAATTTGATTGATCTATTTTGCGTAGGTTTTGAGTTACACGAGCTCAAAGTGATAGTGTCGAACCGACCCCCCGTCCGCAAGTCAACTGGCCAAAATACGTTACAGGAAATAGGGTTAAGTTTGATGCTCGAGCGCACACCCCGAGAATCGAACCGGTGCAGCTTGATTTTGCACTTTTTCGTGCACAACGATGGGCACTGAATTAACTGAGCTAATGGGGCGGACAACCCTTGAAATTGTCTACATTGTTTGCTTTCCTTTCACTAGGTTGCTTGTTTTTTATGCTGACTCATCGCTGTTCTGACACCACAAACTGTGCGGCCTCACATTGCCATGGCTACATCGGTAGATTGTTTCTCTATAGCAAGCAGCTTTTTTCAAAATGGAGAGAAGGCAATTAATGAATGGTGCCGACAAAAACGTGATCAGAGTGAACTCAGTAATGGTGAAGCCCAAAGATCAAACACAGCGCTGTCGATTACTTCAATATTTCCATGGTCGATTACCAGTGTGATAATGGTCGACATCAACCTTGATTCAATGCTTTTCGTTGACCATGATGTCGATATTGATAATAATCAATTAATCATATGTTTGATTGCCACCTGGTTATTGCAGATTATATGTCAAGATATCTTGATTATTCTTTTTTGAGTGTGAATCCATCTTCTACTTTCCAGACACTTTAGAGATTCACAACCTGGAAGGTCAATCTCAAAACAGAGAAGTGAGCAGAGACGAGACTGGAAGTGGCATGGACGGAAATGCAAAGGTAGGTTAACATAAGCAGCAAATCGTTGTTCAATCAATGAAGTCACCAATTAATGATGACATGACAGTGTGTGTCACAATCAATATGCGTAGCTCGGGCGGCAAGCTACATTTTTGTTTTAGAATAAGTGATCTATTTTATTGCGTACCGGTAATTCTATTGTGGTGTTTCTTGACCTATTACTGACCGATGCCGGTAGTAACCCTTTGTTACGCAATCTATTATTGTAGAGTCTGCTTCTAGAAATTTTGTGTAGGTGACATTCTGGAAACTTCTCGTTGTTGACCAAAAGAAGAAATTCTTGTGATGTAATATGATGTAATATCACAATTGGGTCATTCCATGCCAAACGTCCTGAAATTTTGAAACTTCCCAGTTTGACCCTCTCCAAATTTGCTGAAAATCGGACAAAAAGTTGTATAACATAATTGAGGTAAAAAGTGAAAATTTTAGCTCAAAATCTATTGTACTTTTCAAATTATGACATTTTTAAATTGGGTACACCCTCGCGCTGATGAGCGCTTGGTCATTTTCGGCCATTTTTAAACAAGCATATATATATGAAGAGCTTGTTTCCAAAACCACTTACATCCACTTTCGATGATTTCGAGAAAACCACGAAAAACGTTTATGACAGTTTCGCTTGGTAAATGTAATGCGCTTTTGATTTCTAACGATTTATAACTACCTACTAAATTGAGCCATGACGTTTGTCCAGATCTAAGGAATATTAGAAGGCTTAGAATCGCCTTTTTATAAAATTAGAAATGTGGATATAAGCGGTTTTGGAAATAAACTGGAGAATAAAAATTGCCAGAATGACAGAAACCAATTTTTGAAACCATTTTTCCAAGCTGACCACCACTAATTCATCACCACAATCCAAATCCACTTTAAACAAAGCAAAAAACACAGTTATAAAGCTCAAGTAGGCTACTAAGCACCGTTGGTAGCTGCAACAATAGGCTGAAAGCCTATAACAGTGCTTATCAGTGTTGCCAGATAGTAGATGCTTCAAACTACCAAACACATTTCAAATTTTGCCAAACTGACCAGAGACTGCAGGCCTCGAAATTCGTAATTGTTGACGGCGGACAAATGTGTCCGGTCTGAGCAGCTATCTCGGCGGACAAATTAAGTCTCACGGCGAACACACCAGTTTTAGCGTCGATCGTCATGCTTAATCACTTTATCTTGATAATAATTCTTCACCATTTGAGAACTATAGCTAGTTAGCTATGGTTTAGAAGGTTTTTTAAAATTTCAGCAAAGTTACTCTGAAAGGCTTTCATCAGACCAATGACGCGCGCTTGAAGAGTCAAAGCGCCGCATGACTGATTAACTTGACACCACCGAACGAGGTCGTGTGGCTTCTTGCGTCACAATGCTCTGGACACGAGTCGGAAAACTTCTACACTAACGCTACTATTTTCTGCTGTGCAAAGTTTCACTAAGCTTTTTTCTTTAGGTTCATTTTTGGTCTCATGTGAGTGAAAGTGAATTTTCCCTGGGCCTTTTCTTACTTACTTACTGTAATACCAAAACTTAAAAAATTTTGTAACCAACCTTGCCTTGTCAAAATTACTCGGAGATCAAAGTAAGACATTGTGACATAAGACTTGAACCAAGTTGAGCGTGATTAGTGTGGAAGTACCGTACTCGCATCGATTCTTGGCGAAGAATTCACCTTTGTTATGCTGATTCAATGTCATCAATCGTTGAAGCAACGTAAAAATCGAACGTTTTCCTGCTTGAATGGAGGCTAAGAGATACAGCTTTCACATCGTTTAGATGCGCGCAAGAATGGGCGGGAACTTATATTCTCACAACAATTGTTCGTGCTATGCAATGACGATTTGTATCGCTAGTGTTTGTGTTATTTCTCGGCGGACAAATATGACCGATTTAGATGGTACTTCCCGCGGACATCACATGCTGTGACGGCGGACATGTCCGCCGTGAATTTCGAGGCCTGGACTGACTGTCAACTCACCAAAAATGTTTGCCAAAATTCTGCCAACTCAAAATTTTACTGCCAAACAACGTAAAATTCTGCCAAATCTCGAATTTGGTAGTGAAATTTGCCAAATGGTAACACTGCTGCTTATCACGAAACGATGACGAAAACGGTTTAACAATCAGCGATATGTCACGTGATACAATGGCTTAATATGATTGGTTAATTGTGGATACAAGTGGTTTTGGAAACAAAGTGTGATGGCGCGTAAGCGGTTTTGGAAGAAAACGCAATTTTTAGTGTCGAATTTGAAGCAGAAAGAGAAGGTTTTGGAAAAAAAGGAATTGATAGTAGGTACCTATGGTGATACTCTACCTAATGACACTCTAAACTCAATTTTGGTAAAAGTGGCGCCTAAGCGGTTTTGGAAACAAGCTCTTCATATATATCTCATTGCAAATTTAATCTACTTCATTTCTGGTCAAATGAGACTCTTGTAGTAGGGGTGTATGTTAAAATTAAAAAAATCTCAGTACCCCCCAAAATTGTGCCACTGGGTGTAAAAAAATATGTTATGAAAAAATTTTTGGGTTGCTCCTCCGGGAACTCCCCGCTACCGGGGGGTCTAACGAGCGATTTCCAAAAAGCATGGGATTTGACACCTAACTTTTGAACCGGTGGTCATAGAAAGCTCAGACTAGTCTCAAAAGTTTCGTCTTGAAAAGTTAAGATAAGAATGTAACAGTTTCAGAAGTGTCAGGTGTATAGTTTGGCCCGTACAAACCAAATTTGGCCCAAAATGACCCATTTAGCCTACCGCGATGGTACAAAATCAAAAATTTGGCAATAATTGGCCTTAATGAGATGGCAATGGGCCTAAAATTTTTGATTAATAAGCTATGATAGGGTTGTAACATTTTTTCATGAGTCATATATTTGCCCGACTTGACTATGCTTCAGGCACATCATTTTCTGCAAACATCAGAGTGTGTTACTTCTTTTTCATCAATTGATATGTTCAAATCGACATTGCCAAAACCAACAATTCTCAGCTCGATCGATGTTTGCTTGCAAGAACACTGTAACGAAGTTAAGAGCTTGCTTGCTCTATTCCTTCAATCTTTTGCAAAAGGCTTGGCAACTCAAAAAGGGTCTCTGTTTGGTTTTGGTCCTGCTGCAAATGAGGACACAGGATCGTTGTTGAAAATTGGATGGGCAAGTGATGATGTCCTACAGAAACTGGATAATCTGCCAGTCCACAACCTGGGTGAAGAACGCAGTGTCGGATTAGCGAACTACAAGATAAATGTTTATGGTAAAAGAAATCTTGATACAGTCTCCAGAAGCGTAGTTCTCAATAAAAGCACAGATTTACTTGAAAATATTCAGAAGATTGACAAAAAGAAATGGGAAAAACCAGTACAGAAATAAGACAGCAAAGAAATTAGACTGCAATGGAATGAAAAGATGAAAGCTTATGAAGAAAAAGGTTACTCTAAAAAAGAAGCTCTTAATATCAGAGCAGAACAAAGTAAACTTGCTGATTTAGATTTCCTGAAAGCGCAAAATCCACCAGGGCCTTTCACCACTTCTGAGGAAGTGAGTGCTTACCTTCAAAGTGATGCTGCAACAGATTACATAAAGAACAAAAGACTTTGCACTGAAGTTCGCTATGCAAAGAAGACATGCCTCTCCCTAAAATCAAGTGCTTCAATATTCCGACTGAAACGAGACTATAAAAATTCCAGATTTGAAGACTATGCCAACAACCTTATCAGCTAGTTAGATAATTCACGTTCATGTGCAACAATGTCAGACCTCCAAAGTGTGCTTTCTGCTATGCATTTGCTTACAGAGAATAGCTAATAACACTGGTACTTTGCTAACATTGTTGAAGTTGTGAATCGTCGTCGTTGTCTGAGCTTCTGGGGCCGAGGGTAGGGTGTGACAGCCGCCCCATGATTTTTAAAACTTGGTTTCACAGAGCCTACCTTTTTTTTGATGGTGAGGTTTTACCTGTATAACATTCCTGTAAAGTTTCAAAAAAATTGGTCAAAGTTTAGAGGTGGCCCGTAGCCACTAAAGTTTTTGGGGGGTGAGCGATACATTTTTAGGGGTGTTTTTGCTATATCTCAGCTCGTAGACATGATAGAAGGTCATGCTATAGCTCAATCGATGCAGAATAAGCAAGTTTATATCAGACTTGTGAACAAATGTTCAGTCTAAAATGTGTAGTTTTTGAGTTATTTGAGAAAAACCCGTTTTTTGCATATTTGTGAGAAAAATGTTTAAGCACCTTTTCTTCTTGGGTTAAAACTTATGGAAAATCAATGAAATGATGAATTCACATGTTTACTTAATGTTAAACGAAATTACAAAATACATTTGAGAGCGAGGAACAGCGATAATAAAAATCACACTGTAAGAAACCAACACCGAGATGGATGTAACTTTTGTTTACGCTGATTGGGCATAGAATTTCTGCTGTTCTCAAATACTTGAAGAATATTTTGAAATGAAACTTCTGTCTTAGTAGTGTCAATAAAGTCTTGGCACAGTTTGACACCCCTTTCTGCTGCATCATTAACAACACAAAGATTTGAAACCCGTTTCCTTGCTTCACAGTTGCTGCCGTTCTGGCACCAATTGACAACACCAACACTTAAAAAGGTCGTATCAATCCTCAAGATTCTGAAGAAGCTCCAAGAATCTTCTCCTACAAAGGAGCTCAAGTCATCTGTTTGTTTTGTAGGAACGGAAGGAAAGGAGGGTTTGCCAAAATCACTTCCTCTTTTCAAAGAATGTCCAGGATCTTCGAAGCTTGTCAGTTTTTGAACAATTTTTGCTTTGTCTTGTCAGACACGCTGCTATCGAAAAGGGGAAGCAAAGGGTATAGGTTTTTCACTAAGATACCACATGTGCCCCTTTAGAGCTTTAAGAGCTGCTTTGGCCATACTGCTTTCGATTTCTTCATACTCACGAAGGTTGTTGATAAGTTCTAGGTCGTTACAAGGAGCAGAAGTTGACACAGAAGCGGTTAGCCACCATGGCACATAGGAATATACATACAACAAGCTGAATGAGGAGACCACGATTCTTTTATCATTGAAGCTATCGTAACCACTGACTGCAACTTGTACCTCTGAAGCAAGATAACAGATGTAGTGAATGAAGTCATTTATTAACAAACACTACAATTAAATGCAATGTTAACTTTCCTACCTGTGAGCTGTTCTGTAGCTGAGATTAACTTTGGAAACATCACCTCCTGTAGCGGTAATGTAAGTGCTGCTAAAGATGTAGGGCTGATGTGGTTACGTACAGCTGCTTCCACTACTGTGGAAGAATTGAGGATATCATGTGGCCAGAATGCTGATGTCCCAGTCTTCACAGTCCTTTTGTGTGGCCTGTTGGAGCAGTGAGCTATCTCTTCAGAATCATCTTGATCCTCAATGTCTACATCATCCTCAACAATATGAAATGACTTTTCAGCTGCTTCTCGTCTTAAACATTCCTTTCTTCTCCGTTTTTTCTCCGACTTCTTCCTTCTATTGACCTTCCTTTCTGTGGTAGTGAGAACCATATCAACACTGCCCATACTTGCAACCCTGTCTGTCATCATACTCAGTAAAAATGCTTTATCTTCTTCATTACCGTACTCATGTTCTTTAACACATTCCTTGGCCATAACTTTATTGTTGAGTTTAGTTTCTCTTTGTAATCCTTAATTCTATGTTGCTGTAAATCGTCCATCCTGTACCGGGTTTCTCTTTTTAGGATAGCCTTCATTTCACTAAACAGCTTAATCACTTCCTCTGCCATCTTATGAGATTGCAAGTGAGGTATTCTTGCATCATTTGCATGTTCGTAAAAGGGTAGTACTGCTTTAACAGCTTCGTTAGCAGCATTTCTCAAGGTATTTGTTGTAGTGGAATGATG
The DNA here is from genome assembly GCF_918807975.1 of Aplidium turbinatum. Classification (NCBI taxonomy): domain Eukaryota; kingdom Metazoa; phylum Chordata; class Ascidiacea; order Aplousobranchia; family Polyclinidae; genus Aplidium; species Aplidium turbinatum. The sequence goes on from NC_137480.1 coordinate 24,533,237, forward strand.
AGCAAGAAAGCACAGCAGGACCTGACGACAAGTAGGGAGTCGTGAACCAGTAATGACTTTATTTTCTTCACCAGGAATTGTGTCAAGCAAATAATACCTTGGATCTTTAAACTTTGACATAGCATGTAATATAAATTAGCACTTACCACCATAAAAATTGCCTAAACAGTAAACACCGTGTTAGTGTTCAGTTTCTATGCTTCTAACAAAGCAAAACATGAGGTAACTTAGGTTTAAACTTTGAAGAGGTACAGCTTCTGTACTTCTCCAGGTGTTCCTAAGAAGAAAAAAAGTGAAAATGGTAAAACATTCAATTCATATGTAACAATTTTTCACAAATTTTTTACAAAAAATGCGTTTTTCTCAAATAACTCGCAAACTACACATTTTAGGCAAATAGTTTCTTCACAAGTCTAATACAAATTTGCATATTCTGCATCGATTGAGCTATAGCACGACCTTCTATCATGTCTAGGAGCTGAGATATAGCAAAGGCACCCCTAAAAATGCATTGCGCACCCCCCAAAAACTTTAGTGGCCACGGGCCACCTCTAAACCTTGACCAATTTTTTTGAAACTTTACAGGAATGTTATACAGGTAAAACCTCACCACCAAAAAAAAGGTAGGCAAATTCTGAAAAGGTCGGGGCGGCTGTCACACCCTAGCCGAGGGTCTATCCTTTTATGGGTCTATCCTTAATATTTATCTTGGGTCTATCCTTAATGATGATGCCTTACTACTTACATACTTCAAAAAAGTTGGCAACAGTAGAGATGAAGAAATATGGATTTCCCTGAAAATCCTGAACTTCTTGTTACTGTGTCATATGTCAGATCTGCCCGAATCAAATGCTGTGTTTCAAATGAAACAGTTCAACTATTGAATGAAGCTCTTAATGAAAAGATAAAAAACACTAATTTGATATCTGGAAGTACACAATACTTCCATAACATTGAACCTTTGAAACATAACTATTGTTATTATTTATTTGCGTCAGACAAAGCTGTCCATATCCAAAACAAAACAACGAAATAATACACAAACTGCAAATGCACAAACAAACTATCATTTAATATTACATAGCATCCTGTTCTTATTATTTTATCAGTACATTATAGACACTACAGCAATACTGAATATATATAATATGTCGCATTGGTAACTGACACGTACATATTATATATATTAATATTCCAAAAGAGCAAACATGGGCAAGAAAATTGAAAATGCTTTATAATGACTGGCTGTATGCCTATATTACAATTTTTACGACATTACCCAAAACGTCCCTGATTTTAAACGTAATGACGTCATATAATCAATCAATTTTCTACAACTAGACATGCATATGATTCATTTGAAAGTACTAATTCGAATCATAACGTTTTAAACAAAAAACTACCCCGGTTTCAAACTTAGTAAGGTAAAATTTTGAATTTCATACAATCGCGATAGGCCAAATAGGCCGTTTTGGGCCAAAATGGGCCTGTCCATACACCTGACACTTCTGAAACAGTTACATTCCTATCTTAACTTTTCAAAACGAAACTTTTGAGACTGGTCCCAGCCTTCCATGACAACCGGTTCAAAATCAAATCACATGTATTTTGACAATCGCTCATAAAACCCCCCGGTAGCGGGGAGTTCCCGGAGGGGCAATCCAAAATTTTTTTCATAATATGTTTTTTTACTACCAGTGGCATAATTTTGGGGGGTACTCAGAGTTTGTACTCAAAATTCGTCTTTTAACATACCCCCCTACTTGTAGGTATATTACATGAATCCAGTTTCAAATTTATATTGTCTCAAAGCAGTTTGAAAATATGGAGGCCCAAAGTGTCCCCATTTTGATGCGAAGACATATTTTGGACCATATTAAAAAAGCTGTAGCTTCCATAGAAAACATAGCATTGCTCTCAAATTTATCCTGGAGGCTCCCCTCCTACTGGATTACAACTACATTGAATTTGAAAGGAAACACTGCTTTCATTAAAAAGTTATTTCATGTCAAAATATGGACCAGCAGCATATTTTTCTATTCTTGTGGTGAAACATTGACCCCGTCAGACACTGTTTTCAAAAAAAAATTTCTTTTCACCTCAAAGAGATTTTCATAAAGAACTCATCTTCTGAGTTTCAACTTTGTTCCACAACTATTAAGGTGTGAGATGCAGTGATGTTTAACCCCTCTTAATATCCATTCCAAGCAATGAGAAAAACATCAACATTAACTTTCAAGTTAGCCAATTGCACTTGTTGTATCGTAAATGACATAAACAACTTGAACCTAAAATGACTGGTTGCCTTGTAGGCTACTGGAATTTAACTTTCTCGTAAATGTAAAACTTGTAAATGTTTTTGCATGTAAATTTTCCTCCATGTTTGGGTCTTCACAACTTTTAATCTAAAGCATTTACAAAGCTGAAATTTGGTATTCTGAGTAAGAAGCAGCCCTAGTTTTCATATCGACCATAAAAATTGCCAATTTCAAATGAGTTTTAGAGATAGAATGTTTCGAAAATTGAAATTTTTTACATTTGAAAATTTTTTGGCAATTTTTGCTGTCCGCTATCTCCCAAACCAATAGTCACAGAACTACCATTTTGCATATCATTAATCTATACTAGTTGGTAATTAACCCCCATGAGACTGAGGTAGGAATCCCTACAAAACTCCCCTTTACGGCAGAACCCCCCTCCCCCCCCTAAAGTTCTGTGCCCTCCCCCAAAATACCATTGGCATATCTCAAAAATCGCTCCACAACCTACCTCAACCCTAAGACAACCTCACCATTTAAAACGGTGTTCTCAGCAAAATTTTCATTTTTTGCCAAATAAGAGCCACCCTTTTTGCCAAATAAGAGCCACACGGGGTGGAGCCTACCTCCCACCCCGAGACTTTTGCATGTGATGGTCAAGCTCATGATTTCACAGCTGCATTTACTATTGAAGGAGTTAGTTTACATAATTGAAACTTGAACTGTCTATAGCTTAGGCAAAGAAGATTTTTTCCTGAAAGTTTCAACTTTCTAAATGACTGCCCACAGGGTAAAATATTAATCACAAGATGGCGCATTTTGAGTTTTTTGCTCGGGCTTCATCTTTGCACCCTCCAAACTTCAATAATTTCACATTTGTTTGGTGTCAGTCTCATGGCGGTTAATTACCAACGAAAAAGAAACTTTTTTTGAAAACAGTGTTTGACGGGGTCATTTTTTCACCATAAGATGGTGTATTTTAGCAATATTTGCTGCTGGTCCATATTTTGATAAGAAATAACTTTTTAATGAAAGCAGTGTTTCCTTCCAAATTCAATGTAGTTGTAATCCAGTAGGAAGGGAGCCTCCAGGATAAATTTGAGAGCAATGCTATGTTTTCTATGGAAGCTACAGCTTTTTTAATATGGTCCAAAATTTGTGTTCGCATCAAAATGGGGACACTTTGGGCCTCCATATTTTCAAACTGCTTTGAGACAATATAATTTTGAAACTGGATTCATGTAATATACCTGCAAGTGTCTCATTTTACCAGAAATGAAGTAGATTAAATTTGCAAATTTGAGAGATAAATGCTTGTTTAAAAATGGCCGAAAATGACCGAGCGCTCATCAGCGCAGGGGTGTACCCAATTTAAAAATGTCATAATTTGAAAAGTACAATAGATTTTGAGCTAAAATTTTCAAGTTTTAGCTCAATCATGTTATACAACCTTTTGTCCGATTTTCAGCAAATTTGGAGAGGGTCAAACTGGGAAGTTTCAAAATTTCAGGACGTTTGGCATGGAATGACCCAATTATAAATGTAATATGGTAAAATATCAATTATGATGTAATACATTGTGATGTAATATTTACCCCATAGTCTCTAGAAGCTTCTGGTCCAAGCGACCTGTTATAAATAGTCACATAATCTGTTTACTTTATTAACATATTTGTTGAGTTGAGAATTGTGTATTATGAAAAGTATATTGAAGACGATTGTAGAGTTCCAGCCAATATTGAATAGATTGTAAAGTGGAAATTATTGCCAATTATAAAGTAGCTGTTTCAAGTACATAGTAGGTATGTTTATTTTGAAGTCGACGAAGACGTTTGCTATTCAGAATTTGATTTCTTTATGTGGTCGAGTAGAACTATTCGACCGTTCATCTGATTGTTTAACGTTTGATTATCCCAATAAAATATGTCATCAATCTTTACAAAGTCTCTTTGCGTGTAAGAACTAGAAAGAATTGTGACAGTGTGACATCCCAACACACGATGGGCCGCCAGTTCACCGTAGGTCAATTTGTTTTCTTGGCTCGCTCCGCCATTCTACAATTTTACGGACAAGTCGTGTCAAGTTCTTGGTTCCAAACTCTCCCTCCCCCCAGGTACTTTGACTCTCCAGCCTGGTCTCCAAGAACTAAGCTAAATGAACCTCTTTCCTGGTGCCAATATTCGATATTTTTGGTACAGCTCGGAACCCAATGGAATTATATTTTATGGGTTTTCTATAACACATAACTTACCTGTGTCCCATCTTTCAAACTTTTTTATTTCAGGAACTGTCAGTGGAAACTGATTGTGCTTCATCTTCCAGACCATCAGTTCATATGGAACGAGCTGACAACTGCGTAGGTTCAGTTGAAACGCTATTTCAAAATCAGAATCCAACATACATTCAAACTATGAAACAAATCCACCACCACTATCATCTTAATACGCCAGGTGAGATGGTTTTCATTTGATTATTTTTACTGTGCATTAACTGGTGATGGAACAACTTCCAGGTCTGGTTTCGGTACCAGCCAAACTCCGGCCATGTTTTTCAACGGACTACCGGTATGGGGCCAAATGTGATATGGCTCTGGCCCGGAGGTTTGTGAGCAAGCTATGTTTGTGTGGCTGTCATCAAGTTCATGACCTTGGATAAGTGTAATTTTTCTTATTATTGTGGTGCTGTAGTAATGCAAGAATATATTATATATGTTGCTATGTATAGGCTGCTATGATATATACTTGTAATGTAAGATTGAAAACTGAATTAAGGGAGTCAGTCAAAAATTATCAATATCTTAACAACAATACTGCATCGGGTGGATAGAAAACATTGCTAAATTTGTAATCTACCCAAAAACTTACTCATAAAAGGACTCTTAAAGGACTCTAAACACTGCCATTGAAAAAATCTACAATTTTACACCAAGTGAAGCACACCAATAGATTAAAGCAATTTAACAAGAAAATTCCAATCAGTACACAAATCTGGGTGATTAAAATCTAAATCAGGTGAAATACTTTTGGCAGAAGGCGAGATCCTTAACAGATGAAAAGAATACATTGAAGAGTTACATGGGACCCAGAAAGAACAACAAAACCATTTGAATTCTCTGAAACACTTTGAGACCCAACCATTTTAAAAAGTGAAATCACATTTGCTTTTAGCAAAACAAAAACAAACAAAGCATTAGGCCCTGACGAAATAAGCACTGAAATGATAAAAGCACTAGATGACAATGGCATCGATGTACTCCACGCACTATTTAACAAAATATATGACACTGGTGAAATTCCAACTGATATGACAAAATCTACTTTCATTATAATTCCAAAGAAACCCGGTGAGAAAATTTCCCGGTAGTATACTGTATCTCGGTAATGGAAAGAGATAGAAAGATGTGTAAAGTGCCAGCTTGTGTGGAATGGCCAACTTCCTATCTGCGCTTAATGCATTCTTCTACCCTATCTGCAACGGAAAAAAACATTAATTGCAAAAAGCTTTTTTTTTTTATATTTTTGATGTTTTGTTCCCAACGGTGCCACATTTTGTAATCCACTTAATTTTGTTGAATAATGCGCCTTCTTGCATTGCACATGGACCCTTGCTTTTTCCTTCAGCCTCAGCAATTCAGTGAGACAAGTAAATTTCATTTATATACATGATGCATCCAAAAATGTGTCTCGTGTTTATTTTTAGTGTCCAATACTTTCGATGGTGTAATCAGTCACTCGTTTATTAATACCACTATTTTTGCCCGTGTTCAACCTTGCTGTATCACTCATACTCGAGTATACTTTGGACAGATTTTCACCACATGCACCAATAATCGCGTTAAAGACAGCTTTACTATTAACAGAAATTTTCTATGGAGAAAAGACTTTACTCCGATAACTCTTTCCATAGTTTTGTTCTTTTTTCGATCAGGCGTCTAAACGCCATGGTCTGAACCAAAAACACATAACGATCCATACCATTCACATTTCGACCATAGTAGTAAAGCTGCAGAAATTTGGAAGCAGAGATGTCATCATCACATTTTCTCGAAGCATGACATTAAGGCGCGAACAAAACGGCGCGAGACAAAACGGCGCAGAGACAAAATGGCGCAGAGGCAAAGCGGCGCAGAGCAAAATGGCGCAGAGGCAAAACGGCGCAGACAAAACGGCGCCAAAGTCAATGTATAGAACGATAATACTCTGCAACCATAACGAAAGTTTATGTGTGAATAAGGAGTTTTGGAGCTGGTATACAAGTCCCCCCCCACCACCCTTGGCAACTCATGACAAAGAGGAATTGACCAAAACATGTGAAAAGAATAAGGAAAAGGTTCTGAGCTTGTTACGTTGACTTTGGCGCCGTTTTGTCTGCGCCGTTTTGCCTCTGCACCGTTTTGTTCGCGCCTTAATGTCGTGGACCGAGATTTTCTAGACAGCCTTCTTGTTTTCTCCCTATATCTACACACGGTAGTCGGTGAGGCAGCAATATCGTCACCAGCATGCAAGCAACTGGTCAGATTGTTTGCGAATAGAAGTGTTTCGTTTGTCAGCTAAAATACAGCTTGCAGAAGTTACAGCGAGTTTCCGTTCTTTTTGCGTACATCTTGCCACCTGTTAGTGGTTTTTTGGCGACATCAAGATCAGGAATTAAACCTCGTGTCTCATCTTCCGAAGACTCACTGCTAGAAACGGTTTGATCAAGTCTAATGATATGTGAAGCTCTTGGTCTTAGTCTCTTCTGTGCTATCAGGCTGGAAGTTTCTGAGCTGGTTGAATAAGAGCAAAATGGTTCATCTTCACTCGGTAACTTACGCTGGTAAGATCTCTGATGACTCAATCTATTTTTGCCTTTAAAGTAAAAGATATGTCGCGAGATGCAGTAATAAACATTTTTCTGGCAGACCTTTGATCTTTCAAAAACTCAACCTCCTCTTCTTGGATACGGTGTATCCATTTACAACTATCCAAGAAAGTTTACTGTTGTAATTCTTCACCTCTGGTGGAATGGCACATTTACACTTGCAGATATCAAACAGTTTATGGAATATGCCTTTTGTCGCTCCCGTCTGCTACTGTTTTCTTTTCTTGATTGCCTTAATTTTGATTATGAGCAGTTTTAACCTGGTCTCAATTCGAATGATGCTTATTACCGAAAGGCTGGCACTAACTCAAACATGAACTATAGCCTATCATTAATCAACTGGTTCCTTGACATCAGCTAAAAATGGAGGGCTGGAGGCTTCTTAAAGAACTTGGGATTCGTTTCACTGCATTGCTTGCACAAAAAAGTATAGTGGTAAAGAATGCTTATGTTTGTAAGTAAAACATTCCCTGGCAGTTTTTCGTACTTTTGCAATGTCTTACTGACATCAAGTCTTGTTTCTGGCATTATAGCAATTGAACTAATCACTTATAGGTAGAAATAGCTGATACTTAAATCTTAACACCTGCAATGACAACCTGTAGTAAATTAAACCAGCAGATGGCAAATGACATCGAATCTATTCTGCAACGGGAGCTTCTCAAAACAACCCTACAAAACTGACAAATCTTGTTGCTACAAACTCGAACAAGAATGTAGTTCTGAAAACTTAAAAAGCCCAGTATAATAATCTACAAGTCGTCCTCCTGCAATCTTGCATTGTTAGGTCATAGTATCGTCATAATCCATCGTCGGTTTGTTCCCCACTAGTGGGGGTGGCCGATTGTTTCCGCGCAGCAATTGTTTTAATCCCTTTTCTCCATTTCACCCTGTCCCTTGCATCTTCCTCCTTCAGTCCGACTTTTTTAAATTCATCCTTCACTTGTTGTTTCCACGTTCTTCTTGGACGACCGCGTTTCCTCTTCCCATCCACCTTTAGATCTAGTGCCTTTCTAAGAAAACTTCCTTCCTCCCTCCTTATCACATGTCCATACCATCTTACTCCATTTGCCCTTGCCAGTTGGTCTATGGTCTCTCTCATCTCTAGCATATCCAACAATTCTTCAGTCCTTTTTTCCCTTCTCGTTTTCACCCCACACATTGCTCTCACCATTGACCTTTCCGTTCTTCTCAGGATTGCCAGTTCACTCTCTCTCAATATCCATGTCTCGCTACCATATAGCATTGCAGGCCGCACACAGCTCCGATATACTTTCCCTTTCATCCTTAGTGAGAATTTTCTGCCATACAACATTTCCCCACATTCCCTGAACTTTGCCCAGCCCAATCTTGCCCTTGTTGTCACCGCTGCTTCACATCCGCCACTTCCATTTATCCGATCACCCAGATAACAGAAGTCTGTCACTGTTTCGATGCCATGGCAGAACTCATCATCATGGCCTTCCACTTCATTCCTTCCTTTACTGCATTTCCCACAAACAAAACACTTCGCCAATCTTGTTGCGGCTCTCTTGACATTAGCACATCTTGCATGTACCCACTTTCCACATTCCTTGCATTGCATTGAATTTCTCATCACTCTCTTGCCACATATTCCACAGGGATCTACTTTGCTCTCAACAACTGTTCCTTCTGCTCCACTCACCATCACTTTTGTTTTTTCAAGATTCACCTTCATACCCTTGGTTTCAAATGCTTCTTTCCATTTCTCAAACTTTCTCTCCAGTCCCTCCATACTATTACTTGTCAAGACCAGGTCGTCGGCATACCTGGTATAATTAACAAAACCTGTTGTTTGTTAAAAATTTTATCACTGTAGTTACTGGAAGCGTTTTTCTTCTTTAGAACTGAGAACAAAACACCAAAAATATGAAAAACACAGCTTTTTGCAATTTAACCTTTTTTCGTTCCAAAAAGTTAGTAAAATGTATTAACCGCAGATAGGAAATTGGCCATTCCGTACAAGCTGACACCTTACACGTCTTTTTATCTCTTTCCGTTACCGAGATATCGCATACTTCCAGGAAATTTTTCCACGCTTCAATTTTTCAAACTTTGGAGGGTGGCTGCGCACCCTCTAAAAGTTGTCCGATCGAAAAATATTTTGGATCGGCTGTATGTGACCAAAATCCGATTTGATTAGACGTTTAGTATTTTTGATTTTAAAAATCGTGGAAAAATGAAACATCCTAATATTTATTCAATCCAGATTAAAATACAGTAGATAGTTTTGACATCGGTTTTTTATTACATTAGCAGCGCATATAAGGAAACATGATTATTTTATGCTAGTTTTTTTTCAGTTTTTTATTGATTTCTGTCTGCTTTATACAGCGATGAGGATCAATGCATTCTGCGATGGATACAGCGCTATATAAATATATGCATTATAATGTATTATAACTATTATTATTGTTATATATACTATAATTATTATTATAACCATTATAATTATTATTATTCTAACTTTATTATTCGTATCCAGGCTTTCGCCCAGTGGTTGAATATTTAGATTAAGTGAACGGGAAAGCATGGAAGCCAATCTTCGTGACCACCTTCAAGCACGCCTTTAAGTGTCCTGCCAAAGAGACAGCTGCATGCTCTTGAGCGGTATCGAACCCACGCTCATTCGAGTGCCGTGCCAGTGCTCTCACCACTCGGCTATGTTATTACAACTAATAGATGTTTTTGTTTATGGTGCAGCATGTTGGCGGCCAGGTTTTAAAAAAAATTTAATATCATTCTGCGGGCCAACAAATGTTAAAAAAAAATAAATGACCGGAGGTAGGGACACACGTGACCTGAAGCGTAGTTACAACAACAGTAGGTTACGTGATTGTCAAATAATGAGGAATGGATGTTCTGTTACGGCTTGTCAATGTAAATAGTTTGTTAAAACATAAAGAACTAAAAAAATGATGTTTGCTTTGATGTAAAGAACTAAAAAAAATGATCAGCAAATAAGTACAACCAAAGTTCCTTTAGTTAAGTTTCATTACAAATTATTGAAAGGTTCATCGGAAGCATTTTCATATGAATCTAACGTTCCACGATTATCCATGAGATCAAGTTCCTCATCATCTCACCACCTGCAACAACAAAGTAAGTTTGAAATCAACTTGTTTTTAACATTTTGTTACTTACATAAATTGTAGGCCCATACAGAATTACAAGTTCAGTTCTCAGAGCAACCGACTCCAAGCAAAATAATTTTAAATCAAGTTAAACTCTATAGGAAAGGAAATGAAAATGTTTTTAAATAACACTTTAGTTTCAATTTCAGTTCCTTTGGTTAAATTTTATCACAAATTATTCAAAGGCTCATCAGAAGCATCCTCACATAAAACCATCTATCCACGATCATCCATCAGATCAAGTTCCTCATCTCGCCACGTGCAACAGCAAAGTAAGTTGGTTATCAACTTGTTTTTATCATTTCGTCTTAATCATTGCTTTAGTAGTAGTAGTAGTAGTCCAGTTTTAATCCGGTGATGTCCCCGTTACCGAGGGTGGCCGGATTCACCTCCAAGTGCCGCAATCGTCTTCACACCCTGCCTCCACATCGATCTGTCTAGCGCGTCCTCTCTTGTCAAGCCCACCTTGCTGCTTTCTTCCTCAACTTGCTTTTTCCATGTTTTCTTTGGTCTTCCTTGTTTTCTACGACCCTCCACTCGCAACTCCAGCGCTCTTCTCAAAACATCATCTTCATCCCTTCTCAAAACATGCCCATACCACCTCACTCCATTCGCTTTTGCCAACTTATCAACACTCTCATTCAACCCAAGCAAGCTCATAAGTTCTTCGGTATTCCTTTTGTCCATCAGCTTTACACCACACATTGCTCTCACCATGGCTCTCTCAGTTCTTCTTAAAATCGCCAATTCGTTTTCCCGTAAGCACCATGTCTCACTTCCGTACAGCATTGCAGATCTCACACAACTAATATAAATTCTTCCTCTCATTTTCAACGGAAATCTTCTACCACATAACAACTCTCGACACTCTCTGAATTTCACCCAACCATTGCTTTGATATAAATATATAGTTTTGATAAAAAGCTTTATAATGTTGTGCGTCAATTTTTGAGGCTGATTTTACATGAGGTCTATGTGCTTGATTTGTGGCTTACTTCAATCAGAAGATAAGTTGTGTAATTTGCTTTTTTTTATAACTTGTGCTTTCATAAACAGTCTAAAACAATAAGCAATACTATAAATGCATATTGAAGCTACTCCAACCGAAATTGATTCGGAAGTGCTGCAAGACACACTTCCAAAAACACCAGAATCTGCATCTCTGTCATCCTCATCTCCATCGTATGTCTATCCTTCCAGTTCCACTCAAACATCATCTTCGAATCCTGGTAAGTTAAATGCAAGATCAAGTGCGACAATGATTCTAATTTTTTTTTTACGATGTAATATAGACTTAAGATAATTATACGTTATCATAGCAGAGAGTGTTCAAATTCAACTGTTTAACTTTATGTAAAGAGTCTAACTTTAACCGTAATTTAAAATATGTTTAAGCTATCATTGCTGACGTCGTCTTCAAGACTTTAGCAATTGTTGCAACAATTCTTGAAATGTCCAGTAAATGACACATGTGCACCAAAGGTGGGGCAGCAGAGCGCTACTTTTGCAGCTCCGGTACTAGCGCGGTACTGTTTTGGTAGCAATAGCGGTGCTACATTTTTGTTAAAGCAGCAGCTGCAGTAGCGACGTTACTTTTGTTTGCAGTCGAAAGAAAATAAGTAGAAATAGTTTTAACCGGAAAATGGTTTTGGACTTTTTTTTGACCCATACCTGTTTTCATGCCGATTTCACAATCATGTTTTGTGTCTGATTGCAAAACTCGGAGGGGTTCAGACATGCACCAAGTCACCAACATCAACAATGAAGTAGAGATGTCTATTTCAGAATGACGTATCCCTAAGAAACGGTTCCAAATTTAAACTAGATTCAAACTATGGAACCGAAATATCCATAATAATATTCATATCCAGTTACTGCAGAGTACATCAAGCCCGAAGAATTCAAACCTCCAGCAGCAGATTAGAAATGAGCAGAATACTCATGTTTATCACAGCCAGTATCTCCTGGAAATAGTTGGAGATAATGACACTTGTTGTGAATCTTAGAGATTTAACCGGAAAATGGTTTTGGGAGGCCGTTTCCTGCCGGCACCGTACCATGTAGTCCATATTTCACATGGACTTTGTGTTCATAGTTCAGCAAGTATAACCGATACTAATGCCATAAAGTTTGGCTCCAAAAGCAGCAGGGACATATTTAGCAAATTTATTCAACGCGTTAACCAGAGCTGTGGAGTCGGGCGAAAAATACATGATCCCGACTCCTCGGTTTATAACTGACCAACTCCGGATCAGAAGAAGTTGACTTTAGAAGGTTTCTAAACCACCACTCCAGTTGAAGTATATAGTCTCAAGCAAGCAATATAAGTGTATAGAACTGCCATGGCCACTTACACTTCAGAGATATCGGTCATGTTTTTCGCACGGACAAGGAGGAAGAGGGGTTGATACAGTGCGGAAATGGAAGGAAGGGGGAAATTTTTTCCTCAATTTTCTGAGGACGTGTTTTATGTACAGTCCCTTGTGTCAAAACCTTTCCTACATTTGCGGCGTGCACTTCATTTGTAGGCATTCTGGACCAGATGAAGTGGCTGTCTGGGTAGAAAGCGTTGCATGCTGTGTAGTGTGAGCGCATCTTTTATTTATCTTATGTTCCATAAAGATAAGTTTACTAATAGCTCATTAAAACCTAACAAATGGTGAAAACTAATAGATGTGTTTTCTTACATTACATGTTCAGTTAATTTTTTATTTTTTATTTTCATTGTTTTTTCCGCAGTCGTTACATCTGTAAGGAAGTGCTGGAAAAACTGCAAGAAACAATTGAAAACGTCAGTATCCACATTTGCTACTTTTTAATGCAAAAGATTAATAAATTTGTTTTTTTATTTTTTAGGCTCAAACATCGGAATAGAAAAGCTAAAAGAAACGACACTCAAGCTGTATGACCCTGAATATGACGTCGACCTGTGCCATTTTAACATCTCTTCAGACGGTTTGCCAGACGTGTGTGCTGAACTTTTTTTGGTTAAATTTTACGAAGGAAATCTTGTTCCCGATGACAACAAATATGATCCCAAAACCCATGAATTTAAACTAACAAAATCTGACGAAAAAGTTGACTTTAATAAATTGGTTTTGGATGCTCAAAACAACGATTTTGTTTCAATAATTGGATATCCTGGGGCAGGGAAAACGACCTTGTCCAAGCGCCTGGCTAGGCGTCTTTGTCAGTGTGGTGATCTTGTTGTTTTAAGGAAGCTTTTCATGGACATGAGCGACAGTGATGAGGACACATATACTTTGAAACAATTTTTATTGGGAGATAGCAACTATAACTTAAACGAGAATGAAGCCACTTCTGCTTTTGAATGGATCAAAAACAATCCAAAAAAAGTTTGTATCATTCTTGACGGATTTGATCAAGTGGAATGGAATATAATAAAGCCTGTAAAGAAATGCAACTATAACAGCTCTCTTACTTCTCAGGAACTAGTTTCAAGCCTTTGCCAAGGACAATTTCTACGTCACTGCCACCTCATCTTCACTTCTCGTCCTCACGCTATGCTGTCCATTCCTAAAAACTGCAGACCAAGTCTTATTTTCTTTCTTCGTGACTTAACCTCTTCAGATATGAGAAAATTGTTTGATGCTTTATTGAATAACCAGAGTAAAGCCGACGAACTCTGGGAATCATTAACCAGTAAAGCACCCCAGCTAGAATCATTATGCCACAACCCACTTATGTTACAACTTTATGTCAGAGCTTCATTGGGTTCATCTGGACAAGTGAAGTGCATTTCCACAATGACCAATGTGTTTCATTCTGTGCTTAAAAATCTTAAAGCGTCTGACAATACAGGTTCTTTGTCAGATGAAACTGTTATGAAATTTCTTGAAATTGCCTATGACGCGACAAAAGAGGGTACAGTACTTATTAATGCTACAACTCTTACACAAAAAAATCTGACCATCAGTGAAGTTCAGGATTTTGTTGTACCTTTATTAGGATCCAACAAAAAATGTCCGCTGCTGGAAGGTAACCAACAATTGTACTTTACACATCAAACCTTCCAGGAGTACTTTTCAGCTTTGTATTTTTGTCATCAAATGCCATCAAGAGAGTTCGCTTCCTTTGTCCAAAACAATCTGCTCAATGATCATTGGTCCATTGTTGTACAATTTCTATGCGGTCTTTTGCTGGATCCAAGCACAGGAAATGGTAACTTTACGATTGATAAAAAACCATTATTGCAAAGAGCTCACTGTTTCTCATTTTCCATTTTTATCCTTGATTTGCATTTCTATAGTTACAATGCTGAAAAAAGTTGAAGATTTTAACGCTTAAAATTTGTTTAGGTTTTTGTGATTCTTACGTGTACCTATTTACTTTTTTATGATGTTCAAAGACAAATTTAATTGCAGCGTCAACAAATATTTAACAATCAATAGCTTGCTATTAAAAATTAAATGAGACTGATCTTCGGGCATTTTTTTCAGCATCATGATACGCTCTTCTGGTGTAAAATCAGCTAAACTTTCACAAAAGATATAAGTTATTTTTAAATCAACCATAAACAAACGCAACCTAACAACAACACAGCAACCAGCATGACACTAAATAAAATTTGCAAACACTTTCGGCTGTACATCTAGCGCTTGCTAAACCCTTTAAAAAATAATAGGCTTTGTATTGCTGAAGTAAAAAGGTTAAATATGTACAGTCTTCTGCAGAAAAAAGAAACGTTTTAAAATTTGAGAAAACTACGAAATTGTAAAAAAATATGTTATGCAGCTGAAAACCGGATCAAAAAAATAATTGAAAACAAAAAATTTGTATTGCCCGGTTAATCACAGCACGTGTTAACTACTACAGTATGAGACTACGTTGGCAATCAATTGTCTGTCTAGCTCTAGGAGGATTAATAAACTTCATAATGTAATCTTAAAGTAACATTTAAAATCTACACTTTAGCGATTGCAAATCTGTTTGCATTTTTATAGACTCTTCAACTCTCAAGTTTACTTAAAACACAGGCTACTTTATTTCTTCACTTCGAACGCGGAAAAGTTCATTTGCACACTAAGGCTACGTTTACATGATAGGCGAAATGAAAATGACCGAAATGAAATTTCAAAGCGGCGTGAAAAAGGTTTTGTTCACATGCGATCTCATTGCCGCTGCTTTTGGTTTCGGGTGAAAA
Source organism: Aplidium turbinatum (assembly GCF_918807975.1). Classification (NCBI taxonomy): domain Eukaryota; kingdom Metazoa; phylum Chordata; class Ascidiacea; order Aplousobranchia; family Polyclinidae; genus Aplidium; species Aplidium turbinatum. The sequence goes on from NC_137480.1 coordinate 24,548,674, forward strand.
GAATACAGTCTCTACGCATGAGTGATTTTCGCGCTTGTAACTATAAGCTACTGAGTACGCTGAAAATAAAGCTGGTTCTTCTACCCAAAAAAAAGCATAGATTCTACAATAAAACATGCAATTCCAAAGGCTACATTAACCAGTACTGAAACAGCACAAGTGTTTTCAAAATTCTTTTAGGTCAATAGACTGACATCACAAGTTCAGAGCAAATTTACTTGTGTTCTTCAAGAATGTACTAGCTTAATTTATTGGCTAATTATTTGCTCTTTACTAGTGCACCAGTCCAATGCATGTCTTAAATGGTTACAGATGACATTGACAATAAGTGTTTGTGCTCAGTCTAAAAAAACAGCCAACATTCTAGACTAGTTCTAGTTGAAAATGCATATCATCATGACTTTACAAATATAAAGCTATGCCTATTGCACTGATGTAATGCTCAAGTTCTCCTTTCCTAATACACTTTGCAGCATATCTTTCAGAAATTGGGATGATGGGTTGCAGATGGCTGGTTCTAAAGCAAAACCAATATTCTAGACCAGTGGTAAAATTCTATTATTATGACTTCAAAAACAAAACTATTTTATTTATATTATGTTCAAGTTCTCTTAACGTGCTACACTACAAATTACTACACTACCAGTTAACTGACTATAATCAAACTACTAGGGCTAATTTCATTGCTAGGATCTCATTGCGGCGTGTTTACATAGCCGCAACCAGTTGACATCGGTTTCATTTCTGTAAAAACTACCGATGTGAAATCCAGACCGCCATGAATCTCACTTCGGTCGCCGCGTGTAAACAGATTACGCGTCCGCCAAACAAACCGAAATGGAAATCTTTCATTTCGGGCGCAATGAAACGTCATGTAAACGTAGCCTAAGATCGTTTGTTTAAGATAAAATGACAAGCCGTAATGTAGTAAAGTTGGAACCGCATTTCCACAATTTTTTTACACGTTATCTCGCAAACATTTTGGCACAACCCAGACCTGTACCGCTCATCAAAAGTTTACAACAAATTACAAACCAAAACTTTCAGTAAAGAAGTTATTTTCAGAGCTTAGAGTGAGTTGCTGTACTTCTGCAAAAGTGATGATGGCAAGCCGTAATTTTTATGAAAATGTGATTTTTTTCAGGTAAAGATTTTCCAAAGAAGGATGTATTTATTTCAGAGCTGTACAAGAAAACTCGGAAAGTTGCAAGTAAGTAAATGTTTTTACCTGTTCAACACAGTTTTTTATGCTAAAAATGTTTCACCAGTTTCAGGGTAGCCTATATTTAAGGCGGGACATGTTTTGAGAGGATCGGCGGACAGCTTCATCAGTTGGTTGTTGAAGGTATGGTGGAAGGAAGCAGGTGCAGGGGAAGAAGGAGACGCACTTGGGGTGATGATGTGAAGCAGTGGGCTGACTTGTCGAGCATTGGAGAAGCCAAAAGAGCAGCAGATAAACGTGACATGTGGAAGCAAATGACAGCCAACCTTCGGATCGGAGACAGCACATAATGATGATGATATTTAAAGCACTGAAACTCGATATTGCGTTGCTCTTTGAGTGGTTTTATTTTTAAAAGGTGTTCGAACTTCAAGTTAAAAACAATCCAAAACTGTAAAATTATCAAGTGAATAGAATCAGCCAGGTTTCAGTTCAGTTGTTTTTTTATTTCTGACCATCACAGCAAAAACAATACACGTCCACATAAAAGCACAATAAGTAAACTATATAACAAAAGTGGAAAGAGCATGGTCACGGTTCAGGCAACAAAAGTCAATTTATACAAAGGTCGAGAAAAGGTAGAAGCGACAAAACGTTAACGTTAAAACGTGCTTGTGACCGAAGTAAGTTATTAAGTTGAAAGAAATTTGGCACCGTCGCAACAAATTTGGGAACAAAAGTTAAAACAACAAATATTAGATACAGGTATAAACACAGTAAGCATAAAAGCACAATAAGTAAGCTATACAACAAAAGTGGAAAAGCATAAAAGTGAAGGTGAAATGAAAATGAAAAAGCAAAAAAGAAAAAACATGCTGGTCACGGTTCAGGCAACAAAAGTCAATTTATTTAACAAGCTAGACCTTGAAGTTGAATTGGTTTAGACAAGATAGCCTAACTATTTTTCAACATTTTAGCCTACGCCTCCGTAAAAGCCTAACCGTCGATCATGGAGTGGCTACCAGAGATGAAGTCTTGATTTTCAGGCTCGCATTCTGTTTGTGGTAAATTTGTACATTACTAAGTTATTGTTTGTTTCTCCAAAAAGTTTTTTTTACTAAATACTAAACTTTGCCTTCGCATCCGCTCCGTCTCCGGTTCTCAGACGAAAATTCGAGCTCCGGCTCTTGTTGAAAACTGCCGAACTTTGCATTCTTTTACTCCGGAATTTCGGGTCCTGCTCATCTCTGGTGGCAACCCTTCGAATATAGCCTTACAATTCTTTCATGATTATGAACAGTACTCTGCTCTAGAGAACAATGCCTACGGCCCTTCCAAGGGCTATATAGCCTACTAGAACTAAGAAAACGTTAACCCTTTGAAGATTGGAGAGGGGGCTGTCAATTCAACTTTTTTGTATCAACAGTTGTGGGCTATCTCTAAAACCACTGAGGCTGCGACTACGAGATTTCTTGACTTTTCCTAACTTTTATTCACCTCTATTGAGCTGAAATTTTGAGCGAATTATTATCATCATCATCACGTGCCGTCTCCGATCCGAAGGTTGGCTGTCATTTTCTTTCACAAGTCACGTTCTTCCGCTACTCTTTTTGTTTCTCCAATGCTTGACAAATCAGCCCACTGTATTACGTCATCTCCCCATGTTCATGTCCTTCTTCCCCTGCACTTCTTTCCTTCCACCATACCTTCAATAACCAATTGATGTAGCTGTGCTGTTGATCCTCTCAAAGTATGTCCCGCGAATTTCATCTTTTGTTTTGCTAAGTCGTTTGCCCATCTATCTTGCACTCCAATTCTTTTCCTAATTGCTTCGTTTGTGATGTGTTTTTATAGCCTATGATATTTTTAATATTCTTCTATAGCACCAGAGTTGAAAAGCATTAATTTTTTTGTGAATTTCTTTGCTGTAGGTCCAACTTTCACTTCCATATGACATGACTAGTTTGATGTAACAAGATAGAAGTCTTAGTTTTAATTGTAAATTTATTTCCCCCCTTAAAAATTCCTTGCATTTCCAAAATGACGCTTTTACTTGACCGATTCTTCTTTTTACATCATTGGTGCATCTTCCATCTTGTGTAATGAGGGATCCTAGGTATGTGTACGTGGTGACCTGATTCAATTGTTCTCCTTCCAGTTTAATTTTTATTTTATTATTTCCATTGCTTTTTTCGATCAGCATTGTCTTTGTTTTCCTCAAATTGAGTTTCATTCCGTATTTTTTACTGATTTCATTGATTTTGTCCATGCTTTCTTGCAGTTTTTCTTCTGTGCCGGCGAGAATGACAGTGTCATCTGCGTATCGTATGTTGCTTACTATTTGACCATTGAATTTTACTCCGTTTTTGTTTAGTGTTGTTAATGTTTCCTTGATTATTGCTTCGCTGTACAAATGGAATAATATTGGTGAGAGTATGCATCCCTGCCGAACTCTTTTGAATAATAATCGGGAAAAATTCTGTGAGACTGCTACCACATCGAACTGCTGCTGTTTGTTTAAAATATATGTTTTTTATAAGTCTTCTTTCTAAGAACGGGACATTAAATTTTTCGAGCAATTGTAGTAATTTGGTATGTTTTATCCTGTCAAATGCTTTGCTGTAATGTATGATTGTATGTATGCAATGTAAGTGTGTTTTCCTTTTTCTATTCTCCGTTCGCCAATTGTTCGAAGAAGGAAGATTGCATTTCTTGTTCCGGATCCTTTTTTATATCCCACTTGATTTTCATCAATTTGTTGTTGTATTATTGGGGTTATCCTTTTTTTGATAATGTTACAGCTTCGGTAGAGAGTTTGTCTTGTTGAACCACAGGCATGCGAAGCCGAGCAACGTTATCAAGTTTAACATATTAAAGATTATTATATTTACAAAAAACACAAAACTACGCAACAATTAAATATCGAACGTTTTCGACATCTTCAGGAATAATATACATATAACTTAACTACATCTGAATAAAATACAATGGTTAACTAAATCTATAAACAGGAAAATACAAAAACTGCACAGTACTTCTGACTAGCTCAAACTCAACGATAGGCTCCACGAGAATCAAAGGTAACTGCATCAAAAGGTGTTAAACAGATCACATGACATGGTAGAAAGGCAAGGTGCGAAAAAACTAATTTTAAAATACAGAGAGCAAGAAAGACGAGCCGCAAGCATACAATTGTCTGTTCAAAAGTGGATTGTGACGTTTTATGTACAAGGCTTCCAAGATCTTAGTTTGATACTCAGACCTGCCTCTGGACATGATCTCAAATTGCTTGATAGAAACGTTGTTTTGACATTCTGTACATGAGAAAATGTGATCTTTAATTGCGCTTTTCTGTACATCTGGAGAAAACCCACCAACACTGGCCTCATTGATGTTTAATTTGTTACTTTTTCTTTTGTTGAGGGTGGCTGCTCGACTAGAAGACCTTCCAGGTCACTTCGCAGCCACCCGTTGCAGTATCCACACATAATACATTTTACGTTATCGTTTGTTTTATCCGATTTTGTTGAATATGTGTGTTTATACTCGCAACAAATAAAATGTCAATCAAAAGATCAGCCCCATCTTTGCAGCTGGAGGTTGATCTTTCATTTCTTTTAGTTTGGTGAACAGTTTTGGCGATCTCATGTCATCTAAATGCTCCAACTCTTTGCACTTTTTTTCCAGTAATCTTCTTTTGCTTTTCTACAATCTACACATTTGTCGGATCTTCTTGTTTAGTTTTTTTACAGAAGTGCGTTTTTTACAAGCAATGTTCCTTTCAGATTTCGCCTTTCTTTCATTTTATTCAGTATTTCTTCCGTCATCCACTGTTGCTTTTCTCTAACAATTGCCTTCCGCATGTGTTTTCAGCAACTTTTTTTATACAATTTTTCATCCGTTTCCAATCCGTTTCTAAACATTTCTTTGCAAGTTTATTGTCCAGTTCTTCTCTTAAATTTTCCCGTTTTCTGGGGTCCTCTAGCTAGTTGACGTCCCACAATAAATGTTTCTTTGTTTTCTTCAATGCTTTCAATTTGTTTTTTATTTTGCACACCACCACGTTATGATCAGAATCGCAGATTTGAGCGAATAAAGGTTATAAATTGAGAGATATAAGGCATTTCTCAGCACATCCTCTGAAATATTTCATATTCTTTTGTTCAAAATTTTCCCACCAGCTGGATGAAAGTAATTTATTTGGCCCATTTCTCGTTAATCCTAACTGTTTCACAGCGTGAAGGGAATTGGCTGTCGCTTGCGGTAACTCATATCACTCCTAAAGCATAAGAAGAATTGACAGCCCCCCCCCCCCAAACTGAGCAAGATTCCAGGAGCCCAACCTTCTAAGGGTTAATGTTTTTTCTTGGAAACATTAAATTCAAAACTTATGACACTAAATTTCAGAAACTGGTTGAATGCAAATTAATTTTAGTGAAATATTCAAACAATGAATTTTCTGTCACAAATTCTTACTTAAATTTGTGGTTATATTATATAAATGAATTAATGTTTTGTTTTTTAGTAAACAACTTGAGTTCAATGTTTGATTATTTTATGGTTAGAACCAAACTGTGGTTTTAGATGACAACCTGGTTAGCCGAGCTAATATTGATTTATATTATTCCTGCATTGTTAGGTTACTATGATGATGTTCGCTCAATCATCGCCATCTCAAAGATCTTGCGGGAAGGCAACGACTTGGAAGTGACCGTCACAGCACGAAGTCAGTTTGATGGAGGGAGGATAGGGATGAAATCCTACCACACTCAGAATGACATTCATGCGGTGACGTCATTCATCAAGTCGATGCCGAAGCGGATTAAAGTCCTTGGTCTGACCAGATGCAAAATGAATTCCGATCACTTCCGTCCATGGAAGGAGGCGATCAAATCGATGCCTGGATCCGTAAGTCATGTTTAACTTTTATATCCAACACATTGATTCATGGTCAGTTGTTATGTTGATTCAACGTTGCATTACGTTGTTTTAACGTCTGAGTTTCAACAAGTTTCTCAAAATAAGTTCGAGTTTCCAATTTTAATCATTTTTTAACAATTCTTGTAAACATAAAATAAATAAACAAAAAGTCACAACATAAATAAATTGTTTATGTTTAATTGTTGAATCATAATTAATTTGTGTTTAGATCGTTGCGATGCGTCTCCATGGCAACCTCCTATCCCTCGATGACGTCATCGAGGTGTTGCACAAAGTTGAAGAGGAAGTTGTGATGGTGCGATCCCTCGATGGTGGAGATGGGGAGGGGAGATCTCCGAACATGGAGGAAGAATCCAAACTACAAGCAGCATTGGATCGGTTGGACAATAAAGTGAGAGTTTTTTACGTTGTATCAACGTTATAACTATTAATTGTGTCAACATTGAATCAACGTCAATTATTCGCTTTGTCTTTTACAGGAGTTGGAGATCTGGGTTGGCCTCCGTCATTTCCTCTCGCACAAGGATCGATGATGTTTTTATTTATTTGTAGATGTTTGCAATAAAATTATGTTATCCAGTGATTTTGTTTGGTTGAGTTAAAAATACAACAACAAACTGCTTGTTTACATCAGGTGACGTAATATAAACAAAAATGGGTGCTAGTATAGAATCTGCCGCCTTGCTCGGTGACGTCATGACACTGTGTGACGTCATGCAAAAAATCGCAACTACTTTTGAGAAGGGTGCAAAAACACGGAATAGAAGTGAAAGCGGAATGGATATTGTAGCGATCCATTATTTCAACATATAAGTCCTGCCTTTTACTATAGTGAACTAGTTTAACCTAAATTTAATTCCTAGTGTTTCTGTAATTTTCCATGTAATCTGCCCACGAAGTGAATAAGAAAAAGGGGACTGATAATAAATGATTTGTTCGCATTCAAATGATTTGTTCGCATTTGGAAAAGACACAGTTAGACCAGTTCTGCTCTCAGAAAACATTAAATTGATTGTTTACTTAGAATGTAATAATTCGTGATAATGTTTTACTGTTCTGCAATTTCACTATTCTGTAATGTTTAAATTCAATTTGTGTTATAGACCTACAACATTATACGAACACCTTCTGATAACCTAAAATTATAATTCGAATAACAATAATTGTGTGGAAGTTAGTTCATGGAGTCAGATAGCCAAACTAGATAAATTAGATAGATAAAAATTTCATCAGGCAGTCAGACGGCCTTAATCTTAATTCAACTTATAAACAAACATTAGACCTTAAACAAACAACAACCATTAAATAAAATCGTTACTCACATTTTTATAAGTTACGTAAAATAAACGTTACCACAATATCGATTTTTCAATAACTTATAAATGTGCTATAGCTTTCTCATTTCCGCTCGGATTTTACTATCGTTGGAAAGCACGATGCCTCATCTACCCGAATGAATTAATTTCCAGTCCAAAGTAGGCATTATATTTATGGAGCGCTAACTTAAACTTTACTATTATGACACAAGCTTAGCCTACAGTCGATCAATTACTCCAAAAGTTATATGACATTTGGACAACGCCATGAACTCCAAACAGACTTTTTAGCAATGATATCCATAAGCAGACAATAGGCAAAAAGGGTTTACTTCCCGTTATTTGAAACTTGCTTGAACATTTTTAATCTTTCCAGACATGTTGGATCAATATGCTTGGCCAACGCAGTTTTTGAAGTCAAGGTTCAGTTGGTCAAGCAAAAATAGTAAGCTACACACTTAGCCAAACGCAGCAGCACCAGTTTTCAAGATTAAACAATAGAAACCATTTAATGATGCAGAAATCAGTAGGCTTAACAGCATCAAATTTTACGTCTTGAAGTAGTTTAACATCGCCTATCTTAATACGAGAAGTAAAATGGGGTGATTTTGGTCCAGTTTTGAGACACCGCTTACTTTAATTTTACAATGGTTCTGGGAGAAAACTTTAATTATGACCCATATTGAAGGCTATCAAGAGCCCTTACATAGACTTTGAAGTCATTTGGTCCATGTGTAGAGTTTAAAAAAAACTATCAGTTAAGTGGTATTTACTCCAGTGTTTTAAAAAAATTATAAGCAGAAATCTTTTTTCAAGACATGCTCATTGCCAACCCCAAAAAAGGGTGTCACTGGCCCCTTTTAGAGTTTTTAAAAAAATTTCAACAATCAACACTCGTGATTATGTATGAAATATCATGTTAATTGAACGAAAATGTAGCCTACAAGTAATATATGGCCTGGCACCTGGTTTCCGTTTGTATTTCCTAAGCATGTCAATTTTTGAAATATTAATCTGCACTCTTATCAAGCCAAAATTTAAGAAAATGGATCACTAACACAACTAATATTCTGTAATAAACGATAAAAAGTGGATTAACATCATACAAAAGTGGCCAAAGTCACCCCATATTTTCTACATGTCAAGGAGTGACTATAGCCACCCCCTAGGTGAAAGAAGCAAATGCCCAGCAGCCAAATTACGTAATTATTACTAAACCTAGAGCTAAAACTTAATTTCTGTCAATGCTTGGCATACCCAATATGGTCAGACACTGGCGTGCCAGGTAAAAGTTTGCAAAGTTATTTTTTGGTGTTATTTGGCGGCCATATTGGATCCTCCAGAGTGAACAACTGAATTCACATTTTTCTTAAAAAATTCTGAAAACACATAAAAGAGGATATTTACAAACCTATGCAAATGACCAAAATATAGCAGAAATATTTTAAGTTGCTCTAAGTTAACCAGTAATCTTTTTTGTTTGTTTGGTACAAAGTCACCCCTGATGGCCAATGTCAACCCATTTTACGGAATGATTTGTTCTTGATGAGAAACATCTGAAGTAGGATCTACCATGATCGAAAAATGCTTGGAACTGTCTATTTCATTCAAAAATTTGTTAATTTTTTAAGTTGGTACACTATTATTTTTGTGGCAAAAATGGGACCCCTCAAACGTAATAAACGAAAAACTACTCGTTTTTCCTTTACAGTGCTTTGCAGAAAGTTGCCCGACTTCCTCCCCTCTCGGAGCCCCTGCTCGGTACCCATGAGACTCGCGGGCCCCTAATCAAGGCACTTCTAACAAAAACGCGCTTTGTATAAATATACGACTTGGTTACTTCAATTTCCCGGGCCTCTCGGAAGGGTTGCGGGACCCTCAAATCATCTCGGGCCCGAGTCCAAAAAATAGACCTCCTTGTCAATGTACTGATTATATGTCTCGGCTATTGTTGTATTGCATCTGTGATGTGTCATTGTCTGTACAGTGGGCTATGTTGTCGCAAACCCCTGCAAGTTGATTTTAAGATTAAATAAAGACGGTAATTTTTCTTAAATGTGTAACAAAAGAGGAATGATTGAATCACAATATCTGTGACAAAATAAGCATCCTAAGACTTAAACTCGCCACCAGAACCAAAGAACTTGTGGTTCGCTGGCCTTTCTATAAAGTGAAACGACACAAGTACCTAACATAAAGCACAGTTTTGCCTTCCAAGGTATGGGTAGGGAAAAGAGCATCTAGAAAAGAAAAATGTAGGAAAGAAAAGAAGGCGCGATAGCTGGATGCATTTTTGCATCTTCCAGTTTGTAAGGCAAAACTACACTTACGAGAGCTCGAATATTAGCTACACCAGATAAAGGACGTTGTGGGTGATCCACTGGTTAAAGATGGATACGATCTAAGTTGACTTTGATCGCGATCTCATTTAACTCAACAAGGATCCACTTTTGAAAGATGTTATTGGTTTGGTTTTGAATCTTTATCCTCGGACTGACAAAGCCTTGATTGGTTATTCTTGGTAGTTTCGCATACTTGTGGAGGCTTTTGAAGCAAAACCGGTTACCGAGATTGACAGAGTGAAGTTTCTGATTGTTGAAATTTTGTTGCCTAGTATTCCATACACTAGGTGCCGCTAATTGGAATGCATTCCTGAAATGCGTTGCTCAAGTGCACACCTCCAGGGCCGAACCAGCGCTGCTTGATCGTCAGTCGGGTGGGCAACCACTGATCTAACGGGGCGTTAACTATTTGATGTTATTTTATAACAAATTGATGTTATCCGTTAATTGTTTATTACATGGTTGACTTGTGTAACGACGACAAATTATCAACGACAGACGACGTTGTATCAACCTAAACTTCAATGCTGCCAATAATAAAGTTTCAATGTGTTGTTAGCAAAGGATTGCGACGATCCGCTTAAAGGCCGAGTGGTTATCACCTTTGGCTCTAATGCTGGTGGATCTGAGATCGATTCCAGGTCGGGTCAAACCGAAGACTTTAAAAACGGTAGCCTACCAATTGTGTTCTTGTATAACGCAGTGAGAATAAGTCGCGTAATAATGTGATGACATCGTAAACCTGATATAAAATTAAAAATGAGCTCGGTCGCTAAAAGACTTTAGCTGTTGTGGAGTGACAATAGCCTAAACAAAACCATAACATTATTATTATTAAAGATTGAGGGGTAACCTCTACTTGAAGGTCTCTTCTACGTCTCTTTAACGACATCTAGTGTTGTGAATCAATACCTCTTCGTCTTTATGTTTTTCTGGTTGGGGGGGTAAGAACATCAATAAAAGTAAAGTTTGTGTAGTTTATATTACTTTACGTTAATCAGTGAGTAAAAGATTGTTCGAAGCTGCAGCTGAATGCTGTAGGCCTACATGGAAAGGTTTTTGCGGAATTTGTCAGCTAAGGGAAAAGCAGTACCGGTAGCTTATATTAGTTAAGTTTTACACTAACTTTAAAATATTCTTTACTACTTCCCCTTTCTTTTTTTTCTCAAACACCCATAATCTCCAGGTCGAATTGAAGGTCACGCACAATAAGCGAAATTGCCTACTTTTCTCCACACTGCATTAGAGCTGAAAGTCAACTAGAGAAGCTGTAAATAACGATTTTTAAGTCTTTGGTATAAACCGGTTAAGGTTTATTCCAACAACCTGCTGCATTCGACGTGAAAGATGATTGGTTTGCGACGAGGTGCCACAAAACATTTTTCCTTCTGAAGGGTCCAGTAAGCCTGAAAGGTCGAGAACTCAAGGTCGTGCTTCGTTGATTCGGTTCTCTTGTGTGCGCTTGAGCAAAGCATATCAGGACTGCTTTCCATTCAGTTGCGGGTGGAATAATTCCTGGCAACAATGCGGAAACCAAACGTATGGAAAACCAAACATAACTTCCCTGGGTATAATTGGATTTCCACAAGATGATGATGTTGTTTTTGCTTGTTTGTTTTATTTGTTTATGTCATTGTTTCGTGTTGCCAAGTTGTAGCTATTTTGTGAGTCGTGCAAGGCCTGGTGCGTTGCGCTTGAAATGGCTTTGCCCGTGGTCGGATTTCTTTGCCTGCCTTGTTCTTCTTTGCTATGAGCTAAACGCATCAAGATGTGTTCCCCTCACGACCATCAGCACTCTTTATAACGCACCATGGCCGATCTTCATAGCAAATGTTTATTTATACAATTCTTGAAAATATCAGATAAAGCTATAAAATTATTGGCTGTTGTTTTTATTTTTGTTTGTAACATTTTCTTTTATTTCCCTTTCCATCTTAAATTTGTCTGAAGGTGTTGCGACCGTGCCAAATTTCTTTCAACTTAATAACTTACTTCGGTCACAAGCACGTTTTAACGTTTGCGTTTTGTCGCTTCTACCTTTTTCTCGACCTTTGCTATGTTGATGTGTAGGCCTATTGTTTTTTGCTGTGATGATCAGAAATAAAAACAAATGAACTGAACTGATACGAGACGGCTAAACAGATTATGAACCAAAATTGTCTGAAAAAATGCTTTGATTGATTATATGGGAATATTTGTGCTCCATACTGGAAAAGCTTCTTGCATAGCTTGCTCCAGGCAGTTTCGCATACTTGTAGAGACTTTGAACTTCTGCCGCAGGCCCGATCACCGAGATTGACAGTGTAAAGTTTTTGCTTTGTCTCTGACTTATTCCATCAACTAGGTGCCGGTGCATGAAGAGCTGTTCTTGCAATGGATCACTTTTTTGTTTGTTTGTTTGTTTGTTTATCTTTATCCTGCATTGCGGGAAAGCGGACTTGAGCGCTATGCATCGGTGTACGCCTTCCGACATACACCTGACCCACGCTGCAGCCGACGGCAATGTCTGTTTTCCGGTTGTCTACTTTACTTATGACTTAAATTTGGTACTACCCATTACTCGAAATCGATCACTAGGTAGAGGCAATTATCGTTAAGTTTCTTGCCCAGAGAAACAACAGCAAGTGCGGGTGGCTGGAGTCGAACATGCAGGCTCTCGACTGCGAGCCCAACGCGCTAACCACTCGGCCACGGCTGCCGACAAGTGCACACTCGGCCACAAGTGCACACTCCGAGAAACGAACTAGCTCTGCTTAGTTTTGCCGCTTCTTCGTAAATTCGGTCGCTTAACCAGCTGAGCTATCGGGCGGGCTAGTACTTTAGCATTAAAGCGTGTTTCTCAGCTCCCTCGGGACCAAGCTGGCTTTCGCCACGAAAGATTAACCGTAGACCAGGTCACTCTGATGACCCAAGACATCGAGGACAGCTTCTCGGCAAAAAAGAAGGCTGGCGCCGTGTTTTTCGATCTCATGGCTGCCTACGACACTGTATGGCACAGCGGCCTTACCTGCAAACTACTCCGTCTCCTTCCTGACAGGCACATGGTCCATATGATTATGGAACTTGTGCAAAACCGCAGCTTTACGCTTTCCACCGGTAGCGGCCGACGAAGTAGACTACGTCGACTCAGGAACGGCGTCCCACAGGGCTCTGTCCTGGCTCCCTCCTCTTTAACACTTACATCTATGACCTGCCTGACACCATCTCCAGGAAGTATGCTTACGCAGACGACCTGGCTTTCCTACATCCAGCCGGAAATCGGCAGTCAATGGAGAAGAACCTAAGCCAGGACATGTCAACTATATCAACAATCAACATATCTCCTGAAATGGAAGCTACAGCTCAGCAAGGCAAATATACTATGATCCCCTCAGCAAGGGGATCATAGTAGAAGCGTTCACGTCGCGATCCCTGTCAGCACACTACACAGTAGTAGCTGCGAATTCTACTAAAACTTCTAAAGAGAGACTATACTATCTACTGATATGAAGACCCTTAGATGCAAGAAGAGAGGCCAACGTCACAACGATCGGCTTTTATCAAAGCCGGCGTTGACCATAATATCTCTCAACGCTGAAGGGGTATCCGCACCCAAGCAAGCTCTGATTTCCAAATTGTGCAAAGACCACCAGTGTGATGTTCTCTGCCTTCAAGAAACTCACCGAGGGGAAAACGATCCGAGACCTCAAGTGGACGGCATGAAAAATGTCATTGAAAGGCCGCATGAAAAACATGGCAGTGCCATGTTTGTCAGAGAAGGACTGATTGTGCAATCAACATCAAAGCTCAATCTGAAGGACATCGAAGCGCTGTCTGTTGAGCTCACTCATGTCAACATCACCTCTATTTACAAACCGCCACCTACTCAATTTGAACTTCCTCCTTTCTTAACTACAGAGAAACCACATGTTGTGATTGGTGATTTTAACAGCCATAGCACCCAGTGGGGATACAGTGAAACAAACCTTGACGGTGAAGCTGTTGAATTATGGGCTGAAAATTACCAACTCAGCCTAATACATGACGCTAAACAGCCCCACTCATTCAATAGCAGAAGATGGAAATCTGGTTACAACCCCGATATTGCATTTTCAAGCCATAGAATTGCAGGAATGTGTAAGAAAACAGTCTTGAATGCTATCCCAAGAACACAACACCGTCCAATCAGCATAAGCATCTCTGCCGCAATCTCACCATCAAGTGTTCCTTTTCAACGACGTTTCAACTTTCAAAAGGCAAACTGGGCATGTTTCACAGAAGAACTTGAAAACAAAATAAAATCAGTTGACCCAGCGCCAGAAAATTATGAATCCTTTGCCACTCTTGTGCGCCACATAGCCAAGAGAAACATCCCACGTGGATGCAGCTCAAAATATATTCCCGGTCTAAACTGTGAAAGTGCCAAACTGTTGCAAAAGTACCAACAACTGTTTGAAGAAGACCCTTTTGCGGAAGCTACCATCCTTACCGGCGAACTTCTGATGATCTCCATCTCTGAAGAACGGCAACGAAAATGGCAAAACACCATCGAAGCAACGGATATGTCGAGAAATAGCAAGAAGGCATGGAGTCTAATACGAAAATTAAGTAACGATCCATCAGAATCAAAACAGCAACACTATCCTGTCACGGTTAATAAAGTTGCCCACCAGCTGCTAGAAAATGGTAAACCAACAAAGAAAATCCCCAGACCGAAAATCAAGAATGTGGAATATACTGGAAATACTGGTTTAACAAAACCCTTCTCACCAAACGAACTTAAGGCAGGTATTGATACTCTCAAAAATGGCAAAGCTATTGGACTAGACGGCATTTTCACTGAAGAAATAAAACATTTTGGTCCTTTGGCTAGAAAGTGGCTTCTAAAATTGTTTAATTGTTGCATGGCAAAGAAACACATCCCAAAGATCTGGTTGAAAGCACGGATCATTGCTCTTCTGAAACCTGGAAAAGATCCATCTCTAGCAAAAAGCTTCAGACCAATTTCTTTACTGTGTCACCTTTACAAATTGTTCGAGAGGTTAATTCTTGGCCGACTATCACTTTCTGTTGAACAACACCTAATTCCCCAACAAGCTGGCTTTCGACCTGGAAAGTCAACAACAGGTCAATTGCTGTGTCTAACGCAACATATTGAAGACGGATTCCAGAAAGGTATGATTACTGGTGCTGCATTTGTTGACCTATCTTCGGCTTATGACACAGTTAACCATCGTCTCCTGCTGAAAAAGATCTTGCAGATGTCCAAAGATGCTGCAGTAACAAAGCTTATAGCAACGTTACTCCACAACAGACGATTCCAAGTTATCCTGAATTCAAAAACAAGCCGCTGGCATCATCAACGGAACGGACTTCCTCAAGGAAGTGTTCTAGCACCGTTACTGTATAACATATACACCAACGATCAGCCGATAGATCAACACACTAAGCGGTTTATATACGCCGATGATCTATGCATAACATCACAAGAAAAGACCTTTGTTGCTATAGAACAAAACCTTACAAAGTCGCTCGAGGAGTTAACACAATATCACACCAACAATCACCTCAAAGCTAACCCTTCAAAGACACAAGTATGTTCTTTCCACCTAAAAAACAGAGAAGCTACAAGGACCCTCAAAATCTCCTGGTCGGGAACAGAGCTGGAACATTGCCCTAACCCCGTCTACCTTGGAGTGACACTGGACCGTACTCTCAGCTACAAAAAGCACATTGAAAACACAAAGGCTAAGGTTAACACCAGAAACAATATCCTGAGAAAGCTTACCAACTCTGGGTGGGGCACTAATCCACAAACCCTCAGAATGACCGCATTGGCTTTGTGCTACTCCACAGCAGAATATGCATGCCCTGTTTGGAACAGGTCCTGTCACTCATCGAAGCTTAACTCTGTACTCAATCATTCTTGTCGTCTTATTACTGGGTGTCTGAAGCCCACAAATACCAACAAACTTTATCTGCTTGCTGGTATTGCACCACCATACATAAGAAGAGACGTTAGCAGTCAAGCTGAAAGGCTAAAACAAATATGTGATGAAAAACATCCTCTATATGGAAAAACTGCTGCACAAACCCGGTTGAAATCAAGAAAAAGCTTCCTAACAGACGTTCAGCCACTAACCTCAACAAAAGAAGAAACAAGACTTAAGCAATGGAAACAACAATTCGAAAACGACCCATCATACACTGAAATGAAGATCCCACCATCAGAGTCCCTCCCCCCAGGAGCAAACGCTCCTTGGGCAAAGTGGAAAACATTAAATCGACTCCGAACCGGTGTTGGACGTACTAAGTCTGCAATGGTGGAGTGGGGCTACGACACGGGCCCTGCTGTATGTATCTGTGGCACCGAGCCCCAAACAGCGGACCACCTTCTTGTTTGCCCTCGGCTTGCCACCCGGTGCAGTAGGTGGGACCTGTCAGTGTACAACTCCGTTGCGGAAGAATGTGTCAATCTGTGGTGTATCAACAAACTTTAGAAGACTCGATAGAAGAAGAAGAAGCAAGGCAAAGACAGTGTCGGTGGTCTTCCATCTAAACAACAAGGAAGTAAAACGTGAGATCAACATTACCACCGATATGCGCCGAACCCACCTACCTCGGCGTAACCCTGGACAGGTCACCCACGTACCGACGACACCTGGAGTCACTGCGCAAAAAAAACTATCTGCGCGCGTTACACTTTTGAGGCGGCTGGCGAGTTCCGGCTGGGGAGCTGACACGAAAACCCTTCGCACAGTTACCTTGGCCCTCGTCCATTCTACAGCCGAGTACTGCCCACCAGTGTGGTGCCGCAGCTCTCACACCCGCCACATTGGCACCGCCATCAATGACGCACTATACGCACTATGACTGGATGCCTGCGTCCCACTTCAACGGACTGCCTTCCCATCCTTGCAGGCATCCAACCTGCTGAGCTTCGCCGTAAAGGAGCCATGATTTCCCTTGCTCGTCGCGCACTGGACCCCGACCACATCTTCCACAGTAGGCTACATTCCAGCACCTACCTGGAGAACAGCAGCGACTGAAATCAAGACGCCCATTTGTGCCCGCCGCACGAAAGCTTCTGAACAACGTTGAAGATCTTGGAATAAGTGCGGCACACTGGACGAACTACACATGGAACACGGACTGGCAAAACACCACCTCCCGACTCCGTGATTTCCTACCCGACGTCGATCCCCACCCTCCGGGAAGCAAGTTTCGAAAAGGTACCATTAAGAAGTCCCCTTCGAACTTTGTTGGTAACTACGGAAGATAAAGGAGCAAAGCAGTGGTGGGAATGAAACCCACGTCAATGCAATGACTACCACCGCCCTAACCCTGTGCGCCAAGTCAGCCAGTAGCAAACCGATGAGTTAATTCAGCTATTATTTACCTTTTTCCTTTGTTGCTCAAAGAGGATTTTTTAATGGTAGGCCTACCTTTTAGAAAGTTGCCTCCGGGAATGTCCCTCGCAAGATTTTTTTTTTCTTTTTTTTCTTTCTTTGCGTGGGTCCAGCTTAACCGCCTACGAACCGGCGTCAGTCGCCTTCGTTCAGACATGTGCAGATGGGGCCTGGCTCCCTCACCGGGATGCGAGTGTGGTGCCACAGACCAGACAGTAGACCATGTCGTCCATGACTGCCCAATCCATCAACTACCACATGGAACGCTTGGACTGAAGGCCCTGGATGACGAGACTGTCGAGTGGCTAATGACCTCATGCCCAAACATATAGTCCAGAAGAAAGAAGAAAGGGTGTTGCTCAATCGCCTTCCTCGAGATTTGAACCACTGTCGTTGAGTGCTTGGTGAAAAAATGAGTTGTTTTGTAGAAGTAAAAATAAAAACTATTCCTAAGGAAAAACTTACTTCCTATCGAAGACGTAGCCACTGGGGAGGCTTGGTGAAGCAATCGCCTACCACAGAATTTCTTCTTGCTCACTCAAAAAATAAGCTTTTAATGCTATTACAACGTTTCAATGACATTGTATTACTCGTTAAATGACTTTTCTTAAAGATTTGGCTGCATTTAGTAGCTGCATTTTTAAACAAACTCTTTATTTCAAATATCAAAATGTTTGCCCCCCAAATTGCTTTTGCTCCCCTTAAAAAGTCTTTCTGCCTACGTCAAAACTTCCAGTTGAGGCAAGACTAAATTTGCTTTTGAAAACGACACATATTTATAGATCTGCTAAAATTAAATTGATCTCAAAACTATCAGTAGACTATTGTTTGTTTCAATGTTGAGGTGACAATTTATAGTTTGTATTAATCTTGGTTAATCGGATTCGTTACCATGAAGAAACCCTATTGCTTGTGAATTGAAGCCTGTCTGAAGAATTAATTCTAGAAGAATTGCAACAATGCAGTAATTATCTACTGTAGAGCACGAATTGTTTGAATTTTAGTTTAGAAAATAAACATTTTTTTGGAAATGTTCTTAACCCTAAAACTATCCAATAGACTACCACACGAAATATATTTGTCAAATTTATAAACGATATTCGTCTGATGTTATTATTATTGACATATAAATATCATTTGAATAAAACAAAAAAAAAGCAAAAGTTGTTTTTTTCTTTTGCCAACTTTTTGCATGTAAAGCTGACGACCATTCTTCGGAATCATTCGAAGTGATCGAAGCAGTGAGAAAACATATCACAAGAACAAACATTGAAACTTTAATACATTGAAAAAATGAATTTCCAAAAGAAGATAATCAACTTGCTCCTTGTACTTTTCTTTGGAAGCTTGGTATCTGGTATAGAACATTCGCCATCTTGTAGTGGTAAGTGAGATTACAATAAATTCAAATGTTTGAAAACGAAATGAAGGAATATGTGGTTGACTGGTTGATGTCTCCCAACATTGTACCTGGTAAACAAGGATTCGATAGCAGGTCGATTTATGTCATTATGTGACATTATGACAGCACAGTGTCATCGATTACCTAAAAGTGCAAATGTGATGATAGAGTGTTGTTAAAAGACTTTGACCCTTCCTAGCGACAAACCAAACAAACAATTACATTATTATTCTTTCTTCCAGATTGCAAGGACAGCAGCGATTTCTGCCATCAAGATTCTGTGAACTCGCTTTGCAATGACACGTCATTTCAAGGAAGGCTCATCAAAGAGAAATGCGCTTTGACATGTGGAGAATGCAAACCCTGCCCTGATACATTGGCACCGAGGCTCTGTAGTGCAGGTGAGGATAAGTTTGTTAGAAATCTTAATTTATTGTTTTTACGAGGTATTTGTTTAGAGCGGTATGAGCAGCTGAGATAAAGAAACACGATTAATTTGTTTTAATAAATTTGAACATTGTTTTAAATAATAATTGTTCTACGTTGAAATGTTGAATATGAAGCAAACTCGATGCAATCTGCTGAGGTACTTGGGATATATTTCTAAATCTTTTTCAGAAGAACTTTGAAACTTTTGTTATTATTATTATCTAAATTAACTTATTTAAAGTTACCTCATGCTACAAAACTGATGTGTACCAAGACATCACTTCCATAAGTTAAATCAAATTTCTGATTGTTTATTATATTTCTCATTGATGCAGAACCATGTGAGGACAACAACAAACGATGCAGGATCTTCTCCATCTTTGGATTCTGCAAGAGAGGACCTTGGGCTCTTCTGGTGCAGAAGAAGTGCAAGAAATCCTGCGGAGTTTGCAAGCCAAACAACTGCGAACTTCCATTCCCTCCGTCGTTTCTGTTTTAAAAGAAAAATATCTAACGGACGCATAAATCACAGTGTAGCCTAGCAGGGCTAGTGTTTTGTAGGTAAAAAGCGATAGATATTTTTAGCTTTTTTACTATTTTTATTCGTGTTTGTAGCTTATTAAGTCAATAAACATGCTACATTACAATTTTTTTCGGTAGAATTAATTTTGCGATCATCGAATTGTATTGTACTGAAAAGTGTTTGGAAATTTATACATTAATAGCTTGCTGGTGTAATTTATTGCTTTGTTGTAATTTGCAAATACAACAAATGGTGATTTCAGCTTCGTGATGACCTTGATGTTTCACTGTTGCCACCTGTATCATCAAGTTGTTCTTGTGACCAATGATGCATTTCATAATCCAGTCAGCTTGATTCGTGTGAGCTTAGAATTTTTCGAACTTTTCTGGCAGCAGTTACCATTCACGTATGTCAAAGTCGATTGTTGAAGACACAAAACAGCAAACTGTTTTCCAGACCTTTTGAGGTACGGTAGCGAGCTAATTTTGAGTTTTGACCACTTGATGCCAATTATAGTCTATTGTAAGTTGCCCACCAAACCTTAATATCCCTGCGTGATTGCGTCACTGAACTACGTGTTGAGTGACTGAACTACGTGTTGCGTGACTGAACTGCGTAGATGAGGATTGAAGGCGTGTGACGCATCCTTTGCAGGTTGATAATCGATTCCAACCGAGAGCCAAGGCCTATGAGAGGGGTACGGGGGTACGGCGTACCCTTGAGGGCCCAGGCCTGGGTTTGTTGGGGGGCCCGAAGTTGTGGTTTTATAGTTTACGCGCAGAAATGTTTGGTTAAAACCATCCTAAACGACTGATTTCAAACCTAAAAGTTGTTATTCTTGTCCTGGGGGGCCCGTAATCAAGCAAAAGGGCTCAGAAAGGTAATCGAGTGTTTTGCGAGCAAATTAGGGCCCAAAGTGGTAATTTAATGCTTTACGTGCAAAAATATTCTGTTAAAAGCACCCTAAATTAAATCATAAAAGTTAGTTATTTTCCTGTCCGGGGGGGGGGCATAGTGTAGCAAAAGCAGGTTTGAGAAAAACCTGGGCAAAAGCCCGGGTATTTTTGTTTTCTTTTGTATTTTTAAAAACTATTTGACAAAGGTAGTTTCACGCTTATTTCACTTTAAAATAAATTTCGGAGTTAGAGGAGAAGCCGGAGAATACTTTCGGAGCAGGACCAAAAAAAAGTGACTTCTCTCGTTCACCTCTGCTAGTGCTGGGCAATTGGGCATGTGGTGAATGCAAAAGTTAATGAAGAAAGGTTAGGATTGGTCAGATGATTGTCTTGATTATGTTTTAACAAGATGTTATGTTTGAGCCTTGGTCGAAAGCTTGGCTTGTACCTAGGGCCGGATTAACCATTAGGCTAATAAGGCTATAGCCTTAGACCCTGGAAAAAATTCGGCCCTCAATTTTTGTAAAGCTGATAGCGATACAGATCCAGTACCAGTACAGTAAAGTTTTTGCTTAAAAACGAGGCTACGGTGTTTTGTACAGACTAAAGTTAACCAGTAACAACGCTATGGTAAAAAAGCAAAATTATGTAGAATCCTATGCAAAATGTAGATTTCTCAGTAGCCTATCGTTTTCAATGGCATTGAAAAAATTAGTGTTGGCTATTTTGTTTGAAAGTTCTTTCAGTAACAAGTGCACGCATTGACAACCTTAATATTTAGAAATATGCAGCACCAGCGTCTCACTGAAATTAATTTAAATCAATCAGTAAAAGATTACAATAAATTCAACCGGTGAAAGTGCGAAAACGTAGATTATTCTCATTATTTTTTTCTCCTATTATCTAGCTAAGATTGAGTTGTTAAGACAGCTGGTTCAAAAAATTAAAAAAAGGTGAAACATAAGTTTGATACAATTTGGGTAGAGAGGTAACTTTTTTTAAACCGTAAACAGATTTAACCCAGCAACAACACCAGATTTAACATTATAAAAACAAAAAACAAAAAGCGACCGTTTTCGGCTAGTCATACAGCCCTTTTCAAGCCTATAAGAAAAATACTTTTTAAAATACTGAAGAATCATACAGTATCACAGCAAAAGTATGGTTAGATCTAAACATTTGAGCAACTGCCTAGCTCACACAAAATGATAACTGAAAATTATGCAGCACAACGGGTCAAGTATTTGAGAGGTAAAATTAAATATTGTTCAGAAAAGGACTCAAGCAGATTATGCAAGATGGATAGAAGCACAACACGAGATAGTGGCACAAACAAAGCAAAATGCGAGAAGCACTAGACCTGATAATTCAATCAAACTTTTTTACAGTTTTTGATTGAACTATCACGTCTTGTGCTTCTCGCATTGTGCTACATTAGATCGAAACGAAAAAAAAACATTTTAAATTGATTGTGGCTTGTAGTTGGCCATGGCTTACCAGATTAAAATATTTAGGCTTTGAACATGTTATAATGAGTGGCTTATGTTGAAACCATGAGCATTGTGTCGTCAAAAAAGTTGAATGAAGAGCTGTCTGAAGAGCTGTCCCAGCATCATACAACGTCATTTCCTTGGGGTTCCATCATGTGACTTTTGCCAACCGGTAATGCAATTGACAAGTTCTGACAATTCCTGTGCGGGATATTTTATTAGTTATGAAATATTTCAACAAATTTTGCATTTTTACGAACCTTATTTTGGTCCGCAAAAGTTTTCCAATTTGCAGCATGATTGATTTATTAGTTGCCATGTTTAAACATTGCTTGTGGTTTAATTTGTGTAATAGGTTTGAACGTTTGCTTAATTACCTGTTGTGATGCGACAATACAGAACATACTTTTCAATGAGGAACCCATTATGACATTGTAGAAGCTTGTTGCGAAAGATCTCAATCACTCTTTATATTGTCATCACAAAGTGATACTGTTATCGTCTTATCAACGTCGAGCTGCAGCATTGTAATGAGAATGCAGCTAAGTAGTGTGGTTACAAAGGGAAAGATTATAAATTTTATTTTACTGCATGACACATTTATTTCCTTTTGATGATACTATGATATAAAATCTCCGATAATAAAATTTGTAAAGGGCCGTGACGTTTTGAGGGATTGTGCCCATTTTGAGCGGTCGTGGGTGGTGGCTGTTTTGTGGCTTTCAAAAGGGATCCGCCAAGACAAAAAGTTTAAGAACTGTTGATTTAGACCACTATATCAGCTTAATAAGAAAAACCAAAGAAGTGCATTTAGAGACGAAACAATTTTTTTGTCAACTGTTCAAAAACATAAAATATTCTTGAAGTTTTCTCAATAGAAATGTCTTTAACTTTTTGGCATATTTGAGAATGGATATCTAAGCTTTTTCGTCACCACAGACGACAGATCGCTGTGGCATCTCCCTTGTGAGTCGACGAAGCTTACATAACAAAAACAAACAAAGACG
The DNA here is from genome assembly GCF_918807975.1 of Aplidium turbinatum. Classification (NCBI taxonomy): domain Eukaryota; kingdom Metazoa; phylum Chordata; class Ascidiacea; order Aplousobranchia; family Polyclinidae; genus Aplidium; species Aplidium turbinatum. The sequence goes on from NC_137480.1 coordinate 24,571,570, forward strand.
TTGAGTTGTTGGTAATTTGAACTTTCCTCATTGTGTTTGAAACGTGGCCTACCAACGTATTTTCCCAGGCCACGGTTTGAAATAATAAAGGTCGCGCGTTCCCAGTGACCTGATAAGAACTTCGTGTTAGAAACAATTGTCAAAGTAAAGCTATCTCTTTAAATTTGGAACTGAAATCTTTACTTTGATTTAATTTAATCCTGACATGTTAGCTTGAAGTTTATGGGAATCATGGATCCTTAGCTAATAGAGCTAATGTTTGAATGTTTGTTTCTCAGTCATGTAATCTTGCTGTGTGTGAAATCATGGACTCTTTCATTGTGAGGTTAGTAGCGTGACATACAATACCATGCTTCGTGTAAAGAACCCACGCTTTGTATTGGAAGCAACGTCCGTCGGTTTGTCAACTTTCTAATAACTTGAGAATCCAAGGACAATACAACGTTGCTTTATAGTTTATTTTGTCACAATAAACATGACGCTTACAAACTAAACTTTACTTGGTGGATGCTACGGCTGAAGAACTGAAGCAGATGATAATCTTAAGATTATAATTTTGAAGTTACCTTCCAAGGTTGTGTGTGAATTCAGAACAACAACGCAATTAAACAAGAACAATGCATCTATGTAAAGCACTTTCGTCGCTACTGACGATTCTTACGGAACAAGTACGAAATATCCCTACCCCAGGAAACCCTGTGACAGGAGCCAATTGACATTGTAGAAGTTTGTCGCGAAAGGTCTCAATCACTCTTTGTATTGTCACCACAAAATGATACTGTAACCGTCTTATCAACGTCGAGCTACAAAATTGTAACGTGTATAATCAATAATTGTACGGGAATGCAGCTAGGTAATGTGGTTATAAAAAGCAAGATTATATATTTTATTCTACTGCATGAAACAGTTGTTTCCGTTTGGTGATACTATGAAATAAAATTTCGTATAATAAAATTTGTAAAGGGTTGTTACCGTTTTGAGGGGTCGTGCGTAGTGGCTGGTTTGAGGCTTTCAAAAGGGATCCGCCAAGACAAAAGTTTAAGAACCGCTGATTTACACCACTATATCAGCTTAATAAGAAAAACCAAAGAAGTGCATTTAGAGACGAAACAACTTTTTATCTTAAGAAGTTTTCTCTACTGAAATGTCTTTAACTTTTTGGCATGTTTGAGAATGGACATTTAAGTTTTTTGTTACCACAGACGACAGATCACTGTGGTAACTCCCTTGTGATTTGACGAAGCTTACATAACAAAAACAAGCAAACCCGTTGTTGTGGACTCAATGGAATCGCTTGGATTCTCTGGGATTGGTAATTTGAACTTTCCTCGTTGCGTTTGAAATAATACAGACCGCGCGTTCCCAGTGACCTGGTAAAAACTTCGTGTCAAAAACAACATTGTCAAAGTAAAGTTATCTCTGTAAAGTTGGAACTGAAAGCATTGCTTTGACTTAATTTAATCCTGACATGTTAGGTTGAAGTTTATAGGAATCATCGCTTGTACATTGAACTCGTTTCAATCAAAGTTTTGCTAGAACTTGAGTCACTAGTGACGATTGCAAAGGATGAAGCTCGAAATTTGTCCCATGAGGGAATTAAAAACACCAGGCTATTGGCCGGGATCAATGTTATGGCAGTGAGTATTGCGACATCAAACAAGAGCATAATATTCTTTTTAAATACATACAAAGGCTAGGACTGTTGTGTGAAGTGTATCAGCCCTCGTACGAACTGCGTCAATTGTTGTTTCAACTCCCTTGTTCTCTAAAGGCTAGCACACCACAGTCAACAGCCCTTACTCTAGTCTTTATCACTGATTTGTGTTCAATAGTCATGGTATATATGCGATAAAAATTCATCTTCTAAGCACATGGCTTAAACTCTGTGATGCTTTGTAAATTTTATATTGGAACTATATTTTACAGACATCATCCCTTGTCCTTTATCACTGATTTGTGCTCAATAGTAATGAGATGTAATAAATATCTGTGTTTTTCCAAAAAAACATACAACTTTATATCGTTTTATAAATTTTGAATGTCAATTATTTTCTACTCTCCTTCGCAATGAAAGTGCAGATGGCAAGCAAAGGCAAAATGCGGTTGAATCTTTCTCAAGCAAAAGCAAAACCTTAATATTTTATTTGCGTTGGTTCAACATGTGCCAACGATGTAACACAATAAACTAAATAGCTTGTTGCTGGAGGTTTGCTTGTTTCTCGCAAAGAAGTTTTCATTTTTTCTGTTTATGGTTCGCTCACGTGACCATTTCCTATATAAAACCCGATTGCTGAGCACTTCTCAGCACAATCGACAAGTTTGAGGTCTGGTCTGGGTTGTAGTCTAACGAAAGTCACAACAAAATAACCGAATTAAACTGTGCTGTTTGTAGTCTTGATGGTGAAAATAAATTTGGGTTAGAACAATAACTTACGAATCCCGCGTAGATGAGTTTGTATCATTTGTTGTTAAACAAGCTGGTTTTTCGCCAGAAAAAAAACAAGAAGATTAATTAGCGTCAGTGGAAACTATCATTGAAGACAAAGGTTTACGTTGGCTTGCTCCTTGGGATTTTATCGTTGCTTGATTCGCCATGTTTTTATTGAGGAAAGCATCATTAAAATCAATCACATTTGCGTTTTGCAGCATCAACTACAAATTCTTAGTTTTAAACCTGTTTCTTTTTTCAAGCTCCTTAAACTAAATACAAACTGTCTCACGAACAAACCAGAACAGTTGTTCAAAATAAAGAAGTTGTGGGTGAAGGTGACTTGTCAACCAATCCCGGTAAGTTTGCTTGGAGGGTCATCATTGTTTTGGCACACCACATAGGACATAGCTTACTGTGCCGCCCAACAATGCTATGGCTACAGCGGTTGATTGTTTCTTTATACCAGGGGTGGCCAACTTCTCATCACATGCTATCGACAAAATTTTTTTTTATTTACTATAGCGATCAACCGGTCAGTGATGAAGTCACAGAGCAACATTTTTTCTATGACAGCATAATTTGTGTCAAAAAAAGTGTGTTTTTTTCTTGCTGCTTATTCTTAGACAGGCGTGAGTGCCCCTCAACCGTCTTTGTATGGGCGTAGGTCTTTTCCACTCAATCATGCAGCAACTGGAAATGACCTCTTCTTGTGAATGTGGTGCTGAAGAATAGACCGCAGATCACATCATCAACGATTATACCATATTTAAGCTACCTAACGGAGTGGAAGGTCTGCGCGTCTTGGATGATGAAACCAAAGACTGGCTACTCTCTGGTAGCCTTCTATTGTAGTTCGGGAAGATCGTGAATCTGGAATGGTGAAAGGATAGACCTCGGCATCAGAGGCTCATGCAGCGACAGTTATTTTTTTTAAATCTTAGTTTCTCATTTTACGTTCTCGTTTTTGTAAACCACACTATTTTTTTCTTAACAGCTTATGCTTCGTTTTCTTTGTTAAATCTGTGGTCATTCCTCAACCTTTACCGTTTGGCCAAGGCACCTGTTTAGATCTACTTCGATTTTTACACTTAGATGTTCGTAGGTACCGGTACCTGTTACATCCCAATCTGCTTCAATAAGCGTGTATGACTGACAGGTATTCTGCTTTCATATTCACAAAAGCCCAGATTAAATTTTGTCGAGTTGATCGACAATATTTCTCCTTTGATCGAAATACTCGCTTTTTAGGAATCTTGTAACGTCAACACTAAATCCGACGCGGTCGACCAGTTGAGACTTGGCGATCGACCGGTCGATCGCGATCGACGTGTTGGCCACCCCTGCTCTATACCAAGCAGCTTGTTGAAAAATGGGAGATAAGGCAATCATTAATGAATGACGCCGACAAAGAACGTGATCAGAGTGAACCCAGTAATGGTGAAGCCCAAAGATCGAACACAGCGCTGTCAACTACTTCAATATTTCCACTGTTGACTACCAGTGTGAAAATGATCGATATCAAGCTTGATTCAATGCTTTCCGTTAAGCGTCATGTTGATATTGATAACAATCATATGTTTGATTGCCACCTCGATATTGTAGATTTTATGTCAAAACATATTGATTATTCTTTTTTGAGTGTGTATCCATCTTTTACTTTCCAGATACTATGGAGAACCTGGAAGGTCAAACTCAGAGCACAAAAGTGAGCAGAGTGGCGACTGGAGGAGACATGAGCAGAAATGCTGAGGTGAGTCAACATCAGCAGCGAATCGTTGCTCACTAAATAAGCACAACTTCCACGTTTCTTGGATAATAATCTTGCGGTTAGCAGTGGCATTTCGATGTTGTGGCTTTTACAATGTGCCCCACGCTCCCTTTGTGACTTATTCTAAACCTTTTACAGTATGTGGTTGTTTTGAAAAATTGCTTTGTACCATCACCAAGGTGGAATTCTTATATCCCACGTGGAAAAAACTAGATTTATGATTTTGTTTTTGATTGGCTATTTTTTTAACTGTTTAAACTATTTCTTTCAAACTTGTATTTTTCAGGAACTGTCAGTGCCATCTGGCAGTGGTTTATCTTCTGGCAGTGGTTTATCTCCTGGCAGTGGACCATCAATTCATGTCGGACAAGCTGAAAACACCATACTTTCAGCTGGAACAGTTATTCAAAATCCAACTGACAATCGATCTTTTACCGTAATCAACCAATACCATCATCATCCGCCAGGTAAAATGTTTTTTTTTTGCTGAGATATGTTTTGCAAAGAAGACCGTTTATTTTATAGTTTATAATACTTCATTTTATTTTATAGTTAGGCTTACAAAATACCGTATCTGTATTTGCATAACTATGCACAGCCACTTATAACCTTTACAACAATGATTTTTCTGAGATAAACTATGCACTGTCACTTACAACCTAACAATAGCTCCTCTCGGATTTTAGCGGATTATTTTCAAAATTTGAAAAATTATCTATACAAATAAATCTATTTAGACGAGAGTCAGTGTGATCTTTACAGCTAAACAAGCGATTTCGATCTTGTTGGATCAATGCTTTTTATCCCTTTTTTTTCCTTAAAATATTTTTTTTTATTCAACATTTCTTCAAATTCTCATGCTCTCTTTCGAACAGATATTGCTATTTTATAAACCTTTATGGTTGACGTAATATTCAACTGGCTTTTTAGGAAGACTTACAATTGCGTGAAATATGAAAACGCCAAATTAGAAAAACTCAAATGTTAAGCGGCACCTTTTCCAACAAACATGCAATAAACTTGTGCTACATGTAACCATTCCATTTCCCACCTTGCAATTCTTTACTTGGAGATAGGTTTTAGTTTGTATAAAGAGTGGAGGCTTGACGTCTTTCTACAATCCCTCCTTCGTTCGTTCTATTGTCGCACACATAACTTCCTATCCTTTGTTCTTTGATTTACTTGAGTCTGCGATTGGGGATAAAAATTTGATTTTTTCATACAATTTAAGGACTTCGCATACAGTTATGAATCAAATTAATATCACAAATCTCTAGGAAGGCGTCATGTCGTTCTCTTGCTTGCTAACAAATATTACAGATCTTCCAACACAAGAATGTAATCGTATTGTCACCTATTTCCTGCTAACCCACCTCATGCTGCTGTCTCTAAAAAACATAGAAATACAATGAAGATATAAATTGTAAGCTAGATTTGTGTTAATTAAATTATAACAGTACGTTTACTAACGCAAAGGTTGCATTAAACCAAATTACAACATTACGTTTACTAACGTAAAGGTTGCATTAAACCAAATTATAACATTACGTTTACTAACGCAAAGGTTGCAATAAACCAAATTATAACATTACGTTTACTAACGTAAAGGTTGCAATAAATCAAATTTAAACTTTTCATTTCTGCAAACTTGGTTTCTTAGATTGTAAAATAAAACAATCACCTTTTTTCTATCATTTATATTCTGGGTAGAAAATAAATTGCAAATGAATTTCTGAAACTTTGCAAACTCAAAACTGGATCTACAAAAGTTTGACTTATAATAAGGCGCTGGAATTCACTCTTCTTTCACAAACGATGCTATGTTAAATTTAAATTAAAAAAATGTTAAAAACAATTAATTTGCGTTATCAAACGCGTTGAGACTTAATTGGTATAGCTCGGTTTGATGTTGATTCAATATTTAAATGTTAAAAATAATTAATTTGCGTTATTAAACGCGTTGAGACTTAATTGGTATAGCTTGGTTTGATGTTGATTCAATGTTTAAATGTGATGTGTTTGTCAGTGATTGTACAATAGGGTGGCTCGTTTTTAAACTTTTTTTTTAAATTCTCTCGGGGTAGTGGGGAAATGGTGCCAATGAGTGAGAAAACAATCATGACAAAATTTGAGATTCGTAACAAATTGTCTTCAGCCTCCTCATGGGGCCCAAAAATCGAAAAATGTGGTCAAAAACGCAATTTTTTTCAAAAATATTTTTAGTTTGGGTAGATACAATATTGTTTAGATATATCTAAATAACCTAAAAAAAAATTTGAAGTCATTTGAATTATTCCTTCAGCTTCCTCACAGCTTCTGAAAATTTTCATTTTCCTGAAAATTTCGAATTTTTGTTTGTGATTACATAACTACAAACTTCGTCAGTGACGTAAATTCAAATAAAAGACATCACTTTTTCCTACCAAATTAACCCAATTTTATTAAAAAATGACGCAACAGCTCAGGGCAGGTCTATAAAGAGAAATACAATAACGTTTTATAGCTGGCAAAATGTCTAACGCAATTATGTATCATGTAACCATCCACAAAAATGCGAAATTTTCAGGAAAATGGAAATTTTCAGAAGCTGTGAGGAAGCTAAAGGAATAGTTCAAATGACTCCAATTTTTTTTCATAGGCTAATAACATATATCTAAACAATATTGTATCTACCCAAACTAAAAATATTTTTGAAAAAAATTGCGTTTTTGACCACATTTTTCGATTTTTGGGCCCCATGAGGAGGCTGAAGACAATTTTTTACGAATCTCAAATTTTGTCATGAGCGTTTTCTCACTCATTGGCTCCATTTCCCCACTACCCCGAGAGAATTTACAAAAAAAGTTCAAAAACGAGCCACCCTATTGTTCAATGTAAGTACCTGTGACAAACAATTAGAACACACTCATAAGGAACGATGAGCCACAGGCGAATAACTGCTGGTGCCTGTGTAGGCTACAAATCTGTCAAAGCTTTGCTGCATTTTAAAGAAGTTGACTTGAACGGAAGTGAAATTTTAAAGAAAAAAGCTGAAATACTGTAAACGTTTATGTTGGATGATTAACCATAGAAGGACCAAGTTGATCAAATGTTGAATGATTGCCAGTAGACCTGAGGAGCAGAAATCATATTAACAGAATAAAATCAGTAATTACAAGATTTCTATTTTGAAAGAGTTCTAGTTTGTCGGGTGTGTGCAATAGCCGATCCAAAAGGACACTTGGTCACGTGTCACGCCCAAAAACAAAAAAAGCTAAAACATTTTCGATTGGGTAATCTAAGAGTTTTTTTAAACTTTTTGTTTCAAATTTAGAAATTGAATTGTTCGGTCAGATAGCGTCACAATAAAATCTAGATAGCCGTCATTTTGACCCAATAGAATAAGTAACCGGTTTTGTTTGTGAATCAGCGAATCTAAGGATGGAACGTGGTCACAACCATTGTTCATTTTCTCTTACAATTTTTACTCCCTAGAAACTACAATGAATTTGTTTCTAGCTTGGCTTCTGCATCTGAACAATTAATCAGTGGCAACTACTGAGCCATTCACTTATATTTATTTTTACTTATTTACCATTTACAGTTTACATTTACTTATTTACCATTTACAGTGGCAACTACTGAGCCATTGTTATTATAATATCTGTCTGACAAAAGTTGATTTCAAATTTCAATCTAGTTTAATCAGTGTTGCCAGTTTTCAAATAGAAAAGTTGCCAATTTTAAAGTAGCTCCGCTACTGCTTCTGAACATAAAAATGACATTGTTTTACGCCTACATTTTATACTAAACGTCTTTGATATCTGGATTGGGTAAAAAATAATTGTCACTACTCAACATAAGAACCTGATGTTAAATCAAAGTTAGAGTAACGGATTGTGCTGATTAGAATTTTACATTGATTCAGCATCTACAGACGGCAAATCAATGTAAAAGTAGTGGATTCCGCTGGTTATAAAGAAGCATAATGTTATTCAACCGTCGCAGATAATATAATAGCAGTTTCATTAATTAACTTTGATCACATGTTAATAAAGGTACATTGGAAGCAACTGCTCACAATGAGCAAACAACACCGAGATCAACTTCTGCATCTTCTCACCCCTTGCATCGACAAAGTAGGTTTAAACGAATCTTAAGTTAAGCTTCACCGTTCGGGGCTGTCTCTAAAAGAAGTCCACAGTCAAGGGGAAAGGGAGGCGTTTGCAAATTGCAAACTTTTGTGAACAAGAGGGAAAGGAGAGTTCCTGGAATTCGGACATTCTTTTAATAGTAAATACAACAAAATCATTTTACCAATCATCTGACTCATACCTGTTTTCATGCCGATTTCACAATCAGGTTTTGCGTCTGATTGCAAAACTCGGAGGGGTTCAGGCATGCACAAACATTAACAATGTAGTAGAGCTGTCTATTTCAGAATGACGTATCCCTAAGAAACGGTTCCAAATTTAAACTAGATTCAAACTATGGAACCGAAATATCCATAATAATACTCATATCCAGTTACTGCAGAGTACATCAAGCCCGAAGAAATCAAGCCTCCAGCAGTAGATTAGAAATGAGCAGAAAACCATGTTTGTCACAGTCAGTATCTCCTGGAAATAGTTGGAGATAATGACACTTGTTGTGAATCTCGGAGATTTAACTGGAAAGTGGTTTGGGAGGCCGTTTCCTACCGGCACCTTATCTTGTAATCCATATTTCACGTGGACTTTATGTTTCTAGTTCAGCAAGTATAAGTGATACTAATGCCATAAAGTTTGGCTCCAAAAGCAGCAGGGACATATTTAGCAAATTTGTTCAACGCGGTAACCAGAGCTGTGGAGTCGGGCGAAAAATACACGAACCCGACTCCTCGGTTTATAACTGGCCCACTCCGGATCAGAAGTAGTTGCCTATAGAAGGTTTCTAAACCACCACTCCAGTAGAAGTAGGCTATATACAGTAGTCTCAAGCAAGCAATACAAGTTTATAGAACTGCCATAGCCACTTACACTTCGGAGATATCGGTCATGTTTTTCGCACGGACAAGGAGGATGGGGGGTTGACACAGTGCGGAAATAGAAGGAAGGGGAAAATTTTTTTGCAATTTTATGAGGACGTGTTTTGTGTACAGTCCCTTGTGTCAACACCTTTCCTACATTTGCGGCACGCACTTTATTTGTAGGCATTCTGGACCAGATGAAGTGGCTGTCTGGGTAGAAAGCGTTGTATGCTGTGTAGTGTGAGCCGATCTTTGTTCGTTTTATGTTCCATAAAGATAAGTTTACTAACAACATATCAGTTCTCGAAATTAGCGGCAGCACGGGGCAATTGCCGTGGTAAATGCCGCCGCAAACATCATAATGGCCATTCTGCTACGGCAATAAAAATGCCGTCGCAAAATGAGCATTTAATTCGGACAAAAATTGTTCAAAATTTCTTCCTGTGTTGTTTACTCGCAGCGGGAGTTTAATCAGCAGAAACATCGCACCAAGACCTCACCTCGGACTATTTTACTTGCTGTGAACACTCACACAGTCTTCGAAATTAGCATATTTTTACTTCGCAAAAACGTTGAATAGGCCAAACGGCAAAAGTTGAAATTGCCTCGGCAATCGCTGTGAACGTTTATTACGAAAAAATTGTAACAAAACATGTAAAACGAGAAGAGAAAAAAATAATCGAATAGTCTATCACGACCGCACTGCTGTTTGATTTGTTGTGATGTAATAATATCAAAAGTAGCGATCACCGCGATACGCACGCTGTTACGGTGATTCACGTTATAACTCATTGGGGGGAAAGTAAGTTAATTTTGGGTTGATTTAACGTTCGAGTCAGCACAAATCGATTTAACTTTCCCGGCGGGTTATAATGCGTAACAACAATGCCCAATAAGAAATTTACGTTTGTTTTTACATTAATTCGACACCTAGCGACGTTAAAGTGCCTCTGACAGGAAAATAAATTTGCTAAATTTACCTAAGATACCAAAGGGATGACACTAACAAACTTCCCTGACCAGCAAATCGTAAAAAATATCAACAGGCTACTAAGTTATACGCTTGCAAAACTTTCGTTCACTTTCGGCAAATCTGGCACTCATTCAATTGCGAAAATAAAAACGGCAACCTCGCTGTGACGTCACCATGGGTGGGAAGGATATATTCTTTCTCTGTGGTGAGTTGGTAAGGTATGGTACGACTGCTCCAAAACGTCTATGTGTGGGGCTCTATTGGTCTAAGCAGGGCTTCTCAAACTTTTTTGCTCTGCGACCCCATTTTGAAAAATATATTTCTATGCGACCCCATTTATTTATTTATTTATTTATTTACATCAGACTCAACATGGTCCATTTTACAATCAAACATAAAATGTAGAAACAAAGCAGATACTCAAATCCGAAGAGCTGAGTTGCATTGTACCACATACAAAGATTGATAGTAACAGTCTGTTGGCATTATTTCATAAATTCATTGATTGGAAAACAAGTTACATCGTGTTACAAACTGGTATAATTTTTACGAATGAGAGCTTGAAAAGTTGTGGAGAGCTGAGTTGCATTGTACCACATACAAAGATTGATAGTAACAGTCTGTTGGCATTATTTCATTAATTCATTGATTGGAAAACAAGTTACATCGTGTTACAAACTGGTATAATTTTTACGAATGAGAGCTTGAAAAGTTGTGGTATTGTTATCAACGAATGCAGAGGTGATGCTGCGTCGTCTCCGCAGATTAAACAACATTCTGCAACAATTATTGTATCCAACACGTAAGCGATTACTATTGGATGAAAGATAGTTGCACCATAGTTGACAGGCATAAAAAGGAATACAATAGGAACAAAACAACACATTTTTAACAGCAATCGAACATTTGGAAAACCTTGCTTTTAACATGTTTCCAGCACAATACAACGACCGTAATTGTCGTTTCGTGTCTTCATCATCGGATAGCAAGTCGTTAATTATTACTCCTAAATATTTCACTAGGTCTCAAAGCAGATACGTTTTTCATTTAAATATATGATCGGATTAAAGTCAAGTTTCAACATCTTGGATTTAAATAAAACACCAACAGTTTTGTTGCAATTAAAGTTTTGTTGCATTATGGGGACATCCACGTTAATGACATTAAAACGGATCATTTTGATCATTATATTTTCTTTTTCTTTCTGACTTATCAATTGTTTTCTTTGTGCTTGCAATTGTTACCGCATGAATCTACGAAACCTAACCACTGATTCATAGTCAATTAATCTTGTAACTGGTTCCTTCAGAAACTAGTTGATAAGCTACTCTGAAATCATAATGCGAGCGGTAAGGTTACTTTTGGTCAGCACGTTACAGCAATGATAGCGTAACAATGCATCAATTGTTACGATTGGTTATATTTTATCGTTCGAGATTTCATACCGACGGTTGCGGTCAATTCACATCATGGCAAGACTACAACCCATCGGCACTAGAATTTCATTACGACCCCAAAATTTCATTACGCGACCCCATTTGGGGTCGCGACCCATAGTTTGAGAAGCCCTGGTCTAAAGCATGTGCAAAATGAGAATTACCGAAATGAAAAAGTCAACTTATTATTTCTATCAGGTTTAGATCAAATAGATTGAGTTTATTTTTATCAAACAGCATCTCAATTTAATTGAAATTGCAGTTTTTCTAAACTCTTGTAGGGCTACAATTTGGATAATTTTTTATTTGTCCTAATCTGGCTATAGCCATTTGCAGTGTAACAGCAGTATCTCACAGACAGTACCCTTAATTTATGGTTGAGGTAATGCCTGCAAATTGCTGTTTATGTGACAGAGTCAGTGGCAAAGACGTGTGCTATCTTTTCATGCTTTCAAACAAAACAAGGTGCTGAGAAGAAAATAGTCAAAGTTTTCTTTAAGTGTTCGAAAGTGGGATGGACCATATAAAACTAGTCGTATATGTTCTCTTCACTTCAATGGAGATGATTTTGTTAACACCACCAACCCGATTTGGATCTTCTCAGCAATGAGTGGCGTGCTGGGAACTGTAGGTGGTGCGTTTGTCACAAGTGCGAGTCTATGTCCCAGCCCAATGAATGTGTATGTTGCCATGAAGTGCCATAGACGAAAGAACTTTTGAAGAAAGACCCATCTAGCTGTGCTACCAATTTGACCGATTTTGAGGCACACTTACATCCTGCAGTTCTGAGGACTTTTTTTATGAAGAGCAGGAAGAACTGGAGAAAAAGCAATAAACCGAAAGGAGAAAACGCAGACTTATCAAAAGAGTAAGGATGCTACATTAGGCTAAAAATACCCTAAACGCTAAAGAATGCACACTAAAAGAAGTGATTTTATTTCCTTGCAGGCAGTATCGGTAATTAGTCGCTTACAGGCATGTATTGGAGTGGATACTACAAGGTGGTGCTCTCGGAAGCAACAATCGGATTATGCTGCCGTCATGCATTGTTTGGCGAATCCGAAACAATTTTCAAGTCCAGATGGCCGTTACACCGGATTTCAATGGCCAACTGAAGGCACATTATGAGAGAGAGAGAGAGAACTTTTATTTATTTATGAATAGTGATGAATTAAATATGAATGATTATTCGTACGATTTCTTCATTTTTCACTTCAAGTATATTTTAGGTTTTGTAGAAACGTATCCAGTACAGTTTTATTAAATTGCAAAAAACAATAAATCTTCGAAAAAAGCAACCGCTTGTACCAACTCCGACCAAACAGTGATCCACCAATTACATCTATAAAGCATTTGTTTTATCCGTCGCTAACGACGCCCACCCAGGATGACGTTACACCACCAAAGTCGTCCCAGAGCAGTGAAATATGGAGTTTCGCCTGTAGTGGCGCTGCGGAACAGTCGTTTTGTATAAATTTCGCCCTAAACAGTCGAGCTTCGAGGTTAAAATTAAAAAGTTCGCTAAGCATAATTCTGCGCTAGAAAATGCTCAAAAAAGTTACTATACTTGGGTCCAACCTGTCAGGGGCACTTTAAATTATCATGAAATAACGTTAATTGCTCAATCAGGTACCGGTAACAAATCAGTAGCTCCCTGCAAGAAGATTGCCTCGATTTACGTATACAGTACACTAACATAATTTCGGCACAATTAGGATACTGCGAGCAACACAAATTCTGTTGGATAAAGAACTAATCAGAATCGGAATCATCGGAGGATGAGGTTGTCGCGTCGTCACTGGAATACTTGAAGACGCAAAACTGCCCGTTCATGAACGCGCGATGCCATATGATCGGAAGCATTACTTTTCTTCACTGCCGAAGAACCATTTATCCAATTTTGTACCACTTTTCATATTCGCAACGACACCGGTCAAAAATAAGCATTCGATGAAAGAATAACTTTTGCGTAACAATTAAGCCAGTATTTATAAGGTTGCAAACTTTTTACAGTTCACAAGAGCATTGTCAGCGTATAAAATAGCTTGCCTGATGCCCTGGGCTACCACCGTGTGACACACGGTGAAGAAGAAGGGCATAAAATTTCGTTTGGTTAAAGCATACTGCAATTGCCGCCGCAATCCAAGGTTTGTTGATTTGGCGACGGCAATGTTTTTGCAGTCGTAGATGGAAGCTAATTTCGAGGGCTGGCTTATTCAAACCTAACAAAAGGTGAATACTAATAGATGTGTTTTTTTTCATTACATTTTCAGTTAATTCTTTTTTTTTTATTTTGAATGTTTTTTCCACAGTCGTTACATCTGTAAGGATGTGCGGGAAAAACTGCAAGAAACAATTGAAAAACGTCAAGATCCACATTTGCTACTTTTTAATGCAAAAATTTAATAAATTTGTTTGTTTGTTTTTTAGGCTCCGACATCGGAATAGAAAAGCTGAAAGAAACGACCCTCAAGCTGTATGACCCTGAATATGACGTCGACCTGTGCCATTTTAACATCTCTTCAGATGGTTTGCCAGACGTGTGTGCTGAACTTTTTTTGGTTAAATTTTACGAAGGAAATCTTGTTCCCGATGACAACAAATATGATCCCGAAACCCATGAGTTTAAACTAACAAAATCTGACGAAAAAGTTGACTTTGATAAATTAGTTTTGGATGCTCAAAATAACGATTTTGTTTCAATAATTGGATATCCTGGGGCAGGGAAAACAACCTTGTCCAAGCGCCTGGCTAGGCGTCTTTGTCGGTGTGGTGATCTTGTGGTTTTGAGGAAACTTTTCATGGACATGAGCGACAGTGATGAAGACACATATACTTTGAAACAATTTTTATTGGGAAATAGCAACTATAACTTAAACGAGAACGAAGCCACTTCTTCTTTTGAATGGATCAAAAACAATCCAAACAAAGTTTGTATCATTCTTGACGGATTTGATCAAGTAGAATGGAATATAATAAAACCTCTAAAGAAATGCAACTATAACAGCTTTCTTACTTCTCAGGAACTAGTTTCAAGCCTTTGCCAAGGACAATTTCTACGTCACTGCCACCTCATCTTCACTTCTCGTCCACACGCTATGCTGTCCATTCCTAAAAACTGCAGACCCAGTCTTATTTTCTTTCTTCGTGACTTAACCTCTTCAGATATGAGAAAATTGCTTGATGCTTTATTGAATAACCAGAGTAAAGCCGACGAACTCTGGGAATCATTAACCAGTAAAGCACCCCAGCTAGAATCATTATGCCACAACCCACTTATGTTACAACTTTATGTCAGAGCTTCATTGGGTTCATCTGGTCAAGTGAAGTGCATTTCCACAATGACCAATGTGTTTCATTCTGTGCTTAAAAATCTTAAAGCGTCTGACAATACAGGTTCTTTGTCGGATGAAACTGTTATGCAATTGCCTGAAATCGCCTATATCGCGACAAAAGAGGGTACAGTACTTATTAATGCTACAACTCTTACACACAAAAATCTGACCATCAGTAAAGTTCAGGATTTTGTGGTACCTTTATTAGGATCCAACAAAAAATGTCCGCTGCTGGAAGGTAACCAACAATTGTATTTCACACATCAAACCTTCCAGGAGTACTTTTCAGCTTTGTATCTTTGTCATCACATGCCATCAAGAGAGTTCGCTTCCTTCGTCAAAAACAATCTGCTCAATGATCATTGGTCCATTGTTGTACAATTTCTATGCGGTCTTTTGCTGGATCCAAGCACAGGAAATGGTAACTTCACGATTGATAAAAAACCATAGTTTCAAAGAGTTCACTGTTTCTCATTTTCCATTTTTATCTGTGCTTTGCATTTATATGGTTACAATGCTGAAAAAAGTTGAAGATTTTAACGTTTAAAATTTGTATAGTTTTTTGTGATTCCTACGTGTACCTACTTACTTTTTCATGATGTTCAAAAACAAACTTAAATGCAGCGTCAACAAATATTTAACAACCAATAGCTTGCTATTAAAATTTAAGTGAGAGTGATCTTCGGGCATTTTATTTAGCATCATGATACGCTTTTGTGGTGTAAAATCAGCTAAACTTTCACAAAAGATGTAAGTTATTTTTAAATCAATGACAAACAAACGCAACCTAACAAAAACACAGCATTCAGCATGACACTAATAAAAATTTGCAAACACTTTCGGCTGTACATCTAGCTTAGCGCTTGCTAGACCCTTTAAAAAATCATAGGCTGTGTTTTTTACACGTTATCTCGCAAACATTTTGGCTTAACTCAGACATGTAGGCTACCGCTTGTCAAAAGTTTACAACAAACTACAAACTAAAGATGTTCAGTAAAGAAGTTATTTTCAGAGCTTAGAGTGAGTTGCTGTACTTTTGCAAAAGTGATGATGGCAAGCCGTAATTTTTATTACAATTTGATTTTTTTCAGGTGAAGATTTGCAAAAGAAGAAAGTATTTATTTCAGAGCTGTACAAGAAAACTCGGAAAGTTGCTGCAAGTAAGTAAATATTTTTACCTGTTCAACACAGTTTTCTATGCTAAAAATGTTTCACCAGTTTCAGGGTGGCCTATATTTAAGGCGGGACATGTTTTGAGAAGATCGGTGGACAGCTGCATCAGTTGGTTGTTGAAGGTATGGTAGAGAGAAGCAGGTGCAGGGGAAGAAGGAGACAAACTTGGGGTGACGATGCGAAGCAGTGGGCTGACTTGTCGAGCATTGGAGAAGCCAAAAGAGCAGCAGATAAACGTGACATGTGGAAGAAAATGACAGCCAACCTTCGGATTGGAGACAGCACATGATGATGATGATATTTAAGGCACTGAAACTCAATATTGCCTTGCTGTTTGAGTGGTTTTATTTAGTGTTTAAACTTCAAGTTAAAAACAATCCAAAACTGTCAAATTATCAAGTGAATATAATCAGTCAGGTTTGGAAACAAAAGTTAACTACAAATATCAGATACAGATATAAATAAACACAGTAAGCATAAAAGCACAATAAGTAAGCTATACAACAAAAGTGGAAAAAGCATGGTCACGTTTCAGGCAACAAAAGTCAATTTATTTATCAAGCAAGACCTTGAAGTTGAAATGGTTTTGACAAGATAACTATTTTTAGACAATTTAGCCTGCGTCTCCGTAAAAGCCATACTGCTCCTCATCTCTGGTGGCAACTATTCGCAGGGTTGTCAGACAGCTTTTGAGAAAAAGAGCCAAACAATGTCGAAAAAAGGGCCAAACTGGGTAAAAAAGAGCCAAATTGTTCAATAATGTTAATAACGTTGCTAATAAAACATAATAACGTTAACAACGTCAATAACGTTACAACATTGCAACAATACAGTCTACAATCTACATTCTAGTACAAAAACAATTCCAAATCTTCATCTTCTACAGTGTTTCCACTCGAATCTTTAGCATTGGCATAAATATTGTCAGCTAAACACTGTCTAAAAAATCGTAATAACACTTTTCAGTCTCAATTTCCGAAAGACATTTATTTAAATAGCTAGTTTGATAGTATGTGCCAACTGCTTCCAAAAAGAGCCAAATATTGAAAACTAAGGGCCAAGGGGCCAAACAATTTTTTTGGGCGCCAACTATCTCTAAAAAAGGCCAAATTTCACAAATTTGGCCCCAAAAGGGCCAATCTGGCAAGCCTGACTATTCGGTGTCCGACAAATTGTTCGTAAGCAATTGTTCGTAAAGCAATTGTTCGTAAAACAATTGTTCATAAAATTAATTCTTCGTAAAACAATTCTTCCTAAAGCATTTTTTCGTGCATGCACTTAAAATTTGATGTAAGCTTATACGAAGAAATGCTTTACGAAGAATTGTTTTACGGATTTCATTTTACGAAAAACAATTTATGAACAATTGTTTTACGAACAATTGCTTACGAACAATTGCTTTACGAACAATTGCTTACGAACAATTTGCCTATAACCCAACTATTCGACTATAACCTTTCAGTTTTTTCATGATTATGGACAGTACTCTGCTCTAGAGAACAATACCTACGGCCCTTCTAAGGACTATAGCCTACTAGAACTAAGAAAACGTTAATGTTTTTTCTTGGAAACATTAAATTCAATAGCCTACCTATGACACTAAATTTCAAAAATGGTTTAATTCAAATTAATTTTAGTGAAATATCCAAACAATCAATTTTCTGTCACAAAATCCTACTTAAATTTGTGGTTATGTATATTTTTTTCGTGGCAACACTACGCAGAAATCCCGCGTAAAGCTGCAAAGGACAATTTTTGTTGTCGGCTGACAGAGTTGCCAACCTTGCAGTTTATCAACAAGCTCAAACTCCCTTTCATAAGTACACGCGTATTTTTTGCAACTTTCAAGTTGCTTCTAATTCTTTTCAAAATTGCTTGTAATTTTCGATTTATTTTTGATAAAACTTAAAATTATTGTGTGTTTTTTCCAACTGGTTTGGTTTTACAACATTACTTTACAGTTTGACGTTTTAATTTATTTGGCAACCCTGCACAAAAAATCCCGCGCAAATTGGCAGGCAACCAGAGTTGTCAGGTTGGCATTTTTTTTATGTTGTTTGGCATTTTTTTTAAATTTGGCAGTTTTTTGGCCTTTTTTGTTGTTCTTTTGCCCGAAAAATTTTGTTTGGCACGTTGTTTCCATGACTAATTGTGATTGGCAATTTCAATAAAACCATGGACATGGCAAATGAACACATTTCACATGTAGGAAGTAGGCCATTTGTAAACATTACCGGTACTGTGTGTTTACGGATCTATTGTTTTTAGTACCTATAATTTTTAGTAGTTGAAGTAACATCTTCAAGTCCATGAACCTTTTTATGATGCTGTTGTCGTGCTTACAAAACATGACGAAAACAACTTCATATTCCATAATTTTTCATATCTGGTTTTCAATTGTTTCAGGCATTCTATGAAGTGATAGGCCTACTTCTTAATGGTAATAGCTGAAATAATAACGATGTAGGCCTACATGTGAATTTGGTTGCTTTTTTTCTGAAGAATACGGTACTCTCTAGGTTGTGCAATACTATAGCAGTAAGTGTAGGCTGAGCTTTGTTGCAGTTTTTTTTTTCCATTTTTCATCGAATCCATTACTCATTAATGAAGAAACCTTCGGTTTTGCAGCGGTTTGCCTATTTGGCATTTTTTTAGGTCATTTGGCATTTTTTCCATAAGTGGACCTGGCAAGCCTGCAGGCGACAGCCATTCTGTTTTCAGTGGTTGTAGCCTACTGGTCAAGGATGCCAGCGCTAGGTTTTTCCACCTAGATTTGTTTTTTTTTAACCACATCTGGGTTTTAAGTTTTTTTTCTTAAATTTGGGTGTAACGTCCGCTTTGTCTATTTTATTGCTACGTTACAGTGACGTATTTTGTTTGTTGTTGTTAACCTTTGCTCTATTTGAACTGTCTGGATTGCTAACAACAACACGACACATGAGTTTTAATTGAGTTTCACGTGTTCTTATTGTGCGTTTTTAGACAATCTTTTAAACACAGGTAAATTTGAGATTTCTTAATTTGTGACCGTCTAGAGCAGGGGTCACCAACCTTTTTTGCATGCGGGCCACTTTGGCACTAAGGAGAGCTGTGGCGGGCCGCACTAATAAAATTTTAGGTAGGTTGACTCTTATGGTAGAAATGAACGCATTTCGTACCCAGTAAGTTATTCAGCGTTATATGTTGTTACTATTTATCTTAGAATACCGCAGCAACAAAATTAGTCGAACAACGCTACTGCCAGGCCGAGCTCCTTTAACAACACTTTTGACTTCTTTAACAATGTCTAATAAACGAGGCCACTTGTTTTGCGCACTTGTAGCGAGGCGAACGGTTTCATTAGAATATTCATCGCCAAGCAAGAGTGATGTTGTCACTCCGCTTCGCAAAAGATATCTTGCAATTAACAGTTTCAGTAGGCTAACCAAAGAAATGTTTGAAACGTCGCAATACCGGCAACAACAGTGACCTGCTATGCTGCTAACATATCAGCGAAAAATAGGCTCCAATAACAGGGAGAAAGAAACTAGGCACCATGAAACAAACGCTTGTAGAAATCACCGAAAAAAACGTTTCTATCGCAACTCATGAACGGTGTTCCCTCTAAAACAGCAATGAGTTGATTTTTCATCTTTTTGTGAGAGTCTATAAAACCGTATTTCTCGATTATTAATATTAGACAACTGTCACTTGCGGTGACAGTTCTTGGGTCACATCATAAGGAAATGCGAACTTGAAGATTTATCTTTAAGTGGAAAATACTAGGAAAACGGTCAAGAGGAGCTCAAAGATTTACATTTTTGCACAACTTTCAACCACATACCAAGAACCCTACTAAAATTTGGCAAGACGCACGAGATCGATCAAACTGGAACATCGAGGGCTGTATCAGCCATGATACCTACAGAGAGAGTCACTTGCGGTGCTTATCGGCATGGCAAGAATTCTTGATTAACAACATTTTGCAGTACCAAACTAAATATTTTCATAATACAACCAGAAGTTGTCTTATGTTTGTTTGTTTGTTTTTCATATCTTTACCCTGCATTGCGGGAAAGCGGACTTGAGCGCTATGCATCGGTGTACGCCTTCCGACGTACACCTGACCCACGCTGCAGCCGACGGCAATGGGTGTTTCCGGTTGTCTGCTCTACTTATGACTTAAATTTGGTACTACCCATTACTCGAAAGCGATCACTGGGTAGAGGCAATTATTGTAAAGTTTCTTGCCCAGAGAAACAACAGCAAGTGCGGGTGGCTGGAGTCGAACATGCAGGCTCTCGACTGCGAGCCCAACGCGCTAACCACTCGGCCACGGCCATAACCAACACCTGTCAGAAGATATTTCATTTTCTTGATACAACCAGAAAATTTCTTTAAATTTATATATAATATTTTGCCAATTTATTATAAATTGAGTTGGCACACCGGCCTATTTTGCTAACAAAAACTTGCTTAGGGAACACTGCTCGTGAAACACAATGACGGTGAAACGCACACTAGTGTTTACATGACACTTACAAACTTAAAATAAGCAACCCTATGCTCACAGACAATTTCGAAATTCGAAAACAGACGTTTTAATCAACCACTGGGACAGTGTGGCTAGACATCGCATTGGAATAACGTTAAGCGACCCCCACCTAGAACTACAATCTGAATGGTCGGTCGGTGGAATCGTATGCAAAGCGAAAATATGCTTCCGGGAAAGTATTTTTTACCTTCATGCTCATTGACTCCTCAAGAAAAGTAGTTTTGGTTACACTTGTACGCTGATACCTTACGCGGGTCGCAGCGATACACCGTGGCGGGCCGCCATTTGGTGACCCCTGGTCTAGAGTAAAGCAATTTGTAGAAATGAGACAAATCGATTTACAGTACAATTTACGAATTCCCTTTTTCAAGGATTGGCAATTATTGAAAAACGAATAGGTCATAATGGTTGTATAATTCAATGAAAAACTGACGTTATATCGTTGACTAATAAGTTATTGATTTAACGAAAACAAACCACAGGTGCAAAACACAGATGCGACAGAGGCAAAAACAATTTAGTAGGCTTTTTTAGTAGCCTACAGTAGACTTGCAAAAGAGAAAAAAGCCAAATATTTACAAACGAGTCACAAAATGAATGCAGAGGGCTTAAATAAGAAATTTGGTAGTAACATTGGGTAAATCTAGGTTTTTCGGTCTGTAACTTTTCTTTGATTCAAAAAGTTGCTTAGCCTAGCCTATACAGCTCAACATAAAATTCCAAAACTAGCACAAACACGATGGCTGGCTTTCTCGAGAACAGGTCGTCAGCACCATATTAGAGCAGTGGGAAGCGCTGGTTTTGTATTTTCAGTCTCAATGAAAGACTGACAAGGTTGATGATGCAAAACGGATTTATGATGCACTTGTTAATCGTGGAACAAAGCATATGCTCGTTTTTTTGCAATATGTTCTTAAAAAGGTAAATAGTGTCAACCTGGAATTCCATTGTGAGCATTTTCGTCTGCACAAGTTGTATTTTATGGTTTCTACAGAATACATATAGAAATATTTTGAGTCTTTTCATCAGAGAAGATTACATCATGCACAGAAAATTAAGAGAAATAGATCCAAGCAATGCTGAAAATCATAGGAACATGTCAGCACCTTGGTGGACGAACAACGGCCCTGTTGGAACAGGAACCCCATTTGTTTTTGTATAGTTATATGCCATAATAACTACCAACAGAAGCATGTATATTTGTATAGCCTAATTATATATCCGTGTTACAATTTGCAGCTTTATGAGGCTTCTGTGTAATGATATAAAGTAGTGTTAAAAGCACATTTTTTACGTCACCTAAACCGTAGCTTATGATTGGTTGGCGGTTTCATTCTAGTCATTTTCAGTGGCAGAATTTCGACTTGTTAAAGTGGCTACCGAAGAGAAAGGTTTGATTCAGTTGAAGCAAGAAACAGTTGGTTTAGCTTTCAATTCTGCTTGGTTTCATCAGACAAATGTTTGTTTCTGTCCGTGTCTTCTGAGTTTGAAGAAAGCATCAGCTTCGATTGTGCTGCAGCGAGAAATGGCTGATTGGGAAATTTTCATGATCAAGTTGCTTTAAAGGTTTATCAACAAAGAAATCAAAGTTTATTTTAATTTGAAAGCTCTAGTTAGTTTAATGTTTTACCAAAAGTTTAGTTTCTACCTGCAAAGCTAGCCTAAGTACTTTATCCTAATTTGATAAAACTTCGGAGCCGTTGAAGACAAAACTTGTGATTTTGTGACCAGCTAAAAAAAGTTGGTGTTTTTTCACAATTCGCCCTGTTGGTCAACTGGTGATGACGTCATCAAACGTCACACACGTTGGAATGGACTATTATAAAGGAGGAAGTACGGGGTGGAAATGCACTGAAAAACATCTGAAGGAAATTGTCTCCCATTTATTTATTATTTCATATTATTCATTCATTTATTTGTGTTCAATGTTTAATTATTTTGTGGTTAGAACCAAACTGTGGTTTTAGATTACAACCTGGTTAGCCGAGCTAATATTGATTGATATTATTCCTGCATTGTTAGATAACAATGATGATCACTCCATCATCGCCATCTCAAAGATCTTGCGCGAAGGCAACGACTTGAAAGTGGCAGTCACAGCAGGACATCATTTTGATGGAGGGAGGATAAATATGGGATCCTCCAACACTCAAAATGACATCCATGCTGTGATGTCATTCATCAAGTCGATGCCGACGCGGATTGGAATCCTTGCTCTGTCCAAGTGCCTCATGAATTCCAACCGATTTCGTCCATGGAAGGAAGCGATCAAATCCATGCCTGGATCCGTGAGTCATGTTTAACTTTTATAACCAATGCATTGATTCATGGTCAGTTGTTACGTTGATTCAACGTCGCATTACGTTGTTTTAACATCTGAGTTTCAACAAGTTTCACAAAGTAAGTAGTCCAGATGTTAAAGGGCTTTACATTGACTTAATTGGTGTAAAGCTGAAATTTTGCACATTGGTTCTGTTCGTTGTGTACAATGACCAAAAAAAAATTCCCGAGAAAATTCTTTGGGGTAAAAAAGCTATCCGCTATTTTCGAAATTCCGCCATTTTTTCAAAATGGCGGATGTACAAATACTGAATTATTCAATTTTATGAAATTATTACACTTACGGTGTTGGTGCTCATTTAAAAGTAAATTTCATACTGCAATTATTTTGCATTGGCCAAGTTTTAGTCCGCCGTGATTGCCTGAAGAAGTTTGCGGATACACGGAAAAAGGGTTCAGGGAAAATGCCTGCAAAGAAATTACAATCTGTGACAAGGAAATTCAAGCTTCTGAAGCCTCCAGTATACTGCGTCAAAAGGGTGCTGATAGGATTAATGCTGCCAGTAGGCTACTAATAGAGGGGACAACATTGTTGCGACAGCTGGTCGAAAAGTACACATAGACTGTCGTAAACGTTACATCAACCCAATCGATATACAGCTTAAGAAGAACAGGGAGAAAAGTGGGTCCTGCGTCATGAGGAAACGAAATGTTCGAATTCTTGATGGCAATTTCCACAGTAAGACTCATTGTTTGTTTTGTGAGACTCGAGTTCTCACGGACAGACCTGGCTTTAGTTTTGTTAAAGCAGATGTTTTTGCAAAAACTATAGTAGAGTGTTGTGAGAGACGTTCTGACGATTAGTCATTCGCCGTGAAAGGTCGTGTTGAATATTACGGTGGCGATTTGCATGCTGCAGACTGTTTATACCATCATTCTTGAAGTGTTAATTTTATATATGGATTTAACGTACCCTTGCAATGCGGCAGAGTACCTGAGACAAAACGTTGAAAATCTGGGCGACCGAAGGATGAGGAACAGGACCAGGCATTTCTAAAGATGTGTTCCCATCTTGAACAGAATGATGAACAGTTAACAATATCAGACCTCAGATATAAAATGAAGATATTTTTAGCAAATGATGATTGCCTTCCTTATGGATCAAAATATCTGAAAACGCAATTATAGAAACAGTACGGTGAATCTATTTATATAGCTGAAAGTCAGGGCCTTCGTGACATTGTCACCATGAGTGAGAAAATATCCGAAATCCTCCGATCTCATTACCTAAAAACAAGGCATGAGGATGATGAAAATTCACAAAAGAGAGAAGTAATTAAAACTGCGGCAAGGCTCATCAAAAATGATGTTCCATCTGTTAATGATCACTATCCAAGCACAGACGCACTCAATAATAATAATAATCGTGTTTTATTTGCGCCCATTGCCATACATAACATGTAGTAACACTGCTATCACAGATGCTATTACAACAGACGACAGGAAGCAGCGAAGTGACATATAGTCTTTGAGTCAGCTGCTCCCCTGATTTTGGCTTGCCATTAAGTATCTTTGCCAAGACACAGCCACGTGCTCTGGAGCGGTGTCGAACTCTCGTCCTTTCGAACGTCGCGCAGACGTTCTCCCCACTCGGCTACGCAACCGACACTCAATCTCGGTCCTGCTCTAATGTACTTACCTGAAACTTTGCGAACACTGTTGAGTTCCTTGTTTGTAGGAAAAGACACAAAGCGAAAGGTTGCAAGTATTGGCCAAGCTGTCAGACCACGAGCGGTGATTGCACCATCGCAAATTGGTCTTGCTGTTCAAGCACATCATTTGTACAGGTCGAGATTTCTTGTTGATACTTTACACAATATGGGATATTGTTCTTCTTACGCAGAAGTCCAGAGGTTTGATAAGAATGCAGCTGATTGTGTAGCGTCACAATCCATTGTTCTAGAGAACATAGACCTACTCGAAAGCACAATGTTATTTGCAGCTGACAATGTTGATCATAATATTATCACCCTTCTTCTTCTTCTTTCGTTTGACACTAGATCAAATCAAATTTCAGGGCAGGTGATGGAGAGCCAGGTGAGTGTAGCTTCGTCCAGCGTTGCTATACCATGCGTTCCATTTGGTGCCTTATAGATCGGACATTCGAGAACGACATGGTCAGCAGTTTGTTCCTCCGCACCGCATTCGCAGGCCGGTGAGGGAGCCAAACCCCACTTGTGCATGTTGGAATGGAAGCGACCGACTCCGGTTCGGATTCTGTTGAGCTTAACCCAAGTCGGCCGAGGCAGGTCCATACCAGGGGGGCGCCCCACCGGGTGAGGTATAAAACGATGTAGTTTCGTGTCGGTGGCACACCACGCTGCATTCCAATTGTCTTCCATGAAGTGTGCTGCGCTGATGGCATGATCGCTGAACGGATGTAGTAATTCAACAGCAGCTGGCACAAAGGGGTGTCTTGACTTTAATTGCCGGGGAGATTCCTGAGGTGGGATGTTGAGTTTTGCATGAAGCAAGTGGTTAGGATCCCCCGCCCGGCGAGCCAGGTGTATAAGGGCTCCCTTTCGGCGAAGCTCAGCAGGTTGGATGCCTGCGAGGATTGGTAAATACTCTGTTGGAGTTGGGCGCAGGCATCCAGTTACAGTTCGCAATGCGGATGATGATAAGGGCCTTTTGTCGTTGAGCTATTCTTTGTACGACGTCGATTTTAGCAGTCGTAAGGCCTTCAACGTTAAGCTGTAGGATGTTGGGACTTCTGGCTTCTTTCTTCGAACTCTGGGGCCGAGGGTTTATCCTTTTAACCCCCCAGAGACGCTCTGATGTGTCTCTGTTTGTTGTCATTAGCCTGTTTTGTGCAGTTACCGGGACTCACCACGAGGAGGTTGACAACATGAGTCCCAATCACCCTGAATGGGAAGGGGACAATCCACGGGATGGGAATGATTGCTGCCTTGACACCGGGTCACCCTGAATGGGAAGGGGACAATCCACGGGATGGGAATGATTGCTGCCTTGACACCGGGTCATAAAGCAAACCGTATGATTCCAAGGCACAACATATCACAACTCAACATCACAGAGAAGACTAGGATTGAAATCATGCAACTCCGCTTTGCCAATGAAGCGCAGAAGACATCACTGGCTGGTTATGTGCCTTTGTCTCAGGATCAAACCCTAAGGAATATTGTGAATGGTGTTGTGGCCGAGGATGACGTTAATGTACATAAACTCGAATCATGATGAATATGAACAAACAAAAAATGATCAACCTGATCAGTAAAGCACTTCGGGGTAGCCTAAAGGCTGCGAAGTGGTCAATGCCCCAGGGGATGCTGATGTTCCGATTGTGAAGGCTGCTGTGTTCTTCGTGCTGTGTCACACTCGACAACGTTGATTGGAGAAGACACAGATCTGTTAGTCCTGCTTCTTCAATGTGCGCAACAAGCAAACAAAGATCTATATTTCCGTTCCGACAAGGCAAATGCTGACAAAGTGTATCATATAAACGAACTGAAAATGGTGGTGGGTGAAGAATTATGCTCCCAGTTACTTTTTATACATGCCTACACTGGATGTGACACAAAATCAAGAACCTTTGGTGTGGGTAAGAAAATCTGTCTATCACAAGCTGGTAAAGTGTGATACTACTCTGAAAGACTGTGCCAATTACTTCCTTCTTCCAAAGCAGACAGCAGCATTCATTGTGAACAAAGATTGTCAAGCGATGGCTTTGATTTTTGGGGGCACGCGGACGGATTCCCTCTCGTCATTGCGCTACAGATACTAAGAAAACAAGTACGGTAGTCTCTTCCCAATCATTTGTGACACCAGAACGCTTACCACCTACTTAGTCATCAACAAAATTTCACTGTCTACTAAGGGTTCACTACCAAATAATGGTCTGGCTAGGACAGGAGTGTGATATGGAAACTTGCGGGTGGGGTTGGAAATTGGAAGGCAGTCAGTTTGTGACAACAGAGTCGGACATGAATGCGGCCCCAGATTGCCTCTTATAGATTATCTACTATTCTACTGCAACTGCACAACTCCCCGTAGCACTGCCAGGTGTAGCTGTAGGCAGAATAGCCTAATCTACCCTGTACCTCAGCATGTAGACAGTGCAACTTGATGCCTGTGACAATACGTACAATCAGTCATTACTGGACGAAGATGATGACCAGGACTTATTAAGCAACTGAACGTAAATAACTTAATAAATGGTGTTTGATTCTTGTACTGCCAGTGTTTCACTATTGGTTTTGTTTCATATAAGTCTTTCCATTAAACTAATGAGTTAATTTCCTTTTGATTTGTTTTAATGAATTCCTTACCACCTTAAACCCAGAGATAGACGCCAGAATTAGAGCTCTAGCATGAATAGGAAGTGAATTATTGTCATTATACTGTTTTGGCGGCCATCTTGAAATGACAATTTTCCGGTGCTCTGATTCTCGTAAATTTTTAATATATTATTCTTGATGATAAATAGCCTACTAGAAAAAACCGTTGGAAAACCTTTTGTAGAAATTTTTTGGGGTCAAATATTGACCTGACTATAAGTGAACAAAATTGTCGTTTATGGAACTATTATACATTAGCGCAGGGGTCACCAAACTACAGCCCGCGGGCCGGAACCGGCCCGCCACGTGCTGCGGAAATAACAGTTGCACTACAACTGTTGAGCAAAAAAGTTATCAAACTTTTTGTAAAGGACTGACGTTGCTGTTTATCATTAGGCCACCACAAAAGGGCAGCCTAGGCCCAATTTGGAAAGATGTAATGTTTTTTCAAGAACCCCATGCCCTGTAGTGTATCACAGCAGGGCCTCAGGGGATAACTTTTCCAGCAACCTTTCGATTTTCATCACAACTTTGCTATTCCACAGCTGACTTTGTTATTTATTGTGCTCAATTCAAGTCAATGGAGATTGTAAATAATTGTATATCTTTTCGTAATTTGCATCCGGCCCGTAGCTGTTAATCTGGCAGCAATCCGGCCCTCAGAGAAAAAAGTTTGGTGACCCCTGCATTAGCGTAGGCTATTATATAATATTTTGTTAATGTCACTTCGTTCAAAGCCAAATAGACTTGTTATTGAGTACCTGCTTGCTTATTAATTGTGACAATAATAATATCATATTTTAAAGAAGCGGTCGATACTTCGGAAAAATATTCAAATTTTGTTTATCCGCCAATTTGAGAAAAAAAATGGCGGATTTTCAAAAAAGGCGGATAACATTTTTTTCTCCAAAAGATTTTCACGGGGATTTTTTTTGTCCAATATACACACTGAACAGAACCAATGTGCAAAATTTCAGCTTTACACCAATTAAGTCAAGGTTCGGCCCCTTTTTTCGCTTCAACGACTGGACTAAAGCTCGAGTTTCCAATTTTAATGATTTTCTAACAATTCTTGTTAACATAAAATAAATAAACAAAAAGTTACAACATAAATACATTGTTTATGTTTAATTGTTGAATCATAATTAATTTGTGTTTAGATTGTTCGGATGTATCTCGATGACAACCTCCTATCTCTCGATGACGTCATTGAGGTGTTGCACAAGGTTGAGGGGCAAGTTGATATGTCGCATTCCCTCGATGATGGAGATGGGAGGAGGGGGAGAGAACCGAACATGAAGGAAAGATCCAAGCTACAAAAATTATTGGATCGGCCGGACAATAAAGTGAGAGTTGTTTACGTTGTATCAACGTTATAACAATTGATTGTGTCAACATTAAATCAACGTCAATTATTCGCTTTATCTTTTACAGAAGTTGGTGATCTTGCTTGATGGCGATCGTTTCCTCAAGCACAAGGATTGTTGATGTTTCTATTTATTTGTTGATGTTTATAATAAAATTATGTTATCAAGTGATTTTGTTTGGTTGAGTTAAAAATACAACAACAAACTGCTTGTTTACATCAGGTGACGTAACATCAACAAAAATGTTTATAATATTATCAAACCAAGGTTTGTTTATGTTTTTCAACTTGAGGTCGACAAACATCAACAAAAGTAAGTTTGTTTCTAAAACTTGTTCATTTTTATGAAATAATTTCAATGAAGAATTCAAACTAAGTTGTTTGTTTGCAGTGTTGCCAGATTAGATAATTATTTAAATTTTTTATGAGTCGTATCTAAAAGTAACCATCGAAATGAGCCACATTGTAGGTGATGTTGAATCTATTCATTTGTATACAGTGTTGCCAGATTAAATTTTCTTTTTTTTAAATCGGAGACCTGCAAGCGTTTACCTCTAAATAGCCATTGTCAGGGTTGCCAATTCCGTTCGGATTAGTGTTGCCTATTAAAGATTGAGGTACAGTGAGGGCAACATTATGATCCGATAACAAAAGTAGCGCGCTACTGTCAAGAGGTGCACCAAAGTACTTATTGTCAGGGTTGCCAGTTTTATTCAGACTAGTTTTGTCGATTGAGGTAAAGGTACAAATAATGCTATAACCATTCAAAATGTTTGCCAATCCCTAAAATGGCCGACATTGCCTGAAGAGTTGCCAGTTCTGCGGTTTTAGCCTAAAATTAGACTACTTTTGCTTCGTAGTCGGCGAGAAAATTATGCCATCTACGAATTGCGGTAGGCTATTATTGATTTTTTTTTCGTTTGGAACTGGAACCGACTTTTAATGGATAAATACTATTTTTACTTGAAATGATCCTGCAATACCGTCAATGGGTATTTAGAGGTAGATACCCCTGCAAGTAGATTTTAAGATTAAAGAAAGAAGGTAATTTTTCTTAAATGTGTAACAGAAGGAAAATTATTGAACTGTAGCGGACGGCGAGTGGTCTGAACATCTGCTCATGTATAACCTAGCTGTAGTTGCTATAGCAACAACCCGGGTACCAGCGCGTAGCGGGGATGATCTTGAGAACAATACCTTACTTCCTTTGCGAGTATGAGTTTATTGCAAAGAAATGAATGAACTTCCACGTCGGAACGTAACTGTAGCCAAATAATGCCTTGAATTCAAATAGAACGAGCTAAACTAATTCAGACCATAAAAACTGCACTACAACCATAATTAAACCAATATCATGATTTCCAAGAAAGGAATCCGTGGCAAACTGATTGAGAAAGTAAGGCACCACACAACTGGTCGACAAAAAAAAACATACTGAAAAGTCACAAACTGAACTGTGTTTCACGCTGAACGATTGATTTTAAAGGGGCTTATTGCTTCAAGCAATGCAGCATGTGTCAAATGCGCAATGTTACAACAACGTAAAACTACGTATGTAAATCAAACCGAAGAAACGCCCTAATCTTCAGCCAGCGTTCCAAATTCCTAACAAGTACAATTTTCACAATGGCAATTATACTAAGGCAAACACGAAAAGGGCCGCAGATGCTACAGACACCCCCGCAAGAAGGCAAACGGGGTGGCCGTTTGGCTTCTGATGAAGCTGTCTGCAGCGAGGACATGAAGCAGGAGAGGCACACAATGCGTAGTATAACCAGCATCTCATAGTACATCGCATAATACATCACGCAGAAATGACACACGGTGAACAACAAGACGGGGTCGGATCCCCTCTGCACGGCGCGAGAGCTAACAGTTCCTCTGATTCCAGGGAGCGGCTGGTCGGCTCTCGATTGGTTGAAGCAGAGGTCTCGTGCGGCGGACATCCGGCCACGATGATTCCTAATTAACACAAAAAATGTGGAAGGTTACAATTATTGACAATGACAAACACAATCTAAACGCTACGCAATGACGATCTAATCGCTACGGTTATTACAGGTTAACACTGTGGAAGCAGTTAATGTCTATATGCAGTACACGAAGCCTACGTAGTTGTGAAAAGTGACGAAGCATGTCAGAGAGCACAGAGCGCACTCTCTCCACGAAACGGAGGGCAGTCCGAACAACGGCCGTGCGAAGCAGTCGCACGAACTGCCACACACCGCGGCGCGAGAGCAAAGCGTCATGACAGCAGGATGGGAATCTCTAACTAAACGGGGAAGGTGAAAAAACGGACAAACATTTTAATTAAACCAGACCAGGACTGTAACGCCAGCAGACAAACCAGAGGGAGCGACGAGGCAAGAAGTGCCCAGCCTCAGGACAACCTGCAAGTACAGGGACTGACTCAGCATAATAGCTATACGAAGCGACTACATGAGGAACTGGTCCAACAGTGCAGGAAGCGGCGAACAAGTGACTGCGAACAACATGTCATTAGTTATATGCATGACATGTCAGTGAAGACTGTGGCTTCACAGCAACGCTTAATGAGACGGACAGTGAAACCTAGAAGATACACATTAAATACAACCCGCTGAGACGACACGCCAGCGAAGACAATCAGCGTATAAGCCCCACCTTAACAAGC
Source organism: Aplidium turbinatum (assembly GCF_918807975.1). Taxonomy (NCBI): domain Eukaryota; kingdom Metazoa; phylum Chordata; class Ascidiacea; order Aplousobranchia; family Polyclinidae; genus Aplidium; species Aplidium turbinatum. The sequence goes on from NC_137480.1 coordinate 24,602,864, forward strand.
AAGTTCCTAACAGTGGCTACAAAGATGAACAACAAGGCGCGACGTGAACAAACTGACCTCCGGATGACCAGTGGTCAGACAAGGATTATAACAAGGTACTATGTAAAGGAAGTGTGCTGCGTCGCACGCCTACATGAAGGAAGCGCAGCTCCTAAAGACAACTACAGAGCAGGGAACTGCTAAACGAGCGAGTGATTAACTGAGGAAATGTATGCAGTTTCAAGTCTTACTCAGGACTAAGAAATGGTTGCAGTTTCACGTCGTGCCCAGGACGGAGAGCTACTGTAATTAATTCGATAACTGTATCCAAGAACGGTGACTAACTAAGGAAAGATGGAATGAATGGATGCAGTTTCACGTTGTGCCCAGGACTGAGAGCCGGTTAAGATAGATCATAGTCTTTCAAGTATGCGGGCGCGCCGATGTTCCTACCGGCACGGGAGACGACGGAACTGCAATGACGCTCGCCAACGTCCACAAGCGGGGACCCGGAGCGTTGCGCATCTCCGCGTTCTACGATGGGACCAGGTCTGGTCTGAGGCGAGAGCACCTCCGAGTTCTCTATTCCTGCTATGGAGTGAAGCACCGCGGCTTTAAGTCTATCGATCGATACCGTGTCAGTCCTGCCATTGATGCTCAGGGTGAAGTACTTATCATTGCGGTTGAAGATGAAACTCGGTCCTTGATATGACCGTTGTAGGCTGGCCAACACTTTGTCCGTTCGGACGAACACGTGCGTGCATGAGAACAGGGCGTCGTCTAGAAAGGTTGCTCGCTTATTGGGATGCCTAGGGCGAGTGTAGCGAAGTGTTTGCATGAAGTAGGCTATGACAGGTTCTGAGCATACAGTGAGTGTTGAATGTCCTCCCCGTCACGAGCATGAAGAATTTGCCAGGAAGCCTTAGTGAAGTGCCCATAGTCATTTGCGCAGCTGAACAGGATAGGTCTTCTTTCAGCGCAGAACGCAGTCCTAACATACGAGACCCAGATTACTACACCAGGCAGCGGGGTTGTGCTGCATTTTTAAAGAAACTTTTAGACTCCGGTTGAAGCGTTCATTGATGCCGTTGGACGCAAGGTGGTATGTCGTGGTGTGCACAATCTTACTTCCCAAGAATGTGGCCATTTCGTGCCATAGGACAGAGGTGAACTGCCTACCACGATCCGATGATATTACGCGGGGCTCCGAACCTGGAGACCCAATGCAGTATGAATGCGTCGGCACAGATCTTCGCGCTGACCTCTGGCAGGGGTATGGCTTCCGGCCAGCGAGTGAATCTATCGATGACGGTTAAGATGTAACAATATCCACCTGAATTCGGAAATGGGTCCTACCAGATCAACGTGCACATTTGAGAAACAAGCCTCAGGAGCGTTAAAGTGCTGCAGTGGGGCAACGTTATGGCGTCCTATTTTGGTCTGCTGGCAGGGCAAGCATTCCCTACACCATTGCCGTAAATCGGACCTCATTTTCGGCCAGACGAACCGTTCGGCTACAAGATTACGGGTTGCTCTAATTCCCGGATAGGCCAAGTTGTGTAACGTTTGAAACACGAGGGGTCTGTACAATTTAGGCACTAGAGGTCGGTACCTCCAGGTACTGATGTCGCAAATTAAGGAGACCCCGTGGTCGGGTAAACTTTTTCCTTCTAACTTCAAGGAGTGTTCGGATCTGCAGAATTCAGCCACTGATTTGTCATCCTCCTGCTCAATGGCTAGTTTGAGTAAGTTAATACCCGGAAAGTTTTCGAAGATAACGTTTATCTGTGGGCGACTTAAGCATTCAGCTAGCCTACAACGTTATCTTCTCCCTTTATATACTGTAAATTAGACGTGAACTCCGAAATATAGGAGAAATGTCGAGACTGCCTACCTGTAGCATGGGCTAGCGTACCCTTGAAGGCGGTGATGAGAGGTTTGTGATCCGTAAATATGGCGAACTTGCGACTTTCCAGGAAGTACTTAAAGTGACTTAAGGCGAGGTATATTGCTGACAACTCACGTTCGAATGTAGAATAGTGTTGCTGAGTATTATCCAGACATTTAGAGAAGAAGGCGATGGGCATGTGTTTGTCATCAATTTTTTGTTGGACGACAGCCCCGACGGCGGCGGAGGATGCATCTACGACGAGAGAGGTCGCGGTGTTGGGGGCTGGATACGCTAACAGTGAAATGCTTTTTAAACCCTCCTTAGACCTATCGAAGGCTGAAATTGCATCGTCGGTCCAGGGTATCAGTTTCTGACCGGATAGTTTAGGAGTTAAGATGCCGTGTAGCGGATGCAAGAGCCAAGCACAGTCGGGGATGAATTTACGATAGAAATTTACCATGCCAAGATACCTCCTGAGCTGCCCCGCCTGCAGTGGGCGCTGAAACTTCTGGATTGCTTCCACCTTTCCAGAAAGGGGTTGAATGCCTTCAGATTTGACTTCGTGGCCTAAGAATTTTACCTTCGAAACACCAAACACACATTTCCCCTTATTCAGAATGAGCCCGTAGTGAGTCAGGCGTCGAAAAACTGCCCTCAGGTGGATCACATGTTCTTCCTTGTTTTTGGAGAAGACACATCGTCGACATAGCAAAACACGAAATCCAATCCACGCAAAACCTTGTTCATGAAGCGTTGAAACGTTTGGCTAGCATTACACAGACCCATGCTTAATTTACAGAACTTGAAGCCGCCAATGGGCGTAACGATAGCAGTTTTAGAATGTCCCGTTCGGCGACACGAATTTGATGGTAAGACTTGAACAAGTCCAAACTAGAGAAGATGGTAGAACCATGCAACGCGTCGACGAAATCGTGCAAGAAGGGTAGCGGATAAGTGTCGCGCCGGGTCTGACGGTTGAGATTTCTATAGTCCTCCGTGATGCGGTAACGACCTGTGTCCCCTTTTGGGACCATGTGAACAGGAGAGGCCCAGAGAGAGTTAGAAGGGCGAATGACAACGAAATTTAGGAGGTGCAGTATCTCCTCGCGCAGATGTATTAACTTTTCGGGCGATAACCTGCGCACGCGCGACGCTGTGGAAGGACCAGAAGTGAGAATGTGATGACACGTTTAGTGTTTAGACGGACGATAATAATTTTCCGGAGCAAAAACCTTTGGGAACTCGACGTTTAAGAATGCGTAGGCGCCCAGCTCGGCAGCATTGGAATCTTTGCCTCTTAATCCGCTAGAGGGTGCTGTGTGTCGCATGCGATTAACATGGTTATCACGATTCGGCATGATCAGACGCCTATTAGGGATATCAATGGACAGGCCAAAATGTAATAAAAAGTCTATGCCTATTATGGGTACAGGTAGATCAGCGAGCTTAAAAATCCATTCAAATTCGACGGGTAGACCGATTGAGAGCCGCTTGCGCACGCTACCGAACACCTGAATGGGCGAGCCGTTCACGGCGGTGAGAACACTAGAGGGTTTAGCACAATTAACCCTTATTAGCACAGGGATTTTAGGTAACTTAATCGGCACAGATGTTGACAAATTGTCAACATGGCATTTCCTTGTGTTTTTCGATACAAATGCGCTGTTTTCAAAGTGAAGTTGTTACTTTAGATGATTTGATGTTGATAAAACCTTAACAAAACAATCATTAATTCTAATTGGGAGGTCTGCTTCCTCCCCAGGACATAGTTTTAGCTTACTAGCTCTCAGATAAAATGCAAAGAAGTATTAACAAGCGAAGTTTTGCCACGTATATTTCAAACACAAAAACGAACAAACGTGGAGCACTACAACAAATCATTCAGCATCCTAGCAATATTGGATCTTCTGAAGTTTTTTGTGTCGTGGGCAAACCCGCGGCTACAAGTGACACATGCATATCGAGTATGCTTTGCAGATCTGCAGCATCTTCCCGGTTTGATACTTTGAACTGTGCGATGGAAAGTGCTTGAAGTAGCAGCATCGATAAACCCCAACTTTTCGGCAAGTAGTTTAGTTTCTCCAGCCAATTTTCTTTTGTTGACATACGGTTGAGCAAGCTGAAAGCTAAGTTGTTTGAGAAAATCTGTTTTTTTGCTGCTTTTCCCATTGCCCCTCATTATGAGAAATGCGTTGTTACGGGCAACATTTATCAAATTGTAATTTATAATCATTGGCCAACAATTTGTTTTCCTCAAGTAATTGAATTCTTCACAGTTTTCATTAAGAGTGTCAACTCCACCATTATGTTTGTTATAATGCATGATAACTGTAGGTTTCTTGTGAGAGTCAGTGATGGAAACAGAAGAGTGTGAAGAAGAAATCATGAGGACATTCCTGTTTCGTTTTGGTGCATATGACAATAGCATAATCTTGTTCAAATGGTCATACAACGCTTCAGTACTTTCCACCTCTCTTCTCTTGCTGATTTGAGCTGCGATGGAACTTCACGGCGACTAGCCATTACTGTTCCTACCAATGTAAGATTTTAAAGCAAAAGATTGCAAACCAAACTATGAGATGTAAAACATCTGACAACGTATATATCCCGACCACTACCAAAGTAAACAGAACACAGGTTCATCACTATATCATTTGCAAGATTTCTGTGAGGAGCCGAGTCGAGTTCACTTCCGGAATAAATAATGCCACTTAGAGCAAAACCTGATGTGGCTTCACATAGCCAAAAGAACTTTACACCATATTTCCTTGGTTTCGATTGTATGTATGTTCTTCCAGGAATTTTGCCTCGATATCTGACCAGTTGTTCATCCACAGTCTATGCTTCCTTAGGGATGTAGGCGTTGTGCAGATTGCTGTTGAATGCTTCCCACACCTCTCGAATAGCAGCTAAACTGTCGTCCCTTTGTCTTTCTGGTCGATTGCGATAGTTATCAAAACGCATGCATCGTAGCAGAAATTTGAATCGATTTAGTGCCATAGCCACTCCATAAAATGGCCTACTATCAAGAGGATCCCACAATTGACATAAATCGGTGAAGTTATCTTTGTCCAAGCCAGCACGTATCATAATTGCAAGACCAGCCTCAACTTCTTCAATTGTGAAGTTTTTGTGTTTAGAATTAGGCAACAGCTTACATCCGTGTCTCATGTCCCTTGCTTTTCTGTTCGTCTCACGTATTATCTGAAGTATAATTTCAGGCCGATAAAATAATTTGAAGGCATGCAATTAAAGTTCAGGAGCAGCATCAATCCGAAGCTGTTGCGTCAAAATATTTCTTCTTCTGAACTTGCCTGGAAAAGGATTTGCATAATAGGTTGCATTGCCAGCTGTTATTGGTACTTGATCTTCATCTTCTGAGGAACCATCATTAGATTCTTGATTTGTATCACCACCAGTCTCGTCATCTTCACTTTCTTCCTCAAAGACATCTATATCGGACAGTTCCTCCTCTTCCAAAGGCAGTTCATTAACATCTGGTATGGACTCACATTCACTACTACTTTTAGCCTCAGCATAAGAGTCGCTATCAACATCATCTGAAGTTATTTGCAGTTGTCTTAGGGCCTCTTGATATGAAAATCTTCTCTGTCTGTCTATCAGTAAATTTGCACCTTACTGTAATTAACCGAAACAACCTTTGAATTTCAAATAGTTAGCATTTCATGTAAGAGCTAATACACATGTAAAGTCTTGTAAAAGCTAGTTAGAGCTAAGGCAAACGTTTCCAACACAATTGCTTAGGCAGTATTTTTCTTCTGAGTTATATCAACTGGCAGTCTAACTCCTCCTAGACTGGCAGTCTAACTCCAAATGGCAGTCTAACTCCTCCTGGCAGTCTAACTCCAGTCTGAGTAGGACCTACTCAGATAGCTTTTCACTAAATACACGTGCAACTTTCCTGCACGTCGCCGGTTATCACTTTGTGATAAAAGCTACCTACTGTATAAGGGTTTTAAATTTCAAACTCCTTTAGTTTCTGATTGTTGACATTTTGTCAACAGATGTGCCGATTAAGGTAAAACGCAAATAACTCATTGTGGAAACAATTTAACGTTTTGAAATCGCTACAGCAGTAAGCTACTCAGAAGTTCTCCTTCGTCACTGAATGTTGTTGAGCTAGTGCATAAGGGGCGAGAGCAATCTCACACAAAAAAGTCGATGTTGACAAAATGTCAACGCATGTGCTGATAAGGGTTAAAGGAACGGCAAGGAAGTATGCTTCTACTACCAGTGTCAATAAGAAAAGTTAGATTCGTATACGGGTCGTAGTGCCGAAGCATCGCCGCGAAGTTTAAGCTGATGGTCCCCACTTCGCCCGCTCTGCTGAAGTGGGACTTGACACGTTTTTTGCTCCTTCCCAATTGCAAGGAGGGGCGCAGCGACGAGCCCTAGGACCAAACCTATTGTAATAGAAACAGAATGAGGGGCGATCTTGAAGATCGTCACGTAGGGGCGTGTGCCTCCGAGCGGCGAGAGAGGGGGACGCCGGAAAGCCAGGCGTCCTAAAATTACCAGAGGTCGCGCTACCGGAAGAGTTCATCCTGCAGTCAAATGATTGTACAGATAATGCGGCGACACGCCTATCCAAAGATTGATTAATGTCTGCCTGCGGGGAAAGACTGTGTGGACCCTGGACGACGGCAACGTCGCCGCTTGAAATTATAACAATTTCCTTCTTCTTTTTTGTGTCAATTTGCAACAATATTATCAACGCAATACTTTCTTTTGTGTAACTATTTGAATGAGAGAGTGCAGACTCGACGACCTCCTACGCCTTCAGGGCTACGGTCTTTCGCACTCTCTCATTGGATGCACACTGTCAGTTTTTGTTTTATGTGTGTTTCGGCGTTTCGCATCCAAACAAAAATAAAATGACCATCCATCCATCCATCATCCGCTCGGCGCGCTAACGTATCCAAATTATCGCCCGCATGTGCGGCTAGAATGCGCCTAACGTCGGTCGGCAACTTGCCCAAAAACAATTCACGCAACAAAGATGTATTTTGTCTAGCAGCATTACCCAAAAGTCGTCTTATTTTAGCTAAATGAGTCGAGGGCCTTTCGGCTCCTGTGGAACAGGGCACTCACACGGTCCCCCTCGGTGAGACCAAACTCGCGCAGGAGGGCCCGATTGAGCATAGCATAGGGGTCGTCACAACCGTCACGGTCGACCACGGCGTCGGCGACCCTATGCAATTGTTGCTCGTTGAGTGCCTGTATAACTAAGTCATATCTTTCGTCAGTATCATCAATGGTCTTATTTCTAATGAAGCTTTCGACTAACTCGATCCAAAGGGGTACGTCCGTCTCAAAGAACTTCGGCAATGACATGCCGCAGGGCTAGAATCAGGGATATCTAAAGAAGGGGATACGAAGGCTCAGAGCGATTGCTGATTCTCATGACAGTAGAAGGGCGGTAGTTGGTACCGCGTTAAACATGCAGTTCTTTTTAAACTTGCAGAAAGTTTTGTAGTGCAGCTGGTACATTCAGCTACACAAGACAGTTAGCAAGTGTTATGTAGAACATATTTAAAAAATAATTGTTTGAAAAGACAGTTGAAAGGTTACCAGTTTAGCTGTTTTTTTAAAAAACCTTTGCAGTTGGCTAGGTGTAAAGCAAGTATACGGGTAGTTGAATTAACAAGTGATTATGAGCATTCATTGAATATCCATACCTGGTTGTAATAGTGCAATGCAGGTTACCATAAAAAAGTTTATTAAATTACTATATGTGCCAATTGTGATTTTAGCATAAACAGACATTATTTAAGATAAATAGAAGCCCTTCTATTGTCAGACGTAATAAAAGCCTTTGTATCCCCTTCTCTAGATATCCCTGCCTAGAATGCCTGCAGACACCACTGTCCAGTGCCTGGAGGGAGTCGTCCGGACGGGGGCGAAACACGTTTTCATCACTGCTGTCAAAACGCCCCGATCGCGAGCCACGAGTGAGGCAACGACCAAAGACGGCAACGGCGAGGGAGATTAAGAGGCTTATGGCCATTACGGTAATGTCAAAATAGTATTCAAACATCATGAATTATTGTCACTTAACTTGAATCCCACGGCGTCGCAGTGGAAGGAGCGTCCGATGAAAGGCAGGCTTGTTGCAATCCGTGATGTAATCCAGAATAATCCAGTGCAACCAATGATCAGTTCACAGTCAGTTAAATCACATCATTAATTAACAGTTAGCAAAACACGTCGGGTCACCAGAAATATGTAGCGGACGGCGAGTGGTCTGAACATCCGCCCATACCTAGCTGTACCTGCTACAGCAACATCCCGGGCACCAGCGCGTAGCGGGGATGATCTTGAGAACAATACCTTACTCCTTTTGCGAGTATGAGTTTATTGCAAAGAAATGAATGAACTTCCACGTCGAAACGTAACTGTAGCCAAATAATGCCTTGAATTCAAATAGAACGAGCTAAACTAATTCAGACCATAAAAACTACACTACAACCATAATTAAACTAATATCGTGATTTCCAAGAAAGGAATCCGTGGCAAACTGACTGAGAAAGTAAGGCACCACACAACTAGCCGACAAAAAAAAACATACTGAAAAGTCACAAACTGAACTGTGTTTCACGCTGAACGATTGATTTTAAAGGGGCTTATTGCTTCAAGCAATGCAGCATGTGTCAAATGCGCAATGTTACAACAACGTAAAACTACGTATGTAAATCAAACCGAAGAAACGCCCTAATCTTCAGCCAGCGTTCCAAATTCCTAACAAGTACAATTTTCACAATGGCAATTATACTAAGGCAAACACGAAAAGGGCCGCAGGCGCTACAGAACCACAATATCTGCAACAAAATACGTACAAATACATAGGCACAATAGCTGGATGCATTTTTGCATCTTCCAGTTTGTAAGGCAAAACTACACTTACGAGAGCTCGAATATTACACCAGATAAAGGACGTTGTGGGTACGATGGTAGCACGACAATTCAAAGCAGACAATTCAAAGCCGACAATTCAAAGCCGTTTATTCAAAGCTGATGATTCAAAGACGAAAATTCAAAGCCGTCAATTAAAAGCCGATAATTCAAAGCTGATATTAACAACAAAAAACAAAACAGAAAAGAAACAGAGAAAAGCCGACAATTCAAACCGAAAATAGTTCATAAGAAAACTACATGCCAAAGTTGTGAACAATTCCACGCAGATACTGAGCCGTTGTTCGAGCATCATACTGTTGCACAGTGTTCCCGACAATGGTTCACCAAATCAAACGTCATATAAAAACCGTTATGGTCTACTTAACCTAGCTGGCATCTTACGTCATGGAATTTTCCTAAAAAATGAGCCAAAATTGCACCATCGTTCGTAACACTTGTGTCAAACCTGTTTAAACATGAAACATTGCATCACCACCTTTGAACACCTGTTGACATTTGCTTCACAATGCCTTTCGCTATGACGTCACAGTAACTGCGTACGTGAGTCTGAGATATTGAAATTTATTCTCTCATTCGTAAAATGGTTGCTTGAAAGTTGGCGCATATTTAACTGTTTGCTTAGTGCTTGCTAGCTGGACAAAATTTCCGTCTTTTATCTAAGTAGTTTGTTGTAGTGACAAGTTCTAGTGGTGTACGGTGTTGCATCCCAATTTCGACAGCCAGGTGGCTAATTTTACAGAAATACAGTTTTGAATAGACGGCTTCAAAAGAGTGTTTTTTTCGGTCATTACATACAGACGAACGGATCCGGGAATCTTATGTTACAATTTTCCCACGAAGAGATTATGATTTACCGCTGTGACCATAAATAATAAAAGACGGTACTCTGTCTAGTGTTTGGTACTGAAGCAAAATAATAAAAGACGTGGCTTGTTAGTTGGTAGGCCAAGAAGCACTTAAAGCAAAAAATAATAAAAGACGTGGCTTGTTAGCTGGTAGGCCAAGAAGCACTTAAAGCAAAGAAATAATAAAAGACGTTGTTGTAAGTTGGAACTTAGAAGCACAAAGAAATAATAAAGACGATCCTGTTGGTTGGTAGGCTACAGAAGCATAATAAAGACGAAGTTGTTGGTCGGTAGTCTACAGCAGCAAAAAATTAAAGCCTTTTTCTTCTCAATTGGTGCAGAAGAACTTCAAGTTAAAAATTAAAGGCGTTTCTTTGTTGGCTCTAAAGAAAAAACAACATTGACATTCATTGGCAAGAAAAAAGATTGAAGACAATCGATCTGTGCTTGAAGATTCAAGTGGAAGAATCCAAGCAAGTTTTGTGGGACTTTAGGACTTCATATATATACCCCTACAACTACGGTATTGTTCATTTAAATTCTTTTTGTATTTTTACAGTCTTTGCAGTTAAGTTTTTTATAACTGCTGTGATAATTTTGTGTGTTTGTGTAACTTAATTTTTTAATTGTTAAATTTAGCCCCAACATTTAATATGTCTACCCTCGGTGGAGACAGGGACTCGACCGCCGTAGACTCGACTGAGTTTAAGCCTGGTGATATTCTTTGCGGTCGGGCAGGCCATTCTGGGGAGGGACCCAGTAACGATGAGGCTAAGCCAGTTCGAGAGGCCCAGCATCTTAGAAGGGATATTTTGACTCAAATTGGGGAACTTTCTGTAGCCCTAGGTTCTTTGAGTGATGAGCAGGAACTGTTAATTTTTCGATCTAACTTATCTACTTTAGAAGAGGAATTACGGCATTTCCATGCACCTGTGAGTAAAATTTTTAACTCTGCAATTTTGGCAGAACTTCGTGATAGGGTAGATCCCGAATTTAACTCGTTAAAAAATAACTTCGAACAAAAAGTAAGTGAGTTCTCAGATATGTTGGATGCTGACATACATCCTGAGGATAGCGCCTCAAATGTAAGCACTAGGATATCTAGGAGTTCGTCTCGGATAGTGGCACAAATTAACCTACAGCTAAGACGAGAGGAGCTCCAGATCCAAGCCGAGGCCGAAGCGAGAGCTGCTGAGGCCGCCGCGAAAGCTGAGGACATACGAGCTGAGGCCAAAGCAAAAGCTGCTGAGGCCGCCGCAAAATCTGAGGCTGAAGTGAGAGCTGCTGAGGCCGCCGCGAAAGCTGAGGCCGAAGTGAGGGCTGCTGAGGCCGCCGCGAGAGCTGAGGCCATACGAGCTGAGGCCGAAGCGAGAGCTGCTGAGTTCGCATTCAAAGACGCCCAGTTGAGGGCTGAACAACGTAAGGAGATAGCTTTGGCTGAATATCGATCAGATGTGGGCTCCCGACGTAGCTCTAAGAAGGGATCTTCTAGGTATTCCAGAAGTGAACATCAATCACAGTTTAATTTACATAACCTTTTCCAGACGCCTGTTCAATCTGTAAGTGGATCAGTGCAATCCACACGTTTTCAAGCTGTTTCAGGAGGTCTCGGGGCCGCGGCTAAGGGTCTTCCGAAGGCTGTAGAGCCAAGGCCTGCGAATTATAACCAAACGCCTCCCCCAGAGCGTACAGGTCACGGGACCGCTATCAGAAGTAATGTTTTGCCCTCTTCACAGTTTTCTGCGCCGCTAGGTTTTGATCGCCCAGCTACACGTAATTTGGGTGGTTGTGAGAGGCGTATCGCGTCTCATGATTTTAACGTGTTTGAGGATCGTGATCGGGCTGTGCATGTGACTGACCCCCCTCAGCCCCTTAAGGGATATAGCTTGTCTTCTCCCGCTAAATCGAGTTCTCAACAACATGATTGCTTTTTTGAATACAAAAATAGTAGGACGTTTTTCGATAAGGCGGCCTTGATTGGTTACGATGGTAATAATATGCCATTTATCTTCTTTAAAAATCGTGTTACGGCCTTAATGGCAGCTTCGCCCTTTAAAGGAACTCATTTGACTTTGTTACAAGCAGCTTGTGTTAGAACAGCTGCGCAAACGATTGCTAATTTGGTTTCCGACACTCCTGGCTTGTCAGAGGAAGACAGGATAGAAATTCGTTAGCTCGCTTGTCCCAGCGTTTTGGGGTTCTTGGAGGTCTTTTCGCCGAACCAGAAATTAGAAAGTATCGCTATGGTAGCAAATTGACTTCGATCTCTTCCAGTGATTTGAAAGAGTTTAAAGATGAATTATCACAGTGTCTGCTTTACGCGTAAGCTTATGGTCAGCGTGACAAATTGGAAGGAGGTTTTGTTTTGGATTTGGCTAAGCGACTCCCGTTTGACGCTAAGAAGCGTTATCTTGACTTTTTGGGTGATCAGTATGGTGGCACTAATGAGCCTACTTTTCAGAGTTTGTTCGATTTTGTAGTACGGGAGGAAACGCGTAAGTCGACTGATTTTAGCATTATGCCAATGGGCGATTCTGGTGAGTCGCAACAATTTAAGAAGTTTGGCAAAGGAAAATTGCCTTCATGTCCGGTTAGGCAGACGTCGGTAAAACCCCATGATAATGTGATTTCAGGTAGTTCGCAGTACTCAACTGCTGTTGGCGCACCGCGCGGTGGTGTGGCCAGACGTAGAGACATACCGGCATGTATTTATTGTTCGTCACGTGGTCTAGTTGAATATCATTTTTTGTCTAATTGTAAAGAATTTTTGCGCTTGACACCTAAAGATCGGAGAGATATTATTGTGAAAGCTGGCAAATGCTTGAATTGTTTGCGCCAGCATATGGTTAGGGATTGCGTTCATGCAAACAACTGTCGTAAGTGTGGCCCTAACAACGATAGGAAACACTATTTTCTTCTGCATGATTTTTATGTGACGTCACGTGATTCTCTGGATTCGGTCAGCAAAGAGGATGCTGGTGCCAGAGTTCCTGTGCGTAATGTTAAGATTGGAAATGTTAAAGCAGCCTTTAACCGCATTACTGCTGCTCGTGTTTTGAATCCAATGACTGGCAAATCGAAGTTGGTGTATTGTCAGCATGATCCTGGTTCGCAGTTGACTTTTGTTTCGAGTGATTTGGTCTGCGAACTTGACGTTAAACCGTATGACAAAGCGTCGTTTAAAATGGATACTCTGGCTGGTCAGAAACCTACTTGTGCTAACCTTGTTAAACTCAACATCCAGTCGTTAGAGACAGATGAACTGTTTTGTGATATAACTTCGGTGGTTAACCCAGCTTGGGCTGACGATGTTAAAACTTTACCGCATAAGCAGGATTTAAGTGGTTTCCGTCATTTTCATGACGTCAATGTCAATTGTCGTCAATTCTTTTTTAGTTATGCCATGTCAGACTGTCATAACTATAGGGGCCGCTATGTTCCCGACAATGGTTCACCAAATCAAACGTCATATAAAAACCGTTATGGTCTACTTAACCTAGCTGGCATCTTACGTCATGGAATTTTTCCTAAAAACTGAGCCAAAATTGCACCATCGTTCGTAAGACTTGTGTCAAACCTGTTTAAACATGAAACATTGCATCACCACCTTTGAACATCTGTTGAGATTTGCTTCACAATGCCTTCCACTATGACGTCACAGTAACTGCGTACGTGAGTCTGAGATATTGAAATTTATTCTCTCCTTCGTAAAATGGTTGCTTGAAAGTTGGCCGCATATTTAACTGTTTGCTTAGTGCAGTGGTTCTCAACCTTTTTTCTATCGTGGCCCATTTTTGTTTGCATAAAAGTTCTGTGGCCCATTCAGTTTTTAGGTAAGAAAAAAATTACAAAAAAGGTTTATAAACAAAAAGCAGCAGAACATTGCCCTTGGAATGTTGCTGGAATCCTCTCGTTGCATCCAGGCGCTGACGCTTCACACTATCTTCTTTTCGTTAAAAAAGTTCACATCTTCATCCTTGTAATTTGGATGAACTTTTTCCAAGTGAAGTTTCAGTTTTGATGGCCTCAATGAACGATGACTAAGAACTTTACAACATAATACACATTGTCCTTTTTCTTCTCTGTTATCAAAAATTCATGCACATATTGAATGTAATTTTCATCAAACTTAAAGCTTCAACTATTGTCAATTCCTCGTCAAAATAATCTACAAAATAAAATGCTGCTCGTACTAAAAAGCGGTTCTGCAGAAGTTCAACAAGACTACCGCTTATAAAGATGGCTTAATTGTAACCACAAACTAGTCTATTTCATCATAAGTGTTGTAAAAACTGAGTTGATGTACAGTAAAACTGTATGTTGCAATAGTTAAAATGATGATTGCCACTTTGTAGCTAAAAACAGCAGCATCATTCATTGTAACTAAACAAAGTACACAAGTGTAAAATTGACTATAGTGACAAAAATGAAACAAAATGTTTCAATAAATCTTTCAAATTTTTAAATATGTCTGTGGCTCACCTCAAAATGCTTCTATGGCCCACCAATGAGCCATGGCCCACTGGTTGAGAACCGCTGGCTTAGTGCTTGCTAGCTGTACAAAATTTCCGTCTTTTATCTAAGTAGTTTGTTGTAGTGACAAGTTTTAGTGGTGTACGGTGTTGCATCCCAATTTCGACAGCCAGGTGGCTAATTTTACAGAAATACAGTTTTGAATAGACAGTTTCAAAAGAGTGTTTCTTTCGGTCATTACATACAGACGAACGGATCCGGAAATCTTATGTTACAATTTTCCCACGAAGAGATTATGGTATACCGCTGTGACCACACAGCACGAAGGATCCGTTCATTTAGTTATTCATATTTCCTTTTTCGCCGTGGAGGATTGTGGCCTGCCACAAGACGTTCCATTAGGGCTTCGTTATGTTTTTGCTCTTTCTTAAAAGCGTTGATGCAGCGAAAGATGGACGGACGAAAGCAACCGACAGTTGATTGAAAACGTCTATGCCACCCTTCAACGCAATTGTTGGTGCGATGCTCTCCATGCAAAGTGCGCTGATAAACATTCCAAAGTTGATTTGGGGCACAGCAGGTCTTCGATGCCCGTGGCGAGTTGGTCGACCAATCCAAGTGTCCTCAAAGTAATCAGCTACAGGTTGAATTCGGTGATCAAATTCTTCATCTATCACTAGGGCTTGTAATGCGTTCTCAACGTCTTGTTCTGGTACAAAAGCTAGTGCTGCCAGGCTCCGCGCATTCATTGCAAACTTTCCATCATCTTCTTTATAAGCTGCTACCAATCCAAATTGCTGTATTTTACGCCAAACGCATTGCTGTAAATGGAAAAAGCAGCCCGTCAGTGAAGTTGTGGGAAAATTGTCTTGAATGGCATTGATTGCAGCCTTCTCAAAGTCTGTCATCCAGGACATTGGATTTATTTGAGGTCGAAGGTTTTTTATAGCCTGCAAAAGTCGACAATAGGTTTGAGCAGCTTTGTTCGGAAGAAGAGCATAGACAAGAGGTACAATTGCGCCTAATTCAATAGCATGGATGACAGGCTATATAGCTGTTAAAAGAGATGGCTTGGAGCTGTGCTAAACGTTCCATCAGAGAAATAGCTTTAACTCTGAGAGAGAAGTTCAAGGTTACACTAGGTACTGAAGATGCATATGCGATCATTTCCAGGTCCAGAATCATAAAGCAGAAACACAGTAGGCCTACCATAGGCCTACGTTCCTCAGTAATTTGAGCTGTTGCATTTGGATGCAAATCTGCTGTTGCCGCCGTAATGATTTGCTGAGTTGTAGCGTTAGACGTTGCTGCTTGCAACTTAACCTGGGCACAAACGTCCAGAACCTGCTTACGCTGACTATTTGGAGCGTGGTTATGTTATCCAACAAATTTCACTGCCTTTTCATTGCAGACATGCATTCTAGCTTTGCACTTGTTTTCCTTCCAATACTCCTCACACAACCAGAAGCTAAACCCCTCACCAAGCTTACTATTCCTGTCGTGATTATAGCAGTAGCCGCCATGGCATGCTTTATTCCTTCTTCTTTCCGTTTTCGTGAAAGAAACATCCATACTACTCATTGTTCGACTTCTGACTAACTTCAGCATTGCGAAACGATGGACTTTTGAGTACAGTACGAGCTCGTACTCTTATCACATCACAGTAAGATTAATTAATTTCAATTATTGACTTTTCCAATCAAGCGGATTAATTATCGTCAACTTTGAATTGCCGGCTTTCAATTATCGGCTTTCAATTGACGGCTTTGAATTGTCGTCTTTGAATTATCGGCTTTGAATTTACCACTTTGAATTATCGGCTTTGAATAGACGCATAACCGGGTACGATCTAAGTTGACTTTTATCGCAATCGCATTTAACTCAACAAGGATCCACGTTTGAAAGATGTTATTGGTTTGGTTTTGAATCTTTATCCTCGGACTGACAATGCCTTGATAGGTTATTCTTGGTAGTTTTGCATACTTGTAGCGTGGCCTACGACATAACTACGTGGCCTATGTTATATCGTAGGCCACGCTTGTAGACGTTTTGACATAAAACTGGTTACTGAGATTGACAGAGTAAAGCTTCTGATTGTTGAAATGTTGTTGCCTGGTATTCCATCCACTAGGTGCCGCTAAATGAAAAGCATTCCTGAAATGCGTTGCTCAAGCGCACACCTCCAGAGCCGAACCAGCGCTGCTTGATCTTCAGTCGGGCAGGCAACCACTGATCTAACGGGGTGTTAATATTATTTTATGTTATTTCATAATAAATTGATGTTATCTGTTATTTGTTTATTACATGGTTGACTTGTGTGACGACGACAAAGTATCAACGATAGACGACGTTGTATCAACGTAAACTTCAATGCTGCCGATAATGAAGTTTCAATGTGTTGTTAGCAAAGGCTTGTGACGATCCGCTTAAAGGCCGAGTGGCTATCGCCTTTGACACTAATGCTGGTGGATCTGAGATCGATTCCAGGTCGGGTCAAACCGAAGACTTTAAAAGCGGTAGCCTACCAATTGTGTTCTTGTACAACGCAGTGAGAATAAGTCACGTAATAATGTGATGACATCGTAAACCTGATATAAAATTAAAAATGAGCTTGGCCGCTAAAAGACTTTACCTATTGTGGAGTGACAATAGCCTAAACAAAACCATAACAGTATAGTCCGGGAGCGGGGATGGTTGACCCTGCATTGTTGTATTAAGTTTTTTTTACTGTTGATTTTGGTAGCCAAGGGTCTCTATTTTCAGAAACTGCTTGATGACATGTCGTCACCTTTGGGCAATTTGAGAAATTCAAGATGGCGTCCAAGATGGCCGCCATTACCTATAAATGACCATAACTCCCTATCCATTCACCTTAGGAAGGTGATTTTTGTCTCTATACCTAGGTTGTAGGGGTCAAGCTATCCATTAGAGCTAAGTATTATGTTAATATCGTATTACACACATAAGAGTAATTTCCAAGATGGCCGCCATTACCTATAAATGACCATAACTTCCTACCCATTCACTTTAGGAAGGTGATTTTTGTCTCCATACCTAAGTTGTAGGGGTCAAGCTATCCATTAGAACTAAGTATTATCTTAATACCGTATTACGCACATAATGGTAATTTTCAAGATGGCGTCCAAGATGGCCGCCATTACCTATAAATGACCATAACTCCTTATCCATTCACCTTAGGAAGGTGATTTTTGTCTCTATACCTAGGTTGTAGGGGTCAAGCTATCCATTAGAACTAAGTATTATGTTAATATCGCATTACATCATGGTAATTTCTAAGATGGCCGTCGTGACACTAAATTATCTTACATAGCCTATCATTCAATCTTGGAGGAAAATATGAAAAGGAAAACGACAACAGGTGTTATATTATAACAAATGTTTTTTAATTGTAATTCTAAATTCTCACACAGACTACCAAAAGCATATTATACAGTACATATACAATTCATAACTAAGGACGGCTGCCACATTACCAAGTAATCTACACTGTTCACTAAGCAGACTGAGACGTCTGAAAAACGGCGTCCCACAGGGATCGGTCCTGGCTCCACTTCTTTTTAACATCCACACCCACGACCTGCCAACCACAGTCTCCACAAAATACGCTTACGCGGACGACCTGGCAATTCTCCACTCCACAAAGTCGTGGGAAAGTCTAGAGGACACCTTGAGCCAGGAAATGAAAACTCTCTCAGCTTATCTCCAGAACTGGTGACTGAAACTCAGCGAAACCAAAACTGTGGCAGCAGCTTTCCACCTCCACAATCGGTAAGCTGATCGTAAGCTGCACGTCCAGAACAATGGAAAATCTCTGTCATTCTGCCACGAACCAAGGTATCTTGGGGTGACACTGGACAGATCGCTCACATACCGCAACCATTTGGTGTCACTGCGCAAGAAACTGACATCGCGCGCTGCGCTACTCAAGCGCCTGGCAGGCTCTAGCTGGGGGGCGAGGGCTGACACTTTGCGTATAGCAGCCTTAGCCCTTGTCTACTCTTCAGCAGAATACTGTGCACCTGTTTGGTGCCGCAGTGCTCACTGCCATAACATTGACACTGCCATAAACAGTGCCCTGCGCACAGTGACCGGATGCCTGCGTCCCACACCATTGGACAATCACCCCATTCTCGCTGTCATCCAACCCGCTGAGCTTCGTCGCGAAAAAGCCCCTCTGTCTCTCAGCCGACGGGCACTGGAGCCTGACCACCTTCTCCACCGCGGGATCTCTGCTCTCCCAAACGAGCACCCCTTCGACTGAACTCAAGACACCCATTTGTGCCAGCCGCTCAACTTCTGATCAACGAAGCTGATGAACGGGACATCTTTTCGGCTGCTTGGGCGGACTATGAATGGAATTCTAAGAGGAGGTCGGGCACCACCAGACTCTATTCGTTCATCCGCGACGCTGACACGCGCCCCATTGGCCTGACATTACCAAGGCGGCATGGCTGCGCCTCAACCGTCTCCGTGTGGCGTCGGGCTTTTCCGCTCAATCATGCACCAATGGGAAATGGCCTCTTCCTCCTCCTGTGAATGTGGTGCCGACCACATCATCAATGACTGTACCATCTTCAAGCCAGCTAACGGAGTGGAAGGTTTGCGTTTCATGGATGATGAAACCAAACACTGGCTGCTCTCTAGTAGCCTTCCAGTGTAGTCCGGGAGCATCGTGAATCTGGGGTGGTAAAAGGATAGACCCTCGGCCCCAGTGGCTCACACGACGACGACGTATAGTTTGTTTGAGCGACTTCTTGCCACCTGCACTGCCTATTTCCGACATGAATATGCTGGTCGCCAACGTTTTGGGTGTTTCGGATCTTTTTCAGGCACACATGTTTCACCACAAAACAAACAATGTACTTTGAAGATAAACCCTGATAGTGATGACCGTCTCCTGGTCTTAGGCGGAATGTAAGACGAGTATTCTGGATTCTTCCTCTTGTGCCTTTGAACCTGCAGGCTTGAAGTGTATGTTGAAGCGCAGTTTCGGTGACGTTTAACTGTGCAGTGTGCATTCGGCCTTCAGGATTTTCATTGTGCATTCAGCCTTCAACTTTTTCTTCAAGAAGTTCATGATATCTGTCCCCATAGGTTTTGCTATGCTTGATAAAGTTTTGAATACTGACAATACCGAGGGTCTATCTTTTCAACGGTTTAGTCTTATTCTCACATCCAAATTTGCACTGTTCTTCTTCTCCATTCATGTTTCACTATTGGTGATCGTCATACTATACTATAGGCTACGGGCAGCACCTAAAAAGACAAAAGTGAATTAGTAGTGCCTGTCTACTACAATATGATATTTATGGGATTTACAGGTAGTTATGGTCATTTATAGGTAATGGCGGCCATCTTAGACGCCATCTTGGAAATTACCATTATGTGTGTAATACGATATTAAGATAATACTTAGTTTTAATGGATAGCTTGACCCCTACAACCTAGGTATAGAGACAAAAATCACCTTCCTAAGGTGAATAGGTAGGGAGTTATGGTCATTTATAGGTAATGGCGGCCATTTTGAACGCCATCTTGAAAATTACCATTATTCATGTGATACGATATTAAGAGGATATTTAATTCTAATGGATAGCTTGACCCCTACAACCTAGGTATAGAGACAAAAATCACCTTCCTAAGGTGAATGGATAGGGAGTTATGGTCATTTATAGGTAAAGGCGGCCATTTTGGACGCCATCTTGGAAATTACTATTATGTGTGTAATACGATATTAAGATAATACTTAGTTCTAATGGATAGCTGAACCCCTACAACCTAGGTATACAGACAAAAATCACCTTCCTAAGGTGAATGGATAGAAAATTATGGTCATTTATAGGTAATGGCGGCCATCTTGGACGCCATCTTGAATTTCTCAAATTGCCCAAAGGTGACAACATGTCATCAAGCAGTTTCTGAAAATAGAGACCCTTGGCTACCAAAATCAACAGTAAAAAAAACTTAATACCGCAATGCAAGGTTAAGGTTAAAAATTGCGTTTGGCTCCCAGACTAGTATTATTATTAAAGATTGAGGTTGAAACATAAGGTTGATCAAAGCTGCAGTTTATATGGATTTTAACTCTTCTTTCCTTTTACTATAAATACTTCACCACATCTAGGTTTATTTTATTCTGACGTCAGATCCTAAAGAGAGTCAGACGAAAAACTGCAAATTCGAGCTACGAGCAAACTTCTACTCGCTATTTTCAAGTTCTGTACCACCAATCAACTCTTTACGTTGATTGCACCTTTGTATTACATAAGTAACGTCGCTGCAACAAGACCACTTGCGTTTTCTTGTACAGACAGTGGATTATTAGAAGATCCATCCATCACGTGATCGAAACAATTAACAGAACACCGAAATAATGTAGCAAGGTAATAAAGTGCTGGGCAGCCTATCGAAGAAAAAACACAACAAAAAATTGGATGAGATCATAAAGTGAGGAATGACAGAAAACGAAACGTGATTATTTAGCGCAAGCAACAAGAACACAGACTATGGTCATTAACATGGCGGGAGGTCGATGGCGCGCTGCTTCTGTTGCGTTATGAGCCACCGGACAAGGTGGAACGTGAATAAACGAGTCAATATACGGAAAAAAGGCACCTAACCCCAAAAAAATTGATACAAAAGGTTTTTCAACGGATTCTGTTACCAATGAGCATACTAAATAACATACTAAAAGTCTACCAAAATCGGACCCCCAGGAAGGGGTCATTTTCAAGGAAATATACGGCATATTTCTAAATAATTTTGCGTATTGGGTAGATGGTGGTATTCAAGTTGTTATTGTTCTTGTGTTTGTGACATCATAATCACATGAATGTGTGCATAGTCGCATCACAATGCAAATGTTGTTGCTAGTATTGGTCATGCAATCATACAGGCAGTCCGACCACGAGCTGATATTGTCCCTTTGCAAAATGGTCTTTCAGTGCTACTGCACCATCTAAATCGATCGCGGTTTCTTTTGGATAGCTTGTGTCAGATGGGGTTCTGCTCTTCGTATGGCGAAATGCAGAGGTTTGAAATGAATGCCGCAAACTGTTCTGCACCAAACATGCTTGGTAAGGATATTGATGCGTTGACAATGACAGGACAACCTGCATTCGCATACTCATTCAGTAGAAAGGATAAAGCCAGGACCCTTGGGCAAAAATCTGCTATCAAGGTCGCTCCTGATCGAACCATTGATACTGCACTTCTTTTTCAACGCTTCATGGTGGTCTCCCAATCTGGACATTTATCACTGGAGGAAGTTATGTGTTACGAGCTTAGTCTTTTCCCTCCTGCTCTCTTTGAATCGAGACATGTATTCCGAAAAGCTGATAAGCCACAGTTAGCACACGCGATCTGTGATCACGTAAGTAATGCAATCCTACATTCTGTGCCAAAAGCGGAGTGCCACGTACTTGATGGCGGTTCACTCCTTCACCGCATACCATGGCAGCGTGGACAAAGCTATGGTGAAATAGCACGGTCATATGCTGATTTCACCATCCAGCAATATGGATCCGGTACGACCATTGTGTTTGACGGCTATGAAGAAGGGCCGACCATTAAAGACAACATGCATCAAAGAAAAGGACGTAATCTTCATCCCGTTGTCAACTTTACAGCTGAGACTATGTTCACAGGCAAGAAGGAGGAGTTCCTTTCACAAGATGCCAATAAACAAAATTTAATTTGGATGATAAGTGGTAAACTTCGGGAACAAAATTGCACCGTGGTAAATGCATCTGGGAATGCTGATGTAGAAATTGTGTAAGCCGCAGTGGAGACATCTCTTCTCCAGACAACGACGCTGATTGGAGAAGATACAGATCTCCTTGTGTTAATTGTTTACTATGCACAAGAAGATAGTAAGGGCCTTTATTTCAGGTCAAACAAGTCCAAAGCTGATGGCAGTACCAAAGTATACAACATCAACCGTTTGAAAAAAATCTTTGGACATGACATGTGTTCTGAGTTGATATTTATCCATGCCATGACTGGTTGTGACACTACGTCTCGGATATTCGGTGTTGGCAAGAAGACTGCTTTTCCGAAACCTGTGCATGGAGATCCTGTTCTTCGGTCTTGTGCTAAAGCATTCACTGCCCCAAAGCAAACCACAGAGATAATCGATGACCTTGGGTGCCAATAATGGCTGTCTTCTTTGATGGCCAGATCACAGGTTCCCTTGTGACAATGCGATACAACACCTTCAGCAAGAAAGTTGTCTCTGCTTCATCATTTGTAACGCCCGAGCGTCTGCCGCCAACTGAATCTGCTACCCAATTTCACTGTCGTCAAGTTTACTACCAGATAATGGTCTGGATGGGAAAAGCAGAGAGTATGGATGTCATGAATTGGGGGTGGAACCGGCAAAAGAATCGGCTCATCCCACTTATGTCAAAAATGAAGACTGCTCCAGACAGTCTCTTGAAGGTCATTCATTGTAACTGCTCCACTGCCTGTAAGACACTCCGCTGCTCCTGTAGAGGATACGGAATACCATGTACCGCTGCATGTGGACCATGCCAACTGCAAGAATGTGACAATCCACATAACAAGTTTCTTCTATACGAGTCGGAAGAAGATGAATAGAGACAGCCGTAGGCAATAAGACAACAAACGGGCTGATCACCCTGGTTTACGATTTACCTTTGTAGCCTACTGTTGTAATTCCGATGATTTCTGAATGTGTCCAGACTTTAATGGGACGCCATTCTTTAGAACAGATTAATCCCATGTATTCATCTACTGTAGAAGGCCAAGTATGAGCTTCCTGTTGGTTGCAGTTTTTCTTAGATGCCGGGTATTGATAGTACCTTCCATCTTATTAGGGGAGATTAGGGGAGATAGTAATTCCATCTTATTAGGGGAGATTGGGGATACTACGGACGGATTTTCGAGTGTTTTGTTTTCGAAAAAATGTTTTATTTTAAAGTGTACTGGAAACCGTTTTGCACCAATACATATGGAATTTATTCAGATGAAAAGTGAGGAGTTGTCTCTGAAAATTTTACCACTATTCAGCTTATCAAGTTGCCAAAAGTATAGAAACTGAAATGTTGGAAAACCACTTTTCTCAAGCTCGTGTTACATAATGGAAGTCAAGATGATTTTGTTTGCGGTTTAACTCAAGCCTCAAGTGAATTTTCTAATATCGTGCTCTGCTCTGTCTGATGTTGGCCTATCGCTGCGTCCGAAATGTCTCCGGGCTCCCCCAGGTCGTATATTATATACAAATCATACGTATCTCAGTAGATAATCAGCCTATCGTAATTTAACCTATTTAATTCGATTCATTGACCCCGAAAACCTAGGGATAGACACCTAAACCGTCTTTCTATCTTGAATAGCAATTGAGATATAGGCAATATAACATCCCGGAGGCCATCTTGGACGCCATCTTGAAAATGACCCCTTTCTGGAGGTTCGATTTTAGTAGACTTTTAGTATGTTATTTAGTAGGCCCATAGGTAACAGAATCCGTTGAAAAACCTTTTGTATCAATTTTTTTGGGGTTCAACCTCATATTGACTCGTCTAGAAACAGATGACAGTCAAGAAAAGTTAAAAAAAAACTCTCAGCATCTCCATCTGGATCTGTGGCATCATCCAGTCGAGTCTTCAAGTGTTGATTCTTTAGTCGATTCTTCGTCGATTTCTTCGATTCAATTCGTCGATTTTTCAGATGGATTTGGAGTTCTTCATCCTGGCTCCTGAGGTATCAAACCTAACGTCAGATCAACGTACACGAACGAAACATGTCCATTAGATTTATGAACAACATTCAAATCGATGGCGAATTTAACCTGGAAATTGTTAATGCTGTCCCAGGACTGGTTGTTAAATATATATTCGTTCCAGTTTTGTGACATAATATATATGTACAGTATATTGCAGTTATTAATATTCCCTTATGTACATCTTTCCAATAGCTGTTAGTTTATAATGGAAACTATAAAAATGTTTCAGTGTTGAAAATTTTGTTACTAATATTTTTGATATATTAATATTCTAACAATTCGAGTCCAAACATAAATCTGTTTATATCGCACAGGAAATGTTGGTTTGGTTTTGTATTATTTTAAATCATACTACCAGCCTCATCCTTCGTCAGAAGACCATGTAGGAAAGCTGGACCAAAATGCCCCGAAGTGGTGTAACTTTTGAAAATGTTTGTTCAAGAAACGTTTCCAATCAATATTTATGAGTCACTAGATCACTGGAGTTCAGCGATGCTCTGCTCCGTGTTGGCATATCTCTTGCTCATTGCTCCTTGAGTGATCTTGATCTCATTCAACTTCCTCTGCATCTGAACCTTTTCCTCATCAATCTCCTTGATCTTTGCTTTCAACTTCATTTGCTCCTCCTAGTAAAGTTAACAAAGTAATAAGGTCCAGACGAGGGTAGAGTGACAAGGTTTTGTATTCACTATTTCATTTGCATACAAACAACTACTTGCTGCTGAATGCTTAAACGTAAAGATGATGTTCAAATGATCGATCGTTATGTTTGAGCGATGGCTGTTTATATGAAAATACTAACCAATAAGATATTTTAGTAGAAATAAATGTGAATCATTTCTTGATCTGCAGATGATTGTAAGCAGTGGTGGTGAGGTGTTCAATGTTCATGCCTTCGTTGACCAATCCTGACAAAAAGTTTACAACTTGTTTATATAATCAAAGTTGCAGCCATCCCTGCGTCCTCACTTGAAATTTTGGTTCAATCGGTTCCACTTCCTCCTCTGCAAGTCTCGCTCCACTTCCTCGTGTTCATCCTTGAGTTCCAACAGCTTCCTCTTCAAGTCGTGAATTGTCTGGTACCAATGAAAGTTAGTCCCCACCGCTGTGCCGGGCCAATGGTACCGGGGTGGACTATCAACGCCCATTATATGATTGGTTACAAAACTTTCTCGGGTTTTGTCTTGTGTTTAGAATATAATCTTGATGTTCGTTGCAATCGTTACTAAACGTTCATGAACATAAACTTGTTTGTTCAACCTTTAGATTAATTGCAATCATAGCAGAGATATCTTTGGAATGTGCAGTGTATATATATTTTATAAGAACTTTGAGTACCCGGATAATATTCCGGATATCCGTTGCTCGGAATTGGCCACTAACTCTGAAAGTGACGTAATCAGAAACAAAGCGACGTCCGTATGTGATGACGCTACAATGGCAGCGATAGTTTCCTCATAGTTGATGACAATTAGTCCAAGCACAAATGAATCGGCCACCAACCTCCGCTGTGGCTCCCCTGGATTCAATTAAAAGATTTGTTTTACTTATGTAATAAGTAAAGATAAAACAATTTACTTAAGTAATTCAAGTAATATAAAATCTGCTATTTACTCGACCATAAACAGTGTAGGCCAGTGGTTTTCAACCAGGGTTCCGCCAGTAAGTCTAGGGGTTCCGAAAGTTTACATTCAAATCCGAAAGTCTATTTTATTATTATATGCATATTGTTTAAATAAAATCAAATATTGTTTAGGTTTGCCACTATTAATAAATTTGTGTAATAAACTTGTGCAAGAAACACCAGGCTCAAGTTTCTCATTGAATTTTTTATGAGAATAAATGTAATTTTTACAGTTTGTATTTTTGTTGTTAATAAATAAATCTGAACATGAGTATTTTAATTTAATTTTATTAATCAAATGATGTTTTTTGCATAAGGCAATTAAATTATTGAACAGGGGTTCCTCGAGCTTTTGGAATGTTTCATTGTCTTCCGTTCCACCAAATAAGTTGAAAACCACTGGTGTGGGCTAACTGTACCGTAGAAGAAGCAGTCGTATCCGTGTAAGCACATCTGCAATGTTTACATCATGATACTTTTTTGGTGATATGGTATTGGCAAAATGGGCAGTTGCAATATCACGTTAACTTGGTAACAATGCGGTTTTAACAAAATCAATCAGTCAAACATGCCACACTGTAATAAATGAAAAATATAATGTCTTAGTCATTACAGTTACCCAGTTGAAATAGTTGTACTTCTTTCCTTGGCTCTGGAAATGACTTCTCAGAAAGCACAAGGAATCGACCATACTATCACTAAGAGAAGACCTGAGTTTAGAGGCTGATATTTTAGCTTCACTGAAGCATCGCTCGGTCTACACTGAAAATCGTGAAAGAGGCAAGACAAGATTTTGGACTTTCAGGGGCTTTGGGACATACTTAGGGGCTTCGTAAAAGCTTCTTTTTTATGTGAGCTAAGAGGTTTTCGCGAACTGGATGAAAAGGAAATTTGTAGCCTGCAGACAAAATTTCATTACCACTAGACAAAAATTCAAATCTATCTGAAAAATTTGTTTTGATTGATTATATCGGAATCTTTGTGATCTTTGCTGGAAAAGCTTCTTGCAGAGCTTACTCCAGGCAGCTTTGCATACCTGCAAAGACTTTGAACTTCTGACGCAGGGCCGGTTACCGAGATTGGCAGAATGAAGTTTTTCGATTGTTGAAGTCTTGTTGCTGGGGAATTATTCCATTCACTAGGTGCCGCTGAATGGAGAGCAGCCTTGAAATGCGTTGCTCAAGCGCACACCCCGAGAGTCGAACCAGAGCCGCGTGATCTTGAGCCGGGCGCGTAACCACTGAGCTAACGGGGCGGACGATTACACTACACGATTATTACGTGTTGAATGACGCTTCATAAATGTTTGGCTGCATTTAGTAGCTATATTTTTAAGCAAACTTTTTATTTCAAACATTAAAATATTTGCCCCTCAGCAATTGCATTTGCTCCTCTTAAAAAGTCTTTCTACCCTACGTCAAAGCTTCCAGTTGAGGCAAGAATAATTTGCTTTTGAAAACGACATATAATTTTGGATCTTCTAAAATTAAATTGATTTCAAAACTATCAGTAGGCTACTGTTTGTTTCGATGTCGAGGTGACAATTTATAGTTTGTATTGATCTTGGTTAATCGGACTCGTTACAATGAAGAAACCCTATTGATTGTGAATTGAAGCCTGTCTGAAGATTAATTCTAGAATAATTGCAACAATATGGTAATTATCAAATGTAGAACACGAATTGTTTGATTTTGTTTGATAAAATAAACCATTGTTGGAAGTGTTCTTTATCCTAAAACTAACCAATAGACTACCTCACGAATTATATTTGTCGAATTTATAAATGATATTCGGCTGATGTTATATTATTGACATATAAATATTAATTTAAATAAAACAAAAAAAAGCAAAAGTTGTTTTTTTCTTTTGCCAACTTTTGGTATATAAAGCTGACGACCATTCTTCGGAATCATTCAAAGCAATCGAAGCAGTGAGAAAACATATCACAAGAACAATCATTGAAACTTTCATCCATTGAAAAGATGAATTTCCAAACGAAGATAATTAACTTGCTTTTTGTACTTTTCCTTGGAAGCTTGGCATCTGGTAGAGAATATACGCCATCTTGTGGTGGTAAGTGAGATTACAATAAATTCAAATGTTTGAAAACAAAATGAAGGAGTAGGCCTATGTGGTTGATGTCTCCTATAATTGTGCCTGGTGAACCATGGTTCAATACGAGGACGATCCATGCCGTTATGTGACAATATGACAACACGGAAATTCTTAAACGACTTTGGCCTTTATTGCGAGAAAGCGTATAAACAATTATTACATTATTTTTCAATCTTCCAGATTGTAAGGACAGCAGCGATTTCTGCCATCAAGATTCTGTGAACTCGCTTTGCGATGACAAGTCATTTCAAGGAAAGTTCATCAAAGAGAAATGCGCTTTGACATGTGGAGAATGCAAACTCTGCCCTGATACATTAGCACCGAGGTTCTGTGGTTCAGGTGAGGATAAGTTTGTTAGAAATCTTAATTTGTTGTTTTAAAATTGTTTCTCCTTCATCGTTGCAAGAATGCGATGTAAAAAATGAGATTGATTTTCGTTGAAACAAACTTGAAATTGGCTTGACTAAATTCATGTTGCATAACGTACAGTAGGCTACTGTAGGTACATAAAAATAAACAGCCGGGTTAAATTCAAAAAGAATATAGGCTAGACAGCCTAGTTTAATAGTTCGTAGACACGATTTAACGTAGGCTTTACTAAACTTTTGTTCAAGAATTCTTTGATACTTTTGCATTGTTTTTTTTTTTTCTGAAGTGGCCTACTTAGATTCATCTCGTGCAACAAAATCGTGGTAGGACACCAAAATAGCACTTCCATTGTTGGTTTGAACCAAATCTTTGGTTGTTTATTACATTTCTCTTGTGATGAAAACCATATTTCTCATGTAGAACCATGTGAGGACAACAACAAACGATGCAGAATCTTCTCCATCTTTGGATTCTGCAAGAGAGGACCTTGGGCTCTTCTGGTGCAAAAGAAATGCAAGAAATCTTGCGGGGCTTGCAAACCAAGCAACTGCGAACTTCCATTTCCTCCGTCGTTTCCATTTTAAAAGAAAAAGTATCTAACACAGAATTGATGTAATTGGCGTTTATTTTGTTGCGAATATAAATACACACATTCATTAAGCAAAGTCAAATAATAACAAACGATAACGTAGAATGTGTGGATACTGCAACGGGTGGCTGCGAAGTGACCTAGAATGGCTTCTAGTCAAGCAGCCACAAATAGACATATAAACCATAGTCGAATAGTATTTTGTAAGAGAACGGCTATGATAGGACTGTACATTTTATAATTATCTCAATAGACTTATATTTTACCCTTCAAGCCAATAGTTTGTAGGCTGTAAATAAAAACAGACTGATTTGGCAGTGTCAGATTTTGACCACGTGGTGTCGCCCAATAATATTACAATTTCTCATTCGATAAATGATTCAACCTGCAGTGTTGCCATGGAAACTTAATGAGCTCTTCCCGGATAACAAATCAGTCCTTTCTTACATTGATTCAACGTCTGCAGACGTTAAGTCAATGTAAAAAGGACTGATTTGTTGTTTGGGTTGTTATCGGTTTTAATGACCTAGGCTACAACGTATTTTTTATGATGGTAATAATTTTATGTGAGCGTATTTGTAAAATGCATTGTTAGCAACGCACTTTTGAAAGTAACCGTTTCTATATCAATTATTTGTAGATATGAATTAAGTTACTGTAAAAAATTAACCGTGTCGTAAATATAGCTACAGCACTTGTAAAGCACAAAATCGTTTGTTTCAAGCGTTCAAAAATCGATGAATGCCGGTGGTCTGTCACCAAGCATCAGCTTAGAGTTGCATGGAACACTCTATATTCTCACGCATAGCTTGTAAAAACCCATCAGTGTATACAAATAAAGTATATTTAAATAGGTATTTTTTAAATTTATTTGATATTTAAAAAACTAACCAAATCTACCAATCAAACATCACCATCGTCTGTCATCGGGAAAGCTAACAGTGGGTCATGGCCGACTGTTGGAGATCAGTTCCAAGCACGACATTGCGGCCTCCCTAGTGACCAGAACAACCACTGGGAGGCAGCAGCGGCAACTGTTTTTTGGCTCAACTTGGTCAGACATGTAGCCTACTTCTGACTGTTACAGCAAACCACTCACAAGTCCACATGTAATGAGCTTTATTACCAATTCGCTAACATTTCGAATGCTAAAGTTTTGAAATTAACATTTCGAATATTCAACAAAAGCAGCACATGATGAAGCCGAGCCACCGCACGCATTGATTATGACGTAATAATTCACAATTACAATGCAGTTGCCAAATAGCATGGCCAGTAAAGTATAGGGGAGGGGGTTAGGGCTGCTCTACCTGCGCATTAGGCTACCACATGATGAAATGTGGGCTCTTCCCACGAACAAACGATCTAGAAACCAGGAAAGCCGGGGATGAATAGCTCAACCAATCGCGACTAGCAATGATACCAGCCGCCATCTCCACAAGAAGATGAGCTAGTCACGTGTTATCGATTATGACGTCAGGTGTCGTCACAATACATTGCAAAGTCCCACGATGACGTAATAGCAGAGCTTCATTTCTCAAGACTTGAAGCACAGGCGGTCATGATCTTATCCTCCCTCCACAGCGATCTTCGTCTTGGTGAGGTAGTGTTTCATGGATGAGGCGTATGACTTTGCGTTTATTATCATGGGAGGTTGCGGGGGGAACAGCAAATCCTGAACACAAATAATTGTTGCAGAGATGAAGTGGCGCAGTGGAATATTAACAGCGGTATTTAACAACTTAAACTTCCGGAACAAACAACACCTGACCTGGGGAGGCAATTACCAACTGAAGCAGATTTAAAGAAATATTTTAATCGATTAAAAAGTTTATGTTCTTTTCTATTTTTATTTAAGCGGGCGACATCAACAAGCAGCAAAGGGACAAAATCTCTTTTTTACACTTGCATCACAAATAACGAACGCGTTTTGTCGTTTCTTCCTTTTCTAGACCTCTGCTATGTTTGGTGTGAATCACTTCCGCTGTGATGGTCAGAAATAAAACAAATTGAATCAAACAAATTAAACGAATGCACAGATTGAACTCTCAAAGGTCTCTCACCTCAGTGATCCCTAATATTCTCTTCCTGTATCGTGCGTCATCGAAGGACGTCCCCCGGGCAGTGTGTGACGTGAAGGTCTTCCTCCAAGCTGACTGACGCAACGACGCGGCACGATTGAGCTCACCGAGACCATGGTCTAACACTAACGTCGCGGCTTCTGGAACAAATTGATTATGACGTCATAATATATAAAGGACAATAAATCTTTCCACGATCCAACTGGTGATCCTTAATCCGCAAGAGACTTACCTTGATTCTGTGCAACCTCCTCTTGGCACTTTGCTTGCACCTTTTCCAATAATTCAGGTGGAAGTAGCTTACTGGACACCCCCATCCCAATGAGAAGGTTCCCTGGAACCAGAAGGAACAAGGTTTAACTAACGTTATGTACAAGTGTTGCCATACTTAAAAACCAAGCTTCTGGTGCACGCATATTACAAGGTCCATCCAACTAACGAGGCTATCCGCTAGCTCGATTTTATCGCCGTAGTATAGTAGTATTAGTTTAGCATCCCATAGCCCAAACGGCCGTAGGCATTTCTATCTAGAGCAGTGATTCCCAACCTTTCTTGGTGTCGGAGCCGAATTTCAAACTTCAGAGTGCGTATGGAGCCGCATGAAAACACTCAAGTAATTATAACGAAAATTTTAAAGCATGAAAGCGTGTACCAACGAATAGCAACACTAACAAGAAAAATAACACAAACCAATTTGTCCAACTTGGCTTTGAGCTTTAATAAGTTCAGTTCAGTTGTTTTTATTTCTGACCATCATATCAAAAACAATACACGTGCGCAATTGCAGAGAATGCAGTAGCTGCTTGAGGTGCTCATCGGTCAACCAATTGCGGTATTTATTTTTGATTCTAATCATTTTGCTGAAAAGTGCTTCACATACGTAAGTTAATTCAAATACAGAGGCGTTTCTCTGGGCATTGGTTTTCAAGTTGCGATACTTTCCCTGTGGAACTCGACTCCAAAATTCAAATAGGTCTTCACTTTGAAATAATTGTTTGAGCTCGATATCTGACTGCATGTCTAGCAACTCCAATTGTAAATTATCAGGAGCAGTGGCCACATTAACTGTAATAGGATTTGATTTATGACTTCACATTGCATGTCGTACCCCCTGCTTTGGTGCTTCGTACCCCCAAAGGGTACACGTATCTCAGGTGTAAGATGTAAAATGAAAAGTTCACTGACAGTGCAACCTCTACGACACAACGACTATGCAGTTTGTAAACAATTTTGACTTCGTAAATAATTTTGACAAGTCAAAAAAGAATCGCCTTAAATATTATAAATAGATTTTTTATATTCTTTGTGGGATTTTCAGGGGCCAATGAGAGCCGCAAGAAGGCTAGCTTGGAGCCGCATGCGGCTCTAAGAGCCGCGGTTGGGAATCACTGATCTAGAGCATCGTACTGCGCATGACCATCAGAGAAATCAAGGGCTATAGTGGAGTGTGCACCACTACGCAATCCCCCGCAAGCCTTTAAGTGTCTTGTCAAAGTCGTAATGGTATCCTCAAGCAACCAGTGTTAGACAAATCGAAGTTACCACACTTAGAGTTACATTGTTTTCAACATTATGGGTTGAACAATGAACATACTAGCCAAGCCACCAGAATTGCATTTTTCAACATCGATACAGAAACTAAGGATGCTTTAAAAGCATACTGGAACCAACTCGCTGACAAGGAAGAATAGCTGCTTCCATTACATACCTGGAGTGAATCGCTTCAATATTGAACTACTCTCCCCCTTGGGGGTCTGGGGCTTACTGGGATCAGAGGTCAGTTCTGTCCAATCAACATCCAACACGTCCATCGCTCCTGCGGAATGAAAGTCATAGTAAAACTTCAAAGCAACCATTATGACACCACAAAGGTGAAAATGCGTCATCCACGCGCTTTACACCGACGATACCGAATAATTTGAACCACAAACCAGTCTCGTTCTTTTCCTTCCCGCGGCCGCTCTTGGAGTTGTCTCTCCGGCTGGAAGACTTGGAGCGCCTTCTGGAACGATCTGATGAGCTCTTTGAAGATTCTGGAAAATGAAATGTTTCTGACAATCAATTCCATTACTTTTGCAGAGAAGCAATTTTTGTAGTGCCATGAACGATAACGAAGCTTCATAGCAAACTCATTGGGTTGAACAAAAAAAATGAACAACTAAACAAACTCGAACGTTTTTATCGCAGTATTGGAAAGACACTAACGACAAAACGTTGTGAAGATTTGATTCTCAACAGTGATGAAGATAACGAAAAGATTGAAGATTCTGGTGTGGAATCATTTACCATAAAGCGATCACAGAGACAAGAATGCGAGAGTGACTCTTGATAGATGTAGGAAATCGTACTTTTAAAATAAGAAGAACAACAGCAGATATAGGAAGCAGGATGTCAAAGCATTAAAGGTTTTAAGAAAAGAGAGGGTTGAACCTACAAACATCTGTCAGATTGGCCAATGCAACAAGAGAAGGATCCACAATGGATACAAACTGATTTGTACAAGTTCAACAAGTGTAAACAAAAAGACCAGCAACCTCTCAAGAACATGTAGCTCCATACAAAGTAAAATTTAGATGAGTTCAAAAAATGCCCTAAATCAATTTATATCCTTTGCGAATACTTCTCGTTGTTTCATGGGCCAATCTGACAAATGTTATGATATATTCTTGAAAGACTTAATTAAGATGGAAGCCTAAAGTTCATCATTACCTCTTTCCTTTCGTCCTTTGGATGATTTTCGATCCAATCCATCGCCACGTTGGTAAGGGTGGTGAGTGTCACGTGGTGTGCCACGTGATCGGTCACGGCTGGACGAAGACACGTCACGCTGATAATCGGGAACTGATGAACCACGTGACTGGTCACGCTCCATTGCTCTTCCCCTGCCCGACTTTGCAAACTTGCCAACGTTGTTCCTGGTGGGAGAAATGTGTTGACAAAAATACAAACAATAAAAACAACTTTTCGTCAATTAAAAAAAAGGAAATTAAAACATGCCTTTGTCGCAGCGATTGTTATTTGTTCGCAAATGCCTGTTATCATTTCAAATTTATTATTAATGAGGAAATCATGTAACACTAAGTAACGATGGCTGAACTCTCGGAGCATGCAGTTGAGCAGCGTACCTTAGCTCATTTCAGCGGTACTAATATGTTAGTAATTTGACTGCTGGCAACGACGTTTCAACTATGATAGAGTCCGCACACTGCTGACCGTGTGGTTTAATGGAAAACTGTCTGGTCTCGAGTTTGAAGGAACGGCTAAGAAGTAACAACCATGAAAACTAGCGATGATGACTTACCTTCCCGGGCCAGTATGTTGCTTGTCTCCACTTCTTTGGCGTCCCCTGTCGTCATCCCGGCCATGCATCCCGTGCCCCATGGGGTCTCCACCGCGGTGTTGGGGAGGGTAGCGAGCTGGAGGGACATCGCGGTGAGGGGACATCTGCCGTTCCATTCTAAACACATATAATGTGGCTTCTTCCGTATACATAAAACAAGAGTTGAGTTGATAACTGTAGACGACAGGTTGGATCAGCTTCTCCTTCAGGAAAGCTTTGGACGTTTCAACCTACAAATCAACCGTCCCAAACTTTCGAAACCCTTTCTGCAGCGCATTTCAAAAAACATAATTTATGTAATCCTGTGGTGGGTTGCCTACAGTGTAGATTACTTACTGTAGTGTGTGTAAACCAACCTTCAAATTGTTTCGCGCCTCAAATTACAATCTACAAACGCTGTGTAAAAAAACTTTATTTGCTTCAATCCCACACATTGCACACTTCTCCACAAACCTTCTCGGTTCCGAACCGCTCCTGTCTCTATGAAGGGAGATACTTCGCTCACTCGGTGGCTTAGTACTTGCGCCTTCTCGTAGTCTCGACGGCTCGTATGACGACACTTTGCGCGGCGGTGACACTCTGTGCTTTCTGTTGGGGGAAGTTGTAACAAACATTTCAAAATAAACACGTGGTTGCTTTAGAAGTTAAGGCAGAGGAGAAAAAGGGTTTCTCAGAGGACTACCGTGACGTCAACTCCACACGTCACAAGTTTCTGTACTCCCTGTTGTAACAACAATAAACATGAAGTTTTTTAAAGATCCGAAACGATCATAGGGGGATAGAGATTGCACAAATACCATACGACCTCTTGGAGGAACAACTGTTATATCGGTTGATTCGTGTCATTTTACGATTAACAAACGTAAGAAAAAACATCGTGTAAAATGTGAGCAGCCTTATCCATAAGAATGTTGAATGTTGGTGGTTTGTTTCCACGGCGAAGCAAATGGAGGCACCAATACAACAGACAAATATATTTGGCTCCAATCGACTGATGATGTCATATAGCTAATGATATCAGAATGTTTTGTAAAATAATATACCCGCCCTGTTCCAGAGTCAAACCCTGCTTCAGCCAACGTCTCTCGCCAGTGCGCTGTACTGTATTTTAAACTGGCTTTTACGTATTACAGTATTGTGATAAAACTACGCGAGAGTTTGATAACCAGCAATAAAACGTAACAATTGATCATTATTATCATCAAAAAAGCGAACAAGATCATTTAGAAATTCTATCATAAGCTAGCAAGGTCGTTCAAACACGAATGATTATGAAACTTTGGAACTTACCTGGATTTATCGTGCTCCACCGCCAATCTTCCTCCGTCATCCCGGATGGTGACTTCGATGCCAAGATCTAAATGTCGATTCTCACCACTCCGCCTCACTTCTCTATAAAATCCGGGAGAATCTCTCTCTTCTTGGATCTGGCTCCGATTTCTGGAGGAGCTTCTATCATCATTGAACATCTTTCCATGGCGTCTTGGATCACCAGTTTCTATTGGTCCTCTCTCGACGACCCATTTGTCTCTGCGCTGATTTCTGGCATCTTCTCTTGCCTCTCTATCATATTGTCTTTCTCCTCTAGGATCATGTCTAG
This sequence comes from Aplidium turbinatum, assembly GCF_918807975.1. Classification (NCBI taxonomy): domain Eukaryota; kingdom Metazoa; phylum Chordata; class Ascidiacea; order Aplousobranchia; family Polyclinidae; genus Aplidium; species Aplidium turbinatum. The sequence goes on from NC_137480.1 coordinate 24,638,472, forward strand.
GATTACGTTGATCCACCCTCTCATCAAGGCGATCTATACGATGGTCAACTCGATCTCTTTGGTCAACTCTGTCTCCTCTTGGATTAGATTTATGCGGATCCATCCGTGGAGCATCCCGATTCTTTCGGAAAACTTGAGGCTCTCTGGTTTCCATCCTCATTTTTCCGCCATCCCTGCCATCCGCCCATGAGGAGGCCCGATGAGGTTCATTGAAATTTTGTGCAGCATCCTTAGACTTCCTGCTCCTGTGGGGTTGCCATTCACCGTGGTGGGAGTCCACAAACTCCCGGAACTCAGGCGATTGAGAAGGATAAGCATCTTGCTTGCGATGAGGAGCAGAACGATTCCTCGAATCATCGCGTTGTCGGAAGTCGTTGCGGGACTTTCTCTCTTCCGCGTCATAAATCTCTCGACGACTCTCCCTCCGACTGACGTCATCATAGCGCATCGGCTGGTCACGCATCTTCTGATTCCTTTCATCATAACCGCGGTTTTCGTCATAACGGCGTTTTTCATCGTAACCGCGGTTTTCGTCAAAACCACGCTTGTCATCGTAGCCGCGCTTGTCACCAAAACCGCGCTTGTCATCGTAGCCGCGCTTGTCACCAAAACCGCGCTTGGGGTCATAACTGCGCTTTTCGTCATAAGAAGTATCCGGCACTTTCTTGTGATAACGGGCAGCCTTTTCGTCGTCATAATAGGACTTTTTGTCATCGAGTCGATTGTCTTTGTAGCGTCCGGCATCCCTGAGCTGCTCATGCTGAACGTACTTTCCAGAATGACGTGGCTCGACTTTTGGTTCGCCAAAAGCCGGGTCGATGTCGCGCGAACGCATCGGTGATTCCTGAACGCGATGTTCGTGATACATCCTCTCCTCATCACGGACACGCTTGTCATCACGCAAGCGCGTATCATATGAATCGTGATCTTGTGAATGGTCACGTGATCTCTTGCTTTCACGAGGCAGTGAAGAATTCTTCATGCGACTGAATAAAGAAATTGCGTTTCAATGATGCGGTATTATCATGTAACATATCCAGCTTAGTCCGGGAGCATCGTGAATCTGGGGTGGCAAAAGGATAGACCTTCGGCCCCAGATATTTCGAATAAATTTGGGAAAATGTTTAACTATGATTAATAAAGTTGTATTTATATTTAGCAGACAAACGTCATCAGACAGTGATCTTATGCGTCATCACGTGGTATTCATTCAAACTCTTCATTAGCAACTGCTGTGGTTTATATTTGATTATATGCACGGTGAATTTATGGGCATATGTAAATCGCATAAAAAGAAGTGCACTTAGCTATGTAGAGCCTGTCAATTGCACGCGGACAGTGCTATTGATACTCGAAAGGCAGATACAGCAGCCTAACACTGAACAAAGTCGACCGGCAATGTTTGAAAGTGAATGCCTCAAAATATCAATGACAGCACTGGTGGTATATAATGTTCACAATAATTTCACATTATAACATCACAATCACCTGTCACTTCTGTTGGATCCCTCGAGGCTGTCTCCTCTCCTCATTGGCTCCAGTTTAAGGCGTTTCCGTTGTGGTTCAGCGACGATGACACTTTGTCTGTTCTTTGATGACGACTCATAATCATCATGCTTGTTATAGTCACGTGACTTAGCCACGTCCATGCTGGACCATGATTGGTCAGCTCTGCAAAAAAATACCCGCTTGTCATCAAGTCCAAGTTTTAAGGCGCCACATTACAACCATTAAATACGCAAACAAAGCATTAAATAACGTAAAACTGATGCAAGCAAAAAGTGTTCCACAACACATAAAACAGCGCCTTCCTACCTTGCACAACTTGTGGCCAAGACAAACCTTTACTATAAAGGTTACAAACGTAGATTATGTTGTTCACGGCAACAATGCACACTTACTCCCTATACAGACGTGCTGGTCAATAATTGAGGTAGAGGAGAAGGTAGGAAAGTCACCATTCCCGCCCACCTTCAAGTGTGTGGTTGTTGGCTTCACGACTGTAAACTACTAATAGAAATCGAAGCAGCCACTTTATAAGCGTCACGATGCACACAAACAAACTCACCCTTCGTCCCTGGCACGCTTCTTCGGCTTCACTGGCTCCTCTATCTCGCCTTCGCTTTGTGACGTCACTGACTCTTCTCGGACTCTCTTTTTCTTTTTTGGTTTCTTCATTTTTTCCTTCAGCTCCTCCTAAAAATAAAAATATAAATAAATAAAAATAAAAATGCATCTTATAAATTGTCGTATCCAGGCTGACGTCATGTGGTTGAAGACTTAGATTAAGTGGACGGGAAAGCAAGGAAGCCAATCTCGGTGTGCACCTTCAAGCATGCTGAAGTATCAAAGACACAGCCACATGCTCTTGAGCGGTGTCGAGCCAGGGCTATCACCATTCACCACTCGGCTGTGCAAGCGACAATTACCGCTCAATTCCTTCACAGATTCTCCAACCAAAAAGTACAAAAAGTTTGAGTAAAAAAATAAATAAAAAAGAAAATATTTTTGAATTCATAAAAGTTTTATTACTATTTTATACCTGTTCGTATAAATCAGGATTTTTCTTTCTCGAGACTGGCTGCTCGTTGGTTTTATGTTTAGGTTTCTTCTTTTTAACCGGTTCCATTTCTTCAATTATCTTTTGTTTCTTCTTCTTCTTGGTCTTCACCTTCTTCTCAACAATCTCTCCTTCATCCTCGTCACTCAATATTTCGTTCCTGACACAAAATTATTCATTATTCATTAGAATAAACCACAACAAAGTTTAAATCGGCAAAGGTCACCAAACCCCACAAAAGGTCACCAAAGGTCACCAAACGTCCTCAACTATCAACAGGCGGTGAGTTTCAATACAGGCTTAGTCAATGATACAACCTTGTTAACCTGATTAAGATTGCTTCCAGTGACGAAGACATTCTCTAAGTTGCTGACACGATCAATCAGAAATCAGTAAAATGAATTTGACTCAAAGCTGCAACTTAATTCTGCGGCTGATAAACCAAACGACTATGGGATGAACAATTAATGACAAAAACTCAACTTTCAAAAATGTTCCTAGCTCGAACAAAATTTTGGGGTCACGAGAAAAAGATTTCATCAAATTTACAAGTAACAACTTCAAATCGTAACTGGTTTGTTAATTACTTGTAGTGCTTCCTTTCCTTAGACTTGTGTCTTGATGGAGTGGAGGATGCTTGGGAGCTCTCTCGGTCAGAGAAGACATCTCTGCTCTTCTTTGACACCTCTTGACTTCTGTAGATAAAACCGTTAAATTTCAAAGGTCAGTAACTTAAAGCTTCAGCAAGCAAACCAAATAACAGCAGAAGCTTCAAAATTAGCTTTCTCAGAGTGAAGATCAATAGTATATAACACAATTACACATAAAGCAATTCCAACCGATATACCCATCCCCATCCCATCTCATTACATATGTAAACAAGAGCTCTGGTTTAGATCTCAGTTATAATGCAGTCGCACAAAATGGAGGTATGCCAAGTTAAAATCTACTAATAGATTCTTATGTTTCTGTTTGACTTAACGCACAGAAAGCTTTAATGGCCGATACGTTAGACGTCTACATTCAAAGTGGCAAACGACAAATACACCGTACGACCGTTTCTTTGTTTCACTGTCAATGGTAGAACCCCTGCATTATTATCACTTGGCTTTCACCTAAAATTATTGCTCTCGTTTTGTTGCAAAGTCAACAGTTGCTTAAACAAAAGATTGGAACATATTGAAACGTTATTGATGAAAAGATGACAGTTCAAAAAGAGCAATCTTTCTGGCGTCAACACAAGACTGAGTATTTACTAATGTGCGAAACACGTGTCTATCGTTCAATTCTTGCTACACCAGACTATCGAAAAACATAAAAAAAAATATTATTGTTCGTTCTATCCTAATCTTCTTAATCGTGTGTTACACGGCCGTAGCCCAAAGCATCACGCAGGCTCTTGTTCTATCGCTGAACTCGCTAAACCCTGGGAAGAGCATCTTTCTTTTAGGTCAGGGCGCTCGAGGAGATGTTGCATCGTTTGCTCCTGTCCACATTTACAACTTGTGCTTCCTAAAGAATATCCCCAGTGTCGCATCAACGTCTTACATCTTACAATACCAGTTCTGAAGCGGTTGAGGCATCGCCAATACTTCCAGGGTTCACGCTTTCCGGGAGGAAAGGCCTACTGTAGGTGAAAGTTGCCTATTGGCCGGTGCCAGCCCAGCTGCCAGCTCCTCCTTGGACACGCACATTGAAGGCGATCTCATCTTGACCCAGTGAGACAACTGAAGCAAGGAAACTTTTGTTGACTGCAATCGCCTGCGTGCTTGAGTTTAGCCATACAGTGGATGTCTCAAATCCATGTCCTCGCAATATCTTTCTTTTCTGCTGATCACGCTTCTTCTGATGTTGGGAGGAGCAATTCAAAGCAGAATGTGCAGCGACGTGATGTTGGTTGGCTTGAGACAACTTGTAATCAAACGGCAGCTTTGGTTCAGTATAGGATCGATTTTCTTGGCATGTGCCAGTATTCCCAAACTGGGCAGGCATGTTCTGCGGTCGAATAGCATAAGGCTAAAGCAGTTGACCGCACTGCATACGGAAAGGCGCCCCAATCAGAGTTTCCTAGTTTCTGTAAGATACTATTTCGAGAAGCCATCCTAGCTCTTACTTTTTGGATGGGGGACTTGTATGCGAGGAACCTATCTAGTTTGCGAGTTATGCTTGGGACCTGTGCAATAAAAGTTAAACACGACTTTATGGGAGCCACCCACTTGATGTGCTGCAAGAGACGGTCTTCTTTCTCCACCTTCACTTTCTTCTTGTGCTTCGGAACTTCCACGTCATACACTTCAACCTTGTGGCTGGAAAAAAGAAAAGGATTGCACATACAGGGAATAGAACTGCGCATACAGGAAATGATCAATCACAATCAACGGTGTCGTAAATATCTCTTTTATAAACTATAGTGAATAAATGGGCTACCTAGTAGTACTGGTACGTTTTCCCATATGTTGATGAATTAATGTTACGTGATAGCGTAACATTCACAAGCACTGACGTATTATTATAAAAAAAAAGAGTATGGTGAGAATCGAACCAAGACAGAACAGGAAACTAAAGTCACTGTAAAGATGAATGCGCAGATGCTGCATAATATGTAAACACAAAGTATAGTGTTCAACTCTTTTGAGGTTACAATTCCAGCAAACGTTAAAAAAGGTTTTGCACAACAATCTTATAATATAATAGGGTCATTCTATGCCAAACGTCCTGAAAATCATAATAAAGATCCCAGTTTGACCCTCTTCGATTTTGCTTAAACTTGGTCAAAATGTTGTTTGGCATGATTTAGCCATACATTGCAAATTTTAGCTCAGTATCTATTGTAGTTTTAGAAATATGATGCTTTAAAGTTTTAGGTACCCGCTAAACTTTTCCGCATTCGTTTTTTTGGACCATTTTCAATTAACCATATTATTTGCTCCGAAGGTTATATAAAGTTTATTTTTGGTAAATGATTCATTTTTAGCTATATTACATGATTGCTTTGTCACAATGCAATTGATTTGCAGCATAGTGGAGTAATCTAGCGTCAAAGTAGCTCTTTTCTTCACCAAAAACAAATTTTGTGCCATATTTGGAAGTCTGTAACTCTTTTATGAAAAGTAGGATGGTTATTATATTATCATGAATGCTCTTTCCCTACCAGGCAACAACTTCACCAAGTTTGATAAGTAACATTATATTTATTAGGAAGTTACAATGCATCAAAATATGCATCCCGAGCAAAAAAGCTAAAATAACGCCATCTTGTGGTGTAAAAATATCCCCGTAAAAAAGTGTTGACAAAATAATCTTTTTAACCTGTTGATGAACATTATCTAAGGAACTTGTGTACAAAGTTTTAACTTTGTCACTCAACTATTTAGAGGTAAGTTGGGGGCCAATTTTAACTCTCCACAATAAAAAATTGGCTTCTTTGCAGAGGAGTCATTCTATGCTTAATTTAGGGGAAAAATATTACTACACTCATGGTTCCAGAATTTTATGATATATTGCGCTCAGATAGAGCTCATTGAGACAACTCTCTTAAAAAAAGAATTAGCATTCTATGGCCTTCGATTCTCGCGATATTGAGGATTGCAATTTGGCCACACGAAGTGCAAATCCTGGTTACGCATGAGTGATTTTTAAGTATATTTCTTATATAGATGATAGAGGAGAGGAGAAAATTGCTATTTGGGGGTTTTCAGGAGTACTGAATTCAATAAAAACAGTTCCAAATGGCTCAGAGCAGTAGTTTTGTCCCTACAGTTATTTTTTGCTCCTTCACTTCAACCGCTTAAATGGTTGAGTGACAAAGTCGAAACTTTGTACACAAGTTCCTTAGTAATGTTCATCAAATGGTTAAAAAGATTATTTTATCAACACTTTTTTACGGGGGTATTTTTATACCACAAGATGGCGTTATTTTGGCTTTTTTGCTCCGGATGCATATTTTGATGCATTGTAACTTCCTAATAAATATAATGTTACTTATCAAACTTGGTGAAGTTGTTGCCTGGTAGGGAAAGAGCATACATGATAAATATAATAACCATCCTACTTAGATCTAAAGGTGGATGGGAAGAGGAAACGCGGTCGTCCAAGAAGAACGTGGAAACAACAAGTGAAGGATGAATTTAAAAAAGTTGGACTGAAGGAGGAAGATGCAAGGGACAGGGTGAAATGGAGAAAAGGGATTAAAACAATTGCTGCGCGGAAACAATCGGCCACCCCCACTAGTGGGGAACAAACCGACGATGGATTATGATGATGATGATGACTTTTCATAAAAAAGTTACAGACTTCCAAATATGGCATAAAATTTGTTTTTGGTGAAGAAAAGAGCTACTTTGAGGCTTGATTACTCCATTACGCTGCAAATTAATTGTATTTTGACAAAGCAATCATGTAATATACTATAGCTAAAAGCGAATCATTTTACCAAAAATAAACTTTATATAACCTTCGGAGAAAAAGATATGGTTAATTGAAAATGGTCCAAAAAACCGAATCCGGAAAAGTTTAGAGGGTACCTAAAACTTTAAAGCACCATATTTCCAAAACTATAATAGATACTGAGCTAAAATTTGTAATGCATGGCTAAATCATGCCAAATAACATTTTGACCTGGTTTGAGCAAAATCGAAGAGAGTCAAACTGATAGGTCTAGGACGCTTGGCATGGAATGACCCAATAAGGTTACAACGAATCAAGGCTAAACTCATTTTTACCTTTTTATTTTCTTGTGGGCTTTAGGGGGTTCATCATATGCTGCAAAACGACACAAAATAATGTTAATATTTTACGAAATTATTACATTGAACAAACATTATACTCAACCCTGACCACGAGAAGTTCGTAAAGACCAATATCTTGTTTGCGGCTAATGTTTGGTCGCCGGAAAATGTAACGATTGGAATCAATAGAATTGATAAAATATTTCAGGGACGAGTGGGAACACACAACCTTTCTCTTCTTTATGAACCTTCGATCGACTTGACTTCCCGACGTCATCCCTGCGTTGGTGCTTTCCCTCCAGGTACTTCTCAACAGAGGAATCCGAGTCTTCTGCAAACAACGAAGAGGATTGTTGGTAACTAAGAATACATTGTACACACAATACACTTTTACCGGGTTGATGAGGTTATAGGTGAATTGTTCGTAAACAGTTTTTCGTAAAACAATTGTTCGTAAAAGCAATTCTTCGTAAAGCAATTCTTCGTAAAGCAATTCTTCGTATACATCAATTCTTCGTATAGGTGAATTGTTCGTAAACAGGTGATAGGTCAATTGTTCGTGAACAATTTTTCGCAACAGCAAGGTTTGTCTTGCAATTTCCGATGAAGGTGCATAATGCAAATTTTCCTGAATAACCAAGTTACGAGACATAAACAAATAAGCACAATCAAAAAGCGCATTTTTTGTTATTTATTGGAATACAGCAATTGTCTGTGTTTAGCAATTCTTTGCTTACACTACCAATACTACTTTAAGTAACTTCGTACAAATTGTCCACAAGCCAAGTTTAGTTTGAAGTATTGGGTGCAATTCCACGCAAGTACGCTAATCACAAATTTCATCATCTTGAAAGTCTTGACGCCAGGTTCGGACGACTCTAGTTAGTCTTTCTGCACTGTCCTTGTACTTCTTCTTTGGAGGGGGTCCTGCCTGGCCACTGACATACTGTTCAATGCGAACCTCATTTAGGTTTTGCTCTCGCTTGATTGCAGATATGAACTTCCCAACATCTGGATGATTTGCAGATACCTGGAACATGAACCCTCTGTGCCATCCTTCAATGCTATTATTAGTTTTGGGAAGGCCACTGAGGACGCCATCATAGCAGTTCCACATTTGAATTGCAAACATTGGAGGACGACGCCGTTGACGACGATCTGGGCGCCCAACCCAAGTGTCTTCAAAGTAGTCAATTACTGGCTGAGCAACATCTGGTAATACATTCCCATCGTTTTTCTCCAAATGCACTGGCACAAATGGAAGAACCAGCCACGGTGAGTTGAAAGTGGGTACTCTCTGCTTACTGCATTGACCATGGCCATCTCAAAGTCAGTCATGATTGTCTCTGGAACAGCAACAGCAGGTAACAACTCCATGAATGTATGTCCCTCTCCTTTTGTCCCCCAGCAGGGCATATACCAGAGGCACTGAAGTGTTTTCCGTCAGTCCGTGTATTGTGTAAAGCTGTTTAAACAGTGAAGGCACTGTCTTGAAGGTGCCGTCAGCATACCAGTGCTTTGAACGGGCAAGGAGCTGCAGATTTCTTTCAGTGGCACAATTATGTGTTTAAGCACAATTAGCACATCTCTAGCATATATGCTACCCTAATTGATTGTTCGTAAACAATTGTAACTGTTTTTTAAAAAAAAAGCTGTAGCCTAACTTTTATGAACATTTGTTTACGAACAATTAGTATTACGGTCAATTGCATGCCCGAAGAATTGCTTTACGAAGAATTGCTTTACGAAGAATTGCTTTTACGAAGAATTGCTTACGAACAATTGTTTTACGAAAAACTGTTTACGAAGAAAACGTCGGACACCCTTTTACCGACACTGGCAATAATTTAGTTGCGACAGATTCAAAGCATTTTGATCGTTCTTCTCATCTAAAGTATGGACTTTTCTGGTATCGAGATTGGCTGCATTCTTATTTGGAATTCGGGCTCAGTGAGTTTCGTTATTAAAGTTTAAATTGAATTTCGGTAAGTTGAAATATTCAGCCTTAATTTTTATGCTTGTGTACATCCTATTGTCCAAGAAAACCATCCGGAAATAAACTAAAGCCCTGATTCCGCATTATGAGGCAAACGTACGCTCGTTTTCACCGGACATGGCTAGTGTCGCGTTGCCTCACCTGTTGCATGGACAACATCCCGGACTTTCTTAGAGGCCGATGGCTTTGTTTGCTGTCTTCTTTGCTTGTACTGGTCAGTCCTGAAGCCAATAGCGCAGATTAGTACCAGAGCAGCAGTAGAGCCAAAACGAGCGAGGAATAGACACGGAGGTTTGAACAAACGTGTTGTACGCTTTTTTGTCGACGAAACAGTTTTGTAAGAATTTTTCTTCACCTCTTGCAAGCACATAAAGCTACAGTGCTATTATACAAAAAAAATACAGTTTGTTTCACTCCAAGCGCTCTACATTTTCGAAGTCGCCTTCCAGACAGCAAAATACGTCCTTCACATTGATTCAACGTCTGCAGACGTTGAATCAATGATGTAGAAATGACGGGTCTTGCTGTCTACTTTGGATATTTGGATTGAGGTATTTGTAGGAGATCAAAAAGCGACAACGCATCGGCATCTAGGGTCCGTTGCTCGACCCCTTGTCCAATCAGCTTGTTGAGAAGTTAAGGATCATGGCCAAACTTTAGGCAAGAGGAAATAATAATATAATCAATATTCCGAAAGAGGAGAGAAGCTGACAAAACAAACCGGGACTCCTTGATGTGTTTCGTTTGTTCGTACTCGTCGTCGGCAACTCGTCGCTTCTTGTGACGATAATCGCTCGGTGTGTCGTCATAGTCAGCGGATTCCGTCTCTGGAAATGATAAACCGCTTCATGTTGGTTTGGTTGCTATGTGATAGAACATAGACCTTTGCTCAATGGACAAAACAGAAAACAGATTTTTTTAAATCCAAAAGTTTAAATGAAGGATAAAGATAATCAAAAAGCTGAGAACATGCAGATAACTGTCCCCTACCTGAAATCATATTCGTCTATAATTGCAACCACATAACCAGTAAAAAAAAAACGAGGAAAAGGCGTCGGCAACAGTGAGAGCAGGCTAACCATTATATTACATGAATCTATTAATACACATTTCAAGTGCCGAGATATATAACCGCTACTTCATGTCAAGCAAGTATGTACCTTGAAAAGCTTCATATGAACGGGACTTTGGTTTTTTCGGCTGTTCCTTGTATTTTAATGCTTCTTTGACTTTCTTGTTCTTTTTTTCTTTACTTCGACCTCTTTCATAATCCTAAAAAATTATCAAAAAAGAATTGAAACTTGTCAAAAATACACAAAAAGCAGAAATTGAACAGACAACGTACCTTTTCCATGGGTAAGAGCTTTTTCCGGTCATGCTTGGAGGAGTATTGTGGTGATGAGGAGGATGAAGAGCTTTCATCGGAACTAAACGATCTCTCTCTTTTCTTCCTTCCTCTATCATAGTCATCACTGAAAACAAACAATAAATAAAATGATCAATGACACAAATCGGCCAAACTTCAATTGCAGAAGCAACAACATTGAACAAGGACACGTGTCCTTTTGCGTGCAGCTCAGGGGATGAACACAAGGCTGTGAAAACAAAGAAATGGCAAAAGCAAGCAACAATTCAACTCTAAACAGAGTTGAACAGTTCAGTTTAAAGTCAGCAAGAAACAGCCAACTCAGCAAACCTGAATCGCTTTTTACATAGATTCAACGTCTGCAAACGTTGGATCAATGTAAAAAGTGATTGCTTTGCTGGCTGGGAGAAACCAAACTCTTCCAACCTCAGTAACCAATGAATGCAAAACAGCCAGGATGAAGTTCCTAAATGGATTATATTAAACGTCCTCTGAATCGTTTGACATATTTTTGTGCCTTGGTTGTTGGAATGTTGGGGCTTTGAGGTATCAAAGTTTTGGAGCAAGCAAATAAAGTTGGTTGAGACAACTGCAAGGAATACAGCAACCTCTGCCGTTGAAAAGTAAATCACATGATTGATTGGCGTTTATTTTGTTGCTAGTATAAATACACACATTCATTAAACAAGGTCAAATAATACAAACGATCACATAGAATGCGTGGAGACTGCAACGGGTGGCTGCGAAGTGGCCTGGAAGATCTTAAGTTGTAGTCAAGCAGCCACCATGACCATAATGCAACATACCGATACGGTTCCTCAGGTGGAGGTCTGTGTTTCTTAGGGGGCAGCACATCCTGCATTTGGTGGTGGCCCGGATACTCCTGCCTGGCATGGTCTTGGTTATAGTCAGAATGGAAACCTAAATGAAACAATTAATTTTAAGCAGTTAATGACATCCTAAAAACCTTTCAAACCATTAAACAAAGGTTAATTTCACACTTCCAAGATAAGGCACTTGTAAGTTTTCAGTTCAGTTTATTTGTTTGTTTTGTTGGCAAAACCAAAAAAAGTACACCGTACAAAACACAATAACACAAATAATCTGCACAACAATAATTAACAATAAAAATGTTTTCTTGTGTTCTCATAAACGCAGACTACGCTTCGACAATATGTTGAAAATGATAACTAACTTTATTTGTTTTGCTGGTTATCATTTTAAACATAGCGTTGCAGCCTAACCTGCAGTTAGCAGAAAACCACAAGAAAAAGTAATTACGATTAAAAGCCTAGTAAACAACATCATTCTGCATTTAACATAATTTTGTGTAGGCTATTGAACAACACAAAAAAAAACGTTCTTACCCTTTTCCAGAGCTTTCATTTGCTTGGAGCTGGTCGATTGGTCGGTTCGTTTGTCCTGAAACAGTTGACGTCAATAAATCTGTTGTGAGCTAGACCACATTCAGTCATTCATGCTTCTATAAGAAAATAATTTTATAGCTGTTCTATCAATTAGAACCAATAGAAATAATAATAGAACCAAGAATATCATTGAAAAGCACATTGCATCAATCAAATCAAGTTTATTTCGACATAGCTCCACAGTCCACATTTATTTCAATGTTGGCTTCAAATAGCAGAAAACATAACATTTTACTTTTATTGATATAGATGTTAGTAATTAGGATACGTTACTTGATGTCAGATTCTCCGAACAATAGCAGATCAAATTGATTACATGTTCCTTCTTAACACAATGAGCTAAAAAATACCTGTAACAAATCAAATGTACGGTAATCAATGAAGCTAAACAAATTGTGAAAACTGAAGCAAATAGTTCACCCTGCTTGAGGAAGCCCATCGTTCTGGCTTACGACCCAACAACTCTCTATCCATGCCAACATCCACATTGGGTCTTCGATTCTTTGCACTCTTTGAAGAAGGAGCATGCCAATTTTCCTGTAATGCATACTTCATCGTTTGTTTAAACAGCACATGGCATACAATTTCATACACATTGATATATTGTACTTACATCGATACAATTCTATATAATATATAGTCTATAGTACTATACTCTATATCATACATATGCGTATTTGCAACCATTTTTTTCAAAAGCCTCTGAAAGTTGTATTTTTTCACTTAAATACTTGGCCTTTACTCGTTTGTTTTTATTAGAAAGATATTTTTATACTCTTTCTTAAGGGTGTAATAACTTGGTGGTATCGTGTGTATTAAAATTACAACTTAGCATATTTCATGATTGTGGTTTTAATTCCAAAATGCGTCCAAACACCACTGTTATTCTGGCAGAATAATTCTGTGAAAGCCGCCAAACGAAAAGATTGGTAAACTCACACAGTAAATAATGAAATGACAGCAACAACACGCGAACCCTGATAAAAGCACTTGCTGTTAACATATTTATTTTTATGCCACTTGAAAGTTAGGATGTTAATTTTTATGAGAGAAAAAAACTTTTATTTTGTCTGTTGTGAGAATACTATGTGGTATGATTATAAACAATAAATTATGAATAAAATAGCATCATACCGGTAACAATCTAAACTCCACAACAGATAGAAAGCAGGGAAAGAATACAAAAAACAAAGTTTTTCTAAAACGCATCTTGAAAACCAAAAAAAGGTAAAGTTATAGAGTAAAAAAAAACTTACAGTCACAGGCTACACAAATTGTACTTGTAATGACATTATTGATAAATAAACTGTTAAATTTTTTCTCATCAAATTATTTTCAATTGCAAAATATTTCCAAATTTGTAAAGTGAATACAATTACCTCGATGGTTGCCAATACGCACATGAACCTTAATATTTACCTCATCTTTCTTGTCTTCTCCCAATCTTTCAAACACATTCGAACGAGAAGAATATTTTTCACTTTCTATTTTGCGTCTTTGCTTGTTGTGGGAATGTGACATCTTCAGCTAATGTCAATAATACTCCAAAATATATCTTCAAAATTCTCATAAATACAAACTTTACTGAGCACTACCGTATATGATAATGCTACAAGTTCCGTACTTAAACTGGGATATCACCAGAATAATAAAAACATATCTATTGTAAAGTACGGTACTCGGCTTATTAAAGGTTTACTTCAAGCAAGCTATAAAAACATCACATACTGCACTGTAATTCTCTCTATGAATGGTGGTGGTACGGTAATGATGCCACTAAACTGAAATCAATTAAGATAGAAGCTACACCGTATGTATAGCCTACAGTACAAACTTATATATTATACAGTACAAACGAATTTATTTTCACACGAGTCAGTTCAATCATAAACAGCTAAAAATCGATTTAGATCAGCTAGTAACTAGATCATCTTCGGCTGAGCTTATTCAAATAGAAGTATAATCAAATTGTTTCTATTTGAATAAGCTCAACTGAAGATCGATTTTTGGCTGTTTATGATTAGACTAAATCGTGTGAAAATAAATTCGTTTGTATTACAAGACATGTAACCATGTCGTTCGTATCAAGTATTGTTGTGGGTCTAACTTTTTTTTTTTTTTTTTTTTCCCGCGCTTTTACAAAGCAAGCAGCAAAGATTTTGCTCTCCAGGTCTAAATATATAAATTGGATTAAAGAAAAACTTAAGCCTGGAGAATAGCAAATTTTAGTCAAATTTAGAAAGGAATTTAATTGTGGTCATTTCAGTCCAAAAATTTTCGAAATCGATAAAGAATTCGCAAAGACAGAACAATTCAGAAACCCATATCAAGAATCCAAGTCTGCGGTTGCCGCATGTAACAAACAAGCAATTGACTCGCCAGCCTCAGCTTTGAAAGAATAGGGATGAGGAAAGTAAATTATTATCCAGTGAAGCAATTGAAGTACAGTACGGTAGAAAATTTATCAAACAACCATTAGTAAGCCATGTGGATTAATTGTTTTACATTCTATTGTGTAACATCTTGTTTGCTGCCCATTGTCAAATCGGTTCAAAGTTTGTCCTAAAATTTTTTGTTTTAAATTCAGTTGTTTTTTAAACTTTTCTGGATTAGTGTGTGTTGTATCGGTATAAATCAATTTAATTAAACCAGCGCAAGAGTTTTTAATGATAATTTACTTAGTTTTTGACATAAAAATCGAACGTTGGCCAGCAATCAAACCTAGTCAGTTTTTAAGCAGGGCTGCCAGACAAGTTTGGATCAATCGCACTTAGCCTAAATCGACAAAAATGCTTTTTTTTCTTGCTTTTATTTCAATGCAAAGTGTTTGATTTTTTTAATTGAATTTAAATTTTGTTGCTTTATGTCAGTGGAAAAGTGACAAAAATTGTCATAAATTGTTATTTTGGGCTGAAACTTTGTAATGATACGTCGTCTGGATTTGATTTTTGTTAAATTTCGTCTGAAGAAAACATTATTGACCTATTGTGTTATTCGGTTACACTCAATTATTTCTCATTTACATTCTATTCAATTTGTTTGTCAAATTATATGGTCACATTGCGCTAGTTTCATGCAGCCTAACAGGTACCACTGACAGTCACTCAGCCATTTCTTTTATGACAGAACAATAGGCCTAGGCTATACCTTTTTTTTAAATTGTGATTATTTTTGTATTGTACCTGGGTAATACTGTTACTGAAAATGTTTTTACTCGTAGCCTTGAACTATTTATTGGCTTGAACTTTTCTTGGTTGCACTGAAGTTTAAACGCCCTTGCTACAAGAGTTTATTGATTTCAAAAGTTTTTCCTATTTTTAATCACCCGGAATAAAGTTTATATTTGAATAAAACCACAGGACTTCACTTAAGGATCGCAGCAGAACATGATTTTTTTTTTCTTTCATTAATATTACTGAACATCAGCCTATCTTGTTTCAACGTAATTTGCCGATACTTGACATTTGTCACATTAAGAACTGGGAAGCAGCTGACTCGATGACTGATATAGTCTTTCGCTGCTTCCTGTCTGTTGTGGTATTTAGATAGCTATGGTACTATTTTATTCGTATTGTTTATAATTGTACCGTACTATTGTCGCAACAGACGAAATAAAAGGTTTCTCTCTCTCTCTCTCTCTAACACCTGCCATAAGATATTTTCATTTTCTAGTAGAAGCTATAGTTACCATAAATTGTAACTATAACGTCCCAGAATGTAAGGTCACCATACGTCACTCGAGCATGACGTTATACGCTCAAGCGCATCTTTTTTTGCAAAATGTTAGGTATCGCAAGCACTATATTTATTTATTTGCATCAGACACAAAGTCCATAGAATTTAAATTTTCAACAATCATCACACAAAATATCAGACTAAAACAACACCATGCAGACTACATCAAACAACAGACAAAATACAGTTGTAGTGATTGATATAAAATGTAAAATTGAAATAGTAGTCTAAATCAGAAAACATAACATTGAGCAAAAGTGGATTAATAGATTTTTTGCAGCGTTCTACAAATGCATAGAATTTTGTTTAAATAGAGCATCAAAAGTTAAAACGTCGTTCTGCACCTGATACACTCTAGCCCTATCGAATTTCGACAAATTGTGAATGGTTTGTTGGTTTTGTATCTTTATTCTCGGACTGACAAAGCTTTGATAGGTTATTCGTGGTACGGTAGTTACGCATACTTGTAGAAACTGTTGACGCAGCGCCGGTTACCGAGATTGCACAGTGAAGTTTTTCGATTATTGAAGTGTTGTTGTCGGGGAATTATTCCATTCACTAGATGCCGCTGAATGGAGAGCAGTCCTGAAATGCGTTGCCGAAGCGCACACCGCGAGAGTCAAATCAGCGCCGCGTGGCAACTTTACAAAAGGTACCATTAAAAAATCCCCTTCGAAGTTTGTTTGGTAATT
This sequence comes from Aplidium turbinatum, assembly GCF_918807975.1. Classification (NCBI taxonomy): domain Eukaryota; kingdom Metazoa; phylum Chordata; class Ascidiacea; order Aplousobranchia; family Polyclinidae; genus Aplidium; species Aplidium turbinatum. The sequence continues at coordinate 24,654,975 of NC_137480.1, forward strand.
GCAGAAGAAAAAAGAGCAATAGCACTGGTGGGAATCAAACCCACATCGATGTAATCATTATCTGCATCACCGCCCTAACCCTCTGCGCCAAATCAGGCAGTGGCAAAGCGATGAGTTAATTTCGCTATTATATGCCTTTTTCTTTTGTTGTTCAAAGGGAATTTTTTAATGGTACCTTTTGTAAAGTTGCCGCCGCGTGATCTTGAGCCCGGTGCGTAACAACTGAGGTAATGGGGCGTGTAATTCCGCCCCGATAGCTCAGTTGGTTAGCGCTTGACTTCGTGAACGAAGAAGCTTCAAGATCAAGCGGTTCGACTCTCGGGGTGTGCGCTTGAGCAACGCATTCTAATCCCCCGGCAACAAGACTTTAACAAGCGGAAAATTTCACTCTGTCAATCTTGGTGACCATGCCTGCGTGAGTAAATCAAAGTCTCTATAAGAATACGAAATTGTTAAGAATAAGCTTTCAAGGCTTTGTCAGTTCGAGGATAGATTCAAACCAACCAAGTCTGTACGAGTTGTTGTAAGCAACTAGCACACAATTTTAAGCACAAGTTCTATAATTACATCTTAGCTGAAAACCATACAGTTCAGTTTGTTATTATTTCTGATCATCACAACGAAAAACAATATGCGGTAGTCTATATATGCCAAACATAGCAGAAGTCAATGCGTGGCGTGAATATAATCAGCCTTTGAAATTAGCATACTTTACTTTGGCAAAATCATTACTGACGTAGATCGTTAACTGCTAGCATTATCTGTTAACTTAGATATTGTGTTTATTACTTGCATTGTTTGTTTTAGCTTTGTTTTTTTGCATGTCTTATAGTAAATATGGACCAATTGGTCTGATGCAAATAAATGATGAATAAATAAAATCATGAATTGTGAAAAGCAAAAAAAAATTGAATAGCTTTCGTTTATAGCCGTTGCCATGGTTCAATCTACAGAGATTACTTATTTAGGATTATTTAAGTCATCTATGATTTCGGTGACCGGGGCCTGGCCTACGTCGGTTGGTTAAAACTTTTACAAGTATGCAAAACTGCCTGGATTAAGCTGTCGCAGTCCGAGGATGAATATCCAGTCAATCGATTATGCCTGCCCGTTAGCTCAGTAGTTACGCTCACGGCTCTAGATCACGTGGCGCAAGTTCGGCTCTCGAGGTGTGCGCTTGAGCAACGCATTTCAGGGCTGCTCTCCATTCAGCGGCACCTAGTGAATGGAATAATTCCCTGCAACAACACTTCAACAATCGGGAAACTTCACACTGCCAATCTCGGTAACCGGCGCTGCGTCAAGAGTCTCTACAAGTATGCGAAACTACCAGGCCAGGAGTAACCTACCAAGGTTTTGTCAGTCCAAGGATAAAGATTCAAAACCAACTAAATTTGCCCGATAGCTCAGTTGGTTAGGGCTTGACTTCTGGAACGAAGAAACTTTAAGATCAAGCAGCGTTGGTTCGACTCTCGGGGTGTGCACTTGAGCAAAGCACGTTAAGGATTGCTCTCCATTCAGCGGCATCTGATCGGATGGAATAATTCCCAGCAACAAGACTTCAACATGCAGAAAACAAAACTCTGTCAATCTCGGTTACCGGGCCTGCGTCAGTGATTCAAAGAGTCTACAAGCATGCAAAACTTCCAGGATTAAGCTCAGCAAGAAGCTTTCCCAGTACGAGGATAAAGTTTCAATTAATCAAGGATGTACAAACTTTTCGAAATGTTTCTTTGTGGAAAAAATGTTCTGGCAACCTTTCAGCGGAATTGAAGCGTACAAATTTCTCGCTTCAGGAGTCATATTAAATACAGGCAAATAGCCCATTGGCATTGCACTGTTGCACATTTCACTTTTCAGATTGCGCAGCAGTGACAACTTGACTCTGTTGATGTTGTGCATCAGCTATAATTAGGTAACGCGGTCATCTAGATGTTATCTATTCTATCCCTCTGTTTGCTGATGAAACTACTTCAACTCTCAGTGTTGCCGTTCGGCAACACTAAATAAAATAAAGAAACAAAAAAAATTGTTTTCATTTTTTTTTTTTGAAGTCATTACTACCCCATGAGAGCTTTAGAAAAATTTTCCCGCCCAAAATAATAATTCGGGAAGAAAAAGGGGTCTGCTCTCCATTCAGCAGGACCTAATGGATGGAAAATTCTCCGGCAATAATCTGAAGATTTACTCTGTCAATCTTGGTAACTTTCCTGTGTCAAGAACTAGGCTGTGGCATACAGAGGTGGGCACCCGCTACTTTCAAAGTAGCGCGCTACCCGCTACCGCTACTTGGATCAAAATAGCGTGCGCTACCACTACCCGCTACCAATTTACAAAAGTAGCGCGCTACCCGCTATCGCTACTCGGACCAAAGTAGCGCGCGCCACCGCTACTTTTTCCGCTACTTTTGTCTAAAATGACACCAAGTTAGGAAACACTCTTCAAGTCCCTAGTGACGCAAAAATGACTATGAAAACGAATGTTATCATTTGTTTACAATGTCATTTTAACGTCGTTAGCCTATAGAAAACACATTCTAAGGGAAATTTATTGTTATGCATCATTTAAAAACACGAGCATTTCAAAATGAGAGTCACTTTAGTCCTGCCCGCTTTGGCTTAAGCACATCTTTTCCAACAGAGAAAAGTCTCTCCACAGCAGCACTGGAAGGAAGGTACCCGGTCATTTGGTCGACAGGACGTTTGGTCGACAGACATTTGGTCGACAGGACGTTTGGTCGACAGGACGATTTATTTTAGGGTTAGGGTTAGTTAACTAACCATAACCCTAATCTAACCCTGACTCTAACCCTAACCCAAAAATAAATCGTTCTGTCGACCTAACGTCCTGTCGACCAAACGTCCTGTCGACCAAACGTCCTGTCGACCAAATGTCTGTCGACCAAACGACCGTGCACCGGAAGGAATGTATTGTATTTAATGAACAGATGTTTTAACTCGGTATTCGAAAAGCTCAAGGACTTGCTCTTGTCCAAAAAAAAGGCGTCTACAATTGCTGTTTTCTTCTGCACCGACGTTTCACGGGATAGCGCAAACACACCAAAAAATTCATCATCGGAGTCATGACTGGTGTTGGTGGCACTCTTCTCAGTATCAACCTGGCTTGATGTCTCCCGCAACAGTCGAATTACATCTGTCTTGACTTTTTCTCGCAGTGCGTCAGCATCATCCGTGGAAACGTAGTGCAGAAATTGTAGCCACGACGTCTTGAAGGAGTGATGAAGACATGATGCTATAACGCATTTCATGTCGTTGAAGCACTTGTTGAATCGTTTCTTCACCCCTTCAAGGACTTTCACTCTCAACTCCTCACAGCTCACAAGATCACTGATCTCGGTCAACTTCTTCGCGCAAATTGTAATGGTTGGAACTTGTAAGCAAGACTTCGTAATACGCCTTAGACGAGCCCTGGAGAATGTCTAAACCCTGGCAGATAGGCTTCATCACACGGAGATATTCACCGAAGAAGTTGACGTCAGCTAGAAATAAATGAGCTGTTTAGAAATAAGACAAACTATGTTGTAACTTAAAAGTTATAAGCAAAACAAATCACACAAAATTGCCCTGTAATGATTTCTTTTAACAAAAACCATCGTGTAAGAAAATTTTATCAGCAACAAATATCTTAGCTAACCATTTGTCAACAGTTTTGCTTTAACCATACGATGAAACCGAAACTTTGCAACCAAATCGATCATATAGGATTATAGGCTATATATATAATACAACTGCTTGACCACGCCAGTGTAGCGAAAAAATCGAGTATTATTTTTACTTTAAATTAAAAAGTAGCGGGTAGCAGGAGTGCGACTGAGAAAAGTAGCGCCTCTCCCGCTACTGTGGAAATAAAATAGCGCCGCTACTGCAGCCGCTACTCAAACTAAAAAGTAGCGCCGCTACCGCTACTTTTACCAAAATAGTAGCGCCGCTTGTAGCGGCGCTATAAAAATAGCACGCTACTGCCCACCTCTGGTGGCATACACCACACAAGTTCCCATATTGACAACAACAAGACGACCATAAGGTCCAGCCTACTATTCCATTGTTACCCGTGTCATGGCATTAAGTTTTTTTCTATAGTATGTGCTAATATATTAATATAATCTCTTTTTTGCATAATTTGTGGGGTTTGTGCAATTTGAAGACATTTCATTTTAACTCATAGGTTCTTCTATCAGGGTGCAACCTATTTTGTCCCTTGAACACTTTGTCCCCCGTGCTTCTGTAAACACTAGAATAGGTTGATTAAATTGTTGACCACTTGAGTGAGCAAAGTGTTGTACTTGAAAACTTTGTATTATTTTTTTCAGTTTTTAAGAGGCACAAAACTCACACCTTTAATATACCGTATCTTTAGTAGGCTACTGCTGAAAACATGCAATTCTTCTACTCTTGTTAAGGTCAATGAAATGTTATAGATCGAGCAAAGCGAGTGTGAATATTTTGTAAAAACTTAGAAAAATTAGAAGCTGGTGTACAATTTCCGTCCTGGTCAAAAATGCGTGTTTTGACTACGATATCTTTGCTTTACTAATTTTTAGCCCCAGCTAAAACTCTCACTTAACCTTGAGGTTAGGGTTAGAAAATATTAAAGTAAAGAGATGTATTCATAAACAGCTTTTGCTAGGTTGAATGCTGTTCAGTGTTCACATATTTCATCCTAGGTGTCTTGGTTTTTCAATCTTTGACACATATTTATGTTACCGGTACAGTATTTATGACCAAGGTGGAGACTTGTACACCAGCTCCAAATATGGCATGTTTTTTCCTTGATTTTGAGAAAAATTATTCTTTGTGATGGATGAGACAAAATAAGCTGTCAATTAACTATTCAAAAACTGCATACATGATAATATGTAAAAATCCTTTCAAAGCCAAATCCTTTCAATTAAGTATTAATGGAAATCCTATTCAACAAGTAGATTCAATTAAATATCTTGGTGTTACCCTTGACAACAAGCTATCATGGAAATCACATTTAACTTGTCTTCGCACAAAGCTAAATAAAACTTGTGGAATTTTATATAAGCTCAGACATTTTGTACCACTTAGTACATTGCGTGTTGTTTATTTTGCTCTTTTTCAATCTCATTTACAATATTCATTAATAAATTGGGGTAGGGCTGATAAATCTATTTTACATCCCATAGAAGTTATTCAAAATAAAGCTCTTAGTGCATGTTTATTTTACCCTAGACATGCCTCTGTAAATTTATTATATGTTAAATTTGATGTTCTCAAGCTTAATGACTTAATTGAAATTGAGTATGCCAATTTCATGCACAAATATAAAAATGGACTTCTACCTGATTGTTTTAGTGCTTATTTTAATGATTTAAATTATATCCATCAACATAATACTCGCCACAAGATAAAATCCCAATATTTCTTACCCAGAACTAATAATAACTCCGGGCAAAAAATGCTACAGTACTTGGGACCCCAAGCATGGGGTAAGGTTCCTTCAGAAATTAAATGTTTGTCTCCCTTTTCATTCAAAAAGCAATATCAAACGCACTTGGTCGGTTGTTACTCTTGCTAAATGCAACTCTGTTGTGTATTTTTCAGTGAAATTGATCTGACATGTCTGACAACTTTTGGGATCTAATTTGTGTTTTGTTTGATTTCTCTGTTGTTTTTTTTTGTTTTTTTTTATGTTATGTTCATATACAATCTTCTCATGTTTTGGCTTGCATTTACTAACCCCCACATTGCGATTGTAACCTTATTCAACGTTTCATTATTTTCTCTAAGTGTTTTCAGTATAATTTTCATTGGTAGTATTTTTTTGTAAAATACGGTACTGCCGCCGGGGTGGAAGCTGACTTGGTGACCTCATAAGGTCTTTCGCTTCCTTCCTCTCTCACTTCTATGTAATGTACCAATGTATTTGTCGTGATAATTTGAGAAAAAAAATAAACCAGTGATTGATTGTGCAAACTGAACGAATAAATCCAACCAAATTGATTATTTGTGGTTTATTATCAATTTAGTTATTTATTGATGAGACATTGTTTGTCAAAAGGTGTCTGGACACTTTTATAGGACACTGCATGCAATGGGTGTATAATTTGTTGATTGGTATACATTTTTACTTTTTAGTCCAAAGACATGTCTGCACCTGTGTGTATTGACGATATTAAAAAACTTGGTGAAAACAACTTGAAAGAGTCTAGTGCAGCATGGAAGTTCCTTTCTGGTGGCTCCATGCATGAACAAACATTGAGAGATAACATTAAAGCTTTTAAACGGTATGACATTTTTGGTAGTTGTATATTGTAGATCAATTGTGCTATCTAATAAAACATTAAACACTTTAGATGTGTATATAACTGTGCAATGAAATTTCCTAAGCTGGTTTGTCTAATTTTATTCGGTGGGGTTGATTATATTTTACATTTTGACTATTTCAGATATCGTTTACGCCCACGTGTTTTAATTGATGTATCAAAAATTGATCTCTCGACATCTCTCCTTGGTACACACATAAACTTTCCAGTTTGCATTGCACCATTTTCTGTTCCAGATTCTTCTTCGCCTGTTGACATGTCTGACAGGTCATGTGTCATTGCTAAAGGTACAGGTTGCTTGATTAGCTTTTATAGCAATTTTTTATGCAGAATACGGTACATTTTATCTTCACAGGTTTACTTTACACATATCATTTTTGCGGGTCTGCTACTATTCGGCGAGTCCGATTTGGTGAGTCCGATTCGGCTAGTTCCCTATTCGGCGAGAGCTTTTTTCGGCGCATGTCCTATTCGGCGAGTTTTTGAAAATCTGTCTGCAAATCCAATGATTGAATATTATTGAATATTCAGACATTGAATCAATGTAAAAATGAACTGTTATGAGGGTTAGTCTAACTGGGTTCTTGGAACAAATCAAAGGGGTCCCACGAATTACCCATAAGCCCCATAAGTACCCATAAGCACCATAAGTCGCGTCGAATTACCCATAAGTCGCGTCGAATTACCCATAAGCACCATAAGTAGCGTCGAATTACCCATAAGCCCCATAAGTTGCGTCGAATTACCCATAAGCCCCATAAGTCGCGTCGAATTACCCATAAGCCCCGTAAGTCGCGTCGAATTACCCATAAGCCCCATAAGTCGCGTCAAATTACCCATAGGCACCATAAGTAGTATTGAATTACATAGAAGTAACGTCGAATTACCCATAAGCCTGTATAGTGTAGAGTGTAGTCTATAGCTGTCTAGAAGCCTAGTAGTCGGCTGCATAGCCGAGTGGTGAGGAGCACGGGCTGGGCGTTCCAAAATATAGTTCGACACCGCTCAAGAGCAGGACACTTGAAGGCATGCCTAAAGGTGGACACAAAGATTGGCTTCGTTGCCTTCCTGTCCGCTTATGTGTAATCTGCAGTTTGCTGCAGCAGATGGAGTGTTTTGTCCGATAAAACACCTTAACATTGGGCAATTTTCCCTATGAACCAGGTGACTGCAGCATAGCAATCGTTCTCGCACTCAGCCAGAGACTTAATTCTTGCTTTAAACTTGATAATTAAAGAAAAAAAAGAATAATGGCAAGGGTGGGAATCAAACCCGTGTCACCAAATTCAATAGCCTTTGCCTTAACCACTCAGCCACGCAAGCGCTCATGAAATCTTCGCTTAATTTGTTTATATGGGTAATGTTTCGAGAACGCTCACAATATTATCAGTTTGGTTTGTTTTTATTTCTGACCATCACAACGAAAAAACAATACACGACAAACTTAGCACAGATCTATAAAAGGTAGAAGCGACAAAACGCGGACGTTATAACGTGCACGATACCAAAGCCTGCAGATTACATATACGCTGACATGAGGCGTAAGTAATTCCACGTTGCTTATGGGTAATTCGACGCGACTTATGGGGCATTTGGGTAATTCGACGCGACTTATGGGGCTTATGGGTAATTCGACGCGACTTATGAGGCTTATGGGTAATTCGACTGGCGTCGAATTACCCATAAGTCGCGTCGAATTACCCATAAGCAACGTGGAATTACTTACGCTTTCATGTCAGCGTATGTGTAATCTGCAAGTCGCTGTTGCGACTTGCGATCGTGTCACTTAAACTGATTGTCCTGCTTTGGTATCATGCACGTTATAACGTCCGCGTTTTGTCGCTTCTACCTTTTATAGACCTATGAACCAGGTGACTGCAGCATAGCAATCGTTCTCGCACTCAGCTAGAGACTTAATTCTTGCTTTGAACTTGATAATTAAAGAAAAAAAGAATAATGGCAAGGGTAGGAATCAAACCCGTGTCACCAAATTCAATAGCCTTTGCCTTAACCACTCAGCCACCCAAGCGCTCGTGAAATCTTTGCTTAATTTGGTTTATATGGGTAATGTTTCGAGAACGTTCACAATATTATCAGTTTAGTTTGTTTTTATTTCTGACCATCACAACGAAAAAACAATATACGACAAACTTAGCAGAGGTCTATAAAAGGTAGAAGCGACAAAACGCGGACGTTATAACGTGCATGATACCAAAGCAGGACAATCAGTTTAAGTGACACAATCGCAAGTCGCAACAGCGACTTGCAGATTACATATACGCTGACATGAAGGCGTAAGTAATTCCACATTGCTTATGGGTAATTCGACGCGACTTATGGGTAATTCGACGCCAGTCGAATTACCCATAAGCCCCATAAGTCGCGTCGAATTACCCATAAGCCCCATAAGTCGCGTCGAATTACCCAAATGCCCCATAAGTCGCGTCGAATTACCCATAAGCAACGTGGAATTACTTACGCCTCATGTCAGCGTATATGTAATCTGCAGGCTTTGGTATCGTGCACGTTATAACGTCCGCGTTTTGTCGCTTCTACCTTTTATAGATCTGTGCTAAGTTTGTCGTGTATTGTTTTTTCGTTGTGATGGTCAGAAATAAAAACAAACTAAACTGATAATATTGTGAGCGTTCTCGAAACATTACCCATATAAACAAATTAAGCGAAGATTTCACGAGCGCTTGCGTGGCTGAGTGGTTAAGGCAAAGGCTATTGAATTTGGTGACACGGGTTTGATTCCCACCCTTGCCATTATTCTTTTTTTTCTTTAATTATCAAGTTTAAAGCAAGAATTAAGTCTCTGGCTGAGTGCGAGAACGATTGCTATGCTGCAGTCACCTGGTTCATAAGGAAAATTGTCCAATGTTAAGGTGTTTTATCGGACAAAACACTCCATCTGCTGCAGCAAACTGCAGATTACACATAAGCGGACAGGAAGGCAACGAAGCCAATCTTTGTGTCCACCTTTAGGCATGCCTTCAAGTGTCCTGCTCTTGAGCGGTGTCGAACTATATTTTGGAACGCCCAGCCCGTGCTCCTCACCACTCGGCTATGCAGCCGACTACTAGGCCTCTAGACGGCTATAGACTACACTCTACACTATACAGGCTTATGGGTAATTCAACGTTACTTCTATGTAATTCAATGCTACTTATGGTGCCTATGGGTAATTCGACGCGACTTATGGGGCTTATGGGTAATTCGACGCGACTTACAGGGCTTATGGGTAATTCGACGCGACTTATGGGGCTTATGGGTAATTCGACGCGACTTATGGGGCTTATGGGTAATTCGACGCTACTTATGGGTAATTCGACGCGACTTATGGGGCTTATGGGTACTTATGGTGCTTATGGGTACTTATGGGTAATTCGTGGGACCGAATCAAAGGGCTTCTGTGAATGTTTTTCAGTTTGAACGTATCCTAGTCAGCAAAATTTCTCTTTTCTACACGATTTCAACGTTTAGCGACATTAAAACAATGTAAAAACGGCAATTTCTGCTGGTCGGGATAACTAGGCTACGGTACCCGATAATTTCCTTTCAATCCAAGCTGTAGGCCACACATTTGGTTATCCTTTTCATTCTGTTACTACATTGTAAAAGTGAACTGTTAGGCTAACTGGGTTCTTGGAACAAATTTTTGCTGGTCGAGATAACTAGGCTACGGTAGCCTACCCGATAATTTCCTTTCAATCCAAGCTAAGCTGTCCACACATTTGTTGATCCCAAGTAATCATTTTAACTATTCAAAAGTAGCCTACTAACTTATAGACATAAACAACTGACATAAACATGACGAATTTTAATTTAATAGTTCAAACATTTTATTTCTTTTCTGCACGTTTTCAACGTTTAGCGACGTTAAAATGATGTAAAAATGGCAATGATAACTTTTCAAAAATTCCTAAAAATCACCCGATAATTTCCTTTAAAAATTTCAAAAACTTGCCGAAAAAGGCTCTCGCCGAAAAAGGCTGTCGCCGAAACGGGCCATTCCGCATTTTTGCATTGACACATGAATTTTAGAATATTGCAGTTTGGTAAGATATATATACATATTACATACAGTATAGGCCTAGTAATGTTGTTGCAGTATAAGAAGTAGTATGTATAATAATAATTTTGTTGTAGGAAAGGAATCGGTATACAGGCTTGTTAGCTTGTTTATGTTTTTGTCGCCCAAGCAAAGCTAGAGCTTCTTCCCAGTGGCCATGTTCTCGAGCCAAAACAAAAAAATTGTTAAAACTTTGTGTTTTGACGAATCTGTAAATTGATGTCATGTTTTTGCATTCTCTCAGATAAGAACAACATAAACAAGGACCTGACATATATTTTCAGTTGTATTTAAATGCACTGCTTCTAAAGTATATACGTGTAGAGTAGAGCTAGTCTTTGAGTTTTTATAGCTGGACAGTGATGCTCATGATTTGCCTTGTTTCATTGTTTGTAAAAAAAGATTGCAATAAGCGAGTGAAGAGAATAACAGTTGAAATATCAACAGAGTGGAGAAATGTTGGCTTGTGGAAGCCAGCGACCCAACATGGCCTAAGGCACGGTAGTTTTGGAGGCCTTTTATCAACTTCTTACCAGCCATGGCCGCTGGGAGCTTAGAGGCCTGGTAGGGTTTGATAGGTGTAGTATCTGAGGTAGGCTACTAAGTTTAAATAAAATTAAATGTCATTTGCAAAATACTGAAACGCAATTTTTTATGGTAACGAGTTTATTGATCGTGTAGTTCTTTTTTTCTTTAATGATTTGTTCTAAATTTTTAAATACTTTTATTAGGATATTGTTCATTCAAGCTCATTGCAAACAACAAACATATTTTGTTTAATGTTTTTCATTTATAACTACATTAATTTGTTTTAATTTTTAAGATTTCAAAGTCAAGTTGTTCCTAACCTTTGCTTGCTTTACAAAAGAAATTGATCAATTTATGTGACAATATATTTCAGTTGCAGAGTCATCTGGAGTTGCATACACAATGAACATGTGGAATCATTCCAACATTGAAGATATTGCAGCTGCAGCGCCAACTACACCGAAGTGGCTGCAGATTTACATTTATAAGGCGAGTGCTTCACTTTACAACTTCTTTCCCAGAAAAGTTTTGGTCTACCTTGACCTTGCTGTGCTGCAATGTTGACGAATCTAACCTGCGAGATCCAACTGGTGCTATGCTGAACATGCTCAAGTCATCTCATTTTGTCCAACTGGAGGACTTCACCAATGTAATTATAGTACTTTATTTTTTCCTAGAACAGGGAAATGGTGAAACGCCGAATTGTGAAAGCGGAACTTTACGGCTTCCAAGCAATTGTGGTCACTGTCGATTCACAAGTGGAGCCACAGCGCTATACAGGAGCCAAACTCAATGTGGCCTCATTCTCTACGTGCACTGGGTGAGTAATAATATTACTTAGTCCCCACTTTTTAGCCCACCTGCTACTATTCGGAGAATCCAATTCGGAGAAATCCCAATTTAGAGACAAACTTTTTCGGAGGTTTCTAAAACCTTACAGTGGCATCTGTTAATTCAAAGGAATTAGCTTATAATAGAGGTTAAACAAATAGTCTTCACAAAAAAAAACGGATTGTCAACACAGCTTTTAATGATCCTTCCCCTCAACATGATCTGCCACCGTGAAATGATCGATTATATGTTAAGTTAATTGCCTAGCCTTACCTTTAAAATAATCGTTGCTAGATATCGTTATAGTCTACCCGCAAGATATCAGCTAATGTACATGTACCTCACTGAAACAATAACCTCCCCGAATGATCCCTACAAGTTCTCCAAATAAACAGAAGCAGTTACTGCGTTTTCAAGAAATCACCGATTCGATTTTCTCGGAAAAACTGTCTCCCAATTGGTATTTCTGCGAAACGGTCCATTCCGTACCTTGGGACCGGACGATTTTGGGCTTAATAAACAGGTTGCGCTGTTAATCATGGGCTTAATCAGCAGGGACAACTGTATTCCATTGGAATATCTCGTTCAATCGAAAGCATAAAAGACAAGAGATGATTACAGGAGATCACAACTGGGAAGTTTCAAGTTGATCTCAATTTTCATCTGGGGATAAGTTTCATTTATCAAAAACTTCGTTCGTATGAAGCAGACAGTTTGTGATGAGCTGAATGGAAGATCTTGAACGTCAGGTCATCAAGTGTATGAATGCCAGTTATGCTTTTGGGAGGGGAATAGATGGGACATCCGAAGATGATGTCCCATCTATTCCGCCTAAGAGCTGGAACTACTGAGACAGAAAAGATAAAATGCACTATCCAAACTCAAATCACAAAGAATAGCTGATAGGATTAAGTATATTATATATATAATATATTTTTAAATTAAATTTGACTCTTCTCTCAGAAAGAGTCAACTAGGTTAAGGAAACTGTAAAGGTTAAGAGCCCCTGGGTCATTGAAATGAATATTGCTTGTACTTGTACATATTGATGTATTTTCTTCCACCTCGCAGAACTGTAATCCTTCATGTTTTTTATACTTCGTGGTATTGACCAGTGCTTCTTAAACTTTTTTAGTTTTGTTCACCCCTAGCATCTATCTCCAGATTTCATTCACCCTTTTGTCTTCATGATATGATAAAACTATCTCGTCTCTATATATAACAGCACAAAATGACTTAGGTTGTTTCGGTTTTTGTTCAGTAGTCGATTTACTGCAGAAAATTGTTTACTAGTGACTAGGATGCTCCTAAACTTTCACAAGTAGTTTTTCAAAGCGCGGATGCATCAGTCCTTCTAATGCCACCCTCATCGACGAGTTCACACATTTCAGTGCATTTCTCTTTTTAGTTTTCAGTTAGTTTTTTGAAATTTATAAAAGAATCAAACAATAAAAAATATTGAATGATATGAGATGTTCTACTGGTGCAAATTAAGCTAAACTATCACAAGATGTATACAGTGACAATCTGCTTTTATTCCGACGTTTCGTCAATCAGACACGACTGACTTCTTCAGGGGGCTAGACCAGGTAGTGACTACCTGTCTATGTCTAGCACGGCAAAACACAGGACATATTGCTGAAACAACTAAACATGCAAAATGAAAATTCAACTTCTGGACAAAAACTTATCGCGCGCAAAGTTTGAAATAAGTTAGAAAAAAGGGGGACTTAATTGCGATCAACAAGAAACTTAAATAACAACAAGATAGGAGAGTGAACGGCATGAGTCATGAATCGAGTTTTGTACGCACTACTGCACAGTTTTACAATCAGCATGAAACCAATTTAAAAAAACGTCAAATCAGCACTTACAATAGTTTTTTGTAGATAGCGGGAAAAGAGATGCCATCATTGCGATTCATTACATGAGGCTTTTGATTGATGAACCAACTTTCAGAAAACATTCGCTTTTTATAATCACTTTCAATTTTTAGAATTTTAGAATTGCTCCAAGTTATTTTATGATCTGAAGTTATGGCATGCATGCAAGGAGCAAAATGTTCAGGGCGTTGATATTTGAAAGCTCTTTTGTGTTCATTAATGCGAGATTTGAGATCTCGTTTTGTTTGGCCAACATAAATTAAATTGCAATCATTACAAGAAACTTGGTACACTAAACCTGAGATTTCGCTTTGATTCAAGGGGTCTTTTAAAGACGGCAAAAATTTACTTATTGTCAAGAAAGGTTTCAAAGCGACTTTTACACCAATTTCATTTAAGATACGCCGAATTTTTTCAGAAACTCCCTTAACATAAGGTAAAGAAACAAATTATGTTAAGGGAGTTTTTTCACCCTGGGGTGAACCATTCACCTGTTTAAGAAACACTGGTATAGGCTACTCCTTTTATATCATCATCAACCAATTTTGATTGTAGCTTACAGGCTATGAATAAATAGTCATTTTGAAGGTGTGGTCTGTCGAGGGCGAAGTCTTCCTCTCCACACCTCTCCTACATGATTTTTATGTTCCTGAAACTATCTGCACTTTTTCGTGAAGTGTAGGGGTTTGAATGTTCCAGTATGTGTTCTAGTTTTGTGGGGTAACAGTTGTACTGCTTGCTCTATGCCAGTGAAATACTTTCTTTCTCTTCATTTATTGTCGAGATTAAGACCTCAGAGCAGATCAACATTTCCATGTACATATTGTCTGCCTTATCCTACAGATTAGGAGGCGACATCTATCGGAGCTTGGAGCCACAGGACAGTTCGGGAAAGCCTAGCTTCTCCTCATTCATAGACCCTTCAATAAATTGGTCAGATGTTGCTTGGATAAAAAGCTTAACCAATCTTCCCATTGTTTTGAAAGGAATTGTCACAGGTAGTTGAATTGAAAATTTACCTTTTTTGGGCTAGCAGATAAATCTTAGTAATTAGTTGAAATAAATGATTACTTTTTTTAACTTTTAAAGTTTCTGATTCACATTCTGGTAATGCATTAAATTCCCCACTCTGTGATACAAAACAACTTAAATAGTTTTTATGGAGGCTGTTTCTTTTATAGCACAAGTAGCCTACACCAGTGGTCCCCAAACACCGGATCACGACCCAGTACTGGGTCACAAAAAGGTTACTACCGGGTCGCAAGAACACACGTCCAAAATGACAGTGTGTTCTAAATGACAGTGTGACAGTGTGCAATGCAGCTATCTGGAGTAATAGCCTCCTCCAAGAATTCAAAACAAAACAGCACACTTTAGCTGCCAGCGAGGTTACGCTTGACAGGTCACTCACATAACGTCATCATTTACAGTCATTACGCAAAAAACTGACATCTTGCGTCGCCTTGCTAAAACGCTTGGCAGGCACAACGTGGGGCGCTGACTCCTTGCGCACTGCAATTCTGGCTCTGGTTCACTCCACTGCTGAATACTGTGTCCTTGCCTGGTGCCGCAGTGCCCACACCCGGCCAATCAACGACGCATTGCAAACTGTGACTGGATGCCTGCGCCCAAAAACTCCAACAGAGGACTTACCAACATCCAACCTGCTGAGCTTTGCCGAAAGGGAGCCGTTATGCATCTGGCTCGCCGGATAGAAGAACCCGACCACCTGCTCCACGCAAAACTCAGCGGCCTCAGCGCCCCACCTCAAGAACCCTCCCGGCGATTAAAGTCGAAACACTCCTTTGTACCAGCTGCCGCTGAATTATTACAACCATTCAGCGATCATATCATCAGTGCAGCACATTATATGGAAGACGCTTGGAACACAGCATGGTGTGCCACTTCATACCAAATTCTATGGTTTTATACCTCACCCCGTGGCACGCCCCCCTGGTATGGACGTGCCCCGGTCGACTTGGGTTAAGCTTAACAGAATCCGAACAGGAATCGGCCGCTTCCATTTTAACATGTACAAGTGGGGTTTAGCTCTCTCATCGGAATGCCGCGCGGAGGAACAAACTGCTGACCATGTCATTCTTGAATGCCCCATTCACAAGGCATCAAATGGAATTCATGGCATAGCAGAACTGGACGAAGCTACACTCACCTGACTTTCCATCACCTGCCCTGAAATTTCAACAATTCTGTCTCATACGAGAGAAAAAGAAGCTCTCGAGATATGCCCTTGAGCAACGTACTTCAAGGACAGCTCTTCGTTCAGCGGCACTTAGTGGATGGACTAATTCACAGACAACAAGACTTCATGAAGCAAAAGTTTTACTTGGTCAACCTCAATAATTGGACCTGTGTCAGTAGTTCAAAGCGTCTACTAATATGCGAAACTGCGAGGACTAAGCTCCCAAAGAAGCTTTCTCAGGTCATGGATAACGATTCTCTTGCAATCAGTCAATCACCGGTCTCCTGGTGAGTGGATTAGGATTAGGCACGAATGAAAGTGCAGAACGAATGTACCTAACCACCAGGTTAATGGCATTTAAATGTATTGCTGCAAATAAGACGAATGACTGTCAACTCAGTTGAATTGAGTTTTTAACTCACCTACGTCGGTCTAGCGACGTTTACATGATGTCAAAATGCAATTTAGTGGCTTGGTAGTCCGTCTATTCTATGTTCAGTGAGTGGGCCCACCGTGTGCTGACGAGATTTACTTTTGCATCATTGCAACTTCAGCTGAAATGGCTAGAGAAGCATTACGTCACGGGGTCTCTGGTATTGTTGTGTCCAACCATGGAGGACGGAAACTGGACGGAACTCCCGCCTCTGTGAGTAGCCTGCTCCATATATTTTCATGCAAAGTGTTATATTTGTTGCTTACAAAATTATTGCGCTTTATCCTAGTCTGAATTCACCCCAATTTATGATAATAAAATTTATTAATTTTCTATGTCCAGATTGCCTGTGACTGTGAGATATTTTGACATAGCCTATTGCTTAGAAAAGTCTGACAATATAGGTTGTATTTTGTTTAACGGTTTTTCGCTCAGAGAATGAAGAAATCGCGTTGAGACAAAGCTTTAAAATTTGTAGACATTTTTGTCAAAATAAGTTGGAAATAAAGTTATTATAACCCGAGAAACTGTTCATTTGCTCATTTTTGACTTGTCCACAGCCGGAACATTATCTTACTATATTTTTATTCCAGATAGATGCTTTACCTGAAGTGGTACACGCCGTGAACGGGCGATGTGAGGTGTACTTGGATGGGGGTGTCAGGACGGGGACAGACGTGTTGAAGGCTATTGCACTTGGAGCTAGAGCTGTTTTTGTTGGACGACCAATTCTCTGGGGACTTGCTTACAAGGTAGGACTCATCGTTCAGACATAACAAATCTTGTTCAGTGTAAGCGTATTGTTGGAATCTGATAAAGATCTAAATTGAAGGGAATTTAGACGCGTTTTGAGTTGTTTTTCGAGTATTTGTGAATGAAATTATCTGTTCTGGTCGAACTCTGATGTTTCGGGATGAAAACCAGGCTTCTTTGAAGCAAAATGGAGAGAGGGAGTTTGGTTTCTATAATTTCTAAAGCTTTCAAATTATAAATTATTGTGGTTTCACTGTACATCTCTCAAAGCATTAGTTGTCTATGCCATAACTACTTGAACTGGTGATAAACAGCATCGTCATGAGGTTGAATAAGCCAACTTAATGTTTGGTTATTTTTAACCCAGTGACTGTGTTGTATATTATCTGCATATGGTAGAGAAAAAGTAGTTTTCTTGGAAAGTTTAAGCATTGGTACATTCGCCCACTGCAACTATACTTTGTCAACTAATGGCGCTAAGGGATGTAGCTCTACCTCACAGTCACATTTGCCGCTAGGGTCAGGAGGGAGTTGAAAAAGTTCTTCAAATACTGAGACAAGAATTCAAGACATCCATGCAACTGATGGGTAAGTTTGTACTTTACGGAGTAAAGCGCGTTCTATTTGGTCAGTTTGATTGGTCAGTCACAAATGATTTCCCCCCCTTAGACGTAGTGGAGTGCTGGTACAGGGCTGTCAAACTTTCCAATCGCTGTACAAGGACTTTCACCACTCTGCTCCTTAGCCGACACTTAAGTAATGAGCTAATAACACAGAATATAATCGTAAATATAATAAAGTAACGTCAAGTTCGAACAGTCCGGCTATTAATATGACATTTCATTTTTTATATTTGTTGGTAAAAATGTAACAACAGCAACCTTTTTCACTGCCATAATTTTATATGTTATGTTATTTGCTTGCAATACTTCAACGGGATGTCTTCTTGTCTCAGGTTGCACCTCCATCCGGGATCTTCAGCTAGGCGACCGGCTCGTTGTTCATGAATCATATTATCGCTCGCAACTTTGAAGGGACGAGCCGCGTTAATATAGCGCAATCGCATAATTGTGGTCCTCTAATTTAGTGGGGTGGCTGAGCAAGTTTGCGCACGCGTGATTTTGTGAAGGTTCATGGCTAAGATTGTGTCCAGTTTGTTTTTATTTCTGACCATCATAACGAAAACAATTTATACCAAACATACAGTAGCAGAAGTCTAGAAAAAGATAGAAGCGACAAAACGCGAACATCATAACGTACTTGATTCTGAAGCAGGGTAATCAGTTTAAAATTTACCATGTATAAAATACTAGTTATTGCCTACCTACTATACTAACCTATAAGAAAAACATGTGAAAAAAAATTGCAAAACAAAATTATGACGTCATTATTGATGTAATGCTGACGTCATATTTTAAGAGGGAATTATTTTAGCATTGGTAACTTACTGTAACTTAAAAAGTAAAACCAACAACAAACAGGCGACTACAATATAAAAAAAAACCAGCAAAAAATTAATGTTATGACGTCATTAATAAAATAATTTTGCGTGATTTTTATCTCGTGTATTTTGTAGTGGCAGTCAGTCCAAATACAAAAAAAATAACGCATCTAATTGCATAGAAATGCCGTAAAAAGAGCTCAAAATTGATTTGGGGGGAACCCACGATTTGGGAGTGATCACGTGACTCAAAAAGTTGCGGCACCCACTAAAATTGAAGTTAGATTCATCAACTACAAAAAAATGCAAAAAAAACAACGTGTAACACGTTTAGCCTAAAGATGCTCATTTTTGCCCCTAAGGACCTGCACTGATGGTCGTAGCAGCAGCAATAAAAAAACTTCCATCGTGTTTGTTGACTTTTGTAGCCTACGGTCGCCATGTTCCTGGATCCACGCAGTGGTGACGAAACATGGCAGTACAGTATTATCAATGCGTCGCCTTTCCTAAACTCCAAAAATTTGTTGCTGATAATAATGAAGTGCAACCAGATTTGATTTTGCTATCGTTTCTTATACGAGATTAGCGTCATCTATCATCATCATTAATTCTTCGCAGTTACAATCTATGCAACACAAAGATATCTAATAACATTGGAAGTTCTAATCTGTGTAGTCACGATGTTGTTTCTGGATTATTGCATTGTCTTTTATTACGCTTATCGTTTCGTTGAGTCTAGGTAACGCGTAGTTACTATAACGTTGAATTGCATTCTTGACCCCTATGACAAGGAAACATATTTTATCATTGAGAATTCGATTCCTTTCTGAAGCATTAGCAGAAGCTTCGAAGCATGCAAGGATTTATGCCACACACTACATCAGGTTCACGTGCATGAACGTAACATAAACGTTGTATGGTGTCCTGCTAAAGTGCTTTGTTACAAGTTAGAAATGCTTTTTGCTGCAATAAATAATAATCAGCTATGTCACTGTCGTCGTATTTCAAGCTTTCATTGTTTGTTTCTTATCTGGTTCAGCTTTGACCATTTGTGTAAGCCACAAATTGGCTGTGGCAGCGTAATATATTTAATTTGTTGATTTTTTCAAAGATTAGTCCAATTTTATTTTGATAGACTTTTATTTATTTGTTCTCCAGCTTTCGATGACGTCAGTAAAACTCTAGCCTGAAGCTTAAGTTGCGGACCGGGTATACTTAGCCTTAGCCTATAGGGTAGCCGCCCCGGGCGTTCTAAAATAAGAAAAATTAAGTTCTCTATTTTTGTCGGCTACTGTTATTACACATAGTACAAAAATATGAGAGCGAACATGACAAGGTGCGAGATATGTTCCAATGGCATGTGATTCGTATCCAGTGGATGAAGTTGTCCTTGTACAGAACAATGCTAAAAGTGGCTCCAGTGTTGTTGATAGTGAATGTGAATTATTCCATCCACCCACCAGGTACCACTGAACGGACAGCAGGCTTTCAAATGCGTTGCACACTCCGAGAGTCGAAGTCGCACCGCTTGATCTTGCGGTTCCTTTATAAAGTCAGGCGCTTAACCAACAGAGCTATCTGGCATTATGTTCATTAAATTTAATGGAGCCAATAGCCTTGTTTCTTGTCAAAAATGCATAAGGCAACTAAGTTATTATACTTTTTGAGTTACATCCTTTACGAGACTTAGGTAGGTGATAAATTTAGGAAAAAATACTGCAGTTTTTCAGTGTAAAATCTTTTTTGGTTACATGCCGACGAGTGCGTTGGTTCACTCCACTTTAAATTTGTGTGTTGCCGTTGACTTTAATTCCACTTTCTTAGAAAAAACATCGCGCTATTTTGACAAAAGCAAAATCTTTGCAGCTAAATGATAGCCTACGGTGTCAACGTCACAATGTAGCCTATCAGCGGGTCACTCGACCGTATCGCCTGCGGGCAAGCTGAATGCGATAAAAGCTTCATAAATAGCCCATGAAATGATATCTAATGTCAGTTGTCCGATAGACAATTGGTTGACAAAAACAGGCAGTGGCATCATGACTTATAGAATTCTCTTCATTGCAATTCTTGCTGTTGCTACGTCACAAGCGCTCACAAACTACGAGATCTTGATTCTGCTTGGCAACGGCCATTCGACGATTAGAGATCCAAGCAGGTTCAAAATCGGCCTCAAGGAAGGCGATGATGACGTTTTGGTCGTAGTTATAACTGGAGAGCCAGGTCACTACACATGTAAGTAGGTGCTACGCTACTAAGGCTGGGTGGCGTCTCTTTTTACTTTTGAAAATAAAAACACATAGAAACCTATAGGCTACTTTTTAATAGGCTATTGGCCTAGACTAGGGACAGTAGAATATCGGGACGACTCACTTTACTGATTTTTCTTGCAAAGTGGACAGCTGGAGGGTTACTAAGAAGTTCAAAAATTAGCAGAACTGCACAAAGTTTTCTTTGCTTTTAGGTAAATTTATTCTCATTAAATGAATTGCTATATTTGGTTTAAACTTTGGGTGCTAGAAAATCTGCAAAACCTTACTGCAGAAGTGTGAGGCTGCCTACCGTTGCCGGTGTTGCGTGAAGTCTACCACTGCATTATCATGACTTAAATACTATTAATTAAACATGATATCACACATTTCTTACATTTATGTTGGCGATACACACTTTGCACACACGTGGGCAGGTCATAACAACTGTACCTGAGTATGCGACATATGGCAGTAGACCTCAAGCTGTAGTTGCATCAAATTTTGTTATAACATTGTGACCCTCCAGTTGTCCACCTTACTTTTGAGTGAGCAATCCCCTACTTCTACCATCCCTAGCCTAGACTAGGCTAAGTAAAAATGAATAAATCCACTTTTTGAACTTGAGTAAAATATCAATCGATTTGCTTGGTTACAAAATTAAGACGATTTCTAATTAAGAATCCCAGACTAAATTTATTTGTTTCTTAGCAACCAAAAACACTATTGTTGGTTTCTTTCTAAACCTGCTGCACACTTGAACTGACCTACTAAAGATTTTACTATGCCAATTATAGCCTAAAGTTGTGCTGAAGAGTTTAATATTCGAAACTGCGATACACAACAAGATAACTTGATGTAATTTGGACTCGTCGTACACGTTTCTTGAATATCTAATTAAAAACTTTGAAAAAATATCTTTTGTAAGCTTTTTTTCCTATATAGTTTAGTAATTCGCCGTTTACAAATAGCCTAACCTACTCTGTAAATTTTGCAAGAGCTGCTTTTTCAATCTTTATCCTCGGAATGAGAAAGCCTCTAAAGATTATTCCTGGCAGTTTGGCATAGGCTACTTGTAGAGGCTTTGAACCACTGATACAGGCCTCGTTACCGGCAAAAGCATAGTGAACTTTCCTGTAGTCGAAATGTTGTTGTCTGTGAAATATTCCGTCCACTAGGTGCCACTACACAAAGCTGTCCTTGAAATGCGTTGCTCAAGCGCACACCCCAAAAGTCAAATCAGCGCCGCTTGATTTTGCAGTTTACACTGTAAACTGTTAATGCTTCTTTAATGAGGTCAATTTAATTAAAATTTGTCAAAAAAGGTAGATTAAACATAGGGGCCCACCGGTAGATTTCCGGATGGGGGAAGAGATGGTGCGCACACGGCCCTACCTGGTGTTATATATCTGAATTGTGAAAGAACTACAGCTTATCGATACTATGTACAATCGAGCAACAGTTTACAATTAGCAACCACTAAGCGAGAACTACAGTACTAAACTGATCATAGCGCATACGATAACAAGACGGTAACAGTGGGTCATTGTTACGTCACACACGAATACCACAACCCCCCTTTTTCTACAAGGAAGTTGTGAGCAACAGTTTGTTTGTCAACGTCCGGAGCTTTATGTACAAACATAGTCATTCAACTTTGGCGGTCCTTTGGCACGTCGCCTGCTCCGTCGTGGAGGTATCGATCGCACATTAACATTGTCATTGAAATGAACTTTCCGATTGGGCGAAGGTATCTCATCCTCTCCTTCGGTTGTCCTGTGAGTCGCGGTGGCATCATCTATCTCTGGTCGCAGAAATCGTCGATTACGCCAGCAGATTCGACCACTGGGTAGTTTGATGTTGTAATCACGGTTTTTACCTATGCCAACAACTTGACCGATACGATCCCATTTATGTGAAACTGGGTTTTGTATCCGTACACTTTGACCGATAAGAAGGGGATTGAGAACTTTAGAATGCTTGTTATAATTTTGTTCTGCATATTTCTTCATGCTTGCTGCAGCTTTATCCCAATTGTCAAATTTATTTTTCCACGCTTCACTAAACGACTGGATCCGGGCCGGCACGATCGATCGTATGGGAGATCCATATAAAATTTCAGCGGGTGATAAACCATGAGCTTTCGGAGTATTTAGCCATTCTAGAAAGCCTTCACAAAATTCTTCGCTGTCAATGCTGCCTCTTTCAGACGTTTTAGCAAGGAGGTTCTTCATAGCCTTGACAGCGGCTTCAGCGTGTCCGTTCGACTGAGGATAATGAGGTGTGCTGCGCACAGAGGTAGCACCCCATCTTTTTAGAAATTGTCGAAATCTACTGGAAGTGAACTGAGGTCCTCCGTCTGTTCTCACGCGGACTGGTACACCTGTATCTACAAAGTATTTCCTGATAACACTGATCACCTGTTGAGAAGTTGGATCGTGGCTAAACTCTGTGATCTTTATCCATCCAGATAAACGATCAACATACACGAGATAACACTTTCCCGCGTAACTGAAAAGATCCATAGATACTTCTTCAAAGGGGCGAGTTGGAGGAGGATCAAACTTCATTGGCTCTTGCTGTTGGCTGGATGAGTGCTCTTGACACTTGCTACAAGATTCAACTGTAGTCTTTATGTCATTGTTGATAGCTGGCCAATAAACAGTTTGTCGGGCACGACGTTTGGTTCTGTCAATGCCTTGATGAGAACAATGCAGCTTGGTCAGGATTTCTTTTCTTTTAGCCTGAGGCACCACGATGCGATGACTGTCCAAGAGAATCAATCCATCCTCGATCGACAATTGATCTTTTAGTTTCTTAAAAACTTGAGAAGCAGAATTCAGCTGCTTGTCTTGAAAATTGTTTTGGATTAACGCTATAAGCTCTTGACTTTGTTGATCTGTGCGAGTGGCTTCTTTGAGTTCTTCCAATATAGGATCAGCACGGATGGCACCTTCTTCGTTTCTGAGGATTGCAAACACCTTGTGTATGGTCGTACTGACGACTTCGTCAGTAATCAAGTCGTCTTTTTCTGGGTCTCTGCATGGAGCTCGGGATAGGGCATCAGGGATTTCATGATTTCTGCCTTTTCTCCAGACAGTTTTGAATATGTATCCCCCTAGCTTTTCTTTCAGCCGTTGAATTCTGGGATTGTCTACCATATCCAAAGTTTGATTGTCCAGGATTGACTCTAATGGCTTATGATCCACAACTATGTCAAATGTAGGCAAACCTTTGAGGTAAATTTGACATTTATTTATTGCCCATACCACTGCGAGTAACTCTAGTTCAACCATGGCATACCTGGATTCTGTTTCAGTCGTAAAACGAGATCCTGCCTTTGTGAGTTTCCATTTGTCATTATGCTTCTGTAAAAGAACATACCCTAATCCCTTGAGTCGGGACGCATCAGTTTGAAGCATAGTAGGTAGCTTCGGATCAAAGGAAGCTAGGATGGGAGGACTGCAAAGGATTGCTTTTGTCTCCTTGAATGCTTCATCGTGAATTGGGGTCCAAACAAAAGCGTTTTTGGGTTTCAACAAATCTCTAAGAGGAGAAGCGACTTCACTCAGTCTGCACGTGAATCCTTCCAGCTGATTTGCCATACCCATGAAGGAGCGAAGACCTTTAAGGTTACTAGGGGTGGGAAAATCGGAAATAGCTTGTATTTGTTTAGGATCTGCTGTTATTCCATCCTCACTCACCACATAACCAACGTAGTCAACGGTGGTGCACATGAAGTTAAACTTACAAGGATTGAGTGTGATTCCATACTTTCTGCATCGATTGAGCACTTCGACAACGGTGTTGAGACTTTGTTGCGCTGTTTTGCTATAAACTAGAATATCATCAACAACTTTTTCGACAAAGTCGATGCCGTAGATTGCTTCATCACCTCTGGCACAGTACTCATCTTGGGAAGAAGTTAATCCCATAGGCGCTCTTAGAAACTTAAATCTTCCGTGTGGAGTAATAAAAGTAGTGAGGTCCTGGCTTTCAGGAGCTAAAGGGACTTGCCAATATCCTTTTGCCGCATCCAATGTAGTAAAATATTTTGTCCCAGATGGGATATTTGTGACGGCTTCATGCGGCGTCTTTGATGGATAGTAAGGGCGTCGAACGTATTGGTTTAATTTTTGAAGATCAACACATAATCGAATACCTCCTTTTGGCTTTGGCACCACAACGATAGGATGAACCCAATCAGTTGCTTCTGTAACTGGTTCTATAACACCAGCTGCAACTTGTTTTTCAAGTTCTTCTTTAAGAAGGTGTCTGTACGCCAAAGGAATTTGACGAGGCGTAGATACAGCATATGGTTGTGCTTCTTTCTTCAAAGAGATTTTCATCGGCTTGACATTCATTTGACGGAGTTCGCCATCGCTAGCAAATACATCTTGAAATTCATTCAAAAGTGTATGTTTCATCTGATCGACTTCTTCTGGAGTAGGTTGATTTGAAATATGAAACTTGCTTTCTTTTACATTTGAAATTAGCTTGGCAGTATGCAATTGATGCAAGGTTAGAGGTTTAGGATAGTCTGGTGGCAAAATACTAAGTTGCTTGCAAACATACCATGCGAGTAAAAAATCTTCAACTTCGTTACACACATAGATGGTTTCTTTTGAAGACATTTCTCCATACTCTATTTCGCAGTACAAAGTACCAATGCATGTAAGTGACTGTCCATTCGCGGTCATTAAAGGATCGTTAGTTGGTGGATTTAACATGCTAAGATCGTACCCTAACTGTTTAAGCTTGCCTGTTCCTATAAGGGTGGCTTCAGCACCGGTATCCGGCGTGGCTTGACTGGAACCAATAACACTTCTAGATTTTGCTGATCGCAATGTAACTAAAATTTTCGGAGCTGGTAGGCTATCCTTATGCAATGAATTAATAGCACTTCGTTTAACTTGACCTGTGTGTTTCTTGTTAGTTACGCGACTGACAGAATTTGACATCTTAGAGTGGCATACAGAAGCAAAATGTCCACTTTTGCGACATTTTAGACATACCTTGTCTTTAGCAGGACACTGGGTTTGTCCTCTGGGTGGGCAGTTCGGTTTTCCACATCGTCTGCATGATTTCACATCTCTCTCTCTAGATTTAGGCCTATATGGACGTCGCGGAAGTTTATTTCGGTTAATAAACCTGCTCCGCGTCCTTTCCATGGCAGCTTCGTCTAATTTTGCAGCTTCTTCTGATCTACAAACATCAGTTACTTTCTGAAGAGTTGGAAGCGGCGTGATAGCTAACAATTTCTGTCGAAGTTCCTTGTTTGAAATTCCAGACATAACTTTTGTAACTAAGCGGCGATCTAAGCAGTTCACACAAAGATCGGCTTCTCTAGCTAACGTTTTAATAGCAATAAGAAACGAATCAAAAGATTCCCCTTCGAGCTGTCTTCTTTCTTCGAAAGCTACACAATCCAAGGCTATGTTGCGTTGGCTTCGAATGTAATCCTTTACTTTATCGAGAACTTCTTCCGGTTGAAGCTCTGTGTCATCAGGTATGAGTAAGACATGTTCGAGAGCTTCTCGCATTTCTACAGAGAAAAAACTTCTCATTAACGCTAATCGGCTGTGACGAGATAGCTGTGCTGCTTGCGAGACTGTGACGTAATCGTTGTACGACTTCCGCCATCTTGAAAATTCGCCTAACGAGACTCCTACATTAAGTACAGGCGGCTTCTGCGCATCTGCTTTTGAGGGTCTATGATTCCCGACCTCACTGTGCCTAGTTGGTGGGCAATCTTCTGCAGGCGTTTGCGGCTGAATCATTTGGGCAATTAGATTTTGCATTTGTTGCTGACTTTCAGCTGTCTGCACTTGAGCGCGATGTTGCATTTCTAATTGCGATTTTAAAAATTGTTGAAGCCATGCTGGGGTGGCTGAGCTTGCGGCCATTTCATCAGCTTCAGTGTCTGTGGGTTGCGCTGCAGTTAATTCAGATAATTTCTTTTTAGCTGCTTGAAGTTCAGCTTCTAATTCTTTGCGCGACTTTGGCATGATTAGAAATACTAGGTAGCCTAGGCTAACCCAAAATTTTGCTAAACTCAGCTGACAGTAAATCTAGGCTATAAGCAAATTTAATGTCCTTCTAGCTTTCTCTTGGCTCGGCTTTAAAATGTCGGCGACGCCATGTTGTATATCTGAATTGTGAAAGAACTACAGCTTATCGATACTATGTACAATCGAGCAACAGTTTACAATTAGCAACCACTAAGCGAGAACTACAGTACTAAACTGATCATAGCGCATACGATAACAAGACGGTAACAGTGGGTCATTGTTACGTCACACACGAATACCACACCTGGTTTACGTTGTAGCTAACCACAATAGAAATCGTTTAATTCCTAACATTTTTTCGGTCCCGGCACAATTCCTATACCAGTGCCGGTCTTTGGCTTGTGCAAACTTTGCGATCGCACAGGGCCCGCAATTTACTCAGAAAATGCAGTAATTTTTGTCATTTCCAAAGGAAAAAATTCAATTTGATTCACACGCAAAATGCCAAAGAAAACATGATCTTATCCTTTTGCTATACCACCGGACAGCACCATTTTACAGTAATATTCATACCCAAATTTTTGTTGAACATGCTCTCAGAATGCACCAAAGTCAAACTAATTTTTCAAAATTTTCTACAGGAGGCCCCCCCCAGACCCTCCACCGCTGGCTTTCCCCCGCCGGCCGTCAACCCCCTCCCCTTTCAAAATACCTAGTTACGCTACTGAATTTGATCATTGTCATTGGGCTCCGCAAAGCATATTCCGCACAGGCCCGAAAGTACCCTGAGACCGGCACTGCCTATAGGCCTACGTTAGCTTTGACCTGTTTGCATAATTCGTCAGTTTGTCTAATTTCTTGCTTTTTTCTCCCTTCCATGAGGTGACAAGTTATCGAATTCTAACTAACACTGTAAACTCGTTACAATTAAGGCTAAGTATCCAAACCACTTAGGCCTATTCACAGGGGCGCCGGAACGATTTTTGACTGGGGAGGGCAAGATTACGAAAAAAGGGCACTTTTGTTTACTATAAGGCCAATTTGTTTTCAAGTTTTAAGAGAAGATATAGCAATAATGCTAATCTATC
The DNA here is from genome assembly GCF_918807975.1 of Aplidium turbinatum. Taxonomy (NCBI): domain Eukaryota; kingdom Metazoa; phylum Chordata; class Ascidiacea; order Aplousobranchia; family Polyclinidae; genus Aplidium; species Aplidium turbinatum. The sequence goes on from NC_137480.1 coordinate 24,682,777, forward strand.
AGCTCGCTATGTATTGATTGAGTAATGATAGCCTACAAGTGTCCGGTATACAAAGAAGAGCATCATGCTATGTTATAATGATGTAGGCTAACCTACTGTCAAGCCTTAAAACAGCCTGCGGCCATGGCCGCTCAGTAGTGCTCGAATGACCGCCGGTGCTACCTCCTCAATCGGCCAAGTTTGGCCGCCGGTCTCTTCTAGCCAATTATTTAATTTCGCAATAGAATGATCGATCGTGGATTAACTGTCGAAAATATGTAGTATCAAAAAGTGACGCAAAATTAGGTCAGCGCGTCATAATCGCCACTGTTGCATTGTGCGGGAATATTTGTTATTGATGGAATATATCCAGCTGCGATCACCAGCGCCGTAAGTCTTGTTTGTAATTCCCGACGTTTATTTTAAAAAAGTTTTAATCCGAAGTGCTAATTTACGTCGGCTGGCAATATTGTCGTTTTTATGTCGATACGTTGTTTTCGTTGCTAAAAAGAATTCTAGGGGAGTGGCGAACTTCTTTAAAATCAGCCACATTGGAGACACTCGTGCGAGTGTCGTTAGATAGATGGTCCCACAGCACTGAATTACAATCCCGATAAAGCAGTTATTGCGTGTTGCAACGATTCTATTGTACCACGTCGCCCAGGCCCAGTCTTCAACAACGTTAAGTGATCATTTTAGCATTGTTGCAAGTTTAATTCTATTTACTTGTGCTATCGTTATTGTTATTATGGCTCCAAGCACGCAGATTTGGCCGCCGAGAACGATCTCCCGGTAGGCCACGATGGCTGCCGAAAAAAAACGAGTTTTAAGGCCTGTAGGCCTACTGTGTTGCAAAATTTTGTGCCGTAAATATTATTTTGTGGCAAAAATGAAAGATTTTAGGCTAAAAGCGAATAACAGAAATTGTTATATTGCAAAACGTGCAGTAGTTTACATTACTTTAAAAGGGCACCATTGCCCCCCCCCCTTCCCCTCCATCTGCAGAAAAATTGAGGGCAGGGGGGCATCGGGCAGGGGGGCATCCGCCCCCCTGCCCCCCGCTTCCGGCGCTCCTGCCTATTCAATACCTTGCAAGGTAAAGCGCAGACTGATCCTGGCTTACTCTACCTTTTATATTTTTGTTTCGTTTAATTTGTAAATACAACTTCAATTAAATAATGTGAGATGTTCTACTGGTGCAAACTAAGCTAAACTATCACAAGATGTATACAGTGACAATCTACTTTTATTCCGACGTTTCGTCAATCATTTAATTTAATCTGATTGACGAAACGTCGGAATAAAAGCAGATTGTCACTGTATACATCTTGTGATAGTTTAGCTTAATTTGCACCAGTAGAACATCTCATATTATTTAATTTAATGCCTGGTGAACAGCCTCATTCAATTTTCAGTACAACTTCAATTGTTTTTTTCCACAGCTCCTTGTTACAATACATCGCTGGGCTGTTGTCGTCCAGACGCATCGATTCGCCCGCGGACGCGATCTTTCCAGATTCCAAGAAGACCGGTAGCTGGAACGGAATCTTACTGCACACCTATGGGACCAGTTGGTTTGTAGCCAGTGTTTATAATGTAGCCTTCCAGTAATTCAAAAGTTCTTAACTTGTTTGGTCCTTAAAGTAACCACGCCTTAGGTATAGTTGAGAAGCTAATTTGGGTCTGGTAGCCAATAACATTGTCAGGCACAAAAAAATAATGCTAAAAATCGAAGCACAGCTTCAGAAAAAGAAAACCTAAGAAGCAGGAGCGGCTTGTGGTTAGTTTTAATGCATAGGCTGCAAATATGTTTTACATTAGGCTACCATTAGCCTACTAATTTCACAAAGGTAGACTGACTGCCGTCTATCAGGACGAGCCGCCATCGCTAATGGGAGGAAATATCTAGTTTTCTCTTAAAAAGCAGGAGTAGCCTCCGAAATAAAACTTGGTGTGTTACGATATAAACCAAACTAGAAACATAACTTGGCTTTAATCAACATAAATTCGTGCTAAACAAACAAAACAAATATAAGGTTAACTAAATATATCTACGGTAGACATAGTTCTGCACAATTCTATTCTCCTCGTTCTGCCAGTACAACTGCAAGATGTATCAGTGGCAAGGCTAGAGTACAGAACTAGAAAGCGTACAATTGCCTAGGGCACACATGATTATGTAAGCGAGTAAACAAGGTGAACTACAAGCAAGCAATCATTACATGGTGCAAATGCACTTTCTATTCAATTTATTTTTCATTGCTGACGCGAACATATAGACGATAAGGTATAGGCTACATGAATTTCGCACCAACAGAAGATGACAAAACCGAAAGGTTTAAAATATGCATCGATAAAACAGTGTTAGAAAAACACTGTGCAAAGCCACTTTAGCAAAAAAATACGCAAATTTTCTTTAACATAGAAACGTATCCAGTCAAAAAGTACCCTCTGTCAACATCACTGTTTCCTGCGATACCACTGTTAATTGATTACGGTTGATAGCCAGAACTGCCAGAGACCAGAAATTCACGACTGAACTTTTAGTTTCAAAACTGAGATGCATTTTATGCCCGGTCAGCAAAATTTGTCCTTGTCATATCGTTCTAACATCTGATGATCTTGAAACAAGATAAAAAAAAGACAACTTTTGTTGGCTGAAAGCAACTCTCGGAGTCGGACGACATTCTGTTATAGCAAGTAGGTTTGCCCAATCCTCACAATCATACTGCAGCGGGAGTAAAATTAAAGCGTGGTTGTTGGTGATAGAACTTATTTTTAGGCGTAAACACCGGAGGAACTATGTTCTATAATCACTTCGAGTCAAATTGTGTGGATGCAAATCGCTTTGAAGAAGGCACCTTCGATTTCTGCAACGGCCATCCCAGTCCAAATGGGGAATACCATTTCCATCGCGCTCCAAATCCCTTGTAAGTAAGATAGCCTAGCCTACTCATAGCCATACCAATCGTCTATTGACTACAGTAGGCTAAACACGAGTTGATGTTAAAACATCAAGTTTTGGTAATTGGGAAAATAGAAAATAAAAGTAGCTTAGCCTATCTTGAGTTACATTTTGGAAAAACATTTCTGAAGTAAATGTTTAGCATCAAAAGACGTTGGTTTAACTGTTAGTGAGTTAGCTAGAGCGAAAACCTTTGCAAGGGCTGCTTTTCAATGATAAGCTGAAATGTAAAAGCATCGAATACTTTTAACGTTTTTTTGCAGTTTCATTTTAATAGATAAAAAAATAAAACTACATAAATGGGAGGCTCGGGCTGCAAACTACAAATGCAGCCAGTGTAATTATGAATTGCACATAGTTGCAACTCTATATCCGCCCCGATAGCTCAATTGGTTAGCGCGTCACTTCTGGAACGAAGAAGCTTCAAGATCAAGCGGCGCTGGTTCGACTCTCGGGGTGTGCGCTTGAGCAACGCACGTTAAGGACTGCTCTCCATTCAGCGGCATCTAATGGATGGAATAGTTCCCTGGCAACAAGACTTCAACAATCGGAAACTTCACTCTGTCAATCTCGGTGACCGGGCCTGCGTCAGTGATTTAAAGCCTCTACAAGTATGCGAAACTGCCAGGATTAAGCTCTTCAAGAAGCTTTCCCAGTCCGAGGATAAAGATTCAATCAATCAATCAATCTATGGTCTCCAAGCTATGTTCTCTTCCAGATGCGTTGGAAATCCTCTGGATCAGGTTCCCCACATTATTGGAGTTGCTCTTGATGGTTTTGCGATTTATGATTCCAACATGTACAATGGAAAGCCACAAGAGCTGGACGAGTGCGGCGGGTTCATGGTGAGATGATAATGAGCTGTCCAATTTCATATTAGGGGGACAATGACGTCATATAAGTTAATGCTTGACCAATTCTTTTAGACATTTGCGAATGATGTTTAGGATTAGGCTTACTGATGGACGGTATGTAGAGATAGATCATGCTAAGAATTAGCCTAATCAAGTTGGCATTGTTGAAATTTACCTAAGTTAAAAAACATAAAAAAGCAACAATTTGGTCAGAGGGAGACAAGAATGTTTTAGGCATGGTCTTATACGTTGGGCACCCTAAATTAGATAAATTTAGTCTTAAGAGCATGAACTTTTACTGTTTCGGGTTATTGTGGTTATTAATAGCCTGCTGATGTTTTTCCGACATAATGTATCATAAAGCATGACTTTTAAAACAGCCAGGTTAACGGTTTTTCAGTGTGTCAGTTTCTTGAAATGAACGATTTTGACTTTTCCTTACGTGCATTTGCAAATATCTGTTTCAGCCGGACGGAAATGCAGCAGCTTACCGCTACGTCTCTGCGTATTACTCAAGCACGACTGGCAAACCTGACGGCCAAGATCATGTTATTCCCTGCTTCAAAGGAGTTCCATTGGAGCCACGGTCAGTTGCAGTCTAGGCTATATTCATCGTGACCAGCACAGAGCTACAACACTTGGAAATCTAATAGTGCTACAATATATTAAACATTTTGGTCTCTAAATAGTCAACCCACCCCTTATAGTCTTTTACAGGGGTGGGTGTCTTATTTTTAACAAAAGGCCAAATAAATACGGTACATAATTGGATCAAATCATGTCCGCCCCGTTAGCTCAATGGTTACGCGCCCGACTCAAGATCACGCGGCGCTGGTTCGAATCTCGGGGTGTGCGCTTGAGCAACGCATTTCAGGACTGCTCTACATTCAGCAGCACGTATAACTTAATGGATGGAATAGTTCTCCGGCAACAAGACTTCAACAATCGGAAATCTTCACTTTGCCAATCTCGGTAACCGGCCATGCGTCAAGAGTCTCTACAAGTAGGCTATGCGAAACTAACAGGAATAACCTACCAAGGTCAGAAAGGTCTGACAAAAGTCAGTCCGAGGATAAAGATTAAAAAAAACTATGGGCAGCACCTTTATTCAACATACAATTTTTCCATCAATGGTTGGCATAAAATAAATTTGACCTTGCTTTACTTCCGGTCTAGTAGCCGAGTTCGGTCTAAAATCAACATGTTACGACTTTGGAGTGCAGCAACTTGCAACCCAAAAGAAAATTTTAAGCCTATAAACATTAGGCCTAGAAAATATATAACTACAGTAGAACTCGGTTAATCCGGATCTTTGCCTAATCCGGATGAAACTGGAAGTACAAATGATTTGTAATCTTTTTCTTAAGAAACAGCTTCGGATTATCCGGATTATTTAATCCGGATCTTCGCCTATTCCGGACAAAAGTTGCGCTTTCTTTATCGCTTTATCCGGATTTTCCATTTTATGCTAAAACGTAACGTGGCTTATTGCGAGAAATTTCTTATCTATTTGTAGGGACCTGAATGAATTTCCATTGTTTTTAGCTCTCTACAAAATGTAATTCTCACATAACATTTACGTTTCTTAAAAACTCACTGAACCCAACAGTGAGAATAAGTAGTTGCGTTTCTTAAGAAAACTCACTTGTGGTGCACTGGGATAATTTTGATGGATCATTTTTTACTCAAATAACCTACCACCCGCAGCTTTCTCAAGTGAGTCTGTTAAAATGGCCATTTATTGCTTATTCAGTATACCCGCAGTTCACCTCTTTAATGGAATCTCACTAGCAGGAGTTCAACCTAGTTCGTAAACATTATTGGAATTTGCCAATTTTAAATTACGAAACTATTTGCTTTTTCCTTTTTCTGAAAGTGCTTTATATACCTCTGCACAAAACAATTTTGACTCATAATATAAGATTTACTCATAAAATTTATAAGACTCAGACTCATAAGATAACTTTTCAAAATTCAAATCTAAATAATATTCGAACTCAAGAATAAAAGAACTTGAGACTCATTGCGTTATCTCTACGCCATCGAAGCTTTGTTACGCCAGCAGCGGTTCTGCTGTTATCAGGGGTTATAAACATTAAATCAACAATAAAAACCTCGAAACCCCTGCATTATAATACAATAAAACTTTAAACCCCTGCATATTGTTCCGTTAATGTGACGCAATAAATTATTGCGTGTTTCTTCTTTTCATGAACAGTAATCCCTCCTAACGCAAAATTCGTGCGCAAATGCCCAAACTCGTACTGTAACTTGAAAAGATGTCGGTGGAATTTTCGGCGGTATGTCGGTGATGTTTTTCCAATAGAAGACTTTGTTTGATTTTTTGTAAGTTTTCCAAAGAAACTCGTCTTCCGTAACTGTTTTCAAAAGTTTTGAGTGACTACAGATTATTCCGACACGCATGTCTGAAGATATAACTTTTGCCAGTGTGTTCTTGCGTTAGACGCAGAGTCTACAAATACAATCGTTTTACATGCATAGGCTACTGCATTTCAAAAGAATTCTATCGCTAATATGGTGATCGCGCGTCTCGGAATTGACAGATGACCACACTAATGCGTTCAATTTCGGTGATTTTTACCGATACCCTTCTATCTAGGTAACGTCAGGCTTGATAAAAACCGTCATCGGTTAATCCGGATCTTCGCCTAATCCGGATGGAATCGCCGGTCAAATCGAATCCGGATTAACCGAGTTCTACTGTACGTTCAAAAAATTCAACGTATATTTAATTCCTCTTATAAGTCATACGGTATATTTAACGACATAAAATATAATTATTACTTTCTAAAACCTCTAGTAGCCTACTTAGTACTACCTACTACTCTACTGTAGTATGTTGTTGTAGGCTCTTGTCTTCTGTTTCACCCTAAAAGGGTGATAGCCTACAGAAGACAACAATTAATAACTTAATCGTCAATTAACGACATCATTTTTTTCAGCTGTTGCGAATGTCGTGAATGCAATAGACTGCAATTGCCCAATTGCACTTTCCAAAGACGTGATGGCCCGGGGGGAATGAGAAGACCTGGGGGTCCAGGGGAAAGACCAGGTGGTCCCGGGGGGATGGGACGAAGACCAGGGGGTGGAGGAAGAAGGCCCGGTGGTGGCCCTCGATTCGGCATTGGAGGTAACGATCCGCCATTTGGAGGAAGACCCAATGGTAGACAAGGTCAAGGTGGACTTTTCGGAAGATTCAACCGACCAGGTGCAGAAAGATTCGGAGGGCAATTTCCCGGAGGAAGAAATCCGTTTGGTGAAAATGAAGAGGAACGCGAAGGATTTTGCACTAGGGACCAAATACGTCAGCAACTCTTGAGCTCTTTGCAACAGCCTCGTCTGACGTGTGATCAGTGCCCAACTTGCGTTCCTGAAGGGGGTTACCCCAGCTTCGAAGAAGCAATGCAATACGTTTCCTGTCAGGAATGCAACAGGAATAATTTAGATCAAGGAGGAAGAAATACCGTTGCGGTGCAGACTGGCATGGAACCACAATTTCGCCCAATTGTTCCGATAAAAGATGAAAACAACGTGGAAGGTAGCTATATACCACGCCTGACTCCGAAGGAGTACTTAGAAGTATATGCTTATCTCCAATCGTTAGACCAATGAATAAACCACTTGTTTTTCAAATGCGGTTGCTAATTTGTGAAGACTAATGGTAGGTTCGGTTGCAAACAGGGACGTAGTCGGGGGGAGGGGTGGGAATTTACCCTCGAAATATTTTGACTAAACAGTTTTACTATTGATTTACAGTAGGATGAAAGTGAATGCGTAATTTTAAGGTATCAATTTTTTATGGGGGAAGTCCCTCAGACTCCCTCTGGGTGCTTCGCTAACGTTGTCAGGCTCACTGACATCTGCAATAATGCACAGCGTTCTTTCTGAAGTAGGCCTACAGATGGCAGCAATGACAGCAAATTATAATAATCAATTATATATGCTTACTGTTTCATGTAAGCTTCACGCAAATATCAACGTCAGTATAGCAATATATACATATAGGCTATAGAGATAGGCTACTTTATGCGCTCATAAACAATAAACACAAACTAAACTTTCTTTTTTCATTTGCTGTGAAATTATATACCGTAATATACAATACCAATAATATATATACATTACGATGTAATATGGTGAATCGGCCAAGGCAACATGACAAACAGCATCAAAGACTAACTAATGCATTTTTTGCTCTGCCGTACAGCAGTCATTACAGCATCAATCATTTCAGCAAAGTGATCCCAACATTACGGCCACAACTACCACTATATCGAACACAATATCAAATAAAGCTTGTAGAAGCAATGCAGAGAACCTATTAATTAAAAAACGTTTCTGTGGTACATTTCAACAATTGAATTGCTTTTGATATTTCTTAAAATGTAGCCTGCTGTCACTAGAGCTTCTTAATACTTTGTTTAAAAAAATCTCATACGGTACCATTTTGCTGTTTCTACAAACACTGCTATAAAATTCTATCAATACAGTATCACACTACTGCATTTTCAGCAAATGGAAACCACATAAAAACGAACAAACAAATTAGGACAGTGTTTATCTGTTTATGCACTTTGAAACAGAAATGGATGCATAGATCTATGCATGTCATTTATGGATAAAGCATTCAAAGTCCCATAATAATCTAACATTCACAAAAGAGTTTTAAGCTACATAATGTCAAACAATATGTTGGTACGGTATTGGCTTTATATGTACAAAATAAAATGTGAAAGTGTAGGATGACATTTGAATTTAGAAATTGCAAACTACAAATGATATATGCTACTTGACCTTAGATTTTGTTTTAATATTGATATACATTATATACTGTAGTAGGCATAAACATATAAAAGGAGTGCCATCACCAAGCAGAAAGTAAGAATAATGTTTCCTGAATCAGATAAGCAATAATACCTCGCACCAACACATGAGCAGAGTGTGGCATAAACCATATCAACAAACAAATATTTTATAAAAATAGTCACTAAAGAAGTTGGACTGAATAATTATTTAATGCTAGCCGAAGAGGTCGGACTTGTAATTAATGTAAAGAAAACAAAGTATATATTTGACTAGGCTATTAATGTTCTCACAGGGCACTCATTATAAATCAATAGGCTAAAGTCTAAACATACCATACAATTCAGTTTAAACAATATATGATAAACATGTTGGATCACAAATTGGACGACCTGGATCAGACATTCAAGATGGACTACACAAAGCAAATGCAGTTAACAGCAAATTTACAGAATATAATTATGTTATCATCTTTAAAACTGAAATTATATCAAACTCTTGTTCTTCCAGTTTTTACATATGCTTGTGAAACATTGAAACCAACAACAAAACTTCAAAATACCATTAACATGTTCCACACACAATCATTAAGAATTTTTTTTACAATTTCATTCTGAACATATCCACAATGACCTGTAATATGATGTTGCAGGAGAAACTCCCCTGCTTTCTCTGGCTGAGACATAGAATACGATATTCAATAAACTCACTAACTCAGTTTACAATGAAACTCTGCCACTATCAAAACTGATCCAAGGCAATAGAAACAAAGGAAGACCAGCACAAACTTTCATATGAAAAGTTTGATTGCTCACAAAGCACAGCCTGGAAGAACTGCGACAGTTGGCTGAAAATCACCACTTATGGAGACTGTTAATTGACGCTATGTTACACCCTGCTGGTATGATATAAATTATTATTATTAGTCGATATCCAATGTATGAGCATTGTATTTTCCACACTAATAAATAATAAATATTAAAAATGCAGCATACACTTTCAAAAATTATAGCATACAAACACGCATTATTGGTGTAGGCCTAGCGTATATATATATACTGAAGAGAATGCATGTTCATGGGACAACCTCAAAGACACGGGTAAATTTCAACTGCAAGCGACACTTATGGATGCAATATATTTTCATTTTACATTAAGCATCGCTATATCAGACTCTAAGTTTTCAGAAGGTTATGCTTGCATGTGTAAGAAATACAAGGCAAAAGATAAATTTTCTCAAGCAGTGGCACTTAATTACAGTAATCTTCAATTCAAAGGCACAATAAAAGTTTAACCTTAAACATATCACAAAGTTTCCTCAGATTGTTACGAAGCTTACTTGGTACGGTAAAAACAAAAACTGTAGAATAATATTAATAAAAAGAAAAACATTTTATATAAAATTTAAACATGCAACGTCTCATCACTGTGAAAGGAAAAATTATGCTGATTGGACTGCCAACTTAAACAACCAGAATAATATGCTACAGTAAAACAAAATTAAAAAAGAATCAATATGTACAAAACAATCAAGAAAAAAATTATATGATACATATTACAAATGATATAGGAACTTAAATTAATGATTAGCATAGGCAGTGACATATGCAGGGGGCCATCAGGCTTTGCCTGACGTTTTAAAGGAAACTTACTTAGTAATTTAACAAAGTAGAGTAGGCTACGGCATTTATTATGTTTTGGACAGCAGTCAGCACTATCAAAGCAAATGACAACATTGTTAAAAATTAAGAAAATATATACTGAATTAAATAAATAAATAATTGAATAATCATGTTTTTATTTCCACACATTGTAATAACATACAGCACACTGAGATCACAGATACAATACAACAGATGACATAAAGCAGCAAAGGAACATATATTATATATAGTCGAGTCAGCTGCTCCCCATGCTTGACAATATGTGTCTTTGCCAAGACACAGCTGGATGCTCTGGAGCGGTGTCAAACTCACGTGCTTTCAAACGTCGGGGAGGCGTTCTCACCACTCGACTACGCAGCTGAATAAATCCACCGATCAATGCCCTTCCTGTGTACGCCACTGAGCATAGGCAAGCATACCGGTACCCTCAAACTTTCAGTTAAAGCAAATAAAGTTGTCTACATGAGCAGCCAACAGCTCCACGTTTCTGCCTTAAGATGTGTTTCTCTTATGTTTGATTTTCCTTTTCCATCTTATTTGGCCTACTTGTCAAAACACAAATACCGTACTTCTGCTATTAAAGGCACTTTATTCAAGGTTTTGCCACATTTTCCCGTTCATTGACATGATGGTATATAACTTGGTGCAGCAACTACGTTCCGGGCAAGTTAATCACGAAAAATAAAATAGTGTGACACAAAAATACCTGATTTTGAGACTTGAAAGTATTATAACCGAGTTCATTCTTCATACATTACTGATTCTGAGAAAAGTGCAAACAAATATTTTTTTTGATTGCGATGAAGGGGATTTTTTCATTTCAATATCAATTTATTATCAAAAAGGGTCTTTTTAATAAAATTAAAGAAAATATTTGAAAAGATTTATCAATGTAAAAAAAAGTCAAAACACCTTTATTGTGTTAATGTCATTGTCACCTTTTTATTTATATAAAAAAAAATTGAAAAAGAAGCATAATTTATCGAATTCTCACAACTGATATTTATTTTTATTTTTTTAATAATTAATTTCTATGGTAACTGCTCAAGCTGGCATTCCACCACATTTGTTATTTTAAAATACTAATTTTAAGGTTTTATGCCTGTGACTTAATTTAGAAATATTTAGGTTAGTTCGTTGTCTACTGGATAAAGAAACATGTTGTGCTGTTTAGGATATGCATAGATAAACGCAAGTAATTCTACGATAGAATTTTTGAATCTCAACACAACCAGGCTGTTTAGTGTGTTATGGTACCTATTATGGCCTACATTGCAGGCATCCTAATTTATTGTTCTAGGAAAGGCTTACAACAAAGAATTGGTTTAGTGTGACAGTTTTGAGGTTGTTGCATGGATTAAGGTCAATTTAAGCTTTCAAGCTCATTAAGCAAAGCTTAGCCAAGTTAGGTGACTTGTTAGTTGTTTTGGACCATACGGTATTTTGGCACTAAACGTTTTAATACTACTGTACGTACGAGTGAGGAAAACCATTAAGCGATAAATTAATAGTAAATAGGTATGGACGGTAATTAATTAAAAGTTAAAATACATTTAAGCCATCAATCATTGGATTGTTAGCTACTACTGTATGTGTTGAGAGTGCCTGTAAACACTGGAAAGGATGTTAGTTTAACGTCTTTGTCCTTGACTAAACATTCAGTTGCATAACAGGTTGAAAGCAGCTAACTTAATTGATGTATAATCTCTGGATTTTTTCAACTATTTGTTACTTACGTTGCATTGTATATTATCACAACAAACACAAATTACAATAATCTACAAACGATTTTATTAAGGCCTTGGGTGCCATGGATCTGAGCCTTGTACCGTAGGTTTTAAGCTATCATAATCTAAGACTTAGCTGATTTTTATATTGCAATGTAGTCTGAAGCTTAAAACCTAGGTACAAGGTGTTAATACTCAGCTGATAATTGTAGGCTAGTATGAATTTTGGAAGCTGGTGTACAAGTCTTTGCCCTGGTCAAATATACCATGACATCATACATTGGAATCAACCAAACATATAGGGTGAAACTACTTTACCTTTGCTTTATAGTTCGGCAGTGGCTATTTGACCGGCGCCGGTCTTTGAAACTGAAACACTATTTGACCGTCATTATACAGTCACTTTTTTTCTTATTCACTTTTAAAGCAAAAGACGAGAAACACGTATATAAGTTCTAATCCGACCAATTTTTTCAACTCGATGCGTGGCGCGTGCGATACGTCGCCGCCTCCCACTCTAGAGGGAGTGAGTTCGATACTACCCGGAAGCGTTCTTTTTTTTTGACCCGAAGTTTGAGTTGCATTTTTAATTCTAGTTGCATTAAATTTACATACCATTACCATTTTTTTTAAAACAAGCATTGTATATAACTAACTTGTTGAGAGCAAAAATGTAATGCTTCGTTCGGCAAACACGGTCACATCAATCAATGAATCATTTTATTTTTCGTCATTAACGCGTCCGGGACGAAAAAGATACTAACTACAAAAATCGATATAAACCTACCAGCACGTTACCTAATGAACGGGAAAAGGTGGCAAAACCTTGAAAGGTTCAAAACATGCCTGAATGAATAATTATGTAGTAGGCCAGGCTATATATCAGTAGTTTTAGCACGGCCACAAACGGAAAATTACCCAGAGAAATTCTCAAATTCCAGCAAATTAAAAAAACTCTAACTTTATTACTCACATTCGAAAAGACATAAAAAATTGGGCTATAGGCAACTCAAATTAAAAATTGACTACAAAAATGCACTTTGTGTCAAAATTTTCTTAAAAAAAAATAAATAAAAAAGGGAACGCTTCCAGGTAGCATCGAACTCAGTCCGTCTAGAATAGGAGGCGGCGACGTATCGGACGCGCCACGTATCGAGTTGAATGAAATGGTTGGATTTAGAACTTATATGCGCGCTCTCGTCTTTTGCTTTGAAGAGAAAAAGAAAAATAAGTGACTGTATAGTGACGTCATGACCGGTCAAATAGTGTTTCAGATTCAAAGACCGGCGCCGGTCAAATAGCCACTGCCTTATAGTTCATATACTTCACCTCATATGTCTTGGTTAATTCTAATTTTTGAATATATTCACATCATAGCATTTATGACCAGGGTGGAGGCTTGCATACTAGCTCCAAATTTTGTTCAAATGCTAAACACTCTTTGAGAGCATACAACTTTGTAACAGTTTATCACATAGGCTATATGTTGCTTATGAATCAATGTTCAGTTTTGATGAACATTAAAATAAACTATAGTATAGTTTAATTTAATTGTAATCAATGCTTTAGTTTGTTTGTTTTCTACCTTGTCAGTGGCCGAGTACCGGTAGTGAGAATACGTTACTTGAAAGGATGTTGTTTTGACAACAATCAAGTCTCTTGTCTTGGCAAAACACGGAATGTCATACCACATGGTGACTGTGCAGTGTGCAGTCTTCCACTGCTTCCAATTTTACATTGAGATGCATCTGTATGATATAATTTTATAGCTCATGCTGTAGAATTGCAATGTGTTGTCACAATATATAGATACAAAATAGCATGATTATTATTGTAATGCATTAATATATATTAGGTATGCAATCACGGTTATGTTAGCTCAGTAATAGCTCACATCAAACAAAGAAATTTTTTGATTTCTATTATGTCAATGGTATTGGCCACAATGATCATCAGGCAAATTTCAATACAAACTTTAACCATCTGAGCTTTTAAATATGCTAGTTATGTTTTTAATCTCACATTTTAATATTTAGAAGCTCAAGCAGCTAAAGCTTGAGCAATTGATTTGATTAATCTAAGAAAAGTGACTATTTGTGATCATATGAAAATCTTGTGTGTATATATATAATCATTTTTGTTGCTTGTAGATATAATGGCTGATAGAAAAAAGTTAAAAAGCAAAGTTAAAAAAGAAAACTTAGACAAAGACGGTGAACTTAAACCAGATATAAATGTGAAAGTTGATGAGCTATTTATTCGGTATGTATGTATTTGGAATTTGTATTATACATGTTTCTGTTTAATTAATTGCAGAAAGTGCATTTCCGAGTTCAATTCGTTATATCACATTTATTGGCTAGGAGCTGACCGTAGAAGTTTACTTTGAATATCATGACAATACACTTTGCACATTAATTTACTAATTTAATTTTTTTGTAGTGGTTTGATGACTTTGGGGCTAGAGTGTCACTCTGTGAGTTGGTAAACAAGGTTAGAATATCCTGCTATTTCATACAAAAGACCTTATAAACATAACACTAAGCCTCATTCTTACATATTACGGTACTCAGCATTGACACAATGTCTTCAAAATAATAATGTTATATTTAATTGCACTTCTATATCTTTGCTATCACTGCCTGTGTTGTGAAGGATTGACAGTAGATGCAGTGCCATAGAAAAACACACATTGGCAATCTGATTTCGAAGCCTTGAACCACAGACTTAGTTGACAGTACTGTATTGGTGATCTCACTGACGTGGTTCTGTCTGTTAAATGAAGACCACCCTTTTTATCTATTTCTTACTAAAATGTGATTCATTTTATGCACTAAAACGTTCTGTTTTTCTCTTTAAAGTAAATGAACTTCAGATTCAGTGTTAAGATGACTAGCCGACGATTGGGTCAGATAAATGCAGATTCTCATAATTTGAACACATAATGGCATAAACTAGAAAATGGTACATTGCTTTCATATAATGTAAAGTTGTGATATCTCATTTTGTTTTGTAGGTGGTTCAACCTGCCAAGTACTCAACGTACTTTGAGAGATGGCCTTCGAAATATTCGTCATAAACAGCCAAAGTATGTATATATCATATATAATAAAAACTAAATCAAAATGAAATTTCATTTGATTTTTACAGGTTATAAATCTCATATAATAAAAACTATTAATACTACAAAAAGTGCTCAATGCCAAGCAAGAGGCCAAGCAGAGTGAATTACATCAAAATTAGTTATTAGTTTGAACACTAAAAACTTAACAGCCTGTTTTACCTTATCATCAGAAAAACTTAATCGAATGAAATATTATACAGTATTATATATATAAATAAGTTCCTTAAGAAGATTCTATTAAGGTGAAATGGGCTGTTAAGTGTTAAGGTTTTTCGTGAACTGGTAACTAATTTTGATATTATATATATTTCCTAATTATTGTTTGGTTAGCCTGTGCAAACTATCATCATATGATAGTTTGCACAGGCTATTATATATATATTATATATATAAAAGTATATCATATGCACTATGCAGTTATATATAAAAGTATATTCTTGACTTTGATTAATTGATACAAAAAGTGTTTTAGATTGTTTTGTTCTGAAAACTTCACATTTTTGGGATCATAATTTTTGTAGTAGATGCAAAGTGTCCAACTGTTTGTTCACCTCCTTTTAAATGTCCGAACTTAATTGTATCAAAGCCTCATCTAAATAGTGCACCCACAAACAAAGCAATAGTACCATACTGGAAATGTTCTTTGTCACTTAAGCAAGACATTTTATGTTCTTTTTGCAAACATACTTTTTAGTTACTGTATTGTGCATTTAGTTTTTTGCTAACTGTAGAGAAACTGGTAAAGTTGATGGGAAATCCCCCATTACATCCCCTTCTGTATCACCTCCTCCCAACCTGATGGTTTCCACAAATTCTGGAAGTAGTGTGGATAAACCTTTACTGAGTCCACGCCGTAAAGTTTCAAACAGAAATTCTTTGTCAAGTAGTCAAAAAGTAAGCTTCAAATTTGATATTGTAGTGGTTGTGGTATTATATTATACTTTATTAATGTTGGTAGCTTTTTGTTGAATTAGATGTTCTTTTAATTTTTTTTTAAATGTTGTTTACATTTTCAAAGTTTTACAACTGAGGCTGTTTTAAACAGAATTAGTTTTTTCATTTTGAAAAAAACACAATTAATTTTATATTATGGTGTAGGCTTGTTTACTACCGTACTTATTGAGTAACACAAAGCTCTTTTGTAATTTCAAAAAATAACCATTCGACTCAAAGTTGTTTCATACTTTGATTTCGTTTAGAATTAAATTCTTTGTAAAGAATCTGTGCTTTTACAAAAACAGTTTATTTAAAACGCCTTTTTCTTGTATTGTATTGTTGTATCAGTTGAAGAAGCTGTAATAGCGACAACTATGACAACGTTTGAAAAATGACTTTTTCGTAGTGCATGACGATAATTGTGTGTGGCTTGTAACATGCCGTGCAAAATTTATCACTTTTTCGTGTAGTGGAAGTATTACTATCTGTACTTGAATATGAAGGTTGGATGCTCACAACCACATAATTCATGAGAGGTACGGTACCCTGTCAATTTGAATATGTAACTTTTTATGTGCATTGATCACTGTGACATAGCATCTTCTTAAAGAGCTTTTTCAAACAAACTCATTTTCTAGGCTGTGTCAATTGTCAAATGATGTTTGCCTAGGAACATCCCTGATGGAAAAAGTTGTATTTTTTACATCGTTTGACAATACTCAGTTGGACGATATTGCAACGTTAAAACAATATAAAAAGTGGCAGCTTTTACTGTCTGAAATCGAATGTTCCCTTGAGCTGGCATGCATCTCTATTTATCATAGATCATCGTGATGGTCCTGATTTTATACCATGCAAGATTTGAGTTGTGTCCATTTTGTTTAATGTTTTGTCATTTCAACGTTACCTGATGTTGCGACGATGATACTAATTTCAACTCGCCGACCGCAAGATGATGATGACAAGCAGACCATTGCAAGGACATATCTTATCTCTATCCTTTAAGTTGTTTCTCTACTCTCAAAATAGAATTGTCTGCGCAAATCATACGCATCTCAACAACTGTCTTTCCGTTGGCCTTGCATTTCAACAACTCTTCCCTTGAGATTCCATGCAATTTCGTTGGCAGTTTGTCCAATTACATTGATTCAACGTTCTTCGAAGTAGAGTTAACGCAAAAGTAAACTTTTTTATGCAATACAAATTAAGTAGTAATCAGCATCACACAGAGCATTGCAGTGTATTCTTGTCACGCATGTGACTGTGGGAAGGTTATGATAAGTTCTTTCCTCTATCTGTTTGCTGCTGAGAAACTTTTCAGTTGCGAGGGAAACAGAAGGAGGATGTTGTTAGGGTTGGGGCTCTGTTATTCAATTTGTTAATTAGTTGTGCAACCGGTTGAGAATAACACTTAACCTAAGCAACTTTGTTAGAACGTTCAACGTACAGTTTCTATTGCTGTATTCATAACTGATGTATCGGATAAAGATAGTTCAGCAGCAGTTTTATCTTGCAATAAAGTTGAGTTTGTTGATTTACTCTGCTTATAGCGGTTTCAACCAGATTGTTAAGTGGATCCTCAGGACAATAGAATATAAGGTTTTTGCTTGCTGGACAAACTTGTTGAAATTACTTGCGAGATAATACACGGAAGGACTTGTGCGATAACACGGTGTATGTGAGCTATTTGTTTTCAATGGCTTTCGAGTCGTTTAATATTGATAGTTCAAAGGCTTCACTGCCGATTAGAGGCATTCGGCTTGATACGCTGAGTAAACGATTTAAAGAAGCGTTGCCTGGAGAGACTGGATGTTGTTTATACACAATAAGCAAACGCGTTATTGTTCAACGACCGAAAATGATATTGCAATAAGCCAAACATATATGATATCTGACTTTAGTTAAGGTTTGTTTGAAAATTTTGTTAAGGTTGTTTGTTTTATAGTGGTTGTTACTAATGTTACATAATAAATATTTTCACGCATAATTAGCTTTCAAAACATCGCTGTTAATTTTATCTTACGGTTGTTTTTGTTGTGGTTTTAATATGGATATGAAAAGCACTGCGTTGGTACTTTGAACCAGTAGTTTTGTGAATACCTGGCATTTGTGTATTTCAAGTGATGTATGTATGCACCGCGAAAGAAAAAGAGACAGCAATTTTGTGGCATCTTGCTATTGCTGTAGCGATCGTGGCAGTGAAAACGTTTCTTCGTTTGGACCTTTTGTTTGCCACTCCAGGGATCGAGAGTCTACCTGGTCTACAGTCTTTGCCGTTGAGCAGGACTGGATATTTAGGCTGTTGTCGATCATCCATTGGATTGATCGGTTATCCAGTTTACGCAGACCATGCACACAGTTTGGCTCATGATAAATGTTGTGAAGTAGATAAGGTCTGCACCCGCGAACCATTGCTGCTGAAAAAATAACGAATCTAATTACGAAACTTGTTATTATGTTCATCAGGTGCGTTGTTCCTTTCATATGTAATTTTTGCAGCTTGCTGTACAACCTGCTCAAAATGCTCATGACTTGAATTTTACAATTTTCTTTGTATCGAGAGATTTATCATGCAGCGGCCATCGAAACGTGCGAGCACTCCCTCTGACGGTATGCTGCAGTACATGAATATCCGAAGGTCGCTTAGTCGGCAGGTGCTCACTCACGCCCTCCGTCGGCGGATGCTCCAAGAGGTGAACGACATTTTACCTTTTACGTTCAACGAATGGTCCACGCTCAGTCACTCGCTTTCACGGTCAGGAAACTTTTTTTACAACTCCTGCTTTGTCAATAACTCCAGTCTACAACGCGGACCGTCATTTTCCACTGAAAATAGAGGCCGGTCACAGGCAAGAAAGATTCCAATCACTGTTACACCTGCAGTGAAACCAGGCAGCTCCAAAAGCAATGATCCAAACCATGAACAAACTTCGTCGCCAAATCGTTTGTTTTCGCGGGATGATGAGCTCGATTTTGTGAGTTCCAGTAAGCCGCCATCTTCGCCCTCCGATCGGCACGACTGCGGGCGTCGATACAGAAGCAGCCTGATTTTTAGATGTGGCTCTCCGAATAAACATTTTCTTGACAAATTAACTTGTGTTGGGAACACGAACGCATTACGCGACAGAAGCGCTGGTGACGGATCGGAATCTCCGATTTTAGCGGAATTAGATCGTAGCCGTGCCATCCCAGTCCCGGTACATCACATGACGAGCGGTCGTGCTTTTCTCAATCATACCGAGAAACCTGCTCCTGATTTTTTGCAGCCGCCAAAGACTTGGGAACTTGAGAAACCTGAAACACCGAAGACACAGTCAGCACAATTACGTGTAATTGTGCCAATGACTGATTCAAGCAAAGATGCTTTATCATCACCGGAAACAAAAGCAACAACGCACCCAAGCAAGCCAATTACGCATGCTCACCCGTCGAATACAAGTCAATTAAACACAAACAAGAACAGTTATGCCAGTCAACGGGTTGCAGTCCAGCATAGGAACAATGGTTTCAGTGCAGCACACCTAGATCAACGCCTTGGACAAGAAAGCGATTGTGAAATAATGAAAGGTTCTGATACATCAAGTGAAGAGAAAAAACTCTTGGCCAGAAATTGCATTATAAGACATTTGACTCGTATTCCTGTGACAGAATTTGTTTCGGTAAATGACGAGACAAAGACGCCAGTAAAAGAAGAAAGCAAAAGCACTGATCAAATTGAATTTGATGTTACTGGTTTGAACAAAGAGAAACCTAAGCCAGATAACTATCACAGTGTTGTGTCAGCAGCTGTCATAACAGAAACTTCGGATAACGCATATGAAAGCACAGGAAGTGGTAATGTCGTAACTACCTGCACGGCGACGCCGTCTAGCGGTCTCGCAACTACCTTAACAAGCGTGAAGCCATCGTGTGATAAGTTCAACGAGGATGACATTATCAAGTCAGCTGTTTTCACGGCCGGGAGTAGCGAGTCGATCGGCACGCTTGCTTCTGATACTACAACATCGTCTCAAAGTAAGCGCCTCCAACCGATCGCTTCAGTGTCACTTTGTAGCCACCAGAAGGCAGTAGAGGCACAGGCACACGACCAGGAAGTGACACAAGAATGTAAACAAAAGTGTCCATCATTCACTAGCAGTGCAAGTAACTCTCAGTCACAAGACATGGCGGGAATGGACGTTGAAAGATTTCCTAGTCAACCCGGACATTTAATGAAGCATTCTGCTGATTATGACGTTTCAGCGTACCAGATGTTAGAAGCGCAGGGGAGTTCTGCTAATGGAAAGCAGTTTTACAGATTTCCGTCGCAGGACGACCTTGACGACACAATCACAGATTTCTGTGATTCGTTTGAGCGTTCAGCAAGCAACAGCCAAAACCCCGATTATCACGTTTGTGCAAAGCTCGATTTCGAATTACCGCATGTTGGTTCAAATGAAAATACAATGCCAGAACAGAGTACAAGCGCAACATTACCGGCAAATTCTACAGCTAGTGACAGTACCTTCAAACTCAGCAAGAGCAATCAAGTGGTAGATGCTTCCAGAGCTAATGCTGCTGTTCCAACTGTACATGATCAGACTGATTCCCAATCTACTTCTCCACATAACGCGCTTTTCCAGGCGGACATTAACGCGGTTAAGAATGACCAACCGAACCGTAAGCTGGAAATAAAGTTTTCCCCTGCTACGTTAAAATGCAAAGAATCAGCCAAAAGTTGTGTGCTTTCTCCCCCTCCAAATATTCTTGGTTCAAAGGTATGTACTTTTCAGGTCTACTACTATTCGGTGAGTCCGATTCAGTGAGTTTCTAACCTCTAACCCCTAACCTTAACCCCAAACCTCTAACCCTAAAGCGGCAATGATAATTAGGCTACGGTACCCAATAATTAAAAAAAAAATTGAAAAAATCCCCCGTTGAGGGATCGGACTCACCGAAACGGGCCATTCCGGTACTTTCCAATACCTTTGCATTAATCGAAATTGCTTGATATCGCAATTATTAAAGTCGTTTGCTGGTGTTTAATCTTTGACGATGCTGTGCTTTGCACACAAGTTGCAATTTAACAAACTTTTTGTCATTTCTAAAACAAAATATTCCTACCACTTATATATTGCTTGCTTAATAAAGATTTTATACAGCATATTATGCTATTGATATTATACATGATATGGTATGTTAATTGTTTTTATTGCAAAGCGGTAGCTCTTTTTCTTGTCAAAATATTCGATAAGTCATTTTTGGGGCCTCTGTTAATAGAATGACATAGAACTTCTTGTAATATCTCGTTATAATGCGACCTAAAACGACTTTATTTTGAATATTTTTCTGGCTGAATGATAACTTTGTTATTCTATCTGTAATGAATTAACCGTCATACTGGGGTTATAGCTGATACAGATTTGATGTCACAGCCTAATGCCTTTCAATATAAATAAACGAAATCAGAAGAACGTATATTATGTTGTTTAGCTATTGATGATAAATGTTGAAAAATCACTTGATAGAATTTCTCTCCCGAAGTTTGTCTCATTTACATCGTCTCAACGTCGCTAAAGATTGAATAGATGGCAATTTTTGTTGCTCCCATTTATGGGGAGTCCCCTTAATTTCCTGGGGAACTTGCAAACAATACACATACTGTGGTCTGTGGCTCATCTTTTCAGAATTTGTAACGGATTCTTCACGTTGTCCAAATTTTACATTTCTTGTGGTAAATTTATGCAAAAAGTTTTTCATTGTGTAAGAAATACCTTCAAAGAATACACAGGCATCAGCAGTGTAGCAACCATTGGAGACCCTTGGATGTTAGTATAGCAGATAGCTGTTGGCTGTATTTTTTCAAACAACGCAATACATTTTGAAGATAAACAAAAGTATGTTTTCATCTCAATGCCAGGATAACCAAGATAGGTTTAAGCTTGCATTGCTGGGTAGATGCTCTTGTCATCACTATCATTCTTGTAACTTTTTGAAATACTGGCGAAAGTTTTAGTTTATTTCATTGTTGCTGATGACATATTTTTTGTTCTTCAAATATGATGTTGACAAAGGTGATAGTCTGAGCAATCTTTGAAGTTGGCAATGAGCATTATGCGACGAAGTGGTCCACGTAACCTGGTTTGATTTTGTGCTAGGAGATGATTTTATTCCAGTTTTTACCTCAAATCATCAGATTTTGACATTTCCTCACGTTTATGTTTCAAAATGTTGTATCCAGGCAGTGATCAAGTTAACGTTAGGGGCTGTAATTGTTGTTTTCCTTTCATGTTTGCAATCGTGCGTTTTAGATCATAATTTCAGAAATAATATATATATTCTTAGACAAGCTATCTTTAGCTGAAACCCCACTGGCTTTCTTGGCTTTGTCTAATTTTATCTTTAGTTTGGAAAATTGAAACCGGAAGCCTGATCTCCGGCGTTGCTTCTTGCTGTGGTTATCCAAGGAGAAGTGTGACGGGCGCAGTGTGCTGGCCTTTCATGTCCATCATGGTTGTTATGCTGCCACTTGCAAACTAGAATCGATTTGCTGTTTCAGTGGATGAGCACTATAATTCATGGTGATGCTCAAAGCTTTCTAAACTGTGTGCCGCAAGAGGATCGCAAGTGTGCCATGAAAGTCTGGTGGTTTGAGTCCGCCTATGCGCTAAGCAGCAATGTATCAATTTTGTTTAGAAGAGAGCATTTGCTTTCATGTATAATTGCCGACAATTAACTGCGTAAATCGTTTGATTATTATCAGATGTTTGCAAAAAGGAGGTGCCTCTAAAAAGTCTAAACCAGTTAGTGGACAGCATAGCGATAATTATTTGCAATGTGCACTCACTTGGACAGGAGTTTCTCCCTGCTGTCACTGCAACATTGCACTGAAATGAAATAATTTTACTGGCGTACCCATACATTGATTACAATTAAAAATACAGCCAAGTAACTTCTGGCGGGTATTACAGTAGTTTGTTTAACCTAGCAACTTCGATCGAAACCTTCGTGAAAAGCGATATCTAACCAACAGCTTTTACGTAGGAAAGTAATGTGCCGCGATATATTCCGAAATTCTTTGGTGTGCCGTAGGTCAAGAAAGTTTGAAAACCGCTGGTTTAGATTGGTGTGATTTCGATCTGGAAAAATCTTCTAAATATGTTATGAAAAATATTAGTGATGTTTTCCGAATTAGGCTCTTTTCGAGTTAATGCGAGGATGTATGAAAGTTTTAGTTTTCGAAGCTTCAATCTTCGGTTGCGTTAAACGGTAAACTTGGTTTCAGTCACGGGCCCTTGTATATTTTTAAAACTTTTACTATTACAAATCTTCGTTGGTTTTTGTTATTCTAGGCTTGCCTTTGATTCGTCCATGTTTGTGTCTGGGTGCATGTACAGCTTGGATTTATTTTCGAAATCTCAGTTTTTTCCCAATTTTTATTTCAAACTTTAGTTTCTTTTTAAAAATAGCAGGAGACTATGAAACGGAAATATTGGTGAAAACTGCGGCGTGCACTAGCAGCATGCCCCTGCTTGTAGGCGGTTGGCAACCTAGACAGAAGAATCCGTCTGCAGACGTTGAAACCATGTAAAAACGACTGACTTTGCTGTCTGGCAAACGACGCTTATCCGTGAAAGAAAAGCTTTCGTGATTTGACTTAGTTTTGGTGACGGCTTCCGTTGTGTGACTCTTGTTTTTTGCCATTTTGCCGAATCGAATGAGTGGCTTCCATGTTCTGTGGTTCTGTTGCATGATAGCGCGAGCTTTTGCTTCGTTTTCATAAAACCAAGCAGCTGAAATGTGTTGAATCAGATTGCTCCAGGATTGAATATAAACTAGAATTCTTATCTAGCCAATGTTTTGTGACAGCTGGGATTTTCCGTTTTAACACAATAATGTTTAAAAATGACGCCAGCCCAAGTATTACCTTGGCTTGAGTGTATTTATATTCTATGGCGAATTGTTCTGCAGGGCGTGCTTAAGATCCTTTTGTTTAAATTTTTCCACATTAAAAGCTGATCATTTTATTATTTCATTCAATATCTTGAAGACAAGAGCACGAAGGGATACAATACGTAATAAAATAACGATATAGCTGGTAATTGCGAATTTATTATATAATAATTGAATCATTATTACCTAATACCTATGCCATCACTTTTCATTTGCTCTCGCCATAACCTTAATGCTTAGTCACGGAATGATCTAATCCATGCAATCTATGAATGGCCGTTGTAACGTGTTACGTATATACGTGAGGATAATTCATTAGTTGGTTTTATCATTTAAACGCTTTCTACTTCCGCCCATTGCAATTCAGATCGTTTACTTTTTAGCTTCACGAATCCCTGCTCTGCGTGTGTGAGGCGCTGCGTAGAATCGCAAGAAAGACGGGGCAAGCTGCGATTTCAATTTTTTCATGATTATTTTGCTCAGTCTGACATGGCAACCAAAGAGCTTGCACACAACTCGTAAAGCAGGGCTGTGGAGTCGGAATCGGTGATATTTTGGCGTGTCCAGATTCAGATCGTTAAAAAAACTGCCGACTCCGGTTTGATAAAAAATGATCAATAATAAAAAAAATTTCAAAATATACATATTGTTTTTCTTTCTCTGCATTGCGTTCCAAACGTTTACCAAAAATAGAAGTGTTGGTTTTTGTCAGTTTTGTGAAAGTCGCCGTTTCAACTTTGATTACAATAATTATAATGAAATTAATTTTTTTTTTAAATAAAAACGGACAAAATTTCAGAAAATCTGGATACTCTCTATAATCTGGCAACACTAAATTCGGAGTCGAATATTTTTCGCCCGACTCTCCAGTCCACAGCCCTGCTCGTAAGGTTAAGTTCTTGCTTGGTGTTTTTGGACTACTTAAACTTCGTTCGGATTCCAATGTGATTGTACCCAGATAGCAAACGAAAACAATGCTTTTGAAATAGCAACTTTGCTGCCTGGACGCATTCATGAAGACGCAGAAATTCGTTTCAGCAATTGGATTGATTTTGTATTGAGGTTATAAATTATGACGTTTTTAAGAAGAAATTTATTCTGTTGCTGTTAACTGGATGCCGCGCAAGTTATAGCAGCTTGTCAAGTTTGCCATGTTTATAAAAAAGCAAAGTGATTTCATTTGTTGTGATGTTTGTTTTGTAAAATGCACGCCGTATTTTCTAGAACTTCTAATTCACTGCAACCTACAAGGTATTGTGGACGTAGTAATCTCTTCCTGTTGTTTTGAACTTGAGAGAACAAATGATTCACAAGCAGCATACGCCGCGGATTTAGTCGCGCACGTTACACTCATAGAAAATAACTTTCTTGTATTATTTTTAGCTTTCCGCCTGAAGCATTTGTGGTCGCTTACAGCCATCTTGGTCGTAACCTTCTATTATCTTGGGCTAATTTTGTTTTGAAATGCACCGATTTCGTTCGAAGCCGTTTGATTGCATTACGCCAAAATATATTCAGAATGACCAATTAAACCTTGGTATATCCATAAGTGTTTGGATTAGTTGTATGCTTTTCTTGTTTAAGCTCGAAGTCATGATACTCTCGTATATCCAGTAAACAACATTGATAAACAGTGACAAAATATTGTGGGGTTGTATTTGGATTTTAAGCTGCGTAATCGGCTTTTTTATTCTAAAAAGTGTCATTTTGTTGAAATGTTTTTCAGGAAAGTCCGCTTTTGTATATCAATCAAAGCAGGTAGGCAGCTACTATGATGGTGCCTATTGTGTTGGTTTATTCTTGGTTTGCTGTTTATGAAAGCAAGCACGAACACGTTGTTG
Source organism: Aplidium turbinatum (assembly GCF_918807975.1). Lineage (NCBI taxonomy): Eukaryota > Metazoa > Chordata > Ascidiacea > Aplousobranchia > Polyclinidae > Aplidium > Aplidium turbinatum. The sequence continues at coordinate 24,708,623 of NC_137480.1, forward strand.
ACTTATAGCCGAGTATCTTCCATTTGCATCAGCGGAAGTACAAATTTACCTTTACTATACAGCGCAGACTAAGTTTTCTTGTTGAAAGGCTTGCAGTGCAGAAATAGATGAACCTCACACACACAACCATATGTTTTACAGCAGCCGTCGCCACATTGCCGACTAATCTACTGTTAGCGTTTTTGTCTTATCCAATCTTTTACAACTTACGCCCGTTGGTCGAAGATTTAGATTAAGTGAACATGAAGGCAAGAAAGCCAATCTTTGTGTCCACCTTCAAGCATGCTTAAGTGTTTTGCCAAAGACATAGCTGCATGCTCTTGAGTGTTGTCGAACCTAGATCCTTCCGATCATCTTGCGGGCGCTTGACAGTCGCAGTCATGACCTTTCCAGCGCTCGCTTTTTGTTGATTTGTCGCCCGATTTGTTGAAGCCCAATAATTCGATTTGTGGCTGTCTTTGATTGTTGTATGCCAAGTGTGTGCTGTTGACTAATGTTTGTTTTATTTTGTCATCAGTTATTGTTTCGCGATAAATCCGTTTGACCTGCGGCGATTATTAAGTGGGAAGAATCAAATAAGGTTTACTTGGAAACTTAAAAACTTTTGCTGCAAAAAATATTTAAAACAAACTCGCTGTTCGTTCTCTGTACTCAGTTGGTAGCAGCAGGGAGTTGAAATGATGGAGACTCATGTCTGACGTAAACTTATTTTAAATCGCTGCTCTTTGCTGGTGAGTAGCTGGATTACATTTGCGCACATGCAGCTATCTTGCTGTAGGTCATGTAGTTGTGATGTCAAAAGTCTCACTTATCGCAAAACGCTTATCGATGAAAGCTTGCTGTAGGTTAGGCCAGTCTCAAGTGCTCAGTTGGTGGATTATGCATATTGCTCTGAAACTATCACGGAACCAACTTAAGGTTAGCCGCACTAACAGATGTTTAGTGTTTCTCTGTTTTGAAAGGCACTTGGTAGGTGCATTGTATTCATAAACGACACGTCATTGCAGAAATTTATCTTTGCAAAGATTTTTTTATCAACGGATGAAGTCTGATCCAGTGCAAACCTATGACGTCATTGGTGTCATGTTAGGTCTCTCCAACTTACCCTTGCAATGTTGTGCACGTTTCGAACCTGGGTCGTCTTGATTTGAAACCTTGTGTCTTGAGTTAACATTCAACCAAATTGCGACTCTGCTTCGACACTTGGTTAAGTTGTATAATAATAAAAAAAAACATTGCCTCTACTCACAGGGTAGTAAGTTGAGCAGGCGGGATTGTTGAAGGAAAGAGTACAACTAGAAAGGGGCCAGCAGCCTTACTCTTAATAGCGCCATTGGCCTACAGTATAAACGTCATCCTGTCTGAGCCGCTTTATCAGTTGCACTTCTTGATTGATAAATTATATTATACATGTCATCAGCAAAACAGCGCAACCCAAACGAGCTCTTTCTTTGATGATTTGTGATTACGTATCTGCACTTGCGTTGTGTGACACAGTCATTCGGATCTATTTTCCCAGGAATTACTTTGTTGTTGATTGAAGTCTGTGCTAACTGCTTGTCATGTTCCCTTCCGATGTGATGTAATCGGTGACATCACAATGGAGTGACTTCACAGGCCACAAAACTCTGTGCAAAATACCGATCGACTGTGCTTATGACGAAACGAAGTACGACAGGCTTTGTTGCCGTAGCCTACTTCTTGATTGCTGCTGTCTAATGCCAGGTCTTGGGAAAGTGCCTGTGGAAGTTCTATGATGACCATTCTTGCGCAGTAGACTCCGAAATTTAAACGACGATTTGTTGTTTTCACCTTGTTCACGTCACGTGGTTCCTTCCCACATTCCACAATCACTGAGGTTCTTCTGATCCAGTGATTGTTGCTCTTGGTGTGGTTGTGTTTAATAGTCCTGAATTATAAAACGTTTATTTTCCAGTTGTTTTATTGTACTACACTTGACGTAAGATTTCAATTGCAAAATGCGTTTTCCCATAGCTGAGGTCTTTTTTAATGTTCCCTTTCAATGCAACGCCATTGAAGACGTAGCTTTTCACAAACTTTGTGTGAGTATTATTTTAATGTTGATTGCTATTACTACGGAATAGAAAACAATATTTAGCCAATGCAATGGTGAATTGCTTGTTGAGAATTCCAATCACTGTCACGAGGTGCTATTTCGTTACCACCTTTAATGTTGAATTCGACTTGCTGGCAATAGAAGGTTGAAATTTTCTACACTATGTAGCAATCACTAAGATCAAACTTATTCTTATAGCACTATTATGTTATAACATGGTTATCTCCTGTATTTGAAGATAAATATTTCCACATTGAGTGTTTTATGAAGACGCCTGTGCATAAATGTGATTAATGTTAACTTGATGGCGCACACTCAACAAGCACGCGTGAACTGAAAAAGTCACCAGCTTTGTCCAATGGCAAACCACTACGGTTGGAGCTGTCGGCATTGAACTACCTTCGGCCGATTGTTCTGTTGTAGTGGACGAGGTGTTTTGCACTGCGGTTATAACTACATAAGTACGGTAACACTATAAGGTCGTATTAACGCGCCTGTGTGTTTAAGTTTTGATCTATTTCATGATTTCATTTTACTTTGAGTGGCGTAGCGGTTCAGTGGAGTGGTGTCTCACTTCGCCAGCCTGTGATCAAAACTCGATGTTGTCGCGAGAAGCCATGATGCAACTCAATCAATAGGCTATCCATTGTATCACATGCGGAATACTTTATGCGTCCAATCCTTGTAATACGTGGAACAAGATACGTTATATCGTATGGAATATCGATAGATAGAGATAGATTTTAGCGGTCAGTAGCAGCAGCACTTGTTGGTTGTGATGGTTTGTGTGTTTTTTTTTTATCTGGTTGCATTAACCTTAAGTTGTCATCGATGATTCACCTGACGTATAAACATGCCATTTGCCACCATATGATGTCTTTGCAGCTTATGCGTCATAGCGCACGGTAGGCAGAGACAAGAAAACAGCTTTAAGAAGAAAAGTTCAAATTTGCTGCTTTAAGTGAACTATCTTTTTTTCATCATTTTTTTAAATTTCTATATTAATTTTTCAACAACTTCCGCCACAATCCACAGGCTTGGTTGCAAGGCTGAGAGGTTCCCGCCCCCCGATGTAGCTAGCCTGTGTTTGACTGACGTCATTTTTTGTCATATATTTAACGTTTGTAAATGTCAGATACTATGGAAAGTAGTGTGATCCCGAGCATCAAATCAATTCTTTTTTTTACATAATTCAACGTCTAAAGACGCTGTGTGTAAGGAAATGACTGATTTACCGACTGGGGTTGTCAGGCCTAGAGCTGAACAGCATTTTCTGAAAGGTTCCTTTCTGTCCCCTTATTATGTAACGCGCCATCAACACAGCATTTTATTTTTTATTATTTTTCCATGACCAGCAATGTTATGTTGATGTCCCCAACTTTTCATTTTGTAGCTACCAATATTGAATGGAGAGCTAACGTGCTGTTCATTCCAACAACGTTAAGCGTTTTTTTTTGTTTTTTACAAGACTCTATGAATAACTTCAACGTTACTGTTGTCAATATAATGTGTAATGCAGCGCTTATAAAAACGTTTGATTTTTAATCGGTGGGTTTGATTTATGTGGTGTTCAATGTTTTAACATATCTTCGAAGAAATGCTTTTACAGGGTTGCCAGAGCGCGCCAATGTTGTTACGCATTTGCATTGTGTGATATGCACTGTGTTTCACAATGCTGAATGATGTTGAATCAACGTAAAAACTTCTTTTGTCATTCTGTTGTCTGGCACTTTCTCTTCCATTGTTCGTGCAATGACTTTGAGAGGCTGTTTTGAATTTTGTCAGCTCTTCACACTTTTATACTGCCACATTACGTCAGACTGAAAATACAACATTAATTGCTATATTCTCACGTCTTGTGAAGTACATTGCTCTTGCGTGTTGCCCATCGAGTGTTGAAACGCTATCCTAGCTTCACCAGGAGTCGATGGTGTTAACATAATTCCTTTTAAAATTAAAACTTTTTTTCTATATTTTTCAGTTTAACTCTCTTCCGCCTCCTACTGAAACGAAGAACGAAGTGAAGAAAGACTCAAAAGTTAAAATTCCAAAATTTTATTTTCCATCTGGCAAACCAAGATCCTTAGGTCAGTCTTGTGTGAACAACACTTATTCGCAATAAATTAGATTAACACGAGCCAGTTTTTAATGTCATACTTAGCTGCTGAAATATCCAATGAAAGGTATTCATTTTTTTGATTAACTGTGATACTTGTTTGAGTTACAGTGACTTCCGTGTAGAATTTGTTTTTTGAAACATGTTACACGGTTTTACCCAGAAGTTATCTAAGATTTGCTGTCGCCCGCAAGCCGTGCTATTCATATTTGAAATCTCGCTAAATACGTCTCACTTCGTTTAAAGCCGATTTACAATTAAAATTAAGCTCTTTAGTTGGTATTAAAGTGAATTAAAAGAAAATCTTGATATGAAATTTAATTTTGTGTGCAGCTTACTTCAATAGTTACATGCGATCACATTACTATGCTTTGAAAATCATATCTCGTGTAAATAAGCAAAGCGGCTTAATCAATATATAGTCATGTGCTTTTTAAACCTCTTGCCAAACTTCCTACCAAACAAAACAAGCAACTACTGTAACCTAAGTAACCAATGCGTTTGAACATCAGACGAGATAAAAGCCTCGGTGAAACGCATCAACAAAGCCTTTGATGAGGCCGGCACAGACCAACTCACTGTCAACGAACTGGGTCCCATTGCCGAGGTAAGATGGGTACCTTGCGGTGCTGTACAAATGTGCCATGTGGCGTGGCCTACTTTTGCATGCGGTCATTGTGAGGGTGCTTGCGTAGTAGATAGTATAGTCATCAGTGTCTAACTGCGTGCGTAACTTGCTGAAGTTTGACTCACCAACGAAAGTAGCAACTATTCGTGTTTGTTAGTCACCAGCCACATCGCAGCTACCAACCTAAATTTATTGTGATGATTTAATAAGCATACCAGCATTGCAATTTGGCCAACACAAGGCCACTGCACTGCGCATTGTGCGCAACCTTCCAAAGCAAGTGCAATCTCGGTGTGTCTTTGTTTAAGGTTTTTCTTAATCCAGTTTTACTTTACACGATTGTCCAATGTCCATTATGCTTTATCACTCCCAAGCTTGGCTTTGAAAGCATACTGATGTGTAACGTGTTAATTTACAGTAATAACTATCGTAGCCAATAGGTAAATAAACATTGCAGTGACCTCCTCTCATTGGTGATTTTGTTGCGGGATTTAAGTTCATGATTATGTTTTTGAGATTTCAACGTGCCTTCAATTCTTCATAATAGTTTGCATTGAGATGGCTTTCTCTTTTCATTCATTGACATTTGGAACGATTGCACTTACATGCCGCGGTGTTACACTTTAAATTGACCTAAGGTATTACGTTGATGACATTGTGTTACTTTCTCTTTCGCCTTACATCGAGTTTCCACGCCCACTGGATGTGACCTCAAGTCCGATACTGCTTGCTGCATTGAAGCATTGCTGCAAGTTGTTAACATTAATGTGTAGGTTTGTACGGCCCGGTATTCATCGCAGATAGCTCGGTCGTTGCTTTTACCGCTTTGCAAGGCGTATAGATGCGCCTTGTATTACTACCAGCATACAATGTATTATCTCACTGCTTGTTTATGACCAAGCAATCACTTGTAATCATTGCAATGACTTGTTGACTAAGTGACCGAGTGGTGAGAACGTCTGCGCGACGTTCGAAAGGACGTGGGTTCGACACCGATCCAGAGCACGCGGCTGTGTCTCGGCAAAGACACTTTTAATGACATGCCAAAACAAGTAGAGCAGCTGACTCGAAGACTATATGTCTATATGTCTCTTCGCTGCTTCCTGTCGTATCGCATCTGTGATCGCAGTGTAGGCCTACTGTATGTTATTGCAATGGGCGCAAATAAAACAATTATTATAACTATCTGATTTTTTGTCTTTTCCAGGCATGCGGTTGCCCGGTTTATTGGAAATCGTTGTTTTTCCAAGCATCTGCCAAGAACGCTGCGACGACTGTCAGCAGGAGTGACGTCATAGCCATGTGGAAAAGGTAGGAAGTTATTGACCTTTGTACCAGGGTGGCACGGCAAATTGTTCCCGAGCAACTTCTGCGAGACTGATGAAGGGAAAAGATTGAAATAAATTGCTTTGTCTAAACTCAGAGTCGTTTTGTCTAGGGTGGACCCCGCTGGGTCCTCGTCCTCGACATTGTCTGGCCACCCTCATGACCATTGCTGACCTGATCACCCTGACAAACCGAGGCAATTGTCTTTGCAATTTCACCGTCTGTTCACCTTTACAGGATTGGATCCAGTTGCCATGACGACGCATCCCGGTTCGTAAAAATGTTGTCGAAACCTGGAAAGTCTTATCTTGAATTTCATGATTTTTTAATCTTGCTACAAGTAAGTTGTTTCTCAATCATTTCCTGCCTTCGTGTTTATTTCATCACAATCAACTGACAACTTAACGGTCCAACGTTTTGCCAAGACGCAGCTGGGTGATTGTCACACTGACGTCATTTGTAATGTTGAGCACCACGCACCTTTAGTGCCAGCCCCTTGCCAGATATCTCATAAACTTTTAGCGTAGTTGAACATTTCAACGCACTTGACGTCCGCCAGCACAGTTGATCAAACAAGTAGATCCGCGCTGTGGTAGTTGATAACCTTTTCATGTTTTTCCAGGACATAGTGGAATCCCATCCAGGACTGGTGTTCCTCAGGGAGGCCCCAGAATTCCACACAAGATACATGAACACTGTTAGTATTGTTACGTAGTGTTTAAGTATTTATTTGTATTCTTCTGGTACAAAGTTGAGATTGTTTCGGTTGAGATTTCATTAAAGCTTTGAATACAATCGGAATAGAATTTTTCACTGCAGCATGCAAGTGAATGTTGTCAATGATTGTGTTCTACTGTTATTAGTACATTTCTTAAGGTGCCAAAAGTCAATACAGTTGGTTGTTACGAAGCGTGATATCGTTTACTAAGATTAAACACTAGTTAATGAAAACAGTGTTGCCAGATGTGTGGTTATGGCTTAATTTTCTTCCCCAGGTGATAGCTCGCATCTTCTACGTGATCAACCGATCCTGGTCCGGTCATATCACCGCCCACGAGTTACGGAGAAGCAACTTCTTGTGTGTGAGTTGCACTTTTCTTGTATTCTACGTCAATAGATGAACATTATTCGATAATGCCGATTATTGCTGCACGATAGACGTGGTAGTATCCAGGCTTCTGCCCGGTAAAACAATAGCTGACGTCATTGATTTTGCCAAACAAATGTCTCAACTCAAAGACTGAGACAACGAAAACTGACAGTAAAACATCTTGTTAATTCCAACGTTTTGGTGGTTATCCTTACTATACAACTTTAAACTTCCAGAAAGACCAAACTTAACCTGGGCTGATGTTTTAGATTCTCTCAACTCTTGACAAGGAAGAAGACATTAATTCCGTCACTGACTATTTCTCGTATGAGCACTTCTATGTGATTTATTGCAAGTTCTGGGAGTTGGACAACGACCATGATCTTGTTATAGACAAGAACGATCTTTGTCGGCACGCCAATGGTGGTGAGTAGTTGATGACATCGTCTGCTTTGTACAGCACTCACACTCTCACAGCAACATATTTGCAATGATATCATCGCAAACAGCGCCATAGAAACTTACATTACTCTTATTATCACGTTATCGGCATTTCGGTATCTGGGACCCAACCAACGTAATCAGTGCCTTTCTCCAACCAACATATATGTCCGCTTGTCCAATCGATTTGCTAGCTGCGAGAGGTTTTCCAAACAGTTCGTTACTTCTCTTGATTTCTGCTATGATGTATATTTGACTGAGGTGCATGTGATGTGGAGTGGCTGTGCAAATTGATGCAAATCGATATAAATGATTGTTAATCGTTGAAAAGATTGCGAACGGATATTCACCACTTCAACAAACTCAAGATTGTGCTCTCTCATATTTAGCAGGAGTTGAGTTAATGTAAAGAAGAACTAATTTTTTGACTGGCATTTTTATTTTAGAATAACGTTAAGATGATGTGTTTGTATGCTCTTGCAGCGTTGTCTTCTCGCCTTGTTGATCGTGTATTGTGTGGCGCCGTCACGCGGTGGGATTCCTCGGATCATCGCACCCACAAGATGTCTTACGTTGATTTTGTTTGGTTTTTGATATCAGAGGAAGATAAGACCTCACCTACCAGGTAGGCTTTCATGTCTCCCTTCTATAGCTTTCCATGCTTTAGCTCATTCAGCATTCCCACTGTAGGTCGGAGTTTTAGAACACATATGGCGTGATGTACTTCACTTCACACATTTTAGAATTTCACTTAAAAACACCTGTTTATCTAGTTGAATTATCATTCAGTAACTCATTGTGCTATCATAATACCACTTCTTGCGATGTTACGCGTTTTAGGCTTGTTGTCGTTCGGTATCAAACGTGCCTTTGCTTGTAAAGCTAACAATCCCACAATATTCTATCATGGCTATTTCGTAAGTTATTTGACCACCTAATCAACCACTATATTATGGTCAGTATCGAGTATTGGTTCCGTTGCATGGATTTGGATGGGGATGGTGTGATATCCATGTACGAGATGGAGTACTTTTATGAGGAGCAGATGAGGAAGCTGGAGCAACTAGACATAGAGCCTCTTCCCTTTGAAGACTGTGTTTGTCAGGTTTGTGCCAGCCAACATAGAGCAGTGGTTGTTGGAATGAAAGATCAATATTTTCTTTACTCTCTTTCCGGTATAAAACTAAATAGACCTTTTTTCCCAACCTTTCAACACACAATAGCTATTATGACATCTTCCATCTCAAGGATATGTAACGACCTCTCATGAATCATGGTAAACGGGAGTGATGCCTTCTTTGCTGGTTTGTACTTCTTGTTGGATTTCCACATTTGCTTTGCTCTTGATGTGAAATACCTTTTTTCAAAATCATTGTTGCCCCAGTTATTGCGTTTTGCGGAGCTGAAAATAACATTTGAATTTTGTTACCATGCAAGTAAAAGCCGGTGGTGTTTATTTGAACTTTAGGGTAATAATGATCTGTAATAATTACGCTCTGCTTTGTTTTGTAGATGCTTGATATGGTCAAGCCTCGTTGCACCGACTACGTCACCTTAAAAGATTTAAAGAATTGCAAGATGGCTCATGTATTTTTCGACACTTTCTTCAACATCGAAAAATATCTCGATCACGAGCAAAAAGATCCTTTCGCACCACAGAAGGTAATTTAATTTACATGGAGAGGTTGTCGAAATTGTTCCCAACTTCTGTTGGGTTTGTACACTCTACTGATCACCAAAACAACATGCAACTTTAAACCTTTCATGGTTTGGCCATCACAGTTTATTGCCATGCTTGTTGTTGCATACGGTGGCTTTACTTCCCGCATCGGGCACATAATGTAAAATAGAAAATCCTTTTTTGTTGGTTGTTGTCTCGTGTGCCATGTTGCATTGGGCGAGTTGCAACATGGTCCCCTCATTGAGGGTTTCAATTATCTGGTCATTGGCAGGCAAAGATATTTAGCTCGGTTGTCCGGTTATGCTTACAACAAGTTACGTTTACATTAACCAGAAAAGCGATTTTTTATAAAACGGTTTATTTTTATATCTTGTGTTCTGGTGAACACGTTTGCTGCTTGATTTGATCATAATTTGTGTGTGTATGGAATGCTTCATATTTTAATGGAAGTGAATTGAGACTTCGATGAATAATTTGGCATATTAGGGAAGGAAAGTGAATTGAACTTTTACTTTCCTGGAAAGGGTTGTGGTATCGAGATATTGAGAACCAGGAAGCAAATTCTTTGTTTTGCTCAATTCTTTGTTTGATGTTTTTAACTGAAATTTATTATAACATTTATGGTTTATTGGTCATCAAACGACTTGGAACCTTTCAATGTGTTTATTGCAGGATGTTGATGCCAGTGTGGTAGAACCGAGTGATTGGGAGAAATATGCCGCGGAGGAATACGAGATACTCGTGGCGGAGGAACAAGCAAACGAACTGCAAAATGCGATTGATATGTAAGATACTAGTTGTGACAATAGTTCGGCGCATCGTCAAGACGCCAAGGTTTCAACGGTTTTTTTTTTTCTAGGTCCTACGATGAAGACACGGATCCGATTATTGAGGAGGAGTTCAGAAAACTGGGACTTGTTGCTGGTGATGAAGATGAACTGAGTCCCACAGAAAGTCCCATAATAAAAAAGGCGCCGTGAATTTTAGCGCAAAGTTACATCCGTCGATGGGCTTGATAGCTCCTCTTGCGGAGATAGATGCCATATGATCACTGTGACGCAATAAGTTCTGGTGAATGACGTCATGGGGACAACTTCTGCAAGGCGTTGTGACGTCACACTGCGATGACGCAAGACACCTGTTTTCAGTGCAACAGACATTTCCGGTATCAAAGTGACTCGGGATTTTAAGCTCAACTGCTCCTTAGGCAAGGTTTAATCATTTCGTCGTTTTCACCTGATGACGACGACAATGGCTGTTATTGTACTTCGCGTTTGTGAACATTGCCGCCGTATTTCCACATGTGCTGACGTCATGTTATGGGTTGAAGGCCGCTTTACACTTGTATGATGCAAAGTTGGTGTAGACTCACCTCTCTGTCACGTGGTTTTGCAGTATTAGCCAAAGCAAGTAATACTATTTGTGGAGAATAGTACAAATCACTCCGAAAAGTTGCGTATTGCAGGCTATAGTATAAACGTCCCTTGGACAAAGTTTTCTCTCCATCTGATGAAGCCGCTTTTTATCTACCGGTACATTACTTTGGATAAGTGAAGACTTCTTGGAATGAAGTGTCTCAAAAGTTTTTAACTTCTACACTAGCAACTCTTCACTTTTACATCAAGTCTTGTCTATATTCGGTGACGTCGTTTTAGTGAAAACTTTAAATATTTTCTGTATGAATGCTAACCGTGGAGTAAAATGGTTGGGACGCCTGGTTACTCTAATTTAAAAGAAGAGCCCAAAATGTAGATGCTAAACTCATGTTAAGCAAACAACCTTTCCAATGACCATTTATATGTGAATCTTTTAAATGAACATTTTTTCTAAATGAACATTTAGGCTATAGCACGGAAGATGGAGACAGTATAGTTTTCGAAAAGTTAGTTTGCTGAACATGAGTTTAGTATCTACATGTTGGGCTCTTTATTTTTTGATTAGAATGCCAACCATCTCTTTCAAATTTAAAGCTGGTGTAATAATTTTGGCAAATTCAACACGAACTTACTTTACAACGATCTGAATACACATCTCGTTGCTTCGAACACATTGCTTTAAGGTGCCCAGTTACTGTACCTCTGATCCTCAAAGTTAGAAGACTAATTTACGAATCATCTCTAATTGGAGGATTGCTGACCGTCCATGCCTTCCCTCTGCTGCTGTGATACGTCAAAGGCAATGGTTACGTCACTATACCAATTACTATGACGTGGTAATATCGTACTAGTTAGGGAATACTTTTCGTTTTTTTATTTATTATTTTTCACTTTTGTTTATTGTTTTGTTCCATTTGCTTGCAATCAATATACACAAATATAATCATGGTCTCATTTCTCTGCCCGATGGCTCGGCCGATTTGCCTACTAGCTACGATGCGCTACTAATAACAAGGCCCACAAAGCTGTCGACATAATGATTTTCAAGAAAGGTCTGCAAGCTTTCACAAAGTTACATAGAAAAATAAACATTTGTACGAAACAAAAAATTAAACACTGTTTCATTGTCATCAACAAGCTCTGGGATTCCAAAAATTTCAAATAATCAATTTTTGTAAGGCAGTTATCGTGTGGTCATATTTTCAATAACGCTTCACTTTCGCCCCTCGTGGATCTAAGAACTGAAACGCAGACACGTTTGTAAATCTAGGTCTGGTTTAAATTTGTCCTTTGAGTATTACGTGCAAGTTGCTTTATGTGCGACGCGTGGCCATTTTTTGTGGATATTTCAATTCATCACAGCCTCTTGGGGGGTGTCAAGACCATCATATTACGTTGTGCAATGTGGTGCATTACGTCACATTTGCCGTTGTATGTTGGGAAGGCAAGAACATGTCGTCAGCAGATATAGAAACTTCCATTTGGGAATAAATAAAACCTTGTGGATTGAAGATCATCGCATTGTTTATGTAACAATTAAGTCTGTTATCACGTTGTATAATGTTATCTTGGCTTGTCAGTGGATTTCCTGGGCCTCTGTTCTGGGAAGGCCGTCATGAGTGACGTAGTTGAACCACGTGACCGCTATTAAACATCATGTAAAAAGAAGGACGTTTAAGTAATTGGTCAAAAGGTGTATTTGAACGTTTTCATTACGCTAATGAACACTTTAACAATGTAAATCAAACCATTACCCGCTTAAAACTTCATTTCAATTTACAAATACTTTTTAATGACGTAACTGGACGTAATCTCACTGCTGGTGAGTTCACTTCTGTGAGTTTCTTGATGTTTTGGAAAGGGGATTCTTTTTACTTTATCATCTTAAAACTTATTAAATTTATAATTCATGGAAAAACAACAAATAGTTCTCTTGAGCACAATACAATCTCTATTAGCATTTGAATCAATCTAAACACAATTTAGTAGGCTACCATAGCTTTAAATTTAGTTCTTTGTCTCGTCAAGTGCAGGCATCTGTTCTCAGCCGGTGTCGAACTGCCGTTCCTTTGATCGTTGGTGAGCCACGAAGCCGCTTTTGTTGACTGAGCTTTTGTTTAGTTGTTCACCTTTGCAAGTTGGTAACTCAATTACGTCAACTCTTTTATAAAGTTTAAACGATGTTCTTGTCGTATCCAGGCGTACCTCTTGTCGTTAAAAATTCAAAATAGTTGACGGGAAAGCAAATCCCGAATTTTTCTTCAGCCTTATCATTGAGGGTCCTGTCGAAGACGTAGCTACATGCTCTGGAGGGGTGTGGAACCAGCATCCTTTCGAACGTCGCACAGGTGCTTTTTGCCGCAGCAAAACGACATCAGACAACGAGAATATGCCTCTAACAGATAGGCTACAACATGGAGTGAATGTTTTTGTTGGAGTGGTTGAGAAGATTCGAACCCGGTATCAATGAGATCCTCGGGTTCCAAATCAATTCAAAAAGTGAACTAGGCTATATCTAAAGATTGATTGATTGAATCTTTATCCTCGGACTGGGAAAGCTTCTTGCACAGCTTAATCCTGGCAGTTTCGCATACTTGTAGAGGTTTTGAATCACTGACGCTGGCCCAGTCACCGAGATTGGCAGAGTGAAGTTTCCGATTGTTGAAGTCTTGTTACCTGGGGAACTATTCCATTTCCATTCACTAGGTGCCGCTGAATAGAGAGCAGTCCTTAACATGCGTTGCTCAAGCGCACACCCCAAGAGTCGAACCAGCGCCGCTTGATCTTGAAGTTTCTTCGTTCCAGAAGTCACGCGCTAAGTCACCAACTGAGCTATCGGGGCGGATTTCGAGCTAGTTTCTTCAAATTCCCGATCCTTTGTAAGGAATACAGGCTCCTAAAATCACCCCTGATTCGAAAGCACCCACACGACCCCCCTGATAACGTTACTGCTGAAAGTGATAAAGGTCAGAGAAAGGATGTCGTTGATAAAGCAATGATCCGGCTAGCCAACTTTACGATTAGTGACTAGCCATGTTGTCCTGGTGACGCTTTTGCTAACAAGAAGTAAATAAGGTGCAAACGTATTGGCGACTCCATAACTACTTTAATGATTGTGTCGCCACAATCACAACTAGGAAACGTTGATTTTACATTCAAAAGACGTTGATTTTGCATACAAATATATTAGTGAGATTAATGATGAAACCTGCTAAGTGGAATTGATATATCTGCTTCCGATTGTAGACTTGAAATGGCAATCGATTAATGCAGTAGATGAACATTTCCAGAGAATTCCGTCATTGGAATTAGATTCCATAGTTTCTGGCTGTTCAACATTTCAATTCTAAAGCACCAGCTTTGCTAATTTGACAGCTTTGCATGATTGTATCATACTTAGAAAGTGAGCAAAAACTAAGGAATTATTTTGAAGCATTGCCACAAACATTATGCAAAAAATTGTCTCAAACAGAAATCCTATTGCAACTTTTAATTATTTTTTAAAGTATTAGCTAAGTTTTATCAAATTGAAAATTCTGCTATGCTTAATTTTTGGTCCAAAAGCTACAACATATTTTTAACAAAGTGCCTCTGAAGGGTTAAAAATGTTGTTTATGTTGCGAAATGTCTAGACTCTAGAGATTTCAGTGATGCTGTCAATTGTTTGTCATTTCAAACGTGGTTTGTACAGCTGAAGATAAGATGCAAATAAAACTGGTTTGGGCTGAATAAAAATTAAATTTGTGTAGATTTGAATTTTGAGACAGCAAAATTAAGTTTGTTTGAGTCTGTGTAATGTTTGTTTATGTCTGCGCAATGTCAACAAGTATGAAAGCAAGGCACAAAGATTTTGTGACTCAAAGAGTCACCTGCGACACACTTGCTCTTATTGGGCAAGCCCCGTATTTGCATTAAACACTCGGATTAAACAATACAAATAAACCTAATGCGAGAAACAAGCTATCAGTGTAGCTTTGTGACGCGATTATTTCAATCTGATTGGTTAATTGATTGCAGCAATTAAATGCAATTGTTCATCATAAACGTAAGTGGAAAACCAGATGTGAAAATTGCGTTGAAGAAAAATTTGCAATTTAGATTTTTTCATATTTTGAAAAACATTATTTCTGGGTTAGAAGCAAGATCTTCAGGCTTTGCTACCACGATGTGGGGTCGCAGGTGCAGATTTTTGATTTTGAAAAACTCAACTGACTGTTAATCTTCTTATTATCTGATGTAATCAACCAGATTTACTGTAGATGTGAAACTGTTTCACGTTTCCTAAATTGCGTGGTAATAATTCTATTTTTGTGTAAGTTGTGATGTTAACCTTGAGGTTAACTTAAGGTAAATATATGGTATTTTTCTTATAAAGGAATGGTATTCTTATGTCATTTAAAATCCTTATGAACTTCTGGCAACATCAAGTGCGATGATAAAAGTGGGATGTGAAATATGTCGGATTGACATAAACTGTGTGATGGCCATAACCTACACATTGCTTTCATTTCATCAATCAAGCAAATAGTTTTATTTGGTTTAGTATTCCTGCAAGCGTTGGGCTCGCAGTCGAGAGCCTGCATGTTCGACTCCAGCCACCCGCACTTGCTGTTGTTTCTCTGGGCAAGAAACTTAACGATAATTGCCTCTACCTAGTGATCGATTTCGAGTAATGGGTAGTACCAAATTTAAGTCATAAGTAGAGTAGACAACCGGAAACTGACATTGTCGTCGGCTGCAGCGTGGGTCAGGTGTATGTCGGAAGGCGTACACCTATGCATAGCGCTCAAGTCCGCTTTCCCGCAATGCAGGATAAAGATAAACAAACAAACAAACAAACAAAAAAAATTATCATGGAAAAATATTGGAATGATCCGACGCTACAGCCAAGTAGGGACGAAAAATTGAAGATTGACAAAGTAAAGAATGTTTTAGACTTTAGAGCTACTCTACATTGATTAGATTAAATAAGACCGAATTCCAACTAGAAAAACTGCTCTTTTTGCACAAAAAGAACCAAATTGTGTAATTGGTGAAATATTTAACGTTATTTTTTGCTTTGAAAAAAACTCTGAGAATCACTGGAAAATGAAGAAATAAAAAATATTACATTATCCTTTGAGATAAAATGTATATTTGACAACAAAAGCAGCAATGCATCATAAGTTTGAGAATATTGGGATAAAGTTTTGTCGGTAATTAAATGCAACTTCTCTGCAACTTATTTCGCTCATGCTTCCTGCAATTCGTTTCTTGTGGAATGCTTTTGTATTCTCTCGCTTCTTTCCTAATTCTCTTGAGATAATTCTTTAGGTCAATTATTTTTTTTTTTTTTTTGTTTGATACAAGTAAACAGTTTCATTTTGGACACTTTCTACACCGCTTCTGCCGCAAGAGACAGAAGGTCTAGATTGCAGAAGTTTGACCGGAGGTTTAAATAGATCAAGCGCCAATTTCAGATTAGATGATGAGCTGGTAGCTAACCAAACCTGTTTCTAGATCAGATGGCTATTCATTTTTGTAAGGCATAGCGCAGAAATAGGCTAGCCTACGAGTTTATCAATTTAAATACAGTAGTTTGAAATTGAAAATGAAGAAAATCTATCAGTGACAGCAAGCTTTTGAACACTAAATTTATATAATTTTGCAGCATTTTATGAGGTTATATTTTGGTAAAGTTTTGTGCAGATGCAATCCTGAGATACATGGCTACTTCCAGATAGCTATGTAAAAGTCTAGAGTCACTGACGCTTTTGCCGAAGAACATGAATAATTGCGGCCAACGCTACTAGAAAGATGCAAAGTAGCGTAGTCTGTAAATGGACATTTTTTAAAAAGGCAAACGTCAGCGTGTTTATGACTATTATGATGTGAAATGAATTTGGAGCATTTTTGTCATACTCAGGCAGGGGGATCCAGCAACTATTTTTTTTGTGGGGGGGGGGGGGGATTTTAACAAAACACAATGATAATAGGTCTGCATTTATCCGACCTTACAAAAGCACCGTGAATACAGCTATTTCTTTGTGTATTATTGTATGTCTCGCCTCCCTGAATCCGTCACTGTACTGGTTGCCTATAAACAATTATAATTAGGTCATGTGCCAATAAAATTTCTACAAAAATAAGACATCTCTTAAAAATCGAACAACTAAGAAAAAATCATCACGAAATAGGTGGAACTCCACCACATAATGTGAAGTTCTTGTCTCGCTGTATCCAAAAAAGGTATTTGAAGAGAAGGTGTTAAGTAAAATAGTAAAATAGTGTATACACTACAGTGTTTCTGGGCACTTAAAATCACTCCGAGCCTTGGTCTAAAATACCTCAGGACCCCTGTCACAAATACTGGTTATAATTTGCGGTAGAGTTGACCAACAACTGCGTACTAGTTTGTAGGTTACTACAACCACAGTAGCAACCCAATTGGGTTCCACATCTGCTAAAGTCTATGATGGATTTTAGCCTATATAGGCCTACCGTACCAATATGTTTTATAATTTTTTCTAACTGGTTAAGTTAATTTCTATTGATTTTAAGCAGACGTATAAATGAAACAGTATTAGAACCGTTTTATTAAATTGTAGAATATCAACATGGCAACAAGCTCCACCCGTTTCTTTCAGTGTCAATCATTTGCTGAAGTAAACCAATCAAGAAGCTCCTGTTGTCACACGTCAACCAAGTTGGAGAAAATTCAAAACGGAGTCGAAACCAAAACCACAACTTCGCTATTTCAATCGAATTTTTCTACTTTATCAAACAACGCTGATTTTTCCGGTCAGTCGGAGTTCTTGACTTGTCTTGAAACAAATTCATCAACAAGACGGAAGGATGAAGTTTTTCCGATCGATTATCTCACCAACGGGAACTCAGTTCAAAATTTTGCCCACATCAAATCAAATATGTACTCTGCTGATCCCACATTCCAAGAAAACCCAATGAATTCAGGAAAGGTAATTGCGCCCGATCACAATTTTACGTTTTCTTCATCTTCGGCAGCAGTTTGCAACGAGCCTGCAGGTTTGACAGATTTGCAAAACATCGTTTGTGGTGATCAGCTTACGGGCGCTTCTAGCGGATGTAGGATATTTCATAATCGAATACGCACCAACTACAGAAAACGTGAAAGGAACATGAACATCAATAAAGCGTTTGATAATCTTAGGACAAAGATTCCAAATCTTCCGACTGATACCAAAGTTTCAAAAATTAAAGTTTTAAGACTGGCTTCGGAGTACATAAAGCACCTCGCCGGAATATTGGAGAAAGACAAAAGGCAAAAGGTAACGTAAGACTTCGTAGATGAAGGTTTTGGTTATAAACAGTGCTATTGTAAGTGGTTGTGAATTTTGTTATAGTGGCTAAAAGAATTAAGTTTTTTATTTCAATTTAAATCGAAGTATGAGTTTCAACGGGTTTCGACAAACGTAATTCATAACAAAAATCCAATCGTTATAGCACCTTGCAAAATCTAAGCAGGTATTGAGCTCATGGTTATCGAAGTAGGCCTATATAGGCTACAATCCAGCCAGTGGCCTATCTATAAAAAACTTATTGAATGTTAATAACTTAACATCTTTTTTTTAGAAAAATTAGTTGTTTATGAGATTTGTCACATTTTTGTCAAGGGTAAAATAGTTTCGTAAGTCTTATACGGGTAGCCTACCAGACGGGTTTTTGTAGACCTATTGCCTAGAAAGTGTCTGCAATTTAAGATCTTTCAGTAGGTCATCAAATTGGCATTTTACTTGAGTTTCTTCGTCTCGCAGGAGATAAATCTGAAGAGATCTGACAACATTTTGCTTTCTGATGAATCTGATGATCAGGAGGATGAAACAGGAGACCCAGAATTCAAAATTGATCCTTCCTCGGTCGGAATGAAACGGAAGAAGACGAATTGGGTGAGTTTGTAAATTATTTTAGAAACTAAACCACTTTGAGTAGCCTACGATTGTTTAAGCGTCTACAGTATCGTAGCAAATATACGAAAGCAAGTTGACATCCTTATTTCAGTTTGAGTTAGCCTACCCAACAAGTCAAGGGTGCCAAAACGTTTCCCAGGCGGGCCATATTTGATCATGCAGAAGTGCTCCTAGGGCCAACAATCTTTGATAATCTTGTTTTGCTTAAATAAATGTTGCCTGAGTTACTCAATAGGCCTATCAGTTGCGTTGACAAAGACGTTCAGACTGTAGGCCTAAATTTAGACACAGGCCCGAGATGGGGTTCAGAGCCCTGGAACGGAATCATGTTTTCAGGATCTTTACTGTTTTAGACTCCGTCAAGGGATAAGCGTTGGTAAAGTGCAAAAGTCCTAAGCAATTGAACCGACAAGCGTTCTTTCTGCATTGATAGCACGCAAGGCACTTCTTATTGTTTTCGTGTTTAAGTGACAAAGTTGTTGATGATCATAAATCTTTTTTTTTTGTCAAGACGCCAATCAAAAACTATCATTCCAAAACAAAACTTTCTTTCTAAACTTTTCATCAAATTTTCCTATAATTCAACTGATGATCCACTGGGATACGCGGTGTGACAAAACATTTTAAATAAAGCAAACAATATCACACCAAATCAGAAGCATCAGTTTATTTAAATACAGAGCTTTCGCCGCACAAGTGTGGCTTCATCAGTATAATCTTGTATTCAAATAGAATGAATTAGAATAGAATGAAGAATGAATTCAATATAATAATAAAAAATAACAAATAATATTAACAAATAAATAATAGAAATAATAAAATACCGTAACAATATAGACTAGAAAATATAATGAATTCTATTTGAATACAAGATTATACTGATGAAGCCACACTTGTGTGGCAAAAACTATCAACCTGTCAGTTTTATTATCAATCAATTTTCATCATGGTTTGTGACATGGCATCAAAATTAAATGCCCTTCCTATATCTACCTTGCTTGAATAGGTAAAATGTATCAATTTAAACACGATTCATGTCAATAATATTAGACTACTAACGTGTAACGTCCAAGAGGAAACATTAAAATGGAGGTCATTTCAATCAGCACACCATATTGCAGAAAGTAGGCTACATAACTTAGTTTGTACTTATATTTGATCAGAGCGGTAAACCATAATCTCTTCGTGGGAAAGTAACATAAGATTCCCGGAACCGTTCGTCTGTATGTAATGACCGAAAGAAACACTCCTTTGAAACGTCTATTCAAAAAGTGTATTTCTGTAAAATTAGCCCGCGGCTATCGAAAATGGGGTGCAACGCGGTACACCACTAAAAACTTGTCACTACAATCCAAACTACTTAGATAAAGACGGAATTTTCGTCCAGCTGGCAAGCACTAAGCAAACGGTTAAATATGCTACCAACTTTCAAGCAATCATTTTACGAATGACCAGAATAGATTGCAATATCTCAAACTCACGTACGCAGTTACTGTGACGTCATAGTGAAACATTGTGAAGTAATTCTCAACAGGTGTGATACAAGTCTTACGAACGATGGTGCAATCTTGGCTCATTTTTTAGGAAAAATTCCATGACGTAATACGCTAAGATTCAGTAGACCTGAACGGTTTTATATGATGTTTGATTTGGTGAGCCATTGTCAGGAACAATATTTAGGCAACGTCAGAGTAGGTCTTCTGGTAAAAATAGGGGAAAATAACTTCCGGAAGCTATTTTACTTACTTGGTCACTGTGAGAACTATTTAGTTTATTTTCTGCTGTGTTTTATTTTAGTCGTGTTTTTTTCTCCAATGTAGACTAAAGCTGAAATTATTTTTAACGTTGGCTTTGCTGCGAATGATGTAGAAAAGTTATCCATTTCGGTAATAACTTACAAAATAATGAAATGTTTTGGTTGACAGATTCGAATTCATCAAGAAATTACAAGACACAATTGTAATAGCAAGTCGAAAAGACCTGAAAAGCATTCGTTTGGTTATTCACTCCACAACCGGCAACAGTATCATCCCAATAATTTCTCAGATTTGAAAGTTCCATGTGATGAACAGCGCCGCTTAGAGCCAGGACAGACGCTTCGCGAACTTCAGCCTGGAAACCTTGAATCTAACTTTTGGAGCACAAATGAGATGCAATCATGTGATTATTCCCATCGTGATTCGTGAACAACATCACCGCGTCAGGATCGTTAACTAACGTTTTACGAAAAAATAAAGGCCAGCAGCCCACTATGTGGCATTAGAGGCGCTACTTCTTAGTTAAGAAATCTTCGAAGGTGAAAACGTTTCCAATTATGGTTCTCGGGATTGCTTCAGCTTGATTGGCTGAACCGCATAAACTGAAGTCGTTCAAGAATATCGCTATTATAGGTGCTCTATGACTTCATTTCTTATGGCTACTGGATGTAGCCTACTTTCAGCAGTTTGTGTTTAGTCGAAGTTGTATTTGACGTTTCTGAAAGCTTATTTTTGCAAACTAAATGAGTTTTTAGCCAAAACAAAACAAAATTTTGTTTGAAACCCCCTTAATGGCAACTCTACATTAGCGTAGCCAAGGAAGGCTGGAATCACTTCCCGTTTTCCATTTGTTTTGTAATGTTTTGTTTCTATTACGTCACAGGAATAATGCCTTGTGAATAAAAATGCTGATGTAGAGCGAACTGAACTCTCATCATATTGCGTGTAGTGTGTACTGTGTAGACCAAGATGCAAACCTTTTAGAGTAGCCTATTGTTTCGGGAGAGAATTTTCTTTCTTATACTAAAGACAGGCAAGACACAAAAATACAACAGGGTTAAGCATTATAGCAATATATGTTACATAGATATTTACAAATAGTTTTAACAGTCGAACGTTTTCGGCTTAACTGAAGCCTTCATCAGGAATCTAAAAATATTTATAAAATGCAACAAATTTCATCTTTCTGAAGGTAACTAGCTAGCAGCAGTGACCGAGTGGTTGGCGCGTTGGGCTCGCAGTCGAGAGCCTACATGTTCGACTCCAGCCACCCGCACTTGCTGTTGTTTCTCTGGGCAAGAAACTTTACGATAATTGCCTCTACCCAGTGATCGATTTTCGAGTAATGGGTAGTACCAAATTTAAGTCATAAGTAGAGTAGACAACCGGAAACAGACATTGCCGTCGGCTGCAGCGTGGGTCAGGTGTACGTTGGAAGGCGTACACCGATGCATAGCGCTCAAGTCCGCTTTCCCGCAATGCAGGATAAAGATATGAAAAACAAACAAACAAACAACTGACTAAACCCATCAAGAAATACGCAGTGATTAAAAGCAATAGTGTGGAAAACAGATAGACAGACGGAAAAAAGTTACCGTACATTCGGAGAAGGCAACTAGGCAAAAGAATTTGCACCACAGGGTACGTGATAGATCTAGTAAGTTAAATGTTGAGGAGAATGGACGCGTCTCCAACAAATAATTGTTTGCTTAAATTTGGGTTGTATAGCGTTTGATTAACAGCGCTTCCTGAATTTTTGTTTCAAATTGAGATTTGCCTTTGCATAAAATTTTAAATGAGTCAGTAGAGAATTTTCGATCTGTGCAAAAAGAACACTCCATGAGATGGTCATTGATGGAACTTTTCTTTTTGCACAGATCGATAAGTTAATTTAGGCCCGGTAGCCCAATGAGCCCACTCTGTCAATCTCGGTAACCGGGCCTACGTCAGTGATTTAAAGCCTCTACAAGTATGCGAAACTTCCAGGATTAAGCTCTGCAAGAAGCTTTCCCAGTCCGAGGATAAAGATTCAATCAATCAATCAATATTCGTATTGAGTGGCGTATTGGATCTATATGGATGGAATAGTTCCCCGGCAACAAGACTTCAACAATCGGAAACTTCACTCTGTCAATCTCGGTGACCGGGCCTGCGACAGTGATCCGAAGCCTCTACAAGTATGCGAAACTGCCAGGATTAAGCTCTGCAAGAAGCTTTCCCAGTCCGAGGATAAAGATTCAATCAATCAATATTCCATTGCATGTTGCGTTTAAATCCTTTTAATTTCTCAATCTTTTGTAACAATTTTTACCAATTGGCAACATTTTCAAACAAATCCCTACGTCATTAATTTGATGTGAACGAAAACGAAAACGACTCATAATCATTAATGGTATAGGCCTAACCTACAATCACAAATGAGAATGTTTGGGAAGCCTGCTCTTCTGTCCAGTTTGTTTTTATTTCTGACCATCACAACAACAACAAAAAAACATATGCCAAACGTAGCACAGAGGTCTAGAAAAAGGTAGAAAGGCTCTTGCACTGTTCCAGTTATTCCTGCAGAATGCAGTGTCACTGATGAATTTTGAAACCACTTGGTTTGGTTTTTAATCTTTATCCTTGGACTGACAAAGCCTTGATAGGGGACTTCTGATAGTTTTGCATATTTGTAGAAGCTTTTGATACAGAGCTGGTTACGGAGATTGGCAGAGTGAAGTTTTCAATTGTTGAAATGTATCTTTTGGTTTTCCTGCTTAGCTGTGATTTGATGTACTTATATACTGTAAGTTACCTGTGAATGTGATAGATTTTCTAAAAACAAAACCTTTACAAAAATAATGAAAATAGCCTATGGGGCTTATGGGTAATTCGTGGGACCGGTTTCACATACCTATGTAAATTTGTAAAAGCTGGAAGAACAAGCATTTGATATGGTTTCAGTTTTAAAGATGATGACAAAGTAGGCTACTGTTCCATATAGAACAAGTGTTTGTATATAACATTGCAAGCGGGCTTGCGTGGCCGAGTGGTGAGAACGTCTGCGCGACGTTCGAAAGGACGTGGGTTCTACACCGCTCTAGAGCACGCTGCTGTGTCTTGGCAAGACACTTAAAGGCATGCCAAAAATAATGGGAGCAGCTGACTCGATAACTGTATAGTTCCTTCGCTGCTTCCAGCCGTCTGTTGTGTTGCATGTGTAATCGCAGTGTACTATATGTTGTCGCAATGGGCGCAAAATAAAACATGTTATTATTATTATAGTGTAGAACAAGTGTTTGATATAATTTGAGATAGCCTACCTATGTTTAAGACCAAGATAAGATACAAGTAGTCATAAATTATTTCACATATAATATAGTTGTAAATGATTTGATTTTTAAATGTTATTGTGCTATTGCGTGGCCTATGATGTTGCTTCCGTGCTGCCAAACTGAATGAAGTGAAGTTTTGTCACAGTTGTTTTTATGACATGATTGTAAGTAAAATATATATATGGCAGCAACTATCTACAAGCATGTCATGACAAAGACACAGAACTTGCATGCTCTCATTAGGTATCTAGTCGATAACCTTCTATTTGTTACTTAAGCAGCTACACTACGGTCATTAGGGTGTACCATTTTACAAAAAGTTTTTAGAAATTAGTGCGGCTATGTATTACAGGTTTCCACCTTTGTTAAAAAGTATTTTGGTGGAGTTTCAGAATTTTCCCACCAAAACTAGGAGCTATTATGAAAATCTGCAGCCTTAAACTGCTGTAATGTATATAATCATATAATATGTCGATTACAGGGTTTTTGAGGTCACAGAACATGAATTTGAAGTCAAAAACACTCTACGGCAACAATTTTGCAATGTGAATTTTGACATATAATATGTATAGATGTGACCACACTGTTTTGGACTGCATATTTACTAGGGTGGTTCAAAAAAAGTTCAAAAAAAGTTTATTTTTCAAAAGTACATATTTACCATTGTTTGACATTACCAAGTTATAGTACTCTCCAACCTGATGAAAATGAACCCAAACAGATGTATGTTTGCTTTAAGGGTTTACGAAATACAGGTATTTAAAGTTTGACCCATTTTGTCAAATACCCCCAAATTTTGGAGGGCTTGAGCTACCCCTAAACATTAATATTTTTCAAAAATATTTTACACAAGGTGTTTTTGTAGTAAATGGAAACTTTTGAAAGGGTGAGACTTTACAATTTCAAAATTTCACTTTTTTTGAACCACCCTAATATTTACATGAAAAGAGCATCTTATTGTCATTTTAACCTTGAAATGTATGTACCGTATCATGCATAAACATTTTCTAGTCGGTGTGATTATATCAATCAGTATGAGGGAAAAATTAACATATACTTTCTCATTATACTTTATACTCATTATACTTTCTCATGTACTTTCAGATCTGATGACAACCTACTAACTAGTCTACAGTAGCCTGTACTTACTGTAGTTATTAACCAACCTACTTACTAACTAATGGACAGCAACAGAGTACCCTACGGCAGACCAAAAGGTTCGAAAAACCGAAGTGAACTCTCCCAACTGGGTAAATGCCTTACTTCTACACGACGAAGATCATCATTAGGGTCATTCCATGCCAAATGAGCAAATGGGTTACACCACATGTCATAGATTTTATTGAAATTTGGCATACTTGTAGATGTGAAAGAAATATTCAGAATGCAAAAAAAATTTTTGGAAAATTTTAAATATTAGTAGAGTTATGGTCATTAGAAAAATCACCATTTTTGCCTGCTACGCTTCAGTGATTTTGTCCAATTTCTTATTATATTTCTGATTTCTTAACCTGTGATCAAACAAAATGGCTGAAAATTGCTAGACAGACATTTTAAGACCCTAAGGAATCCAAAAATGTAAGTTAAAAAGTTGACAGAGAACGTCTTGATATGATAAATTAAAGGTTTCAATTTGCTACATGCATTTTTCGGAGGCCAAACTTTGGGGGCCTGTATAAAAAATGGATATAAAAATTAAGAACTGAAATTCACATATTTTATACTTATATCAATACTCTTTCATGTCAAATAGAAAATATGAATTAATTTTGATAACTACTATGATAAAAGCTAAATTTTCTGACTTGCAAATTTTGTACTATTTTACACTCATTGTTCAAGATTTTTATCTATGACATCACAATTAGCATTATTGCTTGTTGATGACATCACAATTTACATATTGTTTGTCATGACAATTGTTAGGTAGCTCATGAATGAATTGAACACTGGTAATGCACTTAGGTTTAGTGTTCAATTTTAGGTTGTCCTATTAGTACTACATTAGTTTTACTTTTACAATAACACAATTATTCATCACAGCAATGCGACATTGGAAAAAAATGGAGGAATTATGCCATAAAATTCACTTTGCTAGAAGCAGTGGGTTTGTGGACTTGCAGAAACAGATGAGCATGTTCATTATGAACATTGGCATTTCTCTGCTTCAAGCAGATAGATGGGCTTTGACAGTAGCGTAGCCAGGAATTTTGAAAGGAGGGGGTTTGACGACCCAGCGATGGTGAGTCTGGGGGCCTCCCCCAGAAAATTTTGAAAAATTACTTTGAATTTGGTGCATTCTATTTCTGAGCATTTTCAACAAAAGGTGGGTATAAATATTCCTGTAAAATGGTACTGTCCGGTGGCATGGCAAAAGGATAAGATCATGTTTTCTTCGGCATTTTTTGGAAATAAAACTAAGTCTCTATGTTTTCTTGTTGCCAATTCCTGGCTGAGATGTTTGAATGTTTGGTATTGGCAAAACTCGCTCTTTTAATGCAGTTTTGTTTAAAATTAGGCAATTTTTTTTTAGACTGAAAGCATCATTCTCAAGGATAAAGAGACTGAAAGCATCATTCTCAATATCGTCACACATGTGCCAAAGGGGGGGTTGTAATCCCCACCCCCCCCCCTTTGGCTACGCCACTGGGCTTTGAACACTTGAACAGTGGAAAAAGTATATTTCCTGGTTGCAAGATCTGTCGAGCATGTTAGGAATAATACATTACCAATAGGACAACCTAAAATTGAAATCACCGTTAAAAGAGTACGGTAATTAACTCTACAAGTTACCACTAATATTACTATGGTGCATGGCCTACAACACAAAACTTACAAAACCTAAGTGCATTACCAGTATTCAATTCATTCATGAGCTACATAACAATTGTCATGACAAACAATATGTGAATTATGATGTCATCAACAAGCAATAATGTAAATTGTGATGTCATAGATAAAAATCTTGAACAATGAGTGTAAAAAAGTACAAAATTTGCAAGTCAGAAAATTTAGCTTTTATCATTGTAGTTATCAAAATTAATTCATATTTTTTATTTGACATGAAAGAGTATTGGTATTAGTATAAACCATGTGAATTTCAGTTCTTAATTTTTATACCCATTTTTTTTATAGGCCCCCAAAGTTTGGCCTTCGAAAAATGCATGTATCAAATTGAAACCTCTGTAATCATTCTAAGCATTTCTCTGACAACTTTTTAATCTATATTTTTGGATTTCTTGGGTCTTAAAATGTCTGTCTAGCAATTTTCAGCCATATTGTATTTAATCGTAGGTTAAGAAATTAGAAATATGACAAGAAATTGGACAAAATCACTGAAGCGGAACAGGTAAAAAGGGTGATTTTTCTAATGACCATAACTCCACCAATGTTTAAAATTTTTCAAATTTTTTTGTTGCATTCTGAATATTTCTTTCACATCTACAAGTATGCCAAATTTCAATAAAATCTGTGACATGTGGTGTAATTTTTCCAAAAAAATTTCTCATTTGGCATGGAATGACCCATTAGCTACAGTGACTCGAAGATTAGCTACTGATCCTACGCAAGTTACAAGATTCAGATCAGTTATGCCACTGAATGAGACGGCCGGTAAAGCACACAAGTCATTGACACAAAGACCAAAGAAAGTACTTCCTCATTAGAAGCACTAGAGAACGACTAGGTGTTTCTAAGCTTCCTAAAAGCTCTGACGTTCTAGCTAGGCTGTTGTTCCTCAGAGACAAAAGTCACAAAGTCACCAATCCATCGTGATAGCAAGGGAGGAAATTCGCCAGGTATGGAAACATCATTTTGGTGTGGGTTTGGTATTTGGCAAGAAAAACGAGAAACAATCTGGAACAGAGATTGATTCCAGGCGTGAGAGGAATAATAGTGATTCATTTAAAAAACGTTTGCGTGATATGGAAGAAAAGCTCAAAGATCCTCTGAATATATGTAAGACTACCTCGCGGTCAATTCTCATGCATTCTGGTATCAATGACTGGGAGACAGATCTGGAACATCTGAAAAATCAGCTCCGGCGAGATCAAGTAGGTTGCGCATTGGCAGAGATGCTCTGCAGAAGAGACAGGACTTAGCTGGAGAAAAACGATACAGCGCAGCTGGTAAAAGGAAACAAAAAGAGGAGGTTGCTGACAATCTGAAAACAGTGAAGTTGGACTTAAGTACAGATGAAGAAACAGAAAGTGACAGTGACAACTGGAAAACTCCTGAAAAGAAGAGAAAGAAAATGGATATTATGTAGCCTACAGCTTTAACATCTGATCTACTTGGATTGAGCTATCGGCAAAGAACATTGTTCGTGGCTGAAGCGTTTGGCATATGTGTCGAAGATACTAATATCTCAGTCACAACAAAAAAGCTACCTTAGCCAAACTGAATTGTTAAAGAAATTTGTCAAGAATTCAGTTAATTGAGTGTTTGCATAACTCTGGTATTATGTTGATAAAATACTGGGAATGAAAATCAATCAGGACTGAAGCAAAAGGAAGAGCATGCAGAAGAAATAGGGAAGGATCATGTTTGAGAATGATTAACTCAATTTATTTGTAAATGAATCGTGTTATTATTTCCAAAGTTTGACAATATTTCAGGAATATTCATTCTGAGGTGAGGTATTTTTGGTCAGGTTGTGTCCATGTTTGTAAAATTTCACCATCAATTTCAAGTGGTAAAATTTCACTTTGCAAAATTGTTGTCGTAGAGCGTTTTTGACTCCAAATTCGTGTTCTGTGACCCCAAAAACCGTGTAATCGACATATTATATGATCACATTACCGTACGTCAGTTTAAAGGCATATATACTAAATGAAATTTTCAAACTGGAATTAAGCATTAAAATGCGTAAACTGAACATTGAAGAATACATTTCCAAAAAAATACCGAAAAAAAACTGTTTTGAATGGCAGTGGCAAGGCCCAAAGTCCAATGTTCCATTTATTTTTAATTTTTTTTAAAATGACCAAAAAGTACAAACACTGCTCGAGAATACGTCACTATTGACAGCAATAACAAAAGCCACGCTAACACTAACATCAGATCTGATGTTTTGAGCAAACTGTCTGATGTTTTGTAGTTGAAATCTGATGTTTTGATGTACATACATACATAGCCTACAGTTAAATCGCCGGCAGTAACAACTATTGCGCGATCAGCTAATTGCTAGACTATAGTGACGTAGACTGTACAGTCGCACGCTTTGCTGCTCACGCCCATCCCCGTTTTGAGAGCTCTGAAAAAAGCACGCGCGGAATGCTGATCAGACCGCAATGGGGCAAAATTTTATTGAAAAACGTTTTATGGTAGCATGCTAAACACAAAGAACGTGTATAATCGCCAAGTCAGGTTTTTCCTTTAGTATTCCTTTAAGGCTGTAGATTTTCGTAATAGTTTATCTTATCTGGCCAAACCACAGGTTTGGCGGAAAAATTCTGAAACTCTACCAAAATACTTTTTAACAAAGGTGGAAACCTGTAATACATAGCCGCACTGATTTCTAAAAACTTTTTGCAAAATGGTACACCCTAGTAATGGTCATCAATGTTTGGTTGTCATCTTTTTAACATCTGCACATCTTTATTGTTATATTTTATGTTCAGTTTATTTTCATCTTTTTACCGTGCTTTGGCCTAACCTGATGCTACTGCTTGTTAACAGAGTTCCACCTGTAACTCCTTGGGAAGTGTTAAAACTTTGTAAAAGTTACTTTGTAAAAATACCCTTTCCACTAAGTTCCTCCTAACAATTTTTGCAAGAGACTATGGCAGAAATAAGCAGACGAAGGAAAAAGAACAAACATGAGGTAAGATTTTAACCATTTCTTTAGGTGACTAGTTGTGCTTTATCGTTGAACTGCATTTGCATGATAGAGCATCTGGATGCTGAGAAGTGTTTTAATTGTTCTAAAGTTTGTAGCTTAGTAACATATTTTTAAGTAGAAAAAGCATATTTTAGTGGGTCAAAACTGTCAACAAAAAACAAAAAATGCCTAGACAAGTATAGAGAGTTGAAGAATTGAGGTAATTGCATAGGCGTCGAAATAGGGTGGGCAGGGTGGGCGACGCCCACCCTGCCGTGAAACGAGGGTGGGCAAAATATGTTTTGCCCACCCTGTTTTCATGCCACTTATGAAGTGTTCGTTACAATTATTTCCGTTTTTCTTAAACGCTGGACTATCCAACCAACTGCAGCGCAACTTCTTGTTTTACGCTATGTCTCTCGCTAGGTATCCGACAGAACAAAGCAATTCCGTAACAACGCTGCGTGGAAAAACGGCGGTACGCACTGCATTGTTGTTGCTACGGCAACTGCCACAGCTGGCAATTCCTGGTGAGAGAAAGCCACGTTTGATCTTTTCTCCAAATTTGCGTCGGCAATTTGATCTTTTCTCCGAATGGTCTCACTTTCGTTACGTCACAATCAAACTTCAGTTCCCGGTCAGCGTAAGGGAATGTGAATATGACATCATAATGAACATGACAATAAAATAACCGATACAAACTAAAGACGTACTAAAAACAATCGCTTTTACAAATGCGGCAAATCCGAAGGCGCCACTTTAAAGATAACAGGTCACGAGTCACGCGCTTTTTAGGTCGCAAAGGAAAACATAAAAGAAGTTTGTTTAGTTTAGCAGCGCTCATAAGATCGCAAGATGCAAGAAAGAAAACATCCAACCTATTAAAGCTTAATTGCTGCAGCGACGCTAAACGCAGTCTTTGTGAGAAAGACTAACCACACTTTTCGAAATTAGCGTCGGCAATTGCCGAGGTGATTGTAAGGACAACAAGATTACAAGAAAAAACTAATTTACTTAGACTACACCAGACTAGAATGTTCAATCTTACTATTGCTGGATGGTTTATTTGGGTTACTTCCTACTTCGACGGCGCTTAGACACGTGCCCAGCTGGGAGAATCTTTTATAAAAATATCACCCTATAATTCAGGCCTCGAAACTGAAGGCGGCCATCGCCGCGATTAACCTACAAAAACCGACATTTTGTCCGCCGGGTCTCGCCCTTCCGTCGGCCGCATTTGTCCGCCATGAAGTTCCGAGAAAATTTTACACAAGCGGCCTTGTAAAT
This sequence comes from Aplidium turbinatum, assembly GCF_918807975.1. Classification (NCBI taxonomy): domain Eukaryota; kingdom Metazoa; phylum Chordata; class Ascidiacea; order Aplousobranchia; family Polyclinidae; genus Aplidium; species Aplidium turbinatum. The sequence goes on from NC_137480.1 coordinate 24,739,462, forward strand.
AAAGTAGTAGTACTTTGCCACTTATAATCACAAAGGACTAGAAAAGAGTTAAAGCACTCGATAAATCACAATACACCCTGTCTATGCTTGAATTGTTAACATTATTAATTGACCAAGCAGCTGATGTCTGACATAAGCAGGATGTAAGTGACACCACAATACACTTTATTGATGCGATAAATTCAGTTTTCAAAATTAGCGTCGGCAATGAAAATGCCGAGGCCACACGAGCGCTTGTAATGTTAGGGTTAAACATTCCTCCCAGTCGTTATGGCACAGCATAGATTTATTCCCTAATCAACACCCTGATGGATCTTTATGAAAAAAAAAGAGGCCTGTGGAGTGGTATCAAAGCCCGAAAGCCGCAAAACGTGGACGCTTCATTGCGAACGGCAAAGACGGTATAGATTTACAGCCAAGCTATGAGCCTCTTGATGTGTCTGATTCCAGTGATGACGCGACAACCTCGTGCTCCGATACAGCATCTGATGATTCCGATTCTGACAGCTAGTTCTTTATTAAACAGACTTTGTGTTGTTCGCAGTATCCCAATTGTGCCGAAATTATGTTAGTGTATACGTAAATCGAGGCAATCTTCTCGCAGGGAGCTATTAATTTGTTACCTGTTTCTGGTTGAGCAATTGACGTTATTTTATGATAATTCAACGTTGCTAGATGTCGAATTAATGTAAAACAAACGTAACTTTCTTATTGGGCATTGTTGTTACGCAATATAACCGAGCGGAAAAATTAAATCGATTTGTGCTGACTCGAACGTTGAATCAACCCAAAATTAACTCACTTTTCCCCGTGAGTTATTTAACGTGAATTCCTGCAACAGCGTGCCACGTGCGTATCTTGTAGCTCGCTTTATCGCTACTTTTGGCATTATTACATCACAACAAATCAAACAGTGCGGTCGTGATAGACTACTCTAGTATATTTTTCGCCTCTGCCGAAGTAAAAATGTGTGTCGAAGTTCCGATGGCCGCCATGTGCTTGTGATTGGCCGCCGAACAGCTTGCTTCAGTCGGACACGTTTGGCCGTCGGAAAAAAAAAGTTGTTTCAAGGCCTGCTATTTGCATTGATTTAACTCCAGTAGACGTCAAATTATTGTAAGCATCTACTCCTTGTTGCGCCTCGCTTTCCGTTATCTCGTCCAGCTGATACAGCATCTGATGATACCGATTCTGACTAGTTCATCAAACAGACTTTGTGTTGCTCGCAGTGTCCCAATTGTGCCGAAATTATGTTGGCTTATAAGCTTACGTAAATCGAGGCGATCTTCTCGCAGGGAGCTATTAATATGTTACCTGTACCTGGTTGAGTAATTCACGTTATTTTATGATAATTCAACATCGCTAGATGTCGAAATTAATGTAAAACAAACGTAAATTTCTTATTGGGCATTGTTGTTACGCAATATAACCCGCCGGAAAAATTAAATCGATTTGTGCTGACTCGAACGTTGAATCAACCCAAAATTAACTTACTTTCCCCTCCCGGTGAGTTTTTTAACGTGAATTACCGTAACAGCGTGCGTATCGCGTTGCTCGCTTTATCACTACTTTTGGTATTATTACACCACAATAAATCAAACAATGCGTTCGTAATAGACTACTCTAGTATATTTTTCGCTTCTCGTTTTACATGTTTTAGTACAATCTTTTCCTAATAAATATTTACAGTAATTGCCGAGGCAGTTTCAAATTTTGCCGTTTGGCCTCGGCAACGTTTTTACCGAAGTAAAAATATGCTCATTTCGAAGACTGAACCATTGCGAATTTGCAAACACACATTCAATGAAATCTGTTTGAAAACTCTTGCCCACCCAGAATTCCTCTCTTCTAAGAAAAAATCGACGCCTATGGGTAATTGTGATATGTTTTCAGTTGGAACCTCAAGAACCAAGTAAAGAAGAAATGAAAATGGCAAAGTATGTTCGTTTCAATACCCCAAAAAAGAGCACGGTCTTGCAAAAGGAAAATGTGGAATATTTTGTAGGTTAGCCAACGGCTTTTCTTTGCTTCTCATAAGTTTTTTCTAATTACATACATTCTGTAGTTCTACCTTGTTTGTTCATCTGGTCCGGTGTTTTGTAACCTTTTGTAACCACGCAACACTTTTGTGTAAATAATCTTGCGGCACTGCAAATAGAATGTTATAATGATGCAATAAAATAAACAAAACAACAACAATTTATTCACTTCAGTTTTCTTCAGTTCGATATCTGGGCCTGTTTGGATTAGCACAAAGTAGATATTCGGGCAAGAATTGCAGAAAGACAAACGTGAAACTCTTGTTATTTTGATCTTCGATTGTTATTCCATGGAACACTGATCAAACTAATAAATTTCTTGCGGAACACCTAGCGATCTTTTGCAGAACACTAGAGTTCCTCGGAACACTGGTTAAAAACCACAGATTTAATCAATCCACAATGTGCTGTTGTTGAAAAATGTCCTATGTGTAACTTTTGATGTAAATGGTTGCTTATTTCAATACGTAACAGGATCAAAAGCTGTTGATACATTGATGAAATCTAAATGGTCAAAGCAAGCAAAAACATCTGTGGCGATGCTGCAAAGCCGAGGAGATGCAGTGCGATTCATGGAACAGTAAGATTTGATTATAAATCAGAATAGTGTCGATCAAGTATCATGATGTAAATGTTTGAAGACTGTTGTAAAGTTTGCTATAGTTAATATACATTCTAGTCTATTATTACGAAATCTTTAATATATTTTGTATTGCATTGGCGTCGATTTTTTACTGAAGTAAGCTAATTCCTGGGAGGGGAAGGAGAATTCTCCAATAATTCTGAAAGCAATTTCTTAAAGTTGCCCATTTGAACTATCATAATCCACTATTTTTGAACCTACATGCCAGTCTGTTGCGATTGTCGTGCATCATTTTTCGCACTGTTTAGTTTGCCTGTAATTGCGTAACGTTGACCTGGGAGACACATACCGAAGACCTTCGCATGCTTATGTAATGTAGGTCGTAGGACTTAGGGTTAATACAATGCAGCTAATGCCCGTTCGTTCAAGACTACAATAAATCCGTCGGTTAATCAAGCAACAATATCATCACAAAACAAATAAATATACATATATAAAGAATGACTGTTTTAATAATGAACTTAATAAATTACGTTCATACTTTGGTGCTAATCATTATTCGACTTGGTTTTCCAATAAGTTTTGAAAGAACTAATTCATATTTTGTTTTATTATTTTGGTATTTTCCTCTGCAATTGTGGATTGTCGAAGCCAGCTGCATAGCTTGCTATTCCAGCCAGGAGACCCATTCTTGACATGCGTTGCTCAAACGCTCACCCAGAGAAACGCTCACCCATTCGTTCACAATGGGTTGCTTCAGTGAATGAACTATCGAACGCACTTTTATTGTCATTTTTTTTAAACACTTTTTCGCTTATTTGTTGTGTGTTGTTGTGAAGCATGAAAAAGTATGTGGCCGCAGTCGCAACTAAAGCTTGCTGGACTGGTAAACTACAATAAACACCAACACCAAAAATGTTGTATTGTAATTACATTAAAAAACTTTTGTAGACTTTTGCTGAACAATATGCTTTATCGAGCTAAGAAAGTTTTGAAAGAACCAAAGCAGCCTAAAGATGTACAGGTCAGTTTAGAGTTATTTAACATTAAGCCGTCAACTGAATCATAAGATCCTGTTTGTGTTAGTTGTGTAGTTGTGTACTGTGTAATGTTATGGGCTCGACACACGTTGCATTGAAGCAATGACTTGTGACAGTCAGTTTCATTTTTAAGATGTGCACTTTTAACCACTTTTCAAAGGGGGGTATCAACCACTTTTCATGGGGGGCGCGAGCTCTACAACGATATTTAGTCTTTTTGCATGTGTTGGTGCAAACGTGTTGGATGTCTGCGTCTGTGAACAAGTCTATCGTCACGTCATGTCCAGTCTTGCACAACGAGGTTCTGTGATAGTGGTGGAGGAAAGAAACATCCTCTAATTGCACCACACTCATGATAGCATTATTATCACTATCAGTATGAAACAACTTTTTTCTTTAGAAACCAGAATCGTCAAAGAAAAATCAAGATGAAAAACCGGAAAAGGTTAGGAGGAGAAAGAAGAATGTAGAAGATAAAGAAAAGGAAGATGTGGAAACAGAAAAGACAAAAGAATCAGAAGAAAAGGCGGGTTCAGTTTTTAACGTCGCTTTTCTGTTTAAAGCTATTCTTGTTGCAGCTTGTTTGATCTATCTGTGTTGAAACTCTATATCCCGCCTTAGTGTCAAAAAGCCGTCTCAGTCAGTCTTGGTTTGAGTTTACTAGATTTGCCATGTTGAAGCAAGGTGGTGTACTGAACAAGATCTTGCACCACGTCCACACTCCAGGCCTAGTATGAAAATAATGTTGCACCAAAACAGCCACGGTAGTAAAGCCACTTGTTCCCACTTGAGCAGCGGAAGTATTCCGAGCTGGGTGTTCGCCATGTTTAAGTTGTGGTATTTTCTCACCTAGTTGTTGGTATGCTGCCTAAGCATATGCTGGTGGAAACGGAATCTGTATTTTGTCACTGCAGTATTTATGAAATGAGCTTTAAAATTACTTTCCTGTTTGAAAGTTTTTCTTTGTGTTTGATCGATTTATTTGTGTTTTTTTTGTAGTATAGTCCTTTCATGACAGTCAATTTTTTTGTAAAAATATGTTTTCCTTAGAAAACTGAGGAGAAGAAGAAGAAAAAGAAATACAAGTTGGATGTTCATGAGGAACAAATTTTCTTGGATTCCTCCGACGTCTATGTTTGGGTTTATGATCCTCTTTCTCCTAAGAAGATGCTACTAGGTACGATATTGTCCATTGATGTTATTACCGATAGACCAAGCACTAAAATGAATAAGACAAAGCATCCAATTGTTTGTTGCTTGTAACCAACGAGGATAGTTGGTTCCTGGTTTATTCAAGTTCAACATATTCATAACTCGCACGTGGTTTTAATTTCTCAACATTGATGAAAGTACAATTGCGGATTATGAAATCGGACCCAAAATAGTCGACTTGGTGATTCAAATTTTCGAAGCCTTTACTCCACTGGTCAGTGGTCAAGTACCAAATGCAAACTAATGTAACCATCTGCCCACCGGACGTGGTAACATGATCCGCTTATTTATGTTCATCGGATTGTGTTTCCAAACCAGTAAATAAGTAGCTAGAAAAATGTTTGCATAAAAAGGTTTCAGAGTTGAGCAATATATTTAATCATGGTTTGTGCACAAAATTCTTCAATAGCAAGGGTTTTACCTGCGATAGATGTCGCGCTATTGCAGTGTGAAGGTCACTAGAAAAATTTAGGAATTATTTTTTTAGCTGTGTTGCTGAGGGCGTGGTTCCCTTTCCCACTGTGCTTGCACTTCCATGTCGAGGTCGTGTGCTTGTGGAACACCATAAAATATGAGCAGAGGAAAGTTGTCGAATGACTGATTGTCTTCAAGAGCTCCAGTGTTATGAACATGTTATTATACTAACATGCGATAACCACTCTTGATAGTTGGTTAGTATTGTAACTTTGATCATTTTCTTTGCATCCCAGGCGGTGTGGTGGTATTGGGGATAATTGGAGCAACCCTGTTCCCCTTGTGGCCCCCATCCGTTCGAATTGGGGTCTACTACCTGTCCGTGTGCGGTGGGATATTTGTCGGCGCAATACTTGGCATAGCAATGTGTAAGTGATTGTGACATCATACCGTGTTCATTGTTTTGGAATTATTTCTTCAACAAGCGCATGTGTGAGGTCAAACTCATAAAGGACCAAGACAACCGCAAGTGCAGTGTGTTGTGTAGTGGGACTATAAGCTGTCAGCCTCCGTGGGTTTCCTATCTCGTTTGGTACCTACAAGTATCCGAGGCCCTAAAATCGAAAATGAAAGTGTGTTGTAAAGAAATGGTTTTTGACTGGGTCCCACAAGGGCCCAAGAGGTTCACACAATCACACAGACAAACTTTAGAATTCCTAGAAGGAATAGTGTTTTTTCTTAGATATTAATTTACCTCCATTTTATGTTGTGTTGATGAAGGGTCTTCAAGCCAATATCTTTAAGAGTAGGAGTCCCCTGGAGTTGGGTAGGTTACCAATCACAGTTGTGGTCAACTGGTTTAGACGTTTTGAATCATGTTGTTTAATATCAAACAGGCCGATCATTGCTGTTCGCTATCATATGGGCTGTGACTTTGGGGAAGCACCATGTCTGGTTCCTACCAAACTTATTGGCCGATGTTGGATTTTTCGATTCCTTCAAACCTGTCTATACTCATGAAGTTAAAAATAAAAAAGATGATAAGGCTTCGGATAAAGGTAAGCTACACAGTACACATGGTCCTAGTTAGCTTGTCAAGGCAATGCGTCGATACCCGCTTTCTTTAAGTTGCTATCTGTAGTTTTATTGACAGTCCCTTTAGGTTGGCCATTTTGTTTTGTGGGATGTATCCTTTATCTTGTGTTAAAACGTCAACGTTGATTCGACGTTTCATTTATAATTTCAAATATGATTAACACGCACTGCCCGACTGAGGAAGTGGCTTAGCGGTTAAACATCTGAACTTGCTAAGTGGGTTTCCGTTATTTCTCTGCCTTCTTGTTTGATTATGATTGACCGTGTTTGTTATTTTTGCAGAAAAGAACAGCGACACTGAGGGGGAGAACGAAGCTGTACAACTACCTCCGCTAGATGGCGCAGATGAAACAACAACGAATCTGACCAACGAAGAAGGTGCTGATGACAAATTATCGCAGAAAAACATTGACGATGGCATGCCACTAGAGGACAATGACGAGTCACTAGAGGGCGATGGCACGCCAGAGAACAACGCTGACCCGCAATTGAACGGCGATGACCCATCACTAGATGACGATGTTGAGCAGAACCCGAGCGGGGAAGAAGATGACCGTGGTAGTGCAAGTGATTATGAAATCATAGAAGAATCATTAACACGCTCAGAGTCATGATATCGCTACCGCCGCTGTGCTCGGATTCCTTGCTTTGTCTCACAGTCTGCAACAGCCAAGGCATTTCTTCTATGCTACATTTTCTGCTTCTGACAACAAACTTCTAGTATTATAATTATAACTGTTACTCACCATCATTGTAAACTACAGGGAACGCACGACAAGCGAATTTGCAAATCATAGGTTGCTGTAAACCATAGGGTAGAATTAGACCAATCAAAAGACACGAAATACTCTCAAGGGTTAGTATCAGCTTGAAAAATCTTCCTGTTTTGAAGTTGCAAACAAAGTCACTGTTCTAAAACGATCAGATGATTGGCCTGGAAATGTGAACCTGGTAATGTAGATTATGGATTGCCATAAAAAATGAAAATTACTTTAAATAGCCTACCAGTATTTGGTTAAGCGGAAACTAAAAACTAACCCTTGCACTTGCTACAACTTTGTTTGGGTTTGTTAGCATTTAACAAGATGTTGAATTAGATGACACTGAACTGAACCGCACTCAAAACAAAAAAAATGTCTATTTGAGAATATTTTTGCCTTTTGATTGGCCAAATTCTTGCTTTCGTTTACAACAGCTTACAATTTAAAAGTTTGCTTAGGCTACAGTGTAATGAAACTGTAAATACTTTTTCTTATGGGTGAAGCTAAGTTGTTTTTGTACTGTATCCATATATCTGGCGCGCTTTTCCTGGACCAAGTGCTTATTGACTCCCGAATATGACTGGCTTATTACGAACAACCGAAAATGTGCAGTATACTGCTGGGTTACTGGTTTATCTGAAGCATTTTAGACGCAATTTGACCAAACCTTCTTAAATTTACTTTCATTGGTTATGGACAAAGTCCGCTTTCCACTTAATTTTAATATGGGATTGAAGCGTACACCCAGCAATACCTGGTCGTGAAGATCACGCCCCCTCCCCCTATGACAAGCTACTTTTTCCCATGTACGTGTTGGTCCGTATTCTTCTGGTTAATATCCTTGAATAGATTTCTATGTACAGTAGAACTCTCCTGTAGTAACACCTGAAGGAGCCTTTGAAAAAGTGTCACTATAGTGAAATATCACTAAAGCGAAAGACACTATTGAAGTATTCTACTCTACTGTACCGGTGTATCAATACTGCTACAATACTTGTAGAAATTTTATGTATGTTCTCTACTGTACATCTGATGAGACAAATACTTCGGATTGCATTACGTTACCCTATCAAGATGATCCAGTAGCTTGTGAGGGTAACATACATACTTTCTGCTACTTATTTGAGCGGCTAAATGAAACAAAGTTTTCAGCAGAAGTCCCCAACCTATCGCTCAATTGCTGAGAACTCGGCTTCAGGTGATTAGAAATGTCACATGGATTATTGATGCGAAGTCGATTTCTTTTAAACCCATGTCCTAATACTTCACCCCATTTTACATGATACCAGATTTCTTTTTTGTATGTACAGCAGTTGTGCGTGGAAAATATCTTTTTCTTTTTCCCTAAAACAGGTTTGATGAATCGACTGTGTAAGCTTTGGAACGCGTTTTGTGCGCTGTTATTTCAGCTGCTTTTTGATGTGCTTTCACCATGAGTCTGTGCGTTCGTGCCACCATTGTTCATGGAATTTTGGATGAAGTGAAGTGGTTGTTTAACCCAATCCACTGCCCTGGTTGTTGTCTGTACGTTTTAAACATTCTATTCCATTACGTTTTGTTGTTATGGTGTTATTTCTTTTGTTGCGTAACAAGTTAGCGATTATGCAGAAACTGTCTGGTGGTTCACTCGTTCAGGTTGATTATAATTTGTCCTCAGGCTACTCGGCATGCAAGTCAGCAAGTACATTTCAGCTACGTCAAGTCAGCAAATGAGATTTACGTGCTTACGTCGGACTTGCTTGGTCATCGCTTGCTGAACTGAATTTGCTGACTTATGACATGCCAAGATTCGTGACATGCCAATATTCGGCTTAGTCAGTTTCATCATTTGCAAACTGCAGCCACTTGCTGAAGTTGTCACTTGCTCTACTGCCATTGCTCAGCTCACAATTGCTGACTTGTAGGAGACTCTTTGTTAATATCAAGGCATTGTGAGCGAATAGAGGCTTTCAGTGGGCAACCTCGAGACAAGTTTCACTTTAACGTGATGGTGCATTTCTTCGCTAAAAAGTTAATCCTGAAGGAAAGACGGGAATTGCAGGCTAGTTTGCCGTGAAGAGTTTGAGACTCCAAATCCCGCTCGCCCAGATGGCAAAATCCATCATTATTACATCATCAATGTAAAAATGAAGGATTTTGTTGTCTGGGCATAGACACGTGTGACGTCACGATAATTGATCCGACAATAATGATAATATCTTGAATTATACCGTAAAGTCACACGCATCTCAAAGAGGTCTCACCTAGACAACAAATCAGTTGTTTTTTTACATAGATTTTAACGTCTGCATACATTCTGCTTAGATGTCCATATCAAATAGCTAGACTGAAAGTCAATTGCTTTTAGGCTAAACGAGAATGTGACGTGCTGACGTCATGTTCGGAAGCAATTGAGCAAAGAATAATTATTATCGATTCAGAATTAAATAATTAAGAATAGGCTTCCTGTAGGCCTACATGATGGGGCAGTACTACGACAGTTAATCGAAACGACAGTTTGTCACCGAACGACAATTAATCGAAAACCTAACCCTTGAGTATTCCATTGCATATGTGCATTAAAACTTTAGATAAAATTTGTTTCGGGAGATTCGTCGTTCGATAAACTGTCGTTTCGATAAACCGTCGGTCGATGAATTGTCGTTTCGATGAACAGTCGGTTCGATGAACTGTCGTTTCGATGAATTGTTAGATAAACTGTCTTTCGATAAACTGTCGTTCGATAAATTGTCGCGTCACGTGACGGGACTGGGATGTAGAATTCAATCGGTACAAGTTTTCATAACTTGATAGGATTGAATTGCATATAATTCAAAAACAATATTGCTACTGTCTGTAGGCTACTACTCTTGCTACTGTCATTTCTAAACTATTTGAGCATGTTGTACTTTTTTACATTAATGACTATCTCACAACAAATGATAATCGATTTGGCTTTAAATCTAAGCATAGCACAGATATGTGCATTTTTGTACTAAGCAAGCTGTGTCTTACTACAGAAAACGTGGAAGTCCTGTTTTCTCTGTATTTTTAGATGCTTTGAAAGCATTTGATATGGTAAACCACAACCTCCTATTCAAGAAACTAATTCAACGAGGAGTGCCGATATGTCTTGTTCATATAATAGTTTATTGGTATACCCATCAGCGGATGTACAATTGTACATACGCTGGGGTTGTCATTACTCACAGTCTTTTTCTGTCAGCAATGGTGTCAAACAGGGTGGTGTCCTCAGTCCTCACTTATTTGCCGTGTATATAGAATAGATGATCTGTCGACTGTGTTAAGCAAAACCAAGGCAGGCTGTTACCAGTGTTGGTCGCGATAACTCATTTTTCAGTTAAACGATAACGATACACGAAAAATGCCTAAAGCGATAACGATAAACGATAAATCAAAAAAAAGCTAAGCGATAACGATAAACGATAAATTATCGCCGATAATAATATATATAGGCTATATGCTTTTTTTTTTTATTAGCGCTGCCCCATCCCATGCAGCACGAACTGTTTTCATTAACATGACGAAAAATCGAACATAATATACTGTAAAGAGACAAAACTTTTTGTAAGTTATGCATAAATAGAATCGCAATAGCGGCAGTGGGTATCGAATCTTCAACCTCTTGATCCAGAATCGAACCACTGAGGTAACCGCCGTGCTTATAATTATACCTTCAGATACCAGTTGGATGCTTTTATCAAATTGAGTTACACTAACACTTCCAACGAAAAAAGAAAACACAAGAATAAAATAGTTGATCGTGAGGTGGCGCGAAAGACCATGTTTCCGATGTAAAAGCGGCCTCGTATTGCGACACTTTCACAAACCACTTGCCAATTTCTTTCGCTTCAAAGCAATCTGTACCGTCTGTGCGCTTACATTTTAATTGTAAAATTCACTCGCGATTGCCCATTGCAGCAAAACAACAAGAGACTTGTTGCATGCATTTCATTGCATTGCAATTTGCAACTCTAAAAATTATTGTGTTGTCAGGGCCGTCGCTGTAGGGGGGCGTGCCCCCTCCCCTGATAACAATCTGTACACACACACTTCAGGCACTGAAAAAGAACTGGTTTTAATTTTAGTTTCATTAACTAGGTGGCCAGTAAAAACATTACTTTTTGTGATCTTTCCACTTGTGTGTTGATCCGAAATAAAATTTATCGGCGATTAATTATCGTCGATAATCAAATATTGCCTTTGGCGATAACGATAAACGATAACTGAAAAAATAATTGAGCGATAACGATAAGCGATAAAAATCTAGCGCCGATAATTATCGCCGATAATGCCCATCACTGGCTGTTACATAGGTAATACACTTATCAATCATATCATGTTTGCAGATGATATTTGTTGTATCTCTCCAACTGTTCATGGTCTGCAGAGTATCTTGAATGTGTGTGAAGATTATGCGCTTTCTAACCATGTCATTTTTAACTGCAAAAGTCATTTGCTATGTAGCCTACTTCCGACCAAACCAATCACTTAAAGTTAAATTTCAATCCAATTGTACGGCTCAATGGAAGTGCGATCAAATTCGTAGACAGTGTCAAATATTTGGGTGTTGTTCTTGACACGGCAATGTGTGACGACAAGGATATAAATCGACAAGTGCGATCAATCTACTGTTCTGCCAACAAATTAAAATCAAAATTTTACAAGTGCTCCAGTCAGGCCCGGATTTAGGGGGGGCAGAGGGGGCAGTTGATCCGGGCTCCCCGACTTTTGAAGGCCCCCCTATATGAAAAAAAGTGTGATTTTGTGTTATTTTTTTCCTTTTGGCCTTTAAAGTTTCTGCAAAATGCTGTGCAATACTGGACTGATGCTACTGTAGACGTAGAGATGGATTTTCGCGCCGTAGGCGCGAAACATTTTTTGCACGGGAGCCCCCCGATCTAAAAGTGCCCCGGGCCCCCCATCAGCTAAATCCGGTCCTGGCTCCAGTGATATTAAAAATGTGCTATTTCATTCATATTGTACTCCAATGTATGCATGTCATCTGTGGGAAAATTATCATCAACGTGACATTAATCGCCGGGGTGTTGCCTTCAATAACGCATTTAGAATTACACACAATTTGCCTAAACACTATAGCGTACGTGAACACAGGGCCGGATTTAGCTGATGGGAGGCCCGGGGCACTTTTAGATCGGGAGGCCCCCGTGCAAAAATTTTTTTCAAGCCTACGGCGCGAAAAACCATCTCTACGTCTACAGTAGCATCAGTCCAGTACTGCACAGCATTTTGCAGAAACTTTAAAGGCCAAAAGGAAAAAAATAACACAAAATCACATTTTTTTCCACATAGGGGGGCCCTTCAAAAGTGGGGGGGCCCGGGGCAACTGCCCCCTCTGCCCCCCCCTAAATCCGGGCCTGCGTGAACATCAAGTCTTGAGCAACATTATAACATTTGATAGCCTACTTTACTTCAGAAATATGTTTTTTCTTTTATTGGAAGATGCGAAGTATCGTCTAACTCTGTTGTTGCCTCCCTGATGAGGTCCGATTGCCATCGTATATCAAATTACCGTCTTCATTATATTAATTTTATGTATGTTGTTACCAGGCGCGGATTTATGGGGGGGGCCCAGGGAGCCCGGGCCCCCCCCGAAATGTTGCGAGGAATTATTGTTGAAATTCTATGTATCCGCATCAAATCGTTTGATATGCGTCTACACAACTGATATTAGTCCCACGGCAGACTTAACTTATCTGGGAGGGGGGGGGGGGGTAATTTTTTGTTATTATTATGGTTAAAATCATCCATCGATCAGACTCCTTTATTCCGTTATACAACTGTAAATGCATTTTAATAGCAACATTTGTTGGAGCTGACTCAGCTGAAACCAATGCTGAACCAAATGACGTCAGTTGAAACAATCTGAAACCTTGAATGGCTGTTTTATAGTTTTTAGCCTTCATTATAATTTCAATCAATTGCCGTCTATGCTTGCAAACATACAAACATCCAATTGGTCATGGACACTGCATACAGGGTTTTAAACCAGATTTCAAGTTTACTTTGCATGCTTAGCAATTTTTATTCAAGCAAAATGTATTTTTCAAACATTCACAATTGATGAAATGGCTGTTTCTTTTAATGTATATTTTATTTTATGGCATATCGTATATGTCGTAGTATAGTGGCGTAGCCAAGGGGAGGGGGGGGGGTTACAACCCCCTCCCCCTTTGGCACGCGTGTGACATCACGATATTGAGAATAATGCTTTCAGTCTCTGTTTCTCTAAAATAAAGTTTTCCTAATTTTAAACGAAACTGCATTAAAAGAGCGAGTTTTGCCAATACCAAACATTTAAATATCTCAGCCAGGAATTAGCAACAAGAAAACATAGAGACTTAGGTTTATTACCGAAAAATCCGAAGAAAACATGATCTTATCACCATTTTACAGGAATATTTATACCCACATTTTTGTTGAAAATGCTCCCAGAATGCACCAAATTCAAAGCAATTTTTCAAAATTTTCTGGGGGCTGCCCCCCAGACCCCCGCCGCTGGGTGTCGCATTTGGCGAAGACGCCGACGGGCTTCGCCCGCCGGCCGTAAAAACCCCCCCTTTCAAAATTCCTGGCTACGCTACTGTCGTAGTATCATTGTTAATATCTGTTTTATCTTTTTCTTTCTGTTTAATTGATTTTCAAATTTTCTGGCCCCCCCCCGAAAAAAACTCCTAGATCCGCGCCTGGTTGTTACCTATAGTCTTGATGGCTGCCATGTCATCTGATTGTTTTTATCGTTCTGAATACTTTCAATTCTTCTAACTTGTAACACGACCGTAGGCTACCCATTGTATGTAAACTTGTAGGCCTAACAGTAGATACTAGATAGCCTATTTAGTGAGAGTTTAAACTGACGTCATTCAAAGTGGCTCTCTGTGAGCTTTGTGCATTTGCAGTTTGTGTATTATTTCGTTGTTTTGTTTTGGATATGGACAGCCTTGTCTGACGCAAATAAACAATAATAATACATAAAACTACAGTATCAACAGTTATACTGGTTGTTGACAAAAACCGCTCATCTCTACCCAGGGTGTAATAAATTGGGTGGGCGTAATTGCTGAAGTAAAGGCGGGCGAGAGAAAGGAACTGGCCACCCTACTCTCCTTAGTGCCGATGGCTTAGTATAATGAGAACCCTATCTTCTCATCTCCCGATGCTTGGACTCAAGTATGGGACTCACTTTTACTTTCTTTTACAGTATCAAAATATTAAATTTGAACGTTTTCGGTAAAATTTTCTGCCTTTGTCAGGAAATTACTTTGTTCATAAAAAAAGAAAAGAAAAAAAGATACAAACTGCCCATCAGCGTTTGAAACTAAAATTCACGAGCACTACCATTAAAACAGCTCAATAAGGAATTATTCGCTGCGAGAGGCATCTTTCTTGTTACATTTTTTATTAAATTCCATTTGTTTCATGTTATATAGTGATTTTTGTCACTTTTTTTAAAATTATGTTGCCGCTCGTTATCTTGCTTATAGTCACCTTCCATTATTAACACGACAATGAGAATAATCACTGGTTGCCTGCTTCTCACTCCCACTGACTTTCTGCCGCTACTATTAGGCCTAGACATTGCCCCAGCTTGTCTAATTCTGCAGGAAAAATGACGTAACTAAAAGGGCGGGCGCAAATAAAAGCATGACTATGATTATTATTATTAAAATAAAAGCTTGATTATGTAGGCTACATAGGCTGGTTTTACAAGCTATGTCAAGGGATGACCACCTCCTTAACAAGATGGTCCTAAAATCGCCCCTCCAAAAGCCCCAGCGCTTCAAATATGGACGCTCTTTTTTCCGCCATGTTATTTGCAACTCCACATTTTCGAAGTTTGAAATAATGAAAAGAAGGAAGTTGCGAGACCAGGTCAATTCACGGTCCTTTCCAGTATCAATGTTCCACCAGGAGCAGAACTAACTCGGAAGGAATGGGTGAAGCTCAATCGCTAGCGAACTGGGGCGGGCCGTTTCAATAGCAACATATTCCAATGGGGTCTCGGCGACTCACCATCTTGTGTATGTGGCTCAGATTTCAGACTGTATATCACATTCTCTACCAATGTTCTGTATACCGAACCGATCCAAGGAGAGATATGTAGACCTAACAACGCTCAATGAACGCACAATCCATTGGCTGCTGCGCCTGGATATAACAATGTGACTTTGCGGTGGCCACTGGCCTCAAACGCAAGAAAATCACACTCGACTCCCGCATGGTTTATAATAGAATGTTAACACCTTTTGTGTGTTCTTCAGTTGTGGTCAGTGGCGTACGCAGGATTTTCTCAAGGGGGGGGGGCATTGAAAATGCTTTTGAATCGAAACGATAAAAATTAAAAAACGCCTATTTGCTGATAATAGCCGACAGCAGTGGCGTAGCCAGGAGTTTTAAAAAGGGGGGGGGGGGGGTTCGATGGCCGGCGGGAGCAGCCCGACGGCGTCTTCGCCAAAGACTACACCCACCGGCGGGGGGTCTGGGGAGCTTTCCCCAGAAAATTTTGAAAAATTATATTGAATTTGGTGCATTATTCTGAGGGCATTTTCAACAAAAATGTGGGTAGGTATGAATATTCCTGGAAAATGGTGCTGTCCGGTGGCACAGCCAAAGGTTAAGATCATGTTTTCTTGGGCATTTTTCGGTAATAAAGCTAAGTCTTTATGTTTTTTTGGTACCCGGACACTTTGCCGAAAGGACATTTTGCCGAAAGACATTTTGCCGAAAGACATTTTGCTGAATGGACATTTTGCCGACACTCCTTTTCGTGTTATATGTATCGATATTCTCCACAGTGTGTTTTAGTCTATCGTTCACAACCTTAGTCCTTTCGGCAATTTGTCCATCGGCAAAATGTCTTTTGGCAAAATGTCTTTCGGCAAAATGTCCGTGCACGGTTTTTCTGTTGTCAATTCCTGGCTGAGTTTTACTTGAATGTTTGATATTGGCAAAACTCGCTTTTTTAATGCAGTTTCGTTTTAAATTAGGCAAACTTTGTTTTAAAGACATAGAGACAGAAAGCATCAATTCTTAATATCGTGACGTCACACGCGTGCCAAAGGGGGGTTGTAAACCATAATAAGTAGTTCGATCATGATAGGCAAAGTCATTACCTTAATTAAAGCATAAACCGAATTACTCTGTGAAAGTTTAAATATTGAATGCAATTTTAACTTTAATCAAGAATTACTGCACTCTGAACTATACAACGAAAAAGAAGGTCTACCCTGAACCACCCTCAAACCAAGGCCTATGAGAGGGGGGTACGGAGGGTAGGCTACGGCGTAACATCATCTATAAAACAACATTGTCAACAACATCATCTATAAAACAACATTGTTAATTGCTTTGACAGTGCAATCCAAAACATATTAAATGCCTCTACGTCGTTAACTACTAAAACGTTTTTAGGGGGGGGGGGGGGCATGGCCCAATGGCCCCCCTCCTGCATACGCTAGTGGGTGTTTGTAGCCTACCTAGCTCAGTGCAGATTGTAATTAATTTCAATCATTTTTTTTTATCATTTTACGAATTTTGTTGTTTTGTTTAAATATATAAGTTAAGTTGTTTCCTGAAGAAGGCAAAAAGTCTCGCCGAAAACCTTCGAATTTTATGTTGTTTTTTTTGTTAGTTTTATGTACCGTAGCCTATTGTTTTTCAATTATAGCCTACTATTTAATTCCATCAAGTAGTCATCAATCGCGGTGGGATGGCGCAGCGGATAAGGCGCTCGCTTTCCAATCATGCAATCCTGGTTCGACTCTCGGCTTAAGCTGGTTGTTGAAAAACACCGATCACCTCTACCCAGGGTGCAATAAATTGGGTGGGCGTAGTTGCTGAAGTAAAGGCGGCCGAGAGAAAGGAACTGGCCACCCTACTCTTGTTCGTGCCGAAGGCTTGGTCTAATGAGAACCGTATCTTCTCGTTCCCCGATGCTTGGATCAAGTATGGGACTCACCTTTACCTTTAGTCATCAATCGTCTGTCTATAGTATTCTAGAATTATCTCTTCCACCAAACGTATAGATTTCGTAATGTCGTCATATTTAATATAATATACCGGTAATTCATAAAATCTAATTCATTAAAAAGTCGCAAATAAAGGCACAAAAAGCCGCCTGATGCTCCAGAGCTACAGTTTGATCATCTCTGAGCTTGGCCTGCAAGCCATAATTTTATAATTAACAATTTTGCATGCACAGTTTGGTTGATTTCCGGTTTTACAGTTATCTTCTTTAATTATGATTGATTGATTGATTGAATGTAGGCTATCTTTATCCTCGGACTGGGAAAGCTTCTTGCAGAGCGGCAGTTTCGCATAGGCTACTTGTAGAGGCTTTGAATCACTGACGCAGGCCCGGTCACCGAGATTGACAGAGTGAAGTTTCCGATTGTTGAAGTCTTGTTGCCGGAAACTATTCCATCCACAAGATGCCGCTGAATGGAGAGCAGTCCTTAACGTGCGTTGCTCAAGCGTCCGCCCCGTTAGCTCAGTGGTTACGCGCCGGGTTCAAGATCACGCGGCGCTGGTTCGACTCTCGGGGTGTGCGTTTGAGCAACGCATTTCAGGACTGCTCTCCATTCAGCGGCACCTAGTGAATGGAATAATTTCTCGGCAACAACACTTCAACAATCGGAAAAACTTCACTCTGCCAATCTCGGTAACCGGCCCTGCGTCAAGAGCCTCTACAAGTATGCAAACAAGTACCAGGAATAACCTATCAAGGCTTTGTCAGTCCGAGGATAAAGATTCAAAACCAAACCAACCAAACCAAACCAAAGTCGAACCAGCGCCGCTTGATTTTGAAGCTTCTTCGTTCTAGAAGTGACGCGCTAACCAATTGAGCTATCGGGGCGGATTATTTTAGCAACATGTTGTTTAATACTAATTCTTTCCTCTGTTGGGACCGTACGACGTAAGTTACCGTTATTGCGCCCACACAAATGCTCTTCATAAAACGCCAAAGTGAAAACTTTTGGAGGGGAGTCGTGGGTCGCGGTATAAAAGTTGTTAAAAGCCACTGGCACTGTTTTAAACTTTTGCCATGTATTACTTTTGCTTGATGATCACAAATATACTGTAATACAGTAGCCTATACAAACTGAACTGAACTGCATTTTTTTCAGAGGCAGTTATTTAACGCCTCACAGAAAATTTTATCACTTTGTGCTATTTCAATGTTGCCAGATGGGATTATATTTTTGTTACGCCAAAGGTTACGCGTTAAGCGCTTCCAAAATTCAAATTTCTGCTCCTTTGCATCTGGCAACATCGTACAGTTTTATTTTATAATTAGACAAGCTGACAAAACAAGAGCTTTTCTGCCTGTTTTGATCTATCTGTAGGCTATGATTTATGTTTTGCTTGGCAAAGTTTGACAGGCATGGACATTTTTAACAGTTCATTTCTTTTTTTGATTTTATGCATTGTTCCAGTCTTTTCTCAACAATGTGAGGTAGGTAAGAAAACTACATATTACCGTACTGTTATCGTAAATCAAACTACTGTCTTCATTGCAATAAGACTATGCATGCTGTTACTTAACCTTGATGGCTGCCATAGCCCAAAAATATCAACAGTTATCGTTTGCTAATGTAAAATTTTATTGGTAGGTTATTTGAACAAAATACAGAAGCTTGTAACCCGCCCCGATAGCTCAATTGGTTAGCGCGTCACTTCTGGAACGAAGAAGCTTCAAGATCAAGCGGCGCTGGTTCGACTCTCGGGGTGTGCGCTTGAGCAACGCACATTAAGGACTGCTCTCCATTCAGCGGCATCTAATGAATGGAATAATTCCCCGGCAACAAGACTTCAACAATCGGAAACTTTACTCTGTCAATCTCGGTGACCGGGCCTGCGTCAGTGATTCAAAGCCTCTACAAGTATGCGAAACTGCCAGGATTAAGCTCTGCAAGAAGCTTTCCCAGTCCGAGGATAAAGATTCAATCAAGCAGTCAATCAATCAATCATTTCAATTAGTTTTCCGCCACAGCTGCCTGTATATACTGTATAGGGTAAACCGGGGTAAAATGGGACACAAATGACTATTTCTGTTGCTGGACTAAATAACCTTACAGCTGGCATGAATATTTTTTTGCAGATTTTGCAAACAATCAAAGGGTGGCACAAGCCCATAAAAATTTCAAGGCTGTCGCTTCGGGAAGGTCAACATTTTTTTAAAAAGAAAAAGTATCCCATTTTTCCCGGGTGTGGGAAAAATGAGACACCTAAAGAAATTCCTTTTGTCTCGTTTTTTTATTCACTGGTTGTAGTGAGACAACTTTTAACAGTAACAGTTTATTGAAAGAATAAGTATTTTGCTAATTTAACGCAACAAACAAAATGAAATGTTCATGTACAAATGAACACTATTTCGAGACATGTAGCATGAATAAAAAACAAAATGAACAAAAAACAGTGCATGATGCAATAGTAAAGTTAATGAGTTTGTATTTAAAATTTAAAAAGATAAATTACAGAATGATTTATTGCTGGAATAGACATTGCCACTCAACGCTGTGATATTGTATGATTTATTGCCGCTATTTTTTTCGCAAAAAAAGCAGAAAAAAGCACTGAACTTTGTGATTTTAGTGTGCACTTGGTCAATGAGCCTGTAAAAGTGTAAATCTGAAAATTACAGATAAAATAGCCTACTGCATTAAAGCAAAAGTACACATCATGGAAAACAAATAGGCACCACAATTGAGCACTTTTTGTAAACAGTCCCATTTTACCCAGACGACCAGACATGTCCCATTTTTCCCTTGTCCCAATTTACCTCGGTTTACCCTACTATTGTAGTCTTGTATTTTTGTGTTTTTCTTATATGTGTGATTTGAATATGGACATTCTTGGCAGATACAAATAATAATAATTGAGATTCTTCACCAAGCATTTACAGTAATTTGAAAGCATGGTACATTTTTGTGATGTGTATGTTATTATTGATACTAAAGTTTTATGATTAATCAGTGGGGATTTCTTTAATTAAAGTAACTGCGTCTGAAAGCTTGGTAGAAAGCATTTTAAGCGTCGTTTAAAATGCTTTCTACCAAGCACAAACACCAACTCTGGCCAAAAATTCCTACAGTATTTGGGACCACAGGCTAAGTTTCCACAGACAATTTAATCTTTAATATCAAACCTGTTTGATTTGCTGATTTCCTCTAAAATTAACTCCATGATACAAATTTAAACTCAAATATTCTTGAAGCACAATGGGATTTGTGTTTTGTTGGATTTTGTACTTCCTCATTTTGGTCTGTATGTATAAACTAACATGTTGTGAATTATGGATGTAACCTTTTTCAAAGTTTCTTTTCTACTAATGCTTTCAGTAGCCTATAACTTTCATTAATATGGCAATGTCCTTTGTGGCATACTAATGGGATGGATGCTGACTTGGTGACCTCAGGAAGTCTTTCGCTTCTTTCTTCTTTTGTTGTATCATTTGTATGATTATCTATCTATCTATTGTTGTAAAACTTTGAGAAACAAAAAACAAAACTGTGATATTTTTATTGACACAATAATCTCTGTATCCTTTGTGTGCTAACATGCTGCTCAGAATATTAGCCTAGTGAATAACAAGTAGCAACATAAACTAACTTATATATATATACTGTAAATGCATATTAGAAGATATGATATATATTATACATATAAAGTCACTATTTTCCACACTAGTTGCCATCAAATAGCATTCTTTTGCGGCAGGTGTTGCCAGAGTTACAATTAAGGTTGAGTTTAGGGTTGGTACTTTTTTCTGCCCAATTTTCCAAATAACAAGCTTTTATCTTCAACAGCTTTAAACTTTTCTCAAATTGCGGAAGAATTATTTATGTGGCAACACTTGGATCCGAAAAATAGCCACACAGCCTGAAAGATATTTAACACCTTGATTTTAGACAAGCTCAGACTTACAATTAAGTTAACTCAAAGCAATAAAAATAGCCATCTCTGCCCAAGAAAAATTTTTATGTTGCAGAATTGGGTGCCAATTTCCCCAGATAATTACAACAACAATTACATTTCAATCAATTCCCCTCAAGCTAATCAAGCCCGGCCACTTGGGTTCAGCAAGGCATCGATACAGAAAGATGGGCGTAAGTTGTTATCAATTACATCAAGTTTTTGGTGGTATATAATTATAGACTTCACATGTCACTTCCGTGATAACAAAACTGCATCAAAAAGAATTTTACACATATATCAGAAGCATAGGCGCCGACTTTTATTTTTGCACGGGGTGGCGGATAGCACAATATGGCAACCTAAACACTTTCAAACTGCATGTTTTTGTTTGATTTTTACTAAGCGTGTTTCGTAGATGCAATTGTCTTTTCACACCTGATTTGTAGCTCGATAATTTACAAAGCAACTTTAAAAAAAAGCACAGGAGGTATGTCGTGAATTTTATTGTTGCGTTGCTGCTCTGACAATTAACATTTGGCAAAAGTATTTTTGCGAACAGCAGCTCTGTCAATCTAACTGTTAATCAACTGGTCAAGTTGTCATGGTAGATCGCAAGTAGGTTTTTATGCGCCTGAGTGCACTAAACGATCGCTCCGCCTTGCAGGTGGTGGAAGGCAACGATAAGTATATTTTCACAATGCAGACCACGTTTGGAAGCATTAATGAAATTGTTTCATTGCTTTCAAATAGATCAAGCAGTTGCAAATCAGACAGAATGCTCTACCTTTGCATCTATCGTAATGTAGCCACGGGAATTCGCTCCCCACGATTTTTGATAGCTTCTCCCTTCAACAGCGATTATCCTGCTCGTGCTAACGCCTTTTGGCAGTGGCACACTTTCGTTTCGTTCAGGCGTTTGATCACTTTCATGCTGGCTGAAATCCTGACTAGACGCAACAAAAAATGACTCAATGGAGGGCTGCAATTTTGAACGCTTTTTCGGTGGCATCTTTAAGCAGAATAAAACTGGAATGTCGGCGAAAACTTTTACTGGACGACTTTTCGTAATTTTTTTTATGATGTAACAAGCAACTCCTATGTCAGACCAATAAATTCCCGCCTCAGACTTTTACAGGACGACTTTTCGTAATTTTTTCTATGATGTAACAAGCAACTCCTATGTCAGACTAATAAATTCCCGCCTCACAGTTTGTCACGCATTGACACGTAATATTACTGCATGAAGTAGATAACAAAGTAGAAATTAAAGCATGAAGTAGATGACAGTACACTCCAATAATAATTGAAATCGGAAAATAATTCAAAATGCAAAATCTTGAGCAATTGAAAAAGGTTGCTTTTATTATTGGGAATTGGCAGGGGGTGTATAGCTTTCCTCGAATAGAATCATGTAAACGTGTAAATTTGCAGAACGTTAAAACTGCTACTTTATTAAGGGCACTTTTTAAATAAAACTTAAAAAGTTTCGAAAATTGCACTTTTTTAATGAAATTTGAAAATAGATATTCATTTAGGGGGTGAAGCTATCAATCATCGAGATAATTTTATTTCCAAGTATTTTATAGCTGGCATAATTTATAGCGATTTTATGAGCAGTTTAAAAATTTTCAAAAAATATTTTTGAAGGACGCAATGGAAAGATCGTATTTTATTGATTAATAAATCCCATTGTAAACCTAACAAATGTAACAATGACTTATGACAAGTAACAAATAAAACGATCGCAACAACAAGGAAAAAACTCGTAGCCACGTGTTGCGTAATCTTCACGTAGCTTGCTTGATGTTACGCGAGTATCATGCTTGTGACAAAAACAATCATTTTCTTCGCAATACTATACTGTATTGGTTCACCTCTTGCTTTACGTTGACTTGAAGCGAAAACCAATGATCAAAAAAAGATTTAAACGTCCGTTTAAATTACATTTATTTGCAGCAAGTAATGTAACCTAAACGGGGTGGCGTGGCCACCCCGTAACCCCTTAAGTCGGCGCCAGTGATCAGAAATGTTTCTTTGAAGTCTTACAATCTGAAAGTGTAACCAATCATTAAAGACGTGGGCACAGTGTTGTGTCGAAAACATCAGTTTATCAGTGCTCTTTGTTCATGTTTCATAAAGATGCTGAATTCGGTTGTGTTGCTCAGTTTTGTCTATTTTTTGTTTTAAAAAATGTTTTAAGTGTAGAAATGTACATGCTGGTAGTGATTGGTTTGCATTTGTGGTAATCGAATGTATTGTCGTTTAAATTGCTATATTCACATTGAAGTGCATTGAACTATTTTATCTCAAGAATCAGCCTTGCAATGGCAATTTCTTTTGGCTGCTCACAGCTCATCAAAGTTGTCTAGTTTTCCTACCTATTTTATCTGATTGACCAGCAGCTTGAATTTAATATGTTTACTTTAAAAGCCGAAATCGAAGTCTAAATCGGCCATTTATAAACCGAGCAGTCGGAATCGCACATTTTTCCCCAACTCCACAACCCTGAGTGAGAGTGCCTGCTTGACACTAGGGTTGGGACCCCGGGATATCCCGATCCCGGGATTTTAACCCGTTTTTTTCTGATCCCGATCCCGGGATTAATTTTATTAAAATCTCGGGATTTCCAGAAAACATCTACAAAAGCTGATGTAGCGCCATATCGCTTATATTATTTTGGTTTTAAAGCAGCTTTAGAGTATCAGCTGGTTGTCTTGAACACTCCACATTGGCAAAATGCCAGAAATGTCACAATAATAATGTGGAGTCTCCATTAGTGTGATAATAATACCAACTATGGTAAAACAATGAACTGCGCAATCGCTTCAGTCATAGCATTAGTGCAGCTGAGTATCTTAGAGTTACAAAGACGGTTGTGCCATTGTGCTATTAGGACGGTTTCTGCTAATTCTGCCCTATCTTTTTGCAAAGGAGAAATTAAAATTTAGCTCAGAATGGCGAATTTTGAAGATGTAAGTTCAAAGAGAAAATCCGAAGTGTGGCAAAACTTTTTGTTTTGTAAATCTACAAAAAAAGCAAAATGTAACTTCTGTCAAGCCGTTTTGAAAGCTTCAGTACTAAGGGACTAATAACTAAATTCGGAAATTAGCAAGGACAAAGAAAAGCTGTAGGTTCCGAATCGACGAGCGTCGGAATGCCGAACTGGTTCACCTTTTTGGGTACCTCAAGAAACCTTCCTACATTGTTCAACCGCAGGATCAGCTTGGTCATAAAATAAAACGTCAGAAACTCGCTGCCCAGGCCACGAACGTTCTTTAAAGATTGTTCCCAAGCCCAATTGTTGAATTGGATCGAGGCTCTACTGAACAGCATGAAGATGCCATTACAGAGGATAGTAGCCATGACACTGAAATAACTTTAGCTCAAGAGCTGCATGCTTTCGTAGCTGAAGATGAAAGTGCAGAAACACAAAATTTTGTTGTCGGCGCTCGAGTAATGCAAAAAGAAATGCTGCTATATGAAGCAAGCAAAAAAAGGCCAGAAAACCTGAACAATTTATATGAGGCATTGATAGGCTAAGTACTAAGCCAACATCTGTTAAGGCTGAACGTGCATTTTCAGCTCTTGGATATTTTGCTTGCAAAATCAGAAATCGTCTTAAAGCGATGATACTCTCGATACTCTCATGTTTTTGCGTCAGTATTACAATAAATAAACGTGGCAATTGCATGTGTATTTTCCTACTTTGCTAATCCCGAGAAATCCCGGGATTAAGGAGTAAAAATCCCGGGAAATTCCGACCTCGGGATTTCAAACTTGATCCCGAAATCCCAACCCTACTTGACGCTTAAAAAGACGTCTGTTTGGCACCGATTCAAAGCACACAGCTTTGTTTGCAAGGCTCTTATTGACGCACAAACATGGGAGCAGTTGATTGGTTAACTGTGGTATTTGGTTCCTTCCAGCTGTCTGTTGCTTCATAATTACCGTATGTTGCACTGTATGCAATTGTTCTGCTTGTTGTCATATTATATATATAATTTATGCTATATAATATATGTTACAGCTGGCAAGTGTATTCTTGTATCTAACACGGCAGGAAATGGAAGACACATTGAAGTGAAATATGATTTTGGATTTCCAAACACACTCTGCTTGAGCGACAACATGACAGGACTTGCACCAACATGTATATAGTTGTATATGCAATTATGCATGCATTTGTAATGGAAATTTCTTGTTTTATTTATTTTTTCAGCGTGTATTTTTGCGTGTTGTACAAATGAGTTACTTACTATCCACGCAGCTAACAATGTACAATTGTACATTGTACATGATTGGCAAATAATGAATGTTTGAAAATGAAAATTTGTATGAAATTATTGATTCTTGTTGAGCATAATTCAGGGGTAGCACTGTGACATCCGCGTTTAAGTTATTGGATAAACTCAGTGAAACCTAAACAATTTGCAAAACTCATATCTGCTCTTTGAACTGACAGGCAGGGGTGATGCCAGTGTTAACAGATGTGGAAAAGGACCTGGAAACGCAAATATTGTCACTTACACTTTCAACTGCACTGGGGATGCTTGTGAGAGTGGGGAGATAACTTTCTGGTACAGGTAAGTGTTCGCTTTCCTCATCATAATCATCATCCAAATTAATTTTTGTCCCCACTAGTGGGAATGGCCGATTCTTTCCTTGCAACGTTTGCCTTCACTCCTCATCTCTATTTTGTTCAGTCCGTCAAATCGTCATCCTTCAGGCCGATCTAGTTTGCATAATTCTTCATCTATTTATGTTTTTTGGACATCCTCGTTTCCTCTTTTTATCTACTTTCAAAGTCAATGCCTTTTGAAGAAAACTTTCTTTCTACCTTCTTATTCCATTTTCCCTTGCAAGTTGGTCTATCGTCTTCCTCATCTCTAGCGTATCCTTCAGTTTGTCATTTTTTTCTTCCTCGTTTTTTCCCACACATTGCTCTCGTTACTTTCCTTTCCGTTCTAGGAATTTCCGGTTCACTCTGTTCTAGTATCCATGTCTTGTTACCGTATAGTATTGCAGGCTGCACACAACTCCGACAGACTTTTATTTTTAATGAAAATTTTTGTTTCATCTGGCATTATAGCAGTGGTTTTGTCCCAACTAAAACTGAAAACAATTAATGGTGGCCCTCAAAAAATAACTCAAAAATTGATTTACGGTAGAGTTATTTCTAGTGTAGTTTTTTTATGAACTGTTCTGACAAGCTGCCAATCTAGGTTACGTTCGTTTTTAAAGTCGTCTCATGGAAGCTTGAATTTTGTAAACCAAACAATTTCATGACGTCATAATACCAATCTCACTTATATCTCAAAATTGTAAAACAGCGCAGTGATCAATACGTAGGCCTACTTGTGACAAGCTTTCTGTTTATACCACTTCATGTGATCTGTTTCGTGCAGTTTCCTTCTTTGGATTCTTGTGTATCGTGTTGAGTGTTGAGCTAGTTAAAAGCATCATTGCGCTGTTCTTTCCGTTTGATCAATTTATTTTACACAACTGCTGTATTTTGTTGACCAGATGAAGATGAAATTACCGTATAATTGTTACTCCTGACAAGGACACTATGTGGTGTCGAAAACGTCCGATATGAAACTTGTTTCAATGTAGTTTTTTCTGTGAATGTGAAACATAAACGTAAGTATGTTAATCTGGTTACGTTACTCGACGCTGTGTGCTTATGTTTCCTACTTGTGTGCTTGATATGTTCATTTTCTTGTTAGATTTGTGGTGGAGGAAGAAGTGAATGGAACATATGATCCAGACTGGTGCGACAAACGCAACGCGCAGGTTCCGTCCTCACTTGTGGCAGTAAGTACCGTGCATGCAGCTTCGTATGATGCAATACATAATAATAATAATGTTAGTTTTTATATAGCGCTGTATCCATCGCAGATATGCGTTGCTCCTCAGCGCTTTACAAAGCAGACAGTGTCAATGCAGCCGTATAGAGGCGCAACTGAGTACATTGAGCTAATGTACAATGAGTACATGAAGCTAATGTAGCTACTGTGGTGTGGAAGTATGCACAGATGCGGCACTGCTTGTCGTGAGTTTTGTAAATGTTTGTATAGATAACCTTTTGTTTGCCAATTTTCTTTATTTAGAAAAATTTTGTTCTATTTTGGGCTTACAGTACACTTCCGGGCTAATACCTAAAAATAAAAGGTGAGCTTCCAACTCTCTGGTGAAATTCAAACAAAGTGACGGTCATGTTTATGGGAACAGTAGGGTAAATGGAGCGTTTATCGCTAATGTCGATCGCCATTGCGTAGTCTAAATTTGGAGATTTCATTATAATTGCCAAATTTATTGGCCAAACTACAACTTTGTAAAATGCAGACGAAAGATAGTTTCGTCGCTTTAACGAATTTTTGTGCAAGGAATATCATTGTGAAATCATCACCGGAGCAGCTAATGAGCTGTTTGGAATCATTCAATCCCGACTGCTGAAGGGCTTATTGCATTTATTGCAACCCTTGTGTTTCACCTGATTATCATTTTCTGTATCCATATGAAGAATAACCACTGAAAACTAGGACAGAAAGTTTTTCAGAATGTGAAGTTGGTCGAATGCTCATGGAATGGTTGGGGAGGAGATCAGATGCCGATTTGTTTTTCCATTTCCTTTCGTGTTAACCAAGCAAAAATAGCAGTCGGTTACCTGATCTTGGGGTTCTTAGGCTGCTTTAGTATTCCGGTAGCCTTACGTTACCGCACACAATGCTCCTTCCAAATCCTATTAGCATAGTACTCTGCTTGGTCTTATAAACTCGCCGCATTGATGCCCTGAGCCTGGACTTGCTATAATATCATCTGGACTGGAAGCTAAAACGCTAGGCCTCATCTTGGCTGCAAACAGAATTGTTATATTGGCAGATTTAACGCCAAATTTGAGCGCTGTTTTTAATGCGTTTGGCAGGCTATATATTTTGACTTTGGTATTTTGATATATTTTTGGCGTTTTTTAAATGGTTTTCGGCATTGTAAATAGTTTAAAAAACTCTGCTTATCAATGCGTAGTAGTTTATTTACAAAACATCAGGTTTGAAAAGGCAAGTTTTCCCGAATCTTGATGCTTTTCATAATATTGCATTATGGGCTGATTTTGTCAACAGTATGATTACTACCATACCCTATGGCCTTAACCTTAAGGTGTTGCGACCGTGCCATATTTTAATCTGAGAATTTATTAAAAAACGTCAAATTTCTGAAAGTTGGTATTAAAACTGCCAATTTGACAATCCTGTTTGCCGTGCAAGATGAGGCCTAGCGTTTGGCTTCCAGTCCAGATGCTATTATTGCGACGTCCACGCTCTGAGTTGACTAATCTGCAAGCAAATCTCCTAATTTGCAAAGGGGGCAAAAGTTGGTTGAGTGTTTACGACTGAAAGATGGTGCGCTGCACTATTTGTGGCTCCGAGACCGAAGTAAGAGCGCCGACGTATAGCAACATAAGCATTCACGAACAGGTTTTCGTATAATATATATCAGAAATTTCAAAATGCATGCAAAAACTAGAGCGCGACGATTTTTTTCAATCACCCCATAAATACAAACTTTCAGTTCTAAATGTTTTCAGCCTCCTGCCGTCCCCGTTGACATCTCGATTGGGAACCTTCCTTTCGTAAGTTGCATTGTGCTTGTGGTCATATTAGTTTGTTACAAGTAGCCAAAAGCGTTTTTTTTTTAAAACTAAGTGGTCTTATGATTCCTGACAGAATTATGACTTACGAAAGCATCCAACTAAGGTTCAGGTTATTCGACCTGCACCTTTATTTGGAATACCGGTACCTTCTTAATTAAGATAATCACATAAGTTTTATTGGTCCGACGACCGACATCCTAGTCTTTACACTGTAATCCCACTTTTATAATGAATATATGGGTGGCAGCTGACTTCGTTGGCCTTGTGATCTTTCGCTGTCATCCTAGCAACAGCACCACATTCAATGTATTCATTTATGCATTTAGATAAAATATAGTCATTACTTTCAACAACCTCTACACAACCAGTTTCACCCGAAAAGAGGGATCATCAGAAGGTTCTTGTATTAATTGAATGTTGTTTTTTTCAGGACCCTAATGCCCCCATTAAGCCCCCGATAGTGGTCCCTTCTGTGGTAAGCAGCATTGTGATCATAATACTTTTTTATGAGTTTTTGTTTTGTCGTATCCAGACACATCATCATCCAAATTCAGGTCGAACTCCTCTAGTCAGGGTAACTGTAAGGGTTACCCTGATGGTTACCCTAAGGGTTACCCTGACGGTTACCCTAAGGGTTACCCTAACAGTAAGGGTAACCGATTTTTTCTTTGTAGCGATGTCCATCGCATGTTCTTCAGTATGACCTTGTCTGCCTCATCCTTTACCTGCTCTTTCCATGTTGTGTTTGGTTGTTCCCGCTTCCTTTTCCGATCTACTTTTAAAATCAATATCTTTCGAAGAAAACTTCTTTTCTCCTCAGTGCATGTCTTTACCATCCATGCGGAAACAAGATTCTGACGACGTAATCAGAGAGTCAGAGACGTAATCTTCGTACGCGCTTTTTGGCAACGGCACAGTCGTCTAATGAGTGGTGTCGAACTGCGGAGTGGCCCGTTTCGGCGAGTCCGATTCGACTAGTCCGATTCGGCGAGTTCCCTATTCTGCGAGAGCCTTTTTCGGCGAGTGCCCTATTCGGCGAGTTTTTGAAATTTTTAAAAGGAAATTATCGGGTACCGTAGCCTAATTGCAATTGCCGTTTTTACATCGTTTTAACGTCGCTAAACGTTGAAATCGTGCAGAAAAGAATAAAAATAAAATGTTTGAACTATTAAATTAAAATTCGTCATGTCAGTTCAGTTATTTTTATTTTTGACCATCATATCCAAAACAATACACGTCAACATAGCAAAGGTAGAAGCGACAATTCACGTCAACATAGCAAAGGTGTAGAAAAAGGTAGAAGCGACAAAACGCGAACGTTAAAACGTGCTTGTGACCGAAGTAAGTTATTGAGTTGAAAGAAATTTGGCAAGGTTGCATCACCTTAAGAAAAATTTAAGATATGAAGGAAAAATAAAACAAAGAAAATGTTAAAAAAAAAATAATGTTTATGTCTATAAGTTATTACTTTTGAATAGTTAAAATCATAGGCGCCTAACTATTTTTTTGGCCGTGGGGGCGAAAGCGTGTTTCATCAGCAGCAACGTAAATTCAGCGAAATGTCACGCAGATGGATGACGTAATTATGTCGTCACACTAGGATTGCTTTTATTGCCACACTCGGAGTTATCGCTACGTTCGATTTACCGTTAATTATTATAAACAAAGCTCGACCAAAACACATGCTGTGCGTCTGCGTTGGCTAGCGGTTGATGGACTGCGACTCTTTAAGCTAAGCGCAACATAAAGTTTAGCAACGAACTAGATTTATTAGCATGAAACAAGAGACGAAAAGGATTACTAAAAGGTATACTGTAAATGGAATGAAAATACTAACTTGATCATATGCTTGAAAATATACCTGTTGAAAGCAAAATCATTCATGTTTATCAATTCAACAGCACGTCACCTTTAATAAATTTAAAAGTTGCTGACATCCGTAAACAGCCCTTGACAAATAGTTACAGAGAGACGTTTGATTAAGTTTTCGACTTGACATTGCTCCCTTTTCACTACAATATCGCAACTTATGGCTGACCACTGACCAGCTTTCAAGTTTCAATTCGCTGTAATACGCCCGTTTTCGTGTTGCAGATGAAACAAAAGATGCGCACATTCCCCGCCTTTGATCGGGTTTCTATGGCAACGGACGTGTGTGCGCGAGTCCGTTGTTGTGTTGATTATGCCGCTTGTGCGACTGTGGGCAGTGCGGTTTGTACCAGCCCTTGTTGCGTTGGTTAGTGGTAACCTCGGGCCGAGACTTCAAGTTCATTTTCACAGCAACCGATTCACTGCCGCGACAATTCTCTGCAGAGGTTTCGACTTTCGAAAGCGACAGCGAGTCTGTTTGCAAGCGCATTAAGTTAAACGCACGCTGCGTCAACGTAGCAAATTATGTTGTTTTTGGGTGCATTCAACATCTGATGACATTGAATCAACTCCAAATGGTAGATTTTTGCTATGTCACAGGCAGCAAAATCAGTCATTTTTACATTGATTCAACGTCTGCAGACGTTAAATCAACGTAAAAATGACAGATTTTTTTGTCTGGGGTGGGATTGTAGCATCGCTACTCGTTCTAGTGATTATTTACTGCGAAGCTGTTGCGGTTTGCATTTAAAAATGTTTTCCTGCTGCCGATCGCTAGTTCATCTATTGTTTTATGTATCAATGCCGCATAAAAAGTTGCTCCCACGCGGAAATATGCGTGGGGAAGTATGATTAGTTTGGATCAACAAATGTGTGACCTACACTCCTACAGCTTAGATTGAAAGGAAATTATCGGGTAGGCTACCGTAGCCTAGTTATCCCGACCAGCAAAAATTTGTTTCAAGAACCCAGTTAGCCTAACAGCTCATTTTTACATTGTAGTAACAGAATGAAATGGCTAACCAAATGTGTGGCCTATCGTTTTAACGTCGCTAAACGTTGAAATCGTGTAGAAAAGGGTGCTTTTGCTGACTAGGATGCGTTGAAACTGAGAAACATTCACAGAAGCCCTACGATACGTTGCATTTTTAAGATAATGTATTCAGACGTTGAATCAATGTACAAATGAAATGTTATGCTAAATGGGTTCTTGGAACAAATCGTAGGGCTTCTGTGAATGTTTCTCAGTTTCAAAGTATCCTAGTCAGCAAAAGCTCCCTTTTCTACACGATTTCAACGTTTAGCGACGTTAACACGATAGGCCACACATTTGTTTAGCCTTTTCATTCTGTTACTACAATGTAAAAATGAACTGTGTTCTTGGAACAATTTTTTGCTGGTCGGGATAACTAGGCTACGGTACCCGATAATTTCCTTTCAATCCAAGCTGTAGGCCACACATTTGTTGGTCCAAACTAATCATTTTAACTATTCAAAAGTACTAACTTATAGACATAAACATGATCTATTTTATTTATTTTTTGTAACATTTTCTTTGTTTTATTTTTCCTTCATATCTTAAATTTTTCTGAAAGTGTTGCGACCGTGCCAAATTTCTTTCAACTCAAGAACTTACTTCGGTCACAAGCATGTTTTAACGTTCGCGTTTTGTCGCTTCTACCTTTTTCTACACCTTTGCTATGTTGACGTGTGTTGTTTTTGATACCATGATCAGAAAGAAAAACAATTGAACTGACATGACGAATTCAAGCACGTTTTAACGTTCGCGTTTTGTCGCTTCTACCTTTGCTATGTTGACGTGTATTGTTTTTCATATGATGGTCAGAAATAAAAACAACTGAACTGACATGACGAATTTTAATAGTTCAAACATTTTATTTTTATTCCTTTCTGCACGATTTCAACGTTTAGCGACGTTAAAACGATGTAAAGACGGCAATTATAATTAGGCTACGGTACCCGATAATTTCCTTTCAAAAACTCGCCGAATAGGGCACTCGCCGAAAAGGGCTCTCGCCGAATAGGGAACTCGCCGAATCGGACTAGTCGAATCGGACTAGCCGAATAGTAGCAGACCCGTCGAACTGGCACCCTATCCAGGGTTGTACAAGGGCTTTCATCATTCAGGATTCCATACGTTTTTTTATTGGCAGTTGATACCAAACTACTAGGGCCAAGTGATACTGACAGGAACCGAATGAAAAATGTCCTGCGGTTCTTGAAAGTCATAGAATGCAAAAACATGGACAATTTTTGTTATCATGATAAAATAAAATTCAGCAACCGAGCTGTCGTTCTGCTCGTGAAAAGCACTTAAGGAATTTTCCATGTGTAAAGTGCAGTCCATCAATTCCTACAGGAAATAATGAAAATTTAAAGTGGTCGCGTGGCCAACATTGGAACATGCCAAATCAATCATAATGCTTGGAGGATTGTATGGAATAATGGAAGCAACAATCTGGTCTGGTAGACTATATTTAATGGATGTCAGAAGATAAAAATACCAGAGTTCCATTGTGTTGGATATCAGTAAGGCGACAATATAGTGATAAACTTTTTTTGTCTAAAATGTAGGAAATTTAATGAAGACTTTGTATATGTAAATATTTTACTGAATTTTAAGCACATTTATGCAATAAAATTAGTTTTCTTACCCTCAGTACCGATCGCAAAGCTCTCCAAAAATTTATCGCTTGGCATTTTTGAACTGATTATTGACTTGTGATAAGCAAGTCCCTTCTCACGTGAATAAAATAACATTTGAATTAGAGATACGTAATTACGTATACTATTTGCTATAGTACACATATGCCTATAGTACACTATGCTAGACAGATGCAATAGCTTTAAGTGGCGTTTTTTCAAAATGTTGTTTTTTGAACAGAAAATGTATATCTCCTTCATTTCTTGTCCAATCTTCAAATGTTTAGGAATTGTTCAGAGCAACATGGACATTCTTTAATGAAAAAAAATGTAAATAAAAAAAAACTTTATTTTGTAATTGATCAATTAGAAAAAAAATCCTTCGATTATTGCTTTGTCCATCGAGCAAGATAAGCTGTAAAAAAGTTTCAACTTGATAGGGTACATGCCATTTATGTTTTTAGATTTTAAATAGTTTTGTTTTAATTTTTTTGTTTGGCATCAAGGCTAATTAATTAGTTTATTTGTTATTATTTTATGAAACTTTTGCTTTTACCTAATAGAGCATTTGAAGATCTTTTCAAAAACATATAACTTGTTGGGTTTGTAACAACATCTTGTTTAATTTGGACTTATTTATCCGCACTATCAAAAAGTATTGATAGCACTAGTATTGTCGCCTTAAAAGGGAAAAAAGAGTAAGTAAAGTGATGCTCGAAATCTTAAAAACACTGATTAAAAAAGTGAAAATATCCTTCACCGGATAAGACAGTAGATTGATTGAGTTTCGCTTTCAGCAGCATGATCGTTACTTACTTCACAGTTCACAGTGTAGATTTTAACGACCTGTTTTAGCCTGATGCTGCGAGTTCGCTGTGGCAATAGCGATTTGCACGAGCTTTCGGAACACAGTGCCCTAGTCATGTGCTATCATAGCACACGTGTGCCCTAGTCATGTGCTATGACAGCACATAGCACACGTCATAGCACATGACTATGTGGGCACTGTGTTCCGAAAGCTCGTGCAATTCGCTATTGCCACAGCGAACTTGCAGCATCAGGCTAAAACAGATCGTTAAAATCTGCACTGTGAAGTAAGACAGTAGAGTTAGATGTTTTGGTAGTAGGCTATTCGACTAATAAAGAGATTAGCCGATGACCGAGGCGACTGCATTGTTTTTGTTGTCCTACGCATCAACAGATACAGAGGGCCATAATCGCAGTGTGGAACCAATCACTGATCTTTTTGGACTTAACGTCTCAACAACTAAGTGATCGATATTTCCCACAGACTTGATGCTGTGGTTATGCAAACGAAAATGTGATGGCATATTATTGGTAATATCGGCTGCATTGCCGAGTGATGAGAGCCCTGGAACGGCAATCGAAAGGGCGCCGGTTCGACACTGCTCAAGAGCATGCGGCTGTGTCTCCGGCAGGACACGGCAGGCATGCCTGAAGGTGGACACGAAGATTGGCTTCCTTGCCTTCTCGTCCACTTAATCTAAATCTTCAACCACCGTGTGTAAGCCTGGATACGACAAACAAATTGGTAATGAATCTACTACAATTTTGTCGTACTCTCACTGCTCTCCAGTGTGGACGGACCGTTACAGGGGCGTGCAGCGGTTTGTTTTCACATTCCATGTCTGCACCTGGTCGTGTTTAGGTCATACTCCCCCTCGTCGTCGTCGTGTGAGCGTCTGGGGCCGAGGATGTACAAGACATCTCTGCGGCTGCTTGGGCGGACCATAAATGGAGTTCTGAATGGAAGTCAACCGCCACCAGACTCTATTCGTTCATCCCCGACGCCGACACACGCCCCATCGGTCTAACACTACCAAGACAGGCATGGGTGCGCCTTAACCGTCTCCGTACGGGCGTCGGGCTTTTCCGTTCAACCATGCACCAATGGGGAATGGCCTCTTCCTCCTCCTGTGAATGTGGTGCCGAGGAACAGACCGCAGACCACATCATCAATGACTGCTCCATCTTCAAGCCACCTAACGGAGTGGAAGGTCTGCGTGTCATGGATGATGAAACCAAAGACTGGCTGCTCTCTAGTAGCCTTCCAGTGTAGTCCGGAAACATCGTGAATCTGGGGTGGTAAAAGGATATACTCCCCCTGATTCATGGTTAAACTTTCATGGTTGAGGATTTAGTCCTCCAGCTTGCGCATTAGAGCTCACTTATTTATTTTGCAATTTATCTGTTTAGGTATCTCCATCTTCTACATCCTCCTCAGACCGTGCGGATGTGGGTGGTGTTGACATTGCGACTGTTTCTCAACAGGATGTTCCTCCAGGAACCACCGGAGGAAGAGCAGTTAGCATCAGAGGAACCACCAACATCCTTGTCCTTTCAACGCTGCTGGCTTTAAGCTTGTTTGCGTTCCAAACTGATGTTTGAAGTGAATCATCACATTCACGGTCATGCATCACTTGGTCCTTTCTTCACTTATTATATTCAGAAATGTTTTCTATTTATGGTGACTTCGTTTATATGTTGTAATGTATTCGTACTTGATGTCTATTGCACAAAATCATCATTTTTTGATCCTTGCAGTTTGTATGCAATGCATGATGCATGCCAACATACTAATTTCTTATGCGACACAGTGCAACAGTACCAAGTTTTGTGCTGAACCAATAAGTTTTGACCGGAATCTTCTGATCTCATAACAAGCCCCGTCCGTGCTCATCTTGTGAGGCCAGTGTTGCCTGTTCCATGAAACACAATCAACTACAGTACCTTGGTGAGTTGCAGTGTGACACAAGCTCTTCAACGCATCATCGTTACTGCCTGGCAATGTTGTATGCTGCTAGTTTGCCTTCATCACAACAGTTCGAAAGGCTCAAAAACTGTTGTAGTGTTTATAATCAATGTTATACATTATTAATTTTTTTTACTGTGTTTGGCTATTTTTAGTTAAAGTTTGGCTACAGAATTATTTTGGGTCTGGCAATCCTGATTGATAAACCGGAGGTGGAGATTGTGATGGATAGTGTGTGTAATGGTTTCGTTTTAGATTTACCGTTTATTTATGATTCAAATAACTTATCATTCGAGTTTATTTCCAGTTGGTTTAAATTGGCACCTCACCAAAACCAAGGGTCATCTGAAAGAAGTTTTTTGATTTTCTCGCAAAAGATCCCGAGTTGTTTTTTAATTTTATTTTCTTTTCGAAAAATTTCTTTTCGAGGTCTTGTTTTGTTATCACATTATTTAATATTACACAAAGCCAGTCCCCTCTAACACTCCAGACTGCATTTAAAATTACACGTTTTTAATAGGATGTTGATTGTTATTAGGATTATGGTCGATTTTTAATGGGCTGTCCAATGTGCATCTTGTGCTTTTTTACCTTACATTGTGAAGCTTTTGTGGTTATTCGGGTTACAGACGTTAGGTAGCCTGCTACTATTGTAGTGTCATTTTCAGTCATGTAATTGTGACGTCACACGTCTCAACATTGTGCACGTGGTCTGCCGTTTGTTTGTTTCCGTCTTGAGACTATGCGTGGTGCATCCAGGAGGAGATCAGCAAAGTGAACCATCCCGGGAATGTGGGGGTAACAGCAGCCCTATTTCCAGCGAATCAAATTAAAAAAAAAGAACTTCACTTCTAAAAATCAACGTATCTTCATTGCTGGCGTAGTGGTACACAAAAGTTTCCGAATTAACTGTGAGCTAAATTTATCCATGTGTGTGCTCAAGGCTTTGTCTGTGATAAGTAGGGTCTCAATGCGTCTTGTTCTTTCCTGAATATTGCTTGTTTAACACAGTTCATGATTTAATCATTTTATTGACCAACATTGCAGCAAAAACAAAGTGCCCGGTCTGCAAATCTTTTTTGCATTATTCAACCCATTTTGTCACACGTTGACCAATCTAGAAAAGACTGGGCAAAAAATCAGAGATGGAAATGCCGTTGCGATGAGCTTTGACCTGACCCAACCCTATTACCTTAAGCTAAGATAACCACTTTTTAACATTTTCATTGTCATTCACCCACAACTTGTCGGAGGTCTACAAAAGCTTATTCTACAGGCTCATCTCGATTTGGTCACCACATTGTTCTTTCTGTGTCTGGTAGCTATGTTTTTGGTTACTTACCTGACAGAGGGTACAACTTACATTTTTGTTTTTTCGTACTGCAGACTGCATAATTTTCTAAGCAATTCTATGATGTCTTTCGCAATGAATCTTATGTGATATTGCAACTTGTTTTAAAGCAGTTGTAGAAGTTGTTTTAAATGATCTTCGCGGTGTACATTTTAATCAGTTAGTTTTATCTTTTCATTTGCTTGTGCTTTTCTCGATACTGAAGAAGCCGCATTTGCGGCCGCGAAAGCTTTATCAATTATAAGTTTTCGAACCTGATGGACTTTTTTTTGTGTAACATATGAATGAACAATTTTAAGTAGAACATAGGAGAGGGAGGGATGAGATGAACATCTTTTTGCTCGTCGCTTTTGCAAAAAAAAACGTTTGCTTTGATTTAAATGCATCAATCAATGACGAATGACAATGACAATCAATGACGTATCAATCAATCATCAATGACGTATTGCTTTAAAAAGTTTTAAAAAGGTGGAGTTAAAGCACCAGTGAATTAGCTTCATTTTAGAATGACTTATCACCTTGTCATTTTTATATTAATATTTATACGCGTGTTACTCAACCTACCCCACCAAAAGTTTTACGGGGTAAATTGAGCAATGACCTGGGGTAAGTTGAGCAATTCTATTAGGCTAAGTTGAAGCATTACCCTGTCCGTATGTTTTTATAATTGCAAGGCATTATGCTTTCAAACATAACATTGTTTTTTTCTCATCCAATGAAGCTGAAAACACAGATTCAACAGTTTCAATGTTAAATAAGCTAAGGTTGTTTCTTTTGGGGCCAGTTGAGCAACTGATCCAAGATAGCCTACTGGGCCTACTAGCATTGCATACTTTACCTCATCCTAATTTTTGCAATAAAAATAAAAATATTTAAAAAAAAACTACAAGTCTAACTAATCTAAACTTTTTATTGAATATCCTCACTATTTGGACCTACCAAAAAAAAACAGATTTGATTTACATAGTGTAACAATAAAATTATTCAATTTTTTGCTACAAAAAAAGTTGAAATTTTTGTCATAAACAACATAATTGTCTGCAGTTGTGAAATGTGATTCTCATCGAACATAACAAATACTGAAGTGACATCATGGGTGATATATTCAGGATAAAGAAAAAATAAATTCCGCCGACTCGTTCATCCAAAAACGGGGGTTGCTCATCATACCCCAGTTTCCCCTACTTGTGATCAGCTTCAACGGTTGGGGGATGAGGAAGACAACTATAGTTGATCATGTGGCGTTGGCATTATTGTGAATCGTGAAACTGTATTGTAAAACTATGTTATAGAGGTCTGGTGCGTTTCACGTCGCGCTGACCATAGTAAGATTTCTTGATTGGCGCTTTCTTGTTCACCGTCCATAGTTGGCTAGTGCAACAAGATGTGTTCCCTGCATTTGTCACCCCCTCTCTTGGTAATTTTTATTGGTTGAGAATGGTGCATTGCACTGCGCGGAAGAGTTTGTCAAGGGAATAAGGAAAAGCTGACGATTTCGGCAAACTGACCACTTCGGTTCAAAATTCAAAAAAATTTTGATTCCAGCTTCAAATCAAATTTCTTAAAGTTATTGGGACTTTCACTTTGATCTAGTTTGAATCTTCCGAAGGTGTGCATCTGCAAACACTTCTCTGTCAGGCTGAGTAGAACTATACTTCCATCAATCAACCACGTAATGGCATATAATTGTGTTGTAATAATGACAGCGAAATGCGAAACGCACGTTCTAAAATCGCAAGAAAATCACAGTGTCAATGGAATGAAATGAATTTTAAACCTTTACAAATCAAGACATTGTAATACACCAAAGTACTGAGCTAATCTACGTTATAAAGTGCAAAAAATAAGTAAGCACTTCTTGGCTTATGAATAAATCATTTGTCTCCGGGAGTACAAGGGGTGTTTCTCACCCATTAATGTCTTGTCTTGTTAAAAACATGAAATAAAACTTGTAGGATATGCTGATAACAACTCAAGATTATTACCCGGCCACCGAATCAATCCCAATAAAAGTGGACTGGTTTTCTAGCTGGGCATGATCTACATACAGGGGAACAAAATGCGCAGGTGGTTTTAAATTAAGCAACTAAAGATCGAAGTTCTTAACGAACTTGCGCAACGTAAATACAAACTGAAATTAAATATCTTAACTTAGGTTCAATTTTCTCAATCATAAAAGAAATTATATCAGCTTGATATTCTAAGCAAAGATGCTCAATTGAGGTTTCAAATGAACTCGAGGTCTCAAAGTGCTGTAGGCTAACATTGTGACATCACCATTTGGTCATAGGGTTACAATGAAAGTTCCTGATATTTTCTATTCAAAAAATGCGATTTGTGCCTTTACTTCCGGCGAAAGTTTGAGTAACTCTCGACACCCAATCCACGAAGTATGACGCTCTCGTGTAAACAGCAGGCTTCCGTTCCTCAACTCCACAACGCCCCCAGCTGTAGACCCCATGTAAAACGTAAAGACCGTTCGCTCGTGTGCAAAACAGCGGTCCACCTGTGAGGAAGTGCTCAGTTATACGAATCGCTTTTGTGTAACTCGAGTAGTGTCAGTTTTAGATTTCACACGAACCTAGTCACAATTAGTGAATCGCGCTTTGGCCCATGCAAACGTTTTTGTTAAACATCTTTTGTTAAAATTTTAATGCGTAGGCCTAATTGGTGCAAACTTAAAAGTTTAGAGTTTTTGTTGAAATATAATGTTGTGCTTGTGCCGCACACACAGACGATAGGATAGCCTACTAATGTGTGATTTAGTGGTATTATATCGCCAATAAATTGTGCAAGAGTGCTAATTTTTGTAAAGGGGCACGTCACATAACTGTGAAAGAATTTTAAAGCTTTCAGATAACTCTTCACCTGAATCTCCATCGCATGGGTCAGAGTTGAGGCCACCTGCGCACATCATGCAGGCTCTGACTGAGCAGTCTCTCCAGTTGGGAAGGTTACATTGCTCATTTGAAATCAAGGGAACGGTAACTTGCTTCATGACGTTTCCATATCCGGTTCCTGCAAATGAACGGGATATACAAAATAACTAAGTGGGATTTGGGACCATCAAACAGTGGTCCAAATGAGCGGTAGTCCGGTCAAACAAGGTTGACTGTATTATTTCTAAGAGCTTAGGTTGCTTATTTTGCTATGATAAAGCTTTAGTAGAGAGTTTGCTTTGTTAAACCATAGAGAAATAAAACAAAGTAACTTCAGCGGGTTTAACATGATGCTTTTCAATCTGGAGTGTCGTTAGTAGCCTATACAGTTACAGTGCAAAGTCAAATTTAGCTTACAATTTTCATTATATGTACGAGCAGTATATTGCAGATATGTAATTCCTGATGACACACGTAGCCTACGTGTCGAAAACGTTAGAGTATATTTTTAATTATGTTATATTTGTGTATGTAATACATCATGTTAAACCCGCTGAAGTTACTTTGTTTTATTTCTTTCTTTTGCTATGCTGTCCAAACGAAATTACAGTAGCCTATGCACTATGCAGCTTATTTCATCAACAATGCAGTAGCTTATTTTCCCAAAATATTGTAAATTTGGAGTGGTAGCCCATAATAACCAACCAACACGTGTTGTCACATCTTGTACAATGTCATTTATTAAAGAACAACTTTATAGCTTACTCCTAGCCCAACTAACAATTCCTAACCAATAGGTTTAGGCTACTGCTTGTAGGGTATTTTGTTAATGTAGACTATTGCTTTCAAAAAGACGAAACTACTGAATTTTGTAAGATAAGCTGGGTTAATTGTAATTTTTACCTCTAGTTTTTCCGAAGCCAAGAACTACGCAGTTTCTATTCGGTGTTGGGTACTCGTACTGCTGAGGCATAAGAGCCGGAAAGATGGTGGATGAAAATCTTGCTGGCCTGCATATGCATCAACATTGTTGTCAGCTTTTAAAGTTTGTAAACATTTTGAACAGAACTGGAGCTGTAGGTTATCTGAACGAACAGCTGAACACTAGAAGTAGGCCTAAGCACAGTTTTCGATTGGAAAGTGTGCAATCATTTTCGCTTTCCGTTGTAGCCTATGATGATGGATTGCTTTTGCATAAACATAATTTTGTGTGTGCAGAAGAGCTAATCATTAGGCTATATCATTTAAAAAACTCCAATTTTATTGTTTTCGCTATTCCAAAATGTGGAAAATATGGTTAAAATCGGGTTAGACACTTTTTAAGTTCTCATCAAGTTGAATGTCTGGTTGGGTTCCATGATTATTCTCGTGGAATAGACAATTGTCATTACAAAACATCAAAATGGTCAGTCCGCTGATTTCATAAGTCCAATATCGTCCAATTTTATTAAAAATGCATGTATTTTAGAAGTTGTCGATCACTGTTCAAGTAAAGGCAAAACTTACCACATCAACCGCAACAAAGCTACGTCGTTTAATCGCGGTAGGGATCGGCCAGCCTTGCATTGGTTGTGATGACAAACCACGTCGCGTACTGTGATGTCTTGCTGGCCGGGGTCTCGAAGAAACGGCCCCTTTCGGTACTTTCCCAAACTCACAAGAATTTCAGAATGTGGCCTGAAATTGGATAGTTTAGTTTTAGTTAAAGGGCAAAAGTATCTAAAAAAATACACATTATTATAATAATAAGTCCCATGCTTGATCCGGGTATGGTAAGATAAGGTTCTCATTATAACAAACCATCGGCACTAATGACCCTGAGTAGAAGTGAGCGATGTTTGTCAACAAGCAGCATAGCCTAAGCTGGAGTCGACCTAGGATTACATGATTGGAAAGCGAGCGTCTTACCCGCTGCGCCATCCCACCGCCAGAGTACAGTAGGTCATTACTGTAAATACCAATAAGATGTCCCTGTTTCCCGATGTAAGATTATACAGTAGATTCGACTCGGCAGGCTTAATTGTTTTAAAAATGGATTCCGAAGACGGCTGAAATGACTCTGGTAGAAAATGATTAAAAAAGATAACTTTAAAAAGTTTTGACTTTGAAAGGGAAATAAATTTCCTACCTTAGTCCATGGCAATATTCCAACGCACAGTGAGCTGCCGTGAGAACCCATCTATTGTTTATTAGTGTTCCTCCGCAGAAGTGGTTTCGATAAGGAAGCTTTGATAAATGAGCCACAGACGAACGAAGACTACCGGCCATTGTACCCCCCACAATCCGAGTCGTCGGTGCTGCCCGGTTTGCAAAATCTCGAAGCTCCTGGAACTCGCAGCACGGAGCTGTAGGATCGGCCCGGCAGCATGCGTCTGTAAGTGAAAAGATGACTTATGAACAAAAGTGTTAACAGGGGTGTCCAGGGGCTACTTTTGGACCCGGGATCGGAAGGATTTTAGGGGTCCGAGAACTTGATGAAACCGCCGCGTATTCTTTGAATATAGTACAATTTTCTTTGTAGTCTCTTGATTTGGGGCCTCAATATTTCATTGGTACAGGGCCTAAACTACCTCCCAACAAGCCTGGAAATCAACATTACATAAACTAAACGTTTAAACAATTGAAACATTACCAAACTATAGTCACCTATTTAAAAATGACAAATAATGGACAACCAATAAACGACAAGTACACGCGGGATGTAGTAGAGTTATGAGCACATCAGTGGATTTTTATCTTTTAACTGCACCTAAAATTTCAATAAATTGGTTCTACCGTAGTGTATTTCTAATATACATGCACACTGTGTCTAATGTGACCCTCTTATTAACCCCAAAATGTAAATTTTCCATGACGTAATTTGCCCTTCAGGACTTTGAAGTTACAATTTTGTTTATTTGCCGTCGCTACAGATTTTGTCATGCATTATTTTTCCTTCATCCACTTATATCAGATAATTTAAAATCACCGAAACTGTTGGTTGCTAATATGCAAATGACTGGCACTGAAAGGTATCACCCAGTCCAAGCGGTATTCAAACAGCACTTTTTGTTATACAAGATTCAAAATGTTTTGCTTCAATTAATATGATACTCTCTAATACACGGAATAAGAATGTTGCAGGCAGTAGTGTTGACAGGGGGCCCAGGGACTTGAAGTTCTTGGGATAAAATGCCTTTTTCTTAAAAGTATCTCTATTCGGGGCCCGAGTATCTCATTGGTACCGGCCCAAATTATCCTCCCAACTGACCTGGTTGCAGGAACAAATCCAAATTAATATTTTCTAAGATCACTAAACGGCTTTTGAAACCTTTTGGCAGATCAATGTTCATGAATTTCTTTTACAATAAGAATTAAATTTTAGCTTCAAAATATATACAAAAGTTGTTTACTCATTTTATGAATGTTTAGATTTAAAATGTACTTTTAATTGATTTTCTTTCACCTTTAGGCCTATTGCTCTGGATCATTTAAATGTAAGTTACAAGAAACCGAACTGCCACTTGTATTGGCGTAAAATCGTTAATTTGGATCAATTCAAGATGTAGAAAGTGAAAGCATAATATTTTAAAGATATTTTCTTTTGTGCACAAATAGCCTAGACTACACAGCAAACATAGGAACGTATATAAGTTATTAAATAAAAGCTGTAGGCCTACATAATAAAAGAAATTAAGGGAGTAAAATGCGATAACTCGCATGCTTGTTTGCAAGGGTTTTCAGAGTAGAAAAGCAAATTATAAAAATAGAATACATTTTTATAGCTTGGCTGGACGTTGTTTGATATGTCATTTCACGTGAACACAATATGTCACGTGAGCGTGATATACCATGAGTCATATCTCATGTGAGCATAAACGCCAGGTTATGAGTGGCATTCAAACAACAAATGGATATTAAGCATTATTGTCTCCATTTATGTTTTCATGTTTACAATCTAAAAATAATTCCATGCAGTCATCGGACTCTTTTTATCGCTCTGATTAGTTTCTTCACTATTGCCATTCTTTATATGCAAATTAGTCGTCGCTTCTGACATAAGTATTGTGTTTTTGTTTGTTTATTGTGCTATAGGCTATGCACTGTCGTAGCCTGAAACAAACCAAAAAATAACTTGCAACCTACATTGTTTCAACGTAAATTTAATCAAAATGGTATCGCAACAAATTAATCAAATTTCGTTTGTCTTCTGCAGTGACTATCGCCAGCGTAGCCTACTACCCATCCGACAACATTTCAAAAAATTTTGTGGTTTATGATAAAACCCTGCAAGAATGGAATTAGATAAAAGTAACAAGCTTAAAGAAGAGAAAAAGGAATATGCAGTTTCTCAATAAAAATGACGTCCTGTAAACATGGCTTTTTACCAAGAATGAAGAGAAACTCATTGAATTTGAGCTTATAATTGCAAAAAAAGTTGTAACTTTTAAGTAACCCGATGAGTCACCCTTGGAATTATAACGACTTAGAAATAACAATTTATAACTATACTAATTGTAGTTATTGTATATATAGGATTGTATAATATAAATTATATCAAATTCAGTTACTAGTCTGTAAAACCCCTTGGAATAAGTTTTTTTTTCAAATAGAAC
Source organism: Aplidium turbinatum (assembly GCF_918807975.1). Classification (NCBI taxonomy): domain Eukaryota; kingdom Metazoa; phylum Chordata; class Ascidiacea; order Aplousobranchia; family Polyclinidae; genus Aplidium; species Aplidium turbinatum. The sequence continues at coordinate 24,784,326 of NC_137480.1, forward strand.
AAGAGTGAAACAACCTGTAAAGAGTCCTAGAGACTAGTAGTTACATTTGATGTAGTTTGCTCTGCTTGGCATCTTTGCTTGATATTGATTACTTTTTTGTAGTAAGTTATTAATAGTAGGCTACTATTTATTGTTTAATATAAATTATATAAAACTTATTATACTGTAATAAGTTAGAAATAATTAGGCCTACATGCTAACTATGCAATACAAACTATAACTGTTACCTTTGTCGTCAAGTTCACAAACAGGCGGAGGAGGAGGCAACTTGCTCTCTTGCTGTCTCTTCAATTGTTCTAGGAGTAAAATCGCTATGAACTCTTCAAACGTCTGACGGGGTGAGGAAGACGGCAAGGGAGCTTGTGAAGGAGATTGAGAAATAGATCTCGGAGGAGTCCGAGATGGATTCCTTTCTGTGGCAGACAGAAATGTTAAAACAAAGAATCAAACTATGGTAACAGCTAAAAGATGAGCATTGACCAACACAACTAATTGTGTTCACTGTAGTAGCGTTGACAAAGAGTTCAGGAAGTAGGCTAGTTTCTGACCCAACCAAACATGATTTTAAGGACTAGAAGTAACCCTTTTAAAAGATCCGTAAAGTGACAGACAACGCCGCGTAGGCTACTTTTTGGCTGTTGTGCGTTTGAATCTAGTTTGACAATTTTTGTTTTTTGAACGAAATGCATCTTTTCTCTAAGACAAGAACTATTATTTTTCTCTTTGTAGCCTATGTTTTTCTTTTTGCAGAGGTGTCCTATTTAAGGGATTTGGGCATATCATCAGTACAGGGCAAAAATTATTCGCTGAACTGTCCTAGTTCTATGTAGGCTACAGGCTTCTGTGCAAAACCTCAAGCATCGCAAAACATAACGGTTTTTAAGCCAGGAAAATTGATGAGAGGTAGAAAATAGACATTAAAATCGCAAACACCATTCCGAAGTTGATGCTGTGATAGTAACTATTTTAGTGCAGAGTATTTTGACCATTAATGATGCCACGAAATTCTTCATCTTTTCTTCTAGAAAGTTCTACAAACGGTTACAAACTGCAACTCTGCATTAACTAGGTCTACTGAACAAAGCAATAAGAAGGGATAGTGACTGATTGGCATTGTGCTTATTGGCTCACCGAATAAAGGAACGTTCGAACTTTCTTGAATGAATCTACCGCTAGGTGGTCGAATGGTAAAAGAAGGAAAAGGGTTTGCCTGAAAGATAAGATCGAAAGACATACATGAGCAGTCCAATTTATTTTCCTTCAATATTTCAAAATTAAACTGCTGTTCATATACAAGGAAAATTATAGCAACTTACTTGTTGCGAAGTCGTCTTCACAGCAGTTGTCGTTCTTTTTGTGGTTGCAGGAGGTGTAGTGGTTGTTGCAAGTGTTGTAGTTGAAGGAACCGTGGTTGTTGCAGCTGATCGTCTTGGAAATAAGATTTTTTGAGTCAGAATTCGGCTTGTAGTCATGGCAATCTTGATGGTATATGGTGCCTCAGGGCTGCCAGTGGTCGTGAGGTAGCCACTGACATTCTTTTGCAATTTCTCTTTTTCAACATTCGTAAGAAGCAGTTGCTCATCCCTTGTGTACGAGCTTTTGTTTTTCCCTGCAACATTAAGCGAAGTTGGAGGATTCAAGACGTTTGTATTAGACACGGTGGATAAATTCACTGTTTTTTTTGGGGTTGTTGAAATTAAGTAAGGAACTTTACTTGAAATAAAGAAGAGACTGGTTCCTATTTGAATTAAAAAGTGAAAATTCATAGACTGAACGTTATAATTTTCGATGTAGAGTTTTGAAATAGACATTAAGGAATTAAAAAACATATGATTTGAATTAAATGAAGGTCACTGAAATTTGTTTCGGTAGAATCGCAATAACAGATCAAGAATCGTTACCACTGTGTTATTCAATTTTACATCTGTCTCAACAAAGATAATTATGGTCTAGTTTCCGCAATGGCGGTTTTACAGTTGTTTTTAATCACAATAGCCGGGTTTTAAGAAGGTTATTTTAGTTTTTTTTTGCGTTCTGAAAGAGATAATAGGTTTAAGCGTTATTCAAAGATTCCAAAGGCGATTTGTTCTTTATTTCTAACAGTTAGTTCTCGGGTTCTCAAAAGAGAATAAAGAGTTCTTTGATAAAATTTTAATCTAGTAGAGTAAATGTTGTAACGCAAGAAATATAATAGTGATACACGTGGTTGCTGATTTATTGTTTTGTGACAGGTCAACCTTTTGTTTCATTTAACAAATGTTAAAATTCGACTGAAATTTGGAATGTTAAAACATCATAAATTTTCAACATATTTTACCCGATAATACAATAGTTAAATAATACTAATAACAGCATTTATAGAGCACCAGCACATCCACAGTGCAAACTATGTTCCTGAGCATAAGTTCTGAACATCGACTACTATAGGTTTTCAAATCCACTTTAAATTTGAACTATACTCAGGGGCGAGTTTAACTGATGGGGGGCCCGGGGCACTATTAAACCTACTAATAAGCCTACCTGGAAGTTTTTCTTCGTGGTTAGAGCCTGTATTAGTAGCACTGACCACTTTACTGGCAACACTGGTTGTTGTAACTTCTTGGGAATGGTGGACAAGGGAAACAACAGCCTCCGGACTTGAGTTTGGTCTTGACTGTTTTTTTGGTGGATTTCTGTCGAAAAGAGGAAGCGGAGAGTTAAGTTTGAGGAAACCTCAGTTGAGTTTGCGGTTCCTGATAGTGGGTGCTTGATACGGTTGCAAGACATCCACTAAAAACCAAAGGATCACACACACCTAGTGATTGTAGCCTATTTGTGGACCCGCAAAATAAAATTTTGGTTGAACAACAAACATGTCACATCGGCAACGACTGGCACTCTGCAAATTTTAAATTTAGACAATAACCGCTGAAATTTACCAAATATTAAGTCTAAGACAGCAGGAAAATCACCGGTTGGTAACCAAGCTGCGGTTTGGTTTATCTTTTGTAATCAATTTCCTTCACGATTGATGCAATTTACCCCAGGAGTAAATTTCTCCTGAGGAGAACATTTGAGCTAAGGTACCTGCAGCTAATAAGGCCCGCTAATTTTCAAACCTCAATGTTTTTCTAAATACTGCATAGTTTTGAACGAAACTTGGTCTACGGATACTTTGGGTCTATCTAAACAACATATCTGTGAAACAAGCTTTTAAGCAAAAGGAGTTGTGAAATATTAAAAAAATAAAAAAATCTTAAGCGGGCCTCATTAGATGCATGCGTTGTGAATAAGGCCCAGTTTGAATTTGCACCAAAAGTGATAGAAAAGATGTGATTTTCAAAAGTGATTTTCACAATAACAACACCACAAAACAACTTCTAATCGGCAACATAGGCACAGAACTAATAAGTAAATACACAGAGACAACTATTCCCTCCTTTCCCATGCTCCATTTTTTTCAAAGCGACATGGTGTTTTTAGATGTGGTAGGGATACTAAAGTATTTTGATACTGAAATTATGATATTGCCATAGCAATAACAAATTGGATTAATGGTGTAACAAGAATTTTTTGGGTTACCGGTACTCAAGTCTTTAACCGTCACTTTTTTAACTAAGGGTGCACAACGGTACAATTTTCCTACCCAATGTGCCCATGAGCCTTATTACCAACATTAGCCTAGTCGTGATCATCATTATCAGTCTTGCTTTAATTAGAAAAAAAGTTAAATTTATTGGTTTTACTGCATCAGTATGCACATATCTTTCACATAAAATGCAAAAACACGGAAGTCAAAGCAGTTCGTTAACTGCAGAGCAGTCTAAAATATGTAAAAATTAAGAAAACCACTCAATTTCAGTCCCCCAAAACTTCTACTTTCCGTAACTCAAGAAGTTGTAAACTTTAGGCTGTGAAACTTTACCAGTCAGTCTCAATTCACCATGGCAGCAACCAGAGATTTCACTTTTGTTTAAAAGATTTGTAACAACGGAGATCTCGGGGGGTGGGCCTTACTACCGGCCGGGCTTTATTAGCTGCAGATGCCGTATAGGTTATGCCGATGGCATTTGAAGATTTTGGAAAGCTTTAGAACAGAAAATGTAGGACGATAGCAAATCTAAATAAGACGATTCGCTTTTTAGTTTTTACTTTTGCATGGATTTTGATTGCAGTGCACTGTAAGACCAATTTACCACAAGTGACCATGAGACCGAAGATGATCAATTGATTATGGCGGCCCAAACCACATAACATTTTATTTGAAAATTTTGGTTGAGAAAACCTCATTGACTAGTCAAGGCGAATTATTACATCCTTTTCCCCCAGTTAAGACAAGATGTTAATATCTTAATTATACGATTTATCTAAAGGTCAGAGAAAATTTTCGAAAGCGACACACTGCAAAAAAATCAAATATTGTACTCACTTGTTTTCATGCAAAGATATTTGTAGCAAGGAAGGAGGTGTTATTGGTTTGGACTTGAAAGGTGTAGGTCGAGGACGACTAGAAAGAGTATATTATGTTGAAAAGTCAATAAACAATTTTGAAATTACGAGTTTAAATTTGGGGTTCTTGCATTGCTTTATATATTTTTTACTGTCGTTCAGAAATTGACGACTCTCTAAACACTAATTAACTTTCAACCAGTTGTTTTTTAATAATTATTGTCATGTCTTTAACTTAAGTTTTGTTTTAGACCAATTGATTTTTGTAATTTTCATGTACCGTTTGCTATTGTATACGCCATGTGATTTGAAGAAGTGCAAATGTCGTCTTTGTCTATTCCTCAACTGTATCAAATTTTTTGAAGATAAAGCCATTTCCTTACTTGATTCGATTAAATTCTCCTCCTCTTGAGCTTAATCTTGGAGGAACTACTCTTAGAGTCTCCGTATGATGATGAAGAGCAGTTGTTGTTTCAGGAAGAACCGATGGTGAAGTAGTAGAAGAGGATGGTGGATTAGAAAGAGCTGATGTTGATGCAGTCGAAACAAAAGTTGATGTTGGTTTAACAACTATAAGAAGCAACAAAAACAGAATGTGTCACAGAAAACTAAATCTTAATTTTTGCTATCCTAATGTAATAATGTCATCTCGTAACACATACATCAGATAACACCAGACCCATGACTTATTGGTTTACCACACGAATTGCCTCGGCTAACTCAGTGGTCAATGAAGTTTAATTGACTCTAATTTTACCAAGGCAGATTGCGTGGTAAACCATTATGCTGTGTTGCCTTGAACGGTTTGACCACTATTTTGCGATTTTCAGATGTTTTATACTCAATTTAAAGAGCTTCATGGTCGATCGTTTCTTTAGTTTTAACGAGAAGGGTGATAGAAACAACTTACCATTTTTTTCTGTTTTGTAGCATGCTTTACCAGCGGGAGTTGTATGAAGACAGCATCCGATGAACACGCAAAAGAAGTCCGGCAAATACAACTCTCTAGTACTACATGGTGTCGTCATTGTTCCTCTGCACTCTCCCGAAGCAGATGCCCCTGCATGTATTTGTGTGATCAAAAGTACGAAATCTAAGAAGATTATTCGAACATTGCAAACACCGCTCGAATATGGGGTTGGAAGCTTCAGCTATTTGTGACTGCGACATGGACAGAGCACATCATTCCCAAACGGGTTTCGTGGTCTACGTGATTCAAATGACTAAATAACACAATGGCTCCTCTATAATATCATAAAACATAACACAATGGCTGCTCTGTCTTTGATCCTCTACCACTTTCTTAAGGGTGGTAAAAGATGAACCCTGTGACTATTGGACTGGTGAAAAACGCCAGTTAATTCAGAGCACGCACCCTACAAGAGTGACTTTTAATGTTTTGGAACTTTGAGTTCTGAGAAGTTTTTAAAAACCCATCATGTATTTTAAAATAGAACACTACATTTAACATAATAAAAACAAAAAACGTAAAGGTTTTTATTATGTTAAATGCCCGGGTTAAATGTAGTGTTGTTGCTGGGTTACGTCTGTTTATGGTTTAAAAAAGTTAACTCTCTAGGCTACCCAAATTGTATTTAAAATAGAAATAAAACAATCGAAAAAGACTTTGTTCGTCAATTTTAATGACATGCGAATGAAAGGATTGATTTAGGTCAGGGGTGGGGAACCTTTTTAGTATTGCGGGCCACATAAAATGAGAAATAACACAGGCGGGCCACTAAAATTTCGAAATTTTATTTACAGATAAAAAATGCAGCGAAGTAGACAATGATTTATTTCACTTTCACAGCTAGTGGGATTTCTGAAAGTTTTTATTTTTGGTGAGTCGTGTGATGTCTGCTGACACGGAAGATGTTGCAACTCTTAACTACATCTCCACGTTTTTATCAGTCAGTCTGGAGCGAAGCCGACTTTTTGTTAGATTCAATTTGGAAAAAAACTGCTCGCAACGGTAGGTGCTTCCAAACAGAGACACATGTGTCAAAGCATGTTTCCGCATGACTGGAAAATCATCAGCATTTATGTAGCGTTGATAAAAGTTGAGCAGTGGAATATTTTGGTACATCGCTTTCAACGTACCGTCACTCTGTGAGCTCTACTATTTCATGTTGGAAGTTACTAGGAACATCAGTTGCAACCACATTGAAAGGAGAGGCAAAAATATCTAACTCCATTTCTTTACTCTTTATGTCCAAAAATCTTGCATTAAATGTCTCCATAAGATTGACACATACATAGGCAATGGGTAGCCTATATTTGGCTGTTGTAGAAAGCTTTTGCTCTTGCAAGGTAGGAAAATGTGCGGTGTTATTGTTTTCAAGTTGTACTTTCCACAGGTAATTTAGCTTCAAATGATTTCACTTTTGCAAAAGAAAAAAAAAAAAATTTACGAAGTTTTGACGCGGGCCACATAGAACAGTTACGCGGGCCGCATTCGGCCCGCGGGCCGCAGGTTCCCCACCCCTGATTTAGGTGATCAAAAAATTTAACTCCAAGAATGTCTACTTGAGGTACGGACAATCACAAATGTTTTGATTTACCGCGTTTTAAAACCAAACAAGAAACACTTTGAACAACATATTTGATTATGATGGTTTGGTAAGACAAAAGAATAAGGTTTATTGCGATCGTTCACAAATATGTGAGATATCGAAAATCAACCAACAATTAAAGTTTTTCAAGAGACTGAATTTTGAACATAACAAATTTCTTTTCCTTATAAGTATAGTTAGAGCTTCATACAAAAATGAAACGCTTGAGGCCAGCAGAAAGTTAAAAGTACATTGCCCTGTGTTATGTTAATCAAAATTTTGTGATATCTTGGTCTTTGTTCACATAGAGATGATGAATAAGCATATGAAGTTTTCCCAAACATGGAGCGTCAAATACTCAGGAAAATAATCGAATAATTCAAATTTTGGTGAGTTTGCAATAAATGTGTGAGTTTGTTGGCTGAAATCGTCAGAACCTACAAACAAAAATTGGTTCGCTACAGACAACTGCGAATTATATCACGCAGATAGAATCATTTGATGCTGAGGCCACGTTACGTCTTATCTGACCTTCTTCAAATATAATAATTAAATTAACAACTCAATGATAAGACAATTCTTGTTTAGGTTCACCATCGAACACGTGGTTTGGTGTTTAACAAGAACACGACTGCGTGCTCTCGAGCGGTGTTGAACTGACGTCCTTTCGAGAGCACTGTGCAAGTGCTGTCACTTCTCAGTTATGCAGTCGACGAAGTGTTTGTGACGTCATGGTAGGTTAGCGGAAACGTTGTTCAGTTTTAATGAAGTTGAGATCAAGATTCTTACATTGTTTTGTTTCGAAGAAGCGCGTGTCAGACTAGAGGTGGATCTGCGCCCAGCACCGCCCGGTGCCGCGATAGGCGTTACCATTGTGCGGTGAGAAAGCGGTTACAAAACTGTTATGACGACATAATGAGCACCGGTTTGTCACTCGTATATTTTTACATACAACTTGATCTTTTACGCTGACTTCATATTTCTTTATTACAAATTTTATGGATCAAAAACAACAATCTCCTCGACTCCCGTCAAAACAAACAGCTGCCCTATCTTATAATTCTGTTCATCTGTATAATGTCATTCAACGTAGATGCAATCTGTTTATTGCGACACATGACGCTTTTGAATTATCTGTCGACAATAGAAAGCTGATGCCAAGATATTGCTCATCCAATTAAAGAAACTAAACTCTCACATAAACAAAATTAAGCGAGATATTTGAGGAAAATCGCTTGTAAATAAAGGGAGCTTTTTTTATCACAGAATCAAAACAAAATTAAGGAGCAGTTTGTGAAAAACTGTTGTTTGTAAAAGCAAACGCTGCCGACCATCGGCAGCACTTCTTGTTCAAAACGTGATTTGATGCTTCAACTAAAAGGTAATAGTTTCATACAGATGGACCACCCTCTGCCAATGATGTAATAGAGGTACAGAGGGTAAGCTACTTTTAGACCCTTGTCTGGGATAAATTTCAGGGACATAAATCTTTCTAAGGGCATTACAAACAATTTGTTCTGCTATTTGTTTACTTTTTTTTATATTGTTGAAAAAAGTCAAAAAGTAAGAAGGTAATTAGTCAGTTTCACTTTCTTTGAAAAGAAAGATCTCTCTGAAGGTAGTTTCCTGCTCACTACCGAGCTTCCGGAAATAAGATTATGTTCTTATCAACACTAACCCTTCGGCACAAACTAATCTCCGAAACATTTGCTAGCCGAGGGACACAGAATATGAGATTAAGCCAATTTACTGCTTTTTATTCGATATTTAGGCCACCTAGCAACCTTATTCGGTAGCCACCAGAAGCACAAAATTTGCCGGCTGTTCAACTTTTACCACCAAATTCAAATTGTTAAAAATTAAAAGATTCTAACTTCTGTTTCAAATGCTTCTGAAGAGGGTTTAATAAACCCTGAAAACATAAGTAAACAATTCGCTTAAAATCGTGTCATGCTCTGCTGAATCGATCTTGTCAACAATGGGAAGAGGTGTATAAGCAACGTCGACGAAATTGCATCTTCGTTATCCTGAAGTCCAATCAAGTCAATTGATCGTCAATTGCTCATTCAATGTCAAGTTGTGTGTTCATCGTTATTTTTTTCGGTTTGTTTCCTCCTGGTCAAGGTTACTTTCAATTGTCTACTCTTTGTGATGCTGCATGTTTACTGTTCACACTCTTTGTCCAGTTGAATGCCCATTGTCACTTCTTGTAGGCTGCCATTGTAAGTGTCTATTCATTTGTCAACTTGAATGAAATCTGTTTTTGAGCTCATTTAACAATTTCGAGGTAAGAAGATTAGAAATTTCTATATTCACAAACAGAGATAGTCATCCCTAAACAGTAAATCAAACGTGCTTTACATTGGTTTAACGTCTGCAGACGTTGAAGTGAATTTGCAGTCGAGGTCGCCACTTCTCTCAAATATGAGATCATGAATGACAAATTACCTTCTTAGTGACTTTTGTTATCGTGTAAAATCAGTAAGATTAGCCTTTGGAAAGATTAGCGGCATTTTCCGCAGAAAATAGACATATTAACATCATCTTGGCGATACCATTTACTGATTCTAGATATTTCTTAAAATTACTTATTTCAGTTCTTCAATATTCAAATGATTCATTTAAATATTGCATAATTGATATTATCAAATTTGCTTGAAATTGTCCCAAAAAATAAGAGTACGTAGAATGCTTAGATTTGTGTGAACAAGGTGTAGCAGTGAGTGAACAGTCAAACTGAATTCTGACCCAAACGGAATCTTTGTACATTTTGTACATTAACTTTTTGTACATTTATTTCAAAGAAGCAAGGAGTTTGAAAGCAATTTTTGTTTCAGCAAAATTCTTCACTGCGTAACTTAAACTAATAAAAAACATAACCAAGATGGAGTTGATTTACGTCGAAACAAAGTTTGTTTCGAGCATCTCCATTTGTTAACGCGTTGGTTTTCTGATCAATTTTAAAGCTGTGGTTTAATTCCTTCTAAAAATACGATAATAATAATGTTACAGGTTTATTTATTGTCGCTCTAGAACTGCTTAGGTCTTTTAGTGACAGGGCTCATTTTTAATTTCATATCAGGTTTGCGATGTTATCGCATTATTACCCGACGTATCCTCACTGAGTTGTGCAAGAAAGAACACAATCGGTACCGTTTTTGAAGTCTTTGGTATGACCCGACCTGGAGTCGATCTCCGATCTACCAGCACCAGAGCCGAAGGCGAAACCACTCGGCCACTGAGCTGGTCTAAAAACGCTAAACACTGCTATAGTGACGTAATAACCACGCTTCACTGAAGCACCGCATGTGAAGACGCCCTGCGGGGATTGTTACGTCACATTACATCAACCATCTTGCATCGAGATTTTGATGAAGATGTGATGTAGGTAGCTCAGCACATTGTTGACATTATTATGACATCATTAGACGTTGAAACAATACAAAACCGACAACATGAACCTGAGTGGATGTCAGCTTAACCCAGACTGCAAAATCCGCAAAAAAAATCGCAGACGTTGAATCAATGTAAAAACAACTGATTTAACGTAAAAACAACTGATTTAACTGTCTGGGGAAATTCACAAAGTTGAAATATTTCAAGCATTTTTTATAAATAGCAAAATGTCCAGCAAAGTGCAAGTTCATGTCTTATGACGGACAGCTATGTACGATGAACTACGATATCAATTGCTCTATCACCACCAGGGACGTTGAGAGGATAGTTTGGGCCCGGTACCATTGATGTTATCGGGCCCAAATTAAGACACTAAGAAATATCCAAAAAGTACACGATGGTTTCTTTAAGTTCCTGGGCCTCTTGAAAAGGTTGCTGGCTCCTAATTTCATCTCGGTCCTGGTTCCATAAGTACCCCTCTGGAGTCTGGACCCCCTGTCAATGGTAGGCCTACTGGTCACCACAGTTTTTCACTGCTTCTGTATTTTGCGTCACGTGGAATTTTAAAATAAATTTTCAAATTCACCAAGCCACTCGCCTACTGAAAAACAAACCGAGGAAACTACATAGCACGGCGGTAGTCATCACTCATCATCACATAAAGTTTTTAACTTATAGTAATAATGTGTGTGTTTTATATAACGCTGTATCCATCGCAGAATGCACTGCTCCTCAGCGCTTTACAAGCAGACTGTGTCAACTTGCAACCAAAGACTTGCTGCTTTGAGCAGCTTTCTAGCGTCGTCCGGGAACCTCGTGAATCAGGGGTGGTAAAAGGAAAGATTTTCTGTCCCAGAGGCTCACACGACGCAGAAGAAAAACCCAGCTTGCAAAATAACCCTTTTTACATTGGAAGTCGACACATTGCCAATAAAAGAGGTTCCATGGTGCAAGAAAAAGCCGGTTTGCCATCTGGCTGCAAAAAAAAATCTTTTGCATGATGTTGTTTCTAAATAGATTTGCACAAAAAATGTATCAGAAACATCTCATTGCCTCGAACGAAAGCTCAATTATTATATTATGAAGCTAACAAGAATTTTATTGAGGTTGTCTCAGTGACTCTATCTGAGCGAAATTAGTTTTAAAAAGCCAATAAAGTGCTAAAAGTGACAAAAGAGAATGAAATATTTGCTGAATTAGGCTTTTAACATTCATGAAAAATGTATTACCAGTGTAAGAAAAAACGGCACTCCTCAAGTTCTGCTTTACTTTCACATCACTATAACTTAGATTGAGTTCACAAAATTTTGGTTCTAATTATCGCCACTGCAACAAACAATTCATCAAAGTGTAGATTGTCCTCGCAAGCATACCATTTTCTCCGGTCATTAAACACGATTGAACAGACAATCCAACTTTATACACTAATTGTTTAACTGCATTCTCATGTTTAACTGTTCTCATGTTCTCATGTTTAACTGCACTTAACTGCATTCTTATTGTACTCAATCAGATTCTGATGAAACAACAGCTTTCACCACTTCTTTCATTGATAGATTGATACACCGTTTACTGCAGCTGGAAGGCTACTTTTTTACGTTTGGACACTCCAATGACAAAAACCAAAGCAATTTTCTTTCAAGCATATTTTTATTATTGTTTCAAAAAGCACGTTTGAATTTTGTTTCATGACATTTTCCTCATATTGGTACCAATAAGGCTTCACACACAGATATCCGCTGTGCCTAACCTTAAATTTGGCCATAGCAAATTGCAAGCGCTTCAGTTTTTGTTAAACGAGAACATTTGATTTTTCTTGGAAAACTGTTGAGTGTTTTCTGGAACAATATGTTTGTAATTTTTAAGCGACCTTTGCCAAAACTTCAGCAAGATTGAAACTATGGAAATAAATCACGTCACGCGGCGAGGTAAATCCCCTTCTGAAAGAATGCTTCAAAAAGCACGACCTGCAGCACAATGTCCATTGAATAGCACATGAATATAAATAACCGGCAAGCAATGTGGTTTCAACCAATTTCCGGATCTTTGTAAGAAATTCTTTACCACACCTAAAAAGTTCGACCATACCTTGATTCATGTCTATTAATACCCGCAGCATAATCAGTGCATCACGACTTCAGTATTATCAAATTACAAGCAACGAGTGACCGACTCGTGCTTTGTGACGTAACAATGAGCTTACTGTGTCCATCTGCGTGATCTAGCAGCCACAACCCAATTAAATGTCGGCTGCAAACAAGCAAGGTTGTAATGTTGGAATGGAGTAGATGGCAGGGCCGTATTAACCGCTCTCGTACTTCTCGGCCGAGGGGGCTCACGGCCGTTTAGGGGACATTCATTTTTAATCTGTCCAACGTTTTTTTGGTGATTTAAAAAGAAAGAAGATGGAAATACTGCTGCAAAAGCCCAATATTCATTAAATTACATAACGCAAGGGCATTTTAACCCTTCCTCATCCTGTACTCCCGGACAGCGAAGGATCTACAAAAAGGGGCAATGATTGTTTAATAAAGCAAAAATTGTGGCAGAAACTAGACAATGTGAAAGTTGAGGTCCAAAAGTGAGATAGGGGGTCGGGGATCCTAAAAAAATGTTGACAAATTTTAATTTGCCTTAGTCACTTTTTTGTGTATTTGTTGCCCAACACTAGATTTTTGTTTGGTTGATGACCTATAAACTAGAAACTGGGTCAACATGTTTTACCTCTCACATTTAACGTTTTGTAAAAAATTTAGATCAACAAACTTCGTGCTTTTGCAAGTTGAAAATCACACTTTAGTTAAAAAATTTATTTATTGTCTGTGGTGTTGCAGAATTGGCCTTCTCTCCCAAAATTATATCAAAAAAATTTTTAGAGCGAAAAGAATGTGACATAGCAGCGTAGCGACGATTTTTGTGCCACTAAGCGTGTGGCACGACAGGGATTTCATGCTGATCTGAGAATTTTAATCTGCGGATAATCTTTTCGTGTAACCGCGAAATTTAAACGAGATAAAACATAATAGCACTTGGCAAAATCTTAAAAACTTGGCCATATATTTATAAAATCTTAAATCAGTTTTTTGAAGTTACTTAAACAAAATAGCCACAAAAATTGCATGTGATCGTAATCTTGATAAGAACTTTTATAACATTACAATAATTTTGGCTCAGCATTTTTTCGTCCTTCGCCTTGCCACGAAAATAAACTCTACAATTTTCTTCTTCTAACGATATTAGAAAATGTCAAAGCAATCTTCAAGCCCCCACCTTTTGTGACGTAACAACAGCAGAGAAATAAGGCAAAGATGCAAGAGATCCTGATCACTGAAGTCATCATTTGTCGTTTGTGTTTTCGAGCAACTGAAACAAATGGAGATGAATGTAACAAGTGATCTAGCAGACAGAAAAATCTGTCATTTTTACATTGACGGATTTTGCTGTCTCAGGTAAAGTTGGATGCTATGAATGTCACAGACAGTTACAATGTTGATTGATTAGAACTTGTAAGAAACAAATAAATATTGTGATCAATGATGATAATGATGACGCTAGTGATAACTAATGAAAAAAGCAAATAAATTTCAAAACAAACTAAGGCTATTTCTGTTTCTTTGTGTAGCCTATGTACAAATTGTAGCCTGTACAGTGCACTGTACATGGCAGTATTTAGGAATGATTTTATTATGGCCACCATGTAGTGATGTAGTATAAATCACCACAGTTACACAAAAAAATAAAAAAGTTATATATCTTGTTCAAAATATCATACCCTGCATTTACTTATCATCCTTGACAGAACCCACTAATAAGTTATGCGGTAGCGATTGGTAATTTGATTCGTTTATCAACAACCCAAAGACACTTGAAAATTTTTAAATGCTTGGTTTTGGCCATTTTATATCTATGGCCCTTTTGCTGATATGGCCCAAGGGTTCAATTGTCTTGGAAATTCTTAACAGTAGGAACGAGAAGGTAAATGCTCAGACCGATTCCGCCAAATCTGAAGAAGGGCCCACCATGCCAATAGCTGCAACTGATTGCTTCAAAAGCAAAGTCTCTCCACAGGTTTACAAAAGAGACTCAAGGAAGTGAAATCGAAGATACAAGCATTGTCAGCTTGAAAAAGCCAGAGAGTTCATGAACTAGAAAAAACATTTTCTTTGTTTGTCTCGTTTTTATGACATCACAAAGACAGAGATGTAAAATGCAGCTTATTCCAAGAACCTCACAATGGTTTGCGCGTGCTCTAACAGTGTCTAAAAATTGCTTTGCCTCTGCACGCCAAGTCGCCAACCACACATCAACCTGGTAACTGTAGATGTATTTCAGTCTTATCAGTAAATCAAGTTTCGGTAAAGGAAAGTGCGAAATTTCGTCATAACAAGCGCTAAGTGTTGACATCTTGCATCACAAGGTTTGTCGGGAACCAAACACGTTTTAGCGGAAATCTTTTGTTGTTTTGCAACAAGTGTCTCAATAGTTTTCTAAATATATTATTTTTGAAACGCTGGTTTATCTTTAGCTCTATCTATACAGCATGTATGTGTTGAGCACGATTTGGAGATTTTGCAATAAATTGAAAGAGAAAGCAACCGCCTCCCTTCGTTTTGTTCGTGATGGTGAATTCCGTTTTTGCTTATTTCTCTCTGTGTGATATTTAACGCCCAAGTATTTGCAAATATCACATGATCTTCTTGTTTGCTTCATTTCTAAGAGTTTGGATAGATTCGAGCGGAAGATTTTAAAAGCGAAGTTAATCCTAGGAATTTTTCCTAGTGCTCGTTTAAAAACAGACAACTCCTCTGCAAACTGTGTCTGGTTTTGTAAAATTTTTATTGACATAAACAAAATTGGGGATTTTTAAAGTATAGTTCAGCGCCAGTACACTGAGATACCACTGTGACAATTCCTTTACAATTACATCATCATGTGCATGTTTGCGCAATAGCCACAGCATTATTTAGTTATTATTGTTCTTCGATTGAAGTGTTTTACGTATTTGCAATTGTGCTTTTTGCATCGCATTTACAATGTGACGCATGTTCCTTACTCAAGAAACACAACCGACAGTGTAAAACGGAGGGACGATTGCACTCAAGCCTCCATGGCTACGTTCATAAACTGACGCATTTTAAGTGTTTGATGTCAGTGCATATACTGTCGTAGAGTCGAACAAAGACCTTTCAGTCAAACACTGGGCTGGTTGAAGCGTTAATTTACGATCTCTTTGTTGATTGGGAAGCATTTGCGTTGATTGCTGCAATCCCAGTTAGCTAACTTGCTTCTTTTTACATTGACTCAACGTCTGCATATAAAATAAGACTGGGCAAAAAATAAATCTCTAAAAAGAGAAGTTTTCGATTATTATTCAATAGCGCAGTTCCAATCATTGATTGCGAATGTTGTAATGATTTGAATTCTTCAACCTCTTTGCTTCATATTTGGAATGTCTGTTACGTGCCGTGTGGAGAGAATGCTGCTCGACGTTTGAAAGAACGTAGGTTCGACACTCCTCGAGAGCAAGCGGCTATATTGCTAGAACCCTTAATGAAATGCTTTGAAAGTGAACGCAAAAGTGTTATTCCTCTCAAAATTTCAGCTCCATAAAAACAATGAAATGGGTTCCAAGCATAAATTAAAGTGCTATTCCAAGATATAGCGGCGTGATTTTGTTAAATGTCGAAAGCGACATATTATTTTCAAGCGTAGTTCAAATGCTCTCGTTGCGAAAGCACCTAGCTGGTCCCTTTAATGACAACTTTAGTTTCTGTCTATTGCAAGACTCATTCATAAAAATACAAGTGGATTTATTCCTGGTACACGACTTGAAAGGTCAAAATAATTTGCTGAATCATGAATTGCTCACGTAACAAAAATGTTTAGCAAGAAGCTTGGAAATGGTATTCAAATGTAACAACCAAATCACAGCGTTTTCAAAAACAAACATCCATGCCAATTCACACATATGTCTGCAAGCTTTAAGCTGGTGTAAAAAAGGCCCGGTTTGCTGGTTGAGTTATTTTCTTTCTTAGTTAATGTTAAAGAGTTTCAAATTAAGATGATTAATTTATGCAAATGAAGTTTCCGGTAAATCACTGGTGTACCGGAAACAAAACTAACAGTTCCGAAAACTTTCGCAAGTTTTGAAATTATTCTGGAACAGCCAATCTAGAGTATTTGATTGAACGTTTTTGATAAAAAATGTTTTGAATTCGCTGATTCCAGCATGGCTAAAATATCTGCGATTGTCATCTACCACTCCCGGAAGTTCTACAATTACAAATTAAGCACGAAGTGAAGTATTCAGCACCATGAAAGATCGTGCTGGTAATTGACAGCCAACGATTAAACAAATTTGCACCATTTTTCGCTAATGGATATTGTTTTTACGTAGCGTGCAAATGGTGCTTGAACTTTGTGTTAATCTGTCCGAGACTTTTATTCTCAGTGGTAGAAAATTAATCAATTTTATCAAGACTGGTGTGACTGAAGAAGCCAAGTTTGCCAGTTGTAATTAGGCTACTGTTCCTTGATCACGAAAAACATAAAAGCAAAGGAATAAACATGATAATGTGCTATGTCGCCTTTAATTGCATAAATATATTTTAACTTGCATTTTCAGCCAAGCAATAGAAAAAGTTACACTGTCAAATCTTTTAGAAAGGGAAATTGCCAGATTTAACAAAAGTCCCCAGGTGATTCCGATTCATTACTGGATAGAAGCAAACAGGACATTTTATATTGTTACAACGTCTGCAAAAGTTTAACTAACGTGGAAAGGGATAAATTTGCTGACTGCTTTTGGCACATAGCCTCTAGCATGGGAAATAAACGTTTTAACAGCTCAAGAGCCGGCATATCAGCAAAGTAATGAGTACAAACAATAACGACCCGTCGTTAACTAATTTACGCTACTCAAGCAACTTTATTGCCAAATTAACTCGTTCCTAATGACTAAACGTGTCTTTGTGACGTCATATAAAAATCGAAGATGACAGTCTTTAACCGTTTTGCGGATTTGACTAAAAGATTTGTTGGAATGACCAGTTTTATTCCCAGCATCCGGAAAGAAATAGTGACCCAGACAGCAAATTAATCGTTTTTTCAAAAGCAGACGTTGAAGCAATGTAAAAAACGACTGTTTTGCTGTCTGAGAACTCGTTAACACGGGGACTGTTTGAAAAAAAGATATTTGAAGATAAAATTTCATCTCGACACAAAATTTACGTATTTTAAAGTTGTTGTTTCATGTCGAATGGAAACTTGTTGGAAAATTTCATTTTGTTTATTTTCGAAGTGCATTTAATAAAACGTAATTCCCCCAAAATTAAAATCGTTTCGAACACCCCCAAACAAATCGCAGAGAAGCTGCAAACTGTTTATAAACTGGCCTACTTGCCAGTGTCCAGTTGTAATTTCTATATTACTAAATTACAAATGAAAAGTTTTTTTTTCAAATAGCACAGCCTCCATGCACTTCAGGAACAGTTAGTGTGGTTGCTATTCCACTCTAACAAACAGGAGCTCACTTAATTTACCTGGTTATGCAAGTCAATCATTTGGCACAGATTTGGGCTTCTGCATGACAACAAAAGGAACTGTGCTTGTAATACAAAAAGTTTTGTGATAAAAAAACATATAAATTTTTAGACTTACCGCTAGGAATGGATTTGCTGAAAAATAAGAAGAGCCTTCACTAACTTTATAGTCCACTACCAGTTTCCGAAGCTGCCAACAGTTAATGCCACTTCTAGATGAACTGTTCTGTTCATTTTTCCAGTCGCAGAATGTTTATATTCAGCAGGAGGTGCCTGTGGCGTTTGCCTTTTTCTTTTGTGAATCAGAATCATTAATGCTCACATGATTGTGACGAAGAATCAACGCTTCGCACAAATAAACAAAAGTTGCCGCCACTGTCTGACAATGAATCCATGTCGCATTCCAAGCACGGGCACAAGAAATTTAAAAATGATAACAACTCTCAATTTTCTTGTGGTAGGGAATATGTTGGAGTAACGCGTTCCAGACAATTTTGTTTTTTTGCATTTCACTGTGTCTTCTTCAATTTAAATCAATCAATCAAAATAAAAAAGTATAAAAAATCATACAATCAGAAGCTTTACTTTCTCAACCTCGGTCGCGTGGGAAAAAAAATTTCGCGACAGGGCCTGCGTTAGTGGCTCAAAGCCGGTACAAGTATGCGAAACTGCCAGGATTAAGCTCTCAAAAAGCTTTTTTAGTTCGAGGATAAAGTTTTCCAACTTTTCAGCCATTTCCAACAATTTTACCGGTTAAAGAAAGATGTTTCAGTTTTTGTATTAGGTCCACGTAGCCAAGAGACTGATAGCCTGTTGTCTGGTTTTCATATTTTTTTGTTAGTGAGACGATTTAACAGTTTTTTAAATGTCAAGGTCATTTAACACTAGTTGTTCACCCAGTTAGGCTAACGACTGCTTTTCGTATGGGCGTTACGCAGGAGTCCTTCATTAGGAGACCCCCATCAAGAAATGTGATGATATAAAATTGACGTTTTCTACTTAGCAGACGTTGAATCAATGTAAAAAATAAGCTTTTGCCAGCTGGGTTGGTCTTGCACCGACGATATCATAACGATTGTAACTACTGAAGGCAAGCTTGATTTGATTTGTTGATTGGCTGAAATGAAGTGTCGCATAACAATTTGCCATTTAAATAACACGTGTCACTCATTTTCTAATTATTGTCTTGTATCGTCCAAACAAACGCGACAACAACAATTCTCGCTATTTGTAAATCAGCTTTCTGCAAAAAATGCCGGTTCTAACTTTTCCTTATAAGTAGACCTGCGTTTTTGGCGTTGCTGTATGTCTGCGTGGTCTTATTTCCATTCAACATAATCGTCGTCTTAGCTGGCCTAGTCATTTTTGTTGAATACAGAGGAAAAACTGAAGCACACGTTTTGCTTATTGTTTCAAATTGGTCTGCGCAATGAGTTTTTAAATACATAAAAATCTTTACAGTGTGCATACAAGTTGTTTTTAAAACTAAGTGGATTTGTTCGTAAATTTTGCAGTTGGCCTGATGGGCAGATAAAAGTGACGTCAAAGATGTTTGAAGCGAGGGAGGAGATCACTAAAACCACGGGTTGAAAGCTTCGTCGCTCATAAAATTAATAGCACCAACGGATAGAAACCACACTGATTCTGATGATTATAAACGCTTTTTTAATACATTCGCCGCTAAGTTAAAGTGGAATTTTTTCAGTGCAGGAAGGAAGTGTTTGTGTAACAGGCCTACAGTATGTTTTAACTGTCGAATAGTCTACAACGTGGGGATAATCATCACATTTTAAACGTGCCGAAAACGAAAATACTTGAAAGTCAATGAATCGGAAGGTATCAATCATGCAGGAACAAAAAAGGATGATATGTCCAGGTAAGGCTATTTTCAGTAGCCTTACTAAAAAGGTTGTAGACCCATCTGCTTCTCTAAAAACATTTGGTTCGACATCTGCTCCTCGGGTCCTTTTTAAAAATCCGTATCCTTATCTGACAAGCAAAACCTAGCACCATGTTTCACGACACTGTCACATTTCTTGGACACAATAAAATGCCCGTAGCTCTCCGAACTTTGCCTGCAAGGGAAAACACTTGGTGACGCAGCTGAGCATAATTAGCTGTTCAAGATTTCCATATTTGCTTTGTTTTAATTTTCATCATGCAGCGGCGTCTCGTTTGACCTTTCAACCGTAGACGAAGCCGACATGGCTATCTGCCAACGGCAAGCGGATGTACTGACGAGACTCATCCAAGACATCAGCATGGAAGTCACAATTGCCATTGTGACGATTAAGACGGATTGTGATAGAAAACGTTGCTTTTGTGCTATATCAGTGGTTCTTAAACAGGGGGGCGTGTGAGGATCACAAGGGGGCGCAAGAAATTGAAAAACTCTGCATGAATTATGACTAAACATGTCTTCACAACTACCCTGGACAGCCGATTGTTGAAGATGAAACTTTGTGTTACAGTGTTTGTAGAGCGTGTTGGTTCAAAAAGGCATCGTCAAGTTCAAAAAGGAAATGCAGCTTCATTTTCCAACCCTGCCTTGAAAAAACCAAATTGAACTGAAGGGCGAGCTTAAGTGCGAAGTGGAGTGCCACCTTCAGCTTTTAAAAGAAGAATTTGAACGCTATTTTCCAGACTTGGGTGACACCGAACTTCCAGAATGGCAAATAACAAGGAATCCCTTTCGTCTAAATGAGAAAATTCTTCCCGACAATTTACAAGAGGAATTTATGAAGCTAAAATGAAGTTCTACTGCAAGGGACAACCTTGAAGCAATGCCACTAACAGAGTTCTGGGAGAAATATGTGCACATTTACAAGAGTGTGGGTGTTGTGGCCATACGCACACTTCTTCCATTTTCATCAACATACTTGTGCGAAAATGGTTTTTCTACTCTCGTGAACATAAAGACCAATCTAGAAACAAACTTGAACGTGAAGCCGATCTGAGATGTGCATTATCTGCTACTAATCCCCAAATTAAGTTACATCCTTCGCATTAATGTAACTTACCTGGAAATGAATTGCTGTTCTGCTTAATGTTTTTTGAAAGAAGGTGGGACGTGAATTTTGTTAGAATTGTAAAAGGGAGGCGTGTCTCAAAAAGTTTAAGAACCACTGTGCTATATAATAATGCATTTTCAAAAGTTATTATATTGCTTCATTGCATATAGTAATGCATGTAGATCATTGCATAGTGATGCATTGCATATAGATCTAGCCTAAGTCCGATTTCTAAAACAGGTTCCAGAAAATCAAAAATAACTTCAAGAACATCGAAACAAAAACTCGAATGAGGCTGCACCAGGCATTTAGTTAAATAACATGATGCGTGTTATTCTGTTGCAAATTAAACTGAACTATCACAAGATGTATCAGCAGATTATCGCCTCATGCATCTTGTGATAGTTCAGCTTAATTTGCATAAGAACGTATATCATGTTATTTATCGTCAACGTTTAGAAAACTTTCTTCAGCTTCAAGCTTCACTGGATTCATCAAAACTGAAGCGGACTTGCACACAATACTCTGTCGCCCTTGTCCCCCCGCACATCACCCACAAATGTTGCAATCATGCTTTTATTACGTCACAATAGGTAGAAACTCAACATCATGATATGTGGTAAAGTTGCAACGCCATCTAACGGCTACAAATATCACAAAGTAAACACGACAAAATGTAACTTTTAATAAATTTTCTTAGTAAACAATCCTTCCAGCCCAAACTTTCAGTAATGCATGTGGCCCCTTGCTTGTATTTATTTCAAGCTGAAAGACATTTACCCAATACGACACGTTTTAGCACAAAAACAACAAGAGCTGGCGGCAACGAAAAAACAAAACAAAAAAACAATTTGTTGACGTAGCCACCACTCGATAAGAAATGATCAAAATCAATAACTGTAGATTTCCTATTCAGCCAAAACCATTGGTACTCTCTTCCAACTTATACCCATTGGGATGAGTGGTGGAGGAACCACTCGCAAGCAGAACTGCTCATATAACAAACCACTCACAAGCAAGCGGCCATCACTTTCCAAACAGTAAAATCCGTCATTTTGCTGTCTGGAAAGTTATGACTAAGCTGGGTGGGGGAAAACTGAAATGAATCCATCACACAAAAAGAAGCAATAACTTCTAAGACAATTAGAACAGAATTACTTTGTTGAGCACAATGGTTAATCGTCATGAAAGACGCTTGTGTTCGTTATGATAACCAACAGAGAACTTTTAAAAGTTTTTTCAGTTGAAAATCATTAAATAACTACTCGGCCATACCAGCTCTGTTAGGAGACCAGATTGTCGGCTATTGTTACATAACAAAGACTGGTGGGGTTATCTAGGCAACAAAACAAAACAAACAAACCATCTGTACTATGAGCAACACTCTTGTGCGAGGCCATAACTACTTCATGCAACCCTAGCAAGTTTGTCTATGAGGTCACTAAATAGAGGATGTCATAATAAAAGAGCAATATGATCAACTGAAAGATAGAAATCGTTATAGCTGCAGCTCCAAGTGTTGCAACCCAAAACTTCGACAGTCAATGCATGGAAATACTTGACATTTCTAAAAAGGAACATCAAAGAATTGGGTTGATCTGCAGCAAAATGCGATGAAACGGCTTCAGCTACATTTATATGAAATTTTGAGTCGGTTTGTGCTTTCTCCGCCTCCAACCCAGCTAGCAACACTTCCTTTTTTACATTAAATCAACGTTTGCAGATATCAAATTAATGTAACAAAGACGTGTTTTGTCAGCTGGGAAATTGTCGGCTACGTTTAAAGAAGCAATCAACGACTATACCGTGACCGCAGAAATACAGGCATGCAATGATTTTAACGTTCACATGTCATCGACGTAACCAAGACCCCGTCATGACGACTATACGTTGGTTGACGACGTTCAACAAAAATTAGACGAGAAAAAACATAAACTATTGAAACAAGACAAAGCAGGAACAAGAATCAAAGCAAGCAATCTGCAATTGCAGTGCAGACTCAGCACACAGATTGTTGCACTATTATGGGCTAGCCAGGTTAGAGATGCGATGATTCATTGAACTGGCATCTCCAAACGTCGGATCAACGCGAAAACAATATTCTTTGAATTAACAAGAACCATGGCAACAGGTATGTGACGTCATCACACTGCGCAGGGACGCAGGTTGACAAATCGTGCTCCAGAGTGAGGTAATCAGAGTTGCCTAGCAACCATGCGAGCTTCTTCCTCCTCTTGATGCATGTTCCGGATCTCCGTCAAGCTCCGGACAAATCTTGACCACTCATCCGGACGAGGGGAACCGAGTTGCTGGAAGACACAAGGTTGGATCAGCCGCGATACATTTCCCGCGTTAGAAACACAACAGATCATAATAACGGTGATTGATCAGTATGGGTAACCTCGTCAATATATCAATGGACTGAAGAAGCCCAGAAGGTCGAAGCAAAGACTCTGCAGTTCTTGCTCTTTATAAACCACAGTATGTTCCTCAGAATTGAAAAACTCAGGGATTTCGGTATTCATATCGATAGCGTTTTGATTCGCACAAACACTGTAAAGCATCAAGTTGCTACAGGCACACGACAAAGACACATTCACCAGGCGACATCATTTGGAAGCTTACGTTGATCAGAACATGGGTTGGCTTTGAGAGTTACTACGTTATGTCAGATATTAATGGCTTGTTGCTTCTATCTTACAGACAGCAGCAGCAGACAATATAAAAGGTTTCACTCTCTCTCTCCCTTACAATGATCAAACATCTACAGCAGGACACCTCCTCAATCGCTTTTTACATTGATTCTGCGTCTACAGACGTTGAATCAGTGTAAAAAACGATTGATTTGCTACGTCACCCCTCACCTCTCCAACATCGCACAAGTGGACTCTTCCTTGGTTGTCTCCCAGAGCAATCTGTGTTCCTCCGGCGTTCCACCTCAGCTTGTTGATGCCGATGGCGGAGTCTATGACGGTGGAGACGATCGGGACCTGGAAGATCAGCGGAAGATTATTTCATTTCTTGAAAGAATTCCATCTCATTTGCGTTATGCTAAGGTTGATTGTACGGTGATGAGATGTACTTGTGACGTTGATTAACATTATTGGCACGTTTCAATTTGCGCCAATTGCGACAACATACCACACTGCAATCACAGATACAACGCAACAGTGGAGGTACAGTATCGTCATCGTATCAGCTGCTACCCTCGGTTAGGCATGAAATGAAGTGTCTGCTGAGACAAGGCGGCGTGTTGTGGAGCGGTGTTGAATCCACGTCTTAGGATTGGGTTTAAAAGCAACAGAGCAAAGTATCCAACTCACTTCTGTGTCGGAGTTGAAACTCCACAAGTCTAACTTCCCGGCGCAGTCGGCGCTGGCGAACACTGCTGGGTGGACGGGCGACCATGCTACGTCATACACACAATCGCTGCGATCTTCGAACGAGTGGAGGCAGGCGTGACTCCCGTTCTGCAACAGAAAGGAAGAAAGTCACTTCAATTCTTTTTCAAATAAAATCAAAGCAGTACATTAGGTTGATTGAGCGATTTTACTACAGTAACCAGCAAGAGAGTTCTTGTATAAACTCATCAATAACGAGGAAATTTACATGGCTAATCTACCAAACCCAAAGACATAAAAGTTATTACGTTTGAGTAAACGATCAAGAGCCACGAACACATCGAGTAAACGCTGAAACTAAGTCTTTATGAAAACCATTGATAGATCAGCGCATCATAGACCAAAGTAAATCTGCAACAGCACAAATGAATGGCCGTCTCCATTGCAAGATGTCCACAAAACGGAAATTATGCGGAGCAAGTCACTTGACCTTCTCCATTCTTCAATATGTCGAAAAAGTTTAAACAGACAAGAAGCAACGTCATGATGACGTAGCCACGTCCTCAATGACGTCATCTATACCTTCAATGACCAGAGTTTTATCGTCCAATCAAAAGAAGAGGTGAGGAGAAGATGTGAGAAGTCCAGCTGCCCTGGGGCCTTGTGGAAGTCCACCCCTGATATGGGGCCCGAGTGGCCCTCGTAAACATCACTGATACCCGTCTTGCTGGAAAGGAGAATCGAGCAGATTAGACCAGAGCAGTTACAATACAATAAAGCCGATGAGTTCGGCCGAATTCACCTATTTTGTTATTTAAAAGGTTTCAAGATTTGTAGCTCAAAGTAGCAATGCACTTCTTCAAAACACATTTCTAAGTGAATTTGATAAATAAAGTTAAATCGTCGTTACCAGCGCCAGTGAATAAACACACAAGTAACACCAAGAAAGTTCAGAAATATGATCCAATCATTCAACCTTCGATAAGTGACCAGCCTCATCCAGATCAAATTTGGCACGGTCTGTTAGCTGGATTGATGTTCTGACGACTCCATTAATATCCTGAGACCTTAGCCCAAGATGAATTTCAGTTTGGTAAAATGCTTAGTTTGTGAAATCTGCAAATTGCGTTGACCACAAGCAGCTCAGTTTTGTGCAAGTCATGTCTTGAATCAAATTACTGCACTTGCTCACTTAAGCTTTATGTATAAAATGGATTTGAAAATATGACAACTTTAAGAACCATCGAAACCACCTTCCATGTCGGCATGCGGTGTAGAGGGATCCATCCTCAGCCCCGATGGCGAAGTTGTTGACATTGTTGTGTTGGAACGACATTGAAGTGACAGCCACGAACTTGGACTGCTTGTGCTGCAACTCCATGGTTTCCTGTGACGTAACAATGAATAGAAGATGAACCTTCAAGATCAGACAGGAGCGGACCATACCGGCCTCAACCAAGGCGACGATAGTCAAGCATAATTACAATGCTACTTAAAACCGGAAACGGTTATCACTAAACCGGCTATCACTACCCTAAACCAGAAACGGTTAACCGATTATCAAACCGGAAACGTTTCTAGTCTTGACGACTTGAAGCTGTCTTAAAAGTATGAAACTTTTTAAGAATATTATGAAAGTTTTACAAAACCTATGCCATGAGCAATCGAACGCGCTTAACCAAAGGAATACACTGCGCAAGCGCACAATAAGTGAGGTACACCGCTGCAAATAGAAACAACCAGAAAGCGGTACCCACCAGAGGTTGTGACAACATGTCCAGGCTCCAGGAGCACATTTTCCCATCTGTGGACACCGAGATGAGATTGTGGGCGTTCTGCGTCCCGACAACATCCATGCAGAAGACTGGATGCTGAGGAAGACAATCGGGACACAGAGATGAGCGATCTCAGTTAAATCTAAGGTAAATTTGCTGAAAGGTACAAACTAACCAACACAAAATAACTCAACTGGAAACCGATTTCTTTCAAACATAAGCTTATCTCGCAACATTTTACTGGTAAGCTTTTGTCTGAAATTGCGTTTCGTTGAAATTGTAGCGTAATTGACGTAATTAACCCGCTCAAGCAAACTTTTTTTTATAGATAACCCATTTTTGTACATTTTTTGTGCTAAATGGGTGTACCCGTTTACTCAGACCAACATATCTCCGTCCACATTCGACCAGAATAAGCGAGGTTGACTATACGATTACTGTTGTCAATAAAGAAAATCTAGGTGGAAACTATCTCGGACGAGCATTAGCAAGATTACATGAAGCAAACTAACATCGCATCAACATCAAGCAACAAAACACAAGTAATCTCTCACTGTGTGAGCGGCTGTGGACATTTTGCTTCTCTGTGCAGTCCGCTTGTTCATTCTGTTGTCCCAGACCACAATCTGTCCGCTGTAGGTTCCTCCTACCACCAGGTTCGGATGGAACTTTGCAAAACAGGCGGTAGTGATCCCGGACTGACATTGGAACGTGTACCTGTGTGGCAGGGAGGCGATATTTTAGAAGATATGTAAAAAAGCAAAGATTGTTAGAAACTCCCCTTTGTTCTACTTCGAGCTGCCATTGAGTTGAATCAACCGGAAGAGTCGGAAAACATGGCAAGAGCTCGCAATAACTAGCGAACCTTTAGTAGCAGGGACAAACTACTGACCCAGAAAACCTTTTATGAAGTCAACATTTCGACTAAAGCAAGACGTGGTGGTAACTAAATCTCAATCAAATGGGAAAATACACGTGGAACCTACAATAATTTGTAATTCGCTCTTGATTCTGATCTCTGGGTACAGTACTTTTGAGTATAAACCCCATGTCGACGAACGATGATCTACTTACTCCGGTGTCGTTGTCTTGTACTTGCTATTCCATACAAGGGCGACACCTTCTGGCTCATATGGGGCTTCTTCATTGGTGCCGTATGAGGCAACACAGAGCTCCGGATGCTGAGAAAGTATAAGTCATTAGGAAGAGTTGTTTGTGGCTAATACTATAAGAAATTGAGGCAAGAGCATCAAAAATACGTTTTATCTACTCTCACAATATTCATTTGTCTAAGTCTCTAAGATAACCAGAGCAAAGCAATTTGCTTGGGTAAACAAATTCTTGTTTTAATCAATTGATAACACTGGTCTACAAAAAAAGAATTTTTTTTTGCTCCATGAACTTTGAAGACTGATTTAGAGTAATTTTGGGTTGCTGAATCCGAATCTGACCTCAAATTTATTTTATCTCGTAAGGTTTGTGAAATATGATAACAACAAATTGTTACTTTCGTCAAAAGTGGAAGATTTGGCGTTGCGTTTACCACCAACATATGCAGTGCTGTAACGAAAGGTTAGTGTTAGACAGGCCAAAACAGCCTAAATATGGTTACTGAACAAGCATCGCCATAGGCTTGCTTAAGCCTTTGTGGTTTCATGCAAAACATTGACCGGGGGAGGGGGTCAGTTACACTTATAGCCTCCCTTTTAGCTTGTTATTATTGCCTTGTTAATAATGTTGCTTAGAAAACAAATTGGTATCAAAATTATAATTGGTAGGTGTATTTCAGCTACTTATGCACTACATGGCCTGGATTTCTGGATCTTGCACAATGTGTATGTGCAATAAACGCAACGTCAAATCTTCCACTTTTGACAAAAGTAACAATATGCTGTTATCATATCTCACAAACCTGACGTGATAGCATAAATCCGAGGTCAGAATCGGATTCAGCACCCCAAAATTACTCTAAATCAGTTTTCAAAGTTCATAGAGCAAAAATCGTGTAGACCAGTGTAATTTTTGAAATAAAAATGGCAAGTGAAAAGATGGGCAAAAAAGTAAGCTTTTAAAAGTTCTGCAAATGTCCATATTTTAATAACAAAGCCAAGTTTCTGGCAACAAATTTCACACTTAAAACACAGACTTCACTTTTCAAAAGCCTTGTTAAAGCCAGAGCAGCACTACAAGCTAAGAATGTGTTTAGATCACAACTTATTCATTTTAAGACACAAAACATCAGCTCCCCTTATTCTTTCCAGCAATATTACCGCGCCTACTTGAAGCACTGATGGGCGTATGAGCAATGTCGTTATTGAAATTTATGTGCCATTACTTCTGGCAATATCTGACTTACATGAGTACTCCAGTCCAATGCGGTCACCATCCTATGACGTGACCACCTCTCATCTGAGAATATTCGGTTGATTGACAAGTTGATCCTGCGATCTGCCTCGCTGAGGAAACAAAAAATACCTCAGCGAAGAAGAGACCGCTTCTGTTCTATGCTCTTGCGGTTACCAACCTTCTCTTTACTGACAATTGATGCTTAAATTACACGGATTCAACCTCTCCAGATGTTAAAATAACATA
This sequence comes from Aplidium turbinatum, assembly GCF_918807975.1. NCBI lineage: Eukaryota > Metazoa > Chordata > Ascidiacea > Aplousobranchia > Polyclinidae > Aplidium > Aplidium turbinatum. Next base: position 24,812,962 of record NC_137480.1, read on the forward strand.
AAAAGCAACTTTTGTTAACTGAAGTTCAATTAAAGAAAAGAAAAATAATCTAATTGGAATAAGGAAGCAAAGAAACCAAGACCGAGTGAGAATGCAAAATGATTTTACAAGCTGCATTTAAAAAAAACTTAGAACACCGCCGTTACCAATTATTGTTATTGGAAGCACAATCAAAGCAATATATTGTTGCCATGAAAACGTAGCAAGCGGCAGAGATCGAAGGCGATGCCTAGAAACGTGGTTTAACAATTTCTGAAAACCTATGGAGAGATCAATGTATTGTTGTTGAGAAGCACATACCTCTCTTCCTCCATCTGGGAGCTGTATTCTGTGAAAAGATCGATCTGATGAGCAAGGGCGCGCTCAACGAACCGTGACGAACGAGAGAGGAACAGCTGGTAGCTATCTGATGACTCTATGAGGCTTCGTTCCGCTTCAGAAAACTCGCGGACAACTGCAAGATGCAAGAATCAAACGCTCACAATCTGTTTATCGCGACCACGACACTACAAAATCGGTTGACAGGGACACACTCATACAACCAAATAGCTCTTGACCAAATAACTTTTTTAGGAGAAGCAGATGCTGCAGTTACTGTATTTAAGCACTTGCATAAATTTTAATAACGACATTGACAGGGACACACTCATACAACCAAAACACAGGACACACGTCAAGCGAAGGAAGCAATTACACTTTTTCAACAGACACCCATTCAACAAAGCCATATGTAGTATTTTGGATATAATATTGGCTTCTTTTGCGCATAAACAGTTTTAAGTACGTTTATTCAGCTGTGAATTACTTTTTGCAATTAATGTTTACAAAACTTTCCCTTTAAAGAATTTATAATCAATCAGTTACCACTACTATTTTCTTCGTCATGATCAAATATATACAACTAAATGAAGTCAACTTATTATGATAGTTACTTTAAACATAACTCTTAAAGTTGCGGTTACATGAAACATGTTTAACAAAAAGACTCTAAAAATCTGTTTCAACTTTGCAAACACTACTTTTACTAGCCAGCTCTTCTGAACGGTGAATCTCTCCAGCCAGGAAGAGACGGTAATACAGCGAGGGGGCCAGAAAATACGAAGGAAATAACAAAGTACAAACCTTCAATTTCTTCTTCGGTGTCTTTCTCCAACGCTTTCATGATCTCCAGCTGATCCTTCTCTTTCTGCGCATCTTTGATGTTTTCTAATTCCTCTGTTTAAAGAAACAAGGATCGTAAACGACCATGCATAATTCCTACACCCTGCGCTGTGCAAACACGACTTAAATACTGTGGAACATTAATTTTGTTCGTCAACAAAAAAACGACTTTGTTGCTACACAAATAGACAGTAAGGTATTAAAGATACGTATGTGAAGCAGGATGCTGTTGTACTAACTAAAACCTTTCAATTAGGTTCTCTATCAAAGCATAAGTTGGCACAGTGGATCAGGTGCTCGCTTCCTATCCAGCCATCCCGGTTCGAGTCCGGTTATTGTGAAAAAACGCACACCTCTACTCAAGGCGTAACAAATTGGGTAAGCGCAGTTGTTGACGGAAAGGGAAAGGAGCTGGCCACCTTTTTCTCATTAACGGCTTAGTAAGATAAGAACGTTCATCCAATCTTCTCATCTGCCAACAATTGGAATCTAGTATCGGAACTCCTTTACCTTACCAAACAAGATCACCACCAACAGGACAAAGTAAGTACACCGAAGCGCCAACTTAAAAAGATGCAGATACATTATCAGACGTACCATCAGAGTCCGAGTGCTTCTCCTCTACCGGTGTCTGCGTTTGCTTTGCATACGTGACAACCTCCCGAGGAGGGATAGATGTCAACGTTATTTTGCTCTGGCCAAGTTTAGGTGCTTTTGGTTGCCTGTGAAGAGTTTTCAGTTAAAAGCACTTCCTTCAATTTTTGTTTAAACTTTTAAAGACAATGACAGCTTCATGGACATTGGTTATAACTGTGAAGCAGTAACAAATAAGCGTTAGTTGCCAAATTAGCTTTTTAACGCGTGGTGAAAGCTTGGTACTACTGGTAGATACCTCATTTATTAGGCCCAGAAAAATATTCCGTAACATGTGCAAGTGCACCACAAACAACGTCTTTGTGATCTATTAAGTCGCCACACTTATACGAATGCACAACACAACTACACATATATACTTTGCATTCACATGCACGAATAGTACCGCTCTAACAAACGTTATCAGCACAACTGCGATGGAAACACTAAGCACAATCTTGAGAGGTTTAACCTAAGATACATTCGGAAAGGAATATCTAGCTCTTTATATTGCTTCTTTGAAACAAAATGATGAACATGAAACAACAATCACACATTCCCCAAAATAACATTCCAACACACCAATGCTTCATTATATCATATATACAAACAACTGAAGTCAAACATGTAGTTATTATAATAAAGATTTAGACAACAAAAACATTTAAAGTTGAACGACATGTACTCAAATGCCTTTCATATTCGTGTGGTTTTGCTACAAACTACAACAAGCAACATCAAGATATTTGCTTTACTTAAAACACGACATACATAACAATCATTGGTTTGAAAGTTTCAACATTTTCAACACTTTATTAGCCAAACAATCAATCCCCAGCATCTATACCATGATGGAATAACATGTTCCGCTTGCAGCTCAACCAAACTTGGCTCCAGGTCCCAGTCCATACTGTTACACCTCATAGTTAGAGTCAAGAAAACATCATAAGCATTCACTGTAGTGAAAACTAATCAAGATGATGGACTGCAACTGAATTAGGTTCTCAAGCCTATTGGTCATAAGTTATCAAAAGATCCAGTAGAACATAATATTAATATATTATAAATAAACTGATTAAAAACTTTCATCAAATTATGCAAAAGTACAAAGCATTCTTCTTTGTCATGTGAACCTCTGGGCTGGGGTCGAGGGTTTATCTTTTTACCACCCCAGATTCACTCTGTTCCCGAGCTATACTGGAAGGCTAGAGAGCAGCCAGTCTTTGGTTTCATTATCCAACATGTGCATACCTTCCGCTCTGTTAGGTGGCTTGAAGATGGTACAGAGTAGGCTACAAAGCATGATTGTTTTCATATATACTATACAGCCAGGTGATCCTTTTAAGTTGCAGGTCATTTTAAAATCAGTTCAGTTGTTTTTCAGCAGTTTTACCCAAACAGTATCTCAATGTCAGAATAAACCCAAGTTTTTAACAATTCATGTAGCAATGCTGACATGAAAGGTATTTTATGTAATTGGCTTTTGTCAATTTCATCACTAAAAATTACTATGCTTCTTCACTACTGTAGATTACAACTTACAATGGAAATGTCAACATTTCGGTTGTAAGTTGTTAGTTATTATTAACTATTTTGCCAGTTCAATGCCACACCTACCTGGTACGATATGTTGCTATATCAGAGGGACCATCTTTTTCTGTGATCCCAACTTTTTTAGGAGAAGCAGGTGCTGCAGTTACTGTATTTAAGCACATACATACTATAAGTATTTCAATCGGTGGTACGATATTGATAATACAGTTAGTAAATGCCAAGCAACTGTAACTCACAAGGCTAACTGAGTTCTATTTGAATAAGAATCTTCCAAATTTTGACATTTTGGAAAATTAAACTCGGAGCTTTCTTTGATAAAGTTAGTGATTGCACTCAGTGGAATATTCATTAAAAAAATAAACTGAACTAGACAAAACAGAAAACATGCAGAAGCTAAGTAGTTTAATTACAAAAAAAAAATTATATATATACAATATATAAATCCTGGAGAAACTTTTAAAATACTAAATGAAATTGATCTTAACAAGGAATATACCAAACCTGTTGTAGAATAATCAATTCCCACAGTCCGTAACAGGTCTTCAGTTTCTTTGCGTTTTTGATCTAAATTTGAAGAAACCGAAACTGCAACCTTTTTGTCTTCCTAAAATATAAAATACAGTATATAATACTATATACAGGACTCTTTAGACCAAGGGTCTAAAACTCGAATTACTCTGAGAGCCAAATGAACACGAGAGCCACCAATATACAACAAGAAGTCAATAAACAAAATAACACAGTAAAAAACGCAATAAAAAAGTTAGCAAGAACGCACCAAGAACCTTAGATCGCAAGAAAAAGTAGTAAGAACAAAGAGATGGAAAAACATTGTACAAACAAAAAAAAACAAAAAAAGGCAAACGTAACGACGGCCCTAGAGAGTAAAAATCTTAAAATCAACTTTCAAAAAGGGCGGAAAAACTGAACCCTTGAAGAACTGACTTCAGCAAATAACAAGGTTACTATACTATCGTGTGAGAAACTTGTATTGTTAGGCTACATCACAATCACATTGTCTATTCACTTAGGTACGGTTATTGCAACGATAAAATGGCAGACAGTAGTGCTAAAAAGTCAATTAAAGTATGATGGGCATTTTCAGATTTTTTTGAGTAATTTTAGAGTGAATTTTACCTTTCTAAATCTACAGAAAAAATATATATATAGGCTAACTGTAATTGTTAATATTATTTCAAAGTTTAAAAATGCATCGCGGGTCACACCAAAAGTTCTCACGAGCTGCATGCGGCCTGCATGTTTGAAAGCCTTGCTTTAGATAGACGCTTTCAAAAAAAGCTAACACAATTTGCTCACACAAAAAACAACAAACATTAAAAAAACAACTAGTTTTCGGAAATATTGTGAATTCATTCAACAACTTTTTATGTTGTTACAAACGTGAGTATGATGACACCAACCTCTTTCCTAGAAGCTGCTTTGTTTTGCTTGTCCGCTCGAATCTGTGCAAGTCTTGCTTTCTTTCTTTCCAATTCAGCCTTCCTGTCAATTCTATCAGACATCTTGGCCAGCGTCGTAAAATTATATAATTACAATACTTTACTGCATAAATAACCTTAAATTGCCAACTGAATATTAGAATATGATTGTTGCAACTAAGTTTTCAACTGATTAGTTTTGAAATTATTTGAATCAATTTTCAAATTATTAATTTTAAATAATATGCAGTTAGAGAACATGTGTGCTTACATAACTCAGCATCATCACTTCAAGTACATAGCCCAGCAAAAACAAAAAAGAGACTTTTAGGAGTGTTATTCTCAAAGTAACATTTTGAACTATCAATTGGCCACTGGCCAGTGATTCCATAAACACATAGAATTTCTAATGAGAGTATATTACTGATATGTAAAATGCAATGCCGGATAATAACTACACAAATTGTGAAGCAGCAGAAGTAGAGTTTTAAAAATTTATATGTATATAGCATTAGATTCAAAATTATACTGAAAAAACCATGTGAACAACTATGCAGTGTAGCAACTACAATCATCTAAAAATATTTAATTGAAACAAACCAACTTGGTTTGTTTGGTAACCGCAAGTAATACATATGATTGAAACTATTGTAAAATTCGTTTAACTAAGGGTATAGAGTATGGTTGCACGAATCAACAGTAGGTCAAGTTCTATACACTACTATCATGACACATCAAGAAATAATTTTCACAATATTTACAGTTGAAAAACATCCACAGTCCTGCACCACACTGAATTCCTTTAAATCACATGATTTGGCAACTCGTTAACAAACATCATGCAGTGTTGCAATACAAATTTTTCAAAAAAGTTCACATGACACTATCAATAGAGTTCATTTTTGGTCAAAATGCAAAGTAAGCTTCCAACAATCCACTTTAAATTTATAGTTTGTAATTTTAGCCAGGTGGCCATCCCAGTTGTCGTCCACCAAATACATGAAGATGAAGGTGATAAACAGATTGTGCTCCATTCTTCCCGTCATTCACCACGACACGGAAACCAGACTGGTCTATTCCTTCCTGTTTGGCACATCTTTTTGCAACAAGCATTAAATGGCCAATCAAATCAGAATCACAATCTTCAGAGGTTGACAATTGTGAAATCGGCTTCTTTGGTATCACTAAAAAGTGGACAGGAGCTTGTGGTTGTATGTCACGAAAAGCCAAGCACTTGTCATCCTCAAATATAATGTCAGAAGGAATTTCTTTTCGAATGATTTTACCAAATATTGTGTCACCACCAGGCTGTGCTGTCTGGGCTTTTTCAACTTCAGACATGGTCAAGCAAGTTTTAACTGTATTATAAAAAAAAAACGAAAAAAAACAATGAGTTAAAAAGTCTATAGATATATATATACTTTTAATACAACAATAAATATTATCAACACTACAAACAGTATCATACAGACATACAATGGACAATGTCAAGCAGGGGAAATTATATCAAATATATATAGCAGGGGTCACCAGGGTTCGATCTTAACACTAGTCCGCTAGCCAATGGCTAGTGAAAATTTGCGCGGACTAGCAGAAATGTTGCAGTAGGCTACTAGTCCGATCGGCTAGTGAAAATATTAGCCGGTGAAAAGCATTTTTATGTTTTAAAGTTGCATTGTTTGCGTCTGTAGTACGAGAATGTGTTTTTGTGTGTATTGTTGCTCTCTTGTGCGTACTAAAATCTGAAAGCCTTTACTTTAGTTAGTTTCAGTCAAAGCCAAAACAATTATCTTAATACGTCATCAGACAAGTGAAAAGTCAGTAAACTGGTCAGACTAGTGAAAAATCGTGCGGGCTAGTGAAAACGGAGAGTAACTAGTCCGGTGGGCTAGTGAAAAAAAAGAGTTAAGATCGACCCCTGGTCACCAACCTTTTGTGCATGCGGGCCACTTTGGCACTAAGGAGAGCTGTGGCGGGCCGCTTTAATAAAATGTTAGGTAGGTTGACTCTTATGCTAGAAAAGAACGCATTTCGTACCCAGTATCCAGCGTTACATGAAATTGTTAATATTTATGTTAGAATACTGCAGCAACAAACTTAATCGAATAATGCTATACTGCCAGGCCAAGCTCCTTTTACAACACTTTTGACTTTTTTACAATGCCTAATAGACGAGGCCACTTGTTTTACGCATTTATAGCGAGGCCAGCGGTTTCATCAGAATATTCATCGCCAAGCAAGAGTGGTGTTGTCACTTCGCTTCACTAAAGATATCTTGCAATTAACGGTTTCAGTAAACAGGGAAATGTTTGACACATCGCAATACAGGCAACAATAGTGACCTGCAAACATATCAGCGAAAAATAGGCTCTAATAACAGGGAGAAAGAAACTAGGCACCATGGAACGAACGCTTATGGAAATCACCGAAAAAATATTTCTATTGTAATTCATGAACAATCTTCCCTCTAAAAAAGCAATGAGTTGGGTTTTTCATCCTTATTGTGCAAGTCTATAAAACCGCCTTTCTTTGATTATTAGACAACTGTCACTTGCGGTGCTTATCAGCGTGGCAAAAATTGTTGACTTACAACATTTTGCAGTACTAAGGTAAATATTAAGGTTATAAATAATATATTATAACCAGAAAAAGTCTTTAAATTTATACCGGTATATAATACTTTGCCAATTTTCTTATAAATTGAGTTTGCACACCGACCCATTTTGCCAACAAAAACTTGCATAAAGGGAACACTGCTCGTGAAACACAATAACGGTGAAACGCACACTAGTGTTTACATGAATTTACAAACTTAAAATAAGCGACCCTATGCTCACAGACAATTTCGAAATTCGAAAACAGACGTTTTAATCAAGCACTAGAACAGTGTGGTTGGAGTGTTGGACATCGCATTGGAATAACTTTAAGCGACCCCACCTACAACTACAATCTGAATGGTCAGTCGGTGGAATCGTATGCAAAGCGAAAATATGCTTCCCGGAAAGTATTTTTTGCCTTCATGCTAACTCCTCAAGAAAAGTATTTTTGGTATTAGTGTAGCTATACTTGTACGCTGATACCTTCCGCGCGTCGCACATTAACAGCGTGGCAGGCTGCATGCGGCCCGCCAGTTGGTGACCCCTGAAAAATAGTGTTAGTCGAACATAAAAACCTTTATAATATGTAGCTTGTTTTACCCTAATTGGAATAATAAGAAGGTTCTCATTTAAATAGAATCTAACAGTGGTAAGAGTCCTTATATGGTGATTTGTTCCATGTAAACGACTAACTCTCAGTGCTGAGAAGTAGCAAATTTTGGGTGCTTATTCACAATAAAAGCCCCAGCCCCCAGCCACCCTGGTCAAAAACAGACAGGGCTGCTGCTGCTCAGGGTTGCCAGATACTCAAGCTATAGTAAGGCCAAATCCATTATAAAATAAGGCCAAATTTTTTATTTACTTCTAAGGCTAAATAAACGCTAACAACTTAATTGAAATAATTTTTTGAAAATGCCATTTTACGATCAAGTATGACAGATAATAATTTAGCACTGTCAGAGCATAATGACCGGTTCGTTTGCATAATTTGATTAATAAAAAATTACTGTAGTAGCAGATAAACTAGAAACCATTATTACTTCAATTCATGAACAGTGCTATTCGGAACATCTAGCTAAGCAATAAGCATGAATTCGTCTTATTGAGTATATGTACCAGGGATGTCTACAACTACAGGATTGGAAACTATTTTCAGTGCTGTACATGACTACAGAAGAATTATTAAAATAAAACACTGTTTGTATCAACTAAAGAATGTATAAAATTCAATTTCGCAATAACAATAGGCTATAAAATATAGCCTTCACTCACATCAAAACTTATTTGATGTATAGAAGTTTAAAACCACGAATCTAAAAAATCAAAAATAAACGAATGCAAAGATTCCCTGTCGTTCTGTAGCATTTTGCGTATTGCAAACCGGATCAGAAGTAAACGTGGAGTGTTCAACAATCAGTGAAATGTGTTGTCGTAGGCTTTTATAATAAACTTATTCACAGACCAACCCAGTACGAAATCAATACGTTTAAGATGTCATAAGAACTAAAACTAATACTCGGTTTTGAAATTATTTAGCAGCAAACAAAATAGGAAGTGGCTACGTTTACGGCGCCGTAAATACAGCCGTTCCATGCCTTTTTTTTAATCTTTACGTCGCTTTTACTGCGCATGCGCGCTGGTGCGTATTTTTTCTTTTTTCACCTTCTCTTTGAAAGAAAAAGTGAATATATAACTTTTAAATTCAACCGCCTTTGCCAAGTGAGTGAGTGGCGCGCGCGATTTTTGTCTGGCTCTTACTCCCAAGGATATGAGTTCGATACCTCCAGAAAGTGATTTTTTTTTAAAACTAAATTCTAACCCGAAGTGACTCAATCGTTAGGCTACGCATTTTTGTGGCCGTTCAGTTTAGTTTGTTTTTAATTCTGACCATCACAACGAAAAAACAGTATATGACAAACGCAGCAGAGGTCTAGAAAAAGGTAGAAGCGACAAAGAACGGACGTTATAGGCAGTGGCTCCGAGAGGGGGGGGAAGTCGGGCCAGTTTCCCCCCTAGCAAAACATTGTAAAGGAAAAACGAGTAGTTTTTTGTTTTTGCACTTTTGAGGGGGGCCCATTTTTAGGATTAAAGTAAAAATGTACCAACTAAATAATCAACAAATTCTTAAATGAAGTGCGTAGTTCCAAGTATTTCTCAATCATTGTAAATGTCACTCTCGATGCTTCTCTTCAAGAACAAATCATTTTCGTGTTAAGGTAGGCGATGTTGAACAGCTTCAAGATGTAAAATCTGAAGCCGAAATGACTTGTGTATCACTGAACGGTTTCGATTGTATTGATAGAGTCAACTTGAAAACTGGTGCTGTTTTAGCTAAGCGGGAACTATTTTTGCTTGACAACTGAACCTTAACTTCAAAATCTGCGTTGGCCAGGCATAAGATGTTGTATCCAACATAAGTTATCCGGGAAATAGGTATCAGTCCAAGCACGATTAAAGAAAGTAAATCCTGTATATTTTTTGTTAATGGATCATCATCATCAGTCATCATCTCCGCCTGCAGCAGATTGCGCATCAACATGAGTTATTTGCTTCCAAGAGTGGTGATTTTGAGCCAGCTCGCCCAGTGTCGCCAAGTTGAGTCCGGTCCATGATTGGATGTTGTCATGTCATCGTTTTGGTTGTCTGCCACGTTTTCTTTTTCCTTCTGTGCAAACTTTGCTGATTCCGAATTGTGATCTTTTAGTGTGGCCGAACAGTTTTAAAACTTTTGATTTTATTATTGCTGCAATTGGATGTAATTTTGTCATAGTTAAAAGATCTTCTGTTTTCTTGTGGTCAAGTAGCCTTTTGTTGGTCATGCTTCTCATGATGTGATTTTGGAAGGTAGTGAGTTTTTTCTTTATAAATTTTGTTTTTTGTTTATGGATGTTGTTGCTTAAATCTAGTTGGAATTTATAATGTTGCCTACAGACAGCGTTGTTCAAACGTCTTATCATTTTTGGAGTAATTGATTATCTGTAAGCTAGTGGCATCTGTAAAGTTATAGCCCAGTCAGAGGAAAAATTCTGAAAAATCTAAAGAAAGCTGTCCTATCATCTTGCAAAGAAAATTGACTTCGAGAGGGTAATCAAGGCGTGGTGCAGTCAAACCCAATGCTTTACATTACCCTTTTGAAATTGAAGACCAACAAGAACTTGATCGGAAGCTGAGTCAATGCTAAAGTAGCCTACAACTAGCAGTTTTAAATTTGTGACTGCTTTACATTACAGTAGGGGGAGGGTGGGGTGGTTTGAACCACTTTTCTCAATATTCCTAATGTCTGCTTCAGGATTCAATTTTTCAGCAATTTTTTTGCATGACATCCAAGTCTAGGATGTACTTGAGCAAGCCCAAAGTGAATTTGCAAATGAAATTTATTACAACGAAAAATATAAAGTATTTTCAGAAAGTTCTCAAGTGGTTCAAATCACCCTTGGGTTGGGGTGATTTGAACCACTCAAAAGGGTGATTTGAACCACACTGGGGTAATTTAACCCACCTTTTCAAAGTTGGATAAATACACATTGTTTCACAAATAATCAATGAAAAAGATGTCTCAAACATTTACAGCGGTATAAGTACAAAAATAATAAAAAACATGCAACACAAACAACGACCAGTAACTGTCAATCAACTGTCTCGTAAGAGTAATTAAGCATTGTCAACATCAATATGTTATCATTCCAAATTGAACTCTTTCAGGCAACAATTGAATATAAAATGGCTCTCCCTTCTTGCAGTTCCTCCCGCTTTTTGTGGATTGGGTAAAACTTTTACTATGTCGCTTCGTGGAAAAGACCCTTCATCATTTTCTTTGAATGTAAATGATGGCTTTCCACTCTTATTTGTAGATGGAACCTTTTGCAAGAAGCGAGCTTCAGGCTCCTCGTCGATTGTGCCCACGTCATCTATCTTGCCAATGTAATGACGTGTGTTCTCTTTGGTATTAAATTTAACAACAACAAAATCTCCTACAGCAAGTTCTTTGGGATTTTGCTCTTCATTTACACTACTTCCACTCTCTGATGCTGTGTCTGACATATCGTCCAAAGGAACTGCATCATTCTCATCAGAACTTGAGCTTTCATTAAGAGCTAGCACACGTTTTGTGGGGGGTTTCTTTGGCTTTGGTCTAATAATTTTTTGTTTTCTTCTGAGCAATTTTTCCTGCTTTGCACGTCTTTCTTCGTGCTGAATTTTTATTGCCTGTTTTTCTGGAGTCTCTGTGAGAACCCGACTTTTTACTCGTTTCCTTTTGCGTTGAACTCTTGGGGTTTTGCTTGATGGTAATGGAATAACTTCGTTGGGTGGTATGAAGCTTTCTGAGGCGTGATATTCCTCGAGATCTTGCAATGAAGATACGGGTAAATGTGTCGCACCTTCAAAGAAATAAGCATTATCAGTTGATCGGTTAGCAATAGTGTTGGGAACTGCGGCCATAACATTAGCTTCATTCACTTCAGGTTGATGGGAGGTACTTGTTTGGGGATTTGGTCTATCACTCAGAAGTGATGGGGCAAAATCTGTGTCTGTGAATATACTTTTGTTAAAAGGATATATTCCTGTAGAGGCAAAGCCAGAAGTGATGTTCCTTGGCGTCATAGCGTTTAAAAAAGCCTCCTTAACGCATTGTGGAATGTCATAAATCCGAAAAGTTTTGTTGTTGTAGGTTCGCATCCATCCATCTACAGCCTGGTTGTAATAGCCTTTAAATGGCCCAAACACTGATTTATCAAGCGGTTGAAGTTTGTGAGAAGTGTGAGGAGGCAAAGTCAGCAATTCAATGCCACTTTTATCAGCAAACTCCACAGCCTCCCAAGAAACGTGAGACTCATGGTTGTCGAGAATTAAGAGGACAGGTTGAGAGGGGGAACAACCACTATGCTTCACAAAATGTTTCAAGTAGACCAAAAATTTTTCTTCGTTAATCCACCCAGATTTGGTACCTTCTCCAATGGATTCTGCTGGTCCATGTCTAACAAATTCCTCCTTATATCTTACTCTTGGAAAGATAAACATGGGGGGAATGGCAACACCTGAAGCACTGACAGCACATACAACTGTTACAAGTTCTCCTCTCTCTGCAGATGTCACAGAACCAACTTGTTTTTTTCCTTTCGTTGTCACGATATGATTTGGTCTTTGCACGGTTGTGACACCTGTTTCATCAAGGTTGTATATTCTACTTGCAGCAAAGTTGTACCTAAAACACAAAACGATACAATGAAGCCTTTTTCAGATCATAAGAATTGCTAAGTACAAAGCAATGTTAGGCTATTGTTACGAGACCTGTCCATAACTCTTCCAAGGTTGTCGAAAAACTCCCCAACAGTTGTTTTGTTGAAAGCTGTCGCTCTTCCTAAAGACGTCGCTTCTGGTTTACGACATGTCAGATGGTGTCTCTCCTTGAAACCTTCAAACCAGTCAATTCCTGCAAAAGTTTATGGGAAAGAATTGAGAGGTGGTGTGTGTTGAGTAATGTCGAAAAAACAAACCAATGTGATCTACAATGTGCTACCGTACACAATTTTCCACACAGAATTAATAAACAAGTTAATCGTGTCTGATTAACGAAACGTCGGAAAATAAATGCAGATTATCACTAAAAACACCTTGTGATAGTTTTGCTTATTTTACACCAGAAGAGCGTATCATGTTATTGAATTAAATGCCTGGTGAACAGTCTCATTCAATTTTTAAACAACATAGGCTTAAAATAAAACAAACCTGCCATCTTAGAAACCACCCAGTTACTTGGCATCTGAATGTTGTTCTTGTCAGCCAAACTGAAAGCCAACTCACGGCATTTGGTGCGTGTGAGTCCGTGAAATCTATCGTCCAGGTCTTTTATGTGCTGTGCGAGCAGACTTTCCAACTCCCAAGGAAACACCAGACTTTTTACCTTCGTTCTATTATAGCCAATGTTTTCTGAGAGTCTACCATTATCAGATCCAGGACGATTGCACTCTTTGTAATAGCGACCTAAAGTGGTCCTGTTAATATGTCTTCTTTTGGCAACTTCTCTGATCGACATTCCATTCTTTATTTCCTCCAAAGCAAGCAACATCTCCTCACGAGTGGCTGATGCGTGGCTTGTAGTTCTAACATGTTTGCGAGGCATAGTGATGGAAATAAAAACTTAAATTCAACTAATGCTTGTAATTTACTGTGGCCAATAGGAATACCCTGTGTAAGCAATTCGCAATATTACTACAGTTAACATAGACTGTATAGCCTATTTATAAGTAGCCAAATGCATACTAAAGCACTAGACTTACAATACATTGACTACTACAGACCGCAAACTATTTCAGAAGAAGCTACTAAAACTTATTTTCTTCTGGGAGGTTTGAGCCACCGGTTCAAACCTCCCGAATCAACTGGTTCAAACCTCCCTGTTGCCACCATTTTAAGAAACTTGTCTAATCAGCTATTAAATCTTTCACTTACAGAGCATTTGCCAGCATCATTAAACACCTTTTAGATAGGACTACTCATGGTAGTATTAACTATTGCCTAAGTAAAACAGCGAAGATGGCATGCAGCTACAAACTGAAATTCCTAAAATTTACTTTTTGCAAGGAAAACAAGTTCTAACCTGCTTGCGCTAAAATCGCTGCTGCTATCGCTCTAACGTAGACATGCTTTGGAATCACTTTACTTCCTCTGTCTACAGACATAGTTACGTCATTTCTACTTTTATGGTATCCGCAATAACAGCCATGGTTCAAACCTCCCAGTGGCTCAAACCTCCCCACTCTCCCCTATGTGGATTACGGTCCTAAACAAGATTCACTGATGAATTTAATGAAATTAAAGGAAGATGTAATCTAAGTAAGAGAAAGCTGAGAAGAGTAGGCTACTACTCGCAAGATAAAAGTTGCAGTAGCAATTATAAATTTAAAAGAAAATGATTTTCTTTTTCTGAGGACAGAACGCTTTTATAAGTCCACTTAACTAGCTGAATCATTCGAAGGAAATGTATTCTACCGTACATTGCAAAGCATTCGATAGTTGTTGGAATTGACAAATGTATCAACAAACTCAAACATATCGTCGATGAGTTTGAAGTTTTATGAAAACTTCATCGTATGTCTGTTGTGCAGTTGCGGGCATGTGGGACAAATTTAAACCATTTGTAGGCTACAACAATGACATTTTTCAAGACATTTTGGATGAGTTGGTACTTTTGACAGAAAGCCACACAGCAAACTTCAGCTGCAAACCAGAACGAACCACCACATAATCTCTACACAAGGAATCATTGATTGCAACTTTCAACAGGTTTTTCCAAATAGTTTTGTTATGATTTTTTTTTGTGTTCCAGTAGCTACCTCCAACGGTTGCGCTTTGGGAACGTGGTTTTAGCATTTACTGAAATTTGTAAAGAATTGTTTGCGCTCCAGTAGGCCTATGACTCAAAACCGATTGAAAAGCCTAACTATACATGTTGTGCATCAATTCAGATGTCGCAAAATTTTATTATTTGATGCTGTGATCCGTAACTTTGCATTGCAGAAAGTCCAGACAGGGTTGAATTAAATCAGGGATGTCCAAAGTCCGGCCGCGGGCCAACTCCACCCACGAGACGTTTTTGTATGGCCCGCGCTTGTTGTTGTAGCCTACAATGTGTTATTTTTGGCCTGCAGACACACAAAAATCATATAAATTCAACTTGCAGTTTTCAGAAAAATTATTGTGGCTGTTGGCCCGCGAACACTTATTATCAAATCTGGGTCGCGTGGGAAAACATTTGGACACTCTTGAATTAAATGCTTGGTTGAACTATTTTCGTTGCCTGTAGACCTATTGTGTGTTTACAAAGCTTTCTAGATAAAATAGTTAGCCACAATGGCATTTTTCTGCAAGTGTAATCCAGTGATTGATTAATTATTGATGATTTTGACATTGAACAAAGTTCTTTTCATGCTGAGGAAAGTAGGCTAATTTCAGCTTAACACGAACATGCAACGCAATATTTGCTAAAAAATATTATGGGGCCCATTTTTCGTATTGTTTCCCGACCAGTGCTGACTTCTCTCGGAGGCCCTGGTTATAGGCTAGCGTGCATGATACCGAAACAGGACAATCAGTTTAAATATGGCACGGCCGTAACACCTTAATAAAAATTTTATAAATTTAGAACGAAGAGGGAAAAAAGGCTAGCGACTTTTTCTAAATTCATAAAATTTTTGGGTGTTACAGCCGTGCCATATTTATAAAACATATAAACATAGCCAGGTCAGAGACTTTAAAGAACCGGCCTGCCACGCCCCGTGGAGGCGGGGAGCGGCGTGATTATGGGGTGGCGATGCACCCGGAAGGAAAGTCCACCAGCTTAGGTCGCGGGGGCCAGGCTGGGGAGTTTAGGTACCTGTGGAAGGAAAGTGTGGATCGAGAATTTTGTGCGACTCGTCCGCAAAAGTTAGAATGGCGGAACGGGCCAGGGAGACGGGCTTTGCTTTCTGCAAACGCAAAAAGGTCAGCTCACGACGGGCCGGGCGACAGAAGTTTTATAAAGCCAGGCAGCGCCCACGTCTCCATCACGTGACCGTAACACAGGTACGTTTAACTCCTATACCCGGTCTGCCCGTAGGCAGAGCGGATAAACTTTGGGGTCTCCCACGAGGAAGAGAAGCTTAGCTACAAGGACGATTTGAATACTCGTGGGAGACGAAAATTATATAAAATCTGGAGCAAAGGCTCAATTAATTGGTGTAAAAAAAAAGATGGTAAGTGGGAATATATTGTATGCTTTACCTACCGAAAAAGTGTTGACGTTGAACCAACGAGCACGGATGTGCACTGGCCAGACGTTGAGGCAGGCTCGCCCAGATGGGTCGGGACGACTAGCGATCGAAGCGTAGATATGACTAGGCTACGTTACTAGGAAAAATATAGAATAGTGGGATGAAACTTTGGAGGTTGCAGCGAGTTGATCAGGAAATCATGTTTATCGATGAGTTAAAAGCAACGCGAGGTTGATCCGAGCGGGAAAGAGCAGCATATCGGGAGAAGGTAGTGTGTGATAATCTAACATATTGAAATATACTACTTGAAATATATAGGGGAAGGTGTAGTTAGTTGAGCCAGAAATCGATGTTTCTGCAATAAAAATTTAACGACAAACTTTACCAAAAATCCGAATCCATCATGATAAATTTCAGTCTTTTGCGGTTCTTGTGAGCATGTTTGTGTTTGCGACTGACCCCGATTTATATCATTTATCGGCATTTTGAAATTGAAATTCAGCCGGCTCAAATGATACCCTAAATTTCACGGTTGAGCCACCCATTGTTCACGGTTGATCCACTATGATTTCACTTCCAAAAGATATCCCAAAAGAGAGCTCAATCTGCATCAAACACAATAAACTCTTCTCTTGAACATCTTGCAAATAAACAATCAAAAAATATTTAAACTGTGTATTGTGTCTAGTGTCTTAAAATGAAATAACAGTGAAAACTGAACGAACAGAAATTTATATCACTGAAAACACTGAGAATCATTGAATAGGAAACTTTGACGAAGGTGCTTTTACCTTTCTGAAACGATTTCGCGAGGTTTGTGAAGAAAACGAACATCAGCAACCAGTGGCGTTGCTATAGAAAAATAAAAGGGGAGGAGTGCTAAAAAAATTACCCTCAAACTGGCGCATTACAGAAAGAATTACTTTTATGGAAGTTTAAGGGGGCAGTGGACCACCCCCCGGCTACGCCACCAGTTCTTCGCATCAATTACAGTACGGTACAACAAAATTAGGGCAGTACGTAAGGACCATCTGCTCATAAACTACATTTCTTATGACAAAGACATGGCTCAACCGTTAACATTGCAAGCGGCTCAACTGTTAACATCGCCGCCATTTTCAAAATTCATGAAAAATTGCCAATAACCAACTGGCTAATCAAGCAACGAAAACTACTAAAACAAAGAGTAAGTTACCCTTACCTATCCCAGAATTTCGATTAAGACAACGATGAAACCTCGTAGGAAAAAATAACACATTTCTTATTTTTCTCAAAACTACTTTTACCTACCATTTTACATTTAACTGCTTCACAATTTTTCTGCTTGTAGAAAATCCCTAAAACTACATGTGCTGATGGACTTCACGTTTTTCCATATTTTCGTTATTAAACGGTTGACTAATCATGCCCGACGTTGCGATAAAACAGGATGGATCAACCGTTACCCGGCTCAACTAACCAAACCTTCCCCTACGGCATGGCCTACTTTGCCGATATTTTCGGTCATAAGTTATTAAGAATGTTAATCGTGGCATTCAAAGACCAGGTGTGACGATAACTGATGCAGCTGAAAAACTGAAAGCGTTTTTAGCCAAGTTGTCGGTTTAGAAACGCAGATTGGAAGCAGGTAATTACGCTAACTTTCCAATGTTAGAAGATCTTATCTTGATGGATAAAACTCAAAGAGAATGTACTCTTTTGATCTCTATGAGAGAAACATTTTGCGCACACTTGAAACCCAGCAAATCTCATTTCAACATTATTTTAATTAGAACACCTGCCGAACGAAGTTGAAACATGGATTCGAAATCCTTTTCTTTTTAACTTGAACAACATTAGCGATGACGATCTCAGTAAAGATGACCTAATTGATTTGAGATCAAAAGAGTTATTACGCATTGAGTTTCATTCAAAAACTGTGGAAGAATTTTGGTGCTCACAACTGCAAACCTACCCATTCTTGGCAAAGCAAGCGATTAATGTTTTGTTACCATTCATAACCACTTAACCTTTGCGAGGCAAGATTCTCAGCTCTTGTTACAATGAAAACAATATCGAAATCGCCTAGACAGTGGACGTTGAAGATGACATGCGTGTTGCATTATCAAAAACTCAACCGCAGTTCAGTCGTTTAGTTCGGGAAAGGCAACAATTTTTTTTTTTCAATTTCAATTTTTTTTCCCACTTACTTTTTGTCTCATTTGCACATTTCTGTAACTGTAGGCTATAGCCATTACTGGTTTCCACGAGGCGCACGTAACTGTTTTTCAATTGATTCTGGTCACTCTAAAAGTAAGATTTTCGGAATTGATTAAGAATTAACTCTAGCCAAGGGCGCGGAAAGTAGGGGTGCTCAAGGGGCTGCAGCCCCCCCTAGAGCTAATTCAGCCCCCCCTGGAATTTTCGATAATTGCTTCAGACCCCCTAGAAAATTCTGACAATTTAAGGTACCGTACATAACGTTGTAAAGGAGGTGAGGCTTGTTGCCGATGCCCACTTCGTTTAAACAGTTGCAGTTGTAATTCGTGAATCGTCTAAACGTAAATATTTATTCATGTCGCTTTTTGGTTCCGATGAAGTTGCCTGCAATTTGCTGGGTTTGTGTCCTACTCGTTGGTGCGTTCGTGCTTCTGCCCTCGCTCGTGTTGT
Source organism: Aplidium turbinatum (assembly GCF_918807975.1). NCBI lineage: Eukaryota > Metazoa > Chordata > Ascidiacea > Aplousobranchia > Polyclinidae > Aplidium > Aplidium turbinatum. The sequence continues at coordinate 24,831,745 of NC_137480.1, forward strand.
TAAGTGCTACCCTACCCTGTTGCAATGTCTGACAGACATGACAGAAGATACCGGTAGTGCAATGAGAGGAGACCCACGTACAAAGATATTCGGCTTGGTAAAACAAGCACGCACGATGCGACCTTATTTTGCGATTACCTGCAGCGGTAAAGTTTTTCAGCCTGCAGAAGCTGTCGCAAAATAGCTTCAAAACAAGAAGATCTCTGCTTCTACAGCTTTAGAATCCATCACCATCATGTCAAAGAACCTTTGTTCATGTCAAAGACCCTTTGTTGAAAATATAATATAATGTTTGTATCAAAAGAGAGTGCTCAACTAGCTCCTAATATAATTTGTATAAATTTATATTGTTTTCTAAGACATCTGATTATTAACAACCCCCAGGACTTGACCCATAACCCTAACCCTCCAACAGCTTTATTGTTTCCCTTGCTTAAGCCACCAGGATACGCCATTGCACAGGTGGCGATGTCTTAAATCAAACACTTTGTCGTTCTCTTCAATTCATTAAATATTTGGCCCCCCCAAATTTTTTTTCTGGCTACGCCACTGGTTATAGCGTGCATGATAGCAAAGCAGGATAATCAGTTTAAAATATGGCACGGTCGTACCACCTAAAATTTTTATGAATTTAGAAAAAGTCGCTAGCCTTTTTTCCCTCTTCGTTTTAAATTTATAAAAATTTTATTAAGGTGTTACGGGCTTACGGCCGTGCCATATTTAAACTGATTGTCCTGTTTCGGTATCATGCACGCTAGCCTATAACGTCCGCTTTTTGTCGCTTCTACCTTTTTCTAGACCTCTGCTGTGTTAATCATATACTGTTTTTTCGTTGTGATGGTCAGAACTAAAAACAAACTAAACTGAACGGCCACAAAAATGCGTAGCCTAACGATTGAGTCACTTCGGGTTAGAACTTAGTTTAAAAAAAGAATCACCTCCTGAAGGTATCGAACTCATATCCTTGGGAGTAAGAGTCAGACAAAAATCGCACGCGCCACTCACTCACTTGGTAAAGGCGGTTGAATTTAGAAGTTATCTATTTACTTTTTCTTTCAAAGAGAAGGTGAAAAAAGAAAAAATACGCACCAGCGCGCATGCGCAGTAAAAGCGACGTAAAGATTAAAAAAAAGGCATGGAACGGCTGTATTTACGGCGCCGTAAACGTAGCCACTTCCAACAAAATACGACAAGATTGCACAAATGGAATGCAAACACATCACATTAACAAACAAGGCAAGTGTATACTGTAGCCTATACTTTACGGTTTACGGCAGGTGCAACTTAGGGTAGACTGGGGTAAGAAGCCCCCCTTAAGCAAAAATACGCACCAATCTTCACCTTCACTATTTACTGAATCATTCACCACCTTAACATAAAGGCACAATGCAACTCAACAAGTTGCCCATAAAAGCAAAGATGAAATTTTTGAACGAAGCACAAAATATGACAAAATTAAAAATTATTAAAAGGGGCGTTTTACCCCTGCGCTGGGGCAAAAAGCCTATGGGGTAGGCGTTTTACCCCACCAAGCTTTATGAGCCAGAAATGATCTCAAACAGAGAATTAGTTTGTTGTGACGTTGCCAGTTTAAGTAAATTTAATCTACAGTAGCCTAACCATGTTCACATTATGCTCCCTACCAAAACCTAACATTTGCCAACTGTAGAGCCCATGTTTCATTATTTCCAGGCTAAAAAACAAGAAAATATTTTATTTCTATGCTGATATCTTTATGATTTAAATGCATTCAGAATTCAACATATCTACACATTTTGCAGAAAGTTATTTGTACTGAAAAGATACTTAATCTAACAAACATCAGCACTGTATGTCTACATAACATGCTATGTAGCCTACAATAAATTTAAAAAATATTGTTGAACTAGAATTCATCATCTGAGCTGCAGTTTTGGCAGACATAAACACGTTCACCAGGGGTGCATTCTTCATGTGCCCAATGCTTACACATGCTGCATTGTATCCACTCTTCTCCTGGCCTACTGTTAGAAAACGGCTCCCCATATACTAAGCAAGGCCATCTCTCATGATCTAAATTATCAGCAACAACGTTTTCTTAATTCTCTTTTGCTTTCTTTTAGCTGCCCTATGCATGGACACAGTCTTCTTTTGGTTTCTTGAAAGTTTGCTAGTAGCAAGCCTGTAACATCTTTTTGTAAGGAGAAGATGTGATTAATTGTGCTTGCTCTGATGTAGGCTACGTTTTCGTTTGGGCTTAGCACTCGATGTGGCATGCGTGGGTGTGCACAGCTAAAAAAAATCACGTTTGGCTCTTACAATGTCTTCTCTCATAGAATCGGTTGATGAAGTTGACGGCATATTATGATGAAAGGTTGAATCAGTAGGCCTACCATGTTGGCTTTCCAAGAACCCTTCATTTTGCTGTCTTCCCAAGGACTTATCACTTTGCTGCTTTACCTGGAACCCTTCACTTGGCTGCTTTGTCAAGGACCCATCACTTGGCTGCTTTTCTTGAGACTCATCAATTTGCTGCTTTTCCGAGGACTGATCACTTTGTTGGTTTCCCTGAGACTGAGACCCGTCAATTTTCTGCTTTTCCAAGGATCCATCACTTTGCTGGTTTATCAGAGACCCATAACTTTGCTGGTTTATCAGAGACCCATCACTTTGCTGGTTGATCAGAGACCCATCACTGTGTTGTTTTTCCTGGAACCCTTCACTTAGCTGCTTTTCTTGAGACTGTGTAATAGCTACATTTTGTGTGTATAGTGTGGTGGTGGGGTAACGATATCAATGCCATTTTCTTATGAAAACTTCACAGCTTTAAGCATTTTATGGCTATGATGTCTATCCAGAATAATAATGTGTCTTTCTTCTTTTGATGGTTTAGCAATTGCACAAAAGTGATACAACTATGTCATGAAGCTATCTTCGACAGTCCATCCACACTTAGTGCAATGTCCAATTGCTCCAGGAGGTTTGTTATTCATAGGAGAATCTGCCATGCGCTTTCGCGGAAATATGAAAATGGGTGGTATGTAAGAGCCAGCTGCATTTGTTGCACAAATGACTGTGACAGTTTTTCCTTTTTCTCCACTCGTTATTATCCCCACTCCTCTTGATCTTTTCGTCGCAATTATTTTGGTTGGCTTATAAACATTCGATATGCCAGTCTCATCCATGTTCCACACATTAAGGGGTAAAAAGCCTACCATAGGCGTTTTACCCCAATGGCATATTCTCCATGGTAGGCTTTTTACCCCAATGGCATATGCTTTAAATTTCCGAAGTTTTTCTACTACCTTAAAAACTTGGATAAAACTATCGTTAGCTATCGCTAGAATTAGCAACTGACTACTCTGTAACAAACTATCAAGGTGCGTTCTTCTTTCTGAGAAGAGCAGCACTTCATTTCCTGATTTAAATTTTTATAAGAAATCAAGCAAAACCAACCATTTTGGTCTACACTTTTCTTGCGTCAAGTCGGCTTTCTTTAACACGCGTTTAATGATTACCCACAATGCACTCATACACATGGTGGTAGTATTTATTTATTTACACAACTCTGTAAGGAGAAATTTAAGGTAGGCCTTTTACCCCGGGTGGGCTTTTTACCCCAGTCTACCCTAATAGAACCGCCCTGTCCACCGCTAACACATTCTCTACTCTCTACCTATGTCTCTACTCACTAATTAAAATTAAAAGGAATATAGGTCAGGCTCTAAGTGATGATAAGTGATACTTTTATAATATTACAATTAAAATTGAATTTCCTTAAAATAATACTTTCTAAACCGGTCAAAACTTGCAGCCATAAAAAGAGCCAAATAAGGCCAGATTTTCTGGCCTTATTTGCATCAATTTTTTTAGGCCAACTTCAATTTAAAAAGGCCAGTTTTCTGGAATTTGGCCTAAAAAAAGGCCATCTGGCAACCCTGCTGCTGCTGGTCGCTGGCAGAGTTGCCAGACATTAAAGAAGTTTCCTGCCAAACAAACCTAAAAAACTGCCAAATCAACATAAAAAACTGCCAAGCTGCAGTTTTGACGGCTAGTACCGGTACCTAAAAAGCAATCCTAACCATGCTGGATGCACCATCAGATGCAAACCCAATGCTATTTTGAAAATTTTAACGTCTTACTTTGATGTTTTCAGTTAAATTTAACAAATCATTACATGCTGTATTGCTGTAGCCTCTTTTAGAGCAACTAAAGCCAAAATACAGCTTTAAATGCTTTATAGTTGCCATTAAAATAACAAAATCAAAATGAATTTGACTATGACTTTGTGTTAAGATATCAGTAGATTCATCAACAATAAGAGCATATTTTATTCCATAAAAATCTGTATCAAGTTTCGCTTTCAATGCAAGTAAAATCATGGTTTTATTAAACATGCACATTCAGTTAGACTGTTAGAGCAATTCCATGTCTATGCGCATTATGTTAAATATCATAATGTTCGTTGCTCAGATAGTCTACCCAGCAAGCTAAAATGGACTGTTGGCATGTCATACAAACTGAAACTTCTATTTCTACTGTTTTTATTTCATCATTCACCATATATTCCTGTTGTGAGGTTAGTATTATATTTAAGGCCTGCTACCTTGTGTATTTGGGTGTTTGTTTGTTTATCTTTATCCTGCATTGCGGAAAGCGGACTTGAGCGCTATGCATCGGTGTATACGCCTTCCGACATACCTACACCTGACCCACGCTGCAGCCGACGGCAATGTCTGTTTCCGGTTGTCTACTTTACTTATGACTTAAATTTGGTAGCCTACTACCCATTACTCGAAATCGATCACTAGGTAGAGGCAATTATCGTAAAGTTTCTTGCCCAGAGAAACAACAGCAAGTGCGGGTGGCTGGAGTCGAACATGCAGGCTCTCGACTGCGAGCCCAACGCGCTAACCACTCGGCCACGGCTGCGTGCCATCATTACCTTTGATGGAACTAAGCCTTGCAGCTAAACATTGCAATGACAAAGCTTGCAATAAGCATCACCACTTCCATCGATTGCTTGTTCAATCTGTAGCGCCCTGCGTTTTCACTTTAGGTCTTTTCAATCTTCCTTAACGCTTGTTACCGCCTTGATATCATCGTTCTGTTGCATATATGTAATGTTACTCTGTAGCCTAAGTCAACCAATTCATGTAGTTTGGCAAGTATGCTTCGGGCTTCCTGAAGTATGATTAGGAATTTGCTTGCCTCTTAAGAAATCGTTTGCCAATCAGCTTAAAGCCATTCTTACAACCTGTAGCTTCAATCACATATGCGTAGTTTTTCGTCTTTTCAACGTTATAGCTTACAGGTGTTTCATTCCTCAGTGATATGTATATCGCGTTTTGGCCGACCATTCGACAGACCGAGAATTTTAGTTTTGGGTGTAAAGGATATGGTACTTGTAATCGAGAACTTTACTAGACCTTTACTGTAATAGATTTTACTTTACTATTCAACTATACTATTCGAGACGATTCAAGAAGGTTCGCTATTATTTTCTGGTTGCAACCAAGTTGGCTATTTGATTTCTGCAAGTTGAGGTTCTATTCTTTGAAAGTTCGGTGTTTTTAGTTCGCTATGTTTAAATCTCTGTTCTCCTGAAAATAGTGGATCGATTAATAAACGACGGAGCCTTGGAGAATTCAATCTCGTAGTCAAGCATTAGCTGTCAAGCCAGTTAGTAAATAGACAGTGTGAAGACCACCGTGTCCTGGTCATTTCTTGCCAGCCCCAATCTCGTTCTGCCCAGGAATGCCGCCGTCAGCACGGACGGCAGCATATGAGCGCGCACTAACCGACGCGTCCGCTACATATTTATGGTGACCCCGACGTGATTTTTGGATTAGCGTAAAACTTACATTGGATTATATTGGATTACTTTCCTGTGGAGTATTGTACGATTCTCTTTACCGGACGCTTCAACAACGATTGCGACAACTATCAAGTTCGAGTTGGATCCCTGGACTCAAGTTAAGTGTTAATTTACAATGTCTATGTACTACTTCTATGCTATTGTGTCGGCCATAAGCCTTTTAATCTCCCTCGCCGTTGCTGTCCTTGGTCGTCGCCTTACTCGGGACGCGCGATCGGGGCGTCTTGACAGCAGCGATGACAATGTGTTTCGCCCCCGTCCGGACGACCCCCTTCAGACACTGGATTGTGGTGTCTGCAGGCATCCCAGGCCCTATGGCATGTCGTTGCCGAGGTTCTTTGAGACAGACGTAGGCTACCCCTTTGGATTGAGTTAGTCGAAAGCTTTTTTAGAAACAGGGCCATTGATGATACTGATGAACGATATGATTTAGTTATGCAGGCACTCAACGAGCAGCAATTGCATAGGGTCGCCGACGCCGTCGTCGACCGTGACGGTTGTGACGACCCCTATGCCATGCTTAAACGAGCCCTCCTGCGCGAGTTTGGTCTCACTGAGGGAGACCGTGTGAGTGCCTTGTTCCACAGGACTCCTCTCGGGTCCGAAAGGCCATCGACTCATTTAGCTAAAATAAGGCGACTTTTGGGTAGTGCTGCTAGAGAAAATACATCTTTGTTGCGTGAATTGTTTTTGGGCAAGTTGCCGACTGACGTTAGGCGCATTCTAGCCGCGCATGCGGGTGATGATTTGGAGACGTTGGCGCGCCGAGCGGATGAAATAGTTAAGATTTCAAGCGCCGATGATGCCGTTGCACAGGGTTCACGCAGTCTTTCCTCGCAGGCAGACATTAATCAATCTTTGGATAGGCGTGTTTCCGCATTGTCTGAGTCTGTACAGTCGTTCGATCGCAGGATAAACTCTTCCGGTAGTGAGATTTCTGGGAGTTCCAGGACGCCTGACTTTCGGGCGTCCCCCTCTCTCGCCGCTCGGAGGCCCACGCCCTCACGTGACAATCTTCGAGGTCGCCCCTCACTCTGTTTCTATCACGATAGGTTTGGTTGTAGGGCCCGTTGCTGCGCCCCTCCTTGCAACTGGGAAGGAGCAAAAAACGTGTCGAATCCCACTTCAGCAGAGCGGGCGAAGTGGGGACCATCAACTTAAACTCCGCCGCGATGCTTCGGCTCTATGACCCGCACACAAATCTAACCTTTCTTATTGATACTGGTAGTAGTCTAAGTACACTTCCTTGCCGTTCCTTTAATCGTGCTAAACCCTCTAGTGTTCTTACCGCTGTCAACGGCTCGCCCATTCAGGTGTTCGGCAGCGTGCGCAAGCGGCTCTCACTTGGCCTACCCGTCGAATTCGAATGGACTTTTAAGCTCGTCGATCTACCTGTACCCATAATAGGCATAGACTTTTTGTTACATTTTGGCTTGTCCATAGATATTCCTAATAGGCGCCTGATTATGCCGAATCGTGATAACTATGTTAATCGTGTGCGACACACCGCACCCTCTAGCGGACTGAAACGCAAGGACTCCAATGTTGCTGAGCTAGGCGCTTACGGATTCTTAAACGTCGAGTTCCCGAAGGTTTTTGCTCTGGAAAACTATCATCGTCCGTCGAAACATGAAACGTGTCATCATATTCTCACTTCTGGTCCTCCCACAGCGTCGCGCGTGCGCAGGTTATCTCCCGAAAGGTTGATACATCTGCGCGAGGAGATAGAGCACCTCTTAGATCTGGGTGTCATTCGTCCTTCCAATTCTCCCTGGGCCTCTCCTGTTCACATGGTCCCAAAAGGGGACACAGGTCGTTACCGCATCACGGGGGACTATAGAAATCTCAACCGTCAGACCCGGCGCGACACTTATCCGCTACCTTTCCTGCATGACTTCGTCGACGCGTTGCATGGCTCTACTATCTTCTCTAGTCTGGATTTGTTCAAGTCTTACCATCAAATTCGTGTCGCCGAACGGGACATTCCAAAAACGGCCATCGTTACGCCCATTGGCGGCTTCGAATTTTGTAAATTAACCATGGGTCTGTGTAATGCTAGCCAAACTTTTCAACGCTTCATGAACGAGGTTTCGCGTGGGTTGAACTTCGTGTTTTCCTATGTCGACGATGTATTAATCTTCTCCAAAAATAAGGAAGAACATGTGATCCACCTGAGGGCAGTTTTTCGACGCTTGACTCACTACGGGCTCATTCTCAATAAGGGAAAGTGTGTGTTTGGTGTTCCGAAGGTAAAATTCTTAGGTCATGAAGTCGACTCTGAAGGCATTCAACCCCTTTCTGGAAAGGTGGAAGCAATCCAGAAGTTTCAGCGCCCACTACAGGCAGGGCAGCTCAGGAGGTATCTTGGCATGGTGAACTTCTATCGTAAATTTATTCCCGACTGTGCACGGCTCCTGCAGCCGCTACACGGCATCTTAACTCCTGAGCTATCCGGTCAGAAGCCGATACCTTGGACCGATGATGCAATTTCAGCCTTCGACAGGTCTAAGGAAGGCTTAAAGAGCATTTCACTGTTAGCGTATCCAGCCCCCGGCGCCGCGACCTCTCTGGTTGTAGATGCATCTTCCACTGCTGTCGGTGCCGTGGTCCAACAGGAAATCGGTGGTAAACAGAAGCCCATTGCCTTCTTTTCCAAGTGTCTGGATAACACTCAGAGACGCTATTCTACATTCGACCGTGAGCTATTAGCAATATATCTCGCCTTAAGGCACTTCAGGTACTTTCTGGAAGGTCGTAAGTTCGCCATATTCACGGATCACAAACCTCTCATCACGGCTTTCAAGGGTACGCTTGCCCATGCTACAGGCAGGCAGTCTCGACATTTCTCTTATATCTCGGAATTTACGTCTCATCTACAGTACATAAAGGGTAAAGATAACGTCGTAGCTGACTGCTTAAGTCGCCCCCAGATAAATGCCATCTTCGAAAACTTCCCAGGTATTGACTTACTCAAACTAGCCATCGAGCAGGAGGATGACAAATCAGTGGCTGAATTCTGTAGATCCGAACATTCCTTGAAATTAGAAAGAAAAACTCTACCCGACCACGGGGTCTCCTTAATTTGTGACATCAGTACCGGGAGGTATCGACCTTTAGTGCCCAAGTTGTACAGGTCCCTCGTGTTTCAAACGTTGCACAACTTGGCTCATCCGGGAATTAGAGCAACCCGTAATTTTGTAGCCGCACGGTTCGTCTGGCCGAAAATGAGGTCCGATTTACGGCAATGGTGTAGGGAATGCTTGCCCTGTCAGCAGACCAAAATAGGACGCCATAACGTTGCCCCACTACAACACTTTAACGCTCCTGATGCTCGTTTCTCACATGTACACGTACACGAACCCACGTTCTCACAGGTAGGAACATCGTTGCGCCCGCATACTTGAAAGACTATGATTTATCTTAACCGGCTGTTGTCCTGGGCACGACGTAAAACTGCATCCATTCAACCAACCTTTCTTTAGCTTAGCCACCGTTCTTGCATACAGTTATCGTATTAATTACAGCAGTCTCTGTCCTGGGCATGACGTGAAACTGCATCCATCCTTCCAATCTTTCCTTTAAACGCCTTCATCATCGTTTTCGTGAGTATGCTAAGTCGGATTTCATCGGATTTCAACTACTGCTTCCCTTGGACTTGGCTTAAGTGTTGTAGCTATCTGTAGGTTATCATGTCTAATCGCACTCTTACTTGTGGCCTTCGTGCCCGACCATTGCGGTCACTGTAGAAATTTTTCTACCATAGACGTTCACTGACTTTGGGCTCTACCGACGTTGGTCTGATGTAAGTCAACATGCATTCTGCCCTATTGGCGCCTTGTCGTGTAATCGCCCTTGCACTCTGCTCTGCTAATTGGTTTCTCTTAATAATCGACATGTACCTTACATCTCTTCATTTTTGTTGTACTTGGTCTAGACTCTAGTCGTTTGTACATCCTCCAATTACAATTTTCACAGTGTCTGATTTAGCATCACATTTAGTGCATCTTTGGAACCTGGTCTGTGTTCATCCTGGCCCGAACATGGACTTGGTGTTGAGTACTGCAGCTTACTTCCCCCGCTTAGCTTTCCGTCCTGGACACGACGTAAAACTGCATCCATCCATTCATCTTTCCTTAGTTAGCTAATCATCGTTCTTGCACACGGTCATCGAATGAATTACAGTAGCTCTCTTAGTCCTGGGTAAGACTTGGAACCGCATATATTTCCTCAGTTAATCATTCCCTCGTTTAGCAGTTCCCTGCTCTGTAGTTGTCTTTAGGAGCTGCGCTTCCTTCATATAGGCGTGCGACGCAGCACACTTCCTGTATATAGTACTTGCTATAACCCTTGTCTGACCACCGCTGTTTTGTTTGCGAAGCGCCTCGTTGTTTATCTTTGTAGCCACTGTTAGGAATTTGCTTGTTAAGGCGGTATCATAGATATAAGTCGACATGCTGCTTGCGACTAGCTTGCCCGTCGCTTTCTGCCTTTTTGGCCTTGTCCTGCCACTGCTTCAGTTACTCAGTTGTCCTAGATATAAGCCGACATGCTGCTTGCGACTAGCTTGCCCGTCGCTTTCTGCCCACTGGCCTTGTTTTGTCACAGCTACTCGCAATCATCTGTCCAGCGCTTCCTGCCCTGTTGGACCGGTTCCCCGCTCAGTCGCTTCGCATAGCTAGCATGCTTTCAGTCTATCTATCTTTCAGTTCCTATGTTTGTAGGTTGTCGTGAGGCTAGGCACTTCAAGCCTCATCACTTCCCCTGGTTGTCTGCTGGCACTACAGTCCTGGTCTGGTTTCATTTAAACGTGTGTCCGTTTTTTCACCTTCCCCGTTTGGTTAGAATACCCATCCTGCTGTCATGACGCTTTGCTCTCGCGCCGCGGTGTGTGGCAGTTTGTGCGACTGCTTCGCACGGCCGTTGCTCGGACTGTCCCTCCGTGTCGTAGAGAGAGTGCGCTCTGTGCCCTCTGGCATGCTTCATCAATTTTCACAACTTAAACTTCGTGTACTGCATATAAGCATTATCTGCATCGTCAGTGTTCACCTGTGATTGATTAGTGATAACCGTAGTGATTAGATTGTGTTTGTCATTGTAACTTCCCACATTTTTTTGTGTTAATTAGAAATCATCGTAGCCGGATGTCCGCCGCACGAGACCTCTGCTTCAACCAATCGAGAGCCGACCAGCCGCTCCCCGGAATCAGAGGAACTGTTAGCGCTCGCGCCGTGCGGAGGGGATCCGACCCCGTCTTGTTGTTCACCGTGTGTCAATGTTGTAATACGCATTTTGTGCCTCGCCTGTTTCATTTCATGCTGCAAACGTCTCATCAGAAGTCAAACGGCTACCCCGTTTTCCTTCTTGCGGGGGTGTCTGTAGCGCTAGAGAGCTCTGTCGTCTCTGACGTCACACGTACACGTCACTAGATTGGTCCAGAAGGCTCCGCCTTGAGCGCATAACTGCACGTCTCGGGAATTCAATCCAGTAATCGGGAATTCAACTTCAGTAATCAACTTCACTATGCCGAATTCCTACCTTGGTTCATGTTATGTAGATTTGCATTAGTGTTGCGTTGTGTGATTGCATGTAAAACTCGCAATCCCACACTAGAACCTTCTTAAAGAAGTTTAGCTCATGATTTTAAATCAGAGAGTGTGTTAAATTTTTGCGCTATGAAAAATCAGAGTTATCAGAGTTTGTTGAGTTTTTGTTCAATATGAAAAGTCGTTTCTTTCAATATGAAAATCAGTTGAATGCAATATCTAAAATCAGAACTTAAAACCAGTATCAAGAAATCAGTCTTGGCAATTCTAAAGCAATATATCAGTTTCGTTGTTGCTACTGTTTCTATATTTTTTGGCACTGCCAGGATGACGTTTGGATCAGTTTATTGTTAATAATGTAGCAGCGACAACATTTCGTATCCAGTTGTTGGTGGTGGAGTCTTAATGATTCTGGTGTTTTCCTTTACTTTCTGTGTTGCTGGATCGAAGATTAAAACTATAAACAATTACGTTGTGAGCAAGCATTGATCTTCTGAGTTGGAGTTAGCAAACAATAGAGCAGCGTAATCGACCTCGTGTCTTATCATTCCTTGCCGACTTCGCCCAGGAATGTTGCCATCCCATTGATGGCTGTGTATGGGTGGATATGCTGAAAGCAGTGTCCGCTACAAATCCATCGCCTACAAACTCTTGTTTCCACTTGCTTTTATACTTACTGAAAATTGCCCGTTACTTTTTCAATAAAAAAATAAGATTACAATCTAATGGCGATTACGTCTCTATTTAACTCTTTATAAATGAGAGAGGTTGCGCTTGAGCAACGCACGTAAAGGACTGCTCTCCATTCAGCGGCATCTAATGAATGGAATAATTCCCCGGTAACAATACTTCAACAATCGGAAACTTCACTCTGTCAATCTCGGAGACCGGGCAATCGGAAACGGAAACTTCACTCTGCCAATCTCGGTAACCGGCCCTGCGTCAAGAGCCTCTACAAGTATGTGAACCAGTGGCGTAGCAACGCAATATATCGCCCTTGGAATTTTGCTCGAAATGCCGCCCCTTCCCCATAACACCGTCGTAAAAGCTGATTAAAATTCCACACAAGAGAAGAATTAAAGTTGTGTTTGTTTAATTTTATTGAAAGTTTAAAACGAAATACGCCTAGCTTTCAATGAAGCAACTTTAGAAATTATAGGCCTATCGTCAAAAGATGATGTCTCGACTAAATCACTTTCAATGGACAATAGTCTAGCACTCTAGCCTATTGCTAGCGCAGACAGCCCGCTTTCTACCATAGTCGATCTCAAGTAAGATTTTATCAACTTAAGTTTTAAAAAACTTCTTTCACAGCTTGCGATAGAAACGGCAACAGAAAGCTTAAGACTCATAAATAAATAAGGTTTTTGATTCACATAAACGATGTTTGCTTAACCACTGCAACACGTCCAGCGCTGTAGTGTCATTTTTAAATGTAAAACCACTGGATTGTACTAGTCGATTAAACCTAGAGATTTTTAACTCGGTAAAATCCGGGGTAAAAGTTACGTCATCAGCATACATTTTCGCAAATTTGTCCATATCTATTTCGATAGGCTACTGTCACTTCGCAACAAGGAGGAAGATTTAAAACGCCGAATAGCCTAGCCCAGTGGTTCTCAAACTTTTTTTTGTTGCGACGCCTCTGGAAAAGTTTTCTAGACTTCCGACGCACCAGCAAATAAAAGTTAATGAGGAAACGTATTAATAGGGCCCGCCATGGCCAACTGGAGATGCGGCCTGATTTGTCACATTTTGCAGATTTTGATTACAGCTACTGCTAGTGTTTGACTGACATTTTCTGATATTTTTTTTACTTTTTGCTGTCTCCTAATGATATAAAAGCTTTTTGTTGCCTTGGGAAAGCAGTACAAAATGACAAAATGTAAGTTGAAAAACGCTGAATCAGACTGTTATTGAAAAATTTACAGTCTGACTAAAATCTTCGAAACCAAATTTTCTTTGTTTTTCAATATCTGAGGATGTTAAAACCTATTGTGTCATCTGGGGAAAAGAGTAAAGAGAGCGTAAAAATATAATTTTTAGAAAATTTTATTTAAACATTCGCCCAAAGGTAGCAAAACCTGGAAATTTCTGCAAAATGTGACGAATCAGGCCGTATCTTTAGATAGCCATGGGCCCGCAAAAGTCAATAAAGTCAAAATTTTTTAAGGACCTCGTCTGTCCACAAATCAAAGAATAAAGTTGTTTTCAGCACCTAGAGGACTGTTTCTAAGAAGTTTATAGGTCAAAATAAAGTCAAAATTGACAATAAAGTCAAAATTTGTCAAATTATGGCTTTTGACAAACTTTTTGTGTTTCTTGAGAGTAATTTTTGTCAAAATCCTCGTAGAAGCATTGTAAATGAGGAACGGCGACACAATTAAACCATATTAACTCATAAATGCAGGAAATATAATTATCACAATGCCCACTTGGATCAACAATAACTTTTATCACAAATTGTCCCTTGTTTATTCATTGTTATGCATTCAAATAATTCTTATAAAACACTTCCTCTTCACAAACGTCCGTGATCTTTTCGAAGATCAACAGTTTGGATTTTAGGAATAGCCTACTGACATTCTGTAATACAAAAATGCCAAGCAAGCTAAATCGTCTTCAGCAAAAGTTAGACAGATCTTTCGAGATTTTCCTGGTGAATTTAATGCAACTGCCGGAGGTGATTTAAGGTGCTATTTTTGTGAGTTTATAGTGAGGTGCGATAAAAAATATTTTATTGAAAGACACTGGAAAAGTAAACGCCATCAAGCTAGATTGGAGCGAAAACAAGCATTACAATTAAGGCAAACTTTTACTGAACAAGCCCCTTTTATTGAACACGTTTGGGTCTGAAATCGACAAAATGTTATGTTTGGATAACTGGTATCAATTCAACGAAGAACTGTGCCCTCTACAAATAAGCAATTTCGTTAGGTCAAAATAAAATCAAAATTTGATAAAAATAAAGTCAAAAAAAAATTTGTTTAGGTCAAAATAAAAATGGCCCTACTTATTATGAAAGTTTTGTTTGTTGATACAACAACAAAAAGCAATGCATATTATTTAATGTGACGTGTGGGCTTGTTTGTTTTTACAAAGTTCATTAAATCTTGGGAGAATTTTTGAAATTGCCACCCGCATTTCTTTTTCATTGTTTATTGGTGATCGAAATTTGCTTTTTATCACCGCCAAGGCACAAAATCCTGCTTCACATAAATATGACGTGACAAATGGGATAATAATTCGTAGTGCTTTCTTCACCAAAGCTGGATAATCGCCATTCATTGAAATCCAGAAATTTGCCAGATTTCCTGAATTAAACATCCTTTTCAGGGAATTGTCACAAGAAAGGTCAATGTAGGCTTCTTTTTCTTGTGCAGTAAAAGACAGTGGAGTAAGTTGGACGAAAGGATCACGAATCCATTCGTAGTTTGATAAATTTTTCGGGAAGTATTTTGCAAATTTCGACTCGAGCTTGGACAAATGTTGCCTAAATATGCTTCACAAATTTGAAGGCAGCGCCATACTTTTCTTTTCAAGAAAATTGGACAAGAAAGTGAAGTATCGAGAGCTTCTAGATAGGTTTGCTATATCTTCCTTCCACAATCCACCAATTCGTAGAAGCGTTCAAAGAATTTTCTAAGCGAAAGCCACCTGGATGAAAGTTAAAAGAGCAAACTCCGATGCGCTGCATTCATTTCTCCACAAAATTTTTTGAAAACTCTTGACTTCAGAGGGCGTGTTTTAATGAAGTTAACAACTTTGATGACAACTGAAACTGCTAATCAAAGGATTAACCTCATCTTTATAAGATAAACTGAATTCAGCTACGAAACAAAACTGTTCTGCGACGCCCTTGGAAAATTGAAACGACGCACCAGGGCGTCGCGACGCACAGTTTGAGAACTACTGGCCTAGCCTACTGTACTTCATTTAGCAAACACATATCGCTGAAACACTTTCCGCTTCACTCCGAAACCGGTCTATAACTTCTAACATGCATCTTTTGATTTCTTCAACAGGCGAGGGGCCTAAGTCTTCTGCCTACGTGTAAATTTTTGGCTTCACTTAGATCAGTGTTAACTTGGTCGTTTAAATCAGAGTCTCTCTGAGAATAAATTAATGTGACTGTCTTTGTTCGTTTAAAACGTTATCCCATTTTTCCGCCCTCCAGCAACGTGCCGCCCCTGGATTTATCCACAAGATCCAATGGGTAGCTACGCCACTGCGTGAAACTACCAGGAATAACCTACCAAGGCTTTATCGGTCCGAGGATATAGATTCAAAACTAACCAACCAGCGCCTCACTTTTCTCAATAGGCTAGCCTCAATAATCTAATGACAGTCATGGCAAAACTGTGAGTGCTAGTAGAATGTTGACTAACATTTGTATTTTTAAGTTAATGGTGGATCAATTATCTGCTGTCTCAAAAGTTTAACTATTTTATGTAAAAAAAAATTTAGGTAACAAGCCGAACCTTTCTGCCACACCTTTTGCAATTCCAAGCGATCGCGCACCATGGCGTCTCGATGCACAGTTTGAGGATCATTGACTAATAGGCTAAATCCACAAATAATAGCATAAGCACTTTTTAAACGTCGTGATTTATCAATCATGCTCACCTGGCCTCACCTGGCCCTCACCTGGCTCTCCACCACCTGCCCTGAAATTTGATCTAGTCTCAAACGAAAGAAGAAGAAGAATCATGCTGTAAATTTGGAAACTTTCACAGATTTCGTGAAAACGCTTTTCGAACCCCTTGGGAGTCCGCTAACCCCGTTGAGAAACGCTGTTGTAGAGGCTTTGAACCATTGACGCAGAGTCAGTCACCGAGATTGGCAAAGTTGTTGTGTTCCATGTTGTTGTTTGTGCGGACTATTCCACCAGATGCTTCTGGATGAAGAGCTGTCTTTGGAATGTAGGCTATATTGCTCAAGCGCACACCCTGAGAGTCGAACCAGCGCCGCTTGATCTAGAAATTTCTTTGTTTTTCAGTTTAAACAAATATGGTGGGCTACCGGTACCTATCGTAGGCTACTGAATTCGTTTTCAAAGTTATTTTGACTTCATGAGGTACAGTAACCTACTTGAATACAGCTTCCCGGTGTCAGTTTTACACAAAAATAGCGCGTACTAGAAATAGCAGCAGTATATGCTACTTTTGATCGGAGTAGCATTAGCGTGTTATTTTTCATCTACTATTATACGAGTAGCGGTAACGCGGTATAATGCTACTCGTAATACGCCAGTAAAGCGGTAGCGCTGCTGTTTTGGCATATTGCTTCGAGAGCGAAATAATGTGTTCCTTTTAAAGTAGCGGATGTGCAATTGAATGTTGGGTGAGAGTTCGCACTTCGAAGTTATATCGTATCAACATTTTCTAAAAAATTAAACTTCTTTCAGAACAGTAGAAGAGTGTTTTCCCAACGTTTAAGCAGCTACGCAAACAAATAAAGTTAAGCGACATTGGCTTATTTATTTCTCTTAATTAGACCAGTTCTTTTCGCAAATGAACTTCGTAATCGTAAGCTACAGATATAGCCTATCGTAGGCTACCTTTCAGATAGTTTTGGAAACAATCACTACAAAAATAGGCTATCATTTGCAGTATGACGGGTAAGCTGCACTTGCGAGGTTGGTTGGTTTGAATCTTTATCCTGGCAGTTCGTTATCATGGCAGTGTTTCTGGCAAATTTTGTACAGGCTACCTGGGCCTACTTCTAGAGGCTTTTGACATAAGGCAGTTTACCTACCGGTTTGTTTTTGATTCCTTATCCTCGGACTGACAAAGCCTTCGACAGGTTACTTCTGGCAGTTTCGCCTTGGTCTAACCCCATGAACATTATCTCGTAAAAACACGATAAATATACGTGTAGGCCTATTACACGAGTTTCCTCAGAATTTTACGTGTTTTTCACGAGCCAATGTTTATGGGGAACTTGTTTGTAGAGGCCTTGAATTACTGCTGCAGGGCAACTGAACCAGGCCCGTAATTATACATTTTAGCTTGGGGGGGGGCTCAAAAGCTGTTGCGAAGTAAAAGGCTATGCACATAACATTTGTAGTTGCAATTAGTCTAATTTGCGGTTTTTCGGGCAAAGGCACGGCATATGTTATAAAGTCACAAGGTGCTAGATAGCAGTAATTTCGAATGATTGAGATAATTCCAGCCAAAACATGGGTAATTCCTGCCAAAATGATTGCAGAATAGAATAGATGCAATCAGTGGCGTAGCCAGGAATTTGTAAAGGGGGGTTTTTGACGACCCAGCGGCGGGGAGTCTGGGGGGCCTCCCCCAGAAAATTTTGAAAAATTGCTTTGAATTTGGTGCATTCTAAGAGCATTTTCAACAAAAATGTGGGTATGAATATTCCTGCAAAATTGTGCTGTCCGGTGGCATAGCAAAAGAATAAGATTATGTTTTCTTCGGCATTTTTCGGAAATAAAGCTAAGTCTCTATGTTTTCTTGTTGCTAAATCCTGGCTGAGATGTTTGAATGTTGGGTATTGACAAAACTCGTTCTTTTAATGCAGTTTTGCTTAAAATTAGGCAATTTCTTTTTAGACTGAAAGCATCACACGTGCCAAAGGGGGGGGGGGAGGTTGTAATCCCCACCCCCCCTTGGCTACGCCACTGGATGCAATATTTTTAACACACAACTTTGTCAGGAATGACCCTCGTGACTTTGTCTGGTGCAGGTCTCCACCAAACCAATTTATCCCCTTTGGGGTGTAATATTCGGCAGTAGCCTAAACGTCAAAAAACACTAACAGCTATCCAAGCTGATACCAATGTTGATTTATTTGTTTTCCAAAACCAGCATCTTACTCCATTTTGTAATTGCTTTTACCTGAGATGCCTTGCCAAAAAAACTCACCCAAATTTAAAAATCATTATCGTGCAATCTGTCTGGAATAACCCTATAACTATTACATCACCAGTACATAACAACTATAAAATTACAAGCAAGATAATTGTACAAAGTGACATATGAGAATCAAAAAAAATTAAATATAGAAAGTCTTGGGTCTGGGATTACCCTAGGCTACTCATTTGGAATTGGAAAACCAAATGTAGCTTGCCTGGCAGAGTTTTTACTTTGAGCTTGGGGTGGCATTGCCCCCCCAAGCCCCCCCGGCAATTACGGGCCTGAACTGAACCAATATTGGCAGAGTGAAGTTTCCTCTTGTTGCTGGTGTTGTATATAAAAAATGATCTAATGCTTTTAAAGATCCATTCACTTATTCTGATCAATAACAAACAAAAAAGGAATCATGAAAGTCATCCAGTCCGAGAAGCAGCTAGTATCGTCACTTGGAAAGTTTTGGAATGCACTAACCAGTTTATTAGCAAATATCATTTATTTTGTTTTTGTGGTCAAGTTAAACATTTTGCAAAATCAAGTAGGCCTAGGTGCAAAAAATAAATTCAGAATCAAAGTTTGTTTTGCCATTATGCAAAAAAACAATTTCTTTCAAAACTAAAAAAAATCGAAGATAATGCGACAAGACTATGTCACCATTCTGTTTTAAATAAACTGGACATCTTCTTATGGAGAAGGGTTGTATTTAGACTTGTTCAGCTTCACTGAGCCTACACAAAGAACGCGAAGTGATGCATGACATTCCAAGAAGGCAGCCAAGTTTGTGTGTTGATCATTACTTCAAGCAAGCCAGGTTACATTGTTTGCACGTTAACATTTGATCATTTAATGTACGTTCTCTTTGTTTGGTAATTCTTGAATAAAGAAGAACCTTAGACATCACAAGACTGGGCCTTTGAATGCGCAGTTTATGCTGAAGAGAAATTAATTTAAAGCCAGAATAGAGAACAAACAAAAGTCAGCAAAGGTTTTCAAGAAGAATAGGTTTTACTGAGCAGTTTCAATAAACGTTTGAATCATTTTAAAATCTATCATTTTAATTTGTAATGTAGATGAACCGTGCAATCACTGCAGTAGAGACAAATCAGGATAAAGATTTAAACAAACTACACATCCAGAACGACTGAAAATGGTTATTTAATGTTACAGCATACAGCTCAGTAATCCATAGACCCAAGATGGACTGTAAACATTTCTCTCTGGAGCATCGTACTGTTCATAATCATGGGAAAAATCAAGGGTTATAGTGGAAGGGATGCCACTACATCATACAATATGAGGAATGCAACCACAACGGAACAATTCATGCCTGTTGATCAATTTTCGAAATCGTTCACTTGTTCACGTTCTGGTAATCATCATTTTGAAAGCAACTTTTTGCAAAACTTTGTTTCTTCTTAAAAGCTTTAAAAAACGTCGTTTCAAGTCCTCAGGTATTTGAGATACTTTAAACTAAGTTTACAATAAGTTCGAAAGTCTGTTTATGTTCTTGCTCTTCATTTTGAAGTCTTTGCAAGTTAGTTTGTTAATTGTTCTCAATCGTTCGTAATAGGCTACGTGTATAATGCCAAGCTTAGCTGAATTTTTTTGTTCCTCAGTCAGACAAGGCACAATAACACACAGAGTTGAGCATTGTATGAACATACAGTATCACACATATTTACAAATAGCTTTAACAGTCGTGGGTTTTGACTTAGTCTAAGCCTTCATAAGGAATGCAAAACTATATAATATGTAAGAAGTGCGATAAATGTCAACTTCTTACACGTAACTAGGTAATTGACTAAGCAACAAAAAATACTCAACGATTTAATACTAGCACAAAAAGAAAAACAAAAATATGGACAAAGTGACATGAAATCGTTCTTGTTGGTTGATTGATTGGATCTTTATCCTCCCACTGGGAAAGCTTCTTGCAGAGCTTAATCCTGGCAGTTTCGCATACTTGTAGAAGCTTTGAAACGCTTACGCAGGCCCGGTCGGGAGTAGGGTTCCCAGGCACTCAGTCATTTCAACTTGATGCAAAAGTTTCGTTTTCACTACCAATTTGAAAGTAAGGACCTATAAAACAATTCTGGTTCGAGTGTCAAGCTGTCAGATGAAAAAAAAATGGCCGCCAAAATCCAAGATGGCGGCCAATTTCCAGATTTTTTCACATTATGCCTCGTAACTTTTGTACTATTGAACCTAGAATGGTGATTGTGGTCTCTAAACTTAGGTTTGTATGTATGAGTAATTCGATAAAAATAAAATAAACATGATTGGAGCACAGAGTGGTAATTTTGGTGTTGATGACAATGTTACGTTCACTGTTCGCACCCTTATTACATCACTGTTTTTAGTTTCGAAATCGAAAGTCGATGTCTAAGTTACTTCGAGTCATAGCAAGGAAAACAAATCATTTGCTCTGTTTCTAGCATTTAAAGAGAATGTCCCCACTGATTGATAACCCCTGCTGATAATTTGTGCCATAAACAGAGTTTTTTAGGCAACTGACCTCAACGTATGAAGTATTTTTTCCGTCAACTCCTCGAAGGACCCAAATCATTACCAGTACAAAAGACTTCCAGGAAGATTCTCTCTGTGAGTCAGTTGGCCATGTTAAATATGACTTCTCTTTCTTCAAACTTGAATTGTGAGCCTCCACTTGCAGTGTTTCTGGCCCTGAAATTGCATTCCCAAACAAGAAGCAGGATGCTGGTACAACTGCTACACAACTATGCTCTGAGCGTGTCATATAAGAAAGTCCTCAGCATTGAGTCTAGATTTGAACAGGCGATTGCAGATATGCAAGGAACAACGTTGATATAGTTTGTCCTACAAACTTACGTCAGGGCATTTTCACGGTGGCAGCTCTGGATAACTTGGATCACAATCCTTCATCACGCACTGCAAGCTCATCATTACATGGAACTGGTATTTCAATATTTCAATTTCACAATTTCCTTCGTCACAGACGCCTGGGTTGAACCAAGAATATCTACAAATCAATTCTCAGAAAACAGGAACCCGCAACAGTGAACCCATCCTGCCTCGTTCGTATAATTTTGTACCACCAGTGGGCCGAAATCTTGTCAACCAACCTCCGGGAAAAGATTCGCAACTAGTGACAACTAGTTCATTTGATGAGGAGAAACATCACGAACATGCATGGATGGCTGCAGTAAATACCATCCTATTGATGAATAGCGATGCAGAAATGCACACTCCAGCGATGAGGTCTTCCTACCACACTGCTCGATCAGATTCTGTTGGACAGCCGGAAAAATGCATTAAAGCCCTCTTGCCACTTTTCCACGAAAAAGCCGCCACTCCAGAAATGATTCGACATTGAATGGAACTGGTGAAAAAGACAACAGAGCACCTCAACCCACACCAAGTCCCTGTATTGGTAGTGGATTAACCACTCTATGACATCGCCAAAAAAATGCAGTGGACCTTCCCTGACATTTTTGGGGAAGACAAGATTGTGGTCATGCTAGGTGGGCTCCACATTGAGATGGCTTTGTGGAGCACCATGAGATCTTCTGCGTGGGTCTGGATGGCCTGAAAAAATCTGGGCTAGTGAATACAGAAGCAGCAGCCACAGCTTTTCTGAAAGCATTCACTGTAACGAGAACAATATATGCCCATCAAGTTACTGTTGTGGTACTTAACAGCCTTCTAAAACGAGCATACGAAGACAGTAGAACCGAGATGGCTCTTGAGGATTGGGTCATTGTAGCTTCCCAACAGAGTCCAACGTTCAAATTCTGGCTACTCATACACAAGTACCAACAGATCATATCCATGTTCATCCGGGCACATCGGGAGAGGAAGTTAGAACTCATGGTTAATACCTTGCAGAAGCTTCTGCCTCTGTTCTTTGCTCTAGACCACCCCAATTACGCAAGGTGGATTCCAATCTTTATTCGAGACCTGGAAGGTCTTCCACTTAGCATCCAGGAAGAATTTAATATGGGACACTGGACAATAATTCAACGCAATCACCGTTTCTCATCCTTACCTATCGATCAAGCACACGAGCAAGCCAACAAAAGGGTGAAAGGAGTTGGTGGCATTATTGGTCTCACTGAGAATCGTGACATGTTGGAACGCTGGATATTGACTGGCCCATAAATCAGCCGTGTCGTTGAGGAGTTCAGTGGTGTAAATGCTCACGAAGATAATGAAGAAGAACTCCCTCATCATGAAGAAGGATGTGCATCTCAACACCGATTTCTGCGCCATGTTAAAGACTTGATGGGGGTGTTGCTGAGCAGTGGAAATCCTTTTGAGGAGTTTAGTGGAGACATGGTTACATTAGATGACAAGATGTGTGAGTCGGCGGTTACTGCTGTATCTGTCCATACAGTCCAGTCTTTGGGACAAGAGCAGTACAATAACTTCAGACAGATTGCGCTTGACTCCAATGACACACCTTTTACAGCGCCGATCAAGCGCAACAAGTTAGTATTCTTCCATGAGAAGAAAACACAAAAAAAGTCAGCAATTAAGCTGAAAATGCAACACTTCAAACGTCACGAAGAGCTTTTTGGCAAGCTTTTCTTGTATTAGACAGCCGTGGGGGAAACTTGGAGAAGTTTTTTCAGCACGAATCTTCCCTATACCCACCTGCGTTGTCTTCTGAAGGGTCCCTCAACTCTTGTACCAAGTCAGATTTGCTGGTATATATCACGGAAGCTAGTGCAAGTAACGCAATTTCTGTCGACGAGGAGTTACTTGCGCCAGATGTTTACGACTTCATTATTATTGACGGTAGAGTACTGATACACTCACTTTCTGGTAGGCTACAACAGTCCAAGGCAAGACCTTTGATTCATACTTCGGAAGGTATTTTGCCCAAGAGTTCACCATGACTTGAACCGATCGACAAGAGTAGACATTGTCTGGGACCAGTATCGTGCACTCACGATCAAAGGAGGCACAAGGGAAAAACGAGGAACAGGCATCCGACAACGCGTATCTGGTACTGCCAAAATCCCAGGAACATGGCAGAAGTTTCTAGCGAATATTGATAACAAGAAGGAACTGTTCTCATTCTTGTCGAAGATAACAGAAGAAGAGTTCCCAAATTACAACAATGTCTACATTACTGCAGGTGATCAAGTCCACCATGTTGGGAACGGTCCACCAATGAATCAATGCAACCATGCGGAAGCTGACACGCGTGTTTTAGTACATCTCCTCCACGCACACCAATCTTTGTCAATTGGGATGGTGCATACTGGAGACACAGATGTTGCCGTAATCCTTCTGATTTACTTTCATCGCATAAAGGCTCTGAACCCGGCAGCAGAAATTTGGATC
This sequence comes from Aplidium turbinatum, assembly GCF_918807975.1. Lineage (NCBI taxonomy): Eukaryota > Metazoa > Chordata > Ascidiacea > Aplousobranchia > Polyclinidae > Aplidium > Aplidium turbinatum. Next base: position 24,855,342 of record NC_137480.1, read on the forward strand.
TCATTCAAAGCGGGAAAGAGAACCAAAATGATCTCCTGAATACTCTTGCCATGAACCTAGGCACGACAATATGCAAAGCCATGGCCCTTTTCCATGCATTCACTGGATCAGACAGTACTTCTTCCTTCAAGTTCAAGGGTAAACGATCCTGCTGCACGTTGATGCACGAAGTTCCATCCCTCATGGAGCAATTTGCAACTATTGCCGACACTCCATTCCAAACATCCCCAAGGTTGAAGGAAGGGGAAAAGAACTTTATCTGTAGACTGTACTCAAATGAATCAAATGAGATCAATGATGTTGACCTCGTCCGAATGAAGTTGTTGTCACAGACAACTAGGGACGTGGAGAGAATTCCCCCAACTAGTAATGCTTTGGATCAACATCTTTTAAGAAGTGTCTTCCAAGCAAGCATCTGGGCAACAGCCTACATGTCCATGATGCTTGTCATGAACCTAATTGACCATGGGTGGAAGGAAGAGGACAGCAAGCTGCTTCCCATTTGGACCACTCTGCCCCTCGCCAAGGATGTGTTCCATGTAGATGTGAAGTGCTCTTGCACAATTACCTGCTCTCGGTGAAAATGCGTAAAGACTAAGTTAAAATGCACACGCCAGTGCAAGTGCACATGCAAGAAATAGCTGGACTACACAATTTTTCAATATTGACAATTGACAAGTAGGCTATATAAAATATAGGCTACAATTATGTCAATATATGGGCCTTCGTTAATTTGTTAGCCATTTTCTTATTGAATGTATTGTTTCGAGGAGTTTTTTAGAGCAATTTTGCAAGCCTTTTGTTATAATTGAGTTTGCTTTATGACCCTAAACCAGGAGTCGGCAACTTTTTGAATCTGGCTATGTGCTAATGTTAATGACTTATTCGCATGCCAAACATCTTTTAGGTGCGGACAGTTTTGCCCTAACTGCCCTAAACTATACGAGCTGAATCTGTAGCCTATTGATGTAGAAATTTGGCATTCTTGCGTGCCTTCGACTAACTGTCTGGTCAACTCTGCATTGCTTCGCTATTTCGCAGCCATTCGTACTTCTAACGCAGAACTAACAAGATTGTTACACATTTATTTGGAACTTAACTCAATATAAGAAAACATATTGCTCTAATCGTGTTTATTTTATTTTAACTGAATTACTCATACATACAAATCTAGGTTTCGAGACCACAATCACCATTCTAGGTTCAATAGTATAAAAGTTACGAGGCATAATGTGAAAAAAATCTGGAAATTGGCCGCCATCTTGGATTTTGGCGGCCATTTTTTTTTCATCTGACAGCTTGACACTCGAACCAAAATTGTTCCATAGGCCCTTACCTTCAAGTTGGTACTAAAAACGAAACTTTTGCATCAAGTTGAAATGAAATTGAAAAAATGCACAGGCATGGAACCCCACTAATGCAAACATTTTTGTTGGCGTGTTTAGTTCAGTGGTTTCATCTTGTGCCTTGTGTTCGTGAGAAGAACGATCGACGCCCATTGAAGTCACTTTTTTCTAAATTAATTTTTGCGGTGCACAAAAGCTTTTCAAAAACAAATAGGGTTAAGGTTAATGGGTTAGGGTTAATTCTTAATCCATTCGGAAAATCTTACTTTAAGAGTGACCAAAATAAATTTCTTTTCTCAAATTTTTTAAACTTAACTAGACTGGGTGTGTCTCCAGGCTTAGTTTTTTTTAAGTTCAATGTTTAGATTTGGACCTGGATAGCAAAAATTGGCTGCTGACTTTGAAAACCGCACGAAAAAAATGAATCGTTAAAAACAGTTACTCGCGCCGGGTGGTAACCAATAATGGCTACACTTACAGAAACATGTAAATGAGACAGAAAGTTCGTGGAAAAAATTTGGGGCCCTGTCACCGAGATTGACAGAGTGAAGTTTCCGATGGTTGAAATCTTGTTGCCACGGACTTATTCCATCCATTAGATGCCGCGTTAATATTCAATCTCTACACATTTCTCTTTGTTCAGTTGGCTGTAAATCTATTATTAGCAACTTAGTGAAAGTTTGTGAGCAGTTTACAAAGCATTAGAACAAACCAAAGCAAGGAATCATCACAGTCCGCACAACGCAAAACAATTTCCATCCAGCTGAGCAAATGGAGGATCAAACCTTTCTTCGCAGAAGCTTATCGTAAATAGACATTTTTGTTTAAACAAAAGCTTTCGATGAAGTTTTGGCTGCCAGAAAAATAATGTAACTTTTTAGTAAATTTAATTTAACACTTTTAAATGATTATATTTAGTTTTTTAAAGATTTTCAAACTTTGCCTTCAGTACTTCTAAATCAGGGGTCTAAAACTCAAATTGCTATGATAGCCTAATGAATGCTTGTGAATTCATCTGAGGGCTGCAATACACAATAAAGAGTCCATAAGCAAAATAACATAGTAAGAACGCAATCAAAGAATTAGTTAGAACTCACCAAGAACGTATAAGATCGCAATAAAAAAAAATAGAAAAACAGGGAGAACACAAAACAAAAAATGCAAACGAAAAAGAAAACCAAAAAAAGAAAGAAAACTCAACGTATTGGCCCGAGAACGCAAAAATCTTGCAACTGACTTTCAAAAACTATAGAAATAAATAAATCCTTGAAAAACTGACCACCGCAATTACCAAAGTTACTAAATTGCGATAATGGCACAAAAAGTGAATAGGCCATGTGATTCAGATGAAATAATATGTCTGTCTTGTGCGCAATAACATAATGCAGCAATAAGCTTAAAAGTCGTGTAAAACTTGATGAGTATTTTTTGAGGTTTTTTAGCAATTTTAGAGTGAATTTTACCTTTTTAAGTTTAGAAAAATAATATGTGGCACTTGAACAGTTACTGTACTTGTTAATTTTTGAAAGTTCAAAAATGCATTGCTGGGCTCACCAAAACACTGTCGCGGTCCTCATGCGGTCTGTGGGCTGCATTTTTGAGACTTTTGGTTTAAATGGTATTAACTTATTATTCTTTTTAACTCAGTGAAAGTTTGTAAGGAGTTAAAAAATAACAGAATGAACTCAATCAAAGACCCATCATAGTCACTCAAGGCAAAATAATTTACATTCAGCAAAACAATAAGAGCATCAATTTTTTTCACAGAGTTTTATCGTAAATGCGCCGTTTGGTTAACTTTTGAATTAAATAGTCGTTTTTGAAAGTTTATTGTGCTTACAAAGTATAGCTTTCTGAATATTTGAGACTTGAATGAATTGATGATACTGTAATAGTGAAAATTGTGGGAATTGTGAGATATATTATTTTACAGAGGCATTACCAAAATCAATCAAACTTTAGTTGCTGGTTTAACAAGTGTTGACAAAACAATGTCAGCAGATGAAGAAAACAAACTTGCTGAGGCTCTTAGAGCTGTTTGCTACTTAAATGGCAAAGAAAGAGATGTTTCTAGGTCTGCAAAAATTTTGTATGAAATGGGACTTACTTACCGCAAACGAACACCAGACAAAATTAGTTTGATCCAAAGTGCTGCTCTCTTGAACGCTTCCATCGCACGAAAACCTGACAATGTAGCAAAAATACAAAGCGACTTGCAAAAGTTGTGTTCTCATATTCTCACTGAAGCGAACGCAGAGAAGAAAGATGCGGATTTGATTGAAAAAGCAAAGAATGTGAAAACATGCTTCCAAATAATGAGAGAATCAGTTGAAAAATCTTTGCTTGAAGTAAAAAATATTCCCAACACAGTTGAAGACGATGCTTTGCATAAATTAGAAGAACAAAAAATTGAAGTTGTAAAAGCCGTTCAGAACAAGATAAGTGATGAATACACATCGATCATGAAGGACATCAGTGATTATTGCGAGTCTGTGATGGGAAGACCACCTTGTCAGTATGCTCTTGTGGGAATGGGGTCATTGGCAAGAAAGGAAATTACGCCTTTTTCCGATTTTGAAAATATCATTGTTTTACAAGAGGAATGCCAAGATTTTGACAACTATCAAGATGTGTTGGAATACTTTCGGTGGTTTGCAGTCGTTTATCAAGTCATTTTAATCAACTTACAAGAAACAATATTACCGAGCGTAGATATTGAGAGTTTAAGAAGTAAAAACAAACCTGGTGAATATTGGTTCTTTGATGCTTTTACAACTCGAGGGATAAGCTTTGATGGAATGATGCCCCATGCCTGCAAATCTCCACTTGGTCGCCAATAACTCACCAAAGACAAACCATGGAAGACTGAGCTTATAAAACCAGTGAGTGAAATGCTTCATTATCTAAACGAGGAGCAATCCTTGAAGAATGGTTATCATCTCAGCGATATTCTTACTGAGACTGTCTTTGTTGCTGGAAAGAAGGAAATATACGATGATTTTGTTGATGGAGTGCAAAAAACCTTGGATTCAATTTCACATGAGTCTTTGCAAAACAGTGTTACCAAACAAATCAAAGAAGATTTGGACAATTTTGCAACCAAACCAAGTCTTTTAATAGTCTCCAATAAAGACGACTTTAACCACAAGCGAGTTGTTTATCGAAGTATTACATTGTTTCTATCAGCATTGAAAAGACTAAACAAAATTTCATCAACTTCTTGTTTCGATATTGTTGATAAACTTTATGAGCAACGATTCATTAGTGAATACACAAAACACAAGTTATCGACAGCCGTCGCTGTTGCCTGCGAGGTACGATTAAAGGTTTACATGAAGAACAATGGACAAGTCGACTCTGTAAAAAACACAGATTCAAAGAACATGCCAGATATCAATTCAATTTCTCTGGTTGATGCTGTAGGAGAAAGAAGCTGTATCAATTTCTTTCAAGTTGCTTACTCTTTGCAGTGTCATATTTGCAAACAATTTCAACTGAAAAAGTTGCACTCTTACCCAAATTTAACATTGTTAAATATCCAAATTTGTGAATTCATGAAATTAAACTTTCAAGTTTCAAATTTGATGAAACTATTTGTTCACAATCCAACCACTGATGTACGACTAATGGATTTTGATAAATGTCTTCATTCATTAGAAGAAAACCTACACAATTTAAACAAAACAATCAAAACAACTGGAAATGGTACCAACGAGTTAGACAGAAACAAAGATTTCATCTTATATTTAGAAATTAGTGAAGTTTTATTTCACAACAAACATTACAGAGAATCACTGGAGTATGGTAAAACATACCTCAAGTTAATTGAAAAACAAATCGCAAAAGATACTGCAGTCAAATACAGAAAAACACAAGCATTAGAAATAATTGCGCATGCTTATTATCACTGTCATCAATACTCAGAATCTATTGATACGTTTAACGCATTGTTAGAGAATCAAAGATATAACAAAAATGACCAAAGTGTGGCTGTCGCTCTTCATCAGATTGGGAGTTGCTTTTTAGATATGTATAAATACAAAGATGCCATGGATTATTTCCAAAAATCATTGGAAATCAAGAAACGAGTTTCAATACATGAAGAAACTGATAAGAGTGTGGCTTTCGCTCTTCATCAGATTGGCAGTTGTTTCTTAAATACGAATAAATACAAAGATGCCATGGATTATTTCCAAAAATCACTGAAAATTAAAAAACGAACGTCAATAGATGAAGAAACTGACAAAAGTGTGGCTGATACCCTTCATCAGATTGGTAGTTGTTTCTTAGATACAAATGAATACAAAGATGCCATGGATTATTTCAAAAAATCACTGGAAATCAAGAAACGAGTTTCAATAGATGAGGAAACTGATGAAAGTGTGGCTCTCGCTATTCATGAGATTGGTAGTTGTTTCTTACATACCAATAAATACAAAGACGCCATGGATTATTTTCAAAAATCACTGCAAATCGCAAAACGAGTGTCAATAGATGAGGAAACTGATAAGAGTGTGGCTGCCACTCTTCATCAGATTGGCAGTTGTTTTTTACATACGAATAAATTCAAAGATGCCATGGATTATTTCCAACAATCACTAGAAATCAAGAAACGAGTGTCAATAGATGAGGAAACTGATAAAAATGTGGCTGTCGCTCTTCAGATGATTGGTCGTTGTTTCTTAAATACGAATAAATACAAAGACGCCATGAAATATTTCCAGAAATCAATGGAAATATTCAAACAAGTGTCAGTAGATGAGGAAACTGATAAGAGTGTGGCTGTCACTCTTCACGAGATTGGTCTTTGTTTCTTAGATACGAATAAATACAAAGACGCCATGAAATATTTCCAGAAATCACTAAAAATCAAGAAAAAAATATCAATAGATGAGAAGAAAGATGTGAATGTGGCTGCCACTCTTCACTACATTGGTCGTTGTTTCTTACATATGAATAAATGCAAAGACGCCATGAATTATTTACAAACATCATTGGAAATCAGGAAACGAGTTTTGGGTAGATGAGGAAACTGATAATGGTGTGACTGTCGCTCTTCAATACATTAGTTGTTGTTCGTTGTTTCTTAAATACAAATGAATACAAAGATGCCATGAAATATTTCCATAAATCTCTGAAAATCAAGAAACGAATATCAATAGATGAGGAAACTGATAAGAGTGTGGCTGCCACTCTTCACTACATTGGTCGTTGTTTCTTAGATACGAATAAATGCAAAGACGCCATGAATTATTTACAAAAATCACTGGAAATATTTAAACGAGTGTCAATAGATGAGGAAACTGATGAGAGTGTGGCTCTCAGTCTTCGCAAGATTGGTCGTTGTTTCTTAGATACGAATAAACGCAAAGACGTCATGAATTATTTACAAAAATTACTGAAAATATTTAAACGAGTGTCAATAGATGAGGAAACTGATGAGAGTGTGGCTCTCAGTCTTCGCAAGATTGGTCGTTGTTTCTTACATACGGATACACGCAAAGATGCCATGAAATATTTCCAGAAGTCACTGGAAATACTAAAACAAGTGTCAATAGATGAAGAAACTCATAAGAATGTGGCTGTTACTTTTCACTACATTGGTCGTTGATTCTTAGATACAAATAAGTACAAAGAAGCCATGAAATTTTTCCAAAAATCTTTGAAAATCAAGAAACGAGTCTCAATAGATGAGGAGACTGATGAAAGTGTGATCCTCACTCTTTACGAGATTGGCCATTGTTTTTTTTTACATACAATGAAATACAAAGAGGCTATGAATTGTTTTCAAGCAACACTGAATATTTAACCACGTCTGTCCACTGAGAAAAACACTGATGACATTGTAGTCCAGTTACTTCGCGAAATTGATGAGTGCTTTTAAAGCTGTTTGCCTACCAGGGTGGTGTAATTTTTTTTTTTTGCATGTCAAAGACTAGATGTATTAAAAGTGGGAGCTTGCACCTAAAGCAACTTCCAAGGTGATTTCCGTCATCATGCGATGGATACAGCGCTATATAAAAACTAACATTATTATTATCACCCACCTCCACTTAGGTGGTTAAATGGCCCGAAAAGTCATGTGACCTTCAAAGTCGGCAGAAAATTCATAACTTGAGAACCGAATTAGCTAAAAAACTGGTTTTTAGCTTTAAATGCTCAGAATGTTCATGTTTATATCTGCCATAACGCAACATATGCTTCTAAATGTATCACATTGATCACAAATTGGTAAAAACACACCGTGCGTAAGATGTCAACCTACATATCAAGAAAAAATATTATTTCTTGTAGAAGAATTTAAATGTTGTTTTTTAAATCATTATTTAGCCAAGGTAGTAAGTAATATACTCAAGCATACAATTATTATCTATTTGTTGTCTTACACCAGCGATGTGCAACTTGTGGGCCAAATGCTATCGAGAAGCTAAACTATATCATTTGGCATGAAGTAGACTCTTGTTTCTTACAAATAAGGTATTTTGAAATGTAACATACCAGTACTGCATTAGTCGATATAAAATGCAAGTTTGGCCTGCAGCCTAATACGATCCGCTCGTTGAACCCGGCAGAATAACAGGTCCCACATTCTTATGTTACACCATATAGAAAGAGACATCAGATTGAGCAAGATATACAATACCTATATAGCTGATCTGTGTTACAGCACCGAACCAAGTAAGTTAATTGGATTGGCGGTTAGTGTGGAACAATTTGAATCCTTGAGGAAATATCACGAAAATCAGTTGACTGAAAAATTTTAAAGAACAGGGGTGGGCAAAGTTATTCAAAAAAAGAGCCACTTGCGGATAAACCATGAACCCCAGCGAGCCGCAAAATTAGTTGACACAAAATAACATAACAGCAATAAAAACACAATGATTGTTTATTCATATCAGTTTTGTACTTGACTCGCTAATCTCTGAAAATGTGGACGATAAGTTGTTAATGCTGTGCGAATTAATTCTTCCAAGTGTTCAGTTGTCAAGGTTGCATGATGTTTTGATTTTACAAAGTTGTAAATTCTTATAAACGGAAGTTCTGGTGTTACGTCTAAGCTTCAACTAATCGCTGCTTAGCGACTTTATTAAACTTCCAATTGTTGCTGACTGAAGGCAAAATGAGCCAGGAGAGGCACAATGTTGCTTTTGCAACGTCACAATTCCATTGTTTAACAATGGCTACAGTAACAGAGAGACTCCTTTTTGATCTTTGTATTGTATGGGGCGCAAATTAGATTTTGAAGAAAGTGCAAGTAACAAATTTTAATTTTACCAACCGATTTTCGCGTCCCTATCAACGTGGCGCCCATGGCTCGATCGAGCCATGAATGCCATACCTTAGGTACGCCCCTGCTTGGTTGAATTCGCGAGATAACATATTTATAAAGCATAATCTTAATTTTTTTGTAATATTATGATTCAATACAACTTATGCAAGAGCCACAAAATTTATGTTGAAGAGCCGCATGCGGCTCGCGAGCCGCAGTTTGCCCACCGTTGATCTAGAACATATATAATGCAATCTTTGAAATACAAATAAATAATCAAAATGTTATTTAAATGCCATTTTAAATACTTAGTTGTCCTTCCTGTTTAAATACAAAACCTTTGCTGTTAATTGTCACCAACCTTCGATGAAAGGAAGGAACCTGATAATGATATAAAATAACGTTTTGGATACAATTTCAAAAAAACGCAAAACTGGTCTATTAACCATGTCTGACAACACATTAATAGCCTAACTACAAATAAAAAATAATCCAATTCACATTACACATGGTTCTGAAATGGAAAACATAATTTTTTCTGTTTTATTATACAATAGATACCAATCTAGATTATTTTTCTTCTTCCAGCTTTCTTCCTAGTTCAAATGGGGTCACCGGTGCAAATTGCAGTCCTCCATTTCGCTCTGTCAGCAGCACGTTTCTCCTTTACTCTCACTGTTTCCATATTGTCTGTCATACAATCGGTCTATCTTCTTTTTAGCCTTCTTTTGAGATAAGCAACAATTTGCAATTGTCTTTTTCGTCTTCTCTTTGCAAGATAGCATCAAGAGACCTCAACATGACAGTATTGTATTAGCCATTAATATAGCAATGCCATATACACCAAGTAGATAATGAAGTCATGTATCGTCAAAGAAATTTGAGTTAAAAACCATTTATCTTAACCAGTGAGCACTGAGTTAAATAAGACATGTCCTCTTAATGTTGACGTTGCAGTGACCCGATTCGGAAACTTATCAAGTGGCACGACTCAGTGATCATGCACAAGCTGTAAAACAGCCCAATTTTTGTTTTATATTGTTTAACATAGTAAACGCTTCATACTTAAGGGTATACTATTGCACATGGTATATAAGTGGCTGGTTAATGCACATCTCTATAGCATACAAAAATGTGTTTATACACATTTGTGATCGATGTGGTATATTTAGAAACATAGGTTGTATTATAGCAGATTATAAGCATGGACCTTCTGAGCATTATAAGCTAAAAACCAGCATTCTCGCTGAACCACTTTTCAAGTTATGTGACTTTTGCCGATTTTGAAGGCCACATGACCTTTCGGGCCATTTAGCCACGTAAGCACAGGTGACAGATGACCAAAATCATCTTAAAGTTGCTTTTAGGCGTAGCCTAAACGTCACTATTTATGCATCTGATTTTTTTTATATAAAAACAAAATCCCTCCACCTCCACACTATTGCCCACAGGACGTTACCAGTTTCTTATATCATGACTGCAAAACATTCCAATGCAATGGATGTGCAAAGTCGATGAAAACGTTTGCTGTGTTCAATTCTGGCTTGCTTTGCCGAAAAAATGTGAAAATGTATTAAAAGATGAAACCATTTTATTGTTGTTCATTAGAACTACAGTGGTTGTTATGATTTTAGGAACAATATTGTTATGGCTTATTCTCAATCGTTACCTTCATAAGCCCATTAAGTTTTTACTGAGATTATCGTTTTGTGTTTACAAAACCTTCTGAATTTTATTTTCTAACCTTACTTAAGAATCAGGACTAATTTTAAAAGGATCCGTTGCGATAAATATTATAATTGTCTATGTAATATTAGCGGTGCGATACTAATGAAGCCTCATGTGGGAAACACTGATGTCTATCACTATTAATTCTTGTTAGAATTAGCTGCCTAATAATATACATTTATTTTGTTAGATGGATGCTAAATTAAGATGGTGTATTCAATAGGTGCAGATTGGATTGTTATTTGCAAAAGCAGTTATGTAACTATTAGCGTCACTTTACCAATACCAGTCTCAGATTGTAGTTTCGATATCATGAGATGGTGATTTGGTTTTCTTTATGTTTTTGAGATTGTTGCTAATGATTGTTGCTAAGGACAGGTTGTGAAAAGTTTCTTAACTTTCTCAAGTATTTCCTATATTTTTGTTTTATTTTTATGTTTTTTATAATCTTGCAACGCAAATTGTTGAGATTGTCAGAAATTTAGCAGCTATGTTTGCTTCTACGATTCGCGAAATATTGTTTTTGTGTAGTGGATTGTTGCGTTCTTGGTGGCATGTTGTGTATAGTTAAAACCAAACGATCGTAATGTGATCTACTTCATTGAGTGTTGATACAGGCTAATCAGACCTGTTGCAACCAATTGACCAGTAAATGTAAGCAGAACTCTTATCAAACTTATTTACTCTCTTCGTTAGGGATTAGAATATTACATTTTACACACGGCCAACGAAATCCTTTGGTTGGTGTTGAACTATCTTCTCCGAAAACAACGTCAACATATTTCTTTTCAATGCAGCATTGCAGTTATGGTTCACTCATCAATGTAGATAGTTTGGAATATTTAATCAACCCAGTATGAAATGCTTGTGTGTGGTTTTTGAGTAGAAGTTCAACTATAGAAGCTTTTACAAACTTCAGATAAGTTGTCAACTTAAATTGTTAAAAGTAAAAATTGACAGATAAGTGAAAAGTTGAAGGAAATGCGCGCAACTCCTTGGTCGGAAAGACATAGTGGTTCATTCAAATTAAACACGGACTGAATTGTTGGCTGAATTATTATTGCCTGATTATAGCCTTGAAGACAACTTGCTCTAGCTAACAACGAAACGCCCTCAAAAGCAAACACACTTAGTGTATTTTTCGTGAAGTTTTATGGTACATTTTTACACAACAACTTTTGTAGATTGCGACAAGGTTTTTCTATCATTCAAGGGTACAATAGAAGAAACTTTTTATGGGGGAACATGTATTGCAATGTAAAAAAATGTAAACCTACATTTCCTCACGGCAGAAACAAAAGTAGGCCTTTGACAGGTCACTAAACATAAGCTTGTAGCCTGTAATATTGCTAATGATGAGGTCTAAAAGATGGTCGAGTAAGCTTCACCAACATTACGTTTTTTCATTACAAATTTGTAAATTTGTTGGTTAAATGGGTAATGCAATGTAAATGATAACTGCAATCTACTGTCCACAAATACTTTGCTTGATATTTGGCCGGTCTTTTCGGTGGAGTAAGAAATTTTCTTCATGTAAGTTATGTAAAAATTATATCTCGTAGCAAAAGGCAATTTAAATACCAGGTGTAGTGGATTTATTTTTACTTTAAGACAGAAAAAAGTAGTTCAAAGATGATGAAAACCTTTACAAACCCAAACCCTTTGCAAATCAAATGTGTTGTGTATTGTTTGGAATTCTCCTAAGTCAAAGTTAGTTACTCAGTATGTCTTTAATAAATATACTTTTGACGCAAGCCTTCGCCTTTCCAACATGACGCTTTCTGCAATGTAGCGTACGATTCTCATAAATTAACATTTTTAATTTTTGATATTTCTTTCAAGCGCATACCGAAACCAAATTACCACGATCTAGAAATGAACAAAAGCAAAAAAACTTTTCATCCAAATCAACCAAGATTTGTTTAAATGACGTTTCTCGCAAAACTAAAGTTGCTCATATCATGCCTTGCGAACGACACTGACATTGTTACAGAACTTTATAAAGTGAAATATACAACAGAAAATTCCCCCTTTTTATCTCTGTAACAAAACATTGTCTTTGTTAACCCAAGTGCAATACACATCGGAAATTTTATGACAAAACAAGAACGTTATGTAGACGTCCGCCTCGATAGCTCAGTGGGATAAGCACTCGACGGTTCGAACGAACAAGATCAAGCGACGCCAGTTCAACTCTCGGGGTTGAACAACGCACTTCAAGGATTTTCCACCATTCAAGTAGGCTATGCGACAATGCCATAATCAAGCTTCAAAACTTCAGTCTTTCACATTCCGAAGATATTGATTCCTCCAATCACTACCCAATATTCAGATAAAAAGATACAACAAATAGTTATTCCACCTTTATTGGAATCATCTGAAGTATTCAAATGGAATTAACTAAATAATATATTAATTAATTATTAATACTAATTAAATTATAATTATTAAATCATAATTAATAATAAATATTAAATTATAATTAATAATAAATTAATTATAAATGATGTTATAATTAATAAATAATAGATTAAATTAAAATAGTAAAGATGGACTCACAATAAATTATAATTAATTTATTAATCAATAACAATAGTTATAATTAATAAATGTTTACATTCACTATTAATATTAATTATTCTTAATTTGAATAATAATATATAAATAGTGTAATAGGTGACGTGTATTGCTTTAAGTTGCATTGTAATTTACGTTATTGCTGATTGCTTTGTTACTACGTTGCCTTATTAAGTTCCTTTGTCACTTTTACTGGTGTTTATTTTCAGCCTAACATTTAAAACATTCGTCGTCGTCGTCGTGTGAGCCTCTGGTGCCGAGGGTCTATCCTTTTACCACCCCAGATTCACGATGTTCCCGGACTACACTGGAAGGCTACTGGAGAGCAGCCAGTCTTTGGTTTCATCATCCATGACACGCAGACCTTCCATTCCGTTAGGTGGTTTGAAGATGGAGCAGTCATTGATAATGTGCTCTGCGGTCTGTTTCTCGGCACCACATTCACAGGAGGAGGAAGGAGCCATTCCCCACTGATGCATGGTTGAGCGGAAAAGCCCGACGCCCGTACGGAGACGGTTGAGGCGCACCCATGTCTGTCTTGGTAGTGTCAGGCCGATGGGGCGTTTGTCGGCGTCGGGGATGAACGAATAGAGTCTGGTGGCGCTTGACTTCCATTCAGAACTCCATTTATGGTCCGCCCAAGTAGCCGCAGAGATGTCTTGTACATCAGCTTCGTTGATGAGAAGTTGAGCGGCTGGCACGAATGGGTGTCTTGATTTCAGTCGACGGGGGTGCTCGTTTGGGAGAGCAGAGATCTTGTTGTGGAGAAGGTGGTTAGGCTCCAATGCCCGTCGACCGAGGGACAGAGTGGCTTCTTCGCGACGAAGCTCAGCAGGTTAATTGGATGCCAGCGAGAATGGGGAGATTGTTCAATGGTGTGGGACGCAGGCATCCGGTCACTGTGCGCAGGGCGTTGTTTATGGCAGTGTCGATGTTATGGCAGTGAGCACTGTGGCACCAAACAGGTGCACAGTACTCTGCTGAAGAGTAGACAAGGGCTAAGGCTGCTATACGCAAAGCATCAGCCCTCGCCCCCAGCTAGAGCCTGCCAGGCGCTTGAGTAGCGCAGCGCAGGATGTGAGTTTCTTGCGCAGTGACACCAAATGGTGGCGGTATGTGAGCGATCTGTCCAGTGTCACCCCAAGATATCTTGGTTCGGGGCAGAAGGACAGAGATTTTCCGTTGTTCTGGACGTGTAGCTCACGATCAGCTTCCAGATTATGGAGGTGGAAAGCTGCTGCCACAGTTTTGGTTTCGCTGAGTTTCAGTCGCCAGTTCTGGAGATAAGCTGAGAGAGTGTTTATGTCCTGGCTCAAGGTGTCTTCTAGATTTTCCCACGACTTTGTGGAGTGGAGAATTGCTAGGTCATCCGCATAAGCGTACTTTGCGGAGACCGTAGTTGGCAGATCGTGGGTGTAGATGTTGAACAGAAGTGGAGCCAGGACCGATCCTTGTGGGACGCCGTTTTTCAGGCGTCTCAGTCTGCTTCGCCGTGAGCTACCGGTGGTGAGGGTGAAGCTTCGATTCCTGATAAGTTCCATAATCATATGAACCATATGTCGGTCAGGAAGCAGGTGAAGCAGCTTGTAAGTAAGGCAGCGATGCCATACGGTGTCATAGGCAGCTGTGAGACCTAGAAAGACAGCGCCGGCCTTCTTTTTTGCCTCAAAGCAATCCCCTATATCTTGGGTTAAGAGTGTGACCTGATCTACGGTGGATTTTCCGCGCCGAAACCCAGCTTGCTCTTTTGGAAGGAGCGGGTCGATGATTGGGTTGACGCGGGCATAGATCAGTCTTTCGAGGATCTTGAAAGGAACACAGAGGAGGGATATCGGACGATAACTCCTTGGGTCCTCTGGTGGCTTGTGAGGCTTAGGGATCGCAACTACTAAAGCTCTTCTCCAGATTTTTGGGATTGTGAGGTGGTGCAGGCAGGAAGAAAGGAATCTACGTAACCAGGACTTTAGGGCATGGCCAGCATGGAGCACAAGCTCAGGGCAGATCTTATCCAGCCCTGGAGATTTGTGTGGTTGCACTAGGCAGAGGGCGGTGGCGAATTCCTCTGGAGTGAAGTCTCCAGAGATTGTTTCTTCTTGTGGTGTTTCCACTCGCCACAGGGCAGATACTTCCTTGGCAACAAGGCGGGATGCCTTGCGGTCTTTTGTCTTGTAGACCCCGTTCTGCACTAGCTGTGAAGCGATGGCATTATCAGAAACAGGGCACTGACGAGGGGAGTTTGCTGAGCGCCCAATGAGGTTGTTGATGATGCTCCATGCTTTGCGGCTTGAGTGTGAGAAGTCGATGGTTTGGACCGCTTCGTTCCATCGCTCTTTGTATCCAGCCGCTCAAGTAGTCTGGTGGCGGCGGTATTAGAAGCAGCACCAACACTTGTGGCGCCTAGGTATGAGCGATAGAGAGCTTCACACTGATAGAGAGCTTCACACAGAGTCCCAGCATGGTGCATAGCTGGTTTGATGGCCACGTAGTATTGTGGCCTTTGCTGCAGTTATTATGGCATTGCAGAAGTCCTTGTATGCCTCGTCTGCGTTGCATGTTTCAATCGATGGTAACTTTGCAGCAGACTCATTGGTCAGGAGACTGTATTGATTCCAATCGGCTTTTTTGAAGTTCCATCGCTTCACCGGTGAACTCGGGACAGGAGCCACAAGTTTTGGGGCGATGATGAGGTACGGCCGGTGATGAGGGACGGGACGGCCGATGATGAGGGACGGCCGGTGAAATTTAAAACATTAATTAAATAGAATAACCCAGATAATGAAACGTGTTAATTCCAAATTCATGGCTACGCCACTGTATAAAGCCGAGATGACATGCAGTGCAAGTGTTGAGAGGTAAAGTCATAATCGCAGACTTGCTGAGATTATTGCCTCACTGGAAACGAACCAAACAACAAAAACGTTTTGAGCTGTCATTTTTATTTTCATCTGCAAATAATGAAATATAATAATCAACTAATTGTGACTTTTCATCAACACATTACTTTAGGCCCATATGAATACAAGACTAAGAACGTTGTACACGTCATTGATTTGGTGTTGACACCATTAATTTTGTTGATTCCCATTGGTTACAAAAGTAGGAACTTAATGCTTGCCTACAATCCCTCCTTCTTCCTATCACAACCATAAATTGCAATCGTGTATTTGTTGAGTCTGAAGTGGGAATAAACACCTGATTTTTTATACACACTTATGAAGGTTAAAACGGTTAAACACAAATTCAAGGTAGCCTACACATCTCGTAAAGACATGCTGGCATCATCTCTCGGTTGTTTTACCAATACTGGATTTTAATACAAGGTAAATGGTCTCTCTACACACAACAGCTCCAGGCACGTGGCAGAAGCGCTAATTTAGAATGAAACATCTGAGTCTGCACGCAGACCACGTCAAGAAGAGCAAAAAATCAACGCAAATTGAACGTTATAACAATTACAAATCAAGAGGGCAATTGACCCCACGGAACACTCAGTTTTTCGAATCTTCATCACCTTTGAAGTTTGGCAGAGTCTTTACTGAACAAATTTTGCTCAGCTTAGTTGGCGGTTCAGTTTTCCTTTACATCGGTTCGATGTCTGGTGACGGTTGTCGATTGTTAGGTGGACGATCTCTACAAAAGCGCAATTGAACTGTTTCTTCACGCACAATCATGGTCGTTGTACGTTGAGTCGATGTTTACAAACGTCTTGTTCAAGATGCAAGTTCTATTTCTGATAAGTTGGTAGAAATTCTAAACGTTGCGTATGACTGTACAAATCAAACGTCATATAAAACCGTTCAAGTCTACTGAATATTACGTCATGGAAATTCCTAAAGCATGTGCCAAAATTGCACCATCGTTCATAAGACCTGTTTGGGCCTGTTTAAACAGGAAATATTACATCAGCTTAAACACCTGTTGGAATGACTTCATAATTGTCTTTCATTTATTGCGTCACAGTTACTTTCTACGTGAATTTGAGATATTGATATCTATTCTGGTCATTCGTAAAATGATTGTTTGAAAGTTGGCCGCACATTTAACTGTTGGCTTAGTGCTTGCTAGCTGGACAAAAGTTCCGTCTTTTATCCAATTAATCTGTATTGTAGTGACAGTTTTTTTTAGAGGTGTAGGCGTTTCACCTATTTTCGATAGCCTCGGGCTAATTTTACTGGAATACACTGTTTGAATAGACGTTTCGAAAGTGTGTTTATTTTTGGGTCATTGCATGCAGACGAACGGATTTGGGAATCTTACGTTACAATTTTCCCACGAAGAGATTATGGTTTACCGCTGTGACCAATGACTTCACATGGCAATATCAATTGTGACGTCACACATCCTTCTTGTGTTACATCTGTATCTAGAAAATTTGTTTTATTTTGCAGATTTCAATATAGTGACTGATCTGAAGTATAACTTTCATCATTGACATTACATTACCGCCCATGATTAATACACAAATAAAGCATAAGCAATTTTTAAATGTCGTAATTTTATCAATTCATGATGTAAATTCGGAAACTTTCACGGATTCCTTGAAAATGCTTTTCGAACCCCTTGGGAGTCCTGGAGTTTGAACCATTGACGCAGGGCCAGTCATCGAGATTTGCAAAGTAAAGTTTCCAGGTTGTTGTTTGTGCGATCTATTCTATCTACCAGGTGCTTCTGGATGAAGAGCTGTCTTTGGAATGCATTGCTCATGCTCACACCCCGAGAGTCGAACCAACGCCGCTTGATTTAGAATTTCTTTGTTTTTCAGTTTAAACAAATATGGTGGGCTACCGGTACGTAGAAGGTGATAGGTTGTTTTCAAAGGTTGTTTTCAAAAGTTATTTTGATTTCATGAGGTAACCTACTTGAATACAGCTTCCCAGTGTCAGTTTTACACAAAAGTAGCGCGTACTAAAAGTAGCAGCAGCCTATGCTACTTTTGAGCAGCGTTAGCGCGTTATTTTTCATCGAATGTTATGCGAGTAGCGGTAACGCGACAACGCTACTCGTAATACGCCAGTAAGCGGTAGTGCCGCTCTTTTGGCATTTTGCTTCGAGAGCGAAATAGTGCGCTCCTTTCATAGTAGCGGATGTCTAATTGAATGTAGGGTGGGAGTTCGCACTTCGAAGTTATTAACACTTTGTAAAACAAAATTACTTTATTCAGAACAATGTTTTCCCAACCTTTTCGAGCAGTTACCCAAACAAATAAGGTGAAGCGACTTTAGCTTATTTATTTCACTTAATTAAACCAGTTCTTTTCGCGAAAGAACTCAACCAATAAGACTACTCGCAAGCTATATAGATATAACCTATCGTACCTTTCAGATAGTCTTAAAAGCAATCACTAGAAAAATAGGCTATCGTTTTCAGTATGACGGGTAAGCTGCACTTACGAAGCTGGTTGGTTTGAATCTTTATCCAGGCAGTTCATTATCATGGCAGTATTTCAGGCAAATTTCGTATAGGCTATCTAGGCCTACTTTAAGTTGTAGAGGCCTTTGACTCCGGGAAGGTTACCTTCCGGTTTGTTTTTGATTCCTTATCCTCGGACAGGCGCGGATTTATTGGGGGGGTCCAGGGAGCCCGGCCTTTACCCGAAATTTCATGAGGAATTGTTGAAATTGTATGTTTTCGCATCAAATAGTTTGATATGCTTCTAAACAGCTGATATTAGTCCCACGGCGGACTTAACTTATCCCGGGGGGGGGGGGGGGGGATTTTTGTTATTATGGTTGAAATTATCCATCGATCAGACTCTGTTATTTTTTTTCATACAACCAAATTTCTTTCATGGAACCCAACAGAATCGAGGAAATGTTCCCGCTAAAAATCCAGAAGAATATTATCGCTATAATGGTTTCATCCCTTTTCTGGATGGGATTCTGGTTCAGCTGGATGAACGATTCGGCGCTGACAATGTTGCCCCAGCTATAGTGTTTCAGGAGCTAATGCCAGGTTATCGACGTGAAGGATCATTTGAACGCATTTGTGAAGCTGCTTCAGATTACAGTGAAGACGTCGATCGGCCTGAAATGATTGTCAAAGTTGAAGTGCAACGCTGTATGGCATTAGAGCATGAAGATATTATCACCTATGCTGCCAAATCCGATTTAGAAAGCGCTCTGACCGCAGCTAGAGATCGGTATTTTCCTGCAGTTTCAATCATGTTGCGCATATTTGGCACTCCTCCTGTTACGACTGCTACGGCAGAGCGAAAATTTAATTCTCTAAAACGACTCAAAACTTACGAACGTTCAACATGTGGACAAGAACGTCTCACTTCGTTAGGGTTACTTGCTTGCAATCCCACACAGCACATTGACGAAGCTAAGATTACGGACAAATACGTTCAAAAGAAAACCCGACGACTTTTGCTCCAATAACTTTTGCTTAAAATCTTGCTTTATTGCATTAACCTTTGCATTGGCATTTGTTTAAGGCTCTAAGTTTAGCTTGGGGTTAGTCAGATGTAACATTTACCGTAACTGAGCTTGAGCTTGATCAGATGAGCTTGGTCTGATGTAATTACATTTTCTTTAAAAGTCTTCCTCTATTTTGCAGCATATCGTATATGTCGTAGTATCATTGTTCATATCTGTTTTATATATATTTTTTTTCTTTTTTATTGATTTTCAAATTTTCTGCCCTTCGCCCGAAAAAAACTTCTAGATCCGCATCTGCTCGGACAGACAAAGCTTTCGACAGGTTATTTCTGGCAGTTTCGCATAGGCCTAACTTATTTGTACAGGCCTTGAATTACTGCCACAAGGCCACTGAACCAATATTGGCAGAGTGAAGTTTCCTCTTGTTGCTGGTGTTGTTGTCTATGAACTATTACATTCACTAGGTGCAGCTGAATGGTGAGCAGTCCTTAAATGCGTTGCTCAAGCCCCGTTTGATGTTGAAGTTTGCTCGTGTAGCCTACTAAGTCTGGCAATTAAAAACTGCAGAGTTAACGTAGCGGACAGACTGAGTAGAAGGCTAGCCTACTTTCTAATGCCTACTTTCAGACTTTCCAACTGCACTCTGAGGAAGTCTTTCATCATTTGATATATCACTTTAGTACAATTGCCTGTTCAATTTAAAATATCGCAGAATTTTTGTGAATTCTACATCATATTCAATTCATCTGATGTCCTAATTTATATTTGTGTCTGCTTCTTTTCGCCACATTTAAATTTGGAGGTAAAATATGGCTATTTGCGAAAAATCCTGCAATGCGAAAAGACCTAACGCCTGGATGGTGAGACTACCTCCAGGATGTAGTTGAAAAGTCTTTCATATTTTACATTATTATTGCGTACATTGTGCTCAATGTACAATACTTAATCTCTGGCTAAACACGCCGTAATATTTGTCTAGGTGCAAATATTGCTTATTATAATTTACATACTTCTGGAAATGGGGAAATGAGAGTTTTTTTCATGGCTGTGATTGTAACATAGCAATCTATGTATGTATAAAAGGTCACCATGGATTGTAACAATTAAGAAATTTTTCCAAATAGCAATTTATTCGGCCATGTTCTAGTAAACCGTGGTTTAGCCTAAGTCAAAATATTGCATTGCTTTTGTAATTTTTGAAGGGCAGCTACAAAAAGATTTCCACTTTAAATTCACTCCTAAAAACTCATCCGCCTCACACCTGTATGCCAAATCCAACTGATGGCCAGATTAATAGACTGTTGGTGAACAAGCTACGCGAGTGAGAAAATGTAGCAAAAGCGAAAAATTATACCGTGAACAGGGGTTACTTTGAACATATTTCAAAACTTAGGGTCGCACGCCAATACGAAGAAAAATGCAGTTATAGGCCAATTTGTTGTTCTCGAAAATGAAAGACAAAAATTTCTTGTTAAAATGCTCTCTCTCGACGATGACGGTGCCTTGGTCTCAAGCCTGAGAAGAGCAAAATTGTTGGCTGGAAATGGCCTAGTTTTGAAAATGCATTTGGCTATGAGTGGGTGACATATTTTATTTACTTAATAAGGTTTTGTAATACAGCTTTAGTAGAGAGTTTGCTTTGTTGAACCATAGAAAAATAGGCTAAAACATAGTAACTTTAGCGATTTTAACATACTTTATTTCACACAAAGTATAACATAATTAAAATAAAATAAACTCAAACGTTTTCGACACGTACATGTGTCCTCATCAGGAATTAAATCTGCAATACATAAAAGGAAAAATCGTAAGATAAATTTGACTCTGCACTGTAACTGTAACGACACTCTGGACTAAAAGCACAAACTGAACAAATGATACGAGAATGATTGCGAGTAAATTATGCGGTGGGAAACAGATCACGTGAGGTGTAGACTACAGGCATTGGACAGACAATTAGAACACACACAAAAGGAACGATGAGCCACAAGCGAATAACTGCCGATTGAGAGATGGATTGTTACATTTGATTCTTAAGACTTCCATGATCTTAGTCTGAAAATCAGAAAAATCAGCCTCTTGTGAAACATGCACTGACAATGTCTCGATCGACCAATTTAAAATCATCTCTCGAGGCAGATCTGAGTTTATTTTATTTTGAGTTTATGTTATTTTAATTATGTTATATTTTGTGTGAAATAAAGTATGTTAAACCTGCTAAAGTTACTATGTTTTATTTCTCTATGGTTTTATAAAACATAGCTAAACATAAACATCAAGTGAGCACCTAAACTTTTTACAACCCTGACAACACAACTGAACTGAAAAGTAGACGTTGAAAAACGTGAACAAGAGCTTCGTGAATCACGCCAGAAGCCAACACGTCGACCGTGCAAAGAGCAACGCAAGATCAATTAAACACAACCAACCAGAAGGAATATCAGAAGTTTTACAACAGTAGGTAAAAGTTGTTCAATGCAACATTGAGGCCATTCCAATATACAATCGTAGCTCCTTTCCAGGGGCCCTAGGTATCCACTTTTAAAATTCCAGTAGGTATTTTGGACAGTAGTAGGTTAAAATCGTCATAGTCATTTCAACAACAACTTTAAACTTGTCTCAGTCATTCAAACCACACTTCAATGAGTGGAGGGGTGATCACCCCCCTTGGATAGAGCTCATGCTCCTTTCGATTTCCTGACTGAGGAGGAATGAGGAGAGTAGACCGCGTTTAAACCAAAGGTGGCATCAAACAATTGTAATGTGTTTTTTTGCTCGATTTTGAATAAAAGGGGTTAAGAATAAAAAATTATGTTTACATAGACACCTGAAGCAGACGAAAACTGGCAATATAAAAAAGTACCTGTTCAAAGTAACCTCGAAAATGCGGGGTTATTTAAAAAAAAAACTAAATAATAAAAAACTATACAGTTGATGATCCTACAATTTTGATTTTACTTATTTCGAAAAACCAACATTACGCCCCAATTGTGTCGAAATAATTGGTTTGATTGATTGAACCAGAATTTGAAAAGTTATTGTAATATTAGTCTAAAATGTGTTCAATGTAACCTCGGTTTACATTACTTTCTTTGTCTGTTTTTTTTTTTGGGGGGGGGAGGGGAAGTAAGTAAACAAGTGCCCTTGAACGACCAAGGTTACGCAACCTGCACAAAATCGATGTCTCCTTGAAAAAAGTTATTTCTGACTTGATTTGTCT
The DNA here is from genome assembly GCF_918807975.1 of Aplidium turbinatum. Taxonomy (NCBI): domain Eukaryota; kingdom Metazoa; phylum Chordata; class Ascidiacea; order Aplousobranchia; family Polyclinidae; genus Aplidium; species Aplidium turbinatum. The sequence goes on from NC_137480.1 coordinate 24,877,863, forward strand.
TTGTTCATGCTATACTGTAGAATGTAGATCTACTGTTACAGTGGACCTACTTTACTGTGCTGTAAAAATGATCTAATTTAAAGCTTTTAAAGATTCATTTCCTTAGTGAAGCTTTAGTATGCTGACACTATCAAACTATTTAATATGATCAACAACAAAAAGAAATCATAAAAGTTAAGTCCATGAAACTGCTAGTATCGTCACTGCGAAAGTCTTGGAGTACGCTAACCAGTTTATGTTTACATAGACACCGAAAACTGGCAATATAAAGAAAGTACCTGTTCAAAGTAACCTCGAAAATGCGGGGTTATTTTAAAAAACTAAATAATAAAAAACTATACAGTTGATGATCCTACAATTTTGATTTTACTTATTTCGATAGACCTACATTGCGCCCCAATTGTCTCGAAAAATTGGTTTGATTGATTGGACCACAATCCGAAAAGTTTTCAACCAGAATTTGAAAAGTTGTAATATTGGTTTAAAAAGTGCTCAATGTGATCCCGGTTTACGATACTTTCTTCCTCTCTCTTTTTCTTGAGGGGGAGAAAGGAACAAGTGAACAAATGCCTCTTGAACGCCCAGGATTATGCAACCTGCAAAAAATCGATGTCTGTTCGAAAGAAGATATTTCTGACTTTACATTATCTTCGTTCATACTATGCTGTAGATGTAGGCTACTGTTACAATGGACCTACTTTACTGTGCAATAAAGATGATCTAATGCTTTTAAAGGTTCATTCCCTTAGTGAAGTTTTAGTATGCTGACACCATCAAACTATTTAATCTGATCAATAGCAAAAATCTTAAAAGTCATCAAGTCCAAGAAGCAGCTAGTATCGTCACTGCGAAAGTCTTGGAGTACCCTAACCGGTTTATTAGCAAATATAAATTATTTTGTTTTTGTGGTCAAGTTAAGGATTTTGCAAAAGCAAGTAGGCTAGGACAGGTGTTAGCTCAGTCAGCTCAGTCCGCCCGTTAGCTCAGTGCTTACGCGCCCGGCTCAAGATCACGCGGCGCTGGTTCGACTCTCGGAGTGTGCGCTTGAGCAACGCATTTCAGAACTGCTCTCCGTTCAGCTGCACCTAGTGAATGTAATAATGCCCTGGCAACAACACTTCAACAATCGGAAAACTTCACTCTGTCAATCTCGGTAACCGCCCTGCGTAAAGAACCTCTACAAGTATGCAAAACTACCAGGAATAACCTATCACAGCTTAGTCAGTCTGAGGATAAAGATTCAAAACCAAACCAACCAACCAAACCAGGTGCAAAAAATAAATTCAGAATTAACGTTTTTTGCCATTTTGCAATAAACAATTTGTTTCGAAACTAAAAAAATCGAAGATAATGCAACAAGACTATGTCACCATTCTGTTTTAATTAAACTGGACATCTTCTTAAGAAGGGTTGTATTTAGACTTGTTCAGCTTCACTGAGCCTAAACAATGAAGCGAAGTGATGCATGACATTCCAAGAAGGCAGCCAAGTTTGTGTGTCCATCATTACTTCAAGCAAGCCAGGTTACATTGTTTGCACGTTAACATTCGATCATTATACGTTCGCTTTGGTAATGCTTGAAAAAGAAGAACCTCAGACATCACAAGACTGGGTCTTTGAATGCGCAGTTTATGCTGAAGAGAAATTAATTTAAAGCCAGATTAGGGAGCAAACAAAAGTCAGCAAAGGTTTTCAAGAAGAATAGGTTTTACTGAGCAGTTTCAATAAAGTTTTGAGTCATTTTGAAATATTCCATCTTTCTAACTTGTAATGTAGATGAATCGTGCAGTCACTGCAGTAGAGACAAATCATGATAAAGATTTAAACAAACTACACATCCAGAACGACTGAAAATGGTGTTATGTTACAGCATACAGCTCAGTAAGCCATAGACCCAAGATGGACCGTAGGCATTTCTCTCTGGAGCATCGTACTGTTCATAATCATGAAAGAAACCAAGGGCTATAATGGAAGGCCGGGTGCCACTACAACATACAATATGAGAAATGCACCCACAACAGAACAGTTCATGCCTGTTGATCAGTTTTCGGAACCGTTCACTTTTACGAGTCGATTTCTGGCAATCGTCATTTCGAAATCAAGTTTTGTAAAAACTTGTTTTCTCTCCCATCAACTTTAAAAAACCTAAGTTAAAAGGATCCCTCGTTTCAAGTCTCCAAGTATTGGGGATGCTTTAACACAATTATTCCGAAAGTCTGTTTATGTTCTAGCTCTTCATTGTCAAGTCTTTGCAAGTTAGTTTGTCGATCGTTTTCAATCGTTTGAAATAGGCTACGTGTATAATTCCAAACTTAGCTAATTTTGTTTTTCCTCAAACATGCAAGGCACAATAACACACAGAGTTGAGCTTTGTATGAATATACAGTATCACACATATTTACAAATAGCTTTATCAGTTGAACGATTTTAGCTTAGCCTACTCTAAGCCTTCATCAGGAATCCAAAACTATTTGTAAGAAATGCAATAAATTTCAACTTCTTATACTTAACTAGCTAACTGACTAAGCTACGAAAAATACGCAACGATTTAATAGTAGCACAGAAAGAAAAACAAAAATATGAACAAAGTGACATGAAATCTTTCTTGTTGTGTTAATCAATGTAGGTACTAATAAGTTAATCAATTGAAAAAATAACGTAATTTTTAGTAAATTGAATTGGATACTTTTGAATGATTATATTTAGTTTGATAAAGGTTTTCAAAGTTTGCCTTCACTAGCCTAAGTCTAAATCAGGGGTCTCAAACTCAAATTCAGTCCTCCCCATTAGCTTAGTGGTTACGCGCCCGGCTCAAGATCACGCGGCGCTGGTTCCACTCTCGGGGTGTACGCCTGAGCAACGCATTTCAGAACTGCTCTTCATTCAGTGGCACTTAGTGACTGGAATAATTTTCCGGCAACAACACTTCAACAATCGGACAACTTCACTCTGTCAATCATGGTATCCGGCCCTGCGTCAAGAGCCTCTATAAGTATGCGAAACTGCCAGGAATAACCCACAACGCTTTGTCAGTCCGACGATAAAGATTTAATACCAAACCAATTGCTTTGAGGGTCTATTGAATGCTTGTAAGTTAACGCAATACACAATAGAGAGCAGCAATACTCAATAAAAAGTCCACAAAAAAATAACACAGTAAAAATGCAATCAAAGAATTAATAAAAACGCACCAAGAACGTATAAGATCGCAATAAAAGAAATAGAAAAACAGGGAGAACACAAAACAAAAAATGCAAACGAAAAAGGAAACCAAAAAAAGAAAGAAAACTCAACAACTTGGACCGAGAGCGCAAAAATCTTGCAACTGACTTTCAAAAACTACAGGAAAAAATAAATCCTAGAAAAACTGACCGCAGCAATTACCAAAGTTACTTAATTGCGATAATGCCACAAAAAGTGAATAAGCAATGTGATTCTGATGAAATAATATGACTTTCTTGTGCACAACAACATAGTGTAACAATACGCTTGAAAGTCGTGCAAAGTTTGATGGGCATTTCCTGAGATTTTTGAGCAATTTAGTGAATTTTACCTTTTTAAGTCTATAAAAAAATAAGATGTGGCACTTGAACAGTTAATGCAATTGTTAATTATGCACTGCGGGGCGCACCAAAACACTGTCGCGGGCCGCATACGGTCCGTGGGCCGCATGTTTGAGACCCTTCGTTTAAATGATATTATTACTATTTTTTTTAAACTAAGTGAAAGTTAAGTGAGAAGTTAAAAAGCAACAGAATAAATTCAATCAAAGACCCATCATAGTCACTCAACGCAAAATAATTTACATTCAGCAAAACAATTAGAACATCAAGTTCTTTCACAGAGTTTTATCGTAAATGCGCCGTTTTGTTAACATTTGAATTAAATAATCGTGTTTTGAAAGTTTATTGTGCTTTCAAAGTACAGCCTGCTGAATATGTGAGACTTATGTATGATAGTGTAATAGTGACAACTGCGGAAATTGTGGAATAAATTATTTTACAGAGGCATTACCAAAATCAATCAAATTTAAGTTACTGGTTTTAATAAGTGTTGACAAAACAATGTCAGCAGATGAAGAAAACAAACTTGCTGAAGCTCTTAGAGCTGCTTGCTACTTGAATGGCAAAGAAAGAAATGTTTCAAAGTCAGCAAATATTTTGCATGAAATGGGACTTACTTACCATAAACGAACACCAGACAAAATAAGTTTGATACAAAGTGCTGCTCTCTTGAACGCTTCCATCGCACGAAAACCTGACAATGTTGCAAAAATACAAAGCGACTTACAAAAGTTGTGTTCTCATATTCTCACTGAGGCAAACGCAGAGAAGAAAGATGCGGATTTAATTGAAAAAGCAAAAGATGTGAAAACATGCTTTCAAGTAATGAGAGCATCAGTTGAAAAATCTTTGCTTGAAGTAAAAAATATTCCCAACACAGTTGAATACGATGCTTTGCATAAATTAGAAAAACGAAAAATTGAAGTTGTAAAAGACATTCAGAACAATATAAGTGATGAATACACATCGATTATGAAGGACATCAGTGATTATTGTGAATCTGTGATGGGAAGACCACCTTGTCAGTATGCTCTTGTGGGGATGGGGTCATTGGCAAGAAAGGAAATTACGCCTTTTTCCGATTTTGAAAATGTCATTGTTTTACAAGAGGGTTGCCAAGATTTTGACAACTATCAAGATGTGTTGGAATACTTTCGGTGGTTTGCAGTTGTTTATCAAGTCATTTTAATCAACTTACAAGAAACAATATTACCGAGCTTGGACATTGAGTGTTTAAGAAGTAAAGACAAACCTGGTGAATATTGGTTCTTTGATGCTTTTACAACTCGAGGGATAAGTTTTGATGGAATGATGCCCCATGCCTGCAAATCTCCACTTGGTCGCCAACAACTCACCAAACACAAACCATGGAAGACTGAGCTCATAAAACCAGTGAGTGAAATGCTGCATTATCTAAACGAGGAGCAATCCTTGAAAAATGGTTATCATCTCAGTGATATTCTTACTGAGACTGTCTTTGTTGCTGGAAAGAAGGAAATATACGATAATTTTGTTAATGGAGTGCAAAAAACATTGGATTCAATTTCTCATGATTCTTTGCAAGACAATGTTACCAAACAAATCAAAGAAGATTTGGACAATTTTGCAATCAAACCAAGTCTTTCAAGATTCTCTGATAAAGACGACTTCAACCACAAGCGAGTTGTTTATCGAAGTATTACATTGTTTTTATCAGCATTGAAAAGGCTACACAAAATTTCAGCAAATTCTTGTTTCGATATTATTGATAAGCTTCATGAACAACAAATCATTAGCGAATATGCAAAACACAAAATATCCTCAGCCGTCGCTGTTGCCTGCGAGGTACGATTAAAGGTTTACATGAAGAACAATGGACAAGTCGACTCTGTGAAAAACACAAATTCAAAGAACATGTCAGATATCAATTCAATTTCTTTGGTTGATGCTGTAGGAGAAAGAAGCTGTATCAATTTCTTTCAAGTTGCTTACTCTTTGCAGTGTCATATTTGCAAACAATTTCAACTGAAAAAGTTGCACTCTTACCCAAATTCAACATTGTTAAATATCCAAATTTGTGAATTCATGAAATTAAACTTTCAAGCATCAAGTTTGATGAAATTATTTCTTCATTATCCAACCACTGATGTACGACTGATGGATTTTGATTCATGTCTTTATTCATTAGAAGAAAACGTACACAAGTTAAACAAAACAATCAAAACAGCTGGAAATGAAACCAACGAATTAGACAGAAACAAAGATTTCAACTTATACATAGAAATCAGTAAAATTTTGTTTCACACCAAACATTACAGAGAATCACTGGAGTATAGTAAAACGTACCTCAAGTTAGTTGAAAAACTAACCACAAAAGGCAGTACAATTAAAAACAGAAAGACACAAGCATTGGAAGTAATGGCGCGTGCTCATTATCACTGTCATCAATACTCAGAATCTATTGATACGTTTAACACGTTGTTAAGAGATCAAAGACATAACAAAGATGACAAAAGTGTGGCTATCACACTTCTCGAGATTGGTCGTTGTTCCTTAGAAACAAATAAACACAAAGACGCCATGGATTATTTCCAAAAATCACTGGAAATCAAAAAACGAGTGTCAGTAGATGTAAAAACAGACGAGAGTATTGCTTTCACTCTTTACGAGATTGGTCGTTTTTTCTTAGATACGAATGCATACAACGATGCCATGGATTATTTACAAAAAGCCCTGAAAATATGCAAACGAGTGTCAATAGATGAGGATACTGATAAGAATGTGGCTTTCACTCTTTGCGAGATTGGTCGTTGTTTCTTAGATACGAAAAAATACAAAGATGCCATGGATTATTTACAAAAATCTCTGGAAATAGTTAAACGAGTGTCAATAGATGAGGAAAATGATAGGAGTGTGGCTGCACCTCTTCACTACATTGGTCGTTGTTTCTTAAATGCCAATAAATACAAAGATGCCATGGATTATTTACAGAAATCACTGGAAATATTTAAACGAGTGTCAAAAGATGAGGAAACTGATCAGAGTGTGGCTGCCACTTTTCACGAGATTGGTCGTTGTTTCTTACATACGAATAAATACAAAGATGCCATGGATTATTTACAAACATCACTGGAAATATGCAAACGAGTGTCAATAGATGAGGATACTGATAAGAATGTGGCTTTCATTGTTCACGACATTGGTCGTTGTTTCTTAGATACGAATAAATACAAAGATGCCATGGATTATTTACAAAAATCACTGGAAATATGCAAACGAGTGTCAATAGATGAAGATACTGATAAGAATGTGGCTTTCATTCTTCACGACATTGGTCGTTGTTTCTTACATACGAATAAATACAAAGATGCCATGGATTATTTACAAAAATCACTGGAAATATTTAAACGAGTGTCAATAAATGAGGAAACTGATAAGAATGTGGCTGTCACTCTTCGCGAGATTGGTGGTTGTTTCTTAGATACGAATAAATACAAAGATGCCATGGATTATTTACAAAAATCACTGGAAATATTAAAACGAGTGTCAGTAGATGAGGAAACCGGTATGAGTGTAGCTGTCACTCTTCACGAGATTGGTCGTTGTTTCTTACATACGAATAAATACAAAGAAGCCATAGATTATTTACAAAAATCACTGAAAATCAAGAAACGAGTGTCGATAGATGAGGAAACTGATAAGAATGTGGCTGTCACTCTTCGCGAGATTGGTCGTTGTTTCTTAGATACGAATAAATACAAAGACGCCATGGATTATTTCCAAAAATCACTGGAAATATTTAAACGAGTATCAGTAGATGAGGAAACTGATAAGAGTGTGGCTGTCACTCTTCGCGAGATTGGTCGTTGTTTCTTAGATGCGAATAAATACAAAGATGTCATGGATTATTTCCAGAAGTCTCTGGAAATATTAAAACGAGCCTCAATAGATGAAGAAACTGATATGAATGTGGCTGTTACTTTTCATTACATTGGTCGTTGTTTCTTCCAGACAAATAAATACACAGAAGCCATAAAGTATTTACAAAAATCGTTGAAAATCAAGAAACGAGTCACAATTGATGAGAAGACTGCTGAAAGTGTGGCCCTCAGTCTTCACGAGATTGGTCGTTGTTTTTTACATACAATGGAATACAAAGACGCTGTGAATTGTTTCCAAGCAACACTGAATATTCAACAACGTCTGTCCTCTGACAAAAACACGAATAACATTGTAGCCCAGTTACTTTGCGAAATTGATGAGTGCATCTAAAACTGTTTTCCCACAGGTCGTCATCAGTTTGTAATGTTATAACTGCAAAACATTTAAATGCAAAGATGTGCAAAGTCGATGAAAATGGTTGCAGTGTTCAATACCGCCTTGCTTTGCGGAGTTAATGTGAAACTGTTCAGGATGAAATCATGTTATTGGTGTTCATTAGCTCAACGGTGGTTTTCATGATTTTAGGTACAGTTGTTATGGCTTATTGTCAGTTGTTATCACAGTAACAGACGTCTTATTCATGCAGCGCTGTTGATGATGGTGTTATAGCTTATATATTGTCGCGATAAATTACTTTCTATATACACGAAAATCGTGCATTTTATTCACAAAGCCATTATTTTTTTCTTGGGATTATTATGTTGTGTTTGCAAAACCTTCTGAATTTTATTTTCTAACTTTACTGAACAATCACGAATAATTTTAAAAAGATACCTAGCGATAAATATTTTAATTGTGTATATTACATACTATTTGCATGCTATTACATTTAACGACAGTTATTAGTAGCGCTATGCTGATGAACCCAACATCATAGGTGAAACACTGGTGTCTATCACTATTAATTTTTGCTACATTGGCTGTCAAAAATATACATTTACCTTGTTGATGGATGCTAAATTAAGATGTTGTATTCACTAGGTGCAGGTTGGATAGTTTATTTGCAAAAGCAATTATATAACCAATAGCGTCACTTTACCAAGACTGGTGTCAGATTGTAGGTTAGATTTCATGAGATGTTAGTGATTTGTTTTTCTTTATGTTTTTGAGGTTGTTGCTATTGTTGCTAAGGACAGGTTGTGAAAAGTTTTCGCAATTAAACGTGGACAGATAAGTGAAAAATTGAAGCGAAAGCACTCATCAATGTAGATAGCTTGAAATATTTAATCAACCTAACATGAAATGTTTGTGTGTGGTTTTTGAGCGGAAGTTCAACTATAGAAGCTTTTACAAACTTCAGATAAGTTTTCAATTCAAATTTTCACAATTAAACATGGACAGATAATTGTAAAATTGAAGCGAATGCGCGCAACTTCTTAGTCCAGGGGTTTTTAACCAGGGGTGCACGCATCACTAAGGGGTGCGAGACCTGTGCCTAGGTGGTACGGGGATGCTGAATTATCATGGTTTGTTATAATTTGACGTAAGCAGTAAAGTTGTTTTACCAGGTTTCAACACTAATTTCGAACTGTAGGCGACTACTGCATTTCAGCCAATCCTAGGAGGGGGTGCGAGAATTGATTTCCACTTCTATTTCCACGATGTCTTTCCGACAAGGCAAAAGATTAAGAATCGCTGCCTTAGTCGGAAAGACATCGTGGAAATACCGACATGTAACATTTTGAACCAACAAATCAAACTTTTTGCGCTGTTTTAATGTCTGGAGTGGTTGATCCAAGTTAAAAACGGACTAAATTGTTGGCTGAGTTATTGTCGCCTGATTATAGCCTTGAAAACAACTTGCTCTAGCGAACAACGATCTCAAAAGCAAACGTCTTCACAAGCAAACAATCATAGTGTATTTTTCGTTAAGTTTCATGGCACTGTTTCACATAACAACTTTGTTTAATTTTGTAGAATGTGGCAAGGTTTTTCTATCATTCAAAGGTGCAATAGAAGACAATTTTATAGAGCAGAGAATATGTAATACAATGTGAAAAATGTATGAGACCATGTTGAGCTATATGGTAACTTAAATTTCCTCAGGGCAGAAACAAAAGTATGCCAATGCTAGGTTCCTAAACGTAAGCTTGTAACCTGTAATTGTGGTAATGATGAGGCCAACAAGATGGTCGAGTAAGCTTCACCAACATTACGTTTTTTCATCAAACATTTGTAAATTTGTAAGTTAAATGGGTAATGCAATGTAAATGATAGCTGCAGTCTACTGTCCACAAATATTATACACGTGATATTTCACCGATCTTTCCAGTGGAGTAAGGAAAAGTTTTTCATTTAAGTTATGTAAAGGTTATATCTCGTAGCAATTAAATACCAGGTGTAGTGCTTTTTTTTTACTTTAAGACTGAAAAAAGTAGTTCAAAGATGATGAAAAGCTTTACATTTTATCAAATGAGAGAAAATTTGCAGTGCGTTGTGTCTTGTTTGGAACTCATCTGAGTAAAACCAGGCAGGCCACTCAGCATATCTTGAATAAACACTTTTAACGCAAGTCCGCTCCTTTTGTAACATGACGCTTTCTGCATTGTAGCGTACGATTCTCATGCATTGCAATTTTATATTTCTTTCAAGCGCATATCGAAACCAAATTACTACGATCTCGAAATGAACAAAAACAAAAAAAACTTTCCGTCCAAATGAACCAAAATTTGTTTAAAAACGTTTCTTTAACGCAAAACTAATGTTGCTCATATCACGCCTTGCGAACGACACTGACATTGTTCCAGAACTTTTTAAATTGAAATATTCTTACAATACAACAGAAAACTTCCCCTTTTATCTTTGTGACAAAACATTGTTTTCGTTAACCCAAGTGCAATACACATCTGAAATTTTAAGACAAAACAATAACATATGTATTATGTAAACGTCTGCCTCGATAGCTCAGTGGGATAAGCACGCGGTGATTCGAACGAACAAGATCAAGCGACGGCAATTCAACTCTCGGGGTTGAACAACGCACTTCAAGGATTTTCCACCATTCAACGGAGCCTATAAGTAGGTGGAATGATTCTTCCCAGACAATATTCCAACAACAAGCGGAAACTTCATTCTCTTAATCTCGGTATACGAGCTGTGTCTGTGGTTCAAAGCTTCCACAAGTATGAGAGTAATGAGATCATGGTATTCCACAAAATACGATAATTAAGCTTCTAAACTTCAGGCTTTCACAGTCTAAAGATACCGATGCCTCCAATCACTCAAACCTTATATTCAGATAAAAAGATACATCAACAGCAACTTGTTCCCTCTTCATTTAAATCACTTGAAGGTTTTTATTCGAATGGAATTAACTATATAAATTAAACAATATATTAATCAATTATTATTATTAATTAAATTATAATTAATTGTAACAATAATTAATAATACTTAATTATGAATGATAATATAAATAATGCATAATTGATTAAAAGAATAATAATAATAAATAAATAGTTATGATAGGCTAATAATAAATTATAATTAATTTATTAAACAATAACAATAGTAATACTTAATAATTATTTATATCCATTATTAATATTAATTATTATTAATTTATAAAATAATATATAAATAATAAAGTTATAGAGCTTCGGTAGAGAGTTTGTCTTGTTGAACCATAGGCATACGAAGTCGAGTAACGTGATCAAGTTTAACATCTTCAAGTTTATTATTTATTTATCAAGTTTATTAAGTTTATCAAGTTTATTAAACTTGAAGATGTTAAACTTGATCACGTTACTCGGCTTCGTATGCCTATGGTTTAAATAATAAAGTATTAATCAACTAGAATAATCCAGATAATGAAATGTATTGATTAGGGTTGGGATTTCGGGATCAAATTTAAAATCCCGGGATCGGGATTTCTCGGGATTTTTACTCCTTAATCCCGGGATTTCTCGGGATTAGCAAAGTAGGAAAGTACTGTAGGCCTACACATGCAAGCCACATTTATTTATTGTAATACTGACGCAAAAACATGAGAGCATCGAGAGTAGCCTATCGTTAAGACGATCACTAATTTTGTTGGCAAAATATCCAAGCGCTAAAAATGCACGTTCAGCCTCATTAGATGTTGGCTTAATACTTTTCAATGCGATATATACATTGTTCACGTTTTCCGGCCTTTTTTCGCTTGCTCATGGCTACCTAAAGATATCTACATCTCGAGGTGGTCATGGCTTGCTTTATATAGCAGCACTTCTTTTTGCATTACTCGAGCGCCGACATCACGGTTTTGTGCTTCTTCACTTTCATCTTCTGGTACGAAAGCATGCAGCTCTTGAGCTAAAGTCATTGTGTCATGGCTATTATCCTCTGTAATACTATTTAGTATCTTCATGCTGTTCAGTAGAGCCTCGATCAAATTCAACAGTTAGGCTTGGGAACAATCTTTGAAGAACGTTCGTTGCCAGGGCAGCGATTTTCTGACGTTATGACCAAGCTGATCCTGCGGTTGATCAATGTAGGAAGGTTTCTTGTGGTACTCAAAAATGTGAACCAGTTCAACATCCCGACGCTTGTCGATTCGAAACCAAAAGCTTTTTTCAAGTGCTTGCTAATTAATTAATTATTATTAGTCCCTTTGTACTAGACCCTAAAGCTTTCAAAACGGCTTGACACAAGTTACATTTTGCTTTTCCGTAGATTTACAAAACAAAAAGTTTTGCCACACCTCGGATTTTCTCTTTGAACTTACATCTTCAAAATTCGCCATTCAGAGCTAAATTTTATTTTATTTTTTGGCAAAAAGTTAGTTCAGAATTAGCAAAAACTGTACTGACAGCACAATGGCACAACCGTCTATATAACGCTACGATATCCAGTTGCACTGATGCTACAACTGAAGCGATTGCGTAGTTCATTGTTTTACCATAGTTGATATTATTATCACACTAATGTGGACTCCACGTTATTATTGTGACATTTCTGGCATTTTGCCTATGTGGAGTGTTCAAGACAACCAGCTGATACTCTAAAGCTGCTTTAAAACCAATATAATATAGGCGATATGGCGCTACATCAGCTTTTGTAGATGTTTTCTGGAAATCCTGAGATTTTAATAAAATTAATCCCGGGATGAGGATCAGAAAAATAGGTTAAAATCCCTGGATTCAGGGATCTGGATTTCCCGGGGTCCCAACCCTAGTATTGATTACAAATTCATGGCTACGTCACTGTATGAAGTCGAGGTGACACGCAGTGCAAGCGTTGAGAATTAAATTCATAATGCAGACTTGCTGAAACTATTGCCTCACTGGAAACGAACCAAACAACAAAAACGTTTTGAGCTGTCATTTTTATTTTTGTTTGCAAATAATGATATATAATCAACTAATTATGACTTTTCATCCACACATTAGTTTGGCCCACATGAATACAAGTCTAAGAACATTACACACGTCAATGATTTGATATCAACACCATCAATTTCGTTTATTCCCAGTTTTTCGAATCTTCACGACCTTTGAAGTTTGACAGACAGTCCTGACAGTCCTTGCTGGACAAATTTTGCTCAGCCTAGTTGACGGTTCGGTTTTCTTTTACATCGTTTCAATGTCTAGTGACGCTTGTCGATTGTCAGGTGGACGATCTCTACAAAACCTCAATTGAACTGTTTTTCACGCACATTCATGGTCGTTGTACGTTGAGTCGATGTTTACAAACGTCTTGTTCAAGATGCAAGTTCCACTTCTGAAAAGTTTTTAGCAATACTAAACGTTGTGTATCACTTCATATGGCAATGTCAATTGTGACGTCACATTTTCTTCTTGTGTTACATCTGCAACAAGAAAGTTTGTTTTATTTTGCAGATTTCAATGTAGAAATAATTGATCTGAAGTACTGTATTACTTTCATCATGGAGATTATATTACCGCTATGGTTAATACACAAATAAAGCATAAGCAAATTTTAAATGTCGTAATTTTATCAATTCATGATGTAAATTCGGAAACTTTCACCGATTCCGTGAAAATGCTTTTCGAACCCTTTGGATGTCCGCTAACCCCGGTTGAGAACCGCTGTTGTAGAGGCTTTGAGCCATTGACGCAGAGCCAGTCACCGAGATTGGCAAAGTAAAGTTTCCATGTTGTTGCTTGTGCGATTTATTCTATCTACCAGGTGATTCTGGATGGAGAGCTGTCTTTGGAATGCATTGCTCGAGCGCACACCCCGAGAGTTGAACCAGACCCGCTTAAATTAGAAATTTATTTGTTTTTCAGTTTAAACAAATATGGTAGGCTACCGCGCTACGTGTTAAAAGATGATATCATTCGCTTTCATAGTTATTTTCATTCCATATGGTAATCTACTTGAATACAGCTTCCCGGTGTCAGTTTTATACAAAAGTAACGTGTACTAAAAGTAGCAGCAGCGTACGCTACTTTTGATCAGAGTAGCATTAGCACGTTATTTTGAATCGACTGTTATAAGAGTAGCGGTAACGCTACTCGTAATACACCCATAAAGCGGTAGCGCAGCTCTTTTGGCATATTGCTTCGAGAGCGAAATATTCCGCTCTTTTCATAGTAGCGGATGTCCAATTGAATCTAGGGTGAGGTCGCACTTCGAAGTTATTAACACTTTGTAAAAAAAATTAAACTTCTTTCAGAAAAGTGTTTCCCTAACCTTTTCGAGCAGTTACGCAAACAAATAAGGTGAAGCGACTTTGGCTTATTTATTTCTCTTAATTAGGCCAGTTCTTTTCGCAAAAGAACTCAACCAATAGGCTACTCGTAAGCTATATAGATATAACTGTTACGGCCAATTTCTGTACAAATCAAACGTCACATAAAACAGTTGTCTACTGAACCTGACGTCTTACGTTATATGGACTATTGCTAGAAATAAGCAAAGATTGCATCACCTTTGTCACACCTGTGAAGCATTACATCATTGTTAAATCTTGAATTACGAGATATGGTGTAAGCCAAAGCCAACAGGTGCTGGAAAAGCTTCATAATGCTTATCATTATTACGTCACAGAAGATGGCTACGTGCGTTTGGAATATTGCAATCTATTCTCGTCATTTTAGAAGTGTCGTTTTGAAAAGTTGGTCGCATATTTAACTGTTTGCTTGGTGCTTACCAACTAGACAAAATTTCCGTCTTTATCTCAGTTATTTGTATTGTAGTGGCAAGTTTTAGTGGGTACGGTGTTTCTTCCATTCTTCGACAGCCTTGAGTCTATTTTTACAGAAATACAATTCTAATAATACAATTCTAAATACAGAAGAGTGTTCTTTTGGTCATTGCATACTGACGAACGGATCCGGGAGCTTTATGCTACAACTTTCCCACGAAGAGATTATGGTTTACCGTTGTGACCAATAGCCTATCGTACCTTTCAGATGGTCTTGAAAACAATCACTACAAAAATAGGCTATCGTTTTCAGTATGACGGGTAAGTTGCATTTACGAGGTTGGTTGGTTTGAATCTTGATCCTGGCAGTTTGTTATCATGGCAGTATTTCTGGCAAATTTCGTATAGGCTACCTTGGCCTACTTGCAGAGGCTTTTGACACAGGGCAGGTTACATTCCGGTTTGTTTTTGATTCCTTATCCTCGGACTAACAAAGCCTTCGATAGATTATTTCTGGCAGTTTCGCATAGGTCTAACTTATTTGTAGAGTCCTTGAATTACTGCCGCAGGGCCACTGAACCAATATTGACAGAGTGAAGCTTCCTCTTGTTGCTGGTGTTGTTGTCTATGAACTATTACATTCACTAGGTGCCGCTGAATGGAGAGCAGTCCTGAAATACGTTTTTCAAGTGCCATTTGATGTTGAGGTTTGCTCGTGTACAAAGTCCGGGGCTTAAACATAGCGGACAGATTGAGTAGAAGGCGAGCCTACTTTCTACCTGCCTACTTTCAGATTTTACAACTGCACACTGAACGTAGTCTTTCATCATTTAACGGATCACTTTTGTACAATTGCATGTTCAATTTAAAATATCACAAATTTTTGTGGATTCTGCGTGATATTCATCTAATCATCTGATGTGCAAATTTATGTTCCTTTCTTTTCGAAACGTTTAAATTGCAGGCAAAATATGGTTATTTTCAAAACATTCTGCAATGCGAAAACACCTAAGGCATGTATGGTGAGACCATCTCCAGGATGCAGTTGAATAGTCTTCCATATTTTACATTATTATTGCGTATATTGTGCTCAATGTATACCATACCTAATCTCTGGCTAAACACACCGAAACATTTGTCCAGGTGCAAATATTACTTATTAGGCCTATGCAATGGATAGGCTACATTACTTCTGGAAATGGGAAAATGGCAGGTTTATCATGGCTATGATTGTAAGCTGTAGCAGCTGTATATATATAAAGGTCGCCATGGATTATAACAATTACGACTCTTAGAAGTTTTCCAAATAGCAACATATTCGGCTGTGTTCTAGTAAGCCGTGGTTTAGCCTAGGTCAAAATATTGCATTGTTTTTGTAACTTTTGAAGGGCAGATACAAAAACTTTCCACCTTAAATTCACTCCTAAGAAATCATCTGCCTTACACCTGTATATGCAACTGGCCAGGTTAATAAACTGTTATTAAGCAAGCCTAGCGAGTGAGAAAATGTAGCAAAAGCGAATAAATTATATCGTAAACTATAAGGTTATGAACGCAAGTGTAACTTTGAACATATTTCAAAATTTACAGTAATGTAGCACGCCAATACGAAGAAGAGTGCAGTCGTAGGCCAATTTGTTGTTGTAGAAAATGAAAGACAAAAAATTCTTGTTAAAATGCTCTCTCTGGACGATGACGATGCCTTTGTCTCAAGCCTGAGAAAGAGCAAAGTGTTGGAAATGGCCTAGATTTAAAGATGTATTTGGCTATGAGTGGGTGACATATTTTATTTACTTAACCCTATTTTATGACATATTTTATTTACTTAACCGGTTCCATCCATACTTAAAACTTTCATCGATTGCATAAAAGCTACTGGCTCAAATTTAATGAAGTTTTATGACTTTTCCTAAAAATCATTCATCTTTGGTTTAGTAAAACAATGACATTTTTGTGTACTATAGTTTTTTAGTTATCAACAGTTTTTGACACCCTACTCCCAACATCGCCGCCAAAACTAGTAAAACATTCATCAGCGTTGGTCACAGCGGTAAACCATAATCTCTTCGTGGGAAAATTGTAACGTAAGATTCCCAAATCCGTTCGTCTGCATGCAATGACCCAAAAATAAACACACTTTCGAAACGTCTATTCAAAAGTGTATTCCAGTAAAATTAGCCCGAGGCTATCGAAATGACTGGTGCAACGCCGTACACCTAAAAACTGTCACTACACAACAGATTACTTGGATAAAAGACGGAACTTTTGTCCAGCTAGCAAGCACTAAGCCAACAGTTAAATGTGCGGCCAACTTTCAAACAATCATTTTACGAATGACCAGAATAGATATCAATATCTCAAATTCACGTAGAAAGTAACTGTGACGCAATAAATGAAAGACAATTATGAAGTCATTCCAACAGGTGTTTAAAGCTGATGTAATATTTCCTGTTTAAACAGGCCCAAACAGGTCCAAACAGGTCTTATGAACGATGGTGCAATTTTGGC
Organism: Aplidium turbinatum; assembly: GCF_918807975.1. NCBI lineage: Eukaryota > Metazoa > Chordata > Ascidiacea > Aplousobranchia > Polyclinidae > Aplidium > Aplidium turbinatum. The sequence goes on from NC_137480.1 coordinate 24,894,945, forward strand.
ACATTTTCTAACAACTTGCATGACGTAATATTCAGTAGACTTGAACGGTTTTATATGACGTTTGATTTGTACAGAGATTGGCCGTAACATAGCGGCCCCTAGTTATGACAGTCTAACATGGCATAACTAAAAAAGAATTGAAGGACAATCGTGAGCCAATGAATAAAACACACGATACACAAATTTTTTGAATCACTCACGTTTAAGTTAATACGCAAATACAAAGGGCATGCAAAGAATGAACAGCAATAAGAATAAACACGACGATACATGAAATTGGTACCATAGGTACACGCTAAAATGACGCTATATACAATAGTTGCGATAATAACCGACTGTTCTGGGCTCAGACAAGGGTCGGCCACCGCAGACAAAACCAGGCTCAAACCATAACACTTAGGTGTTCTTTACGGGGGCGAGGCACGAAATATCCCTCAACACGTAGTCTACTTTTACTTTCCCCGTACTCTCATCATAGTTGCAGACGGCAACTTTGGCTCTACGAACCACAGGCTTCCCTTTCCTAATTTGTGGAACTACCTCATGCACCCTCCCAAGTTGATACTTCCCACGTTTACCAATGTCTTGGAGAGAACCCACCACTACAAGTTGACCAGGCTCCAAATTCTCGGCCATTTTCAGCCATTTTTTCCGGCCCTGAAGACCTGGCAAGTAAAAATCGATCCATTTGCTCCAAAACTGCTGAGAAAGTGACAAATTGAACCGATAATCCCTTCTTAGTTGGTCACGATCATGTGGTTGCCCAATAGCACAGTATGGGTCTAAGTATGGGGTCAAAAGTGAGGCAGGGGTAATGACAGTAAAATCCCTAGGGTCGTCACTCAAAGGTACCAAAGGGCGTTCGTTCACGATCCGAACGGCACTGCTGGTGTACATAAGCAGTTCAATAAAATTGGGCTTACGTATCGAAGAGTCCAAAATGTGAAAAAAGTATTTGGTCACATCAGCCATGAAACCAAATCTTTCAAGCCGAAATCTAGCCAAGACATCTGCCAGAGGGTTTAACAAGTCAGACAAGTCAGGGCAAGAAGACATTACATCATTTACACAAGTTCCTCGAAATTCAGATTGTTTTAAAGCCTTCTTCCTTAAAGCAGCAGCTCTATCTGACGCCAACACAAAATTGTTAGGTAAATCAATATCTTCCTTCAACGGTACAGGTATCTCAAATCGACCATCTTTCAACTCAATATTCGGTTCGACAAGTTCTCTAGCCAAAATATCATTGCGAGACAATTCACAGGTTTCATTTTGCAAAGTCAAATCCTGAATGACTTTATTCAGGTCTGCTATTTCCATATCACGAGACTCAATTTTACGCTGAAAGCCAGAGATGACATCCGACTCTGAAGACGTCTGCACTCTGCACACTTTAGCAACGCTTTCAACTAAGGGTGACTTACCACCACAAGCCAACCAACCGAGAGGAGTGAGTAAAGCATGCGGTTCACTGCGATTTTCACCAACACGTTCTTCTTTTGCCCACATCAAATAAGCGTTGTCGTTGCCAATCAGTACATCTACAGTACTACAATCATTCAAATGAAACATATTCACGTCATGAAAATGACGGAAACCACTTAAATCTTGTTTATGGGGTAAAGTTTTAACATCGTCAGCCCAAGCTGGGTTAACCACCGAGGTTATATCACAAAACAGTTCATCAGTCTCTAACGACTGGATGTTGAGTTTAACAAGGTCAGCACAAGTAGGTTTCTGACCAGCCAGAGTATCCATTTTAAACGACGCTTTATCATACGGTTTAAGACCAAGTTCGCACACCAAGTCACTCGAAACAAAGGTCAACTGCGAACCAGGATCATGCTGACAATACACCAACTTCGATTTGCCAGTCATTGGATTCAAAACACGAGCAGCAGTAACGCGGTTAAAGGCTGCTTTAACATTTCCAATCTTAACATTACGCACAGGAACTCTGGCACCAGCATCATCTTTACCGACCAAATCCAGAGAATCACGTGACGTCACATAAAAATCATGCAGAAGAAAATAGTGTTTCCTATCGTTGGTAGGTCCACACTTACGACAGTTATTTGCATGATTACAGTCTCTAACCATATGCTGGCGCAAACAATTCAAGCATTTGCCAGCTTTCACAATGACATCTCTCCGATCTTTAGGTGTCAAGCGCAAAAATTCTTTACAATTAGACAAAAAATGATATTCAACTTGACCACGTGACGAACAACAAAAACACGCCGGTATGTCACTATGTCTGGCCACACCGCCGCGCGGTGCGCCAACAGCAGTCGAGTACTGCGAACTCCCTGAAATCACATTATCATGGGGTTTTACCGACGTCTGCCTAACCGGACATGAAGGCAATTTTCCTTTGCCAAACTTTTTAAAATGCTGCGACTCACCAGAATCGCCCATTAGCATAATGCTAAAAGCAGTCGACTTGCGCGTTTCCTCCCGTACTACAAAATCAAACAAACTCTGAAAAGTAGGTTCCTCAGTGCTACCATACTGATCACCTAAAAAGTCAAGATAACGCTGCTTAGCGTCAAACGGGAGTCGTTTAGCCAAATCCAAAACAAAACGTCCTTCTAATTTATCACGCTGACCATAAGCTTTCGCGTAAAGCAAACACTGCGACAATTCATCTTTAAACTCTTTCAAATCACTGGAAGAGATAGAAGTCAATTTGCTACCATAGCGATACTTTCTAATTTCTGGTTCTGCGAAAAGACCTCCACGAACTCCAAAACGTTGGGACAAGCGAGATAACGACATTTCTATCCTGTCTTCCTCTGACAAGCCAGGAGTGTCGGAAACCAAATTAGCAATCGTTTGTGCAGCTGTTCTAACACAAGCTGCTTGCAACAAAGTCAAACGAGTTCCCTTAAAGGGCGAAGCTGCCATCAAGGCCATAACACGATTTTTAAAGAAGACAAATGGCATATTATTACCATCGTAACCAATCAAGGCCGCCTTATCGAAGAACGTCCTACTATTTTGGTATTCAAAAAAGCAATCCTGCTGTTGAGAACTCGATTTAGCGGGAGAAGACAAGCTATATCCCTTAAGGGGCTGAGTGGGCTCAGTCACATGCACAGCCTGATCACGATCCTCAAACACGTTAAAATCAGGAGACACGATACGCCTCTCACAACCACCTAAATTACGTGTAGCTGGGCGATCAGCAACTAGCGGCGCAGAAAACTTTGAAGGGGGCAAAGCATTACTGCTAATGGCGGCCCCGTGACCTGTACGCTCTGGGGGAGGAGTTCGGTTGTAATTTGCAGACCTTGGCTCTACAGCCTTCGGAAGACCCTTAGCCGCGGCCCCGAGACCTTCTAAAACAGCTGGAAAACATGTGGATTGTACAGGTCCACTTACAGATTGAACAGGCGTCTGGAAAAGGTTAGGTAAATTAAACTGCGATTGATGTTCACTTCTGGAATGCCTAGAAGAGCCCTTCCTAGAGCTACGCCGGGAGCCCAACTCAGAACGATATTCAGCTAAAGCTACCTCCTTACGTTGTTCAGCCCTCAACTGTGCGTCTTTGAGTGCGAACTCAGCAGCTCTCGCTTCGGCTCTCGCGGCGGCCTCAGCAGCTCTCGCTTCGGCCTCAACTCGTATGGTCTCAGCTCTCGCTATGGCCTCAGCAGCTCTTGCTTCGGCCTCGGCTTGGATCTGGAGCTCCTCTCGTCTTAGCTGTAGGTTAATTTGTGCAACTATCCGTGACGAGCTCTCAGACATCCTAGTGCTTACATTTGAGGCGCTATCCTCAGGATGTATGTCAGCATCTAACCTATCTGAGAAATCACTTTCTTTTTGTTCGAAGTTATTTTTTAACGAGTTAAATTCGGGATCTACCCTATCACGAAGTTCTGCCAAGATTGCAGAGTTAACAATTTTACTCAAAAGAGCATGGAAATGCCTTAATTCCTCTTCTAAAGTAGATAACTTAGATCTAAAAATTAACAGTTCCTGCTTATCACTCAAAGAACCTAGGGCCACAGAAAGTTTCCCAATTTGAGTCAAAATATCCCGTCTAAGATGCCGGGCCTCTCGAACTGACTTAGCCTCATCGTTAATGGGTCCCTCCCCAGAATGGCCTGCCCGACCGCAAAGAACATCATCAGGCTTAAACTCAGTCGAGTCGACGGCGGTCGAGTCCCTGTCACCACCGAGTGTAGACATATTAAATGTTAGGGCTAAATTTAACAATTAAAAAATTAAGTTACACAAACACACAAAATTACAGTAGTTATAAAAAACTTAACTGCAAAGACCGTAAAAATACAAAAAAGAATTTAAATGCACGATACCGTAGCTGTACGAGTATGTGAAGTCCAAACGTCCACAAAACTTGCTTGGATTCTTCCACTTGAATCTTCAAGCACAGATGGATTGCCTTTAATCTTCTTTCTTGCCAATAAATGTCAAAGTTATTTTTCTTCTGTACCAAACTGAGAAGAAATGTCTTTACTTTTTAGCTTAAAGTTCTTCAGTTGCCTACCGAGAAGAAATGTCTTTAATTTTCTTTGCTTCTTTAGACTACCAACCAATAAGATCTTCTTTTATTATTTCTTTGCTTCTAAGTGCTTCTGTGCCAAACACTAGACAGAGAATCGTCTTTTATTTTTTATGGTCACAGCGGTAAACCATAATCTCTTCGTGGGAAAATTGTAACGTAAGATTCCCAAATCCGTTCGTCTGCATGCAATGACCCAAAAATAAACACACTTTCGAAACGTCTATTCAAAAGTGTATTCCAGTAAAATTAGCCCGAGGCTATCGAAATGACTGGTGCAACGCCGTACACCTAAAAACTGTCACTACACAACAGATTACTTGGATAAAAGACGGAACTTTTGTCCAGCTAGCAAGCACTAAGCCAACAGTTAAATGTGCGGCCAACTTTCAAACAATCATTTTACGAATGACCAGAATAGATATCAATATCTCAAATTCACGTAGAAAGTAACTGTGACGCAATAAATGAAAGACAATTATGAAGTCATTCCAACAGGTGTTTAAAGCTGATGTAATATTTCCTGTTTAAACAGGCCCAAACAGGTCCAAACAGGTCTTATGAACGATGGTGCAATTTTGGCACATTTTCTAACAACTTGCATGACGTAATATTCAGTAGACTTGAACGGTTTTATATGACGTTTGATTTGTACAGAGATTGGCCGTAACAAGCGTGAAATTGAATAGGGATTAAGAAGGATTAATTCCACCGCTGGATTTTGCATCACCAGTTGTGGGAAGAACGTAGGTCATGTCAAGAAAGTATAACTGGACCGTGCGTTCCTTTAACGGAGAGATTAGCGATTTCAACGAGAGCAATAGCAAAACACCGGTAAAGTATGTGTGTCTACTTAAAATTTTAACCAGTTTTTCAATAATTTTGCTCCAACTTTGCAAAAAAGCAACCTCGTAACGTTTTTATATCAAAAGTTATTAGAAATTGAAAGTGTGGATGGAATAAGTCCACACGTCAGGCCATTACCTCACAAAAGTAGCGTGGTCCGAATAGGGTTAATAAGGTTACCATAACAAGGCTTTATAAAACACAGCTAAACATGAATTAAGCACTTAAACTTTTTATAACCCTCACAACACAATGTAATGTTATGGTTTTATTTATTGTCGCTCTACAACAGCTAAGGTCTTTTAGCGACAGGGCTCATTTTTAATTTATATCAGGTTTACGATGTTATCACATTATTACCCGACTCATTCTCACTGCGATTTGCAGGATAGAACACAATCGGTACCGTTTTTAAAGTCTTCGGTTTGACCCGACCTGGAATCGATCTCAGATCTACCAGCGCCAGAGCCGAAGGCGAAACCACTCGGCCACTTAGCTGGTCCTCACAACACAACTGAACTGAAATGTAGACATTGAGAAACGTGAACAAGAGCTTCACGAATCAAGCCAGAAGCCAACACGTCGACCGTGCACAGAGCACGCAAGATCAACTAAACACATCCAACCCGAAGGAATATCAGAAGTTCTATATAACAGTGGGTAAATGCTGTTCAATGCAACATTGAGGCCTACCGGCTTAGTGGCCGAGTGGTTTCGCCTTCGGCTCTGGTGCTGGTAGATCTGAGATCGATTCCAGGTCGGGTCAAACCGAAGACTTTAAAAGCGGTACCGATTGTGTTCTAACCTGCATGGCGCAGTGAGAACGAGTCGGGTGATGATGTGATAACATCGTAAAACCTGATACAAATTAAAAATGAGCCCTGTCGCTAAAAAACCTTAGCTGTTGTAGAGCGACAATAAATAAAACCATAACATTATTATTATTAACATTGAGGCCATTCCCTTGAACAATCGTGGCTCCTTTCCAGGGGCTCTAGGTATCCACTTTTAGAATTTTTAAATTTCTTTTAAAACTAAAAAAAAATCGAAGATAATGCAATAAGACTATGTCACCTTTCTGTTGTTTAGCTTCACTGAGCCTACACAAAGAACGCGAAGTGATGCATGACATTCCAAGAAAGCAGCCAAGTTTGTGTGTCCATCATTACTTTAAGTAAGCCAGGTTACATTGTTTGCACGTTAACATTCGATCATTTAATGTACGTTCTCTTTGTCTGGTAATGCTTGAAAAAAAAAGAACCTTAGACAGCACAAGACTGGGCCTTTGAATGCGCAGTTTAAAGGGGACCTGAAATGAAAAATGAAAATTTTTTTGTTGATTCTTTGGTGTTTGAGTATTATCTTTTTCGAAATTTTTTTTTGATAAACGTTTTTGTTTGGCAAATATAACGAAAAGAAAATCAGCCACCGGATGGCGCTATGTGCCTTATGACGTAGTTGGTTGTTCACTCAGTTGGCAGCTTCATACATTAACACTGGAAGCTTCGCACAAGTTGTAATCTTGAAAGATGTCTGAAATCAGAAAAGGATTTTTGTTTGAACCAAAAAGACAGCGCCTTGACAGAGATGACTGTGATTCGGATTCGAGCTCCGACAGTGCCAGCTCCGACAGCAGTCGGATGGAGAATTTGCAATGGTGTCACAGGTGTGGAAATTGTGCCATCATGCCAACAATGATGGAAAATGAATGTTGCCAGGAGATTGGCGCCGTGGTAGCCAAAACGGACATAGCCCGCCAATGCATTAACCAGGTCGACAGCTTTGAAAAGATATGCCTGGATACAGAAGTCTTAGAAGCAATTATGGCTGCACTAAAGGATGTGGTCGGCGAGGATCTCCGAGATCCAATCTCAAACAGGTCAGTTTAGATAGTTGTAAAATATTATCCAAACTTAGCAGTTTTAGAACCGAAATGGTGAACTTTGTTCTTAAATATGTGTGTTACACATAGCCTATGGTAATGTAAAAAATCAAGAGACCAGAGTTAGCCTACCACTGTACATGCACCCAGGTGCGGATCTAGGAGTTTTTTTGGGGGGGGGCCAGAAAATTTGAAAATGAATTAAAAAGTAAAAAAAAGATAAAACAGATATGAACAATCAGTGGCATAGCCAGTAATTTGGGGGGGTTGACGGCTGGCGGGCAAAGCCCGACGGCGTGTTCGCCACAGGCGACAGCCAGCAGCGGGAGGTCTGGGGGGCCCCCCAGAAAATTTTGAAAAATTGCTTTGAATTTGGTGCATTCTGAGAGCATTTTCAACAAAAATATGGGTATAAATATTCCTGTAAAATGGTGCCGTCCGGTGGCATAGCAAAAGGATAAGATCATGTTTTCTTCGGCATTTTTTCGGTAGCCTAATAAAGCTAAGTCTCTATGTTTTCTTGTTGCTAATTCCTGGCTGAGATATTTGAATGTTTGGTATTGGCAAAACTCGCTCTTTTAATGCAGTTTCACTTAAAATTAAGCAAACTTTGTTTTAGAGACATAGAGACTGAAAGCATCATTCTCAATATCGTGATGCCACACGCGTGCTAAAGGGGGGTTGTAACCCCCAACCCCCCTTGGCTACGCCACTGTGAACAATGATACTACGACATATATGATATGCTATAAAATATATATTAAAATTGCCATGTTCATAAATAAATTTTGCTGGAATAAAAATTGCTAAGCACGCAAAGTAAACTTGAAATCTGGTTTAAAACCCTGTATGCAGTGTCCATGACCAATTGGATATTTGCAGCCTATGTTTGCAGACATATAGCCTACGGTAATTGATTGAAATTATGATGAAGACTAAAAACTATAAAAACAATTCAGGTTTCAGATTGTTTCAACTGACGTCATTTGGCTCAGCGTTGGTTTCAGCTGAGCCAGCTCCAACAAATGTTGCTATTAAAAAGTTTAATCGATGGATAATTTCAACCTTAATAATAACAAAAAATAATTCCCCCCCCCCTCCGGGATAAGTTAAGTCCGCTGTGGGACTAATATCAGCTGTTTAGAAGCATATCAAACCATTTAACAATTTCTCACAAAATTTCGGGGGGGCCCGGGCCCCCCCATAGATCCGCGCCTGCATGCACCCTTGCCTGGGTCTCAAATCCTAAGGTTTCCACTCTACCCTATGTTCTAAAGTTAGAGCCTAGGGCTTTTCTACATTGTGATTTACTGATAATGCTGCAATGAAAAAAAATGATGATTTCACACTTCTCTGTAAATCACATTTTCTTTTACAGGTTGTACAGATATGTTGCTTATCGCAGCTTCAACTTCTGGATATATGGAAAATTGGGTCGAAAGAGACGTAAAGTAATTCCTGCCTGTGCAGTCCTTGCAATCCGCAACAGATTTCCTGAAGAAGATGGCCAGTACGAAGGATACAAAGAAGCCATTGATGACCACTTGCCTGATGATTTTTAATGAAAATGAAATTTATCTTGCTGTTTATTGTATTAGTCTTAATAAAAATTCTTTTGTAAACATAGTTTCCACCTCTCCAGTGTTTTACTTGGGACAGTATTTATATTCAAACTGTTAAAAGAAATTTCCAGCAACCTTTCGATTTTCATCACAACTTTGCTATTCCACCGCTGACTTTGTTATTTATTGTGCTCAAGTCAATGGAGATTCTAAATACTGTAGTTGTATAGCTCTTAAAAATTTGCATCCGGCCCGCAGCTATTAATCTCGCAGCAATCCGGCCTTCAGAGAAAAAAGTTTGGTGACCCCTGTCTTAACCCTTCCTAACTGTGGCAACACCTGATTGTAACCATGGCATTAAGTGTGGAAGAATAGCCACTTTCAATTGAGTATATGGTGAGGTAAAATATGCAAACACTGATAAAACGTAACTTTAGTATAAACATTTCACTATAACATGTAAAATCATAAGGCTACATGGAATTGCGAATATTATAAGACCGTATTCATTTCTTTGAAAAATTAAACAAAGATGATTAATACTGCTGCAACGCCGACATTGTTAGGCCTATGTGTTTCTGGGGGCTCCAGGTCCCCTGCTGCCACAGGCAAGCATATTAACCCTCGAAAGGGGGGTGTCACGACTGCCAAGTCGCTCATTGTTGCCTGGTTTCGGAGGATGTTTGAAGTTACTTGATTGGGGTAGGATCTCTACACAAACACATAGAAAATAATGTAGTGCAGTCGACCATCTGTAGGAGCAGACAAACCTCCACGATCAGCTAACTCAAACAACTGGGCATATTCCTCTGGTACACAGTCTTGGATTTTATGTACATCTCACCATTACTCTGCACACTTGTCTTAACTTTAAAGCAAAGCAAACTTAGACTACTACATCACTTCATGAGTTAACCTCCGAGCTATGTTGCATCCAATGAAGATATATCCACCCTACTTCTACTATTCCTAAACCGTGATATGTGTCGTTGGACAGCATCCAACTTAGATGGCTTGTCCCCCTTGGCAATAGACACCTTTGCGTTTTCTGGCACTACTAAGGCATCCACTTCTGCAGCCACATCTGAAAGCATAAAATAAATACATCATTATTATACTGCAGAAATGCTATTGCAATATATGCTGGCAGTTAAATGTGTACTTGCTCTGTACATTTCCACAATGGTGATTGGGGAGCATATTGTGCACTCTACTAGTGCTGTGTAATGTTCCAGAAAGTTTCAAATTTGTCAACATTACAATAAACTTACTGTTTTCAAGACGATGCATAGTTACACCCATAAGCTCTTCTCGGAATGTAAAGTTCTTTGGTTTGTTAATCATTTTGACCACAAATGCTTGCCTTCCCTTGGACCATTGCAGCTTCCAGCACTTCATGCCACCCTTGGTCTCTGCTTGATGTCGACCAACATTGCAATTGTTTTCTATAGCAGCTAATTTTGTACGTGCAACCATTCCCTCATAACTGAATGCCAGCCTCTTAGGTACATACTTCACACTTCAGGAGTACATTGTGAAACACTTCGAGGTCACCGGTGTGAACAAATTCGGTGAGCTGAAAAACACAACCTGGTAGCATCAAATCAGTGTAAATATAATAATTAGCAACGAGAAAAGTTAGCTGTATTTGACCAAATAAACTGCAGGCTTATGGTGTTATGTTAAAATCAGTTATGTTATGAAATAAACAGTGATATTTGTTGCAGCACAAAATGTTTGTTTTGCTCAGTATTGTATTATTAATAAAAATTCTTTTGTAAATACAGTTTCCACCTCTCCAGTTTTAAGTTTGCTTACCAGGTCCATATCTTTCAAGATCCGTTTATCCAATACAATGGTTTGCAATGCCTTGTGCGATGCAGAGCCTGGTTTCAGCCAATCCTTATCACGTTCTTCGTCTTCAGTGAGATTATCATGATCACATGCAGTGTATTCACGTGCAATTGTCCATTGGTGCTTGTTTACTATGTGCCTAAGGATGGATTGCCAACGTTCCTAAAATAGCAAGCCATAACAATAAAAAAAAGGATAATACACAATCAACATGTATAATTCTCATACTTGTAAAAATAGAATTGAGCGAAGAATAACAAAATATAGCATATAATGATATATGTTCAAATTATTTTGTCATAGCACACACATTGAATGTAACAAACTTCTGTAAATCTGCACTTGTTTCAGTAAGTGAAAAATCACCTTCAATTGCATAACGCTTCCATTGCTTGTATCTGCACACCACCAGAAATGATTAATGATGGACATCACCCAGGGACTGAGGTCAAGACATTCTGCTCTTCTGGTTGCCTTGCTAAGTTTTTTAGACATACTCTTAGCCATGTGCCAAATATCATACTAATGTGATATCTGCGGATATTCCTCTCTCATGATTTTGGTAATCTGAGGATGTCTGTCAGTTGCCAAGGTATTGATGTCTATATTTGATTCCTACAAATACACAAGAAGGAACTCATATAATGGTAAATTGTATTATCATACAATGGTAAGTTTTTACACGCAAGTGCATATAGCCTTTTGTTGTCCAAAGCAATAAATAAATTACATTTCAAATGAAATAAATTAAAAGAAAAATTGTAAAGTTCAAACATTCCCCAATGGCGATTTTTAAAGTGACCAACCAATGGATATCAAACGTACCAAATTTCTTTAGTTGTTATTGTGTGGCTGTGGCCTAAATACTGTTTACAACTTCATCGTATCAGTTGCATCGTATCAGTTGCACCTGTGGCAAATTAGGCATCCAGGCCGGATAGCGACTGTCAAAACAGCGACTGTCATAATGGCGACTTCATAATAGCGACTTCATAATAGCGACTTCATAATTTTTGGATTTATATCATGCCAGTCAGCAGGTTTTGACTTGGAGGCCAAATTTCGAGGTCGCTGTTTTTAATTAATCGAGTTCTTGATGAATCGCTGTCGTGTAGTCGCTCTATTGACAGTCGCTGTTTTTAATTAATCGCTGTCGTGTGGTCGCTCTATTGACAGTCGCTGTTCTGACAGTCGCTATTTGGAACCCGAGCCGGCAAATTACTATGTGCCAATTTCATTTTATTTACCTCCAAAATCCTTGATACAACGCTTCAAACCCTCCTGCTCCATATTGTAGCTATTTTTCACCTCGGTCACTCTGACCACGTTTGTTGCAAGGACAAAATTTGTCTGCGTGTCCACTGTCCATTAGCGAATACGTCCCATAGATTGCTGAATGTTCAGGGCTGTCGCACCGACCATCTCCAGCAACAACTAGTTCTGTATGGGAGGTGTACTCTGAAAGTCAAAATCATGAGTACATTCATTTGAATATTTATTGTTATTTCCATGGCTATCAATTTCATTGTATAATATTAATAACATTAATTAACTTTTCTTTTGCTATAGGCCTATGTAAAACAAGTATAGACATTCAATGTTGCAACAATTCTTTGTAATACCTGAGAGTAGCTGCTCCTGGTGGCGATTCCACATCAAGTTGATGGACGGTAACAGCCACCTCTTTTGAATGCAGTAGAAGTCTCTCTCACAAAACATTTTGAGCTTGAAACAGTCTGAAATTTCAGCTAGTGTGGTGTAGGAGTTGCCTGTGTAGAGGGTGGAGGCTCCTAGGAAAACATTTCCCAGTGGGGTTCGATTCACTAATGGCTGGGAACGCCATGTGTAGACATGGTGTTCATTGCATGTAGCCGTCACTGTGATCATGGACCCTGTATATGTTCTGGTAATGTTATCCACTGGGGAGCAACATGAAGAGATGGCGTGACACTTTTTAAACAATACATCTAATTTATCTTGAAAAACTAACAGTTTGGTAGTCTTTGTTGGACAGACAATTTCTTCTTCATTTGTCTCATACAGGCCTTCACTGCTGCTGCAGTCAGATAGCTCATACGTCTCATCGACTTCTAATGACGTATCACTAAAAAATGAACAATCCAGGTTTAACGTGGTCCGAGACTTCCTCGCTGTGATGGGACCCTGTGTGGCTAGTTTTCTGGGTGTGCTGGTCCTTGGTGCCTGGCAACATGAAGCAGAGCAAAGTGGTGGTGAGGGAAGAGGGTCTGTCTGTGTGCCTATACTGCAGGTAGACAATAACTTTGTGACTACTTCTACTTGCTCAGTTGCTGAAACTTCCACAGGGGTGGAAAGCTTAGGTACTGCAGGGTTAAGTGGTTCAGGATCTGGGATTGGTGTAGATATCAATTGTTGATCCACTACCTGGTGAAGCTGCAAAAATAATTGGCTTGAACCAAATGGTTTATATAAAACAAAACTACGGTACCGGTATGTGTTTATAGTTACCTACCCTGCCAATGTTTTACTGACCTGTTTTAACGCTTTGTTCATTTCCCGCTTTGTTATTCGATCCGAACGCCCACTTTTACTCAGAGATCTGGACCCATAGGAACTAGGTCGATCAAGTTTTGTGGGCACTGCAGTAACAGTGGCTTTCACATACCTTGAAAAATCAAAGACAGAAGGGACAGCTTCAGGGATGGGCAAATGTTTAGATGTGGTGCCCTGTAGCTAGCCGATCACGTTGGTAATCGCTGGCCAGAAAATGGTCGCTGCACACACGGCAGTGCTTGTTGACTGGTGGGTTTTTGAGTTTCATCGCAGAGATCCATTTCTTAAGCTTGTCTTGATTATTCAGAGGTAAACGATGAAAGTGCACCCCTTTCACGTTTCTTCCGTTACTACAACCGGGAGCCATACAAAAAACCATCTCACCGCGTAAAACTCAAGTATAGAGTTGTTCTTTGTATTAACCCTTTGTCCTGTGGGGGGGGGGGGGGGTCGGGTGGGACTTGGCGCTTTTCAAAGCAATATCACTAAAGAACTACGCAATCCACACCTTTGAAATTTTTTGACTTTTCCTAAAAATTATTCAAGTATTTATTCCGCTTGAAATGGCATTGCTATTGTCTATAGTTTTAGAGATATGACATGATTTTCATAACATACTCGGATATTTTAGCATGCTACTAGCTAGTCCTTTTGTTTTCTAATTATACGGATTAATAGGATTACTGAGCGCCGTCGTGAGTGGAACTGCGACGCAGATATCTCGTGAGTTGGCTTTGTTGTAAAGCATTCGACCGTAATGATTCCGCCTTTTGTTTGCAAACTCGAGTTTTGAGTTGCTTTGATTAATCTTTTAATTACATCTGGGTTTCTTTGAAATTATATCAGAGAGTAAGTATACGATAAGCCATGCTGAAAAAGATGTAATTTTACATAGTTTTCTATGGCCAATACATTTTGTTTCTAACTTATACAAGAAGCCGTACGAAAATTTCTTGACAAAACTCAGTCTATCTCACAAAACAAACAAACTGATGTGGGAAGTTTTTTGTTGATTTCTTGTCGGAAAGCAACAAGGAGTGAGTTTTTGACCCGCCAATAAACTTCTGCATGTACCTGTACACTTATATTCACATAAATATTTATGGATGTTGTTAAAACGTTTTTATAAAAACGAGAGATTGAAGGATACTGAAAAGAACTTGACATCGTCTATCTAAACTGCTCTGCTTTTGTGGAAAAACACGCGCAGCGAAATTGTTGTGCTTTGACAAACATTGCACATACTGTATTGTCAGCAATGAATCTTTACCTAAATGGTAATTTTGCAGTTGCTTGAGAGATTACAAAATTATTTTTTCTCTACGAGGATTGAAAAGTTTTGATATATCTCAGCAGAAACACTATTAGGACCAACTCAATAATTTCAAACTTTGTTTTCAAATGTTGATCTTCAAAAGCTTATTTTCACAAAAGCTTACCTCAAAAAGGTGTAGGCATATATCATTTTCCCAATAAATTTGGATGTTTATGTCATTTGGAGCAAAGTTGTTTGCTTGGTTGAAAGAATCTGAAATCAATGCCTTGTTTTTGTAACGTATCGCAACGTAACCTATCAGTCAGCCGCTTTTGAGCCTTTTTGTTTTCGAATACATTTTCGTGACAAAAGATTGGTTTTTGTAATAACGCCATCAACCGCGAAGTTGCATTCTCTGACTGCATCTAAAACGCGATACCATACTCAGCAATTTTTCTAAAAAATTGTTGCACGAAATACATATCTGACAAAATAAGGGAAATATGTTGAATTGAATTATTTTTTATACGGATTGTTTTCCTTGTCTCCTAAAAGTAACTAAAAAAAAATAAAAACGATTTTTATCGTTTGGCATAAAAATATGATATTGAGGTTCACCTTGGTTTGCATGATGAAAAATGAAAATCATAACAAACAATTGCTCGAAGTGATTTTCACAGCTATTTGATCCTTCGCGATGATATCAATTGTAGTTTCTATTACATGAAACTTGTTCAAACTAATTTTTTTTAAAACTGTGGTTGATTCAAGAATATAATACTTTGTAAATATAACTTACTTCATTTTTGTGTTTTTACTTCGACTTTTTCACAAGCAAGACTTTACACAAAACAACTTCAGTGTGAGCCTACCCAATAATGTCGTTAAGTTATTTGCAACGTGAGTCGATTGACCAGAGTAGCCTCAGTGGACCAGAAAGCTGTGGCCAAAACTTGATTACTTTTATCAAAAGGTTTGCACATAGGGAACAGCAATCACTTTGTTTCAAATCAGCAAATCACTTTTTGTCACTGGTTCAACGTCTGAACTAATATACAACAAAATTGGTTTTCTGGGTCTTTGGTTCGGAAAAACATCATTATGATGTATTGTTACGTGGTCTATCAGCCAGCAGTAGTTGATGCGCCTTTTGTTTTTGGTTATGTATCAATTACAAAAGATGGCTTTTGCAGTAATGCCGTCAACCGTAAACTGCATCTAAAAAGTTATTTCAAAATTTGAAGAGAAAGAAGTCTTCTAATGCGTAAGAAATAGCTTGACACAAAATGCATGTCCAACAAATTAGAAAAACATGTAGAAAACCTTATCTTGCAAATCTAGTTGACAACATAAAAAAGCCGTTTCAATCGCTTAGACATAAACGTGCATTTTCAAAATATCAAAAACCTTCAATTTTGCCGAAGAAAAAAGTCAAAATTTTAGTGATTTGTTTGTATGATAATAACAATCAGCCTAAAAAAGATTTTTTTGCAAGATTTGATATCTTGCTAAATGTATTTATTTTTCCTATCGTTATGCCACGACTTTGAGTTTGTCACGCAGAACGGGAGTTCCCTTTGGCAATGTACAAACGACCTTTTCTATAGCCTACCAATACGATTTGACTAAACGATTATTATCACTTCACTTTATCAAAATTGTTGCAAAATTATTTCATTCAAAGTGATCATTGTTGGTAGGTATGGAAACAAATCAGTTTTGTAATGCATCGTGACATAGTTTATCAGTCAGGAGTTCTAGACACTTTTTTTTTATGAAGTGCATGAAGGTCCAAGTTGGAACGAGCTCCTATCGAAGCAAGTAACTACCTTTGGATAGGTTGTGGTTCAAACACCATGTGACACCAATAGGCTACCTTTCTTTTCTGTATCAACCGCTAGCTAGAAAGCAAATCAGATACTTTTACATCAATTCAACGTCTCTAGACGTTGAAACAATGTTAAAAACAAATAAATAGCTCCCTGGGATGTGCTGTAAACTGCAAAGTGTTTCTTGATCATGTATAACCAAATTGGACAGTATGAGTGTGAAAAGAAAACTGAACTGAACACAATTGTTACAAATAAAATGTTTACTAAAGCTCATTGCTTGATTTAGTTTTAATATCAAGCGATGACAGTACATTTGAAAATGTGTAGACTATAACATATGGCTCAAAAATGACTTGAAACAGTTTATTTTGCCGTGATTTTGTCTCATTCTCTGCAAATGTTGAGACAAAGCGAAAGATTTTTGCAATGCCTCGGGCAAAACTACAAGCAAACGCAAGTCAGACGCCAATTACGATTTCATTGAAGCGTGGACGACGTCCACGCGTAAGAGATTAAAATCCAACACAATGGAATTATCCCGTCACACTCAATTATAAAGTAATAAAGAAACGATTTCTCAAGTCAAATAAAAAAATATGACCAACCATCAAATTATTTGATTTTTCAAGTTACGCTGTTGAACAAATTGCAAAAGATTTTCGATGCTATGTTGTCAGATAAATTATCTGCATCATTTGAAAATTTGATTGATCTATTTTGCGTAGTTTTTGAGTTACACGAGCTGAAAGTGATAGTGTCGCACCGACCCCCCCCTCCGCAAGTCAACTGGCCAAAATACGTCACAGGAAATAGGGTTAAGTAGCCCACTTGTTTATAGTTTATTTGTATACAAACTAGTGGTTCTGAATTCTACCTGAACAACCAACCACGTCATCAAAGATTTTGACCAATCAGAATCCTTTAAATCAATATCCCTTTTATTAGATTTTTGGGCTAATGACAAACCCCAAAAAATTTTTATTGTTACAAATCGCTTTTTCTCATAAAGCTCTATGAATACAAAAGCTATATATTTTCGTTGCAGTGCCCCTTTAAACTAAAGAGAAATTAATTTAAAGCCAGAATAGAGAACAAACAAAAGTCAGCAAAGGTTTTCAAGAAGAATAGATTTTACTGAGTGTAGTTTCAATAAACGTTTGAATCATTTTGAAATATTCCATCATTTTAACTTGTAATGTAGATGAACCGTGCAATCACTGCAGTAGAGACACATCGGGATAAAGACAATGTCGCAATCAAGGTGCAATGCCTCGCGATGGCTTGCTTTGTATCTTCAACGAGCGTGTTGTTTTCATTATGGAATTTTGAGCGATGTGTTATTATCGGGTATTGACCTAAAGTAACCTCTGATGACGAAATCTGTATTATGTAACGTGTTTTCTATAACCTTCGGCCCTACGTGACATTCTAGAGACTTCTGTTGTTTACATTTAAATGCTACGTGACCGACGATGAGTTGGTGTGATGCAATACTACGTTACCTTCTCGAAGTTACTGGACTGAACAGCCAACTATAAATAGTGGTGTAGTTTGTGTAATGATTATTCTGAGATTATTATTATGGTGATTGTTATGAGTTGATTATGAGAGTTGTGCTATGAGTTGTGGATTGGTAGTTGATGCAGAAATTAGAGTTATTTGAGAAGCCGTTCGTTAAAGTTCTTCAAGAAGTCAGATTATCATTTCACTAGTAGAATTATTCGACATTTAATTGACTGCTTTTCGGTTTGACCCATTAAACTACGTCATTGAACCTTTCCAAGTCTTTTTCCTGGTAAGAGATAGAAAGAAATCGTGACATTCTGGGGGCTCGTCCGGGATCAACCGAAAAAGAAAAACCGAAGAATACCGAAAGATTTATTGAAAGAATAATAAATTAATGTCAAGATGGCGGATACTGTCAAACATGAGATGATTGAAGACTTAGGGAGCATGGCTGAACGAATGGGGCTGACTGGTAATGAGAAGTCTCAGTTTGTGATGGAAGAGTATCACAAGATAATGGACCAAAAGGCTCAGCGAGAAGCTGACGAAAGAGAAGATAGAAGAGCTGCTCGTGAAATAAGGAAAGCAGAACTTGAAGCTGAGGAAAAGCGAGCACAATTTGAAGCTGAAGCAGAGGAGAAGCGGGCGCAGCGCGAAGCTGAAGAAAAACAAGCACAACGAGAAGCTGAAGAAAAACGTGCTCAATGGCAGTACGAAGCAGAAGCTGAAGAAAGAAGAGCGCAGCGCGAAGCAGAAGCAGAAGAAAGAAGAGCGCAATATGAATTGGAAAAGTTAAAACTTGAATTAGAAAGACAAAAGCTGGACATTGGTGAGCGATCTAATTCTACTAATGATAATGCTCGAGATGTTATTGTGGCGCAAGTTAGACGTCCAGATTTGCCATCATTTGTTGAAGAAAAAGATGAGTTGGATAGTTATTTGTTAAGATTTGAAAGATATGCTACAATAGCCAAATTGGAGAAGTCGACGTGGGCTACCCAGCTAAGCATGTTATTATCGGGACAAGCTCTTGATGTATATTCAAGACTTTCGCAAGAAGAAGCCATGAATTACGACAGATTGAAGTTAGCTCTGTTAAAGCGATACAATTTTACCGAGCATGGATACCGTCAAAGATTCCGTGAGGCAAAGCCTGAACGGCACGAAAGCCCAGGTCAATTTATTGAACGTTTAAGAAACCTTTTGTTAAAATGGTTTGAACTTTCGGGGGCCGATCAATCATTGGACGGATTGGCAAACCTTATAGTTAAGGAACAATTCACAGATTCATGTTCAAAAGATCTGTCTGTTTATCTAATGGAGAGAAGTCCAAAGAATCTAGAAGAAATAGCCAGTGTGGCAGAACAGTACTTAGTTGCTCATGATGAGAAGTTGTCGACTGAAGAAACGTTGTCATGCGATAATGACGAGGAGCAAACAAATAATTTTAAAGGAGGTGCGGTTCCAAGAGAAGTACGTTGTTTTAATTGTAATGGCTTAGGTCATAAGTCTGTTAACTGCCGGAGAAAGACTAACAGAAATCATCAGGAATCGAGGAAGTGGTGCAATCGTTGCAATAGGCAAGGACACGAAGCGAAGGAATGCAAGGACAAGTCGTTTTCCCTATCCAATCAGTCTGGAAAGAATGAGAAAAACACAGAGGACGTTTATCGATGCGGTTGTGCGTTAATGATTCCTGAACCCAAGCTCGACGAGGAGAAACCGGATGAAGATGTTTGCGGAAAAATAATAGCTGAAGATTATTTGCCAGTAGTGGATGGAAAAGTTGGAAACAAAAAGGTAAAAGTTTTACGTGATTCTGGTTCTACGGGTATAATAGTGAGGAGAGATTTGGTTAAAGACAGTCAGTTAACGGGAAAATCTGGAATTGTGATGTCGATAAATAACACTTCAATCCAAGGACCGTTAGCGAAGATATATATCGAAACTCCATATTGTAGTGGGACTGTGAAAGCGTTATGTTCACAAAACCCTTTAGTTGATCTTATAATCGGAAATGTTATTGAGAAAAATTCTGAAGTTACTTGTGATTCTTGTGGCAAGAATGGTCACTTTGCTCGAGATTGTTCTGCAGATAATCAGCAACGATCTCACGATGACGGATATTACGAGCGCGAAGAACCGAGGAGAAGAGGCAGGCGACGACCATTTGGAGTTTGCTATAGATGCGGTAGACGCGGACACTTCGCCAGGGAGTGCGTTGCTGACGGCGGACATTCGGAAAATAGACGTTGCCGTGACAACCACTGCTACCGATGTGGGGAGATTGGACACATAGCCAGGAGCTGCTCTTTTGATGAAAAGGCTTGCTACAACTGTTATAAAGAAGGTCATCTCGCCAAGGACTGTCCGGAGAGGAGGTGTTTCCGATGTAGGAAGATGGGTCATCTCGCTCGCCGATGCACTGAAGATGTTGAGGACGATGGAAACTTTCACAGAAAACGTGACTATTGTTTTGAGTAAAGCTATCGTTGGTAGATCATGCAACGATGGACTAATGAGAACTGTTTTATTGAGTAATTAATTGTTTTGTAGTGTGTTTTGTATTGATTGTGTTGTTATATTGTTTGCAACAATATTCTAAGGGGGGGCGTATGTCACAATCAAGGTGCAATGCCTCGCGATGGCTTGCTTTGTATCTTCAACGAGCGTGTTGTTTTCATTATGGAATTTTGAGCGATGTGTTATTATCGGGTATTGACCTAAAGTAACCTCTGATGACGAAATCTGTATTATGTAACGTGTTTTCTACAACCTTCGGCCCTACGTGACATTCTAGAGACTTCTGTTGTTTACATTTAAATGCTACGTGACCGACGATGAGTTGGTGTGATGCAATACTACGTTACCTTCTCGAAGTTACTGGACTGAACAGCCGACTATAAATAGTGGTGTAGTTTGTGTAATGATTATTCTGAGATTATTATTATGGTGATTGTTATGAGTTGATTATGAGAGTTGTGCTATGAGTTGTGGATTGGTAGTTGATGCAGAAATTAGAGTTATTTGAGAAGCCGTTCGTTAAAGTTCTTCAAGAAGTCAGATTATCATTTCACTAGTAGAATTATTCGACATTTAATTGACTGCTTTTCGGTTTGACCCATTAAACTACGTCATTGAACCTTTCCAAGTCTTTTTCCTGGTAAGAGATAGAAAGAAATCGTGACAGACAAACAAACTACACATCCAGAACGACTAAAAGTGGTGATTTAATGTTACAGCATACAATTCAGTAAGCCATAGACCCAACATGGACCGTAGGCATTTTTCTCTGGAGCATCGTACTGTTTATAATATAAGAGAAATCAAATACAATATGAGGAATGTAGCCTCAACAGAACAGTTCACACAAGCCTGTTGATCAATGTTCGAAATCGTTCACTTTCACGAATCGATTTCTGGCGATCGTCATTTCGAAATCAAGCTTTTGTAAAACTTTGTTTTCTCCCATCAGCTTTAAAACGCCTAAGTTAAAAGGATACCTCGTTTCAAGTCTCCAAGTATTTGAAACACTTTAAACTAAATTTACAATAATTCCGAAAGTCTGTTTCTGTTCTAGCTCTTCATTTTCAAGTCTTTGCAAGTTAGTTTGTTGATTGTTTTCAATCGTTTGTAATAGGCTACGTGTATCATTCCAAACTTACCTAAATTTTTTTGTTCCTGAAACATGCAAGGCACGTGACAATAACACATAGTACAATTTTGGTAAAGAGGTCACTTTCTTCAACCACAGACATATACAACCAAGCAACCACACGGCATTTAACATAATCGATTAAAATTGAAACTTCAATAACACATAGAGTTGAGCATTTTATGAATGTGGTACAGTATTACACATATTTACAAATAGCTTTAACAGTCAAACGTTTTTGGTTTAGTCTAAGCCTTCATAAGGAATGCAAAACTATTTGTAAGAAATGCTATAAATTTCAACTTCTTAAACGTAACTAGCTAATTAACTAAGCAACGAAAAATACGCAACGATTTAATATTAGCACAGAAACGAAAACAAAAATATGGACAAAGCGACATGAAATCTTTCTTGTTGGTTGATTGATTGAATTTTTATCCTCGCACTGGGAAAGCTTCTTGCAGAGCTTAATCCTGGCAGTTTCGCATAGCTACTTGTAGATGCTTTGAATCACTGACGCAGGCCCGGTCGCGAATTTTTTTTCCACGAACTTTCTGTTACTTCGCATACAGTTTGTATTAATACCGTGTGAATGCAAACATTGTCGTTGGCGTGCTTAGTTCAATGGTTTCATCTTGTGCAACGGTTCGACGCTTATCGAAGTCAATTTTTTTTCTTTGAATTAATTTTGCGGTGCACAAAAGCTTTTCAAAAAAAGGAGGGTTAGGGTGAATGGGTTAGGGTTAATGAGTTATGGTTAATGGGTTAGAGTTAAATCTTAATCAATTCGGAAAATCTTGCTCCTCTAAGTGACCAGAATCAATTTCTTTTTTTAACTTTTTTAACTTGACTAGACTACGTGTGTCTCCAGCCACTTTCCAGGCTACGCTTTTTTTAAATTCAATGTTTAGATTTGGACCTGGAGGGCGAAAATTGGCTGCTGACTTTGAAAACCGCGCGAAAAAATGAATTGGTAAAAACAGTTACCACGCGCGGTAACCAGCAATGGCTACACTTAGCCTACAGAAATATGAAAATGAGATAGAAAGTTCGTGGGAAAAAAAATTTGCTGCCCGGTCACAGAGATTGACAGAGTGCAGTTTCCGATCCTTGCAGTCTTGTTGCCAATAATTCCATCCATTAGATGCGCTGTTAACATTCAATCTCTACATATTTCTCGTTATTCAGTTGCCTGTTAGCCTATTATTAACAACTTAGTGAAAGTTTGTGAGCAGTTTACAAAGCGTCAGAACAAACCAAAGCAAGGAATCATCACAGTCGCTCGACGCAAAACAATTTCCACCAAGCTGAGAAAATGTAGGATCAAACTTCTTTCTTCGCAGAAGCTTATCGGAAATGTACATTTTCGTTTATACAAAAACTTTCAATAAAATTTTGGCTGCCAGAAAAATAATGTAACTTTTCAGTAAAATTAATTGGACACTTTTAAATGATTATATTTAGTTTTATATAAAGATTTTCAAAGTTCGCCTTCACTAAGGCTAAATCAGGTATAAATCTAAAATAAGTATAAATCTTAAACACAAAGTTCTCTGAGGGTCAAATGAATACTTGTGAATTAACCCGAGGTTCGCAATACACAATAAGAAGGGAATAAACAAAATAACACAGTAACAACGCAATCAAAGAAGTAGTAAGAACTCACCAAGAACGTTAGATCGCAATAAAAGAAATAGAAAAACAGGGAGAGCGCAAAAGAACAAATGCAAACGAAAAAGGAAACCAAAACAAGCAAGAAATCTCAACTACTTGGACGGGAGCGCAAAAAATCTTGCAACTGACTTTCAACAACCACAGGAAAAAAATAAATCCTTGAAAAATTGACCACCGCAATTACCAAAGTTACTAAATTGCGATAATGGCACAAAAAGTGAATAGGCCATGTGATTCTGATGGAATAATATGACTTTCTTGTGGGCAATAACATAGTGTAACAATACGCTTAAAAGTCGTGTAAAGTTTGATTGAGTTTAAAGTCAATAGAAAATAATATGTGGCACTTGAAGAGCTACTGTAATTGTTAATTTTTGAACTTTCAAGCAAAATATCAGTTGTTTTGTTTTTGTGGTCAAGTTAAGCATTTTCCAAAATTAAGTCGGCGCAAAAAATAAATTCAGAATCAAAGTTTGTTTTGCCATTTTACAATAAACAATTTCTTTCCAAACTAAAAAAAAACGAAGATAATGCAACAGGACTATGTCACCTTTCTGTTTTAAACAAACTGGACGTCTTCTTATGGAGAAGGGTTGTAGCCTATTTAGACTTGTTTAGCTTCAGTGTTTACCTACACAAAGAACGCGAAGTGATGCATGACATTCCAAGAAGGCAGCCAAGTTTGTGTGTCGATCATTACTTCAAGCAAGCCAGGTTACATTGTTTGATCGTTAACATTCGATCATTTAATGTACGTTCTCTTTGTTTGGTAATTCTTGAATAAAGAAGAACCTCAGACATCACAAGACTGGGCCTTTGAATGCGCAGTTTAAGCTAAAGAGAAATTAATTTAAAGCCAGAATAGAGAACAAACAAAAGTCAGCAAAGGTTTTCAAGAAGAATAGGTTTTACTGAGCAGTTTCAATAAACGTTTGAATCATTTTAAAATATTCCATCATTTTAACTTGTAATGTAGATAAACCGTGCAATCACTGCAGTGGAGACAAATCATGATAAAGATTTAAACAAACTACACATCCAGAACGACTAAAAATGGTGATTTAATGTTACATCATACAGCCCAGTAAGCCATAGCCCCAAGAGGGACCGTAGGCATTTCTCTCTGGAGCACCATACTGTTCATAATCATGAGAGGGTTATAGGCAAATTCTTCGTTAACAGTTGTTCATAAAACAATTCTTCATAAACAGTTGTTCGTAAAACAATTATTGTTCGTAAACAGTTGTTGGTGAAATGAAATCCGTAAAAGAATTCTTCGTAAAGCATTTCTTCGTATACATCAAATCTCAATTGCATGCGCGAAGAAATGCTTTGGGAAGAATTGTTTTACAAAGAATTGATTTTACGAAGAATTATTTACGAAGAATTGTTTACGAAAAATTGTTTTACGAAGAATTGTTTACGAAGAAAACGTCGGACACCTCATGAGAGAAATCAAGGGCTATAGTGAAAGGGACGCCACTATACAGCATGCAATATGAAGAATGCAGCCACAGCAGAACAGTTCGTGCAAACCTGTTGATCAATTTTCGGAATCGTTCACTTTCACGAATCGATTTCTGCCAATCGTCATTTCGAAAACAGGTTTTTGTAAAATTTTGTTTTCTCCTAAAAGCTTTAAAAAATCTAAGTTAAAAGGATACGTCGTTTCAAGTCCCCAAGTAGGTTATTTGAGATATTTTTAACTATAAGTTCATAAAAGTTCGAAAGTCTGTTTCTGTTCTAGCTCTTCATTTTCAAGTCTTGCAAGTTAGTTTGTTGATTGTTCTCAATCGTGTATAATTTCGAACTTAGCTAAAACATTTTGTTCCTCAAACATGCAAGGCACAATAACACACAGAGTTGAGCATTGTATGAGTATATACAGTATCACAGATATTTATAAATAGCTTTAACAGTCGAGTGTTTTTGGCTTAGTCCAAGCCTTCATCAGGAATCCAAAACTATTTGTAAGAACCCGCTAAGGTTAATTTGTTTTGTTTGTCAAAAAAGGTTCAAAGAAGCAAACTCTCAGCCTAAGCTTTATTTGTAAGAAATGAGATAAATTTCAACTTCTTAAATGTAACTAGCTAAATGACTAAGCAACGAAAAATAAACAACGATTTAATATTAGCACAGAAAGAAAAACAAAAATATGGACAAACTGACATGAAATCTTTCTTGCTGCGTTAATATTCAATCTCTACGCATTTCTTGTTGTTCAGTTGGATGTAAGCCTGTTGTTAGTAACTTAGTGAAAGCTTGTGAGCAGTTTATAATGCATCACAACAAAACAAATCAAGGAATCATCACAGTCGCTCGAGTAAAACAATTTTCATCAAGTTAAGCCAATGGAGGATCAACTTCTTCGCAAAAGTTATCGTAAATAGACATTTTTGTTAAACAAAAGCTTTCGATGAAGTTTTAGGTGCCAGAAAAATAGTGCGTTTTTTAGTAAATTTAATTGGACACTTTTGCATGATTCTATTTAGATTGATAAAATCTCTCAAAGTTTACCTTCACTAAGTCTAAATGGTATTATTATTATTATTTTTAACTCAATGAAAGTTTTTAAGAAGTGAAAAAGCAACAGAATGAACTCAATCAAAGCCACATCATAGTCACTCAACGCAAAATAATTTACATTCAGCAAAACAATTAGAGCATCAGCTTCTTTCACAGAGTTTTATCATAAATGCGCCGTTTTGTAAACATTTGAATCAATTAATCGTTTTTGAAAGTTTATTGTGCTTTCAAAGTGTAGCTTACTGAAAACTTGAGATTTGGATGTATTGATGATGCTGTAATAGTGAAAACTGTAAGAATTGTGAGATATATTATTTTACAGAGGCATTACCAAAATCAATCAAATTTAAGTTGCTGGTGTTAATAAGTGCTGACAAAGCAATGTCAGCAGATGAAGAAAACAAACTTGCTGAGGCTCTCAGAGCAGTTTGCTACTTAAATGGCAAAGAAAGAGATGTTTCAAAGTCAGCTAATATTTTGTATGAAATGGGAATTACTTACCACAAACGAACACCAGACAAGATTAGTTTGATACAAAGTGCTGGTCTCTTGAACGCTTCCATTGCACGAAAACCTGACAATGCAGCAAAAATACAAAGCGACTTACAAAAGTTGTGTTCTCACATTCTCACTGAAGCGAACGCAGAGAAGAAAGATTCGGGTTTAATTGAAAAAGCAAAAGATGTGAAAACATGCTTCCAAATAATGAGAGAATCAGTTGAAAAATCTTTGCTTGAGGTAAAAAATATTCCCAACACAGTTGAATACGATGCTTTGCATGAATTAGAAAAACGAAAAATTAAAGTTGTAAAAGACATTCAGAACAAGATAAGTGATGAATACACATCAATTATGAAGGACATCAGTGATTATTGTGAATCTGTGATGGGAAGACCACCTTGTCAGTATGCTCTTGTGGGGATGGGGTCGTTAGCAAGAAAGGAAATTACGCCTTTTTCCGATTTTGAAAATGTTATTATTTTACAAGAAGGTTGCCAAGATTTTGACAACTATCAAGATGTGTTGGAATACTTTCGGTGGTTTGCAGTTGTTTATCAAGTCATTTTAATCAACTTACAAGAAACAATATTACCGAGCTTAGACATTGAGAGTTTAAGAAGTAAAGACAAACCTGGTGAATATTGGTTCTTTGATGCTTTTACAACTCGAGGGATAAGTTTTGATGGAATGATGCCCCATGCCTGCAAATCTCCACTTGGTCGCCAACAATTCACCAAAGACAAACAATGGAAGACTGAGCTCATAAAACCAGTGAGTGAAATGCTGCATTATCTAAACGAGGAGCAATCCTTGAAGAATGGTTATCATCTCAGTGATATTCTTACTGAGACTGTCTTTGTTGCTGGAAAAAAGGAAATATACAATAATTTTGTCGATGGAGTGCAGAAATCATTGGATTCAATTTCACATGAGTCTTTGCAAGACAGTGTTACCCAACAAATCAAAGAGGATTTGAACAATTTTGCAATCAAACCAAGTCTTTCAAGATTCTCTGATAAAGAAAACTTCAACCACAAGCGAGTTGTTTATCGAAGTATTACATTGTTTTTATCAGCATTGAAAAGACTACACCAAATTTCAGCAAATTCTTGTTTTGATATTGTTGATAAACTTCATGAGAAAAAAACTATTAGCAAATACGCAAAACACAAGTTATCGACAGCGGTCGCTGTTGCCTGCGAGGTACGACTAAAGGTTTACATGAAGAACAATGGACAAGTCGACTCAGTAAAAAACACAAATTCAAAGAACATGCCAGATATCAACTCGATTTCTTTGGTTGATGCTATAGGAGAAAGAAGCTGTATCAATTTCTTCCAAATTGCTTACTCTTTACAATGTCATATTTGCAAACAATTTCAACTGAAAAAGTTGCACTCTTACCCAAATTTAACCTTGTTAAATATCCAAATTTGTAAATTCATGAAATTAAACTTTCAAGTCTCACATTTAATGAAACTATTTGTTCACAATCCAACCACTGACGTACGACTGATGGATTTTGATAAATGTCTCCATTCCTTGGAAGAAAACGTACACAATTTAAACAAACCTATTAAATCAACTGAAGATGAAACCAACGAGATAGACAGAAACAAAAATTTCAACTTATACTTAGAAATCAGTGAAATTTTGTTTCACAACAAACATTATAGAGAATCACTGGAGTATAGTAAAACGTACCTCAAGTTAGTTGAAGAACTAACCGCAAAACACATTACAATAAAAAGCCGAAAGACACAAGCATTGAAAATAATGGCGCATGCTCATTATCACTGTAATCAATACTCAGAATCTATTGATACGTTTAACACATTGTTAACAGATCAAAGACATAAAAGAGATGATGAAAGTGTGGCTGATACACTTCATCAGATTGGTTGTTGTTTCTTATATATGAATAAATACAAAGATGCCATGGGTTATTTCCAAAAATCACTAAAAATCACAAAGCAAGTGTCAATAAATGAGGAAACTGATGAGGGTGTGGCATTTACCCTTCATCAGATTGGTTGTTGTTTCTTAGATACGAACAAATACAAAGACGCCATGGATTATTTACAAAAATCTCTGAAAATCACAAAACGAGTGTCATTAGATGAGGAAACTGACGAGAGTGTGGCTCTCATTCTTACCGAGATTGGTTGTTGTTTCTTAAAAACGAATAAATACAAAGATGCCATGGATTATTTCCAAAAATCACTGGAAATCACAAAGCGAGTGGCATTAGATGAGGAAGCTGATGAAAATGTGGCTGTTACCCTTCATCAGATTGGTCGTTGTCTCTTAGATACGAATAAATACAAAGACGCCATGGATTATTTCCAAAAATCACTAGAAATCACAAAACGAATGTCCATAGATGAGGAAACTGATGAGAGTGTGGCTATCAGTCTTCACTCGATTGGTCGCTGTTTCTTAGATACGAATAAATACAAAGATGCCATGGATTATTTACAAAAATCACTGAAAATCAAAAAACGAGTGTCAATAGATAAGGAAACTGATAAGAGTGTGGCTGGTACCCTTCATCAGATTGGTCGTTGTTTCTTAGATACGAATAAGTACAAAGATGCCATGAATTATTTCCAAAAATCACTGGAAATCACAAAACGAGTGTCAATAGATGAGGAAGCTGACAAGAGAGTGGCTGCCACTTTTCACGGGATCGGTCGTTGTTTCTTAGATACGAATAAATACAAAGATGCCATGGATTATTTACAAAAATCACTGAAAATCAAAAAACGAGTGTCAATAGATAAGGAAACTGATAAGAGTGTGGCTGGTACCCTTCATCAGATTGGTCGTTGTTTCTTAGATACGAATAAGTACAAAGATGCCATGAATTATTTCCAAAAATCACTGGAAATCACAAAACGAGTGTCAATAGATGAGGAAGCTGACGAGAGAGTGGCTGCCACTTTTCGCGAGATTGGTCGTTGTTTCTTAGATACGAATAAATACAAAGATGCCATGGATTATTTACAAAAATCACTGGAAATATTTAAACGAGTGTCAATAGATGAGGAAACTGATAAGAATGTGGCTGTTACTTTTCACTACATTGGTCGTTGTTTCTTAGATACAAATAACTACAAAGAAGCCATGAAATGTTTCCAAGAAACGTTGAAAATCAAGAAACGAGTCTCAATAGATGAGAAGACTGATGAAAGTGTGGCCCTCACTACACACGAGATTGGTCATTGTTTTTTACGTGCAAAGGAATACAAAGATGCTATGAATTGTTTCCAAACAACACTGAATATTCAACAACGTCTGTCCACTGAGAAAAACACTGATGACATTGTAACCCAGTTACTTTGCGAAATTGACGAGTGCGTCAAAAACTATATTGCCCACTATAGGGTGGAATAAAAAAAAATTTTTTCATGTCAAAAAATCACATGTAATAAAAAGTGACATTTAGGCCTAAAAACAACTTTCAAGGTGATTTTGGTCATCTGCCACCTGCACTCAGGCGCTAAATTGCCCGAAAGGTTATGTGACCTTCAAAACCGGCAAAAATTTCATAACTTGAGAACCAATTAAGCTCGAACACTTATTTTTGGCTTAAAATGCTCCGAAGGTTCCTATTTATATCTGCTATAATGCAACATTTGCCTCTAAATGTATCACATCGATCACAAATTGGCAAAAACACACGATACCTAACATGTCAACCCACATAATGAAGAAAAAATTATTATTTCTTGTAGAGGAATTCAAATGTTGTTTTCTAAATCCTTATTTAAATCCTTATTTCGCCAGGGTAGTAATATACTCAGGCATTATCATCTATTTGTTATCTTACACCAGAGGTGTGCGACCTGTGAGCCAAATGCGACCGGGAAGCTAAACTATATCATGTGGCTTGAAGTAGGCTTTTGTTTCTTAGACACGAATAAGGTATTTTGAAATGTAACATACCGGTACTGTATTAGTCGATAAGAAATGCAAGTTTGGCTTGCAGTTCAACACGATAAGCTCATTGAACCCGGCAGTATAACAGGTCCCACATCTGTATGTTACACCATATAGAAAGGAACATCAGATTGAGCAAGAGAAACAATATCTACACTCCTACATAGCTGATCTGTGTTACAACATCCTACCAAGTAAGTTAATTGGCTTGGCTGTCACTGTGGAACAATTAACATCATTGAGGAAACATCAAGAAGATTAGTTGACTGAATAAAATATTATCTGGAATATACAGTATATAATGTATTTCAATCTTTGAAACCCAAATAAATCATCAAAATGTTATTTAAATACCAAATATTTAGTCAACATTTATGTTTAAATACTAAAACTTTGTTCTTAATTGTCACCAACCCTCGATGAGAGGAAGGAACCTGATGATGATGTAAAAACATTTTAGATACAATTTCAAAAAAACGCAAAATTAGCCTACTAACCATGTCTGACAACAAATCAATAGCCTTATGACAAAAATAAAAATTACTAAATCCACATTACACATTGCGCTGAAATGGAAAACATACTTTGTGCTGTATTATTACACCATAGGTATCAGTTCAAATTTTTTTCTTCTTCCAGCATTCTTCCCACTTCAATTGGGGGCGCCGGAGCAGATTGCAGTCCTCCACATCACTCTGTCAACAGCATCTTTATCCTTCACTCCCACTATTTCCATATCGTCTGTCACACAATCTCTCCATCTTCTGTCCGCCCGGTTAGCCCAGTGGTTACGCGCCCGGCTCAAGATCGCGCGGCGCTGGTTCGACTCTCGGGATGTGCGCTTGAGCAACGCATTTCAGGACTGCTCTCCATTCAGCGGCAACTAGTGAATGGAATAATTCCCCTGCAACAACACTACTACAATAGGAAAACTTCACTCTGCCAACCCCGCTGACCGGCCCTGTGTCAAGAGCCTCTACAAGTATGCGAAACTACCAGGAATAACCTATCAAGGCTCTGTCAGTCCGAGGATAAAGATTCAAAAACCAAACCAATCAAACCTTCTTTTCAACCTTCTTTTAAAATAAGCAACAACTTTCAATTGTCTCATTCTTCGTTTCTCCTAACGACGTGATCCAACTACAGTATTTAAGGAATGTCTTTCAGCTTATCTTCCAACTTACATTCGTTGTCTGATGATTTCAGTTCTTACTCTGTCCTGCTTTGTCAATCATAGAGACCACTTACATTTTCACCTTCTGTGTTTTCGTCAGGGCTACCGCCTGCATCCCACACCACATTGCTGTATCATTTTCAGTATCAAGATGGAAAAAACAAGAAATTTTTATGCACCGAGCTGTTTCTTTATGTTGAAAATTTTCATCAATTTCCTTGATCTTATCTTTTGCATTGTACGTCCATCTCTTCTTTTGAATCTTCCAACAACTTCTGATGCTTCAGTGAGCAACTTGACATGACTTTCAATTATGACATGAATGCTCCAAAATTAATTTGTGTCTGATCGCTTCAATTTCCGCATTTGCTAGTAACTTTTCAGAGAGATTCAAACAGGGATATCTTGACACTACGGGATGCGAAACTCGAAATCTGCCTGTCCATTAGCGTCCAACTGAAGGGCTAACTATGCTGTCTACATCGTATTGCACAATGCCATGCTACTGCATGAAAATGAGTTTTGCACTGGCTGTTTTCACTTGATCGTTTCATTAAAGTGGTATTTGCTATGTTTTTTACAAAAGTATTAATATTTCATAAGTTTATTGCCTATTACATAATAAAGTTACATGGAGAACGGACAAAACAAGAAAAACAACGACTATATGCGTATTATGCACGTTTATTCTATGAAAATGTTCACCTTACCAAACCCACGCTCTGCGTTTTTTCGAGCTGTTAAGAATGCCGTCATTCGGCTTGCAGGCTGATGAAGCTTGTCCCATTGGCCACTATGACTTCGAATTGATTGTCAAAACTTCGTTTAATTGTTTCGCCAAAAATTAACTAAAACGTTTGAACGCTCCCAGGCGCGAGGAACCCGCGAAGACTGCTAGAACAGTTCGCAAGCTTACGAGTGGTGGTTCAAGCAAGACTGCGAATATTTGAATTTATGTCATCACTTGATTGTGGTTGCAGTTTGTAGTTATAATATCTAACTGTCCAATGATATGATGTGCATTATTTTTGTTTTGTGTACATGCTCGCCAAGTTAATGCACAATACGTCAATAGTCGTTGTTTTATTTTTGTTTTGTCCGTTCATGTAATTTTTTTGTGTAATAGGCAATAAACTTATGAAATATTAATACTTTTGTGAATAACATAACAAATACCACTTTAATGAAGCGATCAAGTGAAAACAGCCAGTGCGAAACAAACATTCTCATGCAGTAATACGGCGTTGTTCAATGCAATATAGACAGCATAGTTAGCCCTTCAGTTGGACAGGCAGATTTCGAGTTTCGCATCCCGTAGTGTCAAGATATCCTTGGATTCAAAGAGTAAAGGTATAACCCCAGAGTAAACATTTCAGGAAGGGTTCTTGCAAAACTTTTACATTTATATTAGACAAGTGATAACATGTTTTGGCTTGAATATTTACTTGTGGCACAATGAATCTTCTGGTAGTTGAAAAAATTCCTTTTTGATTGTATTTCAAGAAGCTTCACTGAAGATGATCGAGCTGCTTGCTGATCGAAATTGATTTGCAGCTGTTTATGATTGAACTGACTTGTGTGAAAATAAATGCATTGATAGACCTATACCTTCTTCATCGATGTTAACCTCTTATAAATGGTCATCAGTCTGCACAATGCCACGTTTGCTAGTCACTACTCTGAGGCTAAGTATTTTATTCACTGTTAGACGACATTTACTTTTATCATTGTCACCCAACAATAACATTGCAAGGAGCACATTTACATGATGAGCAGAATATGCATTTCTTCGAAGAACCTTAATAGCCACCTCCCGAACAATATTTCTTGGAAACTTCTTCAACAATTATGAAAAGTTTAATGATTCATCAGCAATCTTGTTGTTTGATTTGTATTCAGCTAGAAAAATAAAGTTTAATTGCATATTCCGTTAATGCCCTCAAAGCAGATAATGGTCTTTCTTGTGAAACATAAAACAAAGACAATCGACACTCAAGCGTCAATCACCTTGAATAGTTTAATCTTCCTACTTTAAGAGGTTGCAAGCTAGCATCAAGTGACCCGACATGACATTAATGTATTAGCCATTAATATAACAACAGCATATACACTGAGCAGAAAATGAAGTCATGTATCTTTAAAGAACTTTGAGCAAAAACCATTTGTCTTAACCAGTGAGTACTGAATTAAATAAAACATGTCCTCTCAATGTTCATGTGGCGTTGAACTGATTTGAAAACTTATTAAGTAACACGACTCAATGATCATGCACAAAGAGTAAAACAACACAATTTTTGTTTCATATTGTGTAACTCAGTAAATTGTAACATAGTAAATTTATAATAGGCCTACTTGAGGGTATACACTACAGTACTCTTGTACTAGCTTAGCAATGGTGTAGAAGTGGCTGGTGAATGCGCACCTCTATAGCATGTGCAGCTTTTTTCTATGTGTCAACGATGATATTTAAAGTAAAATATGTTTTTGCCAACTTGTATTTGATGTGGTACATTTACAAGCAAATGTTGTAATATAGCAGATATGAATATGGACTTTCTGAGCATTTTAAGCCGAAAACCCGTTTTCTAGCTTAACCACTTCTCAAGTTATGAGATTTTTACCGATTTTGAAGGTCACATGACCTTTTTTGCTCCACCCTATTGCCCACAGGACGTCACCAGTTTCTTATGTCATGACTGCAAACATTTCAATGCATCGATGTGCAAAGTCGATGAAAACGTTTGCTGCGTTCAATTCCGGCTTGCTTTGTGCCGAAAGTATAAATCTGTTTATAATAGATGATACCATGTTATTGTTGTTCATTAGCACTACAGCGGTTCTTATGATTTTAAGATAAGTTGTGTGCCTTCCGCATTATTAAGTCATTCTCAGTTGTTGTCTCCATAAGCACATCAATTTTTTTCTGGGATTATCGTTTTGTGTTTACAAAACCTTTTGAATTTCATTTTCTAACCTTACTTAAGAATTAGAAATAATTTTAAAGGGATCCTTTGCAATAAATATTATAATTGTGTATGCAATATTAGTCGTGCGATACTAATGAGCCTAGCCTCATTGTCGAAACACTGATGTCTATCACTATTAATTCTTAATACAATTGGCTGCCAAAATTATACATTTATTTTGTTGATGGATGCTAAATTAAAATGTTTCATTCACTAAGTGCAGATTGGATTGTTTATTTGCAAAAGCAGTTATAGCCTACAACTATTAGCGTCATTTTGCCAAGACCAGTCTCAGATTGTAGTTTCGATATCATGAGATGTTGGTGATTTGTTTTGTATGTTTTTGAGGTTTATTGCTAAAGGAATGTTGTGAGAAGTTTTTTTTTTAACGTTCTCAAGTATAGTAGTCCCGCTTATTAAGCCCACTGTTAAAAGGCCCGCCCGCTTTTTAAGCCCAATTTGGTTGGGTCCAAAATTACTGAATGCATAGGAGTGGCATACAATCGTACCACGCTTAATAGGTCTACCTGCTTGATGAGCCCAAAATAGTTTGGTTTCGAGGTGGGCTTAATAAGCGGGACGACTGTAGGCTATTACCTATTTACTTGATTTATTGCCATGTTTTTTATAATCTTGCAACACAGATTGCTGAGATTGTCGGAAATGTAGCAGCTTTATTTGCTTTTACAATTCGCTAACTATTGTTTTGTGGAGTTGATTGTTGCATTCTTGATGGCATGTTGTGTATAGTTAAAACCAAATGAACGTAATGGAATCTACTTCCTTCATTGAGTGTTGATACAGGCCAATCAGACCTGTTACAACCAACTGACAAGTAAATGCAAGCAGAACTTTTTACAAACTCATTTACTCTCTTCGTTTGGGATTAGAATATTACATTTTACACAAAGCCAACGAAATCCTTCGGTTGGTGTTGAATTATCTTTTCCGAAAACAACGTCAATATATTTCTTTTCAATGCAACATTGCAGTATGGTTCACTCATCAATGTAGATAGTTTGAAATATGTAATCAATCTAACATGAAATGTTTGTGTGTGGCTTTTGAGTGGAAGTTCAACTATAGAAGATTTTACAAACTTCAGATATGTTCTCAATTCAAATTTTCACAATTAAACATGGACAGATAAGTGAAAATTGAAGCGAATGCGCGCAACTCCTTAGTCCAGGGGTTCTTAACAAGGGGTGCACGCACTACTAAGGGGTGCGAGACCTGTGCCTAGGTGGTGCGGGGATGCTGAATTATCAAGGTTTGTTATAATATGACGTAAGCAGTAAAGTTGTTTTACCAGATTTCAACACAAATTTCGAACTGTAGGCGACGATTACTTTTCAGACAATCCTAGGAAGGAGTGCGAGAATTGATTTCCACTTCTATTTCCACGATGTATTTCCGACAAGGCAAACGATTAAAAACCGCTGCCTTAGTCGGAAAGACATCGTGGTAATACTCGTCGTCGTCGTCTGAGCTTCTGGGGCCGAGGGTCTATCCTTTTACAAGGGTACAACAGAAGAAAATTTTTATGGGGGGAGAATATGTAATGCAATGTAAAAAAATGTATGAGACCATGTTGAGCTATTTGGTAATCTACATTTCCTCAGGGCAGAAACAAAAGTAGGCCTACGACAAGTCACTAAACGTAAGCTTGTAACCTGTATTTGTGCTAATGATGAGGTCTACAAGATGGTCGAGTAAGCTTCACTAACATTACGTTTTTTCATTAAAAATTTGTAAATTTGTTGGTTAAGTGGGCAATTCAATGTAAATGATAACTGCAATTTACTGTCCACAAATATTATACATGTGATATTTGGCCGATCTTTCCGATGGAGTAAGAAAACGTTTTTCATTTAAGTTATGTAAAGATTACATCTCGTAGAAAATAGCAATTTAAATACCAGGTGTAGTGGTTTATTTTTACTTTAAGACAGAAAAAAGTAGTTCAAAGACTATGGAAACCTCTACAAACCCCTGTGATTTTATCACATGAAACAAAATTTGCTAATGCGTTGAGTCTTGTTTGAAACTCCCCTAAGTAAAAGTAGCCTACTCAGAATATCTTGAATAAATAGTTTTGACGCAAGCCCGCGCGTCTTTTGTAACATGACGCTTTCTGCATTGTAGTGTACGATTCTCATGCATTAGCATTTTTTATATTTCTTTCAAGCGCATATCGAAACCAAAGTAGTATAATCTCGAAATGAACGAAGACAAAAGAACTTTCGATCCAAATGAACCAAAATTTGTTTAAAAAATGTTTCTTTAACGCAAAACTAAAGTTGCTCATATTGCACCTTGCGAACGACACCGAAATTCGTACAAAACTTTATTGTATTCTTACTGTAAATATTCTTACAATACAACAGAAAATTTCCCCCTTTTAATTACAAATTATTTTGAGTGAAATATTCTTACATTGTCTTTGTTAATCCAAGTGCAATACACATCGGAAATTTTATGACAAAACAATAACATAATGTAGATTGTAGACGTCTTCCTCGAAAGCTCAATGGGATAAGCACTCGACGATTCAAACGAACAAGATCAAGCGACGCCAGTTCAACTCTCGGGGTTGAACAACGCACTTCAAGGATTTTCCACCATTTAACGGAGCCTATAAGTAGGTGGAATGATTCTTCCCAGACAAAATTCCAACAACAAGCGGAAACTTCGTTTTCTTAATCTCGGTATACGAACTGTGTCTGTGGTTCAAAGCTTCCACAAGAGAGTAATACAAGAGAAAATATATGAGAAAATACAATGACTAAGCTTCTAAACAGACTTTCACAGTCCGAAGATATCGACTCCTTCAATCACTCAAACGTTATATTCAGATAAAAAGATACATCAACAGCAACTTGTTTCCACCGTTATTGGAATCATCTAAAGATTCTTATTCAAATGGAATTAACTATATTAACTATATAATATATTAATTAATTACTATTAATAATTAAATTATAACTAATTGTAACAATAATTAATAATAATGCTTAATTATAGATGATAATACAATCAATAAATAGTTAATTGATTAAATGAATAATAATAATAAAAATAGTTATGATAGGCTAATGATAAATTATAAATAATTTATTTATCAATAACAATGGTAATAATTAATAATTATTTATACTCATTTATATAATGATATATAAATAATAAAATTTAAAATAATAATCGAATAGAATAATCCAGATAACAAAATGTATTGATTACAAATTCAAACATAATTAAATATTAATGATTAATACAATATTAAATAATATATTTGATATAATAATAATGATTAATAATATCAATATATATGATTAATATTACATCAAATAAAGTAACCACTACAGCTTGTTTCATCCTAAAAGGAAGATCATCGAAAGGTCCTTATTCAAATAGAATTTCATGATTAATTAATTTTATGATTTATATTACATAATATGATTACTAGTAAACTATATAATAATAATGATACAGACAATCCTAGTATATTAAATAATGATTTGAAATAATAATAATAAATACTATATTATCTAATAATGATTAAATAATATATTAATCAATTATTATTATTGATTCAATTATAATTATTTGTGACAACAATTAATTATACTTAGGTATAAATGATAATATAATTATGAAATGATTGATTAAATCAGTGGTTCGCAACGGGGGCGGTACCTCCCCCAGGGGGCGTTTTGATTTTGCAGGGGGGGCAGTGTGATTACCTCGGCTTAAGGAGGGGGGGCATTTTGATTATTAGGGGACATTCTCGTTTAACCCATCTACCGACCAGGGTAACGATTTCGTCACATCATTGTCTGGATAATCTACTCTACATGCTCGCACAATAACCAAACAATTTCTCTTACACAATCGTCGTATTTGATTGACCAAATGTTTTGTTCACAAACGCTATGAATTTAAAATTTAAATTTAGTAATTTTTTAGTATATCACAACATCTGGTGAGTTCCATTATGACGTAACCACTACTACCAGTATACTGTTTTCATGCTCGCAAATATATATTTACTTTTCGTAATTAATCGTTTTTGTTGGGGGGCTGTAAAGTTTCGCCAGTTTATAAAGGGGGCGTTGGGCCAAAAAAGGTTGAGAAACACTGGATTAAATGAATAATAATCATTAAAAATAGTAATGATAGGCTAACAATTTATTAAATTATCATTAATTTATTAATCAATAACAATAGTAATAATTAATAATTATTTATATTCATTATTAATATTAATTATTATTAATTTATATAATAATATATAAATAATAAAATTTAAAATATTAATCAAATAAAATAACCCAGACAACAAATGTATTGATTAGAAATTAATGGCTACGCCACTGTATGAAGCCGAGGTGACACGCAGTGCAAGTTTTGAGAGGTAAATTCATAATCGCAGACTTGTTGAAACTACATATTGCCCCAATGGAAACGAACCAAACAACAAAAACGATTTGAGCTGTCATTCTTATTTTTGTTTGCAAATAATGAAATACAAGCAACTAATTGTGAATTTTCATCAACACATTAGTTCGGCCCACATGAATACAAGACTAAGAACATTGCACACGTGAATGATTTGATGTTGACACCATTAATTTTGCTTATTCCCAGTGGTTACAAGAGTAGGAACTTAATGCTTGCGTACAATCCCTCCTTCTTCCTGTCACAACCATAAATTGCAATTGTTTATTTGTTGAGTCTGAAGTGGGAATAAAAATCTGATTTTTTTGTACACACTTATGAACGTTAAAACGGTTAACTCAAATTCAAAGTAGCCTACACATCTCGTAAAGGCATACTGGCATCATCTCTCAGTTGTTTTACCAATACTGAATTTTAATACAAGGTCTCTCTTCACACAACAGCTCCAGGCACGTGGCAGAAGCGATAATTAATTAAGAATGAAACATATGAGTCTGTAGGCAGGCCACGTCACGGAGAGCAAAGAAACAACGCAAATTCATCGTCATCACAATTACAAATCAAGAGGGCAATTGACCCCACGGAACACTCGATGATAACAAACAGTTGATAACAGTTTCAATGATACAAATTTCAGTACATTATAATTGATCTAAGCACGTCTGGCAACACTACTTTCAAAAAACAGTGAGGCTGGCAGTCAACCTTTCTATTAGTGACAATTTAATGATAAAAATTTAGTATAAAAAAGGTTCTATTTTAATAATGATAAATTGCAAATTAGTCTAGAACAGTTTACTTTTTCCACTTCTTGTCTCCTTCAGCTTGTTCCTTCAGCAAATTTCTAACGTTTCTTCGAATCGCATTTTCTTTAGCAATTCCTTATCAATTTTGAAAAAATTTTCCTCGCAGTGACCACAAACAAATTCTTTTATCAAAAGTTTCTAACTTGACGTGTTTCCAGGCCTTGATTTTTCATTAGTCCATTTTTTTAAATTGGACCTAGAGAACACAAATTCAGCTGCCGGCATTGAAAAGCGCGGGAAGAAGAGGATCTTTTCCCGCGCTTTTACATCGTTTCGATGTCTAGTGACGCTTGTCGATTGTCAGGTCGACGATCTGTACAAAACCTCAATTGAACTGTTTCTTCACGCACAATCATGGTCGCTGTACGTTGATTCGATGTTTAAATACGTCTTGTTCAAGATGCAAGTTCCATTTCTTGTAAGTTGTTAGTTAGCAATTCTAAACGTTGTGTATCACTTCATATGGCAATGTCAATTGTGACGTCACACTTCCTTCTTGTGTTACATCTGCATCAAGAAAAATTGTTTTATTTTGCGGTTTTCAAAACAGTGACTGATCTGAAGATTAATTTTCATCATTGAGATTGTATTATGGCCATGCTTAAACAAATCTAAGCTCAATGAGCTTCCACAGCGACAGAGTAAATCTGCCTGTGGTCTCAGGCAACAAATCAACCGTTCTTTTCATTTATATGAAATATGTTCATTACAATTTTTGTAAAAAAAAACAATATTCAATGTAAAAAAAACGGTTGATTTGCTGACTGTGGTTGTGTTGGATTGTTTTGTAGCTACTTTTGTATTCCAGTTTTTCTGTGCTACTGTGTGTCCTTGATTTTTTTTATTTTTTTGGTTTGAATATGAACAGTCTTGTACCTGTGGTAAAGTACCAAGACAGCAAAATCCGTCATTTTTACATTGATTCAATGTCTGCAGACGAATTATGACGGATTTTACTCTTTGGGAAGAACTTGTACCACATTCAACAATTGGCCTTTTTTTTGCATTGGCTCAACGTTTGTACGCGTTGAGATGAAACATTTAATAACCAATTGAGGCTTTTATTCACTGAAATATAGAAATACAAAACAATAAGAACTAAAGACAAACTGATAGCAATAGGTAACGTAGTAGGCATACAACACAAACTTCTACTGTAACATATAGTTTCAAACACAAGACTGCGACGCTCTGGCAAAGCAGTTGAAAGGAAAGAATGCTTGTGGTGCCAGAGGCATCGCGCTTCTTAATCAAGCAGCAGATGGCATAACTACCAAACACAAATTGCAGATGTTGTCAAGACGTAAATACCACATTCTTCCCTCCTTCATCTTCGGAACACCATCTTCGAATAATACAATAACAAATTGACAAAACGATTTAATAACAAACAGATACATTTCATACATGATAAATAAATGCATTA
Source organism: Aplidium turbinatum (assembly GCF_918807975.1). Lineage (NCBI taxonomy): Eukaryota > Metazoa > Chordata > Ascidiacea > Aplousobranchia > Polyclinidae > Aplidium > Aplidium turbinatum. The sequence continues at coordinate 24,935,867 of NC_137480.1, forward strand.
CCTACAGGCACCTCAAACATCGTATATATTGTGACCATATCTTTCAGGTGGTCTAGTTACTCTAGAAGAACGTCTCGGGTGCGTAGAAATGGTTAAGGGAGATTTAGTCATTTCATGATTAGATTCCGAAAAAGTATGAGCATCTGCATCAATATCTGGTGTAAGATTTTGCTGTGTACCTGCAGTTTCTGGTGAAGGGTTTTGTTGTGTACATGGAGGTTCTGATGTAAGATTTTGTTGTGTGAGTGAAGTTTGAGAGGGAGATTCAGAAGGAGTAGAAATCATGTTATCATTGTTTGATCCTTTTCTAGGTGTTGGGGCAAGATCGTTGGTTGAGACGGAAGATTCCCGACCATTGGGAAATCGCACATGGGCGAAACTCGGGTTTGCGTCCAATAGCTCGACCTCTTCCACAAGCGGATCGCTTTTATTTCGGACAAAACGTCGGAGTAGGACTGGTCCTGGCTGGATAAGCCAGCTAGGAAGAGATTGACCGAACATACTTCGACGACTAAACCCCAGAAATCGTTCGTGGGGAGTGGTGTTGGTTGCAGTGCATAAGAGAGATCGTACTGCGTGCAGAGCTTCGGGTAGAACTGCCTCCCAGCAGCTCTCAGGCTGTTCATACGTTCTTAACAAGAGTTTGACAGTTCTCCAAACAGTTTGGTTAATTCTTTCACATTGAGAGTTGCCGGTAGGGTGGTATGGTGTACTCCGACTACTCGCAATTCCTCTGTCTGAAAGATATTGCTTGAGATCTTGAGACATGAATGAAGAGCCTCGGTCGCTGTGGATATACAATGGATGACCAAATAAAGAAAAGAGTTGACCAAGGCATCGAATAACAGTGGGCGAAGTCATGTCTTTACATGCAAATGCGAAAGGATAGCGACTATATTCATCGACAACAATCAACATATACTTATTCCTGCCATCGAGGGGTCCTTTAAAGTCAATGCTAAGTCTTTCCCATGGTCTCATCGATTTAATCAACAATTCGGCTGGTTTACGATAAAATCGAGGTTTTAATTCAGCGCAGACTTTGCAGTGCAAACAAACATATTTGACATCTTCCATAGAAAAAGGCAGATTTTTAGTGCGAATGAAATGGGACAAACGTGTAATGCCAGGGTGCCCAAGTTTTTCATGGATTTTGGTAAGATCGGGCGAGTTAGAAGATAGTGTACACGCTCTGGATAACGCATCTGGAACTAGATTGCTTTTACCGGGTCGATGCAAGATGTCGTAATCGAAATTTCCCAATTCGGCACGCCAGAGCTGGATTTTGTTGTTTTTAATTTTACCTAGTCGTTTTGGGTCAAACATGAAGGAAACGGCCCTTTGATCTGTCAGAAGTGTAAACTTGCGGCCATGTAATAAATGGCTCCACTTTCTAACCGCATCCATGATAGCCGAAGCTTCTTTTTCTACAGTTGAATAGTTTGCTTCGCAACGAGAGAATGTTCTAGAGTGAAAGGCAACAGGTTGCCCTCCCTGATTTAAAGTGGCAGCTAAGGTATGCTCCGAAGCGTCGCACTCCACTACAAATGGAATTCCTTCTTTGACACTGGTGAGGCAAGCAGATGCAAGACCCTCACGTAAAGTTTCGAAGCTTTTAATAGCGTCAGAGGGTAGAGGAAAAGAAGATGATAGATTGGATTGTACTAAAGGTCTAACCTTTTCAGAGAAATCAGGTACTCATTTGGCATAGTAAGAAAACATTCCCAAAACCCGTTGTAATTCTGGTTTAGATTTCGGCAAGGTAAGTTCGAGCAAGGGTTTAAGGCGTTCGGGGTCAGGGTTGATTTTACGGTGTGAAAGTCTATAACCCAGTAAGTCAATCTCATTACGAGCAAAAACACATTTCGATTCATTAAAAGTTAAGCCCTCGGCTTTAGCTGCAGCAAACAAGGCGTTTAATTTCGCGTCATGATCTGCTCGATCATTGCCACACACAGTTATATTATCAAGATAGGCATAGGTGTCAGTCAACTTATGCTTTTCGATCAGTTTGTCAACAATTCGTTGAAAAAACGACACACCGTTAGTAACACCAAATGGTAAACGCGTGAATTGAAATAATTTTCCTTCGGCTTCAAAAGCCGTAAATGGGCGGTCAGCAGGACAAAGCGAAATTTGATAATAAGCGGATTTTAAATCTAAAGTGCTAAACACAGATCCTTCTGCGATTTTCGCAATTTGATCACTTATTTTAGGAAGCGGATAAGCATCAAGTAACGTAAATCTATTTATAGTTTGCGAATAGTCAACAACCATTCTTGGTTTATGTCGTCCATCTCTTGCAACCAGCACTTGCGCTCGCCAAGGTGAATAAGAAGGTTCGATAATTTTCTCGGACAAAAGTTTGCTTACCTCCTCCCGGATGAATTTACGATCTTCTTGATTGAAATTCCGAGACTTAGTAGCGATGGGCTTGGAGTTAGGTTCCAAACTTTGGAATAAACGAGGAGATTCCATGGTTGAGGCAGATACTCCGCAGTAAGAGTCTCCGATCACTAACTTTCTTTGTGATCCATCAAGCTTGAACACAACTTCTTCATGCTGGTTTAGAAAACCTTGGCCTAGTATGATGTCGGCACAAAGTTTTGGTACTACTCCAAAGACGACGTTGGCATACTTTCTCTCTTGAAGTTTGACGTCAGTACACACTTTCCCCAGCACTTGTGCAGTGAGTTGGTCCGAAGCCATTGAAACTTTAGATGGCTTGCCTTGAGGTTGCAGTTTAATAAATTTTGCAGCTTTGGCACTCATGAAGTTGTCGGATGCACCTGTGTCCAGCAAGCAATCGAAATCCACCCCTTTAATTTGTGTACGTAGTGTGGTTTTGTTTAAGCATTCTGGGGCTGTACCAAGAACAGAATACAAGTGAGATTTTTCAGCATCATCATGGGCTGTGTTGTCATCGTCAAGTGGGGACTTCTGGCCTGCAAATGGTATTGAAGCTGCTTTCCGAAGGTTGTTTTGGCAAACACCTTGAAAATGACCGATCTTGCCACAAGCATTGCAAAGCTTGTCTTTCGCTGGACAGAAGTATCTGCCACCGGTATGGAGATTACCTCCACAAAAAAAACACTTGCGCTTTGTGCATCGGTTAGAAACTGTAGGTTTCATTGTTGCCGTTTTCACATCGCTGCTGGATTGCTTAGAAATGGATGAAGCACGCTGGGGTGAATTAGTTAAATAAGAATTTGAGTGTTTTTTGGCTTGGTCCAGCATTTGAGCTTTTCTAATGGCAGTTGGTAAATCCAATTTTTGCTCTTCAAGTAATCTCTGTCGAATTGTATTGGAGTTGATGCCATTAATAAAAGCGTCTCTTGTAATTTCGTCTTTGTAGGTCTCGGCGTCTACGTTTTCAAATTCGCATTCTCTTGCTAGTTGACGTAATGCGTGAATGTATTCATCGATGGTCTCTTCAGGATTTTGAACTCTGGTCATTAATAAATGTCTAGCAAACACAACATTTTTCTTTTTATGATAAGCATTGTCGAGCGCTGTCCTTGCTGCGGCGTAGGTCCCTGCATCTGCGATGAAAGCGTAGGTTCTGTGTGAGAGTGAGTTTGCTAGTAACCCCAGCTTGTCGATGTTTTCTTGATTTCCTTCGTTTCTTTCAACCGCAGTTAGAAAAGTTTCAAAAGTTTTTTTCCAGTGATCGTATATTTTCTTTGCTTCGGGCTCCTCTGGAAGGAGTTCCAGTCTGTTGGGTCGCAGCAACTTATCCATTAATACAAGTGAATAAAATTGAGATGAAACATTTAATAACCAATTGAGGCTTTTATTCACTGAAATATAGAAATACAAAACAATAAGAACTAAAGACAAACTGATAGCAATAGGTAACGTAGTAGGCATACAACACAAACTTCTACTGTAACATATAGTTTCAAACACAAGACTGCGACGCTCTGGCAAAGCAGTTGAAAGGAAAGAATGCTTGTGGTGCCAGAGGCATCGCGCTTCTTAATCAAGCAGCAGATGGCATAACTACCAAACACAAATTGCAGATGTTGTCAAGACGTAAATACCACACGCGTTAAATCAATGCGAAATGCTGATTTTCTGGCTGGATGTATATTTTGTTACGGACCTGTTGGGAAATAGGACAGTCAATAAATAAAAAAAAACATGAAATGCTTGTTTAGAAATGACACAGTAGCGGTCCCAGACAATAGAGTGGTTGATTCACGTGTTTTTAGACTTGGAGAAACAAACTGCTGACCATGTCATTCTTGAATGTCACATTTACAAGGCACCAAATGGAATGTATGACATAGCAGCACTGGACGAAGCTACACTCACCTGGCTTTCCAACACCTGCACTGAAATTTGAACAATGTTCTGTCTCATACGAGTAAAAATGACTTGTGTGACGTCACAATAGCGTTTACTATTGTTGTTGACAAAATTTTGTGACGTCACGCAAGTCTCCAAGAATCTCCAAAATCCCATCTTTGCTGACAATACAAACTTTTTTATTTTTTTTACGTTTGAAAGTTAATATTCTAAATTATGCTACTACCAACTAATATAATAAAATAACAACATTACTTAAAAATAAACTTCTCTGCTGTTCATTGGTAACATATTCAAACGCAACCAGAAAGTACTTACTTTTACGTTTCTGAGAATCTTTGATAATTTTCAGGATTAAAATAATGGAAATAACAACGATCATGATGAATCCCATGAACATAAGCGCCACCTCCCAGCCCTCGAATTGGAAATCTTTGTGTATCGATTCGCTGACGTCTGTAATGAACAATTTGTATGACACTCTAATGATAGTTAGATTGTAATTATTGTTAGTTAGTGTATAACTATTGTTTACATTTCGCAAATTTAATACAGGCACTACATAATAATTAGCGTCTGATTAAAGCCTAGAACTTCTGACTGAGATTTTATATTGAATTAAAATAATGCTCAACGTAGTAGTATAGGTCACTATTTGTACTTGCACAGTATCATCTATTGAGCACAGCATTGAATTCCGCATCAAAATGACATCATTGTAATGTAAGATAAGTGTATAACAAACCTGGCTTATGATTCGATTTTTCCATCTCTGAAATTCTTTGTCGAATATTGCTTCTTGAATGTTACGAAATAAGTCTGCTTGGTTGCGAGTGCTTGATGGCTTGGCGTCTCTCGTTACTTATTCGCTGATTGACAAAGCAAAGGATTATATACAAAATCGTGCAGAAAATACGAAAAAAGATTTCATCCAACGAAACGTTTCGGCTGCAAAATATCTTGAAAAAATTGTTCGAAAACAAAGAGTTTCTAAATTACTAGAAATATTAAACATTTTCTTGTCAGACTTGTATTTTCACAACGAACCGCAAACACGATTTTTTATGAAAAGTGCTGGAAGGGATTTCAATAAAACATCGCAGGGCATTGGTTTTGGTTCAAAACATTGTAAACGCGAAACTCTTGGCAACCTTCAAATCTTCCTTTCATAAAGTCGAGTTTTGCTGCGATAGAAAAACTTTCGAAAATATAACATCGAAATATGACGTCATAAAGAATCACCTAGGTTATTGTCTTGATAGGTAACGGTGGCTCATAATGGTCATACACACGAACCCAACAAGCAATAGACAGAAGAAAAAGCACTAAAACTAATATTGTACTGTAGTTAAAAACATGTCAAGACAAAATATACACCGGGAGTCAAACCAAACTTATCCGAACCAGCAGCAAAAACGATCCTACCTGAAGTAGTGTTTACTGCAATAACCCAGACAGTAATTCAACTGTTTTTTTACATTGATTTAACATCTGCAGACGTAAAAAATGAATTGTAAAAAATGCAATGAGACGTGAAAAATGCAATGTAAACAATGGCTAATTTAATGTCTGGGAAACTATGGGAGCCTAAACTTGAAACGTTTTTTCTTCCAACATTTAGTTTTTTTCTTATTGTTGGTGTCGGTTCTATTGCGTCATCATTCGTTACCCTCGCGGAGCCATGAGAAGCTCCTTTACAACAATCTGTCATCTGATCGATACAAATCGGCAACATTTCAACGTCACCACTGCAACATTGATCATGAGATTACGAAAAGACTCAAGACAGCAAATCCGTCATTTCTACATTAATTCAAGGTCTGCAGACGTTGAATCATTGTAAAAATATCAGGTCATCGAGGTTTAATGTTTCTGTTTGTTGTTGAAAAAATGTTTCTCATCTGCAAGCAAACGCGTCACCAAAAGTTACGATTTTTCTCCACCATCTTGCTTCATAACAAATGACGTAACATTTCGCCTGCAACCATTCTGAGTGCGAAATTTGTAGCCGAAAACAAGAAACGTGTTACGAATGACGCAATAGCGATAACTGTTCGGTTTGCGGAATAGCTACATGTACAAATATAGGGCGCTACTGATGCTAAATTTAAAACTTTACAGCAGAACTTGAGTTATTCACTTTGTCTAGGTCAGAATAGTGCCAGTCACTCACTTTGAAATTGTTCAAAAATATTTTATGATGTTATTGCTGCATAGTGCATAATCAGAGTTAGATAGTTTAATAAAAAATTATTTAAAAACAGAGTGAAACTGTTCACTAGGCATTTGATAAATAAAGTGACTTGCGTTCTTCTGGTGACTATAGGCTACTAGGTCACCTCCTGATGTTAAGGATGATACCTAGCTTTTATTACCAACGTTTCGTCAGTAAGCACGATTGACTTTATCAAGGGAGCTGAAACAGGTCAACACAACCTGTTCAGCAACAAATGGCACAACACAAAAAAATACTGATGAAATGAATTTGTTGCTACTTTATTCATTTCGTCAGAATGTTTTTGTGTTGTGCCATTTGTTGCTGAACAGGTTGTGTTTACCTGTTTTAGCCCCCTTGATAAAGCCAGTCGTGCTTACTGACGAAACGTTGGTAATAAAAGCTAGGTATTATCCTTAACATCAGGAGGTGACCTAGTACCCTATAGTTACCAGAAGAACGCAAGTCACTTTATTTAAATAAATATTTGTTACTGCAAAAAAGCACGAATGAACCAAAACTGCCCAACTTCATAACATTTCAGTTACAACATATTTGTAACTATTTAAAACTTTTGTTATTTGCAAGCTCTTCCTGTGGTCTTTAGTGGGACAAGTTGGTTATTTCTGATCGAAAATTTCGAGTATTGGCACGATCTAACCTGACCGGGTTTCGAACACATGTCTACTATGAGTCATAACGTCACAATCACGCAGGGAAGAATCTAACCAGCGAGCAAAGTAGTGCTTTTTACGTTGATTCAACAAATGTAGACGTTTATTTCACTTTCGCAGTCAATAAATTAATGCAAAAAAGACTAAATTACTGAAAGGAAAGTTGAAAACTTTTTAAATAATATTCAAAACATTGAATATTGTGAAACCTCGTTGATCCGTGCTACAACGCGTACTTGAGAGTTGATAGCGATCTTGAATGGCGATCGAATATGGCAAAAGATAATTGAAAAAAGTGAAAAATAATAGTATTGTGTAAAAAAGTATATCGAAAGTCGAAGCTGGAAACAACAGCAGGTAGTGACGTAAGTTACAATGCGGTGCCGCTGCTAAGCTTGTTGGTGCCAGTGGTGGATGGTTACGATTTTAATTATCGTGTGTCAGGTCATCTTTGTGCTCCAAATGTAGATCATGAAAAAGCTCTGTGATGTCATTATGTCGGCACACCTTAAACAAAACCAAAAAAAAACAGTATATTTAATGGACTCTGCAATCAGGGATGGTATCACCAAAATGTTGCGGTTACGTTATTATACAGAAAAACAATCTAAGATTTACAGGTACCAGCGTAGCCAGTGGTGTTGGGATTTTCAAAACTCTTTTTGTGACGTGTGTGATGTCATCACAACCGAATCATAACCGAAAGGAATGGTTCAGCTGCAATAGAATTTTATCCCGTCATGCCAGAACTGCTACCACTCTTCATTGATGGGGTTATGAAAACATAACAAATCTGTCTAAATTGCAGGCAAACTGTTGACCATTTGGTTCTATCTAGACAGTCCATGGACTGCACTAGCAGGTACTTACGGCACAGGTTACCAATCTAGAAATGCATTTAAAAACTGGCTTAAAGATAAAGAGCTTCAAGCGTGAAAATACCATACAAAACTACTGCTGCAAAATCACAATACATAATACAGTACAACTCACCTGTAGTGACACCTTAAGAGACCTTCGAAAAAGCGTCACTGCAGCGAAATGTCATTATAGTCCCGAAGACATTGTGGCTGGATCTACTTATACACAGGACTTTGTTACAGATGTCACTATAAAAAAATGTCACTACAACCGAATTCTACTGCACTGTAATATTACTTCTTAATGTCAACCGTTCAACTAGTATGACGTCACGGAAGCCTAAAAGACGTCTTGTGTTCTACTGTAATAATTTAAAAGTAAAGCTAAAACGTGAATCCCATACTTGAATCCAAGCATCAGGGGATGAGAAGATAAGGTTCTCATTATATTAAGCCATCGGCACTAACGAGAGTATGGTGGCCAGTTCCTTTCTCTTGGCCGCCTTTTCTTCAGCAATTATGCCCACTCAATTCATTATAGTCTGAGTAGAGGGGAGCGGTGTTTGAACCAAAGTACTTTCTTTCAACGGATAAAGCATTTTCTATGAAAACTAAGCTAGTAAAGCCTAAGATTAAGTAGAATCACTACAACCTTAATATGTAGGTATGTGCTGAAATCACGCAAAAGACTTTCCTAAAAAGATGAAAAACCTACCTTATTTAGGAATTGTTTCTACAAAAACTGTCAAGTCATGCAGGGAGATGGAGAAATGTGATCTTGGAGATAAGTCAATGATATCGCTATGAAGCTAATCTTAATCCCGCGGAAACAAAGCGTGTTTGTTAAATAATAATCCAACATTGCAAGGTATCATATTTTGTAGAAGATTATAACATAAGCGGAAAAATGGAAACTAAAATTCAATATGCAGATTAAATTGATAGAAAACCTTTACTGTCCAACAAAATGCTATTTATGATCGTATCCAGCTTGTCGTATCCAGCTTGTCGTATCCAGCTTGTCGTATCTAAGCTTTTCGTATCCAAGCTTAAACTCAGTGGTTAACAATTTCAATTAAGTGGTTTGAAAAACAAAAAATCCAATCTTTGTGTCTATTTTCCAGCGTGCCGTTAAGTATCCTACCAAAGACACAGCCACCTGTTTATAGCAAGCTTCGAACCCACATCCTTTCGTTTGTAGGTCGGACACAAAATTACAAAGTAAACCATTTAATTAAAATCAAGTAGAAACTGGAAAGGGTTATCTCACATATAATATGAATTCACTATTCGGCTCCATAAACATTCAGCCACTTGTCTGGGATGCTGTATATCTTATTGTCTTGTTCATTGCTGGTTTGATGGTGCTGAAGTGAAGAAATTCGTTGTAAAAGTTTAAAAATAGACTTTGCTCAACCATTAAATAGCTCAGCGTGCTGCTAATTGGTTTATCTGTCGATTTAATTTTGGTAATTTAATAATACACTCTCAAAGGCGTGGTTAATAAGCTTCACCCATTTTCTATCGGATTAAAATAGGCTTGACAAAAACAAAATATAACACTTTATTTTTAATTGCCAAAGTCGTTCGTTTCATTATAAAAAAAATCTAATTCTGTTCCATTTGTAGCAAGCCCTCAACCTCAACTGCTATGTCGTGCAGCTGAACGTCTCTTTTCCTAAGAAATGTTTTGATGGAGATAAACCACTTCCTCTACTTAGTTTTGTAACAGCCCTCATATAAAATGTTAAGCATTCAGAGCTGAAGTATTAGATTCCCAGCTAGCAGAGATTGCCCTTTGTCCATTGTTTCAACGTCTGATACAACGATTGGTTAAGTGCTAAGGCAAAGGTGTCTAAAGTCCAGCCAGTGGCCAATTACGGCAGTGATAATTTTTATAAGGCCCGCGCACCAGTTGTTACACACAATGTTATGTTTGGCCCACACTCATTCAGCCATAAATAGCCTACTGATCCAACTCGCTGTTTTTTATATCAATAATTCAGCACTTTCAAAATATGCAGCAGTCCTAGTATTCCTTTCCAACCAATTCAAGGACCATTTTGTTGGTATACAACTTCCTGATCTTTGTCGAGAAGAAGCCACTTTGTTTTTCGGTCGACGAGCATTGGAGCCCAACCATATTCTTCACTCTTAAGGTTTCTACTCCTTCAAACAAGCACCACCGTCGACTGAAATCAAGACACCCATTTCGTGCAAGCCGCTTAACTTCTGATTAATGAAGATGAGGAACAATGCAGACATCTCTGCGGCTGCTAACTGAGAAGACTATAAGTGGTAAAAAGATGTACCCTCGGCCCCAGAGACTCACACGACGACGATGTTAAAATTCAAGAACCGCATTTGGGATTTTTTCCTCAATTAAAAATAATAATTCTATGGTTTAACTTTACAACTGTTTAGCTTTTTTTGCGACATGGCTCACTTTTAATTTGTATTGGATTTAGGATGTCATCACATTATTACCCGACTTATTGTGACTGGGTTATGCAAGAAATAATAATAATCATGCTTGTTTTTATATAGCGCTGTAGGCCTATCCGTGGACGTCGCTATAATAGCACCTGGACTGGAAGCCAAACGCTAGGCCTCATCTTGGACGACAAACAGGGTTGCCATGTTGGTGGTTTTAACGCCAACGCTTACAACGTAACACCTTAAGTTTTGGTAGGAATCATGCTGTTGACAAAATGCAATATTATGAAAAGCATTATCAAGATCCGGGAAAAGTTATCTTTTCAAACAACTGCCCTTTGATAAAACAGAGTTTTTTTTAACTATTTACAATGCTGAAAAAATTAAAAAAAACTTTTAAAAAACGCCAATATGGCAATCCTGTTTGCCGTCCAAGATTAGGCCTAGCGTTTGGCTTCCAGTCCAGGTGCTATTGTAGCGACGTCCACGGCCTATCCATCGCAGAATGCGTTGCTCCCCAGCGCTTTACAAAGCAGCCGTATAGAGGCGCAACTGAGTACATCTTTACCCGAATCCATTCCATTGCTCAGTACCAAGCAGGAATTAGATTCAGTTGGCTACCACTCTGAAAAAGTCTTTGGTATGACTCGACAAGGTATCGAACCCATGCCTAACAATACAGAGGTTGACGCACTAACCAGTAAGCCACCAAGCCGGTTACAGAAAGTGAAGGTTAAGGTTTAAGAAAGAACACAATCGATACAGTTTTTAAAGTCTTCGGTGTGACCCAGCCTGGAATCGATGTCAGAACTACCAGCTCCAGAGCGAAGGCAAAACCCATCGATCACTGAGCTAGTCATCGCAAATTAAAAAGAACTTGTTGCTATTCACTTCTTTCAACGTAGACCCTGATAATGTTCCAGCTTACCTGCATACTTGATTAAACTTTACGGCGACACCGAAACCGATAGCAACATTTTTTCCCATGCCATTTTACCAGCAGCTGCATAAAAACAAACTTTCAGAAATGCAAACGTTTGCAAATAAATCTTGAGCTTGTTTGGCTCAACATATTTGTGTGAGCAGACGTTCTCAGTTATAAACTGAAAACAAGAACTTAAGCACAACTGAGCGACTCCCACGGTCCCACCTAACTTACTTGTTATTTTACGCTTATCTGCCACTACTCCCTAACCAAACTTGACCTGTGTATTGAAACCATAGACACCTTAAAGTGTCTATGATTGAAACCAAAGCGTCATGTTCATCCTTCACATTCACATAGCTGTGTTTTGAAAATTTTTTGTGTGTTTCATGGTCTGTTAAAAATGTGCACAAGATTAGCCTACATTCCATGAGATGTAAAACAACAAAATGATAAAATTTCATGTTTTTTGTTGTATAAAAATGACATTAACTCACACAACATTAATGCAACTTTTGTTGTGCAAAATGAGATTATCAGAGATTGTTGACCGCCCGGGGGCGAAATTTTTTTTCCCACGAGATTTCTGTCTCATTGATTCTAGTCACTCTAAAAGTAAGATTTTCCGAAAGTGTTTTGAGAGATTGGTTGATTCAGATTGCGAAATAACTATTTGCCAATGAAATTCTGCAATGATAGTAATATATAAGCTTTCCCTAACCCTACTTTTTGTAAAAAGCTCTTGTGCACCGCAAAAAATAATTTAAAGAAAAAAAAAATTTGACTTCGACGGGCGTTGAACCCTCGTTCTTACGATCACTAGGCAGAGGATGAAACCACTGAACCAACCGTGCCAAAGAGAAAATGTTGCATTCACACGGTTTTAATACAAACTTTTACCAAAATATGTAAATGAGAGAGAAATCTCGTGGAAAAAAATTTCGCTACCCGGGCACTCTCTCGTTACCAACTCTGGCCCTCCTGAAAAAACGTTAGGACATTCTTGCACTACGATTTTTAGCCACTGACTTTTTAATTTTAGACTCTATTCAGCATGCAACTGAATGTCTATCCGACATGCCTCTTGCTATGCATAGACACAACATGAACCACTCCATTTTGAAAGCGTGCAGACGTTGAATCAATGTAAAAATGACGGATTAACGTTGATATATAAGCAAATGCAATATTTGATGAAAGCAATTTCCATGAAGTAAACAAAACACAAACATTAAATACAAGTACTGCAGAGGAAACTCTTTGAAATGTCCATTCGTCGGAAAATAATTCTAAGCATACGATCTATGAAAATGCTTTTACGATATCACTCAGCTAACAAAATTGGACCTTTTCCATTTACTCAACGTTTGCAGATACCATGACCCTGGTTCGGCAATTTTCAAGTGCACTCGGGTTCTTCTTCTTGCTTATGAAACAACAATGCATCGCAGTGGGTTACCCGGATGCTTGGAAGTGGACATAAAGAATGGCTTCCTTGCCTTCCCGCCTGCTTAACCTAACTGTTTAATTTGGTTTACCATAAAGGTGTACAGAGTCAGGTTTTCTGGACTCCTGCCCCACTCCGACTTCAAAGTTTGTGGCTCCAACTCCACTCCCGCTTTAATTTTTCAGGGATATTGAGTCCAAACTCCAATTTTACTCCAAGCGCAAACGATAAACCACAGTTCAGGTTGTTTTATATTAAAATGCATACATTCCATAAACAAAAAATGTATTTTTAAATGTAGGCTAGAAATCAATGCTTGAAAAATAAAACCACTGGAGTACATAAAAATTAACAACTGTGCTAAGTGGAGCATAAATATTTGTAAGCTTACAGCGTTCCAGACTTCAGCTCCACTCTGATTCTGATAGAAACCCGAGAATCCTGCTTCTATTCCAAAACTCCCGCTTCTGCAGGCTGCACCTCTGGTCTACCCCCAAGATAATAGGGTTGTTTGTTGACCAACTTCTGTTGCTGAAGTTATTTGGACTTAATCGACACCGTGCTAACTACTGATATATAGCCTACTACATAATTTTTCATTCAGGCACGTTTTAAACCTTTCAAGGTTTTGCCATCTTTTCCCGTTCGTTAACGTGCTGGTAGGTTTATATCGATTTTTGTAGTTAGTATCTTTTTCGTCCCGGACGCGAGACGAAAAATAAAATGATTGATTGACTGAAATAGGTTTATAGTTTTTCGATTTCTCTCGTAAAATTTTATACACAGAAATTTTAACTGAACTGTAAAAGTGTAGCCATAAGTAGTCGGTCACTGTATTTTGAACACGCAATAAGACTAAACCAGAAATTACGCTTAGCCCTGGTGCTGCAACGCCCGCCATTAATTGTCTAAGAGACTCTAAGTGAAGGTCTGACTTCAAGGAACCACTTTTCTCAAATGTGAACAGGAAACTTAGCTGGAATATTGCTTTCTAACCAAAGCAGTGTCTAGTGACCATTTATTGACGAACTAAGAACAAAATTGCAAGGAACTAATCGGAATCATCAAAAACACAAATATATTTTGCAAAGTGCTTTCGTCGTAATTTGTATCGTCACAATTGAAAGCAAAAAGCATCTTAAATCTCATAAAAAACAAAATTATAATTTAACAAACATTAAACATGTGTAATTATTTTGATTTTACTTTTGTTGAACAAAAATTGAAAAACTTGGCATTAACTGTACTCTAGGTGGGTTAGCTACATTGCAGAACAACAGTTTTATTATATTTAAGACCCACTACTTTTACTGCCGTTTTATGAGTTTCTATACTTGTCAATGCTTTTTAGTATTGAAAACAGGTAGCGATGAATTGCACAAAAATGTGCTAGCTCAATTTGAGATATTTTATAATAAACAAAGTATCAAAGGAAATTCAAAAATACCCGCCACTAAAAACTTACTAAAGGTATCCTTTTCCAGACTTAATTTAAATTGCTTTCTAATAGCAATAAAATATCAAAATGTTTTGCAAGGTGCATTTGTTGATGAAGTTTCATTTAATAGCTTTGGTTGTTAATATTTAGCAGGTACACCATTACAAATAGCAAATAAATGTGATCTCATAGAATAAAAAGCGACCTTTACAAAAGTAAGACAGTGAAATAAAAATAAGCGACCGACTGTTGAGGGGAGTACAATTGAACTTCTCAAATATTTTAGGTGAGTAGATTTTAATTAAGGTTGAATCTACTGTACAAAGTTTAAAATTTAACATTAAAATATGTATTGGACTTAAGCTACTTTGTTAAATTGTACACCGTGTGATAATATTTGCATTTAATTGTATTTCCCTCGTCGTGGCACTACACACAACACTATTTCCACATCAGCGGGGATCATTCTAATGGGTGCATAACTTTTTCATTGGACAGGGGTGTTAATACTACGCCGAATTGTAATTCATCGTTAACCACGTGATTAAGTGAAAGCTCTTCTTATTGCAATATTGGTGTTGCAATGTATTAATAAATTTTGCCAATATTAGGCAATTTCGTCGTGAAATTGAACACCACCATACTAGTGGTATTCTTCACTTTTGATAAATAAACGCACTGTCGCCTTAAGAAAACTCGAACGCAAGACAACACGAAGGAAAAACGTCATGGTTTATAATAATCAAATTAACTTAGTCTCAACCCTTCAAGACTGCAGTCAGTTTTATTGACATTTTCTTCGAAACTTGAAAACTAAACATTCTTAAAATGATTAGTGACACATTTGCTTTTTGTGTCAATATGCCAAAAAAAGTTCAATTCAAACTTGAGGCAACTAACAACATTATCAACATATAAACAGGTCTCGCTGTGGTTTAGTTTTCTCTTTGTTACGTCATCACTGCAGATGTCCGCTCGATGGCGTAAGTCGTAACGAGGATAATTTTAAACCATGGAATTTGTCTTTCCAAGATCTTCCTTTTTCAAAGAATTTGAATGATTGCTTACCTGAAAAATAGAGATGGTTTGATAAACTGTTTTTGAACCATTTTTAGTCATAGAAACTATCAGAGTAGCTGAAAGTCTTCACACTTTACACACAATGTTAAATTCAATTGTGATTCGCGTCAGATCGCGTCAATGTTTCTCACCTGTTCGTAATCGTTCATTTTCGGATCACTGGCTTTACTCGAGTCAGCTGCTGTCATTGGCATGGCTTGGAAGTTATCTGAGCAACACAAAGACTTGTGAGTTGAACATAAAATTTCTAACAGACTGGATTGGGGTTGAGCTATAACATCCGTACAGCTGGTTTACCTCAGAGTATCACTAAAGCAACAAAGAAGTAGCAGTGTGGCATGACAATACATAATAGTGGTCACTAGGAGTCCCTATGGCGCATATATATTACAAAACAAGTGCACGCAGATTGCTGACATCACAAAAGTAAACAAACTTTGGGAAAAAAAGAAAATGGATTTGTTGTGGCAAAAGATGCAATATGGAGTTCTCTTGTTTGTGGGACTGAATTCTCCATCAATTGCAGAAATGGTTTTCAAAAGATTAACGTTTCGACTTTATTGTTGTCAAATGGAAAAGATTATTTTAAATAACTTGAAATTGATGTTTAAACTTACTTTTTCTTTTGTGTGATTGGTAGAAAAGAGATATTCCAGCAATGATTAAAAGCACAACACCCATCACGCATGCGCAGATTACAGCAATCTTCCATTCGGCAAACGGTTCGGGTTCAATTGTTTGAACGACAGCAGTGGTGACTTCGGGAACAACACCTTTCAAAAAAACGTTTGTGAAACCCAGGAGAAAAGTTAACTAGGACACAATTTGTTCGATTAGTTTAAGATCAAAATGAATGGGTTCATCAATCTGAATGAACAGAAAAACCCAACATGTTGACCTAGCCTAGATTAAATGTCGACAAAATAAATACTTTGCTGTTGATGGTTAGCTTGCTGTAAGTTTTGCTTGCAGCATGATATTTATATCTAAATACATTGTAGCATGATATATTTGAATAGGTTGGCTATATGCATCAAATAACTGCTAAAGTGTAAAATCCTTCAGACCACGAAAGTAGCCTACTTTAGCTCATTCTTTAATGTGTCCGGTACAAAAAGATAGTACCAGCTACGGTAACCAATATCCCAACACGTCAATACACACTGAAAGATGGAACATCTTTTATGGGGCTTAATATGTACTACACCACCAACAGTTGTATGAATGGTAAGATACAGTACATGTACCCAGCGAGTGCAGACAAACAAATCAGTTCTTACCAATCACTCGGGCGGGGAAACTTCCTAGGTTTCCGTTATTTTCAAGGAGTTCTTCCATTAATGTAGTCTCCAGTGCACCCTGCAATGATGGAAGGTTAATTTTCAAGGTGGATTTTAAATCAATCAAGCCGAAAAATGTTCTATTTTTTGGCAAAGTTTCTTGTTTGTAATAATTGTTTTTTGTTTTGCAGGTACCGTACTATGAAAGTTATATCTACAGATAAAAAATAAAATACCATATGAAAGATTCGAACCAGCGCTCTGTCGATTATGAACTCGACGATACCACTACACCACAAGGTTTTGAAATAAAGAGAAACAAGGAGAGCTAAATTTTCACCAATTGCTTTATTTTTAATGGAAAGGTAGTTTTAAGCCAAAACAATTGCAATCTGGGAGTCAGTTTTAAGACTTAGCCTATATTGTCACGAACTGGTTTATTTTCTTTCCCTTACACCTTACTATGATTATTTTTATGGACCAAAACAAGTCTTAAGTGGAAGCACTGCTATTTTGCATTCATCAAATGCTGGCATTTGCACAACAATCTAACCTCTCAGTGTAATTTATTAAGAATCGATTTCGCTATAGTAATAGCATCTTCAGCTTATTTAAATAGAATTGGGATTAAATAAAAGCATATTTTACCTGTACTAAGTCGCTATTCTCAACTGCTGGATCGTATTCGTAGGACACGTTGTAGTCTACAATGATACTTCCAGCCGAGAATCCAAGAACGGTTATGGTCACAGTCCTTTCATTGTTTTGATTGTAAGTTTTGGTGAGCTGAAAGGTAGGGAAGAGCATGAAATGAGGCTGTAGCTATTTAGTGACAAGAGTAGCTTACTTAGTGGAAGAGTTTAAATTTTTTATTTGTATAAGACTTTTGTTTTAGATTGTAAAATATTAACTTCATGTTGTATTTAATCAACGTTTAAGGGATAGTACATTTTATTTTAAAAACTAATAAATAGATCAGTTCTTGGATATAATCTTGAATACAATATCTTCAATTACCTTCGTGATTGTTATTGACTTCATCTAGAAGCAAACAAGTTTAAAAGCATTGCTGTTGGGTTCTACTTACAAGATCTTCCATGGTGGCTTTAAGTTCTTTGTAATCTGGTGATGTAGGGTCTTCAAGTTCAGAAGTAAATTCTTCATCCAGACTCAGTTTCGAAGAGAACGAAGCAATGACTTTGGAAGCTGAGCAAGACTTGATGCAAATCTGTTTGGAAAAAAAATATTTAAAATTTTGTAAAACAAATATTAGTCTAGTTAGTATTTAATAATACAAGATTATTATATCATTAAAACTGCTACAATTTAAATTGAATAACTTTAAAACAGCGGTTTTTAACTTATTTGTGCAAGTAAAAATACTTTATGGGTGAAGTTACGACAAGTTTAGAAATGCTCTGCATTAAAATGCAACACAATAATATTTAATAATTCTTTTACCTTGGTAGGACTAATCATTGGTGTAGACGAGTGCTGTTGGATGTTGGTCCCAGCACCGTTTAATGGGCCTCTGGCGTAGATAAGGTATCTACAGTCGCCATCTGTAAAGCTTATGTCATCAGCGCTATCTGTCGTCGCACGTGGTCTGGAGAACTGAAATGAATGGGATTGCTAAATTAAAGTCGCCATTGTGTCATCATCAATGCATTCGCTGTAAAGATTAAAACAAGGTAAAGTCAGATTGACTATTTGTGATCTCTTGCGTCGCCCTCAATACTCGAACCATGAACCCTTGAGCAGCAAACAGACAATTTGGGCTTTAAAGGCATACTAAAGGAAAATTTCAAACCGGAATTAAGCATTAAAATGAGTAAACTGAACATTCAAGAATACATTTCAAAAACAATTACCCAAAAAAATTTGTTTTCAATGGCGCTGGCAAGGCCCAAAGTCCAGTGTTTCATTTATTTTCATTTTTTTCAAAATGACCAAAACGTGCAAACACAGCTCGAGAATACGTCATAAAGTCCAGCAATAACAAAAGCCACGTTACCACATCTGATGTTTTGAGCAAACTGTCTGCTGTTTTGATGTTGAAATGTGCTGTTTTGATGTACATACATACATAGCTTACAGTCAAATCGCCCGCAGTAACAATTATTGCGTGATCGGTTGATTGCTAGACTTTATGACGTAGACTTTATGACGTTCTTTACAGTCGCACGCTTCGTTGCTCAGGCCAATCTTGTTTTGAAAGCTCTGACAAAAGCACGCGCACAATGGTGGTCAGACCGCAATGGGGCAAAATTTTATTGAAAATCGTTTTATGGTAGCATGTTAAACACAAAGAACGTGGAAAATCGCCAAGTCAGGTTTTTCCTTTAGTACCCCTTTAACCGGTTCCCGTAGGTGTTACCGTGTTAATGGTTTAGCACAATACACTTTTTTTTCTAATTAGATTTTGTTTAAATGTTGCTTGCGATGAAATTTGTTGAAAAGTACAAATCCAATCGAACCCTAACCAAACCCAACCAAACCCAAACCAAACCCAACCGAACCCAAACCAAACCTATTTGAAGATCTTGGCTCACCTATATTTTCTACTGTATTTTGTGGTGAAAATAGTTCGGTAAACCCATTAACAATCTAAACTTACTGTGAAAGTCATAATTCCGTTGTTATAGTTCCCGCTTACGTCTTCAAGGTCGTTTGAATTGTCGTCGTTTGGAAGAGAGTATCCCTGGATGAATCTGGAATGAAATATGATTCCAGTGAAGATATGGCCTCGGAAGAACCCTTCCAAAAGTGCGCTTGTCTTAGGTGTACACGAAGATTTTTTGGCTTAGACCTCAAAAATACGTCAATATATAAACGTATTGTCAAAGTATAAAGTATGAGCAATAGTCATTGCTTTCGAATTCAATGTGAATTATTTCGTAATTTTTATGTTTTATAAGTTAAATTTGCTTAAAATGAATATAGTGGAGTGGATGCTTCAAAATGTTCTTTGAATTATGTTTTGTTTACGACATTTTGCCAATTAGGAGGAACTCCTTTTGGAGAGAAACAGACATTGATTTTTCTAAAAATAGTTTAAGCAGTTGAACCGTGTCAGTTGGAGACACGATGGCTGAGAGCACATTGTGCATTGATGATCATCGCTCAATGATTGTTTAAAATCGCGCTATTGTCAGAGAGACTTAGCCGCTCGAGTTTGACTTTTTTTCGTGACTACTTATTAGGAAATATTTTTAGCCCCATATTTCTTCGTAGCAAAACTGCACAGTCATTCAGCTGATGGCTTAAGTTCCCATGAAAATGTAATTATCAACGATAATTCCGAAGCCAGTGTTCTTGCACTTTCTCGATTCATAGGAATTTAATATCGCCCCCTTTTGTTGCACAATAAACAGAACAAAGCACAAGTAACATCTTTATTAGCAATGTGTAAATGACATTCCATTTTTTTTTTTCAAAATGTCACAAAATTATAAAATGTATTTTTTATGCATTAACATTTGAAGTTGTTCGCTTCATCTAAATTCGATGAGAGAGACAAAAATTAACTTGCGTGATAGGTTGTGTGTAACCACAATAGAGTTATTTGCCAAATGGGTACTTGAAATGAACGTATAATTGTAAATACAATTTTTCAATTGTCGAGAACATAAACATAGTTACTTATGCTGTGTGCATTCCCCTATACCGTATGTAGTATTGTGACGCATGTACAACGTAATATAATAGCAGATGCAACGCTATGCTACGCATCAACGTCAGTGGGGCCGCTTGCATTTAGAAATTGAAACGTATTTGGAGCAAATTTTTGTACATATTGTGTCTGTTGGTTATTCTACGTCGAACGCTGTGGGAGAAATTGTAAGGGGGTGTTGCTTTTATGTCTGTATGCAGGAGGCATGTTTAACTTGTGACGTAACACACCTACAGGTGGCACTAGTATTATGATGAAACAAGTTGTTCCAAAAGCATCGTTCACACCCCGCACGAGTACTCTACGTGTCTCGCCCCCTCATGAAACTTGCAAGATTTGTGTGATTTATAAAACTTTAAAGATTTCTTCAAATATTTATGTTGTTAAAGATGGAAAAAGTCCCATGTTTTCAATCACCTAGTAACAATTAAAGTTTTGTGATCTTTTTTCGTTTAATTATTTACGGTTTTGATGAATATTTACTGAGAGTAAATTGTTACTGTATGACTTAACACCGCTTCTAAGATGCTGTGGGAGATCAGGTGATAATCTGGGCTGACTAAGCATGCGGGAATTGTGATGGAAGTTTCGGGCAGTTTCGATGACTACAGTAAAATGGAGACTTCTCTAAAATAAAAACATTTACGATTCTAGTTGCTGAGGGTTGTTATGGTAAGCTGGTTTGTTTATTCGATATTTTGAAAATCGTTTAAAATCTAAAAATGAAAAGGTGTCTGTAAATTTATAGGACACTGCTGTAGGGCGCCAATGTGAATAGTTTTTCTTTAGTGACTTGTAGGAATTATGTACTTTATTTTCTTCAGCGTTGAAGCAAAACTTAAAGACTCTGTGACTTTACTTTTGCTTAATTTTGAAGAAAATAAAGTTAATTTCTTTGCGTTTCGTCAAACAAGACTAGACTTGGCAAATCACTTAACGTCTGATTATTGTATTACAAGCGTAAGTGTGATGTGAGAATTGTATTCAACACAAGCAGCAAGCTAAGAGATTTCTTATTGATGCAGCAAAGATGCAATACACAAACCAGTTCGGCAAACCTACACGTTTTGTCCTGCAGTGCTCAGTCTTGTAAGTAACAGCAAGCCTACTCATAGTTCAACAACTATTACCTATCTCTGACCACTGCTTGCCCTGAGCCATCAATCCAAGCCAGCACTGCATCTGTGTCTTGCATCCGTTGGTTTGAACTTATCCCAAGCCCAATCCATCTATCTTGCGATTGTCGAGACTGTAAAACAATAATAGAACATTTAAACTGAGTTTAGAAGCATTTTACATTTAATTCCAACATCATACAGCAAGCAATTGCATCACAACTGCATGTTCATTTCTTTGTAGTAAGTGAAGTAGTTTCTTGTATGTTTCCGATAACACAAAGCAACGGATTTCGTCATAATGACATGGAGATGATGTAACTAAATACACACACAAACGTAACATATGGTGGATGTTACATGTTGCCAACCAACATAATGTAGATATTAACAAATCTACATTGTGAAGGAAGCTGCCAGCTAAGTTTCAACCAATAAAGTTTTCATTTTTATTTCCAAAACAGTGGAGACAGAATTGTAACGTTGTGCAGGCAGCCAAATTGCGCAACAATCTTGCGCACACAGACCATTGTGACTCAACAGAGGCTGTTATTATTTTTAAACCAATGCGAAAACATTTCTGTTTCAAGAAAAAAAAAAACAAGCAACTTGCTTTACGAAAGTGACGCATTTTTTAAATCAAGTTAAACATAGACACCAACGGGGATCACTGATTTTCTTTATTCTGACACAAAAAGACAACAAAATAATCGCACCATCTCCTTAATCAACGTCTCTACACATACTTTTATGCTTTCATGTACAATAAGTCGATCTGTATTGAGCATACGAACATATTGTCAGACGGTTCTCTTCATATTATCAGTTTAAAAAATAAATCTTTACTTCAAGGCAATCGTCAGAAACACGTTTTTTATATAAATTTTATATAATTTAGAAAAGAACGTACTTTGAGAACAAAAGAAATCTTGTCATTTTCTGTGTTCAATGTCCATGTTACGTAATAATCGCAATTGAAACCAGCGTCTGTTGTGTCACAATTTCTTGGGACTTTGTGACTGCTTCCTTCCGATGTACAAGTTCCGACCGGCATTTGCGGAGTAATGTCTGAAAAAAAACAATCATGTTTTCAGAAAATGGGGTTATTTTTTGAACTGGCATAAGCATCAGGACTAGTGCTAGGGGATGCCGAAACAGGCGCATCGAACTCTTTATGTGCTTTTTTTAGAACTTTTCCATGAAAATGACTCATTAAACTTTAGAAGTGAACTAACGCCAAATTACTCACCGAAGAAGTTTATGCTCGCTGTTCCTCTCTGGTTGTTGCCAAACCCGTGATATTTCAACTCATCATGACGATAAAATCTGTATAATGTGAAGTACAAATGGTTGAAGTATAAAAATACGAAAAAAGAAATTACTTCACTTACAAAGTTTAAAATTTAAACAGACGCTTGACAATTTTTTATGTTACAATCGTTGACTTTGCAATTTTTTGTGCAGTTGATTTTGAGAAACCCTGTTTTGCTGTTCCCACTCAACCTACCTTGTATCAGATGCCGTGCATGCCTCAAGTCCGGAAGCCGGAGCGTGGACGTACCGGTCCACTCCTTGGCCAATAGCCCATATGACGGACATAGCTTGGTCATCGATTGTGTGGTCACTTTCCTGGGTGGCTAAAAAGAAAGAAAATAAATTTTTAAAAAGCTATCACGCCACGCGATCTATCATAGTGTCAAACAAAGGATGGTGTCAAGCAAAGACGCGGCAACTGAACCTTCTTTCACCGCGTGAAAATCAGTTAGTTTCCTGTTGCAGATTGGCAAATATCATTCAGAATATTTTCCTTTTTTGTTGCTGCTATATTATGTATAAATATTAGACTGACCGAGAACCAATGTTGGTTGTTTAAGCAGCAGGAAGTATTTTAAAGTCATACTGTAACTAAACACAGTAGGTAATTTATTTTGTCACTACCAGTTCATTAGTTTTCAGTACCAACCATTATGACACAGCAACTGAGCAGTGTGACGGATATTGACGTCATACTGCTCGGTCATGACACCTTGAACAGCTAGGCGTGAGGAATTTGTTGAAGAGCGCTTACCGTATGCGACCCCTGCTATACCCATTGGCTAATTGATTTTTTTTTTTTGG
The DNA here is from genome assembly GCF_918807975.1 of Aplidium turbinatum. Taxonomy (NCBI): domain Eukaryota; kingdom Metazoa; phylum Chordata; class Ascidiacea; order Aplousobranchia; family Polyclinidae; genus Aplidium; species Aplidium turbinatum. The sequence goes on from NC_137480.1 coordinate 24,959,439, forward strand.
TAAATGATTTATTTGCTTGTTCAAACAAATAAAAAGACATATTTTTCTTTTATTGCTGACCTTGCAGTTTCTTTCTGAATACGATTGTAGTGACTCCATCCACTTGTGAGCCAGCAGACCCAACAAGGTCATCTTGTCCATTGTAGAACTTATCAGGTCTTGGAGTGGACCTGTCCTTTGTGTACATGTCCTGGACTCGGTGAAGGTCACCTGAACACAATGATGAAGTTTCAATTTTTTACCAGAAAGATAAATTAATTGAGCTTGTAAATAAACGATGATCCTTTAAGTTTTTTTTCTAAATATAAACCGCAACAGTATTATTGAACTATTTTTGTAAAACGTTAAAGTGTTTGGTATATAGTGGTAGTGTTTGTTACGATAACCATATTTTTCTTAGTGTGTTGTAAAAACGCACAACACAATTGTATGCCACCAGTTTGAAATAAATCTCATACAACATTCTTTCAAAAGTTGGTTTGAATCTTATTATATTATTTTGAAGTGTTGTTACACTGTGGTTGCTGTTATTCATTAAACACGTTACCCTCTCCGGAAACTAACCTTTAACTGATCCAATTACCATGTCAGTGCAATCCATAGGATGGGTAAGAGGATTTCCAACAACCACAGGTGGACGTGAAGAGGCTTGTGGCTCACCATGTGTTTCTGGTTCAGAGGTTGGTTCTGGTTCACCATGTGTTTCTGGTTCAGAGGTTGGTTCTGGTTCTCCATGTGTTTCTGGTTCAGAGGTTGGTTCTGGTTCACCATGTGTTTCTGGTTCGGATGTTGGTTCTGGTTCTCCATGTGTTTCTGGCTCAGAGGTTGGTTCTGGTTCACCATGTGTTTCTGGTTCAGATGTTGGTTCTGGTTCACCATGTGTTTCTGGTTCAGATGTTGATTCTGGTTCTCCATGTGTTTCTGGTTCAGATGTTGGTTCTGGTTCACCATGGGTTTCTGGTTCAGAGGTTGGTTCTGGTTCACCATGTGTTTCTGGTTCAGATGTTGGTTCTGGTTCTCCATGTGTTTCTGGTTCAGAGGTTGGTTCTGGTTCACCATGTGTTTCTGGTTCAGAGGTTGGTTCTGGTTCACCATGTGTTTCTGGTTCAGAGGTTGGTTCTGGTTCACCATGTGTTTCTGGTTCAGAGGTTGGTTCTGGTTCGCCATGTGTTTCTGGTTCAGAGGTTGGTTCTGGTTCACCATGAGTTTCTGGTTCAGAGGTTGGTTCTGGTTCTACACCTGGCTCTGGTTGTCCTGCTGGCGTTTTGTCAGTAATTCCATTATTGCATCTTCTTTCAATACTACTTTCTAGGGCATCTTCAATGGCTTTCTCCGGATCCACGCTTGGTGAGGGCTGAATGCAAGCGACAAAAAAAGTTAAAGTTGCTCAAAAAAATAAAAAAATAAACTCATTTTCACTAGAAGAGGTTCAAATCTATGATATGTAAAAATGTTTAGAGTTATTTAAATTTCTTTATGGGTTACTTATATTTTTAATATGTTTTTTTTTTCTATTAAGTTCATGTAAAATGAGCAGCAAACAGAAGTCAGTAATGTAACATCAAACATACACAAAGTTTACCTGCTCAAGTCAGAGCTGTGCACTCAAGCGTGAACACGAACATAAACTCACAAAAGTTAATCTTTTTACAAACCGGACCTTCAAGAAAAAGTGCACAGTGCTGGTTGGCGCATACAAAAACTAATTCGATGATTCAAAAACAAAAATTAAATTAGTCCCTCAAAAACTCTTGAGTAACCAACCAGAGAAAAAAAATCATATTGAGTGTTATCTCTGGCTACAAAAGTAAAATAACAGTCCCAGTTATCACTCAAATTACTCACTGGTGATGCATCTAAATCTCTTTGGCTGTTGACAAATTCTGTATGCTTATCATCAACTTCAGAAGCAATTGCTAGGCTGGGAAAAGCCTTACAACTGTCAGTGAGACTGCTGGGCCTCCAACCCAAGCCAACCCAGCTCAATGTTTTAGCTTGAAGAGCAATTTCGATCTCTTGGTTATCAATTTTCCAGTGAACAGATACAGTTGGACTAATCACTCGGCTCTCGTAGTCCGTGTTGGTCTGGTAGTCTTGTTGAATGACGATGTTTGATCCTAAACACAAAAGAAACTTTAATTTTAAATTCCATGAAGTTTTAAGTGCAATAAAAGCTTCAATTCAAAGTGGAAAGTTCTACTTTACTATTAGTTCAAGTCGGATCAGTTATCACCACAGCAAGTATTTTTCATTCATTATACTGTGACATAGACGCTAGACATAAGACCTCCAGTTTTGCAATGTATACCAGTTTCCAATATAGCCTTCTGCGTATGCTGGTGATTTTTGTAAAGAAAATTAAGTTTTGAGAATGCAGCATCCGTTTTTTCCCAGTTAATAATTCTACTGGTGCTTTTCTCATTCAAATTAGTCTGTTCTTTGCTTTTACGTTGATCTATTGATTAGATTAATTGTTTAAGTTAATTACTCTATCGCGAATTGGACTCAGCGGACTGGTACAACTTACGTAAGCTGCAGTCGTTCCCATACCATCCTTGTTCGCAGTAACAAATGAGGCGAGGATGCGTGGTGCTTCTGGTGTCAATGCATTTGCCATTATTGCAATCGCTGTCGCTCCAACACAAGTCTGTCATAAAGCAATATTAATTTGAATCAAGAACTTTCAAACTTCTGTATATTGTAGCCACGCACATAACTTAGAAAGTAGTTTTACTTGACCAAAAACTAAAAATTAAAAGGGCTAAGAAGCAAAGGGAAAAGTTCATGTTTCGGTTTCGCTTCGGATGTCAACGTATCAAAAACATTTCAACGTTCAAAAGGCCTGGTTTAACTTAAAAATGTTAGAAGTAGCAATTTTTTCACTTAGTTTACTTTAAAGACTCTAGGCTATTGTCCTATGAGTTGGCACACACATTATCTTACCGAATTCCTGGCATCTTTCTCCAGAAAATAGTTTCAAGCATGAGCATGCTCCAGTGATGTCATTGCAACTTCCTCCGTTGAGGCATTTGCCATCGTAGCAGGCATCGAACTGAAGAGCGGACTCTGGTTGACAACTGTTCTGTGCTGTTGGAGAGTTGGTTGACGATGCCGGTGGTGGTACATAGGATGGTTCTGGTTCACCATGTGTTTCTGGTTCAGAGGTTGGTTCTGGTTCTCCATGGGTTTCTGGTTCAGATGTTGGTTCTGGTTCACCATGTGTTTCTGGTTCAGAGGTTGGTTCTGGTTCTCCATGTGTTTCTGGTTCGGATGTTGGTTCTGGTTCACCATGGGTTTCAGGTTCAGAGGTTGGTTCTGGTTCACCATGTGTTTCTGGTTCAGACGTTGGTTCTGGTTCACCATGTGTTTCTGGTTCGGATGTTGGTTCTGGTTCACCATGACCCTCTGGTTCGCTATGTGGAATATTAGTAGGTGTAGACGGACCATTTTGACTTCCAGACGAAGCACATTGTGCATTTTCCGCGTCGGGATGAGGGAGAATTGTGATGTCAGCGCAACTCCAGAATCGATATCCCTCGCTCCACTCAGAAGCTTGACGTAACAATCGTAAAGTGCAATCGTCGCAGGTCAATCCGATTGGAAGAACAAGATCAGCATGCTGTCGCCTGCGTGAAGCGTTTTTTTGTTTTTATTGTTTTCTTTCAGACTTTAATTATCTCAGAAAGACTAATAAATCAATAGAAGCTTTTGAGAAAATTCTTTCAGTCAAAATATATTTCCCCAATATTGGATTGTGTTAAAACGTCAGTGTTCACATTGCATGTTATACTATTTTTTATACACTGCCAACAGAATATTTTAGCAAATGTTCAACGTTTATGTTTTATTCAAGTACATAAAATGCTCAATAATGTTTCTAATTGTGTATTTAGTGAAATGGAATGTGAATCCAATGGAATGAGAATCCAATGGAATGAGAATGAGAAAAATAACTCAAGAAAATATATTGGAGAACTTTTGAAAGACTTAACTACCACATTAGCGTTTCGTAGAGCAGCATGGCTTATTTCTAATAGCAAACAAGTACTAAAAAACAAATTAACTTTATAATTCTTACGTGGAATCGTTTTGAAAGAGGAAGTTTCCGTCTGTTAGTCTTGCTAATATTCTCAGCGGATTTTCACGAATAATTTGAAGTTCTGCGCCTCCCTGGAAAATAAACTAATGAGAATACACACACCACATTTGCTCATGCAATATTTGTGCACGCGAAACGAACCAGGATGTACTGTATTTATACCAGTTAATAGGTTTATCACGAAGAATGATGCGTTAAAATTAAATTAATGGCATAGTACGCTTTTTGTACCCTAAAGCTGGTCAAAATTAAAAAGCAATACTACAAAAATATGCAATTTTGAAAGTTCAAAAATAAAACTGTTTGGTGGGTAATTAATAACAAGTCGTTGGATCGTTATAGTGATAATTAGTGAGAATATGAAAAAAATTAACTACGTCACCGCTGCAATTTGTTACAAAATGTTTTTAATACTAAATCATATCAGAAATAGAAATAAAATGCAACGGTTGAAAAAATTTGAGAATTTAGTGTCTTTCCACGCTGTCATTATGGTAGCAACGCATAATGAAAACTTTCTCAAAGCAATCATAGCGGCACAAATAAGCTATCTGAACTAACATTGTGACATCACAATAAATGAATAATGAAATAACATAATAATTGACAGTATCACTTGGCCTTAAGTTGAGCGTTAGGCTAAGATTAAGAAAGTTAAATAGTTGCCCACACTGGCAGCAGAGCGCAATGTTCCGCTCTAATCCGCCCCGATAGCTCAATTGGTTAGCGCGTGACTTCTGGAACGAAGAAGCTTCAAGATCAAGCGGCGCTGGTTCGACTTTCGGGGTGTGCGCTTGAGCAACGCACGTTAAGGACTGCTCTCTATTCAGCGGCATCTAATGGATGGAATAATTCCCCGGCAACAAGACTTCAACAATCGGAAACTTCACTCTGTCAATCTCGGTGACCGGGCCTGCGTCAGTGATTCAAAGCCTCTACAAGTATGCGAAACTGCCAGGATCAAGCTCTTCAAGAAGCTTTCCCAGTCCGAGGATAAAGATTCAATCAATCAATCAATCAAAATCAATCAATAACTTGTTTGCTAAGTGTTAAGCTTTGAGAAGGTCCCGATATTTAGCACTGTAGAACCTCGGTGGTTACTTACCCTATGTGCGTACGATAAATGCCAGGTAGCTCTGAGAGGAGTTCCTTCAATTAAAGTCGTTCTTGGTGCTCCTATAAAAAGAATATCTAAATCAGAAAATTCTTATATGAAATTTAAAGTGTCGATGAACTGCATCACAACAATAACATAAAAAAAGTTATCCAACATCAGATTTTGCAAAACTTACAAATTGTCATATGAACCACACTGAACAGTAAATGTTTTAAACTCATAAGAACAACCTATTTCAGCGAATTCAATTCTCTACGAAACGTCAAAGATCAAAAATGTTGGTTTTAGATTGTTTTATTGATAAACAGCGCCATTTTTACACGATATGATGGCACGAAAAAGATGAATATAAGGTGGCTATTGACACCATTATGACTACATAGTAGGTTTTGAGTAGAACAAAAATATTTCAAGAAAAAGCTGACAATAGTTAAAAGTGTGGATCATTCAAATAAATATGTTCGACCATCATCAACAGAATTGGTGGGAACTACGGCCACCACTTGCGGAAGTACTGTGTCATTACACGTCACAACTACGTCATCGATTTGAGTCAATGCCATGCCGAAACAGCATTCCATTTTAGTGACCTTATATGCGGACAAAAAATTACAACCACCTAAAGTTAAATCCTATAGCTCAAATATTGTGATACGACTGTATCGGTTTCAGAACTAAAAATAAGTTTCTAAGAAAACCTTGCTGGCGAATTCATTGTAATAAATCATTCTCAGGTAGACCGGTATTCTCAGGTTTTCATAAGTGGCGTAATTACGGTTGCAGAGACAAATTGACAGAGCAACAGTTTCGCATGGCCTCAGGTTGTAAACAAACTTTTATAGCTTTCTGTTAAAATGTCAGTCAAGTTTAGCTTCAATCAAAAGCATTCAAAACAATGTTTCAATCAATGTACGCCACGGAGGTCGGCTGCCACAATACGTCATTCATCGCAGTGATTATGGTATTCTTCGAGATGTGGGCTTCAGCAACCAAATCATCCGACAATCACAAACAATCTTTAAGCATACGCGTTGTGTTTCTACGTCATAATTATGATTACTGGGTTGTGGCCATGACAGAACAATCGAATACTCATTGTTGCGTTACTCACTGAACACTTTGAATCATATCTAAAGCAAATTCTTAGCAAAATGGATGCAACCAACTTACAAACGTTTATCTTTTTACATCGCTGAACCGTCACCGGATGTTAAAGTAATGTTAAAAGCAGCTTTCCTGATTGGGAAAACTTTATTACCAGACCAACAAAATCATTTCTGTTTCTCGCAAGCCGATTGCAGCAAGAATTGACAGCGATAGACACCGTGTGTCGCCCATGAGGCTGGGCTCGTCAGTATCGCACCATTAATTCTTGCCAGAAGGGTATTCCACAGCACGGTGTCTATCGCTGTCAATTCTTGCTACAATCGGCTGCCGAGAAACATATTGTTGATTGGATGATCTAAATGGCTAGCTACACCGTTACACAGTGAAAACTATACCGTTATGGTTAGCGAATCGCAATTGCTCGTTGTAGGCTACTGGTGATTGCTCAGCCTTGTGCTGATAGCCAGGAAGAAAGCTCTCTTTCCTTTTCACATTGATTCAACGTTTGAGGCTATAAATCAATCTAAAAAGGACCTAATTGCTGGCTGGCCGTACAACTGAGATTGAACGTAGCGGCTAACAAGGCTCACCTGGGTACTGTGGCGCTCCACAAGGGCCTCTGGTGCGGGCGTTATCAAGAAAGTCCAGTGCAAATTGTCTCGCTGGGGGAAAGGTCAGTCTTACGTGACCGTTTGCTTTCCAGGTCCATAATGACGCAATAACAAGTAAGCATTTCACTAATGACGACAGCATGACGTCGTATAAAAAATAAATTAAAAAATAACAAAACCTATAAATAATGATAATAATTAAGGACAGTGTTTGAAACAAGTTTTCACACCTTGGTAAGAGCAATCAGAACTCATGAATAAATGATTGTTTCAACATATTTCTTCTATGACTTCCTGTGGTGTTTTATATTGTTTTCACCATTAAACAAGGCAAATTCTGTAGAACTGTTTGAATGTTGCTACGTTCAGACTTTGTCATAGAATGTGAGTAATACATTATGTTAAACCCGCTAAGACTACTTTGTTTTGTTTGTCTAAGGTTCAAAAATGCAAACTCTCTGCCACAGCTTTGTTGGTTATAGAAGTAGACCAAACGAAACAAACTGCCTTTGTTACGTAGACCACCTTTTCTGCAACAAGCGGTTGCTTATAATTGCAAATCTTTACTGTACTCGTTTGGTTAAAACTTGGAACATATTTCCTCACTTTTCCATAAACCATTATTTATAAAAAGGTTTTACTGAAAAGAAAAAAACGCATGAAAAATTTCTAATTGACAAAAGATTCCTCACTTCTGTACCAAATCCTGTAGTTAAAAAACATTTCATTGTCTTATTGTCTAGCAGCAAACCACTTTCTGAACAGTTCCACTAGAAACTACAAAGGTGCAATAACTGCAGACGCATCATGCAAGTGAACCTACGTAATTCTGACATCAATGGTTTCTTCCTCTGACATAACAAGAACATATTCAGATATTGTAATGAACATATGAAACAAAACATACCCTTCTCACTGAACTGCCACACAAAACTAATTTTCGATGCTATCAATGCATGGATGGTGTTGCAATTTTTATTTACTCAAAACAAGCGTTTGACGTTGAATAAATGATATATTAAGCTTACATTGCTGGTATTTTTTCGAGATAATCCTTGATTTCTGTTTTTGCTACAAAATTTTATACTATGATCAAGAGCCACTTGTTTTCGTAGCAAAGCACAGCTAGATTATGTGCAAAAAGTATCTTTCCAATCTTTTAATAGCTGATGATGACCAGAACCTGCTGAGTAACGGCGCGTGCGTCACAAAATATTTTTAGCTGAGGTTGAAAAGTTTTCACGTTTCGACATCCTAGCTGTAAGCCTGATCGATCATTCCACTAGTTCTTCTTGCATTGACAAGCAATTTCCTTGTTGCGTTATCATACTGCACGATACAAAGAAAAGGATTGGTAACACTAACACGACTTGATTACTGAATCCATTGTTTCAGGAACTGCTACGAAGTAAAGAAATATAATTTTTTCCCAATTTTTATCATTATTTGCTTCATTCTAAAGTGCAATTGCAATAAATTGAATAGTTGGAAAGTCATCATGATTGAAACCAGTGTTTCTCAATTTTTTGCTGTCACGGCTAACCACGAGAGAATTACTATGCACCCTGTAGACACATAAACTTCTTAGTGGCCCAAAATAAAGGTTTTGAAAATTGAATTTTTAATATGTTGATTTTAGTTTTTAAACTTTAGTAATTTTTTGAAGGTAATGCATCCACAGAGCCCTTAAAACTTTGTGTAAACTCACAAGGGGCTCGGTTTATTTTGTTTTGCTGGTAAAAAAGCAAAAATATACAAAACACAATAAACACAAATACTTCGCACAAGGACTGCAGCAAAAGACCAAAAGGCCATCAAAGTCAGCTGCCACGGACATCCAAGTTGAGAACACAAGATCAAAAAAATCTTAATATTTTGGATAATAACCGATTGGTGCGTGTACGAAGTTTTGATGACACACATCAAATCCTGTACCGACCTCCATCTTGCTCCAACTCAAAAGTTATTAATATTATTCTGGTTATAATCAGTTAGAAGAATTGTTTTATTAATGATAATCTTTTACATTGCATTGTTTGATCATATAGAGTCCCCCATGGAGTCCCCCAAGCAATATTAAAACCTTATAAGAAAAAGAAGTCTGTTCCAAACAAAACTAAACAACAAAGTGAGATTTTGGGTATTATCTGCTTCATACTAAGAAAACTCCAAAATCAGTTTTTCTGTAAAACGTGACAGTCTAAAAATTAACAAAACAGTAGCCTATAACAAATTTTGAAATTTTGAAATAAAAATTAAAGCAGCTTTATTCAAACTGCTCCATATCCAATATGTAAACATAGAAATATCGTTAAAACAATAGAATATTAAATACAATATATTTTATGAAACGTAAATATCGTAAGCTACGTAGGCTACTACCTGTGATTAGCTTGCAACTGATCCGAGCAACTTTGTTTAATTCACAAAGTAGCCTTCTCAGCCTGAGGATAAAAATCACAAGTCATCAATTGTGCAGGTTCGTCGTATTTATGTCTTATAATAGTCATTGCATGCACTTTCAGAAAGTTTAAAATGAAGTCCTTACAAAAAAGACTTTTTCTCTTACCAAAATTTTTACTCAATACCAAGATTGCTTGTTGGCTTTTACGTGATTTTAAGGTAGTACCTGACTTGTGCATTGACCTCATTTGTCGACATTGTGTACAGGATTCATCCATGTCGCATCAAAAATAATAAAAATTGCCGTGTGCACAAACTTGGAAAAACAGATAAAGTCTGATAGAGCTGTAGTGTAGTATGGAGTGACACTAATGTCAATATCTGTATATTTTAGCCATCATGTGAAACAGAAATATACAATATCTCAAAAACTAGAGCAAACAAAGAAAAAAAACAATGCAATTTATAGATTCAGCAAACCCAAAATACCTATAAAACTAAAACATTGCAGAAACACTAGAACGTTTTCAAAATAAGTTATTTTATTAGGCACAAATAGCCTACTAAACTTATTGCTCTGTATTGGGCAATTAGCCAGCTACGAACTATTGTTTCAAATATATCTGCAAAGTTGCAAATATTTTTGTTCCAAATGTATTTCGCAGCTAGCTCCCAACTGAACGTAGCAAATTTTTTTGATTTTGCAAGCTCACGTTGTTATTAACCTTGTTTTTGCTCTACGCCCTGATTGACAGGAACCCAAAAGAGCAGACTCACCAGCAAGTTAAGCACAACAACTGTTCCCTTTTTTTCTAATATAGTGCGTCAGAAATACATCAAGTGCATTTACATCACGTCGTTCCCCTGGCTATATTTGAGCTGTGCTCATTTCTTCCTGGTTCAAATCTATAGTCGCACCACTGGACACTGACCAGTCTCACAGCTAAATTTATAAAAGATGCGCCAACAATGATGATGTGTTTGCACATTCACGAACCAATGTTCCACAATGGAGCTTTGGATGCTCAAAGATTTGAAGTTTTTTTGTGTCATTCAAACTGGATACTCGCCATACAAGGGTGCGGCCCGTTCACAGCCTCAGGTTATACTTCTTAACTTAATTGAGAACTTGAGAGTCAAAAATAAACTTGCTAAGTCATGTTGATATTTTATCGTGACTAATCTTCTGAAAAACACTGTTAGCGTCCAATGTAAGACGAAAATACAGTAATTCGTAGTAAGACATTGTTTCAACGATTCCTGACATCTTTTGCATGACATTTTTGACATCTACGACATTCGATTTGATAGTTGTGCCCTGAGGCCCCCTCGATGGAGAAATACAACCAAGCAGAATAGTAATTTAAAACATAATTAGGGAGTAAACGTAGCCACGAGATTCCATGTCTTTTGATTGCAGCTTATTCCTATTGGTATAGCATCATAGCTTAAGGTTGCTTGTTTTTCAAACCACCGTCATTGTACCCCAGTAAACCAATATCGTTTTACATTAATGCAAGACCTGCAGACGTTGATTCAATGTAATAAGGGCTGATTTACTGGCTAGGATTAAATGCCTTGTCCACATTTCCACTTTTGTATGATTTGCCATAGACAGGAAATAAATAAGTGAATTTGGTAAAGATTTTTAAAGATTTATAAATATAAAGTAACATTTTTCGTTTTTCTGATGAATGTACAGGTCACCAGCAGAACGAAACATATTAGGCTACTTTATCATTACATCAAATACAGTTATTACTTCCTAAAACTTCTACAGCCTGCTTTACCCTAAAAGGGGATCACCAGAAAGTCCTTATTCAAATAGATTCTATTTCAATTTGAATAAGGAATCTATTTGAATAAGGACTCTATTTAAATAAGGATTCTATTTGAATAAGGATTCTATTTGAATAAGGATTCAAATAGACACTATTTGAATAAGATCCTTCTGGTGATAACAAAAACAATATTATTTTCATTTTACATTTCAATGACAATTCGACGACATCTTCCAAACGTATCTTCTTTCATTGACAATACGTCATCGATTTAAGTCGCGACAAGGATGCCACGATCTCCAGATGAAGCTTTCACACGACGTTCTCATTCGGAATTACAACTTGTAATTCCTACATAAATATTCTGTTTTAATAGATCACTTCTGAACAGACAGCATAAGTTTTAATGCCAGACAAATCATCGATCATTCTTGTTCTTCTACGAGTGTAGCGTTAAAGAACAAACCAGATTGTTATTGACTTTTCAACCATTGACCAAGACAGTAAAATACGTCATTTTTACATTGATTCTGCGTTTGCAGACGTTGTATCAATGTGAAAATGACGGATGTTGCTGTCTTGGGAGATCATCCGTCTGTGCTCTGGATGACAAAACATGACTGGTTGGCACTTTCCCACAGTCAGGCGGTCTTTACCACAATTCGTTTGTCGGTACAATATGACAAGAGAACCTCTTTGCTTACGATTGATTTATGCAAGAAAAAACTATGGTCACCTTCCTTTACATTATGACAGAATAAAAACAAAAATGGTCACTCCCTTTGCGTATAGATACTGATCTATCACATAATACATTGTAAGATTTATATTTTTAATTAAATACCTGGCAAATAATCTCTTTGCATCTTTTTGTTTGTTTAAAAACAAGCGTTTAGCTATTTAATTCTGTTCTCAACTTGCTTGACTAAAGAAGGTTATATGGTTCGTGTAACTTCGGATTAGAATTTCAGCATAACATAGTAGCTTGAATATAACAACCGAAGCGGCGCACATTCATTATGCGCAATATTTGCAATAGACAATGCAACTTGAACAATGCAGGGCGGAAGTTAAACATTCTATTCATCAATTGACATTCTATAGTAACAATGACCATTGTTTCCATGAAGCACCTTTCGGACACCAAGACACTCCTCAAGAAGACAAACCCTGCCTTGGTGGGTCAAATGCATAAAGTAAACATACTTTTTCTCAATCTAAATTTCCTTTTGCTTCAAATTATTTTCGATTTTTTTTTTCTACAAACATTTAATATTTTACTTTAAAGTTACAGGATATATTTCCGTAAAAACGTAATCAACTGACAACCCTTTGCTATTCTTTCCTCTCTAATACAACAGTTGAGCCTTAGTAACACCACTGCCAGCTATATTTAACTTTTGATTGTTTATTTAAGAGACAACTGGTTTATCTTGAAATAATTGCTTCTTCATATCAATAATTCAGCAATAACGATAACTAAGCAATAACAAACTTGACAAACGCACAAAGAAGCACGCAGAAGTACTTAATTATTTATATGCCATTTGTCTTTTGGCGCGCTGCGTGCACATTTCGTTGTTGAAAATATAAACTACTTGCAATTAGTTCATAAACATTTTTTTCTTCTACTTAACACTTTTGAGTAAGTACTTGTTTGGACGGTGATGATGTGTTCTTGCTTGCGAAACATGTGATATTTCAAATGTCAGTTTAAGCATTGCTGAAAAATCTTGTTGTCAAACTAAATACTAAATCATAGAATACAGCTACAGCATAATTTTGATGTTTATATTTGTCCTTCCAAAATTAATCATAAAAAAGTACGAAAATTTCTCTGTTGTCATATCTCAGGATTATTTTTTTTGTATGTTGAAAAATCGTGACATCTGCACTTCAGCTTTTTAAAGAGCTGCTGCTAAAATTATTGCCAGTCAGACGAATTGAGCTAATGCGTCAAAATATCATCACAACTAAAGATTAATGAGCAAAACTCCAAAGTTCAGACGCGTTTATACAACGCTGACCGCGCGCAGTGTTTTACGTTGCTCTACGTAACAATGTGATGGGCGGAAACGATGCTCGTTTGTTTCCTGCTCCATTGAACAACCAAAGCACTTTTCTTCATCGCGATATCAAAAGAACGTTCTCCCTGTAGTATCTGTGACTGTATTGACGTTGCTTTTTAAAAGACACCAATAAAATGAAAGTTATTTCTTGAAAGTTTTTAAGTGGAACTTTATGTTTGATAACTTTGAAAGGCGTTAATTTTATTTGGAAGTTCAATCGAGTCGTGCTGTCTCGTATTCCTCTTATATTACATGGGCCTGCCAACCGAGATGGCAGAACCCAGCTGAAAAAATCGGTCCATTTTGCATCAATTGAGTACTTACAGACGTTGAATCAATGTAAAAAGACGGATTTTCTGACTGGAAAACAGTGCCCACGCTATATGGCGTTGTAGTAGTATTGTATTTGCTGCTTGCTCGAGTCATCGTGTGGTTACTCAACGGCTGCTGGGTAAACCTCAAACAGCACCTCATCCATCATTGAGGTGCTTTCCCGCCTGCAGGAAATGTGAACCCTAGCAGATCCAAACGCTGAAACAATACACTTGGAATTCACTTGTTACAACAATTGGAAGGCGTTGCCTGAACTGCTGCCTCAAATCAAGATAGAACGAGGCCAACCTCAAACACTAAAACTAATTTTTGTGTTTGCTGCTTGTATCTGAAATCGTGTCTACAACTTGAGCCAAGTTAAAACACCGACAACCCATCTATGCTGACACTCCAGAGGCAACGTTTGGGTTTCTTGTTTTGCTTATTACTGGGTTATATTTATAAAGAGAAAACCGGGTGAAGGCTACGGCGTTGGTACGAGAATTTTAAGCGGTGTTAGGCCTACTTGCTTCACGGTGACGTACTTCCTGGTCGTGCGTAGTTGCTTATATTTATAATATCAAACTTCCGGTAGGCCCTTGTTCGATTCCATGTCAAGTCATGACTTTAAAAATATTGAAGAACGTGTTTTTTGTTCGTAAAGCGATGGTTATGAGTCGTTTCTTATTGACAAGATTAAAACCTTATTTCCATGACTTTGATATAGAACACAGTGCAAAGTAAACATGGACTGGAAAAAAAACTTTTTAACATCCTCTTACTATTGTATGGTGATGATTTCAATGTGACCAAGGTCAAGAGATTTAAATATGAAATAAAGTGTAAGATCCGACTGATGCAAAGCACAAGCCATGCACAGAGAAGAGTGGTCCACTTTATTGTAAATGGATTAACATTTAAGCTTCCAGATTTAAATTTCTCCAACAATTCGTGGTCAGTCGATGCGGAGTTGGGAATGGGAGGAGACATATTTCTGCCCACCACCTCACTGATGCCTCCCACGGCACGAATCTGCAGATGCACCACTTTCTATTGTTGAGGAAACGTTAAAAAAGCTAAACGACTTTCTTTTTCAGTGCTAATTGCAAAAATCCGCAGAAAAACAGATACGTTCAATTACGACTAATGTACCACAGGTTAACACAGCAAACCTGCTTTAAATAAAAATGGCTTTGCAAAAAGACTAAGCGCAATTGAACATTGTTATGGAACTGAACATTGTTACGGAACTGAACATAGCTACTAAACTGAATGTTGTTACGGAACTGAACATTGCTACTAAACTGAATATTGTTACGGCTTTCTTAGACAGAAATTTTACGATCTCCATAACGACAAAGTGTCTATAGAATTGTAGACTCTTTTTCAGCCCACAAAAAGTTGCACGTTTGAAAAAAAAAGGTTAATAGCAAATCGAACAAGTTTATTGTAGACCGCAATGCACTGCTGCACTGCAATGCATGAGCAGGGACGACGTCAGTGACGACACTCGGAGGAAAGCGTCCGATGTAAATTTATCATGATCATGCTACTGGATCGCGGTGTGGCGCTTAACTCGTCGTTGGACAAAAGATTGCCCCTTCTGAAACTTTTTACCATAAGTCTGGACGAGACAACAGAAATTCAAACACTTTCCGTATTATTTCATAATTGTCGTTCACAAGACAAGCTGATAGTTGCCATAGCTTGCTAAATGCAAAGTGATGTAATTAAATGGACTTGTCAGTGTAAAATTTTCTTGCGCGGTGATAACTAATTGAAAAATGTGGTGTGAACTGGTAGGCCTACTGCGTTTACAACCGGGAAAAATTGAATGAGGTTGTTCACCAGGCATTTAGTTCAATAACATAATACGCTCTTCTGGTGACAGCACTAGATGACTAGAAACACTTTGTGATAGTTCAGCTGAGCTTACACCAGATGCGCCTACGATGCTATTGAATTCACAATAGGTAATAATAATATAAAATGAAATTTATCTCTTAAAATCATTAAAGTTTTCTTAATTTACCTCCGTATTTTGACAATTTGATTTTGGCCTGCTTGCATATCATAACGATAAACAAATAAAATACACAAAATTTCAAGGTCAAATTCTATCGCGTGCAAATAGTTTTTCTTTGAACTTTTCAGCAGTTTCATCACTAAGAGTCGGTGTGTTTTCAACAGACAGTGACCCAAATCCATTGCCGTACTGTGCAAAGTTTGTACGTCGATAGATTTGAAGTTGACTGCATGGCCTACAGACCAGCAGACCGTGAGAAAGAGAAAGCGACAGATTTGTTTTAGCAATTAATTCCAGGTGTAGTGAGCAAGTCAGTCTTGTGTTAACATTATAATAATACATCGTTCTACTTGTACTAAGTAATTGGGCCAGTAGAGTAAGCAAGGGAGTTTAAGTGGCACATCTACCATTGTACGTGGTATCTTAACTTTCTTTTACGGTGTGATTGCGTATTGGACCTATTTTTATAATGCTTTCTTCTATTTTTCTTCTTTTATTTTTTCCGAGCAATTGTCTGTGACGAATCAACAACAATAAATAATAATGGAGGGTTGCCTTGTTGGCCACAAAATATTTAATTTACAGCAATCCTGCAGCCAATCCTCATAAACAACCCGTTTTAATTTATATTGTGATGCAATGTTCAAACTCCCCCAAGTATACTTTCTGCAAACTCCACTAATTTTAGCCAACGTGCATGTTTTTATCATCCTTACAACAATGCCATTCATATTATTACGTCACTGACCCTTCCTGCTGCATGCAAGACAGAACAAGATCAATGGCAATTTTTCAAGTTTCTTGCATGGCCCAACGTGGAATCGAACTAAGGCCTAACATTATCAGAGATGAAGAGTTTAACTTTTCTTTCACTGATCTAGTTTGGTGCTGCCATTTATACTGGGTGACCATTCAGGGTGACCCAAAAAGATGAGTAACCATGTTTTATTCGATTTTTTCACATTTAGAACACATCTTGGAAAAGCCATAAATTGACTAAAAATTAACAGAAAAAGCTAAAACTCTGGTCAATGGTCTTCCATAAACTGAATAATGTGTGGTTGTAATTTGAAATAAACAGATTTTCAATCAAAGTCACAATTGAAATTTTCATGGGTACGAATCTTTTTGGGTCACCCTGTACTTTGTTCGCCTCGCTGCAAGCTTACGCAAACATCAATGCATGTCCAGTCTTGCGTATAGAATTTGACTTTCAACATTGTTGCAACGTCTAAAAATATCAAAAAGGCAAAAATTACAACATTCTTTTCTGGGAAAGGCGTTTACCAAGACGCTACAAGCAAAAGGCTGAACATATCTTCGCTTGCTGTTGTTGAAATTGGGTCAGTTATTGTGTGGTCGAATCTCTTGATGAGGCCACAGTCTGCAACTAAATTAAAGATTGACTTACTTGAAAATACAGAAAAAAAAACACTTTAAAGACTTACAAATTCGACAGTAAATAAAGTTTTACTTGTAGGACTTTCACCTATCTGTTTGTTAATTGTCCCTAAATCTCTCGAGCTCAGGTCACAGACTAGCTAGCTCATTTTACTGTTATCTAAAACTAACATATGAAGATTGACTCTCTAGAAACATAAGTGACTAACTACCGAGACTTCTGCCCGACATTTTTTATTTAGCTGCCACAATCCTGGCAAGAAAGCTGCAAAAAAGCCACTCTGCCTGTTGTAAAAACTGCAAACTCACGAATTTTCAAAAATGTGGCAAAAACGTCTGCAGCCATTAATTTATCTAGCCCGAATCAACAATTGAAACCACACGCAATGGAGTGTCAATAGTTGTCTATTTGAACCATAAGAGGATTTCGTTTCGTTGATTTAACGTTTTCTTTTGCAATAGAACAGTCAATTATGAAAACCTAAGCATGATCTTTCAATCGTAGCTCCAGAAGCTTGGACCTGTTGCACAATTGTTTGGAAAACAATCCGTCAATTCTTTAAGGCGACTGTTCTCAAAAAGCAAATATAACTTTGACTGATTTTCAAAAAATAACACTAAAATTTTTTTGTTTACCTATAAAAGACTGGCTAAAACGCAGTGGCATCAGCGAATTCATTTTTAGTTGCTTCCAGATGGCCTAGAACAGGGACGTCCAACCCGTGGCCCGCGAGAAGGTTCTGAGTGGCCCGTGTGATATTTTTCGAAATGACATATATTATATAATCAACTCAATCGCCAACGTAATTTATGGCGAACTTACATTCCGATAAATTGGTATTTACTGTTTGCTTTCTTTCTCTATTACTCTATAATCCCTAGCCTAGTGCATGGGGTGCGCAACTGTTCAAGTTAATTTTATTGTTTCACAATGCACATTGTTACGCATCACATTTTCTACATTGTTACGTCCACCCTTTTCCACACAATAGTACTGGTGCTTCAAGCCAAGAGTCAGTCAATCAGCAATATTTCTTGCCTTTTTGCGAGAGAAGTTCAAAACTTTCTAGTGCTAGAATTTTACAAAAAAAATTGTTTCTTTAGAAAAAGATCAGAGGATTCATAGATTGGCAGTTTTCGTGACATCATTATTCGGCAGCACTTACTTGTGCGAGCAAGTTTTTCGTGGATGAACCTAGGGACAGCCGGACAATACATTACGGGATGCGCAACTCCGCTGTTCCGGCAACATTGGAAAGGTCAATTGAATACCTGAAAATCAGAAGGGCCTAAGTCCACATTTTTGGCAAAATGAGTTATACCCACCATCGTAATACTAACGCCTAGCGCTACCTTATGAGCAAATGAAAGATCCAAATTCACGCTTTGAAACGTGTTATCGAAGGCAAATAAATTTGTACGATTAGCAGAATGGCCCAAGTCCAGGACTTCGGCCATTCTTTCATAATAATTTTTTTTCTATCTTACATTATTAGGCCATACTTTCATAAATTGACGTTTCAAAGAATATGATGGGACTCGTTCGAACTAAATTTCGGATCCTTAAGCCTAACGCTCTTCCTACCTTAGAAGCTAGTCAGTGCTATACTAGCCAAGTACCGATTAAGGCTGCGAAGAAGCAAGATGTTATCAAACTGAAAAAATACTTGCGCCAAGAAACAAGAGACATGATAGACCAGGGACGGGCAACATACGGCCCGCGGGCCGGATCCGGCCCGCGACGGCATTTTGAGCGGCCCGCACACCGTTTCCGGTCTTTACATAATGTGGCCCGCGGCCACACTCTGCCGCAATCCTCCACTACTTGATTTCTACGTCAAATAATAGTGACTGTTGGTTATTTTTTAGTTCTTTGATTATTTGTTTTCGGTTTTTAGTCAAGCGACGAGCATGTTATGTTCGGTCATAAACGGGCCCTTCTATCCTTTTGCTTTGTCTCTTGTAAGAATCTCCTTCAGTCTCAAACCGGAAAAATAGATCAAAGTGAAATTTGGCGGATTAGTGTAATAATTAAACGGAGAACGTATACAAGTAATAGTGATTGTTGGTTAATTATTAGTTCTTTGTGTTTTTAGTTTGTTTGTTTTCAGTTAGAATTAGATTTTGAATTTACAATAAATATTTTCCTATGGATTTTGCCAAGAAACGTAAAGTTGAAAAGGAGTGTCGCGAATTTAACAAATATGCTCAAGCGCTTTTTCACACAAGTCGGCAAGAAAGCAGTAGGCTACCGTATGTTTGCTTTGCAATGAAAGTGACAACTTTGATCGACCACAGATGTCTCATTGACTTCAGCAGCTATTGAAGTAGGCTACATTACGTTAATTGTTAATAAATTCATTTAAGACTGTTTTTGGTCTTTATGCTTTAAAGTTTACATTAAATAGGATTCATTCCTTGTCTAGGTAGATAAATAGGCGCTTAATGTAGCGATTCATGAATCCGGCCCGCCAAGTACTTCATTTTCCCATATCAGGCCCGCCGACTGGAGAAGTTGCCCGCCCCTGTGATAGACCAACTCGTTACAACGGAAGATGCATTCTTTGATGCACAAAACTCAGACTATGAAAACTAAAGAGTTACTTTTTACACAAACTGCTTTTATCTTACGCAATGAACTGAAAAACTGCTTTTACTGTACATAACAAAAGTCTCAGATTTCTTTCATGATGAATGTATTTTGATATGACAATGGGGCAAGGTCAGTGGCGTACCTAGCGAGAGCGCCTCCCCCCCCCCCCCCCCCCCCCCTTGCGTGGCTTTTGTCACTGCATCTTCAGCTAAGAAACGCTCCGTTTTTTTCCCAAAAAAGTTGTTTTTCAAAACAAAAAAGGTCTTCAACCTCGAGAAGGGGCCCTTAAACGTGGGGCTTTTTAGGTGTGGGCTCCCCTGCGACTGCAGGTATTGCAGGGGGGTTACTACGCCAGTGGGCAAGGTGCTATCTATCAATATATCCAAGCAAAGCGCAGTGCATTACAAATTTGTGAGGTCCTGAATATAAGAAGGGTCCAAATCCAGTGAGTTTGACGATCCGCACCGCATAAACTATAACGCACAGCAACACACAATACAGCTTTTTTGTTGTCTATTCCCATGAGTAACTACCCACATTAACCAGGCTTTGATATCTTTAACAAAACAAAAAAATTGTGAAGTTTTTTTTGATTTTCTCGAAATAGTATCACTTGGACTTGGGCCATTCTCATATTCAGGTATTCAATTGCCAATTTGACATTTTTTACGCTTTGCTGCTGGCTTGCTTTCAACTAAAAACCTTAAACCACTTTAAAACCAACTTCACTCTTCTTATATAGGCTAACCCATAAAATGTACAAACACATTTCTAAGATTAGAATTTGGGTTTGAGGGTTTTAATTAGAAATTATCAGACAGTCATTTTTAAGATTACAAATTAGCAGTAAATACTCAAGTGGCCCGCGCAACCATTCGTAAACTACATGTGGCCCTTTGGCCAAAAAGGTTGGACACCCCTGGCCTAGAATTTCTCGGCCAATCGTGATGACTGTTCAACTTACGTCATAATTCACACAAGCAAGCGAAACCACAATAGCTGAAAACCCGAATAGGTTTTATACTTTTCATGCAGATGCAATGAATGTTCTAAATGTAAATAAACATAACAAAGATTATGTTTGTCTTTTGTCGGCTGTCTCTACTTGACGTCACAAATAATAACCTTGATTTTGGACAAAATCAATAAACTCACAAGCCTCACAACTCAACTACTGCAATATCCACATACTTTTTGTAACGCGGTAAAACATTTGCTATGAGAGTCACAGTCTTGTCGTTTATTATTGTTTACAACAGTTAAGACTTTTACCGGCTGTCCATGTTTTCTTTTGTGAGATAGTTTTTGTCAAATATAGGTGTTGGCTTTTTGTAATTGGGTGAGTTTTCACCAGTGACGTAGGTAGAAAAACTTTTAGGGAGCAAAAGCAACAGGTGGGGGGCAAACATTTTAATACTATTTGAAATAAAGAGTTTGTCTGAAAATAAAGCTATTGAATGCAACTAAACATTTTTGAAACATCATTCAGCATGTAGGCTAGTACAATGTCATTAAAACGTTGTATTAGCATTAAAAACCATTTTTGAGGTATGCAAGATAAAATTTCTGAGGGGGCAATTTCTCTACCAATCTCCTCTCCTCACCCATGGCATTTCACTATCCCTTGAAAACACCGAATCAAAAGACTGCCAGACTTTTTTACGAGCCTTTAAATGGTATCCGATCTAAAACTGCCTTGAACGTTTTATCTCTGAAGTCATTCTCAAGTCTGCCGCAAGCAACAAAAGTGGCTGCTAACATGTTATTTATTAATTATTATTAAGGGCTGGAAGGGTAATTGGGTAATTTGGGGCCGGTACCAATGAGATAATTGGGCCCCAAATTAAGACAATACTAAGTAAAACGTTCTATATCCAAAGAATACGCTGTGGCTTCTTCACGTTCCCGGTCCCTTTGGAAAGTCACGGCCCTTAAAATCATCCTGAGCTCGAGTTCAAAAGTACCCTCTAGACTCCCCTGGAATCCCCTGGAATCCCCTGGAATCCCCTGGAATCCCTTGGACTCCCCTGCTAGTCGGGTGCAACAACATTGAATCATTCACTGATTGAGCTAATCTGCTGATTAAACAACTTATTCTTCGGAATATTTTTTTCTATGCAGTAACTTTAATCCGCTGATTAGAATATATATCTAACCACACGATTAATTTATGTGGCCGCCTACACTTAGCCAAGTGCCCTTGAGCGGTATCGAATCGAGTCCGTCTGAACATCAATCAGGGGATCTCACTCCTTGATTGTGGTTGTGCAGCCAATGCTTGTGCTACTGACACTCGCTGTTGCAGAGAAACTGCATTGTTTGGATCACCGCGCAGGGTTGTGTAGGCTACAATAACAAAGAAACTTGAGAACGAAATTTAGCGTGTATAATCTCCACTTACGGAAAAAAGATTAAAGAGATTTGCTTAATGCTTTAGTTTTAAGAAGACTTCGCTCATGTGGTTTTCACTGGTTAATTCTGACGTCACCCGATGTTGCAACAACGTAATCAGGATATCCTTAGTATAAACATGACATAGCATCTTAGGCGTTAGTGTTCTGACAACCAACCAGCAAATCAGTCTTTGTTTACAAACTTTCAATGTAAAAAAAGAACTGTTTTTATGTTTGGAATTGATTGAGTTTTGCTTTTTTATGTTTGGGTTGTAACTATAGGCTACCGCAAGGCGTTGAAAGTTTAAACAACTTGTTTCCTTTGTTTCGTCTATCACCACCATCGACCTTAAAGGAGTTAAGACAGATTTTGCCTCCGTGCATAGCATGAAATGGCACTACACAGAAACGTAGCAAACGGCTGATTAATATGCACCTTATTTCGCGGACTATTGTTTTAATCCACTGAGTATAACTGCCGATTACTAATCCATTGCTGAACTTTGCGTAACTTGATCTGAAGCGGTAAAAGGATCGACCCTCCGCCTCAGAAGCTCATACGACGATGACGCCAATTGAATTTTATATGAGTAATCAGACGGTTAGCTTAATCAGTAATTTAAAAGACCCGCGATTGGTGTATGTGGTCCAAAGTAACGAACGCTTAAGACAACATCCGGGACGGTAGGAGGATAATTTGGGTCCGATACTAATGAAATCTTCGGACCACGAATCCAGTTACTTCCAATTCAAGATGGTGTCGCTAGTTTGCATTCATCAATTGCTACCATTTGCTCAACCATCTAACCTCTCTGTGTAATCTATTAAGAATCGATTTCTCTATAGTAATAGCATCTTATGCTTATCCAAATATATTATGGATGATTATGACTTTCAAGAAAAACTCACCATATCCAAACAAATATGAAGTGGTTTGGAATGGTCCCTAAAACCATTCCGGGTTCAAAATACCCTCTGGACCCCTGTCAAAGCTACAGACAGCATGTGATGGTTACTAGGGAAACCGCTCTATGCCGTGCAAGAAGAGGGAACCCTCTCGTAGTGATCAATTACTCTCCGGTACAAGAAACACAGAATGTTTGGGGCGACAACGCTGCTGAAGATCATTAAGAGTTCACAAGATCATTAAAATCAAGTTTTATCTGTCATGCAAATGTAATTAGCAGACAGGCTTTTTACCGGTTTGGCAATTAATTATTTAAAGAAAGCTTTCTCAGACACGTTTGCAAGGTTGAAGAAGTCACAGCAAAACACAAAGAGCAAAGAAAATTTAAAGCAGGTTTTTCAGAAAAAGTTTTAAACCAGCTTCCGCTCCATTCCTGCAACGTGCGAAAGCAATGCCAGTTTGATTGAGATCAACAACGTTCGCTTTTGAACATGCAAATTAGTTCGAAGAAAATAAAGAGGAAATAGTCGACGTTTAGTGTCTAATGCTCATGACGTAACAATAGCAACGCTTATAATTTCGCATGATCAACGTCACTGCCGTTTGTAGGACAGTAACTCCTCCATAGTTTCCAAACCGGAAAGGAATTGTTCCCAGTAAGGAATTTTATGTTTTTAGTGGTGGAATTTCCATAGTTTATTTTTGTTTAGTATCGAAGCTTATCCTTAGTGCTGTTGTGGCCTGGAAGTTTGTTTTTCCTTTTATGTCTCGTCAGTGATTCGCTTCTGTTTGAATCAAGACTTGTTGTTAGCAAAGGAAAAAGTTGTCAGCGAGGATGCTGTGTGTCGTCACAAATCGTTTCACGACTTCAACATCACGAAGAACAAATCTCGACATAATATTGATCAACAGATAATAAATTTTGGGTCAGTGTAATTCTTTAAATATCTTCCGATTTTGTGAATAAATTTTTTTTTTTTCTGATTTGAACTATGAAGTTCGCAAAAGTGTTTCAATTGTTATAAATTTTAGGCCAAGGTAGATAATAAAACAAAATGGGTCTTTCAACTAGCACATGGAAATTTTTTAGGGGTAGAAACAATGAAGGAAATGGCGTTGCGGTCTTAGGGCTATTTGTCACATTTTGAACATCGCTACTGCTACTGTCAAACTGAAACTTTCTAAGATTTTTTTCATTTTTGCTTACTCGTAATGATATGAAAGCTTTTACTGCCTTTGAACACCGTTCAATCAAGCAAGCGGCTAACAGTCTGACTAAAATTTTCTGAATCAAATTGTCTTCATTTTTCAAACACTGATAAGTGATAATGTTAAAACCAAATTTGTGATCTGGGGAAGACAGTAAAAAAGACGTTAAAATATTATTTTTGAAAAACTTCATCTAGACAGTTACCAAAAGTTGGTAAAATCTAGAAAAGTCTGAAGAATGCAACAAATTATCTCGTCATAAGTCTATGCAGACAACTCCCAACTTTAGGCTACTTTTGACTAAAAACAATAAACCTGGAAAACGGAGCTTCCAAACAACACCCTACCGTTGACTGCTGGTACCCACCAACGTCACGTGTTTCGAAAACAATAAACCAATCGTATTTTTATCTTCGTTTGCTCTTAACGGCAACCTACTTAGCAATTCGATTCTATTTTGTATTGATTCAACGTTTACAGAATTTTTTTTAATTAAAAAAAGAATTGATTTTCAGACTGGGAACAGCTGCAACAATGTTGATGCCAGTGGCTACATGTTTGTCTCAACAAGGAAAGCAAAGCCGAGATAGATCCAAGTGGCTACACTTTTGACACAAAGTTTCCCCTTTAGTAGACAACATTTTGACATCACCTTTGTTGCAGCTTGCCATTACACCATATTAGGAAATGAATCGTCGAACACCAAACTAGGCAGTAAGCCGATTTATGGGTGACTCAACATGAAAAGGTTTTTTTCCCGGAAGTCCCAAAATAGTGCGCCGCGTCGCAAAATCAAGTTTTATGCTACAAGTCTTTTGAAGAGTCTTCTTTTCTTTCTAAGGCTTCTCCACCTTCATAAACATGGTTGTTTTATGCGCATGTAATACGTGTGCACGTCAGCTGCATGGCCAAGGGGTAACAGCCCCGGTTTGACGTTCGATGGGGCGCCGGTTCGACACCGCTCAAGAGCCTGTGGCTGCATTTTGACGTTTTAAAGACATGCGTCAATTATTGAGTGGCACCCCTTCGACTATAGCCCTTGTCAAAAGCTACAGACAAGCAGTGCACTCCTCTATAGAGAAATGCTTACGGTCCTTTTTAGGGCTATGTCTGCTGAACTGAATACGCCTGTACTGTATATTGCATCTACGTAGAGTTTGGTAGTTGATTTCGTGAAAAGAAATGCTTCTGTGCAGATTCTGCATCAATAACGTGAATCAAGAAGTTGCTTCAATAATGATCGCTTTTGATTTATCACGACAGAAAGCGGTAAATAAGATTGAAATGGCTCGATATTCACAAAGTGCGAGTTCTTGTGGGATGACACTACAAAAAAATTCAAACAATTTCTTTCTTTGCTTCTATCATACACCGACCATGCGTTTCAAACTGACTGGCAGATACGACGTACACAGCTATTTTTACCTTTCTTCGTGGACGGTTGAGACTCATGCCTCGTCAAATGACGCGATGGGGATTGAGAATTCATTATTTTTGCAACTGATAGAGCTTCAAATGAGACTTGGCACTAACGCCCTGGAAGTAATAAATCAATTTGAGTCAGCTCCAATTATAATCTTAAATAAACATTTATATGGCTTATTCCGTGTCATTTGTTTTGTCTTCCTGATTAAAATTCCAGGAAAGACATTGGAAACAAGCCAAAAGCTATTCTCAATGCAATGGAAACTGTCCAACTGAGTCCTATACAAAGTGCTCACGTTAAGTGGAAAGCACAGGTTGAAATGAAGACATACTTTGAGTGACATCTGATGCTTCATTTCTTCTTCCTGAAAGATCAACAAGAGTTGCCATGCAAAGATGTTATCGTATTGGAATGTCGAAAGTCATGCAAGATGACATATCACAGGCACAAACATGATGCATGATATATCAACAGACCTATTTCTGTATAGACCGTGTAATCAAAACAATAGACAAATGCTAATGCCATCACCGAAAAGGCCTTGGCAATTGATTTGGTTCCAAAACACACGAAACATAAATTCTAAATTTTGTTTGAAAACTTATAAGTTTCAAAATTTCATCAAAAATACCTGAAGATGTTAATACATATTTACGTACAGTGTACCATATGCCTATTACAGACACACATGCTAAAGCAACACATAGCCTACACTGCACAGCCCTGAGAGGGCATATGGTTTCAATACTAGTTACAAGCGTTCGTGATTGCAAACCGACTTCAGGGAATTTGGAAACAATAACTGAAACTCCGAGCAAGCAATCCAAGGAACTCTTCTTCAAAGAAGACGAAAGCAAATAATCTTCAACAGCTATTTTAACATTGATTGGAATGTCACTAACAATAAAACCGACTAATGGCCAACAACCAAAGTTATTTTGAGGCTGCTAAAAGAAACGTTATTTCTGCCCAAAATAAGGAAATACTGCTGTGACTCAGCCAGTTGTTCTTGTCTAATAAACACTCCCGTAGTATTTGGAGACAGTCACACAACGTAAATCTAGACACCAACAATAAGATGTCAGTAAAAACTTATTGTGACGCAACTGTACGCTGTTAGTTTTTTATGACGTAAACAGGAAGTTGAAATGGCATATTCAAGACGCTAGGAAAGTCATAAATTTTTTCCTTGCATTTAGCTTCAATCACTTGAAATTGTTTTATTGTTTTATTTCATGGGAATATATCGAACGTTAATTATTTAAAAGGGAACTTACTTTGCTTGATTGAGAAAAATATTTAATTACGAATGAAGCAGCTACAAGCCAATTCAATACGGAGATCCCAAAAAGTATGAAGACCTGAGTTGTAAAGCAACGTCACATTTTATGGAAGTTGAGTTAATACTAAAAACATGTCGTATGATGGTCAACGGCTGCCCAGCGCAAAAAACTGATTTAAAAAGCGGTATAATTTCGCTATTACACATGCTGGTATTTGCATAGAAATAAAATATTAAACAACGTTGAAAGAAGTTTAACTTTCTTTTTGTCAAAAGTCGTATTTTGAACTTCTTCAATTTTGGATTTTTTCAAGTAGTTCTTCAACTCAGGTTTCAAAAACAAACAACCACAAACTCACAAATTTGAACCGAACCATTGTTCATTATCTGAGGTGCAACTGTGATATTAAAGGAAGGAAAGTTGATTTACAATTTCAGTATAGTCTGTTTCAATCGTTGACCACCAAAGCAAACCCAGGCATAAAAATGGAAGCAAAGGCCAAGAAGACGTGACGTCCCCGAAGATAATGACGTCCATGAGATTAAATGAAACAAAGCAGAAAGGGTTAGTGAATCAGAAAACATCTATTTGTTTTTTTCTCAACGATATTTTCACAAAACTAAATTATGTGTCATAAGAGGAGAAGTCCTTGTCAAACGACAAGATCGAGGTATCGATTCAGGCGGCCCGGCTCATCCTTCTTACTGAAATCCTCGTGATTTAACAACTGTCATTCCTTCAACGTGATTTATTGAATTTATTCGACTTTAAGATAAAAAAAAAGATACAAAGTAAAGTATTGTGCAATGTTAGACCATTAACAATATGCAAATTATTACAAAAAGTTCCATCTCAAGATATCTGCTGTTTTATTTTCGGTTCCTTTATTCCGTCTTCAAAATGCAACGTGGATGCAGTAAAGATTAATGGGAAATTTGAATGATGGGAATTCCATCTTGGAAACATGTTCTGCTGAAATTCAATTAGGATTCAAAGATGTCGTAAGCGCACAAATAAAAAAGTAGAAGGAATCACATTTCGTAATGCGGACCAAGAATTTCAACTGCGCTTCAATTAATAAAATGAATTTTATATTTTTATGCAATTTTTAGTGATGCTTATTAGATCATATCTACGTAACCATTCAAATCATGACGGCCACAAAAATATTTTAAAAAGCAATTCATGGTAACAGCGTTATTCTAAATTGAGCCAAATCAAAACTTTTAGATTGAAAAAGCAACAACGGAAAAAATCATAAAAAAATGTATTTTATCAACCAAAGTTTTTGGTACCCGGACATTTTGCCGAAAGGACATTTTGCCGAAAGACATTTTGCTGAATAGACATTTTGTCGAAACTCATTTTTGTGTTACATGTATCGATCTTCTCCACAATGTGTTTTAGTCTATCGTTCATAACCTTAGTCCTTTCGGCAATTTGTCCATTCGGAAAAATGTCTTTCGGCAAAATGTCCGCGCACGAAGTTTTTAAGACTAAATGGGAAATCATATTAAGTTCAGTTTAGAGTAAGGCAGTAAGCTACGCTGCAGATGATAAACTTTTCAAAAGACTAAAGAAATACAATAATCAAGCATGAAAAAATCAAACGGCTCATATAGCCTATGCAGAAAGAAACGAGACTTGATAGGCTCAACACTTTGTTGTCTTCGCTTTAGGCTTTGACCACAACGATACGTATTTAAAACAGAAACAAACACTATAGATACGTCACAATTGTCTTTTAAACCAAATTTATTGTGAGGTTTAGCTCCCTCAAAGTTCATCCGGGACATTTAACTTTGTGTCTAGACGTGCAGTTGTTTGACCCAACCTCATCATAGGCTTTTTGGTTGTTGCTCAACAATTGCTCTCCTCAACTCAACAATTAAATTAACGTACCTGGAGTTACACAGGTGAGACATAGACTGAAAATTGATTTATTTTGGTGACTAATCTCAATGCTGCTCACATTTTTATTAAAAAAATAAACCATTTGAATGGTTTTGCTTGCAAAGAATGGCGTAAAACACAACTTACCAGACTGCTTCAAACATCTTGCCCCTAAGAAAGATCAGTTTTGTGACAGCTTAAAAATTAAAAAAGAAGTAGGCTGGTTACCCATCGTAGCTATAACATCATTTACACAGCAAAATGACGATGCCTTTGTCAAAATTTCCTGATTAAACCTTTCTCTTTCTCTTACTTAAACCTATCTCCTTTTGAAAAAAAAATATCTTCGATAAAAATGTACTGTAGCCTATCTACTCACTGTTTGCAATAACAAAACAAAGCTTTTGAGAAATGTCACTCTACAGATCATATGAAGACCTGAGTTGAAGAACTACTTACGTAGTCCAGTCCAGTAGAAGTCCAAAATAAGACTTTTCAGGTGAAGGAGGCTAAAGTCTTTTCAACGATGTTTCGTTTATTTCTATGCAAACACCAACGCGCGTGTTATAGCGAAATTAAGCCGCTTTTTAAATCAATTTCAGCGCCGGGACATACATCGATCATCATACAACATGTTTTAGACGATAACTAAATTTCCACAAAATGAAACTTAAGGGGCCTAGTTCTACAACCCAGGTTTTCATTGAGGCCCCTGATCTGTCCACTCTCATTATCATTTCAACTTTCAGAGGGAGATAATAAAAATACATCCGCTGATGTTCACTGTAAAGAACAGAGCAAACGCTTTTATTTGTAAAAGCGTTTGTCATTATTGCATAATAACAGACCTTATGAATAATTTAACTGATGGATTAGTAGCTAACTCTTATGCTAGTATTATGTTCCTATACGTTGAAACAATGCTCAAACCCAGGTTGCAAATGAAACATTTTTTATCAAAGATATTAACACTTTTACGTTTAAGTTGATTACCGTATCGGTTATTAAAAAAAATGTAAAAAAACTTAAATTTATGTGGATCACATGTAATTGGTTTTATGCATGAGACTCAGCAACACTCTATAGTTCATAAAGTCGCACAGTAAAGACAATATTTTCTTAGGTGAACAGTTTCCTGAGTCTGTAGTTTTTAAAAAAACAATTCGGGGAAATGAACTGAGTGTTTTGCAGACAAAGTCCGTTATTATGGGTAGACCAAGCCGCCTACAAATTAAAGTGTGCTACCACTTTAACAATTTGGTTACAAATACTGCAGTTTAAATGCTGGAACAAAATTAATACTCGAAATACAGCGTGATAAGAACCAACATAAATGAATTGGTGATTTAGGTCTGCCATGAATTGATGATATCATCACGCAACAATTCAACTTATCGGTCATGAATTGATGAATCATATGAATACACAAGTTTCCGGCCAAAGTAATAAAGCGAAACAATAGGTCACCTAAGCATAACCTCCACAACTGTCAAAACATTTGATTAATTCAAAGCACACTTTGAGCATTTGCCGTACTTTCAAAAATGTGTGATTGAAAATGTTGTGTGGTTTTGCGGATTCTGAATACTACACTGCCTTCACACAAGACTTTGAAACTCCGACAAAATTTTCTTTGCACGTAATCAGGTTAGTATTGTTAATAAATAACCTATTTTGAGTTTTTCCTTACTTTCTATCATCATTCTCAACCGGGAACAAATTCCATTTAGGAAAACATAAATTGCATGTAAATGTAGGCTAAAGGAAACCGATGGCAAGACTAAGTGTATGACATATGCTCAATTTTGGATCCTTTGTTTTTTGGAAGGTTTAAACCTTCGTCAAGGGGAAATTTAAAGTAAAAGAGTTGAGCACCTGTAATCGATGATTTAAGAGATTCAAAGTTTACATGGCAATGGAGAGTTTTTAAAAACCTTTCCATCCACCACTAGTTGAGAGCATAGAGCAGGACCTAAAGGATGATAAGAAAATTGACATCAATTGTACGACCCCCGCTAGCAAATTAATCCTCTGAAATAGAACTAATTTACTCGCTGGGACGTCTTGGATAGTTTGCAATGCCATTTTTAAGGAGTTTATTTGTGGTAGGCCTACAGAGCTTTACTATGGCGAGGAGACGGTTTTTCACAGCTAAAAGTAGCAGTACTTTTCGTCTGACTCTTTTCAGGAGCGGGATATCAGAGCAAACGTGGAGAGGCATACAGTAGATAAAAGGAAATTAGAAAGTAAATTTACGCTGATCGACGTAGAATAATTTCAAAGTAACAGATGTATTTTAAGGCATAGACCAATTCTTTTTTGACTTTCCAGAGTTATGTCACCAATTAGGATTCTTAAAAATTATCATTTTAAAGCACAGTTAAAGTAAATTTAGCCAAGAGTTTGAAATCAAAATGGCATTGGCTTCCAGCCATATTGTTGAAATAGAATGAACGTGTTGATAGTTAGCCAACTGGTAAGGCTGGCTTGGCCAACTGGTAACAAACAAAGATAAACAAACAAACAAACTTTTATTTGTGTCTGACAAAGTTGTTCATATCCAAAACAACGACATATAGCACTCTTGCGCCATCTAGCAGATACTTTTACGTTTAAAGAACTTTAAAATATAATAATTTTCGTCATAGCACATGACTTGGGAACTGTGTTCCGAAAGCTAGTGCAATTCGCTATTAGGTCTACCACAGCGAGCTCGCAGCATTAGACTAAAACAGGTCTTTAATATCTACATTGTTAAGTAAGCAATGACAATAGTGCTAAAAGAGAAACTCATTCTATTGCAGAACTTTTACAATCATTGCAGAAATAGAAAAATCTCGTGGCGTAAAAAATGGATCCTGAAGTAAAAAGCATAGCCTTTCTTATCGTCAATGCGACCCATTATTTCACTGTAGCCTATCCATTGCGAATTAATTTACATTTGAATCCGCCCTAATAATTCTATTGGTTAGCGCGTGGAAGAACCTTCAAGATCAAGCGGCGCTGGTTCGACTCTCAGGGTGTACGCTTGAGAAACGCACGTTAAGAACTGCTCTCCATTCAGCGGCATATGACGGGTGAAAAAATTCTACGCAACAATATTTCAACCATCGGACACTTCGCTCTGCCAACCTCGGTAATTGGCTCTCCACAGTCTACGAAACTACCAGGAATAACCTATCAAGTCTTATCAGTCCGAGGATAGATTCAAAACCACATCAATCATCTGTTGGCTTCATTTTATTGAATCCTGATTTGGTCAGAAACCAACCGACAACCGTAACGTAGGCTACAATGCATTGTTTTTTATTTACTCTGTTGTTTATATGTGGCGCTATTGAAACAAAATAAATTGCCTTGAAACGCATCCGCAAGGTGCGACCATTTTGCAGGCTTACTGGCAGCCAAACTGCTTCCATTTTTTATTTCCCATTGCATCAGTTGGTTAATTCTTTTCTAAATTCAGCAACTGCCCCGTCCCACTATGAGCAAGCCAAACAGGACTTGATGCGTCCATCCCATGGGCTGCAGCACAAACGGGTTTGGCTTGCAAACAATTCACACGGCAAAAGTTCCTTCAGCTCAATCTCATCTGTTATGGATTATTACACGTAATATCAATTTTACCTTTCAGGGTACCACCCTTAAAACGTGCTACATTTTAGAACAGTAATACTGTCAAAACTCTGTTCCGATACAAGCGAATTATACTGTATCATGGGCGATTGAGTTAGATCACCGTGCGGTTGTTTCGGTTTGACGTCTGCATGTTTTCGCGGCTGGTAGAGCGTGGGCCGTCTTGCAGCGAAGCAAAGTTACTTCTAGTGCTTAATTTTTTTTTAAATTTGTCAGCACTTCTAAAACAGCATTTTTAGGAGTTGCCTCTAGTGTAGTCTCAACGGACAAAACTTGTATCAAGTAACGGGACTTTGAAGCTATACTGTGATAATCTTGATTGCTATCATTCACAGCTCTAAGTTGCTACAACTTCTTCTGTGTGGCACCAGTATTTGTACCAACTAGCTATAGCCCTGTCTTGCTAATGCAGCAAAGAAGCCTCAGCTAGACATCAATAGATTTGCATTTTATTTGCGCTAAAAAAAGAAGCCGAGAATCTTTCCTCCCGTGTGTTTCCTTCTCGCCTCCTCGTGGTCCATGATCCCACAGCTTGTAGTCAATACGATATAACTGGAACAAAACCAAAAATAGAGTGAAACTGTTCACCAGGCATTTGATAAATAAAGTGACTTGCGTTCTCCTGGTGACTACAGGCTAATAGGTTACCTCCTGATGTTAAGGATGATGCCTAGCTTTTATTACCGACGTTTCGTCAGTCATCACGACTGACTTCATCAAGGAGGTTGAAACAGATAAACACAACCTGTTTACTAACAAATGGCACAACAAAAACATACTGACGAAATGAATAGTGGCAAAAATTAGAGTTAAAATTTTTTATATAAAGTACGGGAGCAAGAATCAGAGTTAAAAAATTTAACTTTCTTAAATTTTGTTTGACACTCAGCGTGAAAAGCACGCAACAAGGTGATCTTGACGAGAAATGATACAGCACTTTAAAACGGCCGAGGGATCTATGTCACCTACACCAACGCTTTATAACTTCAGCTTCAACTACGACTTAGTGATACTTGCAGTGAACGCATCATAGCAACATTGCTTGATCAGTTTGAAATGTTATCTTTCAAATAAGATCAGAGAGATTCCCGTTTCTATCATCACCTCAAGCAAGAGTGCATACGATGTGCTTCTAATCAGTTGATGGTAATAGATCTATGTGAAGGCGATTGCGGCACTTGGGGGTGAATCCGGCCACCCTCGGTAACGGGGACATCACCGGATTAATACTGGACTACTACTACTACTACTAACATGTCCCACCAAACCGAGATAGTAGAATCTTTGCAACTTATTTTTCCGTCAAGACTGCAGATACAATTTCACATAGCAATGATAGCATACATATAAGTTGATTGCCAACTTATTTTTAAATGTGACTAAAAAATTAAGATCTCACCCAAATTGTCTGGAAGGTAAAAGATTGTTCGACCACTTCTCCATATCTCTAATAGCGACATCAAATCGTGGGGATATAACTCCACATTTGTTTAAGCGTCCATTCAACTCAACAACGATCTTTCCAGACCGATGATCATCCACAATTTCAAATTCATTGATGTAACCTGAAAGCAAAAATATACTGTGTTTATCAACTGAATGCATAGCATTTCCATACACAGGACACAAAACAATTTGTAACCAATGCATTGATCAGAAAGCCTGGAGTATCTTTCACATTGTTCAGAGAGATTCCCGTTGCTTGTTCAGCATCACTTCAATGCATCAATCATCAACAAACTTTATTGCATTCAGCCAGGAATTATGAACATTGTACCTATGACATCATAATAAGTTAATGATTTGGTGATAAAATGGAAAAAGGCGCGAGAGATTTGGTTCGAAAAGAACTATGTCAGAGATAAGCGAACTCTGTGTCTGTTTCACTGATTCATGTAGCCCATAAAAATATCAAAAGATGGTGCAGCAACCAATCAAAAGAACCACAGACAGCCACAACTAAGAGATTTTCAGTTAGTCAGACTTGCTTGCCAGCTTTTGACAAATGTTTTCTAGTTTTTTACAACTAACAGACAATATCATGCTATTCGAAAGAACTGACTAACTAGACACACAGTCACACACTAAACTGAATTTGTCTTTTAAAAAGCAACATTTCTAGAACTATGACATGAGTAAATCTGCCCTTCACAACAGAAACATTTAACAGTGACAGCACATTTATTAAATTAGCAAACATATCAAAAACAAACTTCAAAAACCATATAACAAGTGGTTCCCAAACTGTGGTACACAAACATACCATACATAGCTATATCCCACATGCACTATAAACTTGGCAGCACTACATTACACTAAAAATATAAATGATAAAATCCTATTTTTTAGAAATTAATATTAACTGGCACAGCAACCAAAACTACTTGCAAACAGAAAAATCTAGTTCATACAAACAGTTATTTCATCAAGCTAGCGAATAACCACAGTAAATGAAACTGACTGACCCAGAACAAATCAGTTTTGCAGTAAATGTCACATGAAATTTAGTTTGGCAAACATGGCCATATTTCTTTTTGGGCAAAGACTATAGTGAAACAGGCCAATTCGCAGCGGTAATTCGCAAACTTTCTAATTATCGGAAATCTGTGCGCAATTTCAGCGCATGGTTTGCTACTACAAATGCCAACCTTCTATAGGTAAAACAACATGCAAACATTGTTTAAGCAGGGGTCCCACTCAAAAGTTTCCTATTTTTTTTATGATTTTATGCCAAAAAAGTCAAAAATTTTATGATTTTTTATGAATTTTTTTGGTTATTTTATGATTTTTTTATGATTTTTCATCAAAATTTTATGCTTTTTTTATGATTTTACATCAGAGCTCGATGTTTTGTTATATTAAATTTTTTAAAGTATTTCTTTTTACAATTTAAGGATAAAAAGCGATTACGGAAAAACAATCAATGCAAGTCATCACGTCAAACCCAACATAGGCTACAGCTTTTGAGTGGAAGTACAAAACATATAATAATATACTGTAAGCTTGTTATTCTTTACATTATTTCAATATGGTTAAATTGTTTAGCTCAGTTCAGAGCAAGCTGCACTTTAAAAATCAAATCAACGCAACAACAGACTTGCGAAGACATTGGGAATAACCAGTAGGCTACTTCTAGGTTCTGCAGAAATCTAACTTATCATAATTCCTTTGGAACAGACCTGTTAATCAGTATTTGCTGTGGCTTGATCTTTCTAGCATGGCTCATGTAAACCAACTTTTTAGTAACATTACCGGTACTCAAATGGTCAAACTGAATGTCCAGATCACCCTGCTTTGCTGAGTGCCGTAAATCAGTTATTATATTATTATACTCTTACTACAACCAGCCTAAAAAATAAAGAAAATGAATATGTAATGTGTGAAGAAAGTGAAATATGTGATGCAATAGTGCTTTACAATAAACGAAACAACTGTTCAGGAAGCTGCAATACCATAGTGTAGAACATGGCTAGTTGGCTACTATGTCACTTAATTAAATGCAAGAACAGTAGAATACCTAGTTTCAAATAGCTACAGACCTATATTTTAACACTAATAGGGGCTTTTCTAAAATACGAGTGGCCACTATATATGGTTAATGCAACCCAAAGCTGATCTAGTCCTATTTCAGATCTCGAACCGAGTCATGACCTTACTTTAAATAAGTTCAGGCTTAACTCTAAACTTAAAATAAACCTCCATAGGTATCATAACCAATGATCCTTACTCGACTAGTGGCCAAAGTGACCCTATGAAAAACTATAGCGGCCATTCATAGTATAGTGCAGCCTCTTCACAACACTGAATTGAAAAATGATAGGATAATGATGATAAAATTTCTGATAGGATGATGATGATAAAATTTCTGATTCTGAAGTACAAAAAACCTAATAAGCCATACTAGATCAAGAAAATGCAAACAAAAACTAAGAGAGATACCGATTGCAAGTCAGCATAATTTAGGCTACTTCACACTCACAGCAAGGCAGTTGAAACACGAACAAAATAGAAATAAAAGAAATAAGACTGAAAATGGCGTTCGTTCAATTTCAAAGTCAACTTAACTTGTTGAGACAAAGTTAATTGGTAAAGAATTCCCTTTTACGATCTTTTCTTTTTAATTTCAGTTTGGAGCCTAAAGCATTAGCAAGCACTTTCTCACATTTTCTTTTACGATTACGGCGATGTCAATTCTTGCTTCAGCTGCTTGAAAAACTTTTCGATCCAACGCTTTGTTTGACAATGCCTCCTGAAGCTTTGCATGCCCATCTCCAATAATTTCATTAGCAGCTTTAATGCTTGCTTCAGTTTTTTTTAATTTCATCTTCAATTTTTTTGATTTCCTTTTGTTTTTCTGCCATATTGTTGGCTTCAACAGTAGCCTGAGCACTTTCTTTCTCTTTTCTCAATTTTTCTTCCAGAGCTCTTTCCTGCTCAAGGTCAGCCATATACTTTGTATGAGCACCCTTTTAGTTCTGAAACTAGTGTTCTGTTAATGGGAAAGTTTACCACATCATCATACCGATTTAGTTCACCTTTCACCATTCTCAGTGCAACAATTGTGATTTCTTTAAGAGAACTTCTATGTGAATCAATCAAATATTTATTAATGGAGAAACTTCTTTCAGGACTGGCATTACCATGACTTAATGTTAGAACATATTTTGCAAGACAAAATAGTTGCGGATATTTTTTTATCCCAGCATCATCTAACAGGCCTCCAATTTTTGTCCAATAATAGTCAATTCTCTTGTAGGAAGACACTTTTGGTAGGGGTGTTACTGTTAAACCATATTTGATTAGTGCTTGAGTCCAGTAGGAAGATTGGGAATTGGTGTAGCTATTTGTTACTTTCAAGATCAGTCTTTTTGTAAAACTCATCTAGAATATCCTTAGATTGATACCATAACCACTGCAGTCTTGCCTTATCATAAAGCTCTTCTCTTAAAACAGATGTACATCAATTGCAGGACACTTTTTAAGGCAATTGGAGACTGTCCAAGTTAGATTGACGATAGAAGTTGTAGCTCCAACATTATTTCATTTTTCTGGGTACAAAAATTGGGTGCAACCTAATTCGTACTCTAAACACTTCGTACCCTCATTTCGTACCCTGAAAAGATCAAGAGAAAAAATTAAAAAAAGCCTAAGTGGCTGATCGCAGTATCGGCAATTTTAAAATTTTCCTCCTGAAAAGATCGAGATTGCATCCCAAAAATTGTGCCTGCTTAAGAACAGATGAATGGAATGACAAATGATGTAAAAGGTAACTTGTAGCAACCACAAAAAAGTTCAGACAGTCAGATTTAAATTTCTTGTCAGCTTCAGTAAGGACTGCAATATCACTGACTAAAATTTTTGCTCGTGTTCCAGCATCAATCAAGTTCAACGGCTTCTGAAGTTCTTTGTGACATCAAGCAAAAGATTTTCTGACTCTGTGGATGATGTTTTTTTGTTGTTGATAAATTTACTAAACAAAGCCGTGATCAGATAGCAGATTGCTGAGTAAAGAATGTGAATCAGTGGCTCTTCACATTGGAATAGGACTAAAAACCGTTCAAAGTCACCAGAAGCAAATGATACAAATGAAATATATTCAATCAAAGGATCTTTTAATGCTTCTGAAATCCTTTTGTATCTCTGGGTGGATGCAATGTTTGACTTGAAGTTTTTTTGCTGAGGCAAAAACTGCAGGAAATAATGTCAGAAGTCCCATTCAAGATTTAAGGACATGTCCGCCATGAATTTCGAGGCCTGAGTAACACATTGCTTGCAAATGGCCTCAATAGTTTCCTTGCCTAACCCTACGCTTTTTCCCAAAACATTGCTGTCAAATTATCCTTTCACCATTCTCCCACAATAACTGCAATGTCTTGAAATCTTGTCAGCGTCTACTTGTCTAGCCTATGTCTAATGACGTTTAAAACATGCAATGAAAGTATCTAGCTACGATCCTTTTCTAATTCCAGCTCCACAGGCAACGCTGGACTTGATTACGCAACCACATGTTATCCTAAATCAGTGCATTCAACAGACGGCGTCACAATCGTTGCACGAATAATTATTCTGTTATCATGGTTGGAACTGTTACACATTACACTATATCAATTTTTTGATTTTTACATGCTCAGTTCTCCATCACAACTAAATTTTATGATTTTTTATGATTGTGTCTAAATTTTATGCTATTTTATGATTTTTACCAAATCAAGCAAAATTTTATGATTTTTTATGATTTTATGCCGAGTGGGACCCCTGTTTAAGCTCAGATTATGTTTCCAGTGTAGCCTAATTAAACATGGCAACTGCGAATTCCACTAATAGTAATACAATACCAATTCGCAGTGCGAATTGTAAATTTCGCAGTTACCACTGCTAAATCGCAAATCAATTCGCATATCAAACCCATCACTTCCATATCTGTGGCAAACTGTCAATTGAAGCGAGCAAGGTAGTGGTTAGGGGTTGGAGGTTAAGGGGTTGGAGGTTAAGGGGTTGGAGGTTAAGGAGTTGGGGGTTAAGGGTTAGGTTAGGTTTTCGATTAACTGTCGTTCCAGGCCGTAGCCAGGGGGGCCTCGCCCCCCTGACAAAATCCCAACATTCAATAGCAACAGCTACAATTATTATCATTTTGCCCATTTAAATTTTTTTGGCCCCTCCTAAAAAAAAGTTGGCCCCCCCTTGCTCTGCGGTCTGGCTACGGCCCTGTGTCGTTCGATAAATTGTCGTTCGATAAACTGTCGTTCGAATGATATCGTTCAGATGCCTTCAAAGATACGAAATATATCATAACGAAAACCTGAGAACCTGCCCAAAGCTACTTCCATGACTACTTTCCACGAGGATGCAAAAGAATAAATAAATTCTCCACATTCAGAGTATTTATACACCCGTCCCTTTCTTTCCCAGCGTACTGGATTAAAAAGGTCGAGAATTAAGTTCCTAATTATCTTGGGGAAAGACTAGAAAT
This sequence comes from Aplidium turbinatum, assembly GCF_918807975.1. NCBI lineage: Eukaryota > Metazoa > Chordata > Ascidiacea > Aplousobranchia > Polyclinidae > Aplidium > Aplidium turbinatum. The sequence goes on from NC_137480.1 coordinate 24,998,675, forward strand.
TTTGTATTGTGCTATTTAAAGCTAAATGTTGTACGATCTGTAATTTTACATTGCCAAAAATTTTGCAGCGATAAAAATATGCTAAAATTTGAAAGGTTGATATTGCTGCGCCTGCCTTTTTTGGTTTAATAAAAACTTTAGAATCAAACAAACAAAAAAGTGCTAAATTACCTCAGTTAGGTCTCCTCTGCATAACCAACACAATTTTTCTGAGCAAAATTACCGTACACAATCAAATAAAAACAAAATCGGCCTCCACTGAGCTGTCAAGCTACCTTGGTTATTTTTCTTTTGGAAAATTTTTAAACATGCAATCAAAAAACTATTATGATAGCTAAGACTAGTTTGCCAATAAACTACAAAACTTCTTTTTTTTTATTTATCATAACAAATTACTGTTTAAGACATCAGATCACAGCAAAATTATGCACAAATTGCTCATATGCCAAGACCTGTCAATTCTGTTTATCTGAAATTTCAATAAAACTTAAAACTAGAAAATGTAATTTAAGATGAAGAAATAGCATCACACTCATCACAGGGACAAAAAAATATACAAAAACAGATTTTCTATTATATGTTAACTTACCGTGTTTCATCATTACTGTAAGAAACTTGACGGTAACTTTTGAGCATGGTCGGATGAGAACTTGCCTCTTTCCTCGCTTTTCCGCATTGCATATGCTTTTCAAGGCATCTGCCAGCACACTCATACGCACCATGATGGTGGCGTTTTACCTGCACAAAATACAAGTTTAAGCTGTAAAATGTGTTTATAGAAATCAACTGAATGCCAGTTAATTTTAATACTTTTGATTCATGCACACTAAGTTATAATTACAAGTACAGTTATAATCAATGAAAACCAAATGGCGCTTTTGGGAAACTGAATTAAAATTGAGCTATTTCTCCACAGTATGCCTTGTTGCTCCTCCACCCCTTCAGCAAAGACTTACTGCGTTTCAGAATATATTTTTGTAGTGATTTCGCGAAAATTTGTAACAACAGTACTGATTTATACCGATTTCCAACCATCATTCTTTTAGCTCTCACCGTTATCTCAGAGAATACAAAAAGAAAGAATTGGTTTTGGACACGAGATTCGTTGATAGCTTTCAATAGAAAATAGTTCAACACATTTTAAAAAGGACTTTTACTACAATTCAATTTAATTCAATTCAATTCAATTTATTTTTCTTTGTCAGAATGCAAAAGAAATGATATTGTGAAAAAGAAATACAGTAACAAAACTAACAAAAGGAAAAAGTGGCAAAACCTGAACAATGAAACAACAAGGTCCGATTCGAATTGTAAGCAATTGCATAAAATAAATTCGGTATATTTCAAAAAATGTATGGATACTTACTTGTCATATAATTGATGTTTTGAAGCAAAACAAGCAATTTTTAATTTGTTTGCTCAATAAATAAAAACTATGTTGGTTTTCGAATAAGTTATAGCCTATCACAAAATTGAAACAAAAAGTATACGCCGCATGTTTACGCGTAGAATTTGCGGTGCATACGTACATCTCTGCGCCCTGGTAGTGTCACCAGAATAAGGCAATCGCTATGAGCCTTCGCATCTTCTTCTTTAGATCTTCCTGAAGTTAGTCTAATTCGAAGAGCTTTAAGATATTTTTTGAATCATGTAAATAGAGCAGAAAAACACCAAAAGAACTTTACAACAATTATAAAACGAAATTTTACCATTTATATCAATTGTTAGGCCTACATCAAATATAGTCAGGCCTATTACTCTCTAAAGCATCTACAGCCTGTTTCGCCCTAAAAGCGGGATCATCAGAAGGTCCTTGTTCAAATGGAATCATTCTAGGATTCTATTTGAATAAGGACCTTCTGATGACCCCCCTTTAGACTGATACAGGCTGTAGAGACTTTTAAAAGTAGCTTAAATAGCCTAATAACTATATTTGATCTAATTCGCTCTGCTTGGCTTTTTGCTCGGTATTGGGCACTTTTGTAGCATTTTGTATTTTAGGCGACTGACCTCAACTGGTTGATTTATTTGATACTAAAGCAGCTACGTAGCCTAATGGCTCTTGTGTTGTGTTTGCGAACACCTCCTTTTTTAGTTATTTATTTGTGCGTATGCAAAATCTTACATTTTTGTCATTTCTGTGTTTTCTGACGTTGAATCAATGTAGCAAGAAGTTTACACCGGCAAAGACGACTGGTACCTTTGTGTGCATGACTTTATCATTCGAATCATTTCTCTTCTCTTTTATACTATAGGCTAGCCTAAATGATGTCTGCTGATAGCGAAATTCAGAATGTTACTGTAACATTCGTTAACTAGGCCTAGCCTACATAAGCGTACCGGTTCTGTTGAGAATTATTTTAATTAGTTGCAGGATCGCCCGACAAAAATTTCGGTGTGTGTGTGTAATGTGTATAGCCATTTCATTATTGTTTTTTAATTATTGATTATCCGAGCACATTTTTGATAAAAGGTTTCATAATTCAGTTCTTCTGAAGTAGCCTAATGTCGTTTGGTAGATTTTTTTTATTCTGATTGATCATAAATTTTTTTGGTTTGATCGTGTTTATAACAAAATTTTATGCCCAATTGTTTTGCATTAGTAGCCAAGATCTTTTCTTTTACAGAAAGACCGTGATCAATGATAGAAGATAACGATAGGAGGGTCGCCAGCATTTTCATGCATCTACCAAGACTACCATAAACTGGGTGGTATCCTTTGTACATTAAAAATAAGCAACTTCTCGTCTATGGGTGTGAGTTCACGGGCGCAACAAGGAAGTCGTTTTCAACACAACATCAATAAAGGAAAATAAGATAAGGCTAAAATTTGGGAAGATTGGACAGGCCTATCAGCTCGGAAAAACCTGGAACATCACACAACTCAGGTGAAAGAGAAATTGAAAAAAGAAAACTAATCGGGAAAAAATGATGGTTTGCGAAAATGAGAGAACTTGTATACCTGGGACTGGTATATAAGTCCCTTCCCCCACCCTCCTTGGTAACTCATGACAAAGACAGGACTCAATGGACATGGCTCTTTCGCCTTAGTTGTGTGATATTCTAGGCGTTACCTATCAGCTCATTCGCGAATGTAACCTAATACGCTTTCAAGTCACCGCTGCCTTTGCTGAAGATAATCGATTAGAAACCGAATACCGTCTTCAGTTACACCTGACAACGGAAAGTAACAAAATGTTGCAGTGGAAAAATAGCTATTCAAAATGAAAACGTTGAGATGAAAAGAGACATAAGCATAAGGAGTCTAAACATTACTACATAATTTAGGTAGCTACGGAAAAAGCAAAATATTTAATAAATTTGCTAGAGCTGGCGTGTTTTGTCATTTTAATGTTTTGATTTATGATTTACCGTATTTGAAAAGTTAGCATGCGGTAGGCCTATTGTTTTTTTTGAGAATGTTTAGGATATATTTATTTTATGAGTTCAAGCTTGAGTTTAGATATCCGATTTTGACTTAGGTTTAAAACTGTAACACTGCTTGGGAATACTAGACTCGCACCAATGACTTTATTTTCTCCATGGACTATGTATAGGCTAGGCTAGTTTCATCACCAGTCCACGAAAACCTGTTAAGTGTTCGTGATTTGAAGTTTTTCTGTAATAAAAAACATGATTGAAATAGAAGATGATGATCTGTTGCATCAAGATTTTCAAGAATACAATCGTCCTGAAAGTGGCCTAAGCAGGTAGGCTGTAAATATTTATCTTTTCTTTGGGATAGTTTTGTAACATGTACCATGTTTTAAGCAACAAATTTATATTTTAACATTTAACCGAAACTTATCAGAATTGCAAAATGCATTTCAACGCTGCAAATTCAAAACCTAAGCTCTGTTTCCACGAAACTTAGGTCACGCTTCCTGTTTAACCAATATCACACAGAATTTAGCTCAACACATCTGTAATTCTAAAGCGACACAACTATGTAACTGTTTTTGCTTTCATAACTCTCACGATTGTATTGATAAAAAGGCGTTACCGGTATAGCCTATTATGATCAGGCCCGGATTAAGGTCAAATGGGGCCCCTGTGCTAATGAATTTTATGGGGGCCCTTGCCAGCTTGCGTGGAGCGTAATGGAAGTAAGCTGGTTTCGCTTGCAGAGGAAACCGAGCCTTGCTTAGGTAAGTTAGATAACTTTGAAATAGCACGTGATCGATGATTAAATAAGCATGTGCAAATTAAGTCAACAATGTTTACGTTATAATGGATGCAAAATCACACACATTAAATCAACGAAACCGTGCAAGGAAAAACATTGTAGAAAAAGAGACCACTGTTAGTACCGTACTGCACACTACCTTGCAAATTGCAATGAAAGGTTATTCTGAATTTCTATTCTAAACTGCTCTTTGATTCACTACTGACTACCAACAGGATTTAGAAAACTAACACGAAATTCAGTCGAACGACTTTTTTCTGGCTTTCTTTGCTGCAAAGTCTGTAAGGATAGCATCAAAAGTGAGAAGTCGCAGTTTATCACACTCTACGCTGAGAAGGCTCAGATTAGCCTACCGCTCTTGTGTCATTGTAGACCAAAGTACGTTTTTAAAACTTGTTTTATTTCCATAAGCCATTTTAAGATACAGGTAGAAATTCAAAAGTTCGTCAACAAGACAGAGATCAACATCAGTAGGAAATTCTTTCGCTAAAAGTGGGGCCCTCTGTCTGCGGGGCCCATGTGCTTTAGCACACCCTAGCACAATGGTTAATCCAGGCCTGATTATGATATAGGCTAGGCGGGGAATTGAAAAATGCAAACACTCAGAGAAACAGAACAGACTGCACAACTCTCAGAAATAGACTAGCAAAGCGAACGGACTGAAAGCCAAAACAGAGAATGTTAAATTCACGACTGGAGAATGTCGCTCTTCTGACACCGGTCGCAATAAATTATATTGGTTATAGAGATATTTTTCAATTCCAGTAGGCTATAGCAAATTTGTAACGTTGATTGATAATAAAAAATGTTTACGGCCATTTAATTTGTTTGCTTTTTTGTAGGTAGCCAATAAATCATACCCCTAGACTAGACAAAAGCCTAAATTATCCTTTTAATATATTCTTTTTTAAATTTTACTTTTATAAACAAAAAAAATATAACAATTAAACAAATCCCTACAAACAAGCCAGAATTTATGTGAGCTACGGTACATTGCAAAATTTGTGATTTTTAATTTTTCCATAGCCTACAGACAAATCAGGCTTCGAAAATTGTCGTCTTAGCATGTGTCTTTTACAAAATTATGAAATCTATAAACAGAAATAGCCTTTCTTCAAAACAGTTGAAATTCGCAATATAATAAATATACAGCTGCTTGATGGGAGAGTTGTCCAGTATTGACAGACCAACTGTCCTTAGTGTAGCTCTGTATGAAGGTGCAGCAGTGGCCGAGTGGTTAGCACGTTGGGCTCGCAGTCGAGAGCCTGCATGTTCGACTCCAGCCACCCGCACTTGATGTTGTTTCTCTGGGCAAGAAACTTTACGATAATTGCCTCTACCCAGTGATCGGTTTCGAGTAATGGGTAGTACCAAATTTAAGTCATAAGTAGACTAGACAACCGAAAACAGACATTGCAGTCGGCTGCAGCGTTGGTCAGGTGTACGTAGGAAGGCGTACACCGATGCATAGCGCTCAAGTCCGCTTTCCCGCAATGCAGGATAAAGATACAAAAACAAACAAACAAATACTTGAAGTTGGACCATTGCTTTTTCTGATTGAAATTTTTTTGAGGAATTTTTACAAAAGTTTATGAACGATTACTTACACAACAATATTTTGTTTTTTGGGACACATTTAACCCCCCTTAAAACAAAATAATTGAAACAAATAAATTGACTGTTTTGTAACATTTAATTCGACTCCTTTTCATTCAATTTGTATAGCCTCATCTAGTGGAAAAAATAATATGTCATGGCAACAATGCCCAAAAGAATACACAGAACTTCAACAACCTCGGTACTTCTGGCATACTAAATCATTTGAAGTTTTATTAAGGTACCGTAGCTAAAGAAAGATTTCAATGTAATTCCCTTTTGCCATTTTTAGAAAATCAGTGAATTTTATTCCAATTTCTTTTGATATATTTATTTTTGCATGCATTTTTTACTTTTTGGTATCAAGTGTTTTTAGTTAAAGTTGAAGCTTTTCTCAACAGCTGAAGGTAAGTTTAATTTTTTTATAAATTTACATGGGAGACACCTTTTTTGTCAGTACGGTAGCTTGTGTATTTTTTATGTTTAAATCGCAAAATACTCGATTTTGATGCAATTCAAGGAAGCAATTTTACTAACTTTTTGGTTGGTTGGTTTGTTTTGCATCTTCTTCCTTGGACCGTTAAAACCTTGATGGGTTATTCGTGGTAGTTTCGCATACTTGTAGAAGCTTTGGATGCAGAATCGGTTACCAAAATTGATACAGTGAAGTTTCCAATGTTTGGTATTGGTGGACAACTATTCCATCCATCCATTATATGCTGCATGGAGAGCAGTCCTGAAATGCGTTGCTAAGCAGAACCTCGAGAGCCAAACCAGCACCGCATGATCTTGAGTCGGGTGCGTAACCACTGAGCTATCAGGGCAGACAAATTGGAGTCCTTATTTTCAACAGTTTGTAAGAGCTTACCTAGGAACAAATAGCTCGCCCCGATAGCTCAGCTGGTTAGAACATGACTTCTAGAACAAAGAAGCTTCAAGATCAAGCGGCGCTGACTCTTGGGTGGACTCTTGGGGTGTGCTTGAGCAACGCATGTTAAGGACTGCTTTTCATTCAGCATCATCTAATAGATGGAATAGTTCTCCGACAACAATACGTCAACAATCGGAAACTTCATTCTTGGTGGCCGGGCCTGCGTCAATGATTCAAAGCCTCCATAAGCATTTGAAACTGCCAGAATTAAGCTCTGCAAGAAGCTTTCTTAGTCCAAAGATAATGATTCAATCAAGTAAAAAATAGGCTGTGGCTATATTTACCCTATATAGTGTAATAATAGCATCTATAGCGTTGCCAGATAAGGAATTCTGCCCTAATTTGAGAAACGTTTAAAGCTGTTGAAAACAAAAACTTGTATTTTGGAAAAAATTTTTAGTTCTGGGCTATTTAAAGTTTAAAGCTGTTGAAAACAAAAACTTGTGTTTTTTTGAGAATTTTTTTAGTCCTGGGCAAAGATCAAAACCCTAACGTTATTTCTAACACTAACCCTTGCCTTAACCTTTCCTAACTCTGGCAACACCTGATTGTAACCATAGCAACAAGTGTGTAAAAATAGCCACTTTGCAAAAACTAAGGGTGCTGAAAGAACAGATTATGAAAAATTGCATTGCTGATTTGCAAGATTCTATATGATATGTGAGAATGTTCATTTATTGATAAATGTGGTTTACTTTGTAAACTTACAATGGATTTGTGCTTTTGACTTTTTACGCATTGCAAGTTAATTGCTAAGTTATGATTTTTGGTTTGTGTAAAAAAAGATAGAAATTAAAATCCAAATAACAATATTCCTGAATTTTAAACAAGGAAAATTATTACGTACTGTTATTAACAATAGTATATGCAGTCCAAATCATATTAATGAATTAGCAGCTGGTAGGCCTATACAAGTCTTTGCTCTGGTCATAAATGCTATAACTTCATAGATTAGAATCGACAAAGAAACATAGAGTGAAGTGTGCAAATACCATTCAACCAAACAAAAACTGTTCAAGAAAATGAAGTATGTTCTGACAGGTGTCAAACCCACAACAATGCTTGATATGACTTTGAATAACAGAAACTGTTTTAATATGGCTTCCCTGCTTTACTTTTTTTTTTTCTCATCCTAAACCCTACCTTTCAGGGTTTAGGTTTAAAAATTAGCACAGATAAAGTTGTGAAGTTGCCTTATTCACACACTTCACCCGGTATTTTTTTGGTCAATCTTAACCTATGATGTCATAGTATTTTAATCCAGGATGGAGACTTTTACACCAGCTCAGTGACTTAATTGTATCTTGTATATGTGGTAAGGCGGTAGAATGGCACAGCGGATCACTTGCTTTCCAATTAAGCAATCACTCAGTGTGTTATAAATTGGGTGGGCATAATTGCTGAAGGAAAGGCGGCCGAGAGAAAGAAACTAGCCACTCTACTCTCGTTGCTGCCAAGGCTTAGTGTATATACTCGAGTATATGATTATACGTCAACCCATAGACGCCAAGTTTTCAAAATAGCTGGGCGGGCGAACACATACTGTAACAGACGCAACTGTGATGATTGAGACAACAAAATAGAGCATTTTTGCAGCAGAGTTAATTGATAACGTCGTTTGAGAGAAAATTACTCCTTTGAAGAACAATGCTACAGCTTTTACACCGATTTAACATCTGGTGATGTTAAAACGATGTAAAAGCAGTGGAAATTGCGATCAGACTTATGTCGCAAATGAAGTTCCTCACAGGTTTGCGCAATTTACTTGATTTATAGGCATAGCACTGGGCTACGCGTGGCAGAGTGGAGATAAACAGCGCGGCTGGACACTTTTGCTCGTTTAACGGCAAATCAACGTTGTTTAACGTTGCATGAATGTAACAATGGCAATAATTGACGAAAACTAATCACTTAATTAGTGGGTCTAGTGGGGCCTGGCCTGTCAAATGGCGACAAAACCCTGCAAATAAGGTAAGTAGACTAGCATCAGAAGGTGGCAGATGGTTACAGAAATTTTGGGACTTAAAATAGCATTAAACTTTTTTTTAATTCCTGAAATGTTCGGCGGGCCCGGCCCACCTGGGACTCGGCGCCGGTGCGTCAACCCTTACTTTTTGCTGGAAATCGGTGACATTTTTATTCTAGCGTGGAAAAGTTGACTAGTTTATTCCTGGCACTGCCATTGCTAGACTTTGTAAATAATCATACCGGTATGACTAAACATCCACAAATATCATTAAATTGTGAGATTCAATTTGAGAAACATTGATTTAAAAAAGAGTTACCTAGCCGGATTTATATTTTAGCTCTTGAATGTATCACAACTATGATTATTCTTATTGACGTGTTGTTCACTTTTGTTCAAATGTTACATCATAATAGTGGGCTAATAATGTTAGCAATGTAGGCAAGTGCTTTTTCACCTTCTGAGATGCATCATAATACATCATTCAAACAAATGGTTAAGAATTATTTTCTTAACTCCTACACTGTGTGAAGTTATTTCACTGTAGCTAGTGTGCCAATTTTATAAAGTGTTTCAACCATTGTGACTGCATGAAGAATACTATGACCTCAACATACAATTTTTATTGCAGCATTACAGGTGGAAGCTCCAGCGTAAGCTACACAGAGGAGAAACAAGAAAGCATGGCTACACAAATGCAGCCTCCTCAAATCTACGCCGAGCGAACACTTGCTCTGATAAAGCCAGATGCTATGGAGGATGCTGCGGAAATAGAAGATATTATTTTAAGAAATGGCTTCACGATCACACAGGTAGTGAGTTAAACAGAGGGTGTCATTAGTGTGATAGCATCATGGATAGCACATTTGTATAATGTATATCGACTCCACTAACACTGTGTTTGAAAATTACATTCAATTTAATTGTGATAACACCATGGCAAGATATGGATAGCATGTAGATTGTATAATATTGACTTGACATTGCAATTTAATTAGTTTTTATAGAAATTTTCCGACATGAAGCGAGACAATTTTTTGCAATGCACTGGACACAAAGCCTTTCTTATGCTCGCTGGTTTTGAAAATTATAGTTTGCGATATAGAGACTTTGTGCAGCCTACTCCAAATGCTTTGTGGTTTCCAACAGTTCTGCTGAACTGTATTTGATTAATTGAATCTTGAAAAGCTTTTATCAAACTGTTTTGGTGTTTTGCTATGAACAATAAACTGATGGGGAATTGAAATCATCTGATTAATATTCCGAATCTCGCAGCATGCTGATGCATTTTTGAATTGTCTGATAAGTTTCTATTTTATTTCTAACAGATGTATATATATTTAATTATTTATTTATATGATTTTTTCTTCATGAGTACATTATATAGTAAATTTCTACTGGAGCACTTCCACCATCCTATCCTAAAATTTATCACGTAAACGTATTTGTTTCAGAAACGAAAAGTTCATTTATCACCAGAACAAGCGAGCGACTTTTACATCGAACACTACGGAAAGATGTTCTTTCCTAGTTTGGTGGCTTACATGAGTAGTGCTCCTATCATTGCCTTCGTCCTTGTCAAAGAAAAGGCCATTTCATCGTGGAGGGAGCTGATTGGGCCAACCAACCCATTCAAGGTACATCTGGTGTGTGTAGAAGCCGATAACATGGATGTATCTACCACTGACATTTTTAAGCTGATTGAACATTGAACTAAAAATTGGTTTCTGCCACTTACAAGTGGCGTGACAAATGCATTGTTCCAAAATATACGTCATTGTGGCTAGATTTGTTGATTCATTCAATTCGTTTGCTTCAAGCTATGTGAAGACATTCGCTCAAGGCAAAACCTTATCAAACTAAAAAGAAGTTTACACTGCAATCAAATGATACTTTCCTGCTAGAATGATTTACACAAATGTTTATTTTGATTTACACAAATGTCGTATTCAAAAGACAGTTTAGTTATAGCACAAATTGGAATCCTATTGTTTATTATTTAGTTAATAATCGTTGTTGCTCAACCTCGTCATGTAAACTTGCAGAACAAGTTTCTTTTCCACCAAGAAATATAAGCACACCCGTAGCCCTAATCTACATGTACAGTACAGGCTACAGTATGGGTGAGAGGCCAATTAGATGGGGCAGGCGCTCCGACCATTAGTTTCTTTTTTAACCAATGTACAATTCCGGTTGCTTATAGGCTCGGGAGACCCACCCTGGCTGCTTGAGGGATTCTTACGGCAAAGACCAGACCAGGAACGCTGTGCATGGCAGTGATGGATTCCAATCTGCAGAACGGGAAATTCGATTCCTCTTCCACGACAGTAAGTCACTCCATAGTTTGTACGCATCATTACCGTTTCGTCCTTGTCTCAATTTTACTTTCATGACTTGTGATACTCAGTGGCGTTAGCAGGGGGTCCAGGAAGTACTTTAGGGGCCCGGAACTTTAAAAAACGACCGCGTATTGTTTGGATATAGTCCGTTTTTCATGAAGTATCTTGATTTGGGGCCCGATGATCTCATTGGTACCGGGCCCAGATTATCCCCCAATCGGCCATTCTGATGCACATTGCACAGCATTGAAAGGTGAAGTAGTTGTGGATTGTAAGAAATATCGTGCACCTTTGAAAAGTGGTCAGAGTGTTGCGTTGACTTGTGAATGATGAAATCTCATTCAGGGCAGATCCAGCAAGTAGCCTCAGAACGGGACGATTTTAATAAAACACACGATGTGTAGGTCAACATTAATCCGACCTCGCAAATAGCCTACACCGTAAATAAAGTCACTTTTCTGTGTAACTTATGGACGGGGCGATCCCCCCCCCCCCCAGATCCGCCACTACTCTCATTCGGATAGTGTAAATTTACAGAAATAAGAAATCCAGAGTTTTTATTTTTTGTAGCCCTTTTCTTAAAGTTGTTCCTACCAAACAATCATTGAACCTAAAATAAAAATTATTTTTTGACAATTTTTATTTGGCGTTGTAGCATTCGGTCTGTTCCAAGAATGTTAATTGCATGTTCTAAAGCTTTGTGTAAGTTATGAATTAAACAAACATGTCGACATAAAGCGTTCACAGCCAAACATAAAACTACTATTAATTATCACCACCTAATGCTGTGTGACGTGTATTCCAGACGTGATCGAACCGATCTCTACAGACCAGGCAGTTAAGGACTACCTCTCAAAAGAAATCAACCCAACTTTATTGAAGGGACTGACGGAGTTGTGCAAGAAAAAACCTGGCGATCCAACGGTAAGTGAAAGGATTGTGCTTATGATTTTATTCGGCCAAAATTATTCTGTCTCAATAGAATTGAGTAGGCCTGCGTCAGATAAAGTTGAACGCTTCTGATTAACTAGTTTCATATTTTGATATGAAAATGTTGAGCAAGTTCGTTACTTAGCGCCACGCTGTTTGGAGAATTTCCATTACTAGTGTAAACTGTGATTGGCGTTTCATTCAGACTTTACAACGTAGCCTACTATTTTAACCAACGCGGAGCTTTCAAATGAATTTTTGTCTGATTGTAGGTCACAGCAAGGACCGATTTGTAGTGTTAGATTAGCTTCTATAAATGTAAAGCTTTCCCGTACCGATTGGGCTCAGAGTGGCACCCACTTCGTGATTCTTCAACATGGCAAAACCGCTTCAAAACAGACCGGCCTTCTATCCAGGGCTGTGGAGTCGAACCAAAACCATGCTTTTCCCAACCTTTGCTGTGTTGACGTGCTGAACCGAACAACTCCGAATCCTCGGTTTGCAACTGGCCGCCCCGGGACACGTCAAAATCTCTCCTATGTCACTCTGCGTTTGTTAGCCTGCTCCTCGCAGAATATTCAGTGGAATAGCTGCGGATATCTACTGTAGATGCCTGACCTTGTTTCGAACCAGGGTCGACTATTTTAGAAGCGATCTCTGTAACCACTTAACCACGGCGTGCATTCTACTCATTTAAAATTTGTGCTTTTCAGACTTGGCTTGCTGACTGGCTGATCGACAATAATCCCAACAAACCTCTCGTCATGGGACCGGTCGTCCAAGAAGCATAGTGACGTCACATTGCACTGACTTTCCAATGTTCCACGTATAATTTTGTACAGTCTGTTTTTACAAATATAAATTTTATTTTAACTTGCATGTGGTCATTTTTTTAACTTCCACAAGAATCGCAATGGTTATGTGTCACGTTTATTAAACTTTGCATATACAATATATGGCACCTACTACTACAGTATCATAGCCGATGCGGCCTTTGATGAACTAGATACTCAGTTATAATTTTTTCCAATAGCACCTAATACTGAAATAAAAGGCAAAGATATGTGTTAGTTAGTACAACAAACAAAAAAATTGAGACAAAGTAACCACCGTGTTTTGTTGCAAGCTTCTTGCGTCACCGCATACAGTTACATAAGTGCGTGGTCGGTTGGCTAGGTCATGATTGTTCATAGATATTTAAACGTTCTCTAAACTCAAGAAATGCATCAAACTGCAAATGATTCTGAAAATAGAAATGCTACAATTGCAGTCTGCGGGGTAAAAATCTCTTGACACTGCACTGCATGAAAAACAGTAGTTAGAATCTTTTAACTTCACACTTATCTATATAAGTTGATTAATTGTGGGAATCGTTATCCTCGGACTGAAAAGGCTTCTGAGACAGCGTAATCCTGGAAGTTTCGCCTACTCCTTGAGGCTTTGAATCACTGCCCCAGGTCCCGTCATCGAGATTGGCAAGATTGAAAGTTCTTCCTTGTTGAAGTCTTGTTGTCTGTGAAAAGTTGAAGACAAATCGAATCGAGCGAACACGTGATGAGACGATAGATCGTCTTCGTCACACGACGACAAAACAATAAAAAAATGAACACAATAAAGCTGCACATGATGCAGAAGAACAGCCGGTAATAATATTGTAGGCTGCAAGATATAGATTTTCATTGCTTGTAAATGTAAAAAAATTTACACAAAATACTTTGCATCTCTCCAAATTGGTTTCTACAAGATTAAAAACAAATTGGGCAAACAAGTGAGATATGATTGATGCACAACAAGTTGGAGTGAAAGTTATGTGAAATATTGCATAGGGTAAACTGCAATAAAAATAAACATAACAATTTATATAAAAAAAGGTAATCTAACTATAATATAATGTAAATCTAGACAAGCTGCACTTGATTGATTGGCAATTGAAGAGATACGTAAAAAAAACTGTTGGTCAGAAATAAATGCACGGAGCGACAGCAGTTTATATAATTGAAAGCACAAAGTCAAGTGATGTCTTCATGAGAAAGCGTTTCCTTTCAAGGACTGCCGATGACGCCTTTGAGTCGGGTAACGAACATGCTGAACATGAGGTGGGAGTGGATGGATGTCTGGAATTTATCAAACATGTCAGTCAAGCGTGTGGAAATAGATGGGAATGCTTCCTACACAAATGGCTGACTAGTGATTAGTCAGTGGACACATCAGAACACTGTTTGCCAATCAAGTACGCAGGGCAAGGGCAATTACAGGCACTGTGTGTCGCGGTATCAGTGGCTGCTCAACCTAGTTCTGATGGTCAAGAAGAACTCCCCCTGCATCATACCACATTAACAAACAGTGTGAAAATTTATTAACTTATAGTACCGGTATTGAGTTCTGCATAAAAGTAAACCTGCGATTATATATTAGTTACGTCACCTGGAGTGTAGTGCCATGTTAAATAAATTGACAAAGCGCCAGCAACCATGCTTAAACAAGCCGTACACCAGGCCAGGTAGTATGATGAGCCAAATGATGGGACTCCTTTGAATCTGGAGTCTTCAGGTTCCCATTTCACAGTGAGGGAGTACAGAGTTGCCGTTGATGCGACCATAATTGCTGCAAAAAACGACATAAGAATACTGTGATACAAGCAACAACACGTGCAGAATAAATATAAGCTGTGAAAAATGTAAAAACTGTTCAGCCTGGTAGTGACGCTCATATTCGACGCACGTAGGGGCGTGGGTTCGACACCTTACATATGCAAGACACAATAATAGGCTACATTTTTTAATTTAAAGATTTCTTTGTGTGGTGGAGGTTTTACAAATCTACCTGATAATTGCTTCTGTAAGAAACTCAAGATGGTGCTCAACACTTTCGCATGTTTTGTTACCACCACTAGCGTTGTTAGGGGGTGCTTTGGGACCCGGGCTCATTTTAGGGGCCCGGAAGTTTTCAAAACACCACGTGCCAAATATTTAACATTGCACTGTGGCAATGGAAAGCTATAACTTAAGTCTTGTAAGTATATTTAGATGCAATGCATGTTACTTTTGGTACTAAACTACCATGTTATGCCATATGCAAGCTCATGTACTTTAAAACAAAATGTCGTAAAAACTGTTCAGCCTGGTAGTGACGCTCATATTCGACGCACGTAGGGGCGTGGGTTCGACACCTTACATATGCAAGACACAATAATAGGCTACATTTTTTAATTTAAAGATTTCTTTGTGTGGTGGAGGTTTTACAAATCTACCTGATAATTGCTTCTGTAAGAAACTCAAGATGGTGCTCAACACTTTCGCATGTTTTGTTACCACCACTAGCGTTGTTAGGGGGTGCTTTGGGACCCGGGCTCATTTTAGGGGCCCGGAAGTTTTCAAAACACCACGTGCCAAATATTTAACATTGCACTGTGGCAATGGAAAGCTATAACTTAAGTCTTGTAAGTATATTTAGATGCAATGCATGTTACTTTTGGTACTAAACTACCATGTTATGCCATATGCAAGCTCATGTACTTTAAAACAAATCAATTTTACGGGGCCTGGATTTTTTCAAACATTACTGTACTTTCCAAATGTGTAAACCCGTCATCAAGCCCGCAACCAGGGGGGGGCATTGGGGGCATTTGCCCCCCCCCGAAATTTTTTGAAAAAATTTTCAGCGTTCTATGCAGTATGAAATGTAGCCTACTATGAATAGACGTACGTCGTACACGTATAGCCATACTGTAGAGTGTAGACCATAGACGTAGCCAGGGGGGGGGGGGGGGGGGCGAAAGGGGCCATGCCCCCCCAAATTTTCAAAGCTTGAATTCCGAAGTTGAGCGCTTTGTTGAAATTATAATAAAATTTGTAGAAATTTATAACGTTTTCCAAGACATCTGGCTATGAACACCACAATTAAGGACTTGTTTTAGAGTTTAGACACACAGAAAGACACCAATAAATTTTGCAAATCGTAAATCGCGCAAAATTACTCGATTTACGTTTCTTTTAACTAATTTGTGGAAGCAATTTCAGAATGGCTTACTCTGTTGGGTTTTTGTGTAGCTGAGTTTTTGGTGTTCTCTAATTTTATCCGCAGATTTTGCCCGTTCGTGTGTAAGAGCTACCTTTAATAAGTTAATAGCTGTTTAGTATAGCTTTGGTAGAGAGGTACTTTTTAAAAACCATAGACAGACAATCGATAACAACTTAATAACATTGAATTGCATAATTCAAAATTAATACAGAAATGAAATAGATACATAATTTCGAACGTTTTCGGCAAAACTTTCTGCCCTCTTCAGGAAAATATCTTAATTCATCTAAACAAAACAATTATTCGTGAAATGTTAATAATAAATGACTGAAATTCAATAAAACTGCACTGACCTGCGTACAAGCAACAACTGACGAACAAACACAAAAGGTGGTAGCAATCTGTCATAATTATGCGGGAGTGTGGTCATGAGACGAGATAGTGAGCGGACAACATAACATAAAATAAACGTAAGCTAATACAAATTCAACAAAAAAGATGCCCCTCCAGCGAATAATTGTTTGTTGAGCCTGGGGTTGTGCTGCTTTATTTGGAGTGCCTCATGAATTTTAGTTTCAAACTCCGATTGACAGTTGCGAATTATTTTGAATGAATCTAATGTAAATTTGATGTTGGAACAAATACTGCAGTCATAAATGTGGTCTTTGATTGCACTGTGCTTATTGATGTCTGTTAAATTTAGGTGTTCCGTTGCTCTTGTTACCAAGTGTCTTGTGGACATACCTATGTATGTCATGTTCGTGTCGCACGAACAAGTGAATTTGTAGACAATGTTGGAACGAAGAGACTGCGGAACGGGAGATTTCAGCGAAAAATATCTACTGATTTTAAAGGTTTTGTACAGAGGAACAATGTCGATATCAAATTTACACTTAAAGAGTTTAGATAGTTTTTTAGCATATACGAGAGATTCCTTTCCTAGGAAAGGTATGGATATAGAGTTTTGGAAATTTATGACGTCAGTATTCGGTGAAGATACTGAATTGAAACGTTGTAGAACCTTATCAAAAAACTGCCCGGGATATCCATTCGCACATAACATAGATTTAATTTTGGCGATTTCATTCATGTAGTGGTATTTGTCTGAGCAGATAGAACGAGCACGATTAAGCAAACCTAACACCAACCCAAATTTCCATTTCATAGGACACACTGCGTTGAAATTTAATAATAATCCAGTGTTACTAGGTTTTCGCCAAACCCATGTGTCAAAAGTACTTTCGTTAATCTTTAGTTCAACATCCAAGAATGGTATAGTTTCTCTAGCTTTTTCCACTGTGAATTTTATGTTTTTATGTTGGGAATTTAGCACATTTAGAAAAGTTGAGCACGAATCTTCATCATCAAAAACAGCAAAAATATCATCTACATACCTAAGATAAAGTTTCGGATGGAAATCTTTAGACTCTTCAAGAACTTTTGTTTCAATATGTGCGAGGAAAAAATTAGCAATGGTAGGGCCTAATGGAGACCCCATTGCTACGCCATCGATTTGTTTGTATAAATTATTTTTGTACAAAAACATGCCTTGTGTGGCTAACGTGAGGAGTTTAATGAAAATTTCTTTCTTGATAGGTGGGTGATTAGGTTGGGAATCCGAAAAAATGTAATCAGCAATGATATTTATGGTTTTCAACTAAAGATTAACGAAAGTACTTTTGACACATGGGTTTGGCGAAAACCTAGTAACACTGGATTATTATTAAATTTCAACGCAGTGTGTCCTATGAAATGGAAATTTGGGTTGGTGTTAGGTTTGCTTAATCGTGCTCGTTCTATCTGCTCAGACAAATACCACTACATGAATGAAATCGCCAAAATTAAATCTATGTTATGTGCGAATGGATATCCCGGGCAGTTTTTTGATAAGGTTCTACAACGTTTCAATTCAGTATCTTCACCGAATACTGACGTCATAAATTTCCAAAACTCTATATCCATACCTTTCCTAGGAAAGGAATCTCTCGTATATGCTAAAAAACTATCTAAACTCTTTAAGTGTAAATTTGATATCGACATTGTTCCTCTGTACAAAACCTTTAAAATCAGTAGATATTTTTCGCTGAAATCTCCCGTTCCGCAGTCTCTTCGTTCCAACATTGTCTACAAATTCACTTGTTCGTGCGACACGAACATGACATACATAGGTATGTCCACAAGACACTTGGTAACAAGAGCAACGGAACACCTAAATTTAACAGACATCAATAAGCACAGTGCAATCAAAGACCACATTTATGACTGCAGTATTTGTTCCAACATCAAATTTACATTAGATTCATTCAAAATAATTCGCAACTGTCAATCGGAGTTT
This sequence comes from Aplidium turbinatum, assembly GCF_918807975.1. NCBI lineage: Eukaryota > Metazoa > Chordata > Ascidiacea > Aplousobranchia > Polyclinidae > Aplidium > Aplidium turbinatum. The sequence goes on from NC_137480.1 coordinate 25,016,978, forward strand.
GAAACTAAAATTCATGAGGCACTCCAAATAAAGCAGCACAACCCCAGGCTCAACAAACAATTATTCGCTGGAGGGGCATCTTTTTTGTTGAATTTGTATTAGCTTACGTTTATTTTATGTTATGTTGTCCGCTCACTATCTCGTCTCATGACCACACTCCCGCATAATTATGACAGATTGCTACCACCTTTTGTGTTTGTTCGTCAGTTGTTGCTTGTACGCAGGTCAGTGCAGTTTTATTGAATTTCAGTCATTTATTATTAACATTTCACGAATAATTGTTTTGTTTAGATGAATTAAGATATTTTCCTGAAGAGGGCAGAAAGTTTTGCCGAAAACGTTCGAAATTATGTATCTATTTCATTTCTGTATTAATTTTGAATTATGCAATTCAATGTTATTAAGTTGTTATCGATTGTCTGTCTATAATAGCTGTTTATCTGCTAATAAATTTCATACAAATATTATCCTAAAAGTGTTTCCAGAAAGCGCTATAATCCATTATTTGAGTGTAATTTTGCGAAAAATTTCCGGGGGAGCATGCCCCCGGACCCCCCTAGAATACGCGTGCGTTCGGCACGCTCTCACCCCCACCAGTTTCATTGCTTCCCCTTGCTCAACCCACCAGGATACGCTACTGCACATCAGGTGGCGATGTCTTAAATCAAACACTTTGTCGTTCTCTTCAATTCATCAAATATTTGGCCCCTCCAATTTTTTTTCCTGGCTACGCCACTGGTGTAGACTATCGAAACCGAAAATAGGCTACGCTGGTTGGAAGCCATGCTAACGATTTTGTTTGTGGACATTAACATAAAAATGTCACAATGCATCATTTTAATGTTTGTTCTTTGATAAAAATTAAATGCCCCCCCCGAAAATATTTGCTGGTTGCGGGCCTGCCCGTCATGCCATATGTACGGAATGGCCCGTTTCGGCGAGTCCGATTCGGCGAGTTCCCTATTCGGCGAGAGCCCTTTTCGGCGAGTGCCCTATTCGGCGAGTTTTTGAAATTTTTAAAAGGAAATTATCGGGTATGGTAGCCTAATTGCAATTGCCGTTTTTACATCGTTTTAACGTCGCTAAACGTTGAAATCGTGCAGAAAGGAATAAAAAGAAAATGTTTGAACTATTAAATTAAAATTCGTCATGTCAGTTCAGTTATTTTTATTTTTGACCATCATATCAAAAACAATGCACGTCAACATAGCAAAGGTAGAAGCGACAATTCACGTCAACATAGAAAAGGTGTAGAAAAAGGTAGAAGCGACAAAACGCGAACGTTAAAACGTGCTTGTGACCGAAGTAAGTTATTGAGTTGAAAGAAATTTGGCAAGGTTGCATCACCTTCAGAAAAATTTAAGATATGAAGGAAAAATAAAACAAAGAAAATGTTACAAAAAAAATAATGTTTATGTCTATAAGTTAGTACTTTTGAATAGTTAAAATCATAGGCGCCTAACTATTTTTTTGGCCGTGGGGGGCGAAAGCGTGTTTCATCAGCAGCAACGTAAATTCAGCGAAATGTCACGCAGATGGATGACGTAATTATGTCATCACACTAGGATTGCTTTTATTGCCACACTCGGAGTTATCGCTACGTTCGACTTACCGTTAATTATTATAAACAAAGCTCGACCAAAACACATGCTATGCGTCTGAGTTGGCTAGCGGTTGATGGACTGCGACTCTTTGAGCTAAGCGCAACATAAAGTTTAGCAACGAACTAGATTTATTAGCATGAAACAAGAGACGAAAAGGTTTACTAAAAGGTATACTGTAAATGGAATGAAAATACTAACTTGATCATATGCTTGAAAATATACCTGTTGCAAGCAAAATCATTCATGTTTACATCAATTCAACAGCACGTCACCTTTAATAAATTTAAAAGTTGCTGACATCCGTAAACGGCCCTTGAAAAATAGTTACAGAGAGACGTTTGATTAAGTTTTCGACTTGACATTGCTCCCTTTTCACTACAATATCGCAACTTATGGCTGACCAGCTTTCAAGTTTCAATTCGCTGTAATACGCCCGTTTTCGTGTTGCAGATGAAACAAAAGATGCGCATATTCCCCGCCTTTGATCGGGTTTCTATGGCAACGGTCGTGTGTGCGCCATGCAGTTTGCGCGAGTCCGTTGTTGTGTTGATTATGCCGCTTGTGCGACTGTGGGCAGTGCGGTTTGTACCAGCCCTTGTTACGTTGGTTAGTGGTAACCTCGGGCCGAGACTTTAAGTTCATTTTCACAGCAAGCGATTCACTGCCGCGACAATTCTCTGCAGAGGTTTCGACTTTCGAAAGCGACAGCAAGGCTGTTTGCAAGCGCATTAAGTTAAACGCACGCTGCGTCAACGTAGCAAATTATGTTGTTTTTGGGTGCATTCAACATCTGATGACATTGAATCAACGCAAAATGGTAGATTTTTGCTATGTCACAGGCAGCAAAATCAGTCATTTTTACATTGATTCAACGTCTGCAGACGTTAAATCAACGTAAAAATGACAGATTTTTTTGTCTGGGGTGGGATTGTAGCATCGCTGCTCGTTCTAGTGATTATTTACTGCGAAGCTGTTGCGGTCTGCATTTAAAAATGTTTTCCTGCTGCCGATCGCTAGTTCATCTATTTTTTTATGTATCAATGCCGCATAAAAAGTTGCTCCCACGCGGAAATATGCGTGGGGGCCTGGCCCCCACGGCTTAGGCGCCTATGGTTAAAATGATTAGTTTGGATCAACAAATGTGTGACCTACACTCCTACAGCTTAGATTGAAAGGAAATTATCGGGTAGGCTACCGTAGCCTAGTTATCCAGACTAGCAAACATTTGTTCCAAGAACCCAGTTAGCCTAACAGTTCATTTTTACATTGTAGTAACAGAATGAAAAGGCTAACCAAATGTGTGGCCTATCGTTTTAACGTCGCTAAGCGTTGAAATCGTGTAGAAAAGGGTGCTTTTGCTGACTAGGATACGTTGAAACTGAGAAACATTCACAGAAGCCCTACGATATTTTTAAGATAATGTATTCAGACGTTGAATCAATGTACAAATGAAATGTTATGCTAAATGGGTTCTTGGAACAAATCGTAGGGCTTCTGTGAATGTTTCTCAGTTTCAAAGTATCCTAGTCAGCAAAAGCTCCCTTTTCTACACGATTTCAACGTTTAGCGACGTTAACACGATAGGCCACACATTTGTTTAGCCTTTTCATTCTGTTACTACAATGTAAAAATGAACTGTGTTCTTGGAACAATTTTTTGCTGGTCGGGATAACTAGGCTAAGGTACCCGATAATTTCCTTTCAATCCAAGCTGTAGGCCACACATTTGTTGGTCCAAACTAATCATTTTAACTATTCAAAAGTACTAACTTATAGACATAAACATGATCTATTTTTTTTTTGTAACATTTTCTTTGTTTTATTTTTCCTTCATATCTTAAATTTTTCTGAAAGTGTTGCGACCGTGCCAAATGTCTTTCAACTCAATAACTTACTTCGGTCACAAGCACGTTTTAACGTTCGCGTTTTGTCGCTTCTACCTTTTTCTACACCTTTGCTATGTTGACGTGTATTGTTTTTGATATCATGATCAGAAGGAAAAACAACTGAACTGACATGACGAATTCAAGCACGTTTTAACGTTCGCGTTTTGTCGCTTCTACCTTTGCTATGTTGACGTGTATTGTTTTTCATATGTTGGTCAGAAATAAAAACAACTGAACTGACATGACGAATTTTAATTTAATAGTTCAAACATTTTCTTTTTATTCCTTTCTGCACGATTTCAACGTTTAGCGACGTTAAAACGATGTAAAAACGGCAATTATAATTAGGCTACGGTACCCGATAATTTCCTTTTAAAAATTTCAAAAACTCGCCGAATAGGGCACTCGCCGAAAAGGGCTCTCGCCTAATAGGGAACTCGCCGAATCGGACTAGTCGAATCGGACTCGCCGAATCGGACTCGCCGAATAGTAGCAGACCCCATATGTAAGCCTATACAATTATTCAAATTTAAAAAAATTATATATTGTATTGAATAACTATATACAGTATTCAATCAACTATATTTAGCCAACTATATCGAGAAAAAATAATCCTTTTGTTGAATGTGACCACTACCTTTGCAATGTAAGAAACACTTACCGGTAAAACACTGTAACTAAATTGGTGTCTATATCAATGCTGGGTACAACAGCTAAACACAAAATGTTTTCTTATCTTATCCTAGTAATTTACCTTTATCGGGTGATATTTTTAATGGTCATGATTTGGATATGCATCTAATAATTTGATGCCTGCAGTGGTTGTAGGTTGTACTGGTACTTAGGTTGTACCGGGTGTGAAAAGCAACAAGAGCTGGTGTTTATTTATACCTACGTTTTTAAAATTTGTTTATACCCATGCAATACCCATTTGATAGTTAACGTTGTTTATGAAGCATTTTAAAAAGTTGTGTAAGTGCATTTCAGGTCTCAGTGAAAGTCATGCAAGGTCGTTTAACGAGTTGATTTGCTTTTTAAAGCTGTGGCTGCCCAGATTTTTGCTTGGCCGGCCAGAAATGTTCTCTCAAGAGCTCTCGTCATCATCATTAGCTCTGCTGTGGTACATCGAGCACTTCAGTTTGCAACTGATGCAATCTATTACTAGAACATAGCCAACAAATCCAAACCAACACGACCTTTAGGCATTTACTTACCCAAGCTTAAGCGAAGTGAAATATTTAACACAAGTATCGAAAAAAATTTAAATGAAATTTCAAACCTCCGCCGACAGAGAAGCAGCCAGACACAAGAAAGAGTTGTCTCTTAGACTTGCATTGTGCAATTAGAAACATAGCAAGGCTAGATATGAGAATCAAGACTGATGTGACGAGCAAGATGAAAACCAGCTTTCCTTCAACGGGACGTGAAACTGAAACAAAACATAGGGAGTTGAAACGTAAATATTAGGCTATATTGCCAATCAAAAAAGGAAGTATTTTCTGACGGGTGTCAAACCCATAACCAACCTTGACTTTAAACAACTCGGCAACATGTCTTGTAATGGAATACGAATAGGACTGAACTGATACAAATATATTTTCATGCGAGTCATTTCAGTTCTAGCCAAAAAATCATTTCTATCCGTTACATCAGTTTCAGTTTAGCCTTAATAAATTGACCAGAGGTTCATAAACTGTCGTTTTAAAGTCGTTTCGATTTTCCAAGAGCAATGCACAATACAAATGTAGATACAAACGACCTGTTTTAGCCTGATGTTGCGGGTTCGCTGTGGTAGTAGCGGTTTACACTAGCTTTCAGAACAGAGTATCCCAGTCATTTGTCATGTCACATGACTAGAGAATTGTGTTCCGAAAGTTAGTGTAAACCGCTACTTCTACAATTATTTAACATTTATGAAGTAAACAACGATCGTCGATTATGTTGCTAAAAGTTTTCTCAATCTATTGCAAAACATAACTAAGACCGACAAATAATTTTTGATGGATTAAACTGAGCTTAAAGTAATTCCAACTTACACAAATTAAACTGACATCCTTTCTCGAATGAGCACGTCTGATACAATCCAGACCATTCAAGAAGCAATGAAAGATCTGTTTTCGTGTGGAATAAGACCCATGATGTGAGCGAAGTTGCAATAAAGCCAAGCAAAATTGCCATGCATAGAAGGAAAATTGAAAAGGCTGACAGACACTTCATTTCAATGTAATGCACTCAGTGAATCTTAGAATAGTCAGTTCACATTTACATCCTTTTTGAGGAAACATACTAATTCAACATGATTCAGTGAAAATGCATGGTCTAAAAACAAAATATTATAAAATAACGTACATGATGATATTAAGAGCCTTTGTATAAAAACGTGTTGACCTTGCTGAAAAAAGTACACACCCAAACATGGTTACCAACGTGGCCTGCAACATGTTCTCAACATATTTCACATTAAATAAGCAGACAAAACCAGCGCTGTGGAGTCAGAAAGACTTTGGCATGTCTGGAATCATTAAAAAAAAGCCCAACTTTGACTCGATACAACACGATAAACAATAAAATTTTTAATTAATAATAATTTAAAAAGTTTAGCAACGAAGTTTTGTTTTGGAATAGAATTTTTCTTGGCAATTTTTTGGCAAAATATCATTTCTTGTTTTCCGTAACGAATTCTACAAATTTACCAAAAAATCAAAATGTTTGTTCTTGTTACTTTTTCACTTTATAGCGACAGTTGTAGCAAGTTTAGTTTCCCAAAGTCGGTACTTGCGTATTAATTATTTTTTTATTTATTTATTTTTTATTATTTTTTTATTGCGTATTATTTTTTAATTATTTTTTTTAAATCTGGCAAACCTGAAACCGGAGTTGGCCAGTTGTAAACCGAGGAGTTGGAGTCATACATTTTTCGCCCAACTCCACAGCGCTGAATACAACCAAACAACAACACAACATTAAACATAACACTATATGGAAATATATAAGAATTGCGAACGTTTTTGGCTATTCAGCATATTAGCGCATTGTGAGGCATCTGAAATACTGAGAAAGTTATCTTTTTCTAGATCTCTGCAATGTTTGGCATATATTGTTTTTCGTTGTGATTGCAGAGTTTGGCATATATTGTTTTTCGTACCATATATTGTTTTTCGTACCATGTTTGGCATATATTGTTTTTCGTTGTGATGGTCAGAAATAAAAACAAGCTAAATTGAACAACTGGAAAAAAACACATTAGCCTACATGACAATGTAATCAAAGACATTGAGCAGATACGAGGTACCTCCAGCAAACAACTGTCTATTGAGACGAGGATTGCAGGATTTGATGAGCATAGCTTCATGGATTTTAGTGTCAAATGCAGTAGAATATTTACGTAAGTTGTAATATTAAAGATTTCAAGGGTGGTTTATTGGTAAAGCATGATTGACATTCAAGTATGAGTCTTGAATGGAACTTTTAATGTCAACTTATGGATTAGTTAAATGCAAGTGCTTGTTCACTCGACGCAAACTGTACATATATACATCGGTAATCGGTATGTCTACGTGACATTTGGCCACGACAGTGAAAGAGTTGAGATTAGCAAATCTAAAAGTGCCACTACAGACCATATATATACTACTTAGTACTTATATACCTAACTTCCTAAGGTAATATGAGAAAACATAAAATAAAGTGTTTCCAAAAATCAAAGAAGTGCTATTTCTTTCTCTGCGTTACTTTTCATTGTCACACTTCCAAAATAGCTGATATTGCATATGGATAACACAAGCAACTAACCGAATTGACATAAAGTTGAATGTTAAACATTTAAGATACAGTCCAGCGGAAGTAGTTGCACGTTTTTGGATTATCACAGAATATGGACGAGCTGCACTGAAAAATAATGATTTTGTCCAACAATTGTATACGAAGCATTGCCTTGGCAATGCAACTTAACTATTCTTCAAGGCACAAAAGGCTACTAAAAACACACTGACACTGATACAGGCTGGAAGACATGGAAAAAAAGAAACATCTTTACACATTTTGTACATATGTATAGGTTTGTTTTGCAAAAGCATCAGTATAGAAAAATATAAGACATTAGTCATTATATATTACAGTAGGCCTACATCAGACCTGCACAATAGATATACAGTCAAACAATGTCACAATATATATATTATATATACAGTCAAAGATGGTGTGGCCTGCGGTTGAGTTATGGCGCAGTGATGGGACAAAAGAAGGATAAGATAAAATCAAAATTGGTGGAAACAACAGAACAAACTACTGTTTTTCAGGAGCATTGAGCATAAATGGTCATGCACGACTAGCCATGGTCTTCAAAAATGTAAATGTAGATGAAAACTCAAAATCTGTAGATGTTTCTAAAATAATCCAATCTGCTCAAGTTTGATGACATAAAGTCAATGATAATATCTGAGACAACAAGTTTATCTATTATGAGTAAAATAAATTTATGTCTGTTTATGGTTTAAAAGAGTTACCTCTCTACCCAAATTGTAAAATAAATTTGTCCAGTGTTTCTGAATATTGGCAACAATAGGGTGACTTGGCTACCTTTAAATACCCATTGTCAGTGTTACCAGATGTTTTCAACTAAAATAGTATTTATTCTATTGAAGCAAATTGGAATTGATAGAAAATCAAAACATTCAACAATACAAAACTCTGTAACTGTTAAAATTTTTGAGTAACTGGGAGGCAAAAGTAACCAAGGTTTTGCAGGCAAAATTTACAGACCTGGCAACCCTCAAAAATTGTTAGGCATTGCCGAGCAAAGCCAGACATTTTAAGGGATTGGCAGACATTTCAAAGAGTTGTCACCATAATCTTAACCTTGACCCCAAATTATAACCCTAACTGTAATCCAAAAATTAGTCTAATGGGAACTGACAACCCTGACAATGCCTGAAAATGAGTATCTAGACTAGAGGTACCGGTGACTTGCTTTGTCCATGCCACGATCAATCACACAGTTGACTTATTTGTTTTCACATCGTGCAGAAACTAATAAGGTGGATTTTCCAGGGATAACAACGGTACCGTATGCGATAAATCAAGAATACAACATATCACAACAACATAATTCAAACAATTGGAAAAATATGGACAGTATGCAATAGGCTAGCTACTGATAACAGGTTATGGTGGAGGTTTCAACTCATCTTTTCAAAGCAGTTTGATTCAACGCACTTGATTTAATGTGTTTTATTCTTCATCTTGAAACATCAGAAAGCATTGCAAAAGGTTTCAGCAAAGCATGTTGATCAAAAAGTTGCTTGTTGATAGATGTCAATATGGAACCATGGTGCAACCCAACTTCATCTTCAAGTTATCAACAAGTGACCATTCATTTCTCATAGGATCATATACTTCGACAGTGGGAAGACCTCCATAAATATAAATTTTTCCAGCCATTACACATGCAACATGATTGTATCTTGGCTGGTTTAAGCTTGCCACACAAGACCATGTGTTGGTCTCAGGAGAGTACTTCTCCACGGAGTCCAAATAACTAATGTGACCTTCGCCTCCAATGACATAAATTTCATCTTGATGAACCACTGCAGCAAATTTTGCTCGAGGTACTTTCATTGGAGCTAAAGTAGTCCACACTCGATTTTGTGAATTATAACACTCAAGAGTATCAAGAAAATCTTCAGGCTTATTGCATCCACCGGCCGCAAACAGTAACCCACCAAGTGTAACCAAACCAAACTCAGATCGCTTTTCATTCATGCTTGATATTTCAAACCATTGTTGTTTACTAATGCTAAAATACTCACATGAATTTAACCACATGGTGTCATGTGCCTTTCCACCACAAACATAGATTTTGTTGTTCAATAGAGCACACCCTGCATTACGACGACAGTGAGTCATTGGCATGCAAGGCATCCAGTTAAGGCACGACAAAAGGAAGTTGTTATTCATCATTAAACTGAACATTGATCGGTTGGATTTTGAAACACCTTTTGAATGACCACCAATAATGTACAAAATATTGTTGGCAACAACAGAGCAAGCCCAAGAATGTTTAATTGGTAAATTTAGTAACTTTGTTACATCATGTGTAACAACATCATAACTTGAAACTTCTTTCTCATTTGGCCATCCTCCAAGAATAATTAAATTATGAGAGGTATTTGCCTCATTGTGCACCAAGTTAGCAAGGAGATTCAATAATTGTTTTGAACCAACAACAGACTGTTTTATAACTTTTTCATTAAGTACAACCGTTTTCAAAAATTTCTTTGTCAATTTCTTGAAGTTAATACACCTGAAAATGTCATGTACATTGTTTGGATAATTTGTTTGATGATATTTAGCCCATGCAACTACAGAGTGGTAAACATCTTCTTCTGATATCTTTGTTGGTCTCAATGCAAGAAAAAGTTTAAAATCTTTTAAAGAAAGTTCCTTCAAATCTTCCTGTTGCAAAATGTCATTAAAATTTGTGGAAATAAACAACTCACAAACTGTTGATAACACTTCCAAATTAAAACCTCTTGCAAAACCCCACATTGTCAAACAGTTATCTTTACTGCAAGTTTTCCGAAGATAATTTGAGCATGCAATTTTGAGTTCATTAATTTGTAAAAATTCAGCTGCACTCAAAACGTCGTACATATTTTCTTCATCCAAGAACAACTGACCAGAATACATAAATCCAAGAACAGTCTCCATTGTTTTTGAATCAATACTAAAAGTATTTACTTTAGATTCATAGGTTTCTTTCATCTTTGAGGAGAACAATGTTTTGAAAAAATCTGATGACGATCCGATAACACATTTATGTGCAACAAAAGTCGACTCTGAAGTGTTTATAGTCACATCACAAAATATCTGCTGGCCTTTTCGATCTTGATCAAGCCTTTTTAAAATAACCGAAGCAAACTCTTGAGTAACTTGTGCTTCATGTGACATGTCTGAACGATGCCTGTAATCCTCTCCCATTAGGCTACTCTATATATTTGTGGTCGGCTAAAACTAGTTACCAAAAAAAAATTGTATATCTGAAAACAAAAAAAAATTACAAGCACATAGGTTAACTTAATGGGCAATTTTACAACAAATTAAAATGTTATTTTCCTCCTCAATGACATTGAGAAACCATAACAGAGGTTGAGAGACATTAGCTCTTATTTCTTTAATTAAAACCAAAATGTTTTGTTTTTTTATTGCTTGCGCTAGCCTAACCCATCGTTATCACTATCTGCATACTGCTCTGAAGAGGAACTACCGGTACTCTGCTTCAAAAAATCAGCTAAAGTCAACTTCTCTGGCTGGGACGGATGCAACCTAGTTCGTACCATAAACAGTTCGGACCGTCAGTTCGAATGGTTCAAGGTACGAACTAGGTTGCACCTGGCTGGGACATAAAATACGACATCCAATAAATTCAGTTTAGAATGAAAGTCTTCTATTATCAAAACTGATCCAAGGAAAAGGAGAGAGAAAACTTTAATGTTGTCTCTTGCAAGAATAGCACAGTATAATTATATATATATAAACAACATGAACAAAAATAACACCATAGCAATCTAGATAGCCTACTACGGGTCTGCTACTATTCGGTGAGTCCGATTTGGTGAGTCCGATTCGGTGAGTCTGATTCGGTGAGTTCCTAACCTCTAACCCTAACCCCTAACCCTAAAACGGCAATGATAATTAGGCTACGGTACCCAATAATTAAAAAAAAAATTGAAAAAACCCCCCGTTAAGGGATCGGACTCACCGAAATGGGCCATTCCGGCCTACTACAACAAACAGAAAGTCAAGTCAATTTATTTTGTTTCAACAGCGCCATACCATATATTAACAAACAAGAAAGCAGGGAAAGACTGTGTCAGTCATCAACAGTGAGCAGTCCAGAAGTTATTGCTATTGCAAGGAGGCATGCTGTTTTGAAATTGGTTTGAGAAAACTTGCAAATGGGTAGAATATTATGCAGTTGAAACTTTTTTTGCTTATTTTATAACTAGGCTTCAGAGTAAACTGTAAAACTATGACTGATAAAGTCATTGGCTATGTGGAGAAGTTTAAAGATTTTGCAGACACACTTTTTCAAAACATTTGTTAAAAATTTGGAGCTGGTATTTTATGTAATAGAAGGTTAACAATGTCAACTGTACATTTAAATTTGTCATGTTTTTCATAAGCCTTCTCATTTGCTATACTACTAGCTATAAAACGTTTTGCAGCTTTAGAGTTATCATTTGAGGAATTTAGCAATGCACTGTACTGGTCACCCCACATATTAGCTATGTTGGCACTGCCCGTTTCTCCGCCTACTGTGAGTGATAGGGATGTATGTTGTTTTGTATGCTTGATACACTTCCAGAAATCATTGGTAGGGCATCCAGCCACCATGTTTTTTGCTAACACATTAGCTTTGTGCTTTTCTTTCAGTCTTTTACAATGGCGCAGAGCATGCTTAAATTGTCTTCTTGTAGTGGACATATGCGAGCAAATGGGGCCATGTCTGGGCTTGCCGTTATCCAGCCAAGTCAAGTATGCCTCATGAGCTGTGCTGTGACCACTTCTCACCTCTGTGTTCCAACCGCATACAGAAAACCTTCTGTTGCTGCAAGTAGCCTACTGCGTTGGAATGAGTTATGGGAAGCACTGGCCAGGGCATGAACAATACCATTGTAAAAATGGGTCCACGTCTTTTAGGCGCAGACAGTTAGGCGCCCGTCAAATAGGCGCACACACTGTGGCGTCAGGATATTTAGGTGCTGAGCACTGTGGCACCCGTTCATTTAGGTGCTACTCCTTGTAAAGTCTGCGAATTGTATCAGCTCAGCTTTGGCAAAACCTAGTCAGGGTTTTGACGGGAAACTAAGTTACTCTTCACTCAAGCCTACCAACCACTTGAATATAAGCTAAGGTATACTTTTTTCTGATGTAGTGTAGTTATTATTTGACTTATACAGTATAACTAAAAGTGAACTCAGTCATGTTCGGAAATAACAGCTGACTAACAGCAAATAAATGCCGAACACGCGCATTAAAAAAACATTATTTTTCTGTTCAATGCCGGTTTAAGCAGATACACTCACTGAAGCCATGACATATTTTTCTGTTCAATACAACATTTTGTGTAAAAAGCATTGCCGGATAAAGCAGCTTCACTCACTGAAGCCATGACTAACAACAAATAAATGCACGCGCATTAACAAAACAACATATTTTTCTGTTCAATATAACATATTGTGTGAAAAGCATTGCCCTTCCTGCCAAGCTCATACAATCTGCAGACTTTACTAAGAATAGCACCTAAATGAACGGGTGCCACAGTGCTCCGCACCTAAATATGCAGACGCCACAGTGTGCGCGCCTATTTGACCGGCGCCTAACTGTCAGCGCCTAAAAGACTTGCTCCCGTAAAAATTGTTAATTTCTTCTAAATGTGATGAATTGCAGCACATCGGGCTCTTGCAGCAGATAGCAATGGAGGGCAATGAAATTTGTGAAATTAGCTGTTCAGTTTCATCATAGTATTTGACTAAGTGGAGCTTGGAAACTTTGTCCCAGTTTATCTTTTGATATGGTGAACTAGGGGAACCAATACTTGGGACAAGCCGAGAGAGGTTTTCACATTGTATGGTAATATGCAGGGGACGATGGTCAGATATAAAGTATTCACTCAGAACAGAGATATTGCTGATGGATTTGTGGGCTGATTCAGTACATAAACAATGATCAAGCCAGCTTGTTGTTCCATGTGCATCACTGATGTACGTAAATGTACTCGATGGTAGTGATATCTTGTCAGAGAGGATGAGCTCCTGTTCATCACAATACCCTTGCAAAAGCTTTCCAAATGCATTTGAATTACTGGCATTAAAGTCGCCCATGATAAAAATATTGTTACATTCCAGGCTATCACACAGCACACTTAGCTTACTCATATAGTTTAGGAAGTCATCGGTATTTTCTTCACAACAGTAGTGCAGGTATACATTTATAATGGTCAATGAGGCATCCTTTACAATAAATGTCAATGCAATAATAGACTCATCTTGACTGTATTTAGATGTAGCTATCAAGTTATTATTCCATAAAATTGCGGTACCTCCAAATGGTCTTCCAGCACGTACACCTTGACTGTCATCCATAGGTGAATAGCCAATTGCATGATGGTATTCACTTATGGTTGATAGGAGGTCCAAATTTTGCTTGGACAGCCAGATTTCTTGCAGAATAATTATGTCATATTTATTGCAAAGCTGTTGAATGTCAAATAGTGAACCAACCATTTGGTGTTTAGGTATCCACCTTGATAAAGTCAGTCGTGCTGACTGACGAAACGTCAGAAATACAAAAAGCTAGTTATCATCTTTAACATCAGGAAGTAACCTAGTAAATAGTCACCAGAAGAACGCAAATTACTTTAATTATCAAATGCCTGGTGAACAGTCTCTCTTTGTTTTTTTTTTCACCCTATATGTTTGGTCGAGTCCTGTCTTTGTCATAAGTTACCAAGGGGGGGGGACTTGTATACCAGCTCCAAAAATTTAAATGAGTTATGTTTTCATACTTTGTCGATAAGTACCTTGTTTTTACACAAGATGATAGGAAAGCTAGATTGAATTTAGTCACAAGTTCAAAACCTTTACTTCTACCTCTCACAAAATTAAAAAAAATCACTTGCTTCAGTGTTGCCACTTGCCAGGTTCTCTCTAGTCTATAGTTTCAGAACAAATGCCAGGCCAAAATCTAGTTGACATTGTGCATGCTGCCAGTAGCAAAAAAGTAGTACTGTACAAAATTACGTCAAATATAGTCAGATTTTATTTTATTATTAAAAATTGTAGAGCGAAAATGCAGTTGTACAATTGAACTACAGTTTTAAAGCGAAATGCATTTGCCATAAATAGGGCTCTGCTGATTCTCCATGCATTTTTAATAATAAAATACTGAATTGGAACTTGATGGAGAATTGCTGGCTTGCTGCTTCTTAGTCAGGAGATTCCCTATCCTTAATAGAACTCAATAAATACATAGTCAGATTGTATTTATCAACTACAACTCAGACAAGACAAGCAGCTTACGTTTGTAAATTAGCCTGTAATCAAACGCAAACAAGTCCGCTATTGATCAATTGCCATGATTCAAATATTCTAAAGAATGTCTTAATTTAAATATTTATTTATTTTTATTTATTTATTTGCAATCAGACTCAGGGGCGCCGGAAGCGGGGGGGCAGGGGGGGCGAATGCCCCCCCTGCCCTCAATTTTTCTGCAGATGGGGGGGCAGGGGGGGCAATGGTGCCGTTTTAAAGTCATGTAAGCTACTGCACATTCTGCAATATAACAATTTCTGCTTTTCGCCTTAAAATTTGTTGTTTTTTCGGCAGCAATCGTGGCCTACCGGGAGCTCCTTTTCGCCGGCCAAATCTGCGTGCTTGGAGGCCAAAATACAAAATAACGATAGCACAAGTAAATAGAATTAAACTTGCAACAATGCTAAAATCATCACTTAGCGTTGTTGAAGTCTGGGCCTGGGCGACGTCCTACAATAGAATCGTTGCACCACGCAATAACTGCTTCATCGGGATTGTAATCCAGTACTGCGGGACCATCTAACGACACTCGCACGAGTGTCTCCAATGTGACTGATTTTAAAGAAGTTCGCCACTCATCTAGAATTCTTTTTAGCAACGAGAAGCAACGTTCGACATGTGTTGACGATGACGGCAAGGTAATAAAATAAGTATTTCAATGATGTGAAGGACATTACTAAAAGAAGCATAATTTTTGCAAAATAGGATGATAAAATGTTTTCCCCTCGGATGTCAACTAACCTAGTTTTCCTTTTTAACAACGATTCAATGTCCGACAACATCGATTCGACATAAAAACGACAATATTGCCAGCCGATGTAAATTAGCACTTTCGATTAAGACTTTATTCAAATATATATCGGGAATTACAAACAAGACTTACAGCGCTGTTGATCGGCTGATTGCAGATGGATATATTCCAGCAATAACAAATATTCCCGCACAATGCAACAGTGGCGATTATGACGCGCTGATCTAATTTTGCGTCACTCTTTGACACTACATATTTTCGACAGTTAATCCACGATCATTCTATTGCGAAATTAAATAATTGGCTAGAAGAGACTGGCGGCCAAACTTGGCCGATTGAGGAGGTAGCACCGGTGGTCATTCAAGCACTACTTAGCGGCCATGGCCGCAGGCTGCTTTAAGGCTTGACAGTAGGTTACATCATTATAACATAGGCTTGTCGTTTTTTAGAAATGCAAATCCGGGACGCATATAAAACTGCAAATAATCTTAATGTAGGCCTAATACAAAATAATTTAATGCAACTATAATTATTTAATATGGGAAAATTACCAATATATTTAAGCCTATTTCTCCAACGAAAGCAAGGGAACTTAACAATATTTATGAGCACATGAATCAGGCCTAATAATATTTTTCTGTGCTAAGTACCTTTTTTGAAAGTAAGCTACAGTGTTAGATTTTATCTTTTCATAAAATTCACTTCATGTCAAATCAACCTTAATTTTGCAAGTGAGGAGAGCTTTGACATTTTGTTCTAGCATTTGGCCTCTGTCATCAGACCACATATTGTTCATAATTGAAAAAAATTGTTCAACTGGTGCTGATGTCCCAGGCAAACAAAACGCAAACTCGACAAGGTTTTGAAAGTTTGGAATGGTTATGTTTTTGTTAAAAGTTTACTTTTGTTCAAGAGATGTCGTTGCATTTTGCCATGATTCTTTCCTCTCACTCTTAGACATCTATTTCTTTACCAAAACGTGCTCATCGAAAAAGAAGTCGATGTTGATCATTTGCTTCTGAAACATTTTGTTGATATTTTTAGCAGACCTACTTGAGAAAGAATTGTGATGACTAGCTCAAGAATTTGTTTTTGCAAATCTCAAATTGAAAACTCCGGAACAAATTGGTTAACCGGGCGAGACAACGGGCAAGGTCTTAAAATCGGGACTGTCCCGGCTAAACCGGGACGTATGGCAAGCCTATTATAACATAGCATGATGCCCTTCTTTGCATACCGGATACTTGTATGCTATCATTACTCAACACATAGTGAGCTGATAGATTAGCATTATCGCTATATCTTATCTTAAAACTTGAAAAAAAAATTGGCCTTTTAGTAAACAAAAGTGCCCTTTTTTTGTAATCTTGCCCCCCCAGTCAAAAATCGTTCCGGCGCCCCTGATCAGACTCAAAGTCCTTAGAATTCAAATTTTTAACAGTCATCACACAAAATATCACACTAACACAACATCAAGCAGGCTACATCAAACAACGTAAAAAATACTGTTGTAGTGAATAGGCCTATAAAATGTAGAATTAAAGTAGCAATCAGAAGACATAACATTGCGCAAAAGTGGATTAATTGATCTTTTGCAACGTATTCTAACACAACAATGACTTTGTCACAAGTTTTTTTTTTAACTTTCGTCTTATTTTTATTGAAGCTGCTGCAGCCATCAAATCTGGCAACCGTCGTTTGTTCACTTCTGGTGACAAATCCTGGGTCCACTATGCTCTAGTCCAGTGGTTCCCAACCGGGGTGCCGCGGCACCCTGGGGTGCCAATTGCAATGCTCAAGGGTGCCGCGAGATATTGAGAATTGAGATATAGCAATACTGCAGCCCAATCTTTGTTTACCCGTGAAGTGCGGAATTGATCAATTTCTAACCGAGTTTCAGTGCGTATTAAGTTTTGCGTCTGGCAGTTATTTCCGGCTTCTTCTGGAGAGTCGCTCAGTGGAGAAGTCGCTGACGATACGGTAAGTAGAGAATCCGCGGTATGTCTTTGTTTTCTCGCCCAGGAAAAACAGCGTGAAAGAGATTTTGACTCGTTGCTGTTCTTTCCATAAAAACGTTTGAAACGCATCATTATTGCCAGGTTTCATGATTTTATTTTGCGTTTCATGGCGCTCAATTGGGTCTCCAAACTAGCGTATTTAGTAGATATCTGGGACCATTTAAATAACGTAAATGGCAAAAATGAAACTCTCTTAACTTCAAACGATAAAATGAAAGTAGCCTACTGAGAGAAAAACTGCAAATGTGGTCCATAAAAGTGGAGAACGGAAACTTTGACATGCTTTCACATATCTCTGAAATGAAAAACAAAGAAGTTGTCTCATTAATAACTCAGCACCTAAAATCATTGGAAGAAAAAAATGAGAAGTATATTTCCAGCTTATCCAGCTGGACTCTCATATTGTTTTGAATCTTAAAGAAGAAGAAGAATTAATTGATATTCGTAACGATGGAAATTTTAAGTTTATGCACAAGCAGATGCATCTCGACAAGTTCTGGATAAAAATTCAAAATAAATATCCTTGCGTTGGAAAGAAAGCTATTGTGCTTTTGCTGCAGTTTTCCACGTCATACCTATGTGAGAGTGGGTTTTCCGTATTATCGAATTAAAAAACTAAACAACGAGAACGACTGCTTATAGTTGAGGAAAAAATGCTGGTGGCTTTATCGAATGTGCCCCCAGATATTAAGGGACTTTGTGCAAGAAGTCAAGCCTAAATTTTACACTGACTTTTGAATAAATACATTCATTTACGCGTGCTATAGGCCTACTGTACAACTCATTCTGTGTTATTCATACAGTTATTTGAAATACAGAAACCTCATAAAATTGATGCACTTTTGCAAGGGTGCCGCAAACTATTTATCTCTTTGATAGGGTGCCGCAAGGTCAAAAAGGTTGGGAACCACTGCTCTAGTCGGTAGTCACTTTTACGTATTACACTGCCCGAAAAGGTAACCGCAACCATGCGTGACATACGACATCGCTGATGTTGGTAGCGCTATCATGCGTGACATGACTCAACACGTGATTATCTGGTCGTCTTTATCGAAAGATTTTGATACAAAGAAATTTAACTGAATGCATCGCCACAACCAACGTTGCCTAATGGTTAAGGCAGAGGAGTAGTAATTTCGATTGCATGGGTTCGATTCCCACCCTCTGCTAATACTATTTTTTCTTCTGCAACTGATCTGAGTGCAAGAAGAATCGTAGTGACTGCAATCAATGGAGTTTATGAGAAAAGTTGTAACTAAAACACGAGTGGTTAGCGCGTTGGGCTCGCAGTCGAGAGCCTGCAAGTTCGACTCCAGCCACCGCACTTGCTGTTGTTTCTCTGGGCAAGAAACTTTAAGATAATTGCCTCTACCCAGTGATCGACTTCGAGTAATGGGTAGTACCAAATTTCAGTAATAAGTAGAGTAAAACAACCGGAAACAGACATTGCCGTAGGCTGCAACGTGGGTCAGGTGTACGTCGGAAGGCGTACACCGATGCATAGCGCTCAAGTCCGCTTTCCCGCAATGCAGGATAAAGATATGAAAAGCAAACAAACAAACGTTACGCATGGTTGCGGTTACCTCTTCGGACAGTGTAATACGTAAAAGTGCCTACCGCTGTAGCCTGGCAGAGTCTGGCACTGTGGCAAATGGCACTGGCAATTGGCATTAAAACCAGCGCTTCCACTTTTGTGGTAATTACCACAATTGTGGAATTTTCATCATGCTTGTGGTAAAAATGTGGTAATGAAAAATTTGTGGTAAAAATGTGGAAATATGGAAATTTTGTGTGGAAATGTTGCCAAAATGTGGAAATTATAAATTTTGAAAATTTGACAAAAAATACTATCAATAAATAAGAGCATTTAAACTGTTGTCCTCCAAAATCGAACAGATATGCAAAAAAGTACTTATAACAGCATGTGACTAGCATGTTCCGCTGTTTTCGGTTTGATTTTGGAATGCGTCCTGACTTTTGACTTTGAAGGTAGGGTGACCATGTGATCATATTCATAGTCAAGATGTCTTTCAGATTCTAACTGCGGTGTCAAGTACAGTACTTTGCAGTGGCGTAGCCGGGGGAGGGGTTTGGGCTTACAACCCCCCCCCCCCTTTGGCACGCGCATGACGTCACGATATTGAGAATGATGCTTTCAGTCTCTATGTCTCTAAAACAAAGTTTGCCTAATTTTAAACGAAACTGCATCAAAAGAGCGAGTTTTTCGAATAATAAACATTCAAATATCTCAGCCAGGAATTAGCAACAAGAAAACATAGAGAATTAGCTTTATTACCAAAAAATGCCCAAGAAAACATGATCTTATTCTTTTGCTATGCCACCAGACAGCACCATTTTACAGGAATATTTATACCCACATTTTTGTTGAAAATGCTCTCAGAATACACCAAATTTAAAGTAATTTTTCAAAATTTTCTGGGGAGGCCCCCAGCCGCTGGGTGTCGCATTTGGCGAGGCCAGCGGGCGAAGCCCGGCGGCCTTCAAAACACCCCCTTTCAAAATTCCTCGCTAAGCTACTGGTACGTTGCTTTCTTATTTCGGACGTTCTGTTAATAAACTGAGTAGTTGTTTTAGGCCTTATTTTACACTATAGTGTAAATATAACCAAATAATAGCGTTGCCGGATAAGGAATTCTGTCGTAATTTGAGAAAAGTTTAAAGCTGTTAAAAAGAAAAACTTGCATTTTAGAAATTTTTTTAGTACTGGGTAAAGATCAAAACCCTAACCTTATTCCTAAGTCTTACCTTAACCCTTACTAACTTTAATCCTAACTCTGACAACATCTGATAGTAACTATGGCAACATGTGGGTAAAAATAGCCACTGTTTTAATGTAATAAGTAAGTCGATATACGGTTAAGATCGGGTAAAAAATCACAGTAAAAAATGTGGTAATCTGAGGACAAATGTGGTAATACAAGTGGTAATCTAGCTTTGTAAAAGTGGAAGCACTGATTAAAACTTCTGGACTGCATGTAGTAAGTGGTATGAAGCTTGCGGTAACTTCTGGACCGTTGCACCGGACGACACCGTTACTTAAAATCATAACTGAAAAGCACTGTCTTGGATTGATATCCTTTGATTAAACTTTTCTCAAATTAGGGCAGAATTGCTTTAAAGCTGTTGAAAGCAAAACTTGTATTTTGGAATTTTTTTTTACTGCTGGGCAAAGATCAAAACCCTAAGCTTATTCATAACTCTAACCCAGGGGTCGGGAACCTATGGCTCGCGAGCCATGTATGGCTCTTTTGACGATGGCATCTGGCTCGCAAAAAATTTAATCTTCCAAAGTGCCAACCGTGAAAGTTTTACCTTATCTTTCATTACAATTTAGAGCTGAAAATGCGCTTAGAATGCACCAAATTAAATGTAATTTTTTGTTGCTGGGGAAACCTCCAAAACTGCGGAAACCTCCAAAACTGTTTTCCTCATCTTGCGAAGAGACGTTCCTATCTTCACAACTCACCAGTGCCACCACATGTTAGTTATATTAAGTGTTAAAGCATTGTAACATAACATGGCTCTCACGGAAATGTATTTACAAAAATATAGCATTAATGGCTCAGTTGGCTCACTTACCTAAAAAGGTTCCTGACCACTGCTCTAACCCTTACCTTAACTCTTCCTAACTATAATCCTAACTCTGGCAACACCTGTTTGTAACCATGGCAACAAGTGGGTAAAAATAGCCACTTTTTATTTCTTTAATTATGGTCATTCCCCTAAACACAAAATATTTTTCATCACCCACTCTTTAATTCTAAAAATATATTTTTTTGATGGTAATCCACTTCTAGCTACTTGCGTCTACCTTACAAAACAATTTATTTCAGGTGAAAACTCCATTAACTTCGGAAATACGGAAGAAGAGCGTGAATTGGGAGCAGGATTTTTGTGGAAGGGGAAAATCCCTAATGCGTAAATGCGCGATTGGGGAAATTCGTGGACACAACAAATCTTTCAATTGCACGTTTATTTTGGAATAAATTTGCTTCCATTTGACATGGTTAGCTCCTGCATACCTACTGATTATTTTCACATAGTTTCATCCGAAAAAAAAACAAACCTTGGCATAATGGATCTCGAAAACGATGTTGGTCTGTAAGAAAATATGTATAAATTATCGCGGATCCGCAATTTTCCTAATTCTTATTTATTTAGTGAAAAAATATGGGTGCAACCTACGGTAGTTCGTACCCTGAACAGTTCGGACCCTCAGTTCGTACCCTGAAAAGATCGAGAGAAAAAATTAAAAAAGCCGAAGTCGCTGATCGGAGTTTCCGCAAACAAACTCAAGGGTTAGGTTAGCGGAAACCGCGGTTAGCGGAAACTGAGGAAAAGTATTTGCAGAACTGCGATCAGCGAGAGTTAGGGTTAGAGAGCATAGATTACTCGATGGTTAGGGTAAGCCGAAACTGCGGTTAGCGGAAACTGCGGAAAATGTTTGCGGAAACTGCGATCAAGGAGGCTTAGTTAGAGCATAGATTGCTCTATAGTTAGGGCTAGGGTAAAGGTTAGCGGAAACTGCTGGAAAATGTTTGCGGAAATTGCGATCAGCGAGGGTTACATTTAGAGCATAGATTAATCTATAGTTAGGGCTAGGGTAAAGGTTAGCGGAAACTGCTGGAAAATGTTTGCGGAAATTGCGATCAGCGAGGGTTAGGGTTAGAGCATAGATTAGTCTATGGTTAGGGTTAGCGGAAACTGCGATCAGCAACTTCGGCTTAGTGCTATCTTTCTCTCGATCTTTTCAGGGGGAAAATTTTAAAATGTTTGCGGAAACTGCGATCAGTGACTTCCGCTTTTTTTAATTTTTTTTCTCGATCTTTTTAGGGTACGAACTGAGGGTCCGAACTGTTCAGGGTACGAACTAGGTTGCATCCAAAAAATATCAATCCAAACATTTTAAAGACTTGAGAACACAATAGCAGTGATGACATTACTCATCAATTGATTGATTGAACCTTTATCCTCAGACTGGAAAAGCTTCTTGCAGAGCTTAATCCTAGCAGTTTCGCATACTTGTAAAAGCTTTGAATCGCTGACGCAGGCCTGGTCACCGAGATTGACAGAATGAAGTTTCCGATTGTTGAAGTCTTGTTGCCAGGGAATTATTCTATCCATTAGATGCCGCTGAATGGAGAGCAGTCCTTAACGTGCGTTGCTCAAGCGCACACACCGAGAGTCAAACCAGCACCGCTTGATCTTGAAGCTTCTTCGTTCCAGAAGTCACGCGCTAACCAACTGAGCGATCAGGGAGGACGCCATTACACAACGCAACAGTGAAAAGAAAGAAATTTATTAAAGAAATTAAAATGAACAACACAGCATACGAAACAAGAAATCAACACGGAGGAATTAAAATGATTTAACAAAGTCTTCAAATATTTTGACTCGCTCTGCGTGACGAGTGCGCGTGAGACGTACTATGGCATCATAGTTAGTGCATTGCCATTTGTTGCCTTTAAGAGGCAGCTTGGATGCAACAGATATCACGTCACATCCTGGGAAAATGGAGATGTCCGGATTTAAATCATCCGGGACATTTTGCATATTTCAAACATGTAGTTGTTCCTGTTACTGACAAATAAACCATTGATTGATTGACATTTGTAAATTTGCCTCCGGCTCTGAACATCCCCACACTAGCCTGTATATATAATATACATGTTTAAATACGTTTCTACATTCTCTAATGCATATATATCTGAATTATATCTGCATCCTAGGCAAAGGCTAACTCTTCATTACACTTCCTTACCTTTTCCATGACCAGATCAAAACGGATATAATAAAAGCATGGCTGCTTTTCCGCAATGGTAAAATTGCTCGAATGCGCGATATTTACTATCGCCATCTAGCGGTTGCTGTTTTGAACTTGTATTTGCCACATGGCGCTAGAGTATTATATATTTTCCGATTTTATTGATGTTTTATTGGCAATTCTAGGTTCACCAGAAGAGATTTAACAGCAAAGTTAGTGCAGACTGTCAGAAAGTTTTCAATTTTATTAGGGACAGGGTTTTGAAATCTGAAAAGCGGTTTTGGTCTAATTTTTAGTGCAGAAATAGGGATAGCAATCTTCTTACCTAGGTGCCATTTCAGTTTTTGAGTTTGAACAAATATTAGCTTGTTTATTTCAAAATTCGTGTTTTGGGTTATATTACCAAAAATTCGTGTTTAGGGGAATCACTACATTGTATTTAAGTTAGCATACATTTGATAGCCTAAATGACCATTAAATGAAACGACAGTTTTCGGTTATACCTCTGAAAAAGTAGTTGGTTAGTTATAAATTATTATTTTCCTCGGACTAGCAAAGCCCTGAAAGGTGATTCCTGACAGTTTTGCATACTTGAAGATCCTTTGAACCACATAGGCAAGCTCTGTCACTGAGATTGACAGAGTGCAATTTTGATGTGTTGTTGTCTGACTTATTCCATCCACTAGGTATTAAATGGATAGCAGTCTTCACAATATGTTGCTCAAGTGCTAACCCCGAGAGTCGAACCAGCGCTGCTTGAACTTGAAGGTTCTACGTTCCAGAAGTCACACGTTAACCAACTGATTGGGCCAGAGAGCTTGTACATGCACTGCAAGGAAAAGCTTGTAGGCCTACATACAATGCTTAAGCTATGCTTTATTGTATGTTGTATTTTAAACACACATATTCTTTGTGTTACTGCATGATTTATGTATAACCCAATTTCAGGTTTTCCCAGTGAAGGGTATTTTAATAGTCTACCATACTTTGTGACTAAGTGTGTTTCCATGAAACTTTATGTGTGAAAGTGCTATGGAGAATGAACAAAGACAAAGTAGTAGTGTAAGTGGAGATATCTTGTTAGAGCCAAGTTTACATTTTTCAGACGATGTACAAGACGTAATATCGTTTGTGTTTCCAAGCTCAGACCCTTTGGAGCAAGCTAATTTTAATGTTGTTGATTATATTAACACTTTATTTCCGAATGAACAATCTTTATCCAACATTGATGATGTTGTGGCAACTGTTGAAGGAAAAATTTCTAATTTAGACCAAGAGATAAAAACTGCAGTTCGTCGGCAGACTACAGCAGGAGTTGATGGACAACAGGCATTAGAAGAAGCTCATATTGCAATTCAAGAACTATTTGTCAAGATTAAGAATATCAAGGATCGAGCTGAACAATCTGAGCAAATGGTAAAAGAAATCACCCGAGACATAAAGCAGTTGGACCAAGCCAAGCGAAATTTGACTCAAGCTATCACAACTCACAATCACTTGCACATGTTGATGAGCGGTGTGGACTCCTTACAAAATTTAACAAAGAAGCGCCAATATGGTGAAGCTGCAAGCCTATTACAAGGTATCATTAATGTCATGGAACATTTTAGTAAATACAAAACTATTCCAACTGTTCGAGAGTTATCGGGTCAAGTAGATGGTTTAAAGCAAGAACTAACACAACTAGTTTTATCCGAATTTGAGCTTGTTTTTGGTGCTAATCCTAAAAGTGGCATTAACAGCACATTACTCCGAGAAGCCTGTCAGGTGGCAGACGTTTTAGAACCCAGTGTAAAACGAGAGTTATTGAAAAAGTTTATAAAGAATCAATTTTCTGAATATACTGTTTTATTTGAAGCATCACAAGATATTGCTTGGCTTGATAAGATTGACAGACGCTATGCATGGATTAAAAGACTGTTGGTTGATTTTGAAGACAAACTGGGAAAAATATTCCCAGAGCATTGGGAAGTTTCAGAGAGAATCGCTATCGAGTTTTGTCAAATAACTAACAAAGATCTGAGCAATTTAATGCAACGAAGAGCAAAAGAAATTGATGTTAAACTACTACTTTTTGCAATTCAGAGAACAACCAATTTTGAAACCCTGCTCTCCAAGCGTCTGTCTGGTATCACCTTGAAATCAACTTCATTGAGTGAACAGAAATCTTCTGAAGTTTACAAATTAAACGATAATAAAGAATCAAACAATCCATTTGAGGAGGAAGAGACTGAAACCGAAGAACAGTCAAAGGAAGCTGCACCAGAAGCAACTCGTCAGCCTGAAAACCCCTTCCAACGCTTGATATCAGGTTGTTTTGAACCATATCTGTACATCTACATCGAGTCACAAGATCGGAATTTGTCTGAACTGATTGGAAAGTTTCAAGAAGATTTTGTTGCCCAAGCACAAAAAATTAGAGCAGATGGTCTGAACAATGAAAGTGGTGTTTTGGGAAGCTGTGCAGATTTATTTGTTTATTATAAGAAATGCATGACCCAATGTTTACAACTCAGCACTGGGGAACCAATGATTGCTTTAGCAACGTTGTTTCAAAAATATCTGCGAGAGTATGCTTCTCGTATTTTAACCAGGAATTTGCCTAAGTTATCGAATCCTCCTGTATCACTTTCTGGCAACATTACTTTTTCTACTGTCACGAATTTGTTGAAGGAAACATCAGGTTTGAATAAAGAAGGTGCTGAACCGAACCGACTTAATCAAGGAGAACTGAGTTTAGTTTGTTCTATTCTAACCACTGCTGATTATTGCTTGGAAACGACGTTGCAGTTGGAAGAAAAATTGAAAGAGAAGGTTGATTCGTATCTTGCATCGAGAATTGATTTAAGTGAAGACAGAGCTGCTTTCAGCACTGGCATTTCAAATTGCATCCAACTCCTAGTGCAAGATCTTGAATCGGCATGTGACCCTGCTCTGGCAACCATGTCTAAAATCTCATGGACTTCAGTTGAACATGTTGGTGACCAAAGTCCATATGTCACTGCCATTACATCTCATATTAAGCAAACTGTTCCTCTGGTGAGAGTCAATTTATCTTCAGCTCGAAAATATTTCACACAGTTTTGCATAAAATTTGTTAATTCTTTCATCCCGCGGTACATTTCATCTCTGTACAAATGCAAACCTATTGGTACGGTGGGAGCAGAGCAGTTATTGCTTGATACTCATTCGCTGAAGACTATTTTGCTTGAGCTGCCATCTGTTGCGTCACAAGTTGCTAGAAAGGCTCCAAGTTCATACACAAAGATAGTTGTCAAAGGAATGACAAAGGCAGAGATGCTTCTGAAGGTCGCCATGACCCCACACGAGCCCACAGCTGCCTTTGTGTCCAGTTGCATGCGGCTACTGGTTGATCCTGACATTGAAACAATACAGAAGGTATTGGACATGAAAGGTCTCAGGCGAATTGAACAAAACGCGATTGTTGACATTTTCCGCGCACAAGCCCCAGCCGGATCGTCTTCTCTTTCTACGTCAACAAATGTTTCTGGTGACAATGAATCGACTTCCCGAATCAGAAAACTGGAAAAGTTAATAATGAAGCGTTTGTAACTCAAACTTCGCTTCACAAGCTCTTTACAAAGTTATTTTGATTTTCAATTGCTTGACTTTTTAAATCTGTTCTCAATTATAGATACGGTATACTTGAAATTTGGAATCACTACATTTAGGCGTAGTCACTTAGGCGTGTGCCAGACTGGCACTTTCTCCTTGTATTTGGATTGGGTGATTTAGGCCATGGGTGTGCAAACTGTGGCCCGTGGTCCAAATGTGACCCTGGAGCTTAAACTTTTGCCGCTCAAAGGTCCGGATTTTAAATAATGTGTGGCCCACTAGACGATTTTCATTTATGTTTTAAGTTTACAACGTTTAGTAAACATTATGTTTTGTTTGGCAACCCGACAAGTTCAACCAGTGTGAAATCAAGCAAACAAATCTTCCAAAAACAAAATTTCGTTCCTAAACTTTTCATCAAAGTTTCCTGTAATTCAACTGATGATCCACTGGGATGCATGGTGTGACAAAACATTTTAAATAAAGTAAACAATATCACACCAAATCAGATGAATCGGTTTATTTAAATACAGAGCTTTTGCCACACAAGTGTGACTTCATCAGTATAAACTTATTCAAATAAAATCTCTTGTGTCACTTGTAAAATCACTTGTGTGGCGAAAGCTCTGTATTTAAATAAACTGATTCTTCTGATTTGGTGTGATATTGTTTACTTTAAACAAATCTTTACCCACATCTTTTGATTGCATTCACATTTTATCTGTGGTAGTTTAATTCTATTCGCGCGCAGCTCAAAACTTACAATTGGTGAACAATAGACATAACCAGTTGTGGCCCGCAGACTGGTTATGTGTGTTTGGCCCTGCAGTGCTGCAAATGTGCACACCCCTGATTTTGGCGATGATTTACTTTGTCTTGTCACTATTGTGCATATTGTCTTAACCAGTTTAAAAACAACAATGGTAACTAATGAATAACAATGGTAACTAATGAATAACAATGGTAACTAATGAATAACAATGGTAACTAATGAATATTATGTTTCCCGATATATTTTTGCTGTGGTATGTGGTGGCACCCTATTACTACCGGTGCAACAATTGTGATGTGTTATTTCTCTTTGTGATTCGATGTTTATTGAATCCGTTCTATGTCAAAGCTTTATATTTTTAAGTTACAACTTCACCTTATGATTGTTACATTATTATAAACATCGTTTTTTTATTATGTTGGCGCTTCTTCTCTCGTTTGACTTGTAGTAGCTTAGATTGGCAATGCCTCCTCGTGCAGACAAGATACGGTAGTTGGTTGATAAGATACGGACAAGTAGCATGTTGGCGCTGAGTTGTAAAGTTCGAAACCTTGGATGGAATGCTACAATTTTTGAGCTAAATGTCACTTGAATAAACAATGTGAACGTAGTCACATTGTGAAGGTGCCACTTATTCTTCAACTACATTAATTGTAGAGATGGAAACTGTTGTGCTTCGTTTTTTCTTCACAGCACGACTTTTAGCTCTTGCATGAAATTTGGGTTGGATCATGAGATTGGCAGACATTAGCAGTTCAATCGTTATTCTAAAATCAAAAACTTTTTACGATTAATGGTGAACTACAATTTTTGTTTGCCCACAAGTTGTCAGCAAGCAAAATAAACGATTTTTTGTTTTTTTTCTGTTGTGACATAGCAATGCCATCATCAGTTATGTCATAGCCTTTATTTCTTGACCTTGGCTTATATTGAAATGTTTGGAAACTGTTTTGTGTGATCACCTGCTGCAGTTTTAGGTCAAAATTTTAAATATTGTCTTAATGTTTGTCTTTTTCCTCAACATGCATCACATCGGGTTTCCAGCCTCATTCATTGTCCATCAGCGTTGAAAGTGTAGTTTTGAAGTCAGTGAAATAATCATTTTATTGTGCCATGTATGTTTGATGTATTGCCATTTAATACAGTGATAATTATTTAAGATTTCTAGCAACATTACTTCCGTTTTCAATAAATTGGTTACGTTTTCAACAAGAAAGATTTTAAATTATTTTTGTGCTGAATGCATCCGACTCCTTAATCTACTCTTAAGATTGTTCTTTTGCGGTGGAGGGTGACTAGTCTTCACACTCGTTGGTCGACGTTGCCTTACATGCGAGAGTGGGAGCTCCCAATGTTGGGTTTTTCAACAAAGCCAAGTCGACCCTCTGTGAGAAGCAACTTAGGTTTGTGGTACCGAAATAGAGCAAAATCCTGAAAGCGGATTAAGCTGTTTCGTGCCACATAACACCCCACCAGTGTCTGAGGGCTGGATTTGCCCGAGACAGTAGCACACCCAGAAAAAAAGTTAGGGGGGGGGGCTAATTCAGAAATGTCGGCCGAGTGATTTGCGGCAATAGTGACAATAGGCCAATGTCCATTTTTTTTTGATTAATATTTAAAGGCACTCAGTCTCACAGCCATTGGCGTAGCCAGGAATTTTGAAAAGGGAGGGTTTTGATGGCCGGCGGCGTGTTCGGCTAAGACGACACCCAGCGGAGGAGGTCTGAGAGGCCTCAGCATTCGTTCTCTCAATCAAATTAGAAGTTGGCCTATAGTGGACCCCATGTTAATAGCACCATCAGCTTCCTCATCCCTACGTCCACTCTTGCAATCGTCTGTAGATCTCGACTTTTTCGTCATGTAGCCTATGACAAAATAGAATTAGCTTTCCGTTTGCCAACACAAATAAGTGCGAAAACAGTTTGAAACAAAACACTAATTTTGTAAACAATAAATTTGATTTGGACGTTTTTTCTACTTACAAAACATTCAAATTTAGTTCGTATTTTCAACTAAAGTCCCAGACGCCTTTGTCTCTCTGCTCAAACATTGATTCGTGTGATTCGGCATTGACGTACAGTATCTTATATCGGTAGCCTACGTATGTCCACCAGACATTTGACCACGAGAGTACAGGAGCATCTGAACTTTAGGGAGTTAAAGAAAAGTGCCATTAAAGACCATATCACGAAGTGTTCTTTTTGCTCCGATCGAAAATTCTCTGCCGACTCATTTAAAATTTTACGCAAAGACAAATCCCAATTTGACACCAAAATTTAGGAAGCACTGTTAATCAAACGCTATCACTCAAATTTAAACAAACAATTATTTGCTGGGAGTGAGTCCATTCTCTTCAACATTTAGGCTACTTGATGTAACTTATCACTAGGGTCATTTAAAGTCATATTTTTTTCTATGAATCAGTAAGTCGTGAAATCAATTTTAACGCAAAAACCGCATCTCTATGAGGTATATTAAGAAAGTTATGAAGTCATATAAAGTCATATTTTCCTGGTTAGGTCATATATCAGCTTTTTAAGTTATATAGTCATATTTTTGAGTTATAAAGTCATACCGTTGTATACTTTAAATAAAAAGTACCAATTTAAGCGGTGAAGCAATTAAGCACTAAGAAAGTAAGGCAATTTCTGATTGAACGAAGGAAAACTGTAGGATTAGCCTACATAACACTTACAGTCCGCAGACCTATATTTTATGAGGTCACACATTGAGGTCAACTTAATACTCAAAATGGAAAGTTGTACGTAGCCTACACCATCAAAGAGGCCCATGCTGATCTAAATGCCCTTGATTTCGGAAAAGATCAGCTTGAGCTCAAAAATTGCATTAAGAAGCGATTGAACAAAAACGATGTGCAACAAATTATGGAGCTACAAAGACAAGACATTTCACCAGCGCTTTATGCAAAACTGCAGAAGTGGCAACCCACATCAGCGTCTGTGGAGCGCTCATTTTCCTTACTAAAGTCATTTTTACGTCCAAATCGTAACTTCAAAAGCTCTAACATTCCACACTACATGAAACTGTACTACAACAGTGGTTTAAAATAAAAATGGATGTGTATTACTGTTATGTTGCGTATATTTTACTCTTTAGTTCCGTGAGTGACGTTGTTCGTATGTAAAAATAAACGATTTTCACATAAAGTCATATTTTCCAAAAAATAAAGTCATATTATTGATTTTTTAAAGTCATATAAAAATGGCCCTACTTATCACCTTCCCTGTGGAGCTAAATTTTTCGTAGTTATTTATGTAGTTGCCTTTTCCTAATGTAATTTTACCTTCAAGAAGTTGAAATTTATTGCATTTTTATAAATATTTTCAGATTCCTGATGAGGGCTAAGTTAAATCGAAAACGTTCAACTGTTAAAACTATTTGTAACTTAAGTTAAATATGTAAGATATAGGCCTATTGTTAGCCCTGTTGTATTGTGTCTCATTCATACCTAACCTGTAAGCAAAATGTATGAGGAGCATACAAAAACTTCATTTTTAGTGGCGGGTTTAATTTAGCCCCATGCTGGGTGCGCTACAGGCCAGAGACACGCAAAGGTAGAGTGCCCTGCGTTGTTCTGAACGTCGGGGTCACCAATGCGGGGGAGGGTCGCTAGTCCTCACATTCGTCCTACATGCGAGAATGGGAGCTCCCGACGTTGGGTTGCTCAGCTTTTTGTTTTATGTACGTTTCGGCGTTTCGCATCCAAACAAAAATGAAATGACTATCCATCCAGCGAAGGAAAGTCGACTCTACTGTTCTATCAGAAACAACTTAGGTTTGTGGTACTGAAATAGAGCAAAATCCCGAAAGTGGATTAAGATGTTTCGTGCCACACTTTCTTTTTAATTAATGTAACCTACTGACTGCATGTCTGTGCCATCAGAGTCGCTTTATGTAGGATGCTTTTTATAGGCTAATGCACAGTGTCAGGCCTACATCTTCTCAAAAACGGTAGGTTAGCGGCTGTTTGATCGTTAGTCGTGTGCAAGTTGTGTCACTTGTGTGGCTATAACACGACTGGTACAAATGATTAACCATTGAAGAAAATGAAGTATCTTCTGACAGATGTCAAACCCACAACAATGCTTGATATGAACGACTCGGTTACATGTCTTGTAATGCAAAGAAATTTATTTTCACACGAGTCAGTTCAATCATATAGGCCTATTACTAAAAATCGATTTCGATCAGCTAGAAGCTACATCATGATCATCTTCAGTTAAGCTTATTCAAATTCTATAAGCTTCTATTTGAATAAGCTTTGAAGATTTCTTTTCTTGCGTTAACGTAAGCTACTTGTGTTTCCCAATCAACGAGTTATCAACTCGGTCGCCTCTGCACTTGTTACCAACTGGGTCGAACCGAAATCTGTATTTTATTGTAAAAGAGTAGCCTAACGCATCAAAATAATACAAAAACCTTATTGAAATGGTGAATACGGGAAAAGGTTAAATAAGACAATATGTTGTGAGTCTAAATTTTGTTTCTCGTTGCGAGCAGGTTACCGTCGCT
Source organism: Aplidium turbinatum (assembly GCF_918807975.1). NCBI lineage: Eukaryota > Metazoa > Chordata > Ascidiacea > Aplousobranchia > Polyclinidae > Aplidium > Aplidium turbinatum. The sequence continues at coordinate 25,048,995 of NC_137480.1, forward strand.
CATCCTGCACCAAACTTCTACACTTAGCGGCTTAGCCTAGCAGTAGCCTAGTAATTTATCGCATCATGTTTTCATCAATATCCATGATACAGATAAGGATTGTAATTATAAAATATAAAATCGTCTTTATACAAATCTCTCAATATTTGTACATGGTTCTCAGGTACTTGTTTATAATATTCAGTGGCGACTGCATTGTTCACAGCTTTTGTTTTTCTCATTTTAATATAAACATCTGCCTTTGAAATATTAAACTTCTGATAGTCCACCACATAATCCCACATGCGATTAACGTCTTTGGCAAGATCATCAAATCTCATAATGTAACTGTAATTAAAAGCACAAGGCTGGCAAATGTCAACTTGAGGTTTCCAGTGACGATCTATTCTGTCAACTTTCCCTTCCACATAATGGTCAACTATAAACCTGAAATGCAACCAACAATTTTTATTTAACAACTTTTCGAACAACATTTATAAATAGCCAACAGTAGGCCTAGGCTACTTAAGTTGACTGAGTAAGTGGCAACGCTTTTATTAGCCTACGCTTTTTTCTGTGTTTTCAATTGCACTTTGACAAACTCACCTGACCAACTGTGAAAAAGATATTGCTCCACTTCTCATCACATCTACGTAGTTTAGAACCTCGTTTTGGTGCGAAGATGACAATTTCCTAAACGTTAGCAAAGCTTTGATATCTTTGTCTTCCATATTCATCAAATCTTCACTGAAATCCAAAAAATGTGAATATGTCAAAAGAATTCACTTTAAGATCTAAGGTTAGGCTACAGTCTAAAGTTAGCATCAAAGATTTCTTCAATGCAATCCCACGAAGCCGAACTACAGCTTGTCAGGACACGTTCTTGAGTTATTCGGGTGGGTGTCTAGCCATTGGAAACCGTGGATAGCTAACAACTTTGGAGTTAACCCAAGTTATATAAAAGAAAAGGATGATAGAGAAAAGGGGTAGCCTACATGAGCAAACAAACTACAGTAGCCTATAGGCCAGGGCATGGCCATCTGGAGATGCGGCCTGATTTGTCACATTTTGCAGATTTTGATTACAGCTACTGCTAGTGCTTGACTGACATTTTTTGAGATGTTTTTACTTTTGGAGGTTTCCTAATGACATAAAACTTTTTTGTTGCCTTGGGGAAGCAGTAGCAAATGAGAAAAAGTAAGTTGAAAAACGCAAAATCAGACTGTTATTGAAAGTTAACAGTCTGACAAAAATCTACAAAATCAAATTTTCTTTGTTTTTCAACATGTGAGGATGTTAAAACCTATTGTGTGATCTGGGGAAAAGAATACAGAAAGCCTAAAAATCTAATTTTTAGAAAAAATTATTTAAACGTTTGCCCAAAGTTAGAAAAACCTGGAAATTTCTGTAAAATGTGACAAATCAGGCTGTATCTTTAGGTGGCCATGGCCAGGGGTTCCCAAACTGGTGGTCACGACCCCCCAAGGGGTTGCGCTAACGAACTTCAGGGGTCGCAGAACGTAGGCCTATACCAATTTGCACAAGTTACTGCATATTAACCCTTCTGTGCGAGATGCTGTGACAGTTATTAACTTTTTAAGTCGCGCACTCATCAGGCTGATCGTATTTTGGAAAATTTATGAGGTGAAATGGAATCGGAGTTAAAAACACTTTTACTGCATCGTGAAGTGAGGTGGCTTTCAAAAGTCAAAGCTTTAAAATGTCTAGCCAATTAACTTTTAAAACCGAAATCGTGATTTTTTTCCAACAGAATTAAATTCAGTCTTGGTCCACTATTTTCGCAATGACATCTAGCTTTTGGAATTATGTCAAATGTCAGCTTTACTTAAAAGACTGAACGAATTTAGTTTGACCCTCCAAGGAGAAAACATCAATATTTTGCATTGAAATCAAAAATTGATGCGTTCGTCAAAAAATTGAACATCTGGAAACCAAAATTTCAAATTGATTTATCTGAATTGTTCGCACTTCGCCTACCGTTCCAGCCTAAGCAACATTGAAACCGCCTTGAGACCTGCAATAATAAACGCTGAGTCACGACTGGACTTGCTTTGTGGCAGAAAGCAGTCACACCCGACCCATCACACCGGATAAATGTGTTTGCTTTTTTTCTTTGTTTCAAGTAGGCTACACATAGGCTGGGATGGCGCAAGGGATAATGCGCTCGCTTTTCAATCATCCAATCCTGGTTCGACTCCCAGCTTAAGCTGGTTGTTGAAAAATACCGCTCATCTCTACCCAGGGTGTAATAAATTGGGTGGGCGTAGTTGCTGAAGGAAAGGCGGCCGAGCGAAAGAAACTGGCCACCCTACTCTCGTTAGTGCCGAAGGCTTTGTATAATGAAAACCTTATCTTCTCATCCCCGATGCTTGAACCAAGTATGGGGCTCACCTAAACCTACTCATAGGCTTGGTTGTGATGGTCAGAAATAAACAAGAAAATAAAAACAAACTGAAGTGAGTGCCGGTAAATCGTTTTTGCCGGTAAATCGTTTTCGTTTGATCCATGGTGGCCTACATAAGAGGTCTTGACAACGCTCATGCTGCTGTCTGGACTGGAGGCTGATTGTCAGGATTTTGCTGTTTGGCGTTTATCTCGGATAACTTGATATCTTGAAGCAAAACCAAGCAGCACTGAGTTGCATGCAAGCTGAAGTGTAATGTGGCCTTTCTACTAAGCTTTCTTGTCCATAAAGCACACTTCATCAGGCAAAAGAACGCATCTCATAACTGAATGATTATACAATAATTACCAGTAGAGAACCAGCCAAAAATAAATGCTGTTGACAGCGGTAGCACACAAACATCAATATTCATTAACAAGGCACGATTATCATCAACATAACGTTATTGTTGGATCTAATCTACCTTGCTTGAAAACCAACGAAGATGTGAAGTTTACCTCATATGCTCCAACGTATAGCCTACTTCGATTTTTCCAACTCACTCGGTGTATGTGCACTTGCAGCTACAGTATAATTATGCTTCCTAGTATATTTTCACATTTTAACAATCATTGAAATAAACTCTAGTTTTTTACTCAAATATATAGCACTGAAGCAAATTTAGCATCACTAGGCCAGTGCTTTCTGCACACAACTGTATGCTTAGTCACATTCAAGTTTGCTCGTGAGATAACTTTAATCCATTTAAGACGTTCCTGCTCATTTTTCGGAAACCTATAGACTGATAATTTTGATAAGCTTGAATCATAGTTTCCTATACACAGTGGAACACAGCACTTTAATGGCATGATTAACTTGACACTAACAAGCAGCAACTGTAGCAGTGGTAGGCTCCTGTACTGTAGTTAGCTGAACGGGTATTATTATTATTATTATTTTATTATTTATTTGCGTCAGACGAAGTTGTCCATATCTAAAAACAAAAACAACGAAATAATACACAAACTGCAAATGCACAAAGGTGACAGAGAGCCACTTTGGATGCCGTCGGTTTAAAATTTTACTAAATGGGCTATCTACTGTTACAAATTTACATGCAATGAGCGTTGGAAGAATTGAAAGTATTCAGAACGATAAAAACAATCAGATGACATCAGGTCTGATATAAAGCGATTTGAGGAGTGAATGCAACGGTTGATAAACGAAAACATGTTTTTCCTCAATAAAGCATCAAACGTTGTTATATTATACATTAGCCTACTTGATATTCACGAGCACTGACATAAGTGACATAACGAGGCAAGTTGTGCAATATTCTAAAAGAATCATTGTAAGCAACATGTAATCGTTTTATACTAGAAGATCTAAACTTGTTTCACAACTGGGATGCGTAAAAGGACATACAGTAAGAGCGAAATACAATGTTTTTTACAGCGGGTGAGCATTTAGCGAAATGAGATTTTGCATTATTTGCAGCACAGTACTGAGAGCGTACCTGCCTTGAAATATCATTTTCATCTGAGAGAGAACTCTCAATAAATACACCCAGGTATTTTACAGAGTCCGTGAACACAATTTCAGATTTACCTAGATGTAGCAGAGGAGCACGTGAAAGATAAAAGTTTTTTGGGGAAATTAACATGACCTACCAAATGACTTTTTAGAATTGAAAGTAATTTCAAGTTCAACAGCATACTTGTGGCAAACATCTAACAAATTTTGTAAGCCACACAAACTAGGCGAGATGCAGCAAATGTCATCAGCAAACATAATATGATTTAGACAGAGTTGTCAACATAGCAACCAACTTTTATTTTATTGAGCTCATAAGAAGCTGATCAATATATACTGCAAAAAGATAGGGGCTTAACACCCCACCTTGTCTGACTCCATTGGACACATTAAATGATTGGGACAGATGACCTCCCCACATCACTTGCATGGTTTGTTTACTATACCAGTATTTCAATAAGCGAACAAAATACATGGGCACGTTACGTGTGATAAGCGTTTTAAACAATAAATGATGATTGACTTAATGACTTTGTCGAAGGCTTTTAAAGCATCCAAAAAAAACAGCATATACAGGAGTGTCATGACTGATATAACAGGACACTGCTTGTTTTAATAAGAAAACAGTCATGTCAGTACTATGGCCAGACTTAAACCCAAATTGATTGTCACTAGTATTAAAAAAAAATCAAACTTTTTGAGATTACTGTAGCTACAGCAATAGGGCTATAGTTACCTGAATCTTGAATGTCGCCATTCAAATTCTTTACAATTGGGACTAGAACAGTGTCCAAGCAAGAATTTGGTACAGGACCATCTTTGCTTGTTTCCTTGACAGAGTCAACTCTGATTGATCATATACGCCTTGGAGAGTAGCTAGTTGAGAAAATTCAGATAACATGAAACCAAGGAACTTTCAGAAATCATTAGTTAAACTACCATTCAACGTTTTATAGGCAGAGAAAACTTTTTCTCGAACCGTAGAAAATTTCATTGTCAGATCACCGCTTCAATGCGTGATGGAAATCTACAGATAAATCTGCATCAGGCATTGCAGAGTGCAAAAAACAGTGTTGCAGAACGCGTTTTCGAATATTAAATTCTCATCAGTGCAACTACGTTTATGAACGCAATAACAACGGTTAAATTTAAACTCAATACAATACATTACAAACATTATAAGGACATATTCTCAGTGTTCAATTGAATATTAATAAATCCAGAGACATCAGAAAATCACTTCCCGCATGCAATTCCAGACCGACATTACTCGCTTTAAAAAGTACACTATTAAAAAGTACACTAATATGAAAACGAATAGAATAATCAGCATAAACGAGATGTTCAGCTGAAATTTTATCAGCACCAGCAGCTCGATTTAATGGCAGTTTGGCAAGCAAGGGCCCAACTGTGTCCATGTTGCAACAAAATATTGAAAGATTATGATATTTATCCTTAGAAGAAATATACGAGTTAACAAATTCTTTTTCAGTGTTGGTTTTGCTGGAATTTAGCAAAGAGCTGTAATGATGCTTCCACATCTGAGCAATAGCTTCAGGACCTTTTGCTCCACCAACATTTACAGGAAGAGAACTATTTTTGCAAGTAGATTTTTTTACCTTCTGCCAAAATGACTTTTGTGAGCTGTCCAAGTTGAGTGCTGAGGCAAGAGCATTAGCTCTATGTTGTTCAGAGGCATTTTTACAACGGCGAAAGGCTTTTTTTTAAACTCCTTTCGTTTATTCTGCATCAACTCATACAGATAACCATTCCGTTGTTTCCCATTTTTCACCCACATGATGTAAGTTTCTCTGGCAATAGCATGAGCCTGCTTAACTTCATTATTCCAACCAGGGACAGAAAATTTATTGCATTTCTTCTTATCAACTTATTATACTGTATTTTTTTTACTGTAGGTTTACAACTAAAGGTAAAACAGTCATTATAGGCCAACTACTGACATAGGTGTAGGTAGCAAACAAAATTTTGGAGACTTATTTACCTAGATTTTAGCATAGGCTACAAGACAATTATTCAAAACTGAACAATGCAGAAAGGAATACCATACAACATCATATAGTTGCTTCTGTGCATTTTATGGTGTAAACCAACCAATTTCATATCTAAAACTCCAAACAAACCAGCTTTTCTACAGTTTTAGTAGAGTGCAACTTAGACCTAACATTATACTTGTGTAAGCTAGTATGTGAAACCTACCTGACTGCACACAAGGCTATTGGGGCAAATCATCATCTACAGAAATGTTTTTACACAACACTAGGACGCAATATTTTGTAAGCAACACTGCTTTTGCTTTACACAGTACCTTGTACTTGCACTGCTCACAAGTTTACTACGTTCTAAGTCTAAACGTACGATACTCGCACTGCAGCTTCAGCCGCGATTTAAAATCAGCCGCCAGTCGAAGAAATCTCTCAAGCGTTGACATGACCTTTTACTAGAGGTCACCATGGTTTGATCTAAGCTTTTCAATAAATTTCGTCCGTAAAATAACCGCCCCGATAGCTCAATTCGCCCCGATAGCTCAATTGGTTAGCGCGTCACTTCTGGAACGAAGAAGCTTCAAGATCAAGCGGCGCTGGTTCGACTCTCGGGGTGTGCGCTTGAGCAACGCACGTTAAGGACTGCTCTCCATTCAGAGGCATCTAATGCATGGAATAGTTCCCTGGCAACAAGACTTCAACAATCGGAAACTTCACTCTGTCAATCTCGGTGACTGGGCCTGCGTCAGTGATTCAAAGCCTCTACAAGTATGCGAAACTGCCAGGATTAAGCTCTGCAAGAAGCTTTCCCAGTCCGGGGATAAAGATTCAATCAATCAATCAATATCACAAATGCATATTACCCACTGCTCGTCGTCTTACTCGTAAGAGGCCGGGAAACATTTTAGGAGACTAAAAGGGGTCTCGAGCAAAAAAGTTTGAGAAGCCCTGGTAGGCTATAGGCTATGTGTAAACTCAAAATTGCAAGCATGTTGAAAAATCTGCGGAAACTTTGAAATCCTGCTGGCGGTAGTGCTACATTATAGGTAGTCTTTTGTACACTTAAAGTTTAAATCACATGTAGGCGTATTTTACGGACAAAAAGCTTTTAAGACCAATTTTGACTCTCAATGGAAATATTAAACTGATTTCTGTTAAACCTCTAGCAAGCTATTTGGCAGCAATTATGTGAATAACCATAGGTTTGACATTTTCTGTTCAAGTTTTGTTTCGTGTTTCGTGGTTCTAATTCCAATCTAGCTGCTACGGAAGTCGGAAGTCAAGATAGTTGAACTGTGGAAAAGTTGTAACATAAAATTCCCGAATCCTTTTGTCTGTAGCTATGCGATGACACCAAAAAAAATAGGCTACTCTTCTGAAAACGTCTTTTCACAAATTGTATTTCAAGAAAAAATAGCCACAGGCTATCGAAAAGGGACGCAACGCGGTACGCACTAAAACTTGTCACCACAATACAGATTACTGAGACAAAAGACGGAAATTTCGTCCAGTTGATGAGCACAAGCAAAACATATTCGACGAACCTTTCCAGCGACAATTCTAAAATGACGAAACTGACTTGGGATATTTCAAACCACATAGGCTAACTTGTTTCTGTGACGTAATAGTAGATAAGCATTGTTAAGCAATTTCACAGGTGTTAAGAAGGATTGTGCAATGTTTTACAGGTGTTACGAAGGGATGATGAAATCTCTGCTCATTTTTTAGCAATATTCCATGACGTAAGACGCCAGGTTAAATAGACCTTAACGGTTTTATTTGACGTTTGATTTGGAGAACGATTGTTCATAACAAACAGGCAATAGCGAATTATGTTTTAAAACGGATTTCTTACGAGGTAATATTATAGCGTAGATAGGGTCGCAAGAAACATAGGTAGGCTATCATTTTCGAAATATTCAACATTTTTTCCATTAGTAGCCCAACGTTTTGATTTATGGTGGGCCGAATTTTTGTGTGCCTAAAACTTCAAGTTTGTAGGCTATATAATCCGGCACTAGTTAACGGCGATAACGAATTGGTCTCGTCATCTGAAGACCTGCGTCAGTGGTTCAAAGCCTCTACAAATTATGCAAAACTACCAGGAATAACCTATTTAGAGGCTTTGTTAGTCAGAGGATTGTTATAGTCGTCATTTTATTTACGTTGATTTTATGTAACTTGTGACCTGCTTCACTACATAATTACATTCAGCGTTTTCTGGTACAGACGCTGGAATTGATTACCACCGCACAACGCGTGTAATCAATTAAGCGTTCTGTACCACGTTCCTTAGTTAATTGTTTTGCGTTTCTTTCTTACTATATATTGCGTTGCTTTGATACAGTGAATCAGTAAGTAACAAGAGGTAAATGGTTTTGGTTTTCTCACTTGGTTGGCTACTACAATTATTATCGTTCATTTTATATTAAACGTCTGGAAATACAACAGACATTTAACTGGCGTCGTCGGCAGGATCTTTACAGAATTTCTACAGGATTTTAAAAACATGGAGAAACTGATCGAAGTTTTGCAACAACAAATTGCCAACCAAGAACGCCAGACGAAGGAACAAATTGCCAACCAAGAACGCCAGACGAAGGAGCAAATTGCCAGACAAGAAGAACGTCACCGACAACAAGAACAACGTCACCAAGATCAGACGAAACTGCTCATGGAACAACTACGAGAAATGCGAGCCCAAACTTCAAGACCACAACCAACAACAATACAACAACAGGTATCTTTACCTAAGTTCGTAACGTTCGATGCCACCACTGAACTGTGGGCAGACTATTGGAAGAGGTTTAACACCTTTGTAGCAGCACATTCAGTCGCACAAGACAAAATGCCGCAGGTTTTTCTCACCAATCAATCGCCTACAATCTACAAAATGTTAACAAATTTGGCTGCGCAGGAAACAAACCCAAAGGAAGTCAACGATCTCACCATGGCGGAAATTACAAATTACATGGCTCAACAATTCGACCCAAGTGAGGGAGCGATTCCGTTTCTGGAGCGAAATGAAGCGCAAGCCCGGTGAAACAGCTCAAGAACTAGCCGTCCGCATACGCCAGGCAGCTGCCACCTGTGACTTCTCGTCCATTTCAAATCCATTGGACGAAGCTTTACGTACTCGTTTTATTTGTTCAATAGGTAACGAGGCGGTGCTTAAGGCGTTATTCAAAATCAGAGCTGATGAACTTACTTTCAAACGTACGGTGGAGGTTGCATCAGAAACCGAAGAGGCAGCCAAGGTGGCCAAAGAAACTGTTTACGGCACTCCACCAGTACCAGTTGCGAAAGTAAGGACCATCAGCAAACCTCCAAAAACTAGGCAACTTACAGGTACTTTCTTTTCTTCTAAAAATAAAGAATGCTATCGCTGTGGTAATTCCAACCACAACGCCAATGACTGTAGGTTTAAGAAAGCCACTTGCCATTTCTGCAATATTAAGGGACACTTACAGAGTGTTTGTCGAAAGAAAGCTAGACAGTTCAAACCTTCTAAGGTAAATTGTATCGAGGAAATTAACATGCTCTCTAGTTCTTGCAGAAAACCTCGAAATTCAAAGTTGGAAGTACCGATCTCCATTAATTCGGTAACCACACACTTAGAACTGGACACTGCTACAAATGGAAATTTCCTTTCCAACGACGTCTGGACTCGGGTAGGCGCACCTCAATTGCAAGCACCAGTGTCGCAGTTCCAATCTGCTACCAAGCATCTAGTACCAATCACGGGTTCTTTCACGGCCCAGGTAACTTGTCCTTCCACGGGAAGGTCAGATAATATTCCTTTTGTAGTCACGACACTCAAAGGACTGAACTTGCTAGGTCGTGATGCAATTTCGTCTTTAGGAATTTCTATCGATAAATTCCTTCTGTCTAACTATTCTACTTTACAGAGTATCCAGTCATACGACAAGCCTGATAAGAGTCTGGAGAAAGCATGCTCCCTCTTATGTGACCAGTTCAAAGATGTTTTTAAGCCTGAACTCGGGTGCTTACGAGATTATGAACTAGACATAGATTTTAAGTCTGATGCTAAACCTGTTTTTCTCAAACCTAGGCCTATACCTTTCGCGCTAAAGGAGGACTTAGCACAAGCCTATGATTCGAGCATTGCACGTGGTGTATGGACACCAGTTCAGTTTTGCGATTGGGGCACACCGGTTGTTCCAGTCCGTAAGCCTTCAAACTTTTCAGAAGCGAAGGCCAAGTTACGCATATGTGGCGATTATTCAGTCAGTGAACCCTTCCCTGGAGACCCATCGTCACCCGTTACCCTTACCAGAAGACTTAATGCAAAAGTTGGGTGGTGGGTACGGTTTCAGCAAGATAGACTTGGCTGATGCCTACAATCAGATTCGACTTGGTCCTGACAGTCGAAAACGACTCGCATTAAGCACTCACCGTGGCGTACTTTTACAAAATGTTTTACCTTTTGGCATATCTTCTGCTCCAAGTTATTTTCAGAAGATCATGGACGACCTTACAGCCGACCTTCCAGGGGTTGCAGTCTACCTAGACGACATTCTTGTCAGTGGCACTACTGCTGAGGAGCATCTCCAGAATCTTAGACGGCTCCTCGATCGACTTCACTCAAAAGGCTTGAGGTGTAGGAAAGACAAGTGTAAGTTTGCACAACCTCAGGTAGAGTATCTCGGACACATTTTGTCCAGGCAGGGCATCTCCAAAGGTCCCAAGGTAAACGCCGTACTGGAGATGTCTGCCCCCACTGACGTATCTTCTCTTCGTTCGTTTTTAGGTTCCTTACAATTTTATTCGAAGTTTCTACCGTTGAACGCTTCTACTGTAGCAGAACGACTATATCATCTCACGAAAAAGGACATTCCTTGGAGATGGGGAACACAAGAGGAAAACTCTTTTGTTCAGCTGAAGCATCATCTATCTACTAATGAGGTTCTTACACATTTCAATGCGTCACTTCCGGTAGGTATCGCATGTGATGCTTCTAGTGTGGGCATTGGTGCTACTTTGTTTCACCGTTACCCAGATGGCACAGAACGGCCTATAGCAAACGTTTCAAAAGTATTAACAGCCTCTCAGAGAAACTATAGTCAAATTCAGAAAGAGGCTTTGTCGATAATTTTTGCGTTAAAGAAATTCTATCAATATCTTTTTGGTAGATCATTCATTTTGGTCACAGATCATAAACCATTGCTTAGTCTTTTTGGCCCGACCAAATCGACACCTTTTTTGGCAGCAAATCGTTTGGCTCGTTGGGCACTCTTTTTGTTGCAATTTACATACACTATTGAGTACAGGAAGACAAAGGATCACCAAAACGCTGATGCTTTGAGTCGCTTACCAGCAGGAGGGGATAAAGTTTTCGATGAAGAGGAAAGTGCGGATGGCATTGATATCGTCTGTGCTATCGATGCTTTGGATTTGCAGGTCCAGACCCCAAATGCCGCCTCAATGCGTAAAGAATCTTCTAAAGATCCTATCATTTCCACGGTAATGCGTTTCATTCATGAAGGATGGCCGGCCAAGTCTTCTCCACAAGACCCGGTCGAACCGTTCCGTAAGTACGCAGACTCTTTTTCTACTTGTTACGGATGTCTACTTTACGGTTCCACAGTGGTCATCCCTTCCAAACTTCGTCCTTCCGTTCTTCAGTTGCTTCATGAAGGACATTTCGGCATTGAGAGAATAAAGCAGTTGGCAAGGACGTCCGTCTACTGGCCAAACATCGATCGAGACATCGCGAAACTTTGTCACAAGTGCAGTACCTGTGGCGAATATCAACCGCAATCTAAAACCCAGGTCCAATCATGGACGGTTCCAGAAGCACCGTGGAGTCGCTTACACATAGATCATGCGGTAGAATTCATGGGTTACCATTGGTTACTCAGCATTGATGCTTTTTCTAAATACCCTTGTATTCATGCTACTACTTCCTTATCTTCAACAGTTACTATCAACCTGCTAGAAGAAGATTTTGCTCATTTCGGCTATCCCCATACTGTAGTTACCGATAATGCTACTACTTTTAAATCCACAGAATTCCAAACTTTCTGTAAGGAGAGGGGTATGGTACACATCACGGGTGCCCCTTACCATCCGGAAACCAATGGAGCGGCGGAGCGCCTCGTACGTACGTTCAAGCAAGCACTTCGCAAATCTTCCCTGCCCCCGAAACAAGCAGTCTTGGAATTCCTACAGCATTATCGACGCACGCCCACTCCGAGTGGCTACTCTCCAAGCCAATTACTCAACAATCGTCAGATTCGAACCAAGATCGACACGCTTCTCCCCACACCGTCTCAAGTGGTACCCCGACAAAACCCTCACAACACGGACGCCTCTGAAGTTACAAAACGACATTTCAAACCGGGAGATCCCTGTTACGCGCTATCATTCACTCCACGACGGAGCCAGGATCCTCGTTGGGTTCCAGCCGAGGTGATTAAGCGACAGGGTAGCCGAATCTTCCTGGTACGTCTGCTGCCACATGGTCCGACGTGGAGGCGCCATATGGACCAACTGCAACCTCGCTATGCATCATCGGAGGACCAGGAGCCGGGAGAAACTCCTGCACCAACAGTCGACTCTTCCGCTGTCTCCACCTCAGCTCGAACGGATTCGGACGACACACCGACTGTACCGGAATTCGGGCCACACAACCCACGAAGGTCGAGCCGTCGCCGCAGACTTCCGGCCCGTTTCGGACTTTGAGAGTTATTGTTTAATTCGGTGTCCTGTTTATATTTTTCTTTGTGTATAAAAATTATCAGGGGAGGTGTTATAGTCGTCATTTTATTTACGTTGATTTTATGTAACTTGTGACCTGCTTCACTACATAATTACCGTACATTCAGCGTTTTCTGGTACAGACGCTGGAATTGATTACCACCGCACAACGCGTGTAATCAATTAAGCGTTCTGTACCACGTTCCTTAGTTGATTGTTTTGCGTTTCTTTCTTACTATATATTGCGTTGCTTTGATACAGTGAATCAGTAAGTAACAAGAGGTAAATGGTTTTGGTTTTCTCACTTGGTTGGCTACTACAATTATTATCGTTCATTTTATATTAAACGTCTGGAAATACAACAAGGATAAAAATTCAAAATCAACCAACCTATCTGGTGGAAACAATATGGATTATTCAATGATATTCACATTTGTAGCTTTTCGTGTTTAACTTTCCAATTACAGTGTAGCCTAGCCTACAGTGGGTGAAAGTTTTCTGTCACAACTGTTTTTTTTTTGTTTTTTTTTTGTTTGAGCATCCACCTCTGTATATAAACTCAAAGTGTGTTTATATTACTGTCTACAATATATTTCAGTTTATACGGTACTCAGTTGCATAATACAAGATGGTTAGATCACAAATAATAGGAGCATATGCGAGGATTGTGGCACCGTATTGAACCAGCGGAAGCAAGACGGACCCCTGTGTGGAGTGTTGTTTTTCGCGTTTGATTTTTCTTTGATGTGAGTTCTACATAGACCATATGCCATCAAAAATTGGTTAAATCTAAAAAAAGATTTAAGTCTTCGAGCAACTTCTACCTCTGCGATAATAGAGCTTAGTTTTATTGGAAAATATCCTAACAAAGATTTCCAGTAACTAGGGAACGGGATGGAATGGAAGACAGATTTTGGGATGGAAGATGGAAAATGTTAAGGATGGAAAGGAATGGAAGATCTTGATGATGGGTGGGAAGACAATCTTCCATCATTCTATCCCAATTCCATCATTTACTTTCTAACGCTTTATCAAGACATGCAAAATGTTACGTTGCTTGCTGAAATAATTCAAACTGTAGCCTACGTAACCCTTAGGAAAATACTGCTGTTAAATATTTTAGCTTAAATTTAGCACATGGTTTTTAGGTTTATTTGTGGCATATTTAACGCGGAGATCACTAAATGTGAAGATGGAATGGAAGATTTCTAAGATGGAATAGAGATGGAATGGAAGAAAATCTCAGGACGGAAGATGGAAAAAAGCTAAGAATGGGCCATGGGGAAAATATTGAAGCACTTCATGACCTTATAATCTATGTTATAGCTGTTTCTTTGGTTGATAGTAATTCATATTACGATTATTCTTTCACTTAATTATATGACAATTGCTTAAAATATTGGAACTGAAACACACCCTCTTCCCACGCTATGTAGATGTAGACTTGCTTGCTGGAGAGCAGCCGGTTTTCCAATGTGTCTTCGAAAATATGTATCGTTTGCTTTTAGTTTGCTGATGTAAGCTGATACAACTCTTTCCAACGGATGACGTGATGTAAGAAATGACGTATACGTGTTTGTCCGCAAACGAGCCTCTTCCTCTGTAAGTCTGCAAGATAAAGTAACATGGAGATGGTGTATAGTTGGTTTTGAATCTTTATCCTCGGACTGAGAAATCCTCTTAAAAGTATTCTTGGCAATTTTGTATAAGTTATTTGTAAAGGCATAGCCATCTCCGTCTTCTTCAATTGCCTTGCCTGAGTCAGGCATCGACGGCCTTGGATGATTGCTTTGTAGCCTATTCGTAGTGGTGGGGAAACGTTTACTACTGCATAAGAAAATTTCTTTGCTAGCAATTTCTTTGCTAGCTATGTGACAACCACACATTCTCGCCATTTCAGGCAGTTCTTCTAGCACAAGTAATAAGTTTTTGCTGCATCGATGAGGACCGCAGGAAGATTGGTTGAGGGCCGCATGTGGCCCATTTGGCCGCAGTTGTCGGGGGCCCCGTGCAAAAAAGTTTTTCGCGTCGAGGGAGCGAAAGACTTTACAAGGTAACTTGAATGTCACCCACACCGTTGCTAATGCTTTTACGCCAAGCTCAGTTGCCACCTTGTGACTAAAATTAAACTGAAAAAAAAAAGGAGTCATTTTGCAGAAACTTCAAAGGCTGAGAGAAAATAATAATAATAACACAAAATTACATTTTTCCACGTCGGGGAGGCCTTTCAAAAAGGGGGCCCAGAGCAACTGCACCCTCTGCTCCCCCCTAAATCTGGCCTGTGTAGGTTACTCCATACATTTACGTTACATACTCCATAAAGCAGTTGTTTCCTTGGTCTCCGCATTTGTGTTTGTCTGTCCACGTATCTCTTTCCTTAAAGGACGGGTCCAGCTGCAACATTTTTTTCTGCAACGTAGTGCTTGCGGTCTAGAAAGAACAACTAAGTTACAACACAACTTGCAACGCTAACAGGGGATTCCAAAGGATACTTTTGGGTCTGCCCTGGGATAAAACATTTTTAGGGGGCTGGAAACTTGAAGGTAACGCCATCTATGTTTTGCTCTATACCTACTGTAGTTCTATGAAGTCCATCTTAAACCACTTCTACTGTTTTGAAGACCAATCTTGTAGAAAACTAAACCTAGCCTACCTCTTTTTGTGATGATTTCCTATTGTCTTCGAAAATATGTATGAATGCGTGTATTGTGATGATTTCCTATTTCTATAGTAGGCTATTAGGCTAAGCTATTTGCCATCCTAAAGTATTTTTCCGAGTTGTCTTGTTTTCATGTCTATTTCTTAGTAGAGATATTATTTTTGAAGACGGGGACTGCCAGTGGTAGGCTACAGCCAGTGGTACAGCCAGAGATGGGCGTGATCTTGATCTTGAAGATCACTTTTTTTGGGGGGATCTTGATCTAAGATCACTTTTTTTTGTGTGATCTTGATCTTGAAAAACAGTAAGATCAAGATCACTTTAAAATTGAAGTTTACTTACTAGATAGAGGCATTTTTTTAGAACTCGTAGCCTACTGTACAAAGTAGTTAGTGGCAACTACTAACATTAAGCCAGTGTTAATATAATATGTGTCCAACAAAAGACGATTTAAAGTCACCATCTAATCTGGTCAGTGTTGCTATTTGAAAAACAAAAACAAACAAAAAACATTGACATAATGCAGTGAAACTTAAAACTAGGCCTACTTAGTAACACGATTAAAAACTCCCACATGAAGCAGACAAAAATTTGGTAAAAAAATGATGCAGTTTAAAGTTTATTTTTATTTATTATAAATAAAAAGTATAAAACTAATTGCAAATTTTGCGACTTTTTCAGTACCGTACTACTGTAATTAATCTCGGCCTTGGGTGTGACGTTGCGGTTCTACGCAAACTACGTCAGCAATTGATAGGCCTAATAGCAACAGTCACTAACTTATTACAATTCTTAGACCAGTGATCGAGTAGTTAAAAGTAAAAGTTAGCAATAGCAACTATATACTTTTAACCGGGTTGCTTATAGTAATTATTTTTTGCAACATCATTGATCAAAAACTTCATTTATTTTCAACTACACAAAAAGTGATCTTGAAAGTGATCTTGATCTTCAAGATCACGATCTTGATCTTGATCTTCAAGATCACCAATACTGGTGATCTTGCCCATCTCTGGGTACAGCCACTGGTACTGCCATCAAATCAGGCAAAAACGCAATGTTCAAATTTATGGAAGAACGAGATGTTTAACTACCTGCCAAGAAAAGGTGTACGAAATTAAGTGTTGCCAATGTTGCTCAAAAGTTTCAGCTAAATTGTGGTTTTACTGTAGTTATAGCCCAAGTCTTGGCCATTGAAGAATATTTGAAAATTAATGAATAGATAAAAAGTGATTTTTATCTACTTATCAAAGCATGATAATTTTTTTAATTTGATCTTTGAATTTTAGATTGAGCCTACTATGAAACTGTGTGCAAAAAATTTTGTCTGTTAGGCTATTCTGAAAGACGTAATGAATGCGTGTGTTGACATTGTTATTACGTTTGAGAAGAAGCTTTAAATCGTGGGTCTAGTAAAGCACTATGCAGCGATTTTGACGGCAGTTCTTGGGTTCAACGGTTTCATACAGTCGTAGCCTACAGAAGACTTCCATGACGTTGGTTGATTTTGAATCTTTATCATCGGACTGACAAAGCCTTGACAGGTTATTCCTGGTAGTTTCGCATACTTGTAGAGGCTTTTGACGCAGAGCCGGTTACCGAGATTGACATAGTGAAGTTTCCTGATTGTTGAAGTGTTGTTGCCGGAAAATTATTCCATTCACTAGGTGCCGCTGAATGGAGAGCAGTCCTAAAAGTGCGTTGCTCAAGCGCATACCCAGAAAGTCGAACCAGCGCCGCGTGATCTTGAGCCGGGCGCGTAACCATTGAGAAACGAGGCGGACAACACAACACGTGGAGTAGCCTATTAATTAACGAGTTATTTTGTGCATGGAACGGAAGTTAATCAATTTCCTCGACATAAAATGTTCTGAATGTTTTCGAATCTTCTAACCTTGCTTCCTGTTACGGACAATTTTCAACAAATCAAACGTCATATAAAAATCGTTATGGTCTACTTAACCTAGCTGGCATCTTACGTCATGGAAACTGCTAGAAAATGAGCCAATATTGCACCATCGTTCGTAAGACCTGATGAAACATTGCATCATCACCTTTGAACACCTGTTTGAATTGCTTGACAATGTTTCACTATTACGTCACAGTAACTGTTTACGTGAGTTTGAGATATTGAAATTTATTCTCTCATTCTTAAAATTGTTGCTTGGAAGTTGGTCGCATATTTAACTGTTTTGCTTATTGCTTGAATAAGTAGTGACAAGTTTTTAGTGGCGTACCATGTTGCGTCCCAATTTTGACAGCTTTGAGGCTATTTTTACAGAAATACAATTCTTGAAAAGACGTTTCGGAAGAGTGTTTCTTTTTCGGTCATTACATACAGACGAACGGATTCGGGAATCTTATGTTACAATTTTCCCACGAAGAGATTACGGTTTACCGCTGTGACCATAAATAATAAAAGACGGTTCTTTGGCTAGTGTTTGTACGGAAGCACATGCAAGACATAAATAATAAAAGACGTTACTCTGTCTAGTGTTTGGTACTGAAGCAAAATAATAAAAGACGAAGTTGTCAGTTGGTAGGCTACAGAAGCAAAGAAATAATAAAAGAAGATCTTGTTGGCTGGTAGTCTACATAAGCAAAAGAAAACTAAAGACATTTCTTCTCAGTTGGTACTGAAGAACTTCAAGCTAAAAAATAAAGGCGTTTCTTTGTTGGTTCTGAAGAAAAAACAACATTGACATTTATTGGCAAGAAAGAAGATTAAAGACAATCGATCTGTGCTTGAAGATTCAAGTGGACGAATCCAAGCAAGTTTTGTGGAACTTTAGGACTTCATATACCCGTACAACTACGGTATTGTGCATTTAAATTCTTTTTGTATTTTTACGGTCTTTGGAGTTAAGTTTTTTATAACTACTGTAATAATATTTTGTGTGTTTGTGTAACTTAATTTTTTAATTGTTAAATTTAGCTCCAACATTTAATATGTCTACACTCGGTGGCGACAGGGACTCGACCGCCGTCGACTCGACTGAGTTTAAGCCTATAATGATGTTCTTTGCGGTCGGGCAGGCCATTCTGGGGAGGGACCCAGTAAACATGAGGCTAAGTCAGTTCGAGAGGCTCGGCATCTTAGAAGGGATATTTTGACTCAAATTGGGGAACTTTCTGTAGCCCTAGGTTTTTTGAGTGATAAGCAGGAACTGTTAATTATTCGATCTAACTTATCTACTTTAGAAGAGGAATTACGGCATTTCCATGCACTTTTGAGTAAAATTTTTAACTCTACAATTCTGGCAGAACTTCGTGATAGGGTAGATCCCGAATTTAACTCGTTAAAAAATAACTTCGAACAAAAAGTAAGTGAGTTCTCAGATAGGTTGGATGCTGACATACATCCTGAGGATAGCGCCTCAAATGTAAGCACTAGGATGTCTGAGAGATCGTCACGGATAGTTGCACAAATTAACCTGCAGCTAAGACGAGAGGAGTTCCAAATACAAGTTGAGGCCGAAGCAAGAGCTGCTGAGGCCGCCACGAGAGCTGAGACCATACGAGTTGAGGCCGAAGCGAGAGCTGCTGAGGCCGCTGCGAGAGCTGAGGCCATACGAGTTGAGGCTGCCGCGAGAGCTGAAGCGAGAGCTGCTGAGTTCGTACTCAAAGACGCACAGTTGAGGGCTGAACAACGTAAAGAGGTAGCTTTGGCTGAATATCCATCAGAGGTGGGCTCCCGGCGTAGTTCTAAGAAGGGCTCTTCTAGCCTTTCCAGAAGTGAACATCAATCGCAGTTTAATTTACATAACCTTTTCCAGACGCCTGTTCAGTCCGTGAGTGGACCAGTGCAATCCACACGTTTTCCAGCTGTTTCAGTAGGTCTCGGGGCCGCGGCTAAGGGTCTTTCCGAAGGCTGTAGAGCCAAGGCCTGCGAATTATAGCCGAACTTCTCCCCCAGAGCGTGCAGGTCACGGGGCCGCCATTAGAAGTAATGCTTTGCCCCCTTCACAGTTGTCTGCGCCGCTAGTTTTTGATCGCCCAGCTACACGTAATTTGCGTGATTGTGAGAGGCGTAACGCGTCTCCTGATTTTAACGTTTGTGAGGATCGTGATCGGGCTGTGCATGTGACTGAGCCCCATCAGCCCCTTAAGGGATATAGCTTGTCTTCTCCCGCTAAATCGAGTTCTCAACAACAGGATTGCTTTTTTGAATACCAAAATAGTAGGACGTTTTTCGATAAGGCGGCCTTGATTGGTTACAATGGTAATAATATGCCATTTGTCTTCTTTAAAAATCGTGTTACGGCCTTAATGGCAGCTTCGCCCTTTAAAGGAACTCGTTTGACTTTGTTACAAGCAGCTTGTGTTAGAACAGCTGCGCAAACGATTGCTAATTTGGTTTCCGACACTCCTGGCTTGTCAGAGGAAGACAGGATAGAAATGTCGTTAGCTCGCTTGTCCCAGCGTTTTGGAGTTCGTGGAGGTCTTTTCGCCGAACCAGAAATTAGAAAGTATCGCTATGGTAGCAAATTGACTTCGATCTCTTCCAGTGATTTGAAAGAGTTTAAAGATGAATTGTCGCAGTGTCTGCTTTACGCGCAAGCTTATGGTCAGCGTGATAAATTAGAAGGACGTTTTGTTTTGGATTTGGCTAAGCGACTCCCGTTTGACGCTAAGCAGCGTTATCTTGACTTTTTAGGTGATCAGTATGGTAGCACTGATGAACCTACTTTTCAGAGTTTGTTTGAATTTGTAGTACGGGAGGAAACGCGCAAGTCGACTGACTTTAGCATTATGCTAATGGGCGATTCCAGTGAGTCGCAGCATTTTAAAAAGTTTGGCAAAGGAAAATTGCCTTCATGTCCGGTTAGGCAGACGTCGGTAAAACCCCATGATAATGTGATTTCAGGGAGTCCGCAGTACTCGACTGCTGTTGGCGCACCGCGCGGTGGTGTGGCCAGTCGTAGTGACATACCGGCATGTTTTTATTGTTCGTCACGTGGTCAAGTTGAATATCATTTTTTGTCTAATTGTAAAGAATTTTTGCGCTTGACACCTAAAGATCGAAGAGATGTCATTGTGAAAGCTGGCAAATGCTTAAATTGTTTGTGACCACTTCCATACTGGCAAACACGAAAGATATTTTTCCTAAATCTTTCGATGTGTGGAAGGAAAGAAAATGTTATGAGTTGTGTCTTGTTGCATGTCTTTAGACAGAAACAGTTTTTGTAGTCTGCGTGTCCCGCAGAAGAATTTGTGTGGGCAACACCTTCTTTCTACGACCATGTGTTTGAGAAACAAATTTTCTTGGCTCTTAACAATGAAATAAATATATTCAGGGTAATAATGTATTTGCCTGTGCCTCTTCACGGCTGTACTGATACTGTCTGCTTTGCAAAACATTAAGAACAAGGCGTATCTGTGATGGATACAGTGCTATAGCCTAGGTTACAAAAACACACAATCAAGAAAATAAAATATCTTCTGGCAGGTGTCAAAACTAAAACACGCATTATTATATTTCTATTATTAAAATCAACAACTACGCCATCCAGCAAACATTAGCACTTCCTTTTATATTTGCTGCTTAGTTATTTTTATGTGATAGCCTATACCAGGGCTACTCAACTGGCGGACCGCGGTCCGAATCCGGACCGTCTGGGTGTTGAAGGTGGACCTCGGGCTTCTGGAAGAATAACCTCATTGCCACATTTTAGGGCCTCTTTAAACAGATTTCCATTAGGAAAAAATGATTTTTGTGATTATCCAAGGAGCTGGGGGCTTCGCCCCCAGACCTCCCAACGCATTGCCGTCTTCTCTGATGTGCGATCCACACAGCTAGGCTACACTACAAAGAAACACAATACATTTTTTCCTTTTTTATTCTTTGTTTGTGTCAGACAAAAATCCAAGTCGTGTTACATACTACCTGAAAAATGCTGCGGCGCTCGTAGGCTATACTGGTTGTTTTATTTTTCGTGGTTGCGTATGAAATATTCACCGGACCGCAAAAATATTCAACTTGTCAAAATAGACCTTTGCTAACATTAGTTGAGTAGCCCTGGCCTATAAGTTGAAATATGACACTCACTTTCGGGGTTTCGCACATGATCAATTTGAATTTATCAGTGAACTTGTAACGACTTGAAAGCAAACTATAGTTTTTTGGAGGCCTTTTCTTGCACTCCTCTTGTACATGAAGCAATCGACTGAAGTAAGGTTTTTCACATGATAACTTGTGAATTCCAGTGCAGTTCAAACCACCTGGAAAAAAAATAAGAATAAGCAAAATAAAAGTCGATTTAAAGGGGCGCTACTTTGAGCACAGTTTTTAAACTGCCAAGGAAAAGACCAAAATGTGTGCAAAGATTAACTTGAGAAAAACCAATGTTTTTTGCAATTTAAATAATAAAACACCTTAGTTAAAATTCTAGTGATTCTCCGACCCAAACCATTGCCCAAACCCATTTTTTTCAGATTTGCTAGTGTGTATAAAACATAAAATATTCAAAATTAGGCTTAAAACCGCCATCCTTTAAATTTTTAGTTTCAGAATACAGTATTAGGTTACTGCTAAGATTTGAAACATTTGCTGTGAAAAGATAAAGTTCTAAACTTCAAATCTAAAACTTTTGAAAATATAGGCCTACCCTAAATTTAAACTCTAGCATATAGTCCTAATATATGGGTTTTGTGAATTTTGTCTTTCAGTGAAATTAGGCTACGAAGTTGGCTACCTCCGAGGCATCATCACCTGCATTGTAATAGTTACCTTTCACCTTGCAACGTAAGCTTAGGCTACTTGTATTACCACTGGAAAGGGTTAGTTTGGTTGTTAGCTGAGTAATCATATTATGTTTGGTTTCTATATGTCTACTTTGGAATACTGCATTGCTTTGTCAGTGTTTGAAGAGCTCTCACCGAATCCTATTTAAATCCGCTGCATAAAAAGAGCGTTTAATACCATGACGTCGGTTTTGTGAATAACATTTGGGCGAGCAAGCGAGAACTTTTTGTAAAAGCAGAGAAAAGTTGGATTCTCTTCTCGGTTATGAGAGGGATATGACCAAGTGGTCACAGCGGTAAACCATAATCTCTTCTTGGGAAAATTTTAACATAAAGTTCCCGAATCCGTTCGTCTGTATATAATGACCGAAGAAACACACACTTGAACTTCTTTTCAAAAAGTGTATTCCTGTAAAATTAGCCCGAGGCTACCGAAAACGAGGGGGTGCAACGCCTACACCACTTAAACTGTCACTACACAACAGATTACTTGGATAAAAGACGGAACCTTTGTCCAGCTAGCAAGCACTAAGCCAACAGTTAAATGTGCGGCCAACTTTCAAACAATCATTTTACGAATGACCAGAATAGATAGCAATATCTCAAATTCACGTATGCAGTACTGTGACGCAATAATGAAAGACAATTATGAAGTCATTCCAACAGGTGTTTAAAGCTGATGTAATATTTCCTGTTTAAACAGGCCCAAACAGGCCCAAACAGGTTTGACACAATTCTTATGAACGCTGGTGCAATTTTGGCACATGCTTTAGGAATTTCCATGACGTAATATTCAGTAGACTTGAACGGTTTTTATATGACGTTTGATTTGGTGAAAATTGTCGGGAACATAGCTGCCCCTAGTTATGACAGTCTGACATGGCATAACTAAAAAGAAATGACGACAATTGTGAGCCAATGAATAAAAACACACGATACACAAATTGTTTGAATCACTCACGTTTAAGTTAATACGTAAATACAAAGGGCATGCAAAGAATGAACAACAATACGGAATAAACACGATGATACATGAAATTGGTACCATAGGTATTAGGTACACGCAAAAAATGACGCTATATACCATGGTTGCGATAATAACCGACTGTTCTGGGCTCAGACAAGGGTCGGCCACCGCAGACAAAACCAGGCTCAAACCATAACACTTAGGTGTTCTTTACGGGGGCGAGGCACGAAATATCCCTCAACACGTAGTCTACTTTCACTTTCCCCGTACTCTCATCATAGTTGCAGACGGCAACTTTGGCTCTACGAACCACAGGCTTCCCTTTCCTAATTTGTGGAACTACCTCATGCACCCTCCCAAGTTGATACTTCCCACGTTTACCAATGTCTTGGAGAGAACCTACCACTACAAGTTGACCAGGCTCCAAATTCTCGGCCATTTTTAGCCATTTTTTCCGGCCCTGAAGACCTGGCAAGTAAAAATCGATCCATTTACTCCAAAACTGCTGAGAAAGTGACAAATTGAACCGATAATCCCTTCTTAATTGGTCACGATCATGTGGTTGCCCAACAGCACAGTATGGGTCTAAGTATGGGGTCAAGAGTGAGGCAGGGGTGATGACAGTAAAATCCCTAGGGTCGTCACTCAAAGGTACCAAAGGGCGTTCGTTCACGATCCGAACGGCACTGCCTGTGTACGTAAGCAGTTCAATGAAATTGGGCTTACGTAATGAAGAGTCCAAAATGTGAAAGAAGTATTTGGTCATATCGGCCACGAAACCAAATCTTTCAAGCCGAAATCTAGCCAAGACATCTGCCAGAGGGTTTAACAAATCAGGACGCGAAAACATTACCTCATTAACACAAGTTCCTCGAAATTCAGATTGTTTTAAAGCCTTCTTCCTTAAAGCAGCAGCTCTATCTGACGCCAAAACAAAATTGTTAGGTAGATCAATATCTTCCTTCAACGGAACAGGTATCTCAAATCGACCATCTTTCAACTCAATATTCGGTTCGACAAGTTCTCTAGCCAAAATATCATTGCGAGACAATTCACAGGTTTCATTTTGCAAAGTCAAATCCTGAATGACTTTATTCAGGTCTGCTATTTCCATATCACGAGACTCAATTTTACGCTGAAAGCCAGAGATGACATCCGACTCTGAAGACGTCTGCACTCTGCACACTTTAGCAACGCTTTCAACTAAGGGTGACTTACCACCACAAGCCAACCAACCGAGAGGAGTGAGTAAAGCATGCGGTTCACTGCGATTTTCACCAACACGTTCTTCTTTTGCCCACATCAAATAAGCGTTGTCGTTTCCAATCAGTAGGCTACATCTACAGTACTACAATCATTCAAATGAAACATATTCACGTCATGAAAATGACGGAAACTACTTAAATCCTGCTTATGTGGTAAAGTCTTAACATCGTCAGCCCAAGCTGGGTTAACCACCGAAGTTATATCACAAAACAGTTCATTCGTCTCTAACGACTGAATGTTGAGTTTAACAAGTTCAGCACAAGTAGGTTTCTGACCAGCCAGAGTATCCATTTTAAACGACGCTTTATCATACGGTTTAAGACCAAGTTCGCACACCAAGTCACTCGAAACAAAGGTCAACTGCGAACCAGGATCATGCTGACAATACACCAACTTCGATTTGCCAGTCATTGGATTCAAAACACGAGCAGCAGTAACGCGGTTAAAGGCTGCTTTAACATTTCCAATCTTAACATTACGCACAGGAACTCTGGCACCAGCATCATCTTTACCGACCGAATCCAGAGAATCACGTGACGTCACATAAAAATCATGCAGAAGAAAATAGTGTTTCCTATCGTTGTTAGGCCCACACTGACGACAGTTGTTTGCATGATTACAGTCCTTAACCATATGCTGGCGCAAACAGTTCAAGCATTTTCCAGCTTTCACAATGACATCTCTCCGACCTTTAGGTGTCAAGCGCAAAAATTCTTTACAATTAGACAAAAAATGATATTCAACTTGACCACGTGACGAACAATAAAAACATGCCGGTATGTCACTACGTCTGGCCACACCGCCGCGCGGTGCGCCAACAGCAGTCGAGTACTGCGAACTTCCTGACATGACATTATCATGGGGTTTTACCGACGTCTGCCTAACCGGACATGAAGGCAATTTTCCTTTGCCAAACTTTTTAAAATGCTGCGACTCACCAGAATCGCCCATTAGCATAATGCTAAAATCAGTCGACTTGCGCGTTTCCTCCCGTACTACAAAATCAAACAAACTCTGAAAGGTAGGTTCCTCAGTGCTACCATACTGATCACCTAAAAAGTCAAGATAACGCTGCTTAGCGTCAAACGGGAGTCGCTTAGCCAAATCCAAAACAAAACGTCCTTCTAATTTATCACGCTGACCATAAGCTTTCGCGTAAAGCAAACACTGCGACAATTCATCTTTAAACTCTTTCAAATCACTGGAAGAGATAGAAGTCAATTTGCTACCATAGCGATACTTTCTAATTTCTGGTTCTGCGAAAAGACCTCCACGAACTCCAAAACGTTGGGACAAGCGAGCTAACGACATTTCTATCCTGTCTTCCTCTGACAAGCCAGGAGTGTCAGAAACCAAATTAGCAATCGTTTGCGCAGCTGTTCTAACACAAGCTGCTTGCAACAAAGTCAAACGAGTTCCCTTAAAGGGCGAAGCTGCCATCAAGGCCATAACACGATTTTTAAAGAAGACAAATGGCATATTATTACCATCGTAACCAATCAAGGCCGCCTTATCGAAGAACGTCCTACTATTTTGGTATTCAAAAAAGCAATCCTGCTGTTGAGAACTCGATTTAGCGGGAGAAGACAAGCTATATCCCTTAAGGGGCTGAGTGGGCTCAGTCACATGCACAGCCCGATCACGATCCTCACACACGTTAAAATCAGGAGACGCGATACGCCTCTCACAACCACCCAAATTACGTGTAGCTGGGCGATCAAAAACTAGCGGCGCTGAAAACTGTGAAGGGGGCAAAGCATTACTGCTAATGGCGGCCCCGTGACCTGTACGCTCTGGGGGAGGAGTTCGGTTGTAATTTGCAGACCTTGGCTCTACAGCCTTCGGAAGACCCTTAGCCGTGGCCCCGAGACCTCCTGAAACAGCTGGAAAACATGTGGATTGTACAGGTCCACTTACGGATTGAACAGGCGTGTGGAAAAGGTTAGGTAAATTAAACTGTGATTGATGTTCACTTCTGGAATGCCTAGAAGAGCCCTTCCTAGAGCTACGCCGGGAGCCCAACTCAGAACGATATTCAGCTAAAACTACCTCTTTACGTTGTTCGGCCCTCAACTGAGCGTCTTTGAGTGCGAACTTAGCAGCTCTCGCTTCGGCCTCAGCTCTCGCGATGGCCTCAGCTCGTATGGCCTCAGCTCTCGCAGCGGCCTCAGCAGCTCTTGCTTCGGCCTCAGCTCTCGCGGCGGCCTCAGCAGCTCTCGCTTCGGCCTCAACTTGGATCTGGAGCTCCTCTCGTCTTAACTGTAGGTTAATTTGTGCAACTATCCGTGACGAGCTCTCAGACATCCTAGTGCTTACATTTGAGGCGCTATCCTCAGGATGTATGTCAGCATCCAACCTATCTGACAACTCACTTTCTTTTTGTTCGAAGTTATTTTTTAACGAGTTAAATTCGGGATCTACCCTATCACGAAGTTCTGCCAAGATTGCAGAGTTAACAATTTTACTCAAAAGAGCATGGAAATGCCGTAATTCCTCTTCTAAAGTAGATAAGTTAGACCGAAAAATTAACAGTTCCTGCTTATCACTCAAAGAACCTAGGGCCACAGAAAGTTTCCCAATTTGAGTCAAAATATCCAGTCTAAGATGCCGGGCCTCTCGAACTGACTTAGCCTCATCGTTAATGGGTCCCTCCCCAGAATGGCCTGCCCGACCGCAAAGAACATCATCAGGCTTAAACTCAGTCGAGTCGACGGCGGTCGAGTCCCTGTCACCACCGAGTGTAGACATATTAAATGTTAGGGCTAAATTTAACAATTAAAAATTAAGTTACACAAACACACAAAATTACAGTAGTTATAAAAAACTTAACTGCAAAGACCGTAAAAATACAAAAAAGAATTTAAATGCACGATACCGTAGCTGTACGAGTATGTGAAGTCCAAACGTCCACAAAACTTGCTTGGATTCTTCCACTTGAATCTTCAAGCACAGATGGATTGCCTTTAATCTTCTTTCTTGCCAATAAATGTCAAAGTTATTTTTCTTCTGTACCAAACTGAGAAGAAATGTCTTTACTTTTTAGCTTAAAGTTCTTCAGTTGCCTACCGAGAAGAAATGTCTTTAATTTTCTTTGCTTCTTTAGACTACCAACCAATAAGATCTTCTTTTATTATTTCTTTGCTTCTAAGTGCTTCTTAGCCTACCAACTACAAACTTCGTCTTTTATTTTTTCATGTGCTTCAAATGCTTCTTGGCCTACCAGCTAACAAAAACGTCTTTTATTTTTTATGGTCACAGCGGTAAACCATAATCTCTTCTTGGGAAAATTTTAACATAAAGTTCCCGAATCCGTTCGTCTGTATATAATGACCGAAGAAACACACACTTGAACTTCTTTTCAAAAAGTGTATTCCTGTAAAATTAGCCCGAGGCTACCGAAAACGAGGGGGTGCAACGCCTACACCACTTAAACTGTCACTACACAACAGATTACTTGGATAAAAGACGGAACCTTTGTCCAGCTAGCAAGCACTAAGCCAACAGTTAAATGTGCGGCCAACTTTCAAACAATCATTTTACGAATGACCAGAATAGATAGCAATATCTCAAATTCACGTATACAGTACTGTGACGCAATAATGAAAGACAATTATGAAGTCATTCCAACAGGTGTTTAAAGCTGATGTAATATTTCCTGTTTAAACAGGCCCAAACAGGCCCAAACAGGTTTGACACAATTCTTATGAACGCTGGTGCAATTTTGGCACATGCTTTAGGAATTTCCATGACGTAATATTCAGTAGACTTGAACGGTTTTTATATGACGTTTGATTTGGTGAAAATTGTCGGGAACACCAAGTGCTCCACACCCTGGATCTGGTCAGGTCAGTTTCCTTTGATTCAAAAGCGCCATATATCAACAAAAGGAGACTAAATGTAACTGCCAAAACAATGCATTGTACAACTGTTGGTTAGATTATGGCGCAATCAGGATGGTAGCGAAATACCATTCGTAGGCCAGGCCTAGTCATGTACCAGCCACCATCCCGTCTAGGCTATATCTAACTACACATTCATGCACACTAGTGCGCAGAGGCAGGCACACTCTGCTACTGAGGATATGTAATTGCGGGGAGTGGTTGATCGAGGCTAACTATATGTTTTGTTTGTTTGTTTTTCATATCTTTATCCTGCATTGCGGGAAAGCGGACTTGAGCGCTATACATCGGTGTACGCCTTCCGACGTAGGCCTACACCTGACCCAAGCTGCAGCCGATGGCAATATCTGTTTCTGGTTGTCTACTCTACTTATGACTTAAATTTGGTACTACCCATTACTCGAAATCGATCACTGTGTAGAGGCAATTATTGTAAAGTTTCTTGCCCAGAGAAACAACAGCAAGTGCGGGTGGCTGGAGTCGAACATGCAGGCTCTCGACTGCGAGCCCAACGCGCTAACCACTCGGCCATCTTTACAATCTGAATTGCTACATTTTGCTTTGTTGGTTGCTCACATTTGATCATATTGTATTTACTGTGTCATGACTCCTGGGACTTAACAAACAGTGCGCCCCTGTTTGCAATTGCACCAGTGTTGCCAGATTCTGCCGCAGACTTGGCAGCACTGAATTACACAATGAACCATATACGGTATGGTCTATTGTAGTGCGGAAGGTGACAAAAAAGTTGGTTTATCATATCAAAAATTATACCTGATAATTTTATTTCTGATGGACCGTTTGTAGATTGTAATTTCTTTTCCACTGATGTTTGAGCCAAGGGGACCCTCATAGAGAGGTCCTCATACATTTTTGCTGTTTTTGTATGAACTTTGTCGTAACAACTGCACTGACTTCTTTTTTCCATATTGAACATTACAATAAACAAGCAGGTAAAGCATAAGAAACAAATAAAAATTAACGTATAACTTTTCCTCATTCTTGAATTGGTTGTTATGTGTGATTTTTAATTTGCTTGAATTGGGAACTTTCTGGAAGAGCAGGAATAAATTAATAAACTCCAATTGTTGTAGGTTATTGCTTAAAATAAAGAGGAGAAAAGTTTGTTGTTTTGTTAAGTGCAGTAGCGTGCGTTACGTTTATTATTTCACGTCACACCTATCACGGTACAGTGACGCGTACGGAGCACTGGCCCCAGTGGCGTCCGGTAACCCATTTTTTGGGTGTTGACATTTTTTAAAAAGCTTGAAACACATGCTTCATTTGCACAGTGACCATATCATATCACATCCGTTTATTTTGATATGATCTGCACAGCTATTGAGCAAACTGAAGACTTAGTGCGTGTTTAAAGCCCGGTAAAAAATGTAAACACCCAAGTGGCCACCGTACGCCACTGACTGGCCCTTATGCAAGCAATTGTGTAGGTTTGAAGCAGCATATTTAGTATTAGAGGTTTGAGGCAGAATATTTATATTAAATTTGAATATTTAGACTATTGTAGAAGTTATATCGACACATGTAGGCTATGTAAAGAATACCACGGTAACTTTTAATTGGACAATTGGATACCTACCACAGGCCTAACTGCTATAGCCCTAACTGCTAACTTATCAAGTTCTTGCTTCGAATAATCTTTTTTAGATTTTCTGAGAAACTTTAGTTTTTCTTAGTGCACAAAACTAACCTTTTTTGTATCTTCCATTATAAATCGCTTAGGCTATAAATTTGTCATGTTTAGTTGGTTGAAATCTTTATCCCCGGACTAAGTCAGCCTCTGAAAAGTGTTCCTAGTAGATTCGCATAAGCTTCTAATTTTTTTCTAAATTATCTTAAATTTTTTTAAGGTTCTGCGACGGTGCCAATTTTTTTAAACTTAGCAACTTATTTCGGTGTCAAGGAAGCTTTAACGTTTGTGTTTTATCGCTTCTACCTTTTTCTAATCCTCTGCTAGCTCATTGTTGAGGGTCTAGGGGCGTCTAGGTGGTACTTTTGGACCCGGGCCCGAAATATTTAAGGGGCCCGGATTTAAAAATTTCCACGCGACTTCAAACATTATCAAGATCTTAATATAATCAGATCTAAAGAATTTGTCATCAGAGGTTAAAACAGCCATTTCATCCGTCAGATGGTAAAGTACCGGGCCCCTTTTGGGTACCGGGTCCACTTCAGCTTTCTGGTGGTAAAATACTCCAAAAATAGCCACTTCAGCCACCACGCAGTAAAATAGGAATTTAGTCTAGTATAGTGATTTCCCTAACCACGAATATTACCCGAAACACAAATTTCAAAATAAACAGGCTAATATTTGTTCAAACTCAAAATCTGAAATGGCACAGGTAAGAAGATTGCTATCTCTATTTCTGTACTAAAAATTAGACCAAAACCGCTTTCAGCTTGCAGCAATCAGCAAATGTTTGACCTTCTAGGCCTAAACACCTTTCCCAATCAAATTGAAAACTTTCTGACTCTCTGCACTAACTTTGCTGTAAATTCTCTTCTGGTGAACCTAGAATGACCAGTGAAATATCAATGGAATCGGGAAGTAATACTCTAGCGCCATGTGACAAATAAAAGGTTAAAACAGCAACCGCTAGATAGAAATAGTAAGTTTTGCGGTTCAAGAAATTTTAAGATTGTGCAAGATTTGTTAAATGACCATGGTTAAACGACATCAATAAAAGTTTAAACACAACCTTTGTATTCATAACATTGTCGATGAAGGGGGCCCGAAAATAAATTGGTACCGGGCCCTAGAAATCCTGTCAACGGCCCTGTTCAGCGGCACCCAGTGAATGGAATAATTCCCCAGCAACAAACACTTCAACAACCGGAAAGCTTCACTCTGCCAATCTCGGTAACCAGCCCTGCGTAAAAAAACTCAACAAATATGCGAAACTACCAGGAATGAACTATCAAAGCTTTGTCAGTCCGAGGATAAAGATTCAAATCCAAACAAAACAACTAAGATTGCCAGAGTAAAGTTTCCGCTTTTGAACATGCGCAGTTGTTACTTGCATCAATTTACTTATGAGTTGTCTACCTAGATTTGAGATATCGACTTCAGTTATGTTGCAAAGAAGTGGCGTACGTTTGCCAGCATCACTCTTCCTCCACTGAGCTGGCAAGCAGTCACAGAAACACTAAAGCTGTTGTGAATAACTTGCAAAGCTGCTTTATAATGGCCTGAGGCAACTGGAAGACGCGACATAAGATTGTGACTTCATATTCAGGTCAAACAAGAAAACGACACGAACATTATTTTAAACCGTCTCGGTGACTCGATATCCTATTGTCACCTACACTACGTATTTTAGTAACATTACCGCACACTAACAATTATAAAATAACTTGTGTTCTTCTGGTAACTGCACAAAACTACCTGATGTTTACTATAATTATATTAACACTGTTATTTGTGTTTTAACAGCACTCAGTGTTTGTAGTGCTACCAAAATCGAAACATTTCGGTTGCCTGCAGTAGCCTAACAAAAATCACTATTGGTCGGAATCGATTGTTTTGGATGTGGTCTACCTATCAGCGGTGGGATGGCGCAGTGGATAATGCGCTCTCTTTCCAATTATGCAAACCTGGTTCGATTCTCGGCTTAAGCTGGTTGTTGAAAACACCGCTCACCTCTACCCAAGGTGTAATAAATAGGGTGGGCGTAGTTGCTGAAGGAAAGGCGGCCGAGAGAAAGGAACTGGCCACCCTACTTTCGTTAGTGCCGAAGGCTTAGTATAATGAGAAACGTATCGTCTCATCCCCCGGTGCTTGGATCAAGTATGGGCAGGGCCAGATTTACCAATAGGCTAGGCAGGCTGAAGCCTAGGGCCTCAACGTCCAGGGGCCTCGAAATTCCGTTTCGAAGTTTGTAATTCTTTTAAAAACTTGACAAGTTCAAACCCTACCTAAAGTATATTATATAAATCAAGCTTTTCAGAGTAGAAAATTTTGTACACAACTGGTTTCAACCACGTTGTAAACAGCCATTGTTACGTCGTTTGCATCTGCAAACTGTCATTTGCAAAAAATGGAAAAATTGGAATTTGTGTTTATGTTTCATTTTTGGTCCATAGTGCTAGGTCGTTTTTTCAGGGTTAGCAAAACCCTTCAGAAATCTGAATTGTTATTAAGTACTTCTGC
Source organism: Aplidium turbinatum (assembly GCF_918807975.1). Lineage (NCBI taxonomy): Eukaryota > Metazoa > Chordata > Ascidiacea > Aplousobranchia > Polyclinidae > Aplidium > Aplidium turbinatum. The sequence goes on from NC_137480.1 coordinate 25,081,337, forward strand.
CGAATTGTTGGCTACAGTTCACTTGTAGACTTTCTATGCGAAATTAGAGATGATTTTGACGAGTTTGATCAGCAAGCAAAAGCAACCTTGCCGAATATTAACTACAGAGCTGTTACTATTAGACAAAGAAATGCACCTGACGCTTTAATTGAACTCTCTTCAAAGGAAAGGTTTAAAACAAATTCCTTTATCCCTATATGCTCGACGCACTAGAAGCCAATTTAAGAAGAAGAGCTAATTTGCAGAAATGTTCCTCTTTGTTGCTAATCTGAAAGCAACTAAGGTAGAAATTGTACGAGGCGTAGAACTTTTAAAGGAATCGTATCCGGAAGATGTTGACCCGAAACTTACTGATGAACTTCTATATTTTCATTTGTACGTGAGACAAACACAAAACCAAGGGCTTGCCGGTACAGAAGAGCAATCTATTTCCTTGTCTCATGTGTCTTCGGTAAGACACAAGCATGCCTGAAGGTTGACACGAAAATTGGCTTCTTTGTTTTCCCCTTCACTTAATTTAAACCTTCAACCACCAGGTATAAGCCTGAATACGACAAACAAAAAAATATGGAGACCTTTATGAAATTACATGCAAGGAAAAAGTTAACACTGTCTTTCCTAATGTTAAAGCAATATTAAAACTGTTTCTAAGCTTAATGGGCACTAACTGCTCAGGAGAGAGATCTTTCTCAAGGCTCAAAAACATCAAAAATAATCTGAGATCGACAATGTCTCAGGAAAGGTTGTCCGCACTGAGCATTCTGTGCATTGAGAGTGACAAACTTAAACAGATAAATTTTGATAAACTTTTGCATGATTTTTCTTTGACGAAAGCTAGAAAAAAAATTAGGTAGCCTAGTCTTACTCTATTTGATGGCTGTAACTATTTCTTATGTCCTCGTATATAAAGTTTACAATTATTGTAACGGTTGTTTGATCAAAGAAATTAAAATTAAAAGCAAAACTGCCTTAACTAAATTTTTATTCCATTAATTAAAAATTTGCATCCATGAATGTGGAAAATGAAAAGAACGAAGAGTTTAATGCACTTATATTTTTAACATTAAGCAATGACATGTGATTTGTTTAGAGAGAAATTCTGAGCTCAAAAATAGGGAGGGGCCTCACAAATGGAATAGTCTAGGGCCTCTCATGGTCTAAATCCGGCCCTGAGTATGGGACTCACCTTTCCCTTTTTACTACCTATCAACTCGTCTTTACCGGATGACAATGACATACTTAGACAAATTAAATCTCTTTATTGCACAGCAAACAAATTAGGGAACAATATAATAAATGTTTACGAATAATAAAAATGTTTTGCTCTTATTGCACTTTTTTGTATGTATGTAGCCTACACTCTGGCACTAGTAGGCTAACCATACCATTGCTCTTCGATTCATTAATATAGAATTGCTTGTAATGATATGTTTCGAATTTTACTCAATATGCTTCGTTATGGTACCGGTAATGCACGTGACGGATGGTCAAATTGCAGTAAATGTTGCAACTTTTAAACTTTTCTTGTGACCAATGAGTAAATTCAGCAGAAGGCATCAAATAGAATCGGAATCCGTTGAAACTTTAAAGACTTTGTGGAAGCTGCAGTTTATGGAGTCGAGATTTCTCTTAAATCAATCTTGCGTGACATTTTTTCGCAGTGCTTTTTCAAGCAAGACACCAAATTGCTTTGAAGAAGGGGCTTAATACTAATAGCTTTCTGGGACCGACTTGTTGTCTCAGCGGTCCAAGTTGATATTTTGTGAGAAATTCTACCCCGCACTTGTTGAGTTGCAATAAGTTGAAGTAGGTCTGAATACTCTAAATCATTCCAAGGGAATAAAATACACCGGCAGGCTTACACTATTCTTTTGCAATTTTGTGCTGTTTGTATAATCGGTAACTAAATAGGCCGACCACCATGAAAAGAAGGAAAGCGGAAAAAAAAAAAATTCCAAAAGTGCCTTGCCATGAGATGTCAAAGTGGTGATCGAAGAAGTCTCTGCAAAAAAAAAAAAATTTGTAATAAACAAAATAATCGTCATTAATTAAACTAGTCCCCTACTCGCTTTGTGTAACGATTTGTGGCCTATTAGCGGGAAAGAAAATAAAAACTATAACTTTATAGAAACAATCATTTCAACCCAAACAATAGCTTGTTGTTTGTAAATCGTAGGCTGCAAAAAGTAAGTACCGGTATGTTGTAAAATGCGGCTCATTTTTACGACAGTTCCTTCCGAAATTCATTAAATTTACATATTTGCCCGTTCTGGTCTAAACTTATAATTGCGTTAAGTTGTCTATTGTCAGTCTATAATCTGCATTGATGATAACAAAAGTACCGCATAAGTTTAATTTAAATGCGACGAGAACAGTTGTTTCCAATAAACATTCCTTCAAAAAGATCTAGTGCTTTATTTTTGTAAGCGCAAGAGGGCGCTACATCTACTTACCCTTGATCCAGGCCCTGGTCGATGTCAGAAAGAACATGAGCTAGCAAACAGCTTTGCAGGTACATGCAGAGAACAGTGCTCAGATGGAAGAAGTTATGTGATTGCCCCATTATGTCAAACCGCCCTGCACCGAGAAACAACAATTATGATGTCACAGCCATGACAAAGCAACCAACTGCAGGTTATCAGTAAGCTGGATCGGTTTGCATTAAGGATTTTGATTCTCAAAGTTTCAAAGTATACCTCGAAAAATGAAAAAAAATAAATTAGCAGTAAAATCTTGAAGGAAAAAAGCAAAAAATGTCATGTGAGCTGTAATGTTTGTTTGTCGTATCCAGGCTTGCACCCAGTGGTTGAAGGTTTAGATTAAGTGGACAGGAAGGCAAGGAAGCCAATCTTCGTGTCCATCTTCAGGCATGCCTTTAAGTGTCCTGCCAGAAACACAGCCGCATGCTCTTGAGCGGTGTCGAACCGGCGACCTTTCGATTGCCGTTCCAGAGCCTTCACCACTCGGCTATGCAGCTCAAATGAAAGCATGATTATTTATTGATGAATTATTATTATAGATCAGTCCGCAACACACAATAATACCATATTCTCTCTTATTTAATTCATTTTTCATCAATTTTTTAACGTGAATGTGTGGACACAAAAGTTTTGATAAAGATTTATTTATTGAAAGAGAAGTGAAACTTACTAGAGTGGATTATAGTTTTGGTCGTAATGGATTGACCGTGGGAAATCTTTATCTTCCGACTGAGAAAGCCTTTTTGAAAGCTTAATCTCCTGCCTGTCTTACAGGCTACTTACAGTAGCTTAATTGTAAAGACTTTGAACTACTTTGACTGGTCCGGTCACCGAGATAGACAGAGCGAAGTTTTTACAAGTTTTTTAAGTTCTGTTAACTGTAAGCTAAATTATTCTATTTACTAGACACCGCAGCATTGAGAACTTTACTAGAAGTATGTTGCCGACCGCACACCACGAGAATTAAACTCTTGTTGCTTGACCGTTCTGTATCTTATTGCAAAGTGGTTTATACTGAGTTATCAGAGTGGACCATCTCCTTAAAATAACGTCATAAAAAGCATTTAATTTATACTGAACTTTTCATTCGTCTCCCATTCGAATCACTCTAAAAGGTTACCTGGATACTTGCATTCAGGATATCTTGAGGAATAAAAAAAGGAAGCCAATAAAAGGCTGCAAAACTGATACGAAAAGAGAAGAGTATTGTCACGGCCAACCATGAAACTTGGATGATCCGTCAACTGATGCTCTACCGTATAGATGTAATACCTTAATTAAACCAAATATTAAGCTTAATTAAGCCAAAACAATTCTCCGTGATGTTACGTTGTATTTACGTTGTAGACACGTTATTATAGTCATGCCTTTGCGTTGACTTCCGAGTTCGCAGTGCAGTGACTAATATTTCGGTTGATTATTACGAATCGTTGCTTAGACTTCTGATGAATTCGAGTCACGTTATATTGGTCAGTACAACTGATTGATTGGTTTGATCTTCTCGGACTGATGGGAAAGCTGCTGAATCCGGGCAGCTTTGTATACTTGTAGAGGCTTTGAACCAATAGCGCAGGTCCGGTCAACGAGATTGATAGATCAAAGTTCCCGACTGTTGTTGAAGGGTTGTTGCCGGAGAATTATTCCATTCACTTGGTGCCTCTGAATGGAGAGCAGTCCTGAAATGCGTTGCTCAAGCGCACACACCGAGTGCTGAAACAGCACCGCTTGATTTCGGTTGGTGAGCGCAACCAATGAGCTTTTTTCTTTAAAAGTTTTATAAATTTTATAATCATGCAATAAAATGAACAACTATTTATTTTCTTTTAGTTTTTCTCAGTGCGATATCTGAGCCTGTTTGAATGAGAACAAAGTTGATATTCGAGCAGGAATTGCAGAAGACAAACGCGAAGCTCTTGTGATTTTGATTTTACACTGGTGTTCCATAGAATACTAGTCAAACTAGTAAATTTCTCGCGGAACACCTGACGATCTTTCAAGGAACAGTAGTGTTCCACGGAACACGATTGACGCGGAACAAAAGCAAACTTTAAAAGAAAGTTCCTGATTTTCTTTCATTTCTAGACGTAACCAATCAGGAAATGACACCTAGACACTAAGAAGTAAGATTGTGTTGAACAATGTATTTGATTGATATTTTGTTGAAAGAACGTTTAAAAAATTTAGAAAGAAGATACAAGAAATTATCTTTTCCTTTTGCTTGCTACCAACCCTGATCTCACCTTATCATGCATGGCAGGAACACAATTCCTATCCCCATCGCATAAAGAATAGTCCGAATCAATGGCGCCTTCTTGTGGCAGATATTCTCCGTGTATATTATCGCAGAAATAGAAGCTATCACGAATGTCATCATAGAGACGTAATACGTCATAGTAGAAGGACCTAAATTGAAATAACAAGAATTTAAATGCAAATTAGGATTTTTTCATTGATAAATTTCTTATCTAAATACTAATATTCATTTCATAAAGTTTGGTGTTATCATTTTTGCATCACAAGCAGAATTGAATTCTTGGCAAAGAAACTATGAGAAACTTTTTACTTAAGTATAGGCCTATTTAGGAGTCTTGCAAATGCGATAAATCCTTGAATTGTATCCCTGACTCCACAAGACTAGGAACTACTGAAATGCAAGGATTAGCTGATCTTGCTAGATTTAAAGTATTTTCATGCAGAAATAACAATAAACAAAATATAACCCATAAATATAAATAAATATAATTAAATATAAGCAAATATAATCCAATGAAGCTTCAACCGCTTCTATCGTTTAATTGTAAAAACTTTACCTTTGCAATGATAACGCATTGGACACAAGTAATATTCCAACGGAATCATGATTGACAATCCGTAAAGGTATATCGCCGCAAAGTCGGCACTGAAACAACTGCGTTGGCTTGCATGGGAATGGGAACAGAAAATATGTGCTCCGGTGCTCACAGAAAGAACAAAACAAATTCCTAAAAGCAAAAATATGTTCTCATGAAATGTAACCAAACTACCTGGTTGATTTTTTCTTGTTGAAGATAAGGACTTTGTCCAAATCATTGTTATCCATCACACGTTTGCACTTCATCACTGCAGTGATTGTCTGTGCCATGGCACTTGAAATTGATGTAGCCTATATCTTCAAGTTAACCAACCAACTAGGGCTTTACATGCTTGGTCTTATGTGGATGTGAGATCTTTTAAAGGAAAATATTTTTTAACTAGTTTCTTACCGATTCCATGAACATAGAATGGGTAAAAGATTGGATCAAAAGAATTGTCTGTGTCTTTGATGAAAGCATAAAATCGGTAGATGAAGAAAATTAAAGGGATAAAATGAGTCCATGCATTCATCGCTTGGTTGTTAGGATAAAAGATACTACAAGTAAACAAACTGTCAATTAATGGTTTTATTTCCAAAGAGATTATCCTACACGTTTGAAATATGCAGAATGTACACCAGACGAATACAATAGCGCGCAAAGTTTCCATGTTGGCAATGAAACAATCATAGGGTTTTCAATGGATGAAATGTAAAGGTCTAGCCTATACCAGCTGATTACCTTCCTGTGGCAGTGGTGAATTTGTTACTAAAAATTTGTTTAAACATTTCACACCTACAAGTTATTAACTTACAATTCCACATTAAGCCTGTGCGGGCGAGGTCTAAGCTTGCAAAAACTCATAAACGGATGTAAACGTTTTTCTGCAATATATTTCATACCCCTCGCATTATTGTTACCGAGAGAGCAAATCAGTTCTTTTAAAAAAAAAAAAAACGTCTGGTTTACTGTCTGGATACTTACAATTAGCGCCTTCGTGACTAACTCACTCCCTTTCTCACCAATGCGCAAATGATCCTACCCAAACTCACGGCTGGATATCAGGCCTGGACAGACAGGTAGTCTATGCTTTGTACAATGTACAGTGTACTGTGTACACCAAGCGTAATAATTAGGAATCTCAAAACTCATAAACCTTGATTTAATATTAATAGCCTAAATATGTAACAAATATAAAACCTGATACCGGTACTCTAGTCATATTGGGTCGAAATGAAAGATTTTACATTATATAATTAATAATTATAACACTTGGGACTTAGGAGAGGTATACGCTTCTAATCAGCGCACCAGTAAATGATGATTTTCATAATGCGCTTCCATGATAAACACCGCAGTTGGATTTCTTTGTTTATATGTGAGAAATAATTAGGAACAAAATGGTTAGAACGCTTTGTTCATCTAAGCATAAAATGAAGAGTACAAAATCAGTTTACTACACTTTTGGCTGTTTATTTTTGATGAAAAGTATTATTTCGTTTTTGTTCCTGATGTAATTTAAATTGTTTTTTAAAATATTCTTAAATTGTTTTTCACCTTTTCAAATAATACGACACGGGTTGACATTCCTCCCTGTAGCCGGATATGATGTAATCCATTCTTTGCGACGGCCGGACATCAAGATAGCTTTTGTATTGACAGGATTGTAGCCATTTTTGGTGCAAGGTTCTGCACACAGATTGCATAATTAAAAACGCTTCAGAAGGTTTAACTCCGAGAATATTAACAGGTGATCTGTAAACCTATCGTTAGAAACTGACAAACTGAGTTTCATGACGTAGTATTTACCTTATTATTGCATAGTAGGCTATTCAGCATTCACATCGAAATCGTGGATTTTAACACGTACTCCTTAAAACACCAGTCTTTCCATCTCTGTTTAAATTCTATCTTTAAGCTACGTTTTCTGTTGTCAATGAACTGTACTCTGTACAAAATAACATGTAAGCTACAATGCTTCCGCAAATCAACTTACCTCACATTTTCGCAACAACGTTTTGCGAAAACTGAAATTGACATGCTGGTCTGAGACTTGGATATTTGGTTCGCGTTCACATTTGCATATTTCAACATTTTTGCAAAAAATTAATACAAAGCACCAAAATTGTTTTTTTTTTAACTTAGAAACACTGCAAATTTGCTAACAAAATTTTCCACAAAGTAAAATATGCTAATTAGATTGATTCATTCTCTTTGCATCTTTGAGTGCAACAAATAGTTATATTTCAACCTCAACACCACCTAAACCCTCGCATTTCATTAGACAACATTCTTTATTGTCCATCAAGCGTCATAGAAGTCTCATTCAATTAAAGAAAACTTACGCTCAGCGTATGTATAAACGTCTGACGTCATTTCCGGTGACGTGCTTTGTTTGGCAGGACAGTTCAAAGAAAAAGTTCTTTGTTTATAAACGTGTCTTGTTTAGCCAGTCTGATTCACGTTTTATCTTGCCGGTTTATAGAACAAGCCATGAGAATTTTTTAGTTTTTGAAAAGTAAAGTCAGCTGTACTAAATTTTTGGATGCCAGCTCACGGTTATAGGCTGCTTGGCCAGCAAAGTTAAGAAAATAGTCTAATTTTTTTTTATTTGCATTCCCTTATTGCATACTGTATACCAATATATAAAGCTTATACACAAGAGTACATGGCACAGTGTTGAGCGAGGTGTGATTTTTGGAACTCCGAGCCCACTCTCACTCCATGAAGCCAGACTCCACTCCAGTCCGACTCAGAAAAAAAATTGATCATTTCAGATTTCGAAATCAAACTATGAGAACGTGATGTGTATGCGGTAACTCAAAAAGCTCAGGCCTTGGGGGTGAAAAAATCGTTGTCAATTCCAGCATCGAAGCACGTAAATGTTTTTTGTAGAGCAACCTTACCAGCATTACCGCAAGGCCGAAAATTATGGAGACTGTTTTATTTTCTACAACCAAAACCAAATACGAGACTTATTTGATTTAACCAAAATGAAAAGTTGCTGAACCAAACTCCGAATCCATTGAACTTCAAAACTTTTCTGAATAATGAAGATCCAACTCCTCTCCATACTCAACTCTAGCATGGCACCAAACGCAGCTAATAACAAGGCATAAGTAGGCCTATCACTTTATTACAGACATAAGTGTAGAGTGTTATTTCCTTTTTTTATCTTGCATTTACAAATAGCCTCCCCTGGAACCGCTACTGCTCTCGTGCGATAGCATTACAGTGGCGTAGCCAAGGGGAGGGGGGGGGTTGGGGGTTACAACCCCCCCCCCCTTGGCACACGTGTGACGTCACGATATTGAGAATGATGCTTTCAGTCTCTATTTATCTAAAACAAAGTTTGCCTAATTTTAATGAAACTGCATTAAAAGAGCGAGTTTTGCCAATACCAAACATTCAAATATCTCAGCCAGGAATTAGCAACAAGAAAACATAGAGACTTGGCTTTATTTCCGAAAAATGCCGAAGAAAATATGCATTATTTTACAGGAATATTTATACCCACATTTTTGTTGAAAATGCTCTCAGAATGCACCAAATTCAAAATAATTTTTCAAAATTTTCTGGGAGAGGCCCCCAGACCTCCGCCACTGGGTGTCGCCTTTGGCGAAGACGTCGTCGCCACCGGCCGTCAAACCCCCCCCTTTCAAAATTCCTGGCTACGCCACTGGATGGCAATATATGAACTTCTGCAAGTTTCCTAAAAATATGACATAAAGTTGACGAGTCAGGTTATAACATAGGCTACTTTTAAATTTAAAGACTTAAAAATTAATTCATTTAGATTTTTTCAATTAATGCAAATCACAACAACGATCAGCTAAACTTTGCCAACAACCAAAGTTAACATTAAATGAAATCCTAGTTCGCCGGGAACTCACAGCCATAGAGGAGAACTAAAGAACAAATGAAAACTTTATGTACAAATAACCTGCAGTCTGCACCCATTGCATCTCAGACGTGTGAAAATTGCAAGACACTCCGACCCTCGTGTCGTTGTTCTTGTATCTTTGATCACAGTCTTTCTGTTTACGGAACGACCTTGCGCTATTAACACGAAATAATTGCGCTTAAAATTACGTTATAAACACGTTCAAACCAAACCAAAAAAATGAACTGACAAAAAGAATCTACAAAACGATGCTATACGAAAAGAACCGAATAAACCTTCTGTCAAAAATGTACTCGGTTGATCACTAATTAAAAACAATAATAAAATAGCGATATGTGCACTCACCGAAGTTTTGTCGGGCGGCTTTTATAGCCTATATAGGCTACTACTTTTAAAATAAATTCTCAACAGATCTGGTAAGCCTGCGCTTGTGTGGGCTCCTGTAGGCCTACCCAAGGAATGTTACATTAAAATTCGAAACTTGCCAGGAGCAGACATTATTTATGGTATGAAAAGAGAAATGTTTATAATGACAGCGTCATACACAAAGATCACAAGTCGTCTTCGCCGGCGTTCACACATGACAAAACAAGGGCTATTACGTAGCTGCTTCAGCATAAAAATATATTAATTAGTTGAGGTCAGGGAGTCGAACCGAACCCGAACCGGATTTTTGTAAACCGGTTTTGGTGCGATTTTGTCTGAACCTTAACCGGAACTGAACCGAAAATTTGAGTTAGCTTAAACCCTAACCGAACCCGAACCGGTTGAAAAAAGCGGTTCACTCCAGCATTACGTCATTGTTCGCATTGTGGTAAGTGAAGTTGTACGTGGCATGTTGTTATCTTGGAGGCCACATTGTACGGATGAATTATAGCCTATTCCGTAACACACGATCCACTATCATCGATGCTTTGGAGAGGAATTTTTTGAGGTAAGCAACTTCTGTTCTGTGACATCATAGACAATATAGTTTGATTGTAACTTGTGCAACAAACAACAAAGGCAAGTTAATTGAGCAAAGCATAGTGTTGAGATCAGTGTTAATGTTATCAGACCCGAACCGGAACTTATTAAACCGGTGTTGAGACTATTTTTGTCGAAACCGAACCGTACCCGAACCACAAATCATTGTTGTTGAACCGGAGCTAGACCGGAACTTTTAAGTTTCTTCGAACCCAAACCGGAACTGAACCAAATTTTGAAACAACCTTTGAACCAGAACCGGACCCGAACCGGAAAAATCAAACGGTTCGACTCCCTGGTTGAGGTAGGTCGGCTAAAACTCTACTTATGGCACAAAAATTACACTGGTCAACAATTTGAAACCAATTTTCTGGTGCATAAACAAAAAGATTGTTTTTAGGGTAAATTTGGATTGCTGTGTTTGAAAATGAGGTCAAAATTTGAACATTTAAGTTCATTTTTTCATACATTCTGGAAATATTTTTAAATTGAAGGCGTACGCAGTATTACGCTGGGATAAGCTACACGACACTTTTGGCTTAGTCTGCCATGCAAAGTTTAATGACATACAGGATACTGCAGCGCAAAGAAAAAAGAAACACCAAAATAATTCGTATGATTCCACAGCAGCGCTGGATGGTATTGGTGTGTTGTATTTCAAAAACAAGCCTTGAAAACGTTTACGCGGAAAGGTATCACTGTTCCAAGCGTGCTGTGATGGTTTAGCATAGGGTGGTCCAAACCCTGGCACGCAGGCCGCATGCGGCCCGCGTAAAGCTTTTGTGCGGCCGCGAACACTTTGTGCATGCCGGAATTATCAGTGCTAAATCCAAGGTTTAAAAATACAACTACGTTTTATAAATACATGACATTCGACACAACCTTAAATAAGTCGCGCATAATCGGGTCAATAGGTAACTATGAGAGAACAATGTCGGTTTTTGACGACACAAACGTGCGTTGATATTTTGCTTTTGTTGCTAGTAGTGATGCAAGCCAGGCCGTGCCGCGTACGCGGCCGCTTTTGACTTTTTCGCCGCGTGCCTTGCCGCGCCGCGTGGAAGGTTGAAATGACAAAGCCGCGCCGCGTGCCGCGTAAACTTTCAAGAAATTAAACTTTCGTAAACGTAAACTTTCAACTTTTCAAGAAAATCAGTTATGAAGCTTCAAATTTAAATTGGAAACACGGATCAATTTTTTTCCTTTGGAAACCCTAAGCTGGAAAGCTGTGCAAATGCAAATTGCATTTGCACAGCTTTCCAATCAAATGCAAATGCAAATGACTTGCAGTTGACAGGGTTTTGGTGGTGGCTTGTCAGGGAAGCTGTACGAATGTTTTTGGTTAATAGCCTAGCTGATAAGCTCAGCTCCCAGTTACCAGGCTATGGGCCTAGCGCAACTATCGCATTAGTTAGGCTACTATAACAGTTAGCTATAAGTTTTACTCTTGTGTGTGTAGTTCATATAGCCACTGACATTAAAATTGCATTATTGCTTACAAAAAGTGTTCAAAAGTCCTGATACTGGATCCAGGAACATTCTATTTGTCTTAGTTTGTGTTATGTTTTAGAACTTAGATGCATTGCTGATAAGAGAATATGATCTGGTTAGCCTAGCCAATCAGTGCACAACTGTACTGGTAGGTTACCAGTTATATGCCATGGGTGCTTTTTGCTACAATTGACTTTTTAAAAAATAACGTGTTAAAATATTTTTTTTTAATTTTGTAATTTGCGGTGTGCGGTGCAGTGTCAAAGTTCCAGATAAATTGCGGTGTGCGGATAGCTGAGTCAGTTGTGGTGCGGTGTGCGGATAAAAATTTTGGGTTCGCTGCATCTCTAGCACAAATGCCAGGCCAAAATCTTGTTGACATTGTGCATGCTGCCAGTAGCAAAAAAGTAGTACTGTACAAAATTACGTCAAATATAATCAGTTTTTATTATTAAAAATTGTAGAGCGAAAATGCAGTTGTACAATTGAACTACAGTTGTAGGGCGAAATGCATTTGCCATAAATAGGGCTCTGCTGATTCTCCATGCATTTTTAATAATAAAATACTGAATTGGTAGCCTACTTGATGGAGAATCGCTGGCCTGCTGCTTCTTAGTCAGGAGATTTCCTATCCTTAATAGAACTCAATAAATACATAGTCAGACTGTATTTATCAACTACAACTCAGACAAGACAAGCAGCTTACGTTTGTAATTTAGCCTGTGATCAAACGCAAACAAGTCCGCTATTGATCAATTGCCATGATTCAAATATTCTAAAGAATGTCTTAATTTAAATATTTATCATATTCTAACACAACAATGACTTTGTCACAAGTTTTTTTTTTAACTTTCGTCTTATTTTTATTGAAGCTGCTGCAGCCATCAAACCTGGTAACCTTCGTTTGGTTACTTCTGGTGACTCTGGTCTGGCAGAGGGGCCCCACGAATTACCCATAAGCACCATAAGTACCCATAAGCACCATAAGTCGCGTCAAATTACCCATAAGCACCATAAGTCACATCGAATTACCCATAAGTAGCATCGAATTACCCATAAGCCTGTAGAGTGTAGTCTATAGCCGTCTAGTAGGCTAGTCGGCTGGATAGCCGAGTGGTGAGGAGCACTGGCTCGGCGTTCCAAAATATAGTTCGACACCGCTCAAGAGCAGGACACTTGAAGGCATGCCTAAAGGTGGACACGAAGATTGGCTTCGTTGCCTTCCCGTCCGCTTATGTGTAATCTGCAGTTTGCTGCAGCAGATGGAGTATTTTGTCCGATAAAACACTTTAACATAGGACAATTCCCTATGAACCAAGTGACTAGTGATGCAAGCCGCGCCGTGCCGCGTACGCGGCCGCTTTTGACTTTTTCGCCGCGCGCCGCGCCGCGTGGAAGGTTGAAATGACAAAGCCGCGCCTTTCAAGAAATTAAACTTTCGTAAACGTAAACTTTCAATTTTTCAAGAAAATCAATTATGAAACTTCAAATTTAAATTGGAAACACGGATCAATTTTTTTTTCCCTAAACCTAAAAGCTGGAAAGTTTATGCAAATGGAAATTATGGCTTGCAGTTGACAAGGTTTTCGGGATGGCATGTCAGGGAAGCTGTACGAATGTTTTTGGTTAATAGCCTAGCTGATAAGCTCAGCTCCCAGTTACCAGGCTATGGGCCTAGCGCAAGTACCGCATTAGTTACTATAACAGTTAGCCCAGTGAGTTCAGGCTATAAGTTTTACTCTTGTGTGTGTAGTTCACATAGCCACTGACATTAAAATTGTATCATTGCTTACAAAAAGTGTTCAAAAGTTCTGATCCTGGATCCAGGAACATTCTATTTGTCTTAGTTTGTATTATGTCTTAGAACTTAGATGCGTTGCTGATAAGAAAATATGATATGGTTACCTTAGTCAATTAGTGCACAACTGTACTGGTAGGTTACCAGTTATATGCCATGGGTGCTTTTTGCTACAATTGACTTTCTAAAAAATAACGCGTTAAAATATTTTTTAAAAATTTTGTAATTTGCGGTGTGCGGTGCAGTGTCAAAGTTCCAGATAAATTGCGGTGTGCGGTGCGGTGCGCGGCTAGATGAGTCAGTTGCGGTGCGGTGTGCTGATAAAAATTTTGGGTTTGCTGCATCTCTAGTTGCTAGCACTTTCTCCGTTATGAAGCGATTAAAAAGCGACACACGGAACAGAATGGCTGATGAAACCCTGGATGCCTGCTTACGTCTGTCGACCACTTAATTTAAACCAGAGATCGACACTATATGCAAAAGCAAAAAACAATAAATTGTTTTGGCTTGCTAATTTTTGACGTGTTATGCATCGTATCTTTTTTACAAGCTGAAAATCACTTTTGGAGTCGCAAGCAGAGATTAAAAAGTGAGTTAGGCGTGCAGCAAAACATTAGGTCGATCAGAACAGCAAACTCAGTCCTTTCATTGCAACTGTATTTTGTCAGCGACAAGATTTGTTAATGTTCATTGCCTGCGAACAGTAAGAATGTAGCTAAAACAGATCGAAATCTATAGAAAAAAAGTTCAAAATCGCAACCTAGTTAAGTTTTTATTTAACAACGTTTCTACTTTCAGCAACGCGTTATCATTTCTCACTATGCGGCCCGTGAAGTTTTTCTCACACCCTAATGTGGCTCTTCATGTTCGCAGTCTTAGACCACCCTGGCTTGGCATATATAAATCTTTTAACGAGGTCCACTGCACCAACATCGGTCTTTTCAGGGGCATAGAGCTCTTAAAATAAAGTATCTTCAACCTCCGCGATGACATTCATTGATTTTTCGCTTTCTCTCTCTGATCCCTCGTTCTCGATACTGCTCACGACATAAGTGATCACTATTTGGTGAACTTCCGCTTGTATTCCAGGTAACCATTCCAACTGAAGCGAAAGCCGGTAATTCGGATGAGTCGCGCTGGCCAGAATACATTGTGAAACGAGATTTTTCATGAAAAAAAAAAGACGCATAGCGCAAGACGCTTAAAATCAGCAAAATATTTGACGGCGCTATCACTTCCGTCAACTAAAAAATAAACTGACTGCGCTAGCCTCAGCGTCAACAAAAAGTTGACGGCGTCAACGTACAACACTGGAGTTTACTGACAACTTCAGCAAAAAACATCCATGCATGTCCATTACTCCGATAGTTCAGTTGGTTAGCGCAAGGCTTCATGAACGAAGAAGCTTGAAGATCAAGCGGCGCTGGTTTGACTCTTGGGTTGTGTGCTTGAGCAACGCATTCTACGGACTGCTTTCAATTCAGTAAGGGGATGACAAAGTCTTCTCAACAGAAGGTATGATCATTGTTTTATATTGATTTTGGCCTTGATAGTTGTTAGCCATTTGTTTTCCAGTAGATCGAGCATATTGTTCAATAGCGTAAAGTAAAGAATTTTTTTGCAGGGTTGGCTGATTTAAATCAAATGATTTAAATCATTGATTTAAATCATGATTTAAATCAAACAATAAAAATCAAAAAAATGAATTGAAAAAATCAAATGATTTTTTATTTGCTAAAATAAAAATAAATACATCAACAAACGTTTCACTGCTTCTCTGTAATACAAAAGTTATATTTAAATACTTAAGGCTGTAGGCTATGCATGTTTCGAAAGGCAACTTAGTTTACTTGGCAGTTCACAAACAGTGTTGTTCACTAAACATAGTTTTTGAGCAAGTTTTTTCCACTTTTGGTCTGGTTCAATCAGAAGTTCGAAATCGATTAAGCACTGCAAAAGCTGGCGAGCTTGTATTTATGTACAAACTTCTCAATGCAAAATAAACTGCAATTTTGTGTCATCTGAACTTTTATTGTCTTTTATTGAGCAACAAAGTAATGTGTGCTCAAACGTAAGGAAAGATTTTAGTGTAGTGAGATGACAGTCTGAGACGTACCTCAATCTCGATATGCACATTATGATTTAGTATAAAGCAACATATCACACCTACTTAAAAATAAGTGCAATAGCGTGACGCGACAATTTATTGAAAGACAATTTATCGAACGACAGTTCATAGAACGACAGTTTATCGAAAGACAGTTCATCGAACGACAATTCATCGAAACGACAGTTCATCGAACGACTGTTTATCCAAACGACTGTTTATCGAAACGACAGTTTATCGAACGACGAAGCACATATGCAATGGAATACTCAGGGGTTAGGGGCTAGAGGATAACGGTTAGGGATTAGGGGCTAGGGTTACTGGTTAGTGCTTAGGGGCTAGGTTTTCGATTAACTGTCGTTCGGTAAATTGTCGTTCGATAAACTGTTGTTCGATTAACTGTCGTTTCGATAAACTGTCGTTCAATTAATTGTCGTTCGATAAACTGTCGTTTCGATAAACTGTCGTTTCGATAAACTGTCGTTCGATAAACTGTTGTAGTACCGTGCAATAGACACTAGACAGGCTAGCCTACAATGTGGTAATAAAAATGATTAAACACTTGCAAAGCAAAGCCTTTCAATCAATCAAGGGGTTAAAAATAATTCTGCTATCTTACTAAAATGATCTCTTCTCCCAAGTAGACTCGACACTTTTTTATATAAAAAAAATCAAAAAAATCTGATTTAAATCAAAAAAATCCGATTTTTTTGATTTTTTTAAAAAAATCATGATTTTTTCCAACCCTGTTTTTTTGCAAGTTCTCTTTTCTCATTAGGATAAAAGGCTCACCTACAGTTACTAAGTAGGCTATAACAGGTCTTTCCCCGTGCCTTTCCTGCAACTAGTCTCATTTCACTCTTAAAATTAATAATTCGTCGTTTAGTGGCATTTTTATAATAGCAAGTTCAACAACTCTACAGCCTATTTACAGCAACATCTTTACTACAGTACCTTTGGACTAAGGTTTGTGATGAACTAAGTGACTGATCGCTATTGACCTTTTCTTGCTCAAGCTATACGCTTTTCGTCATAAATCACTTTCTACATTTTATTAGCTACACATCTGTCAACCGAGCTGCAACCAGCTTAGCAGACAGGAAGGGCTTAGACGAAAGGCTTCACGAGATAGATCGTCACCCTATGTTATTTATCGTGATGATAACTTATCAACTCTATGGCAGTTCTGGACCGTTTATTTTACTTTATAATTTCACTTTTTATGACGTACTACCAATGCGGCTGTTCTTCAGATTTTTTTCCTTCTTTTAAAAAAAAAATTGCTTTACTGTTTTTCCATCTCAAAACACGCTACTATGTAGGCTTAGAACGTAACGTAGACAAAACAAAAATTACCTTTGAAAGTCGCGACTTGTCATCATACCAACACTAAAATCAAAAGAACCCTGCAAGTCACTATAGTGATCGAAACGATAGCATATTTAATCCTAGATACCAATAATCAACAATGAAATTTCATGTTTTAACCATGTTGAGATTTTTGCAATCAAAACATAAATAAGAATGTTGTTATCAAATCAGAACCTAGTTGCTTCAGCACAATTAGAGCAGTCACTTTTCAACTTCAGCCGAGCTTTAGTGAAACCGTGAAACTATCTAAAATTTACTAGTGCTTTTTCTTTGATCTAGGTACAGCAATAAACTAGGTTTAAAACAAAAACGCTGATTTTATACATCAAAATCAACTCTGATGATAAATTATTATCCATTTCTACAACATTCTTCTACCAAATACATCGAAAAGGTATTTTAACTATAAAAATAAAATAAATTGCTGTTAATTGTATTATCAAATGAATGTTCCATTATTCTCCTCACTAAATAAGATAAAGAAGCCCTTTACGGTTCAACATACCCACTCTCCTCAAATCTCTCAACAAAACCCAAGTTATTCAATTTCTGCTATCTTAACTTCTCAGTCCCACACTATGTCGAGCCATGAAAACTCTATCCATGAAGACGACGCTCAAGACAACCCAGTATCATCTTCCGGGAACATAACCAGCAATGATCATGATCAGCAGCCAGGTCCAAGCTCGACATCACTTAGTGTGACAACACCCGAATCTAATCTGTTCAACACAGGTTCAAATTTTCATGCAGAAGCTATACTCTATAACAGCGGTAGGCCCATATCAACTCCTTCAGTCAGGTTTCAAACTGCAGAGTTAGGCCTATCTGACCAATCGAACCTCCAACCGCTTCTTTTCATGGATATCCTCAACCAATAGCACGTCACATGGACTCCACCTTAACCCAGGGAGAATCATATCGTACACCCCATACCAGCCAGAAGACAACGACTAGTCTTCCATCCTTTTGGGATCAGGATGTCCTTGTATGGCTTCAAGTCGTAGAAGCCATCTTCCATCAATATGGAATTTCAGAAGAACAAGAAAGGTACGATTTTATGATTTCCGGTATAGATGCTCAACATCTACGTAGGATTAGTCAGACAATTTTTCATCCCGACCCAGTCACTCCATACAAGGCTCTTAAGGCAGCTTTAATTAACGAATTTAGGCCATCACAATCAAGCCGATTGGACAGGCTCTTCAGGTTTGGTTCGTTAGGTGACATGGAGCCCAGTCTTTTGTTACGTCAAATGCGTGAATGTTTGGAGCCAGAAGAGAGAGGGCCTACAAATAAAACCACAGAGGACATTATGAAAAGTTATGGATGGAAAAGATGCCGGTAGAAGTAAGAAGGATCTTAGCCAGCAATTTATCTGATAGCTTAGATACGTTAGCGAAAACAGCTGACGCTGTACTACTCACAACCGGATGTACAAGTTCCGGCAGTTCTAGCAGCAGCTCAAATCAGCAAGCACTAATAAACCAACTGTTAGAACAGGACATACAGAAGTTGTCGAACAACGTAGATCGTGTGGTGTCTTCACTTGAACGTAACAAGGAACATCGCAATCAGAATAAGCCTACATACAACTGGGTATCATTCGGAAGTAGAGGCTTCAACGAAAGACGTCCACAAACGAATTGGCAAACGGAAGGAGACCCATTCACTTTCACCATGAAGCACATTGCACTCCAGTAAACCTATATGCACGCCACGGCAGGACACAGAATGACCGGTTCTGCTACTATCACAACACCTTTGGGACAAACGCAAGGAATTGCACTCAGCCATGCCAATGGCGAAACAACCCTCGACCAAAAAACTAGATGACCTAGTTAGAACGGTGGCACTAACTGGGGATTTGAATGGTAACCATATATTTACTATTTGTGACAAACTAAACAATAGTAGCTTTCTCATCGATACAGGTTCAACGTCTTCCTTTCTTACTGCTGATAAACACGCACTACTACCTTAGTCTACCTATAACGTCCAACTTTAGGGCGGCTAAAAAAATTCCTGTCCATGGCAAACAGGGGCAGATCTAGGAGTTTTTTTGGGGGGGGCCAGAAAATTAGAAAATGAATTAAAAAGTAATAAAAAGATAAAAACAGATATGAACAATCAGTGGCGTAGCCAGGAATTCGGCCGGTGGGCGAAGCCCGACGGCGTGTTCGCCAAAGGCGACATCCAGCGGCGGGGGGTCTGGGGGGCCTCCTCCAGAAAATTTTGAAAAATTGCTTTGAGTTTGGTGCATTTTGAGAGCATTTTCAACAAAAATATGGGTATAAATATTCCTGTAAAATGGTGCTGTCCGGTGGCATAGCAAAAGGATAAGATCATGTTTTCTTCGGCATTTTTTCGGTAATAAATCTTAGTCTCTGTGTTTTCTTTTTGCTAATTCCTGGCTGAGATGTTTGAATGTTTGGTATTGGCAAAACTCGCTTGTTTAATGCAGTTTCGCTTAAAATTATGCAAACTTTGTTTTAGAGACATAGAGACTGAAAGCATCATTCTCAATATCATGACGTCACACGCGTGCCAAAGGGGGGTTGTAAGTCCGCTGTGGGACTAATATCAGCTGTTTAGAAGCATATCAAACCATTCAACAATTTCTCACAAAATTTCGGGGGGAGAGGCGGGCGCGAAAAATTTTTTCCCATGAGATTTCTGTCTCATTTACATATGTTGGTAAAAGTTTGGATTAAAACCGTGTGAATGCAACAATTTGTCGTTGGCACGGTTGGTTCAGTGGTTTCATCCTCGCCTAGTGATCGTGAGAACGAGGGTTCGACGAAGTCAAACTTTTTTTCTTCTTTAAATTAATTTTTGCGGTGCACAAGAGCCTTTCAAAAAAAGTAGGGTTAGGGAAAGCTTATATTTTATTATCATTGCAGAATTTGATTGGTAAATAGTTATTTCGCAATCTAAATCAACCAATCTCTTAACACTTTCGGAAAATTTTACTTTTAGAGTGACTAGAATCAATGATACAGAAATCTCGTGGGAAAAAAAATTCGCGGGCCGGGCCCCTTGGGCCCCCCCCCCATAGATCCGCGCCTGATGGCAAACAACAGCTCACAGTATGTTTAGGACTTCCCTTCAAATTGCAATGGGAGTTTTATCTTGCTACCAATCTACCATGCTCTATTATAGGTAACGATCTGCTGTCTCACTACAACTTACTCGAAGATGCTAAACAAAAACGCCTCATTACTCAACACTCTTTTCAACCGGCGCCGGACTCCCGCAAAGCGCAACCTCAATGCTCTACGGTTGCGACTCTCCTTTGTGGGCAATCAAGAGGGAGTTACCTTTTCTCAACAATCGCACTGCGATTCTTCAAGGTGTTTGACATATCAACTTACTCGATGCACGTCATAGGTAGCCTACCTAACGTATTTCATTATATCTTGACCACAGGTCCACCAACACGAGGCAAGCTAATTACATTGTCACCTGACAAGATGACAGCTCTACGACTAGAGATCAATAAACTTCTAGATTTAGGAGTGGTTTATCAGCAGTTTTATTAATTGCCAAAAATGAGTAGATCAGTACAGACTGGTAGTAGATTACAGAGCCTTAAACAACCAAACTCAACCTGATCGTTACAGCTTGCCGTACTTGCATGATTTCGCAAACAACCTCCATGGGAAGCATGTCTTTTCTAAACTTGATAAAGGAATTCATCAAATTAAGGTGTCACCACAAGATGGCAGCGCTTATTTACAAACTGAGTTTTATAAAAATTACCACTCCGATAGAACATCCACTTTCAAAATAAATGATAGATTTTATACTTATCACAACTATACATTAGCAGGTACAGACTGCAAAGTTATTGCTCTTTCTCCCTCTCTCAAATATGTTAATGGTGAACTTCATTCATTTGACTACTCCGAACTTACTTCAGCCTTACCTACCGTAACTTATCCCTTTGGCTTAGAAGATATGAGAGAAGTTTATAATGTGTTAAGCAAAACCAGAGCTTTGCATGACCAAATTCAGAATCTATTCCCTCGCACTGATCAAACCACTATCTCCACCTCATCCTTGACCGGAGACGCAGATACAGCAATTAAACATTTGTCTCTACGTTTACTATCGTACATCACGTCACCCGTCGTCAATGCTTTATTGTCAAATTTATTAAATACAGCTTTAGTTTGGGGCGTGGTCTGGACAGTATGGCTGTTTAAAATCACTATCTCCACATTGGTTTCAGCCATACGCCACCGCTCTTCATTACGACAACGTTACTTTTCATCTACCGCTCCGGTTGGGCCAGCCGAATCGATGCTAGCCGCGCATCAGACCCCCAATAATACATGAGATTGAGATCTTGTATTTCCCTTTGTAATTGTATTAACCAACTTGTAATCAAATATGTACGGTGTATCATGATTATTGTAACCTAAAATCGCCTAGGCCTAGAGATATGTAGCCTATTACAGAAACAGCCTTTCCACGGTTTCATCGCAGCCGTCAAGGACCTTTTATAATCGACTGTTACAACACTGATGTTAGGCCTACCGATTTACGGACTTCTACAATCACTGCATATCCTCTGCAGTCAGCTTCAGCTAAAGACATTTTGTTTTCAATCAATATTACAAGAGGATGCAGTATATGACCAAATGATCAGCAACGCTTCAATCATTGCGGATCACAATCCCTCATGCAGTTCCACAAACTTTGCATATGTGCGGAATCATCGACCACTTATGGAATCACGAAACTTCTCATCCAGAAGATACTAACTCAAGTGTTACCTATGGCATTAATGATGATGATTTAAGAATCGAATTACCGCCGGCACTATCGCGGCAGGGTCTTGCAACCCTACCACTTTAGCGTCGACGTCGATTCTAGGTGAGATATAATGTAACAACCCCATATCATCAGCTACAGTACCCAGCCTACGTCACAGCTTGATAGAACTGGGTTTTGTAAAAACTATACGTGGCTCATTATTCATCTTAGTATTTCATAAACAAATGATGGTTTCCTAAAAATAAATAATGTTGATGCCTCGGAAATGCATGCGAAGAGTGGCCCATAGACTATATACAAACAGAGTGTTGTTATTTCCCCTGATCATTTATCGGAGATTTATGGTCAGCGATATCGTGTTTGAGTTGTTGAATCGTTTTATATAGCGGTATGTCGGAACTTCCGTAAACATATAGGACCCATTCAAGATTTACTCGGAGGATGTCACGACAACGTCGGATTAAATTACTTAATTACAAAGTGATAAATTGTATAAACTTTCGTAATTGAATTATTTGATTGGTCAATGAAGTGTCCACGTGGACCTATTCGTGGATTTCATTAGCTGGACCAGACATATAAGCAGGTGTTTGCTTGCCAAGGTTTAGGTAGGCTAAGTTGGGTTTGATTGGATTTAATTTGGGTTTTAGATTGGGTTTTCATCTAGACCAGCTCAGATGCGCGGCAAGCATCGGCACATGTTTAGGCTATATGGCTGGTCCTAACTCCTAATGTGTCAGACTATTTCAGTGCATTAAAATAATCAATGAATGATATAACTAGTGTTGTGGTCTTGTCCAAAAAAGTTAAGCCAGGGCAGTAATCAGGACTCACGAACAATTTAAATAAAGAACTCAAACCCCAAATAAGTTAATTTAAGTAATCACGCTAATCGGAACTATACAATAATTTATATGAGCACTCTAGGCGACATGTGGGTGTCATAAGTCCCTGGATAAAGATTCAAAACCAATCAACCAGTTTGCTCTTCAGTTTTCGTAGTTCATAAACGTTGAATCATGGCCACCTAAAGATACGGCCTGATTTGTCACATTTTGCAGAAATTTCCACGTTTTTCTAACTTTGGGCGAACGTTTAAATAAATTTTTCTAAAATTTAGATTTTTACGCTTTCTTTATTCTTTTCCCCAGATAACACAATAGGTTTTAACATCTTCACATGTTGAAAAACAAAGAAAATTTGATTTCGAAGATTTTAGTCAGACTGTTAATTTTCAATAACAGTCTGATTTTGTGTTTTTCAACTTACTTTTTCTCATTTGCTACTGCTTTCCCAAGGCAACAAAAAAGTTTTATGTCATTAGGAAAGCGCAAAAAGTAAAAACATCTCAAAAAATGTCAGTTAAGCACTAGCAGTAGCTGTCATCAAAATCTGCAAAATGTGACAAATCAGGCCACATCTCCAGGTGGCCATGGTTGAATCTTTCTGAGGACGTCAAATTGGAAGACTGTTAGAAGTGCTATTTTTTTACTCTTGCAATTTGACACGGATAGGAAGCGGCAATGTGCCTTCTAATACATTATTAATGCGCAAGCTAAAATGTTAAGATGACGTCATCATGACTTTTATGGCGTCATCTTGGCGTCATTGTTAAAAATAAATCTCAAGTTCCTTTGTGTTAGATTAAACCCATTGAGAAATTTTAAAGATGTATAGCCTATGTTGCCTGAAACAGGCAAAATGCCTTTTCACGACTAGTAGGGATAAGTGCTGCCCCTTAAACCCTTTCACATTTCCCAAAATCATTTCAAACATTTCAGAAATTGATTTTGCATGATGAAAATGTTTTCCGTTTAAATATAGAGTTTTACTGTCAGGATCATGGGTTAGGCCTAATGGGTGGTCACAGCGGAAAACCATAATATCTCCGTGGGAAAGTTGTAACATAAAATTCCCGAATCCTTTCGTCTGTAGCCTATGCGATAACAACCAGCGAAACACTTCTGAAAGCCTCTTCACGAATTGTATTTCAAGAAAAACTCAGCAACACGGGCTGTTAAAAATTAGTGCAACTAGTAGGCTATGCACTAGGCTACGCAGTAGAAAACTTGTCACCACAATACAGATTTCTGGGATAAAAGACGAAAATTTCATCTAGTTGGTAAGCACAAGCAAAACAGTTTTAATATTTGACCAACCTTTACAGCGACAATTCTAAAATGACAAAATTGACTTGGGATATTTCAAACCACATAACTTGTGTCTGTGACGTAACAGTAGATATATGCATTGTTAAGCAATTCCACAAGTGTTAAAAAGAATGATGCAATGTTTTACAAGGTGTTACAAAGAATGATGAAATCTCTGCTCTTTTTTTAGCAATATTTCATGACGTAAGACGCCAGGTTAAGCGGACTTTAACGTTTTTATCTGACGTTTGATTTGGAGAGCAATTGTTCGTAACAACGGGTAACCCATGATCTGTGAGAAAAATGGTTGTCATTTTTAGATTTCTCATAGTCAAAACATGGGAATCAACGATAGGCAAAAATTTGTGAAAATATTTAATTTTAAGCAGGTCCAATCTGTGGTATCCTACATATGTGTGCCACTTCTGGTTCTCAAAGAGTTAACGTGTAATGGCTGCAGCGAAAAAAAAAAAGATACTGGAAAACTGACTTCATTTTTGAAATCCCCCAAAAACTCTCTTATCTTTGTTGCACCAAAATGTGTTGACCAGTGTTATCAACACAGAGAGAGTGAAAACTTTTTTTCTGTCTGTCGCGACAGTAGTAAGCGTATGGTAGCCTATAATTTATAATAATTATAAACAATACAAATAAAAAAGCATCATAATAATGTAGATTCTACAACACTATCATTGTCAACACTATCGAGGATAATCAATGGGAAGGTGTTGTTTTAAAACACTACATTTGAGAAAAAAAAAAGACCTCTAGTTGCCAAACTTTTGCATGAACTATGTGACAACCTAACTTGCCAGATTATTTTATTAAGCAAAATGGCACAGGGTAGCTATGTTTGAATGTGGAGCTATGCCGAAATAAACTTGATTGATTGTAGGATAATATTATTCTTCTGAGACTAAGGTCAATCCCTAGGTAAATCACAATGGAAAAATGCTGCCACAAATTTAAATTTTAGAAATAATTTTAAATCGGCATAAGTTTTCTTTCAGGTTAGAAAAAAATGATACAAATAAAAAATATTATTTTTATTATTTGTTGTATAAATTAAAAATATATAATGCTCAACCCTGGTGTATTGTTGTGTCTTGCCTGTCTTTGGTACAAGAAGCAAACTCTCTCCCGAAACAAAATTAAAAAAATAATTTGCAAAATTTGTTTGGCATCTGGCAGCTTTGTTTGCAAATGGGTGATCGCGCTGATCAAGATGAGCAAGCAAAAAGGAAAATAACTGTGTATTGCTGGACCCCTGAAACTAGGTATCTAGACTGAATCAAGTTTGAAGCTGTTGTTGGAAAGATGTGTCCTTTTTATATCAGGCAGCGCTGGGTTAAAAAAACTACAGTATATTTCTGGGATAGCATGCTTGCCTCCAAGTTTGGAGGGTGTTTAAGGATGCAGCACATCTGCTGATACATATACGATAGCTCAATTGGTTGGCGCGTCACTTCTGGAACGAAGAAGCTTCAAGATCAAGTGGCGCTGGTTTGACTCTCAGGGCGTGTGTTTGAGCAATGCACGTTAAGGACTGCTCTCCATTCAGCGGCATCTAATGAATGGAATTATTCCCCAGCAACAAGACTTCAACAATCGGAAACTTCACTCATGTCAATCTCGGTGACCGGGCCTGCGTCAGTGATTCAAAGCCTCTACAAGTAGGCTATGCGAAACTGCCAGGATTAAGCTCTGCAAGAAGCTTTCCCAGTCCGATGATAAAGATTCGATCAATCAATCAAGGAAGTGGCTGCGTTTACGGCGCCGTAAATACAGACGTTCCATGCCTTTTTTCTAGTCTTTACGTCGCTTTTAGTGCGCATGTGCGTTGTTGCTGAAAAAAGCTGGATGTATAACTAAATTCAACTGTTTTCACCAAGTGATTCAGTGGCGCATGCGGTCTGCGTCAGATTCATACTCCCAAGGATATGAGTTCGATACTTCCAAGAGGTGTGCTTTGTTTTAAGCTAAATTCTCACCTGAAGTGACTCAATCGTTAGGCTGCGCATCACAACGAAAAAACAGTATATGACAAACATAGCAGAGATCTAGAAAAAGGTAGAAGCGACAAAACGCGGACGTTATACCGTGCATGATACCAGATAGCCGAGTGGTGAGAACGTCTGCGCGGCGTTTGAAAGGACGCGGCTGTGTCTCGGTAACGACACTTAATGGCAAGCCAAAATAAGGGGAACAGCTGACTCGAAGACTAAATGTCACTTTGCTGCTTCCTGTTGCCTGTTGTATCGCATCTGTGATCGCAGTGTAGGCTACTGTGTGTTATCGCAATGGGCGCAAATGAAAACACGATTATTATTATAAAGCAGGACAATCAGTTTAAAATATGGTGTCGTCGTCGTGTGAGCCTCTGGGGCCGAGGGTCTATCCTTTTACCACCCCAGATTCACGATGTTCCCGGACTACACTGGAAGGCTACTAGAGAGCAGCCAGTCTTTGGTTTCGTCATCCATGACACGCAGACCTTAGTTCAACTCTCCGTTAGGTGGCTTGAAGATGGAACAGTCATTGATGATGTGGTCTGCGGTTTGTTCCTCGGCACCACATTCACAGAAGGAGGAAGAGGCCATTCCCCATTGGTGCATGGTTGAGCGGAAAAGCCCGACGTCCTGTCCTGGTATAGTGTTAGGCCGATTGGGCGTGTGTCGGCGTCGGGGATGAACGAATAGTTTGGCGGCGCTTGACTTCCATTCAGAACTCCATTTATGGTCCGCCCAAGCAGCCGCAGAGACGTCTTGTTCTCAAACCTTTAGTTAGGCTACGTTACGATTCAATCGTTAGGCTACCGGTACCGTACCCATTTTTATGGCCGTTTAGTTTGTTTTTAGTTCTGACCATCACAACGAAAAATCAGTTTAAAATATGGCACGGTCGTAAACACCTAAAAATTTTATGAATAAGTTATAGAATTTTAAAGAAAAAAAAACTCACTAGCCTTTTTTTTCTTTCTAAATTTATAAAAAAAATTATTAAGGTGTTCGACCGTGCCGTATTTTAAACTGATTTTTCGTTGTGATGGTCAGAACTAAAAACAAACTAAACTGTTTCTGTTTTTGTTTTATTTTTTTGCTATTTGTTTTTTGGGTTTTGTGGCCGTGCTAACTACTGATATAGCCTACTAGCCTACATAATTTTTCATTCAGGCACGTTTTAAACCTTTCAAGGTTTTGCCACCTTTTCCCGTTCGTTAACGTGCTGGTAGGTTTATATTGATTTTTGTAGTTAGTATCTTTTTCGTCCCGGACGCGTTAATGACGAAAAATAAAATGATTGATTGATTGAACGGCCACAAAAATGCGTAGCCTAACGATTGAATCGTAAAGTAGCCTAACTAAAGGTTTGAGAACAAGACGTCTCTGCGGCTGCTTGGGCGGACCATAAATGGAGTTCTGAATGGAAGTCAAGCGCCACCAAACTCTATTCGTTCATCCCCGACGCCGACACATGCCCAATCGGCCTAACACTACCAAGACAGGACGCCGGGCTTTTCCGCTCAACCATGCACCAATGGGGAATGGCCTCTTCCTCCTTCTGTGAATGTGGTGCCGAGGAACAGACCGCAGACCACATCATCAATGACTGTTCCATCTTCAAGCCACCTAACGGAGTGGAAGGTCTGTGTGTCATGGATGACGAAACCAAAGACTGGCTGCTCTCTAGTAGCCTTCCAGTGTAGTCCGGGAACATCGTGAATCTGGGGTGGTAAAAGGATAGACACTCGGCCCCAGAGGCTCACACGACGACGACACCATATTTTAAACTGATTGTCCTGCTTTATAATAATAATCGTGTTTTTATTTGCGCCCATTGCGATAACACACAGTAGCCTACACTGCGATCACAGATGCGATACAACAGACAACAGGAAGCAGCGAAGTGACATTTAGTCTTCGAGTCAGCTGTTCCCCTTATTTTGGCTTGCCATTAAGTGTCGTTACCGAGACACAGCCGCATTCTTTCGAACGCCGCGCAGACGTTCTCGGCTATCTGGTATCATGCACGGTATAACGTCCGCGTTTTGTCTCTTCTACCTTTCTCTAGATCTCTGCTATGTTTGTCATATACTGTTTTTTCGTTGTGATGTTCAGAATTAAAAACAAACTAAACGGCCACAAAAATGCGCAGCCTAACGATTGAGTCACTTCAGGTGAGAATTTAGCTTAAAACAAAGCACACCTCTTGGAAGTATCGAACTCATATCCTTGTGAGTAAGAATCAGACGCAGACCGCATGCGCCACTGAATCACTTGGTGAAAACAGTTGAATTTAGTTATATATCCAGCTTTTTTCAGCAACAGCGCGCATGCGCACTAAAAGCGACGTAAAGACTAGAAAAAAGGCATGGAACGGCTGTATTTACGGCGCCGTAAACGCAGCCACTTCCATCAATCAACCTAGCATCACAATAAAAGTAGAAGTTTGTGAGAAATAGCACCAAATTTTCTGAATTTAATAGCCCAGTTTATCTTACATTGATATATCTGTGCTACCCCATTGGAACAGAGAAAAAGTGTGTGCGGATTAGAGATGCAGCAAACCCAAAATTTGTATCCGCACACCGCACCGCAACTGACTCAGCTATCCGCACACTGCAATTTATCTAGAACTTTGACACTGCACCGCACACCGCAAATTACAAAATTTTTAAAAAATATTTTAATGCGTTATTTCTTAATAAGTCAATTGTAGCAAAAAGCACCCATGGCATATATATAACCGGTAACCTACCAACACAGTTGTGCACTAATTGACTAGGCTAACCAGATCATATTCTCTTATCAGCAATGCATCTAAGTTCTAATACAAACTAAGACAAATAGAATGTTCCTGGATCCAGTATCAGGACTTTTGAACACTTTGTAAGCAATAATGCAATTTTAATGTCAGTGGCTATATGAACTACACACACAAGAGTACCGTTAAACTTATACCCTGGACTAACTGTTATAGTAACTAATGCGGTAGTTGCGCTAGGCCTATAGCCTGGGAGCTGAGCTTATCAGCTAGGCCATTAACCAAAAACGTTTGTACAGCTTCCCTGACAAACCAGCCCCAAAACCTTGTCAACTGCAAGCCTACTGTTGCCACTTTCTTGTACTGGAAAAGTACTAGATTTGACTGAAAAAAAAACACTAGTATCATAATTACACGATCATTTACATGCACAATATACAAAAATTACAGCCAATGGCGTTAGTGAGTGTTACAAGTCCTTAAAATTTTAAAATAAAACTGAATTTCCTTGAAAGTGAGACCCCTGAAGTCATAGCCATAGGAGAGTAAAACATTTTGGGGGAGCAAACAAAATTTTTTCCAAATTTGGCCTTTGCAAATATATTGTCAAAAACGCAATATTACTCACAATCATCTCTTAGGTAGTGTAGTCTAAGAACTCCACACTCATTTAATGTAAGCCGACGAAATGTAAGCCTCCGATACCATATGGTAGGCTATGCTACGCTACCTACTTTAGTCTACTTTGAACACTTTTCACAGTCATTTACGTGTATTTTTTAAAGTATTTATGCTAAATATCTCAAATTTGGTCATCGTTGGGTGTAACTAAACAAAAAACTCATGTCCAAAAGCACTACAAACACATTGATGCAGCCAAACAAAAATAGGTGGGGCTACTTTGAACACTGTCCAAACTTATGCAAACCAATCTAAAAAAACACAAAAATCTAAAAAAAACACTACATAGCAAATAAAAACACTAAAACACTAGATGCAACCAAAAAACACTAGATCTAGTGAAAAAAAACACTAGGAGTGGCACCACTGTGCAAGCCATTTGCAATTTGCATAGCTTTCCAGCTTAGGGTTTCCGAAGGAAAAAAAAACTAATCCGTGTTTCCAATTTAAATTTGAAGGTTCATAACTGATTTTCTTGAGAAGTTGAAAGTTTACGTTTACGAAAGTTTAATTTCTTGAAAGTTTACGCGGCGCGGCTTTGTCATTTCAACTTTCCACGCGGCGAGGCACGTGGCGAAAAAGTCAAAAGCGGCCGCGTACGCGGCGCAGCTTGCATCACTAGTGCGGATGCTTTGCAGGCACCCACTACCCAGTGGATGGAATAATTCCCTGGCAGCAACATTTCAATAATGGGAAGTTCACTGTGCCAATCTGGGCAACCTGCCCTGTGTCAAAAGCCTCTAACTACAGTAGTCTACAACTTTCAAAAATACCTACAGTCACTGGCGCCGACTTACGGGGTTATGGGGTGGCCACGCCACCCCGTAACCGCTGTGGCGGGGTGGCAGCCACCCCGTTTAGGTTACATTACATACTGCAAATAAATGTAATTTGAACGGACGTTTAAATCTTTTTTTGATCATTGGTTTTCGCTTCAAGCAAGAGGTGAACCAATACAGTATCGCGAAGAAAATGATTGTTTTTGTCACAAGCATGATGCTCGCGTAACATCAAGCAAACTACGTGAAGATTAAGCAACACATGGCTACGAGTTTTTACCTTGTTGTTGCGATCGTTTTATTTGTTACTTGTCATAAGTCATTGTTACATTTGTTAGGTTTACAATGGAATTTATTAATCAATAAAATACGATCTTTCCATTGCCTCCCTCAAAAATCTTTTTTGAAAAAGTTTAAACTGCTCATAATATCGCTATAAATTATGGCAGCTATAAAATACTTGGAAATAAAATTATCTCGATGATTGATAGCTCCACCCCCTAAATGAATATCTATTTTCAAATTCATTAAAAAAATGCAATTTTCGAAACTTTTTGAGTTTTATTTAAAAAGTGCACTTAGTAAAGTAGCAGTTTTAACGTTCTGCAAATTTACACGTTTACATGATTTTATTCGAGGAAAGCTATACTTTTAAAAAGAAAGTTTTGAAAACATACTTATTGTTGCCTTCCACCACCTGCGAGGCGGAGCGATCATTTAGTGCACTCAGGCGCATAAAAACCTACTTGCGATCTACCATGACGCAACAGCGATTGAACCAATTCCTAATTTTAAATGTTTATCAAGCTGAAGCTTCACGGTTACAACTTGACCAGTTGATTAACAGCCCAGCTAGCAAATGAGTCCTTTTTCACATTGATTCAACGTCTGTAGACGTTGAATCATTGTAAAAAGGGACTGATTTGCTGGTTGGTAGTTGGATTGACAGAGCTGTTGTTCGCAAAAATACTTTTGCCAAATGTTAAGTGTCAGAGCAGCAACGTAACAATAAAATTCACGACATACCTCCTGTGCTTTGTTTTAAAGTTGCGTTGTAAAATATCGAGCTACAAATCAGGTGTGAAAAGACAATTGCCTCTACGAAACACGCTTAGTAAAAATCAAACAAAAACATGCAGTTTGAAAGTTTTTAGATTGCCATATTGTGCTATCCGCCACCCCGTGCAAAAATAAAAGTCGGCGCCTATGCCTACAGTAGTCTACAACTTTCAAAAAATACCAGGAATTTATCAGAGGTTTTGTCAGTCCAAGGATAAAGATTCAAAACCAGTTTTAGTAAAGGAAAAAAATCAAATTGTCCAGTTGCAGAAAACTTAACTTGACATTTCTTTGATGCATATTTTAATAGCAGTGGCTATTTGACTGGCTCTGATCTTTTAATCTTAAACACTGTTTGACCAGTCATGACGTCATTACATAGGCACTTTTTTTCTTTTCTATTTCAAAGAAAAAGACGAGAAGAGAAGAAAAAAAGTGCCTATATTAGTTCTAAATTCAATAGCTTTATTCAACTGATTCCGCGGCGCGTACAATGTTTTTCGGGCTGGCATTGGAGGGTATGAGTTCGATACTACCCGGAAGCATTTTATTTCAAACTAAATTGCCTGCTAAAAACCACTGCCTAAAAGTAAACTTGACATTGATGAAAACATTTTTTTTTAAAGAAGTATTGGATATAACTTTTAGCATTTTTTTTAACTGAATCAGTAGTGCATGTGATATTCGTCTGGCTGGTATTCCCAAGGATGTGAGCTCACTACTACATAGAAGCGTTTTCCTTTAAACTAAATTGTCTGCTAAAAAACACTGCCTAAAAGTGAAACCATCTTTTTTAAAGAAGTATTGTAACTTTTTACAGCCACCAAACTAACTTGTTGAGAGCAAAAATGTAATGCGTCATTCGGCAAACACGGTCACATCCTCTTATGACGAACGGAAAATTACCCAGAGAAATTCTCAAATTTCAGCAAATTCAAAAAACTCCAACTTTCTTACTCATGTTTGAAAAGACATAAAAAATTGGGCTGTAGGCTACTCAAATTAAAAATTGACCACAAAAATGCAGCAGCCTAACGATTGAATCATTTCGGGTCAAAATTTAGTTAAAAAAGAAAGAACGTTTCCAGGTAGTATCAAACTCATTCCCTCTGGAACAAAAACTCGAAAAGTAGGGTCAAATGGAACGCGGGGGCAAACGGGCCATTCTGTTACTCTGTTTACTTCTCACGTATTTTTTCAAACTTATTCTTTTCCAAAATCGGAAGTTAATAGCTCATTTTAAAGCTGTTTTCTCATAGATTTGCATCATGTAAAACAAACACAGATCTACATTTGGAAAATATACCTCACATGATTCAAAAAGTGGCCAAAAAATGTAAAAATATTAAAATTTGAAAATTTACCAAAAAAACTTCGGTACCGGTACACCTCAAAAACTAATTAAGCTGGAACAAAATTTTACTGAACAGCATATACACCAGAATGCTGAATTAGTATGCTGAAAATATTAATTGTCTCACTTTTTTACTTTTTGTATTTTTTCTGTTTAAATAAAATGGGGTCAAATGGGCCACATTGGCTTTTTGACAAGTTTTAGCTCACTTGCATAACTTTTTTAATTCTATGTATGTAGTTAATTTACATATATGGTATTTTTTAGGTAAACAGGCCTATTATTACTATTAGACATAGCTGTTGGTTGCATGATTAGCTCCAGACATGCCTAGAAAGAGAACTGATATGTCCCCTTTCTCTTTGAGCAAAAAGCCCCGATAGCTCAGTGGTTACGCGCCGGGCTCAAGATCACACGGCGCTGGTTCGACTCTCGGGGTGTGCGTTTGAGCAACGCATTTCAGGACTGCTCTCCATTCAGTGGCACCTAGTGAATGGAATAATTTCTCGGCAACAAGACTTCAACAATCGGAAAACTTCACTCTGCCAATCTCGGTAACCGGCCCTGCGTCAAATGCCTCTACAAGTATGCGAACAAGTACCAGGAATAACCTATCAAGGCTTTGTCAGTCCGAGGATAAAGATTCAAAACCAAACCAAAATAAAAGGATTAAACTGAAAGTGGCAAAGGCTTTGAAAAATCCAGGATTTGAGAACCCTTCTAAACGTGCCATTGTGGACTTGATGAAGCTGTCAATGGGAAAAAATGGAGGTCTTCATCACAGCAAACACCACACGCTTTTTAAAAATTACTTGACTGCATTTTGACTTTTTGAGTCAAGACCCACCTCTTTAGGAACCCAATGACCCCTACACTACTACAAAATCAACTCTACTTGGCATGAGAGTTGTGAATGACACAACTGAATGTGGTGTGGCAAATAAAAATTTGAGTGTGATGAGCGAATACAATTTGCTGCACACCAATGATGAAGAGCAAAAGCAGTTTCTTCTCAGGACAGTCTAAAACTTCAGACAGCTGTATCCACATAGGAATAAGTCTACATTGATGCAATAACTAGACATTCTGAACATCTGTCAACACTGAACTATTTAATTTTGAGTAATTTTGTCATTATGTTCCTATCATGTAATCCCATGTTGCTATTAGTGTATTCCATGAAGCTTTTAAAGTCGGCAGCAACCTTAAAAAATTTTCAGTTGCCCCAAAAATTTGACAGGTTTATCTTTTTAGATATTGACACGATACGAGAGGGTGCCCCACTTGAATTTCAAAATTTAAATTTTTTCCCCAATTTATGAATCACCGTATTGTATAGTATCCTATTTCAATTGTCAACTATAGACCCTGCTGTTTGACTTTGAACCTTTTACTCTGTTTATGACTACCAGTTTAAAATTGAACATTAGTAAAATGCTTCCTCATTCATATCGTTCAATTTTAGTTGTAAAAAGGCCTTTATGGCTAAAGTTGTTGAGCCTCACTTTAACAAAATATATGCCACCCAACAGGTCTATGATAGAACAAAAATGAAGTTCTTTCCTTACCATTTCAACGTATAGAAGTTGTGGCCCAGTTTAGCACTTTTTTTTATGTTTTTGCAAGTTTTTAATTTCTTTGAAAAATGTCTTATTTCATTGCTGAAAGGTGCTCATGCTCTGTGGTAAAAGTTTTTTTTTTTAATTTTATCATAAGTTTTATGTGGCATTCACAATTTTAACTGAAAAAGTGTCCCGTTTGACCTCGCATGACCCTATCGTACACGCCACTGATTCGGTTGAATAAAATTGTTGAATTTAGAACTTATATAGGCACTTTTTTCTTCTCTTTTTGTCGTTTGCTTTGAAAGAGAAAATGAAAAGTGCCTATGTAGTGACATCATGACCGGTCAAATAGTGTTTCAGATTAAAAGACCGGAGCCGGTCAAATAGCCACTGCCTATTTTTATCAATAAGTGCACTATCGTACCCCATGATCCTTGTTTAACAGCCTGTCCTAAGCATAGGAAAATCTGTTTTTTATTTAACCAACACTTTGCTTATTAATTTAAGTTCAACCTTCAACTATTCCCTTATATAATATACTCGAATATAGGTTGATAGCCTACTTTTTGCTGAAAGTCAATGCCATTTTAATTCTTTCATGTTAGACTAGCTTGATTACATGATTTGAGTTTTTGAATTACATGATATTTTTGGCATAAAAGTCAATGAAGCAAATGTTGAGAATGTCAAAGCCACAATATTTATGTTTGTGACCAAGACTATTAAATGCCTTTTCTTATCATTTTTTGACTTAATTTTCACTCATTTCAAGTATGTCACAGGAGTTTTAATCGCAGATTTTGCTGGTTCAGTTTTTGTTTGGTGTCAATGGTTTCAAAACCATTGACATCAAATGATATTTTCTTCAAAACAGCGTGCAGTTTTGAATGATAATCATTGACTAATCACGTCAATGGTTACGGTTTCACTTTGCACTACTGGAGTGCTGGACATGCTTAATTGGCATCGTCTCAGTTGAACAATTGCTGGCAGACATCAGCTATTTTTCACATTGATTAAACGTCTGCAAACTTTGAATCAGTGTAAAAAATGATTGATTTGCTGACTGGGTTTCTGTAAAAACACATTTTCAAAATATGTGTTGTCACTTTTTTATCTGACTCAATTCATTTTTGTACGATTACTTCAATATTTACCTCAGCAATTGCTGATGCCAAATTCAAAGAGTGTAGTTTGAATCAAAGTAAGTAAACATGTTCAAAATTAGCATCCCCGACACAATTTCACGATCCATAATTTTATGTTGGCAATGATTTTCCTGCAGTAAAAATATGTTCATTTCAAAGGTTGTTGAGTTGCAGGCAAAATCTTGTCCTGTATGTAGGTCGACATCTAGTTTTTGAAGTGAAAATCACTTGCGAAAATTTTGACCTATACTCGAGCATGTACGGTGTGTCATACTTGTTAGAATATACTTTAACCTTGTATGAACAGTTTCTACTATTGCAGCATCAAACTTAACCTTTTTATTGTGAATTGATATAGAATAATGGAATTTACCATTGGATTTCATGGCCGGGATTTTGTCTTAGTTGCAGCTGACACTGCAGCAGCTAGAAGCATTGTCATGTTTAAACAGGGTAAGTGCTAAAGCCGTGTTATTGTTTCATCTTTAAAGTTGAGTTGAATTAGCAAACAGCATAATGTTGGTTAGAAACACACCTTGCGTTTTAGCCAATCTTTTCAAATAAAACCATAGGGATAATTTTGGTGTGGTAAAGGCTGATATATATAACTTGGGTCTGCTACTATTCGGTGAGTCCGATTCGGTGAGTTCCTAACCTCTAACCCCTAATCCTAAAACGGCAATGATAATTAGGTTACGATACCCAATAATTTAAAAAAATTGAAAAAATCCCCCGTTAAGGGATCGGACTCACCAAAACGGGCCATTTCGATATAACTTACATGAAGAGTTATTATTTGAAGCAAGAACAAAATGATAAACAAGTAGTGAAGTGATTAATTCAAGTTTGTCTGTGACAGATCAAGACAAAATTATCTCGCTTGGTCGTCAAACAGTCATGGCAGTGTGTGGGGATCCTGGAGACAGTGTACAATTCTCAGAATATATTCAGAAGAACATGCAGTTGTACAAGATGAGAAATGGATATGAAATGTCAACTAATGGAATGACACACTACACAAGGAAAGCATTAGCGGAAGCTCTCCGAAGCAATGTAAGTTTTGACAAAATCTAAATAAAAGATTTTATTCCTTTGAAATTACAGAAGATTTGCTTTTTGAATATGACAATCTTTTAACATAGTGCTTCAGTGCTTGTACATTACATAACATTGCAGTGAGATGCACTAAGTGAGTTGTAATCTTGTAGTTGGTGATCTTTGAAACTGTAAACATGTTCACTTTCCTAATTGTTATACTGTATAATCCTGATTTGAAAAGAACAAAAAGATTTTAACATCCAATAGACTCCCAATCAAACTGAAAGCAAAATTTTCAACACCTACGTTTTACCAGTCGTGCTGTACGGTCTAGAATGCGTAAATTGGACATCATCAACAATGAAAAAACTCACTACCTTCCAAAATCACATCAGGGTCATTCCATGCCAAATGAGCAAATTTTTTGGAAAAATTACACCACATGTCATAGATTTTATTGAAATTTGGCATACTTGTAGATGTCGAAGAAATATAAAGAATGCAAAAAAAATTTTTGAAAAATTTCAAACATTGGTGGAGTTATGGGCATTGGAAAAATCACCATTTTTGCCTGTTCCACTTCAGTGATATTGTCCAATTTCTTGTCATATTTCTAATTTCTTATCCTACGATCATACAATATGGCTGAAAATTGCTAAACAGACATTTTAAGATCCAAGGAATCCAAAAATATAAACTAAAAAGTTGACAGAGAACTTCTTGATATGATTATAAAGGTTTCAACTTGCTACCTGCATTTTTCGGAGGCCAAACTTTGGGGGCCTATAAAAAAAATGGGTATAAAAATTAAGAACTGAAATTCACATGTTTTATACTTATACCAATACACTTTCATGTCAAATAAAAAAATTGAATTAATTTTGATAACTACTATGATAAAAGTTAGATTTTCTGACTTGCAAATTTTGACCTTTTTTACACTCATTGTTTAAGATTTTTGTCTATGACATCACAATTTACATTATTGCTTGTTGATGACATCACAATTTACATATTGTTTGTCATGACAATTGTTATGTAGCTCATTAATGAATTGAATACTGGTAATACACTAAGGTTTAGTGCAGTAGGCCATGCACCATAGTAGTGGTAACTTGTAGAGTTATTGAGTTAATTACTCTTTTAACTGTGATTTCAATTTTAGGTTGTCCTATTAGCAATGTATTATTCCTAACATGCTCCACAGATCTTGCAACCAGAAAAGATACTTTTCCCACTGTTCAAGTGTTCAAAGCCCGTCTACCTGCTTGAAGCAGAGAAATGTCAAGGTTCATAATAAACATGTTCATCTGTTTCTGCAAGTCCACCAATGTCCAAAAACCCAATGCTTCTAGCAAAGTGAATTTTTATGGTACAATACCTTATTTTTTTCCAATGTCATAATGCTGTGATGAATCCATAACAATTGTGTTATTGTAAAACTAATGTAGTACTAATAATATAATAACTGCTATAGTGCATGGCCTACAACGTTAAACCTTAGTGTATTACCAGTATTCAATTCATTCATGAGCTGCATTATGACAAACAATATGTACATTGTGATGTCATCAACAAGCAATAATGTCAATTGTGATGTCATAGACAAAAATCTTGAACAATGAGTGTAAAAAAGGTCAAAATTTGCAAGTCAGAAAATCTAGCTTTTATCATAGTAGTTATCAAAATTAATTCAATTTTTTTATTTTGACATGAAAGAGTATTGGTATAAGTCCAATACATGTGAATTTCAGTTCTTAATTTTTATACCCATTTTTTTTATAGGCCCTCAAAGTTTGGCCTCCGAAAAATGCATGTAGCAAGTTGAAACCTTTATAATC
The DNA here is from genome assembly GCF_918807975.1 of Aplidium turbinatum. NCBI lineage: Eukaryota > Metazoa > Chordata > Ascidiacea > Aplousobranchia > Polyclinidae > Aplidium > Aplidium turbinatum. The sequence goes on from NC_137480.1 coordinate 25,119,446, forward strand.
ATATCAAGAAGTTCTCTGTCAACTTTTTAATTTACATTTTTGGTTTCCTTGGATCTTAAAATGTCTGTCTAGCAATTTTCAGCCATTTTGTTTGATCATAGGTTAAGAAATTAGAAATACTATAGGAAATTGGACAACATCACTGAAGCGGAACAGGCAAAAATGGTGATTTTACTAATGACCATAACTTTGCTAATATTTAAACTTTTTCAAAATTTTTTTTTGTATTCTTCATATTTCTTTGACATCTACAAGTATGCCAAATTTCAAAGAAATCTATGACATGTGGTGTAACCCATTTGCTCATTTGGCATGGAATGACCCATCATGAGAAGCATGACCAACAAAAGGTTACTTGAAGATCATAGAGCTAAGATAGCACAAAAAAAGGTCGGCGAGTCCAATTCGGCTAGTCCGATTCGGCGAGTGCCCTATTCGGCAAGAGCCCTATTCGGCAAGAGCCCTTTTCGGCGAGTGCCCTATTCGGCGAGTTTTTGAATTTTTTTTTTGAAAATTATCGGGTGCCGTAACCTAATTATCATTGCCGTTTTTACATCGTTTGAACGTCGCTAAACGTTGAAATCGTGCAGAAAAAAATAGAAATAAAATGTTTGAACAATTAAATGAAAATTCGTCATGTCAGTTCAGTTGAGTTGTTTTTATTTGTGACCATCATATCAAAAACAATACAAGTCAACATAGCAAAGGTAGAAGCGACAAAACGCGAACGTTAAAACGTGCTTGTGACCGAAGTAAGTGATTGAGTTGAAAGAAATTTGGCACGGTCGCAACACCTTCAGAAATTTAAGATATGAAGGGAAAATAAAAAAAAGAAGATGTTACAAAAAAAAATCATGTTTATGTCTATAAGTTAGTACTTTTGAATAGTTAAAATGTTTACCGGTAGTTTGGATCAACAAATGTGTGGCCTACAGCTTGGATTGAAAGGAAGTTATCGGGTACCGTAGCCTAGTTATCTCGACCAGTAAAAATTTGTTCCAAGAACCCAGTTAGCCGAACAGTTCATTTTTACATTGTAGTAACAGACAACCAAATGTGTGGCCTATCGTTTTAACGTCGCTAAACGTTGAAATACCGTAGCCTAGTTACCCCGACCAGCAGAAATTGCCGTTTCTACATCGTTTTAATGTCGCTAAAAGGTGAAAACAAATGAAATCAACACAAAATTTTGCATTTTAAAACCTTGACGACACCGATTGTGATGAAAATCACATCATTAGTAAAAATGTATGAAAAAATCATTTTCCCAAAATTTTGTTTTTCTACGTCGAGTACTTTTCGAGATAGAGTAATTTGAAATTTTAGTCATTTTCACCACTTGATGGCGCCATTTTACCCATATCGCGGCCAATTTTCATTGTAGAGACATGGTTGATAACTCATTTGAAAGGTAATTTTAAGCTCTATCAATCTATCTAAAAATAATGAAACTTTATTTAATAATGAAAGAGGAATGTTGTGTTCTTGGTTGTAAACTTCTGACGAGCATAGCAAAAATATATATTTTCAAAATCAAAATTTTTTTTAATTTTTTTTAAATATGATTCTTCTTCTACAATCATGCAAAATATTGTATTGTGTTTTGACCATTTTGTGTGTTTTTTAATAATTTTATTTTCCTTAGTCAAAAATTTTTTTTTTTCTGTTGATCCTAACTAAATTTTTTGTACGTATCTGCAGGATAGCTTACATGGGAATTAGTAACAAGCTAAATGCTGAGATAACTTAATTTTAAATAAGTACAGCTTCGATGAAGAGGAGGTCTTCATACAGTGTGTCTTTAATATAATTAAGCAAGAAGAGACCGGGAGTTATACAGAGGCAGATGATTTAAATTATTTCTATATTTTTGCAATGCTGCAACATTTTGAAAAATACAAATTCAGCTTGAGGAATGAAGTTGGCTACTGTAGCAGTTTGTATTGCGTGTGTCAGGAAATCTTTAGACAATATTGTACAACATAGCTTTTTGTAGGTTCTAAAGATGAAATCCAGTAGCCAAGATATAATGATAAAAATTTATGATTAAGCAATGACATTGTCAACCGTTACCTTCAGAGGTTAACTATAAGCAAATATAAATAATTTTAGTGGACATAACTCGCTACTAGACTACTAATAAAATATATATACAAACAGTAAAAGCTGGTCACTTTATTTGAACAAGTCAAAATTATACAATATACATACATTACATCAGTGTTCCCTCCAAGGTTTTAATAATATTAATTTCTGTTACAGGGGAAATCCACTCAAAGCTAACTGTAATTTATAAAATACCAAAAAATCCACACTTTACAAACATGCCAATGAAAATTATGCAACTTTATTTGATTGGAAGCAATCATCAAATCAATTTTGGTGATTTGATTAGGAGGTGTGCTTACGTCATTGGGTGGGCATAGCTCTATACTTTGCATGCAAAATTACAACATTATCGAGAAAGTTCTGGCACAAATTCCAAGCAGCAGCTATTTCATAGCAATGCATTAACTTTCATTTTAAACCACAAAAATCGAGTACCAGTATGCCAAAAGTATGAACACTGAATCTTTGTTATTGTGATCGTACTGTTAATTTGCATGCAAAGTAGAAAGTACCGGTACTGTATAGGGCTATGCCCACCAAATGACGTAGACACACCTCCTAATCAACAGAATTGATATGCTGTTTGATTTCAAATGAAAGTTCTAAGTTGCACAAAACCTTAAAAACTTTTAGATGTAGTCCTAGAAAATTGCTTAAAATACATATTTTACATAAATAACTGACTTTGGTGGGAACACTGCATTACACGTTTGTTCACTGTTCAAGTTGCAATTGAAGTTTTAAAGCTAGCATCTGTTCGGCATGCAACAACTCGTTGTCGGTGAGGGAATATGTCCTTCCAGAGCTTGAAGTAGTTTGAGGATCCACTGATGAAAGTAGAGAATTGCGTGGCACTATCAGAACATCATCTTTTCTTGGCAATGAATATGATGATACAGGACCATGTGGATGCAGAAACTTTAGTTCAAGCTCGTCATTACTCATGAACTTCTTCTAAACATACGCTAGCCACCAATTCTTCTCATACACACATGTAACATATGAGGTAATTTCTTCCCATTGTAAAATTTTTGAACTGTGTTTGTTGTTGATTGTGACGGTGGAAAAGTTGGATGACGATGAATATTCTTTGACTATCAGCTTCTCAGTAGATTTCGTCAGTGGTTCAAAGAAATGTAATTTTTGTGTACCTGGAATCGGGTTTGCATAGGAAAACCTTTCTTTAAAATCCGATGCATGTCGTTTAATTTCTTCATCCTCAACATACAAACATTTCACTTATTGTTAAGCTCTTTTCTGCCCAAACAAAAATTGCGTTGGTGTTTGAATGTGGTCATCAGACACTCTTTGTAGGCTGGCTTTGGCAGCCAAGTGTTTTATGGTACCTCCTACTCCATCACAGCGGCCTTTTCTATGTGATGGTAAAATAGATTGCCTTTTTTACAAGAAACTTAAGATTGCAAATATTTGAATAGATGACGTTGAAAGGTGTGAACAGTTACAGTATTGTGTTGAAGAGTATCAGAAATTATGGCCAAACAAATGTGTTTCAGAGAAGTTTGATGGATCTTCAGCAGTAGGGAAATTGTGGTAAATTACAATGGGTGAATACTGAATAGTAGCCTGCATATTTGTCCATGTCCAATGATAACTTTGAGCAGCATCTTGCACAAAAAAAGAGTAATTTTCAGCAAAAACACCCAAAATTATAACAGAGCCATCAATTTGTTGTTTCATTTGATTCAAACTTGCAGATTGTTGCTTAGCTATAAAATCATGTCTTTGAAGGATCAATAGTTTTTCCAACAGGCTCTCTACAAATTTGTCTAGGGGTCTATTAAGGTTTCCAAATGTGTGCGGTCAATAGTTCAGTTGTTTTTATTTATTTATTTCAACAGACACCCATGCTTTGTATGTGATTGAATCAACGAGCAGGTTTTCTTCAAATATTTCCGTGATCATACGTTTTAGGTCATTGATATGACTACATTTATCGCATAGGCTAGTCCAAGAAAACATTTTGGTTGAGCACTGAGCAGGGTTGCAAGCTAGGCGGGCAAGTAGGTGTTTGTAGCTAACTATTGTAAAGAAATGGTTCAAATTAACTTTTGAAGCATTGTTTGCACGATGGAAAGAACACAACCGAATTTAATGTGCTACCAAACATCATGGCTATCGATTTTATGCTGGCTTAACTAGCGCAAACTATGCAATAGCCAATAGGTAATATATTTTTACATCTGACTGATAGTTTTGTAGTAGAAAGCAAACATTGTTTCAGTAGACCAAGATTCTAGAAGGCACACTGCATTGTATATGACAACCTGAAATCCACATACCATGCATGCACTTTGCCTAGTGTCCTTTCAAGATAGCTACAGTACAGACAAGATAGGCTATACAATGCATCCTAATAGGCTACAATGTCATGCAGAGCAGACTATGGTGAATTGTTGAAGCAAGGAAAATGAATTGATTAAAAAACACACAGAATGGTCAAAACACAACACAATATTTTGCATGGCTGTAGAAGAAGCATCAAATTTAAAAAAAAATAAAAAAAATTTTGATTTTGAAAATATATATTTCTGCTGTGCTCGTCGGAAGTTTACAACCAAGAACACAACATTCCTCTTTCATTATTAAAAAAAGTTTCATTATTTTTAGATAGATTGATAGAGCTTAAAATTATCTTTCAAATGAGCTATCAACCGTGTGTCTACGATGAAAATTGGCCGAGATATGGGTAAAAATGTGAAAAATGGCGCCATAAAGTGGTGAAAATGACTAAAATTTCAAATCACTCTATCTCGAAAAGTACTCGACGTAGAAAAACGAAATTTTGGGAAAATGATTTTTTGTTACAGGGCTTCAAATCATGTAATTTTTATTAAAATCTGAGAGATTCGGGTTTCGGTGCTGTGTTGATTTCATTTGTTTTTACCCTAAACGTTGAAATCGCGTAGAAAAGAGAACTTTTGCTGACTAGGATATTTCACAATATCGTTTCTTTTATAGTTGAAATTATCGAAGCTTCAGATGAGTGGGGTTAAGACCTAACCATTGAGATCTTAAAACTAAAAAGCGAATTAAATTTATTTTTGAACTATTAATGTTTGCTTAGATAAAATTGACATGTATCCTGCGTAGCCTTCTGCATGCAAACTTAGAATATATTAGAATCCTCAACTATTACAAAATTCTAAATCCAACGACGCCTTCTGTTTATTTACAGTAGAGAATTTTGTATTTTGATCTCGAAGCTTTAGATGAGTGGGGTTTAGACCTAACCACTGAGATCATAAATCATATTTATGACACCGGCATAGGCGCCGACTTTTAATTTTGCACGGGGTGGCGGATAGCACAATATGGCAACCTAAAAACTTTCAAACTGCATGTTTTTGTTTTTTACTAAGCGTGTTTCGTAGATGCAATTATCTTTTCACACCTGATTTGTAGCTCGATTATTTACAAAACAACTTTACAACAAACCACAGGAAGTATGTCGTGAATTTTATTGTTACGTTGTCGCTCCGACATTTAACATTTGGCAAAAGTATTTTTGCGAACGGCAGCTCTGTCAATCCAACTGTTAATCAACTGGTCAAGTTGTAACCGTTAAGCTTCAGCTTGATAAACATTTAAAATTAGGATGTGGTTCTATCGCTGTTGCGTCATGGTAGATCACAAGTAGGTTTTTATGCGCCTGAGTGCACTACTAAACGATCGCTCCGCCTCGCAGGTGGAAGGCAACGATAAGTATATTTTCACAATGCAGACCACGTTTGGAAGCATTAATGATCTTGTTTCATTGCTTGCAAATAGATCAAACAGTTGCGACAGTTGAACGCTTTTTCGGTGGCATCTTTAAGCTGAATAAAACTGGAATGTCGGGGAAAACTTTTACTGGACGACTTTTTGTAATTTTTTCTATGATGTAACAAGCAACTCCTAACTTATGTCAGACCAATAAATTCCCTCCTCAAACTTTTACAGGACAACTTTTCGTAATTTTTTCTATGATGTAACAAGCAACTCCTATGTAAGACCAATAAATTCCCGCCTCACAATTTGTCACGCATTGACACGCAATATTACATTATTACTGCATGAAGTAGATAACAAAGTAGAAATTAAAGCAAGAAGGAGATGACAGTACACTCCAATTGAAATCGGAAAATACTGTAATTCAAAATGCAAAATCTTGACTAATTGAAAAAGGTTGCTTTCATTATTGGAAATTGGCAGGGGGTGTAGCTTTCCTCGAATAGAATCATGTAAACGTGTAAATTTGCAGAACGTTAAAACTGCTACTTTACTAGGTGCACTTTTTAAATAAAAACTCAAAAAGTTTCGAAAATTGCTTTTTTTTAATAAAATTTGAAAATAGATATTCATTTAGGAGGTGGAGCTATAAATCATCGAGATAATTTTATTTCCAAGTATTTTATAGCTGTCATAATTTATAGCGATATTATGAGCAGTTTAAAATTTTTCAAAAAAGATTTTTGAGGGAGGCAATGGAAAGATCGCATTTTATTGATTAATAAATCCCATTGTAAACCTAACAAATGTAACAATGACTTATGAAAAGTAACAAATAAAACGATCGCAACAACAACAAGGAAAAAACTCGTAGCCACGTGTTGCGTAATCTTCACGTAGCTTGCTTGATGTTACGCGAGTATCATGCTTGTGACAAAAACAATCATTTTCTTCGCAATACTGTATTGGTTCACCTCTTGCTTGAAGCGAAAACCAATGATCAAAAAAAGATTTAAACGTCCGTTCAAATTACATTTATTTGCAGTAAGTAATGTAACCTAAACGGGGTGGCTGCCATCATGCCATAGAGGTTATGGGGTGGCGTGGCTGGCCACCCCGTAAGTCGACGCCAGTGGATGCATTAGACCAGTGTTTCTCAAACTTTTTTAGTCCATCGCCCCCTTTTCGTTATTGAAATAAAATTTCGCCCCCTTAATTCTGTCAAGCAAAATAAACATTGATACAAGAGTGATAGACAAATTTAGTTTTGGGAATTTAATCAACGATATTGACAGTAACAGGATAATGTTCACTGGGATGGATGAGCTTGGCGACTTTTACAAAGTTTTGAGATGTTTGGCGACATCTTCGTAAGATATAGAGTCGAAGATCATCTCGTTTATGAACTAGCAAGCGATTTCTTTGCTTTGAAAGCATCAATGTTACATCCGAAAACCCCTTTTCAACCATATACAAAGCAGGAAACGACAAAATCCACATTCTAGCTTCTTTCCAGAGCAGCTCATATTTGCCAGCAACCTGGCACCAAAACAAATCGTATCGATCATTTCTGAATTTCACTCTTGACTTATCATCTGTTAGCATATCAATGAACTGCTCTTGAAGTTTCACTTCTACAGTAGGCTATCTGTGGATTTGGTAGAAAATGATTGTAGGCCTACCACCCAGTTTGAACATGGAGGTCCACGAGATCTGCAAAGCGAGGTTTTATGTCTTTATGAAGCATGTCTAAATGTGAGCAGTATTTTTGCCGTTGTTCTTCTGTAATAGGCTAACATTCTCGCTCAAATTGGGAAACTGAGTTAAGACATATTGACCCAAATTTGTTTGAATAGAGATAGCTTTGAAATGAATGATGTAGGCCTAATACTAATCACGCTTTTGCACTCGATGAGAGTTATCATTTCTACCTGAAGTTTTTTGTTTACTTCGTTTATGACATTGAAAATGTCCGCCAAATATGCGATGTCATTGTTTAAGGGTGTCATATCTTCAGCTAATGTCGCATCAGTGCTTGATAGGAATTTGGTAACTAAAACAAAAAGGGCATAAAGGCGGCTCAAACAAGCACGTTTTGAAAGCCATCTTACAGCGGTATGCAATAAAATACGTTCAAATTGTTCATCATTTTGGCAACAAAGTGAACGAAATAATCTGTCGTTAAGAGCATGCGCTTTTATCTTGTTGACACATTTTATCACAATATTCAGTGATTCATGCAGTTCAGGACTGAGATTAAGGGCAACCAAATGCTGACGGTGAATTACACAATGTATTGCAATAAGTTCAGGAATTGCTCACGCTTGATGCCCGAATATCTGTAGGAAGACTGAGCGCAAAAATCATTTCTTCTTGAGTTTTCATATTATGAACATAACGCACATATCCAAGCAGCAGCGATACATTGTCAGTCAAGATGGCTTCATCTATTTGCAGGGAATGGTTCGCGCGTTGGACTGTTATTAGCGCGTTGGACTGTTATTGGTGGTTTGATAAATTCGCCCCCCGATCGCCCCCTTTGATTTTTTCGCCCCCCTGGCGCTTGAAATCGCCCCCAGGGGGGCGATTTCGCCCACTTTGAGAAACGCTGCATTAGACATTTGCATTTTTGTAATGATTTTCAAGCGAAACAGAAGTGTTTTGTTAGTTGTTCGAGTGTGTTATTGTTCAAAATACATGTAAAAACTTACATACGAGTTATTAATTAGAGATTAGCATAAATTTGATGCTTTAAAACAAAGTCATATATTATCATATATTTCAAAAAATAAAGTCATATTTTTCAATTTTTTAGGTAAAAAAATGGCCCTAGTAATAAGTAATAGCACAACGTCACTATCAAAGCAGTTGTAATTATTAGGGTAGGCCAGTCCGTGGTGCATTCCCAGGTCCAACGTCAATGCAGGTGAACAATGGTTGCGATTATTACAATTCAAGTACTTGACATTTCTTGGCACATTTTCTCAAATGATCAAAATATAGTCATCATAACACACATTATTACCTGATTTGTTGCCACACAAGTGTGGATGCGAGCCTTGCATTTCTCATCACGTCGGGAACAACGCCAGTATTTCTTAAGCCCGTCTGGACTATATTGAGCTAGTTGAAACATGTAGCCATCATGTAGAAAAACCTCACCTTTGCGCTGCGTACTAATCGATTCCTCTGCCATGATCAAGTAACATCAACTGAGAGTCTAACGAAGGAACTAACCAAAGGAATTTCAGGTCATGTAACGCCGAAACCCAGGTTTACTCTATACTGCCACTTAGGTTTTAACTTCATCTTTTATGGCAAACGCTATTCGGCAATCTGTCTTTTTTTCGTTGACACGTTTTGGCTGAGACTTCATCTCATTAACCCCTATTGGTAATCATGAAAACTGTTATTTTCATGTAAAACACGCATTTTGAACGAACCCAGACATCAAAACTCGTCATTTTTACATTGATTCAACGTCTGCAGACGTTGAATGAATGTAAAAATGACGGATTTTGCCGTCTGGGAAAGCACTCAAAGGTAAACACTGGATAAAATGCAAGAATGCAAAAGATACCATATTGTCGAAATAAAATACAAAATCCTCTAAATAAACAGAAGACCCGGACATACATTTCTCTGTCATCATTTTTAATGTAAAAATTCCTTTTGTGGTCCCTTTGTCTGAAACAAATAAAAACTGTGCTGTTGAAATTTCCGATTGTAGTTTTGGTCTCAATCTCATCAACATGATTCGGAGTGAGCTGTTTGTTACGTAATTCACAAGGCTAATTGTTCTGTGGAGTGACCATTCTGTTGCTCCGTTTTTTTTTTGGTAAAGTTATGAATATGGAACGTACCATATCACTGGGGACGTAACCGGTGTCATTATATGATTTATGATCTCAGTGGTTAGGTCTTGACTCCACTCATCTAAAGCTTCGAGATCAACTATTGTGGAATAAAATACAAAATTCTCTACTGCAAATAAACAGAAGGCGTCGTTGGATTTAGAATTTTGTAATAGTTGAGGATTCTAATATATTCTAAGTTTGCATGCAGACGGCGATGCATGATACACGTCAATTTTATCTGAGCAAACATTGATAGTTCAAAAATAAATTTAATTCGTTTTTTAGTTTTAAGATCTCAATGGTTAGGTCTAAACCCCACACATCTAAAGCTTCGATGATTTCAACTATAAAAGAAGCGATATTACAACATTCTCTAAATAAACAGAAGACGTCGTTGTCCATTTTATGTGAGCAAACAGTTAAATTTAATAGTTCAAACATTTTTCGCTAAATTTCATTTCAATTTGTTTTTCTTTGTCGGAATGCAAAAGAAACGATGTTGGATTACAGAAGGATTATCGTTGGATTTTCAAAAAAATTGCCGAATAGGGAACTAACCGCTAAAGACTGTAGCCCAATAGGGAACTAGCCGAATCGGATCAGCCAAATCGGACTAGCCGAATCGGGCTGTAGCCGAAAAGGGTAATAGCCGAATCGGACTAGCCGAATCGGATCAGCCCAATCGGACTAGCCGAATAGTAGCAGACCCGATTTTGAGAGACATCGAACATATGAATGGAGTAAAGGTTGGGGGACAAAATGTAACAAACTTGAGATACGCTGATGAATGATGATACAGTCTTGATAGCAGAATCTGCAAACGATCTACAGGACTTATTAAATTGTGCTGTCAATAACAGTACACCAACGAGTTTAGAGTTAAATTCAAAAACAGAATGTATGACCGTATCCAAAAAGAAAACTTATCCAAATTGCAACCTTACACTCAATGGTGTTGCAGTGAACAAGTTGATAAATTGAAATATCTTGGGTACACTATAACTTGCGATGGCAAAAGTGACCCTGAAATTAAAAAGATAATTGCTATAGCAAAGGATAGCCTACTTTTAGTAAAATGAGCACTGTCTTCAGGAATCGCAACATGACAACAAAGACCAAAATTAAACTTTTAAAAGCATACGTAGAATCAATTCTAACCTACGGATGTGAATGCTGGACAATAAGTAACGATATGATAATAAGAACAGTTAGAAGGCGCCAGATGCAATTTGTAGGTGATATGCACAGACATGGAGATTTGGAAAAATAGGGGATGGGAAAAAGAAGCAAAGGTCGACAAAGATTAACTTATTTAAACAGATTGAATCAATGGGCCACAAACACAACAGTCAAAACGAACGATTTTACACGAATGGCAAATAAGATTGGAAGACCATGTTCGCCAACGTCTGTATCAGATCAGGCACATAATCATCATCAATCGTTTCTTTTGCATTCCGACAAAGAAAAATAAATTGAATTGAAATTTAGCGAAAAATAAAAGGCGAATTAAATTTATTTTTAGACTAATAAATTAAAATGTTTGCTCACATAAAATTGACATGTATCCTGCGTCGCAGTCTGTAGGCTATGCAGACTTAGAATATATTCGAATCCTCAACTATTAGGAAATTCCAATCCCTAGTTTAACAAGTCAATACAATCAATACATAACAAATAGGGTGGGTCGAAATTTAGACTTTTTCTCCGATTTCATTGCTACAAACTTTCTTTCTTGCGAATAGTCATAAAACGACATTCCTGAAAGTTTGAGCTTGATCGGACATCGTCTTCATTTCTAAAAATCGCAATTTATAAAGGTACTTAAAGCGATTTTTTTCGAGGCTTGAAAATGCATTGTTTTTATAGGAAGTTGTTTTCACGAGATTTGAAAACGTTATAACTTACTTAATTCTTATTGTAAAAAGATGATTTATGCGTCAACAGATCCAACACAATTAGGAGAATCCAATTCATTGTGTACTGACTCCGAAAAATGATTGTTGAAAATAATTGTTGCGCATAATATAGTCATTCAATATGCCCCATGTTGGTTCGATATAAAATTTGAACCATTGTACAAAGACGGAGCAAAGCATATCCTTTTAAAGCATACCCATTATCCATATCATATAGACCAAACCATATCCTGTTCACTTTTGCCTGATAAAGTTGGAGACATTGCGTTGAAATATGTTAAAAAGAATGCCTATTTTGCACATCCGAAAAGGCAGTGTAGAACAAATCTTTAAAGAGCAATATTGTTATTTAAAATCAAGCGAATCATAGCTAATTGTTAACGATCCATTATCTATCACAAACACGCAATATTTTCCAGAAGCCATCATACTGAAATATAATTTAATAATGTGGGTGACGTCATCAATTACGTCATCAAGTACCAGCATGATGTTTATGCTTGGAAAGTACATCAATTCATTATCAAATAACTTAGAGCTGAAGCATGTAGAATTATCAGTTTTATCGTTATTTGCAAATTACTTTTTAATGACGTCATTGATGACGTCATCATTTTTCGGAATCAGTACACAATGAATTGGATTATCCTAATTATATTGAATCTGTTGACGCATATATCATCTTTTCACAATAAGAATTAAGTAAGTTATGACGTTTTCAAATCTCATGAAAACAACTTCCTATTAAAAAGAATGCATTTTCAAGCCTTGAAAAAATCGCTTTAAGTACCTTTAAAAATCGCGATTTTTAGAAATGAAGACGATGTCCGATCAATTTCAAACTTTCAGGAATGTCGTTTTATGACTATTTGCAAGAAAGAAAGTTTGTAGCAATAAAATCGGAGACAAAGTCCAAATTTTCGACCCATCCTAATAACAAGTCAATACAATCAATGTGAAATAACAAAGCAAACAAATAACTGTTTATGCGTCCATTTGGAAATTATGGCTGATACCTGGGACTTCCTGTGTGGTAACTGTTAGGCTGACTGGGTTCTTGGAACAAATTTTTGCTGGTCGAGATAACTAGGCTACGGTACCCGATAATTTTCTTTCAATCCAAGCTGTAGGCCACACATTTGTTGATCCAAACTAATCATTTTAACTATTTAAAAGTACTAACTTATAGACATAAACATGATTTATTTTTTTTGTTTGTAACATCTTTTTTTTTTTTTCCCTTCATATCTTCAATTTTTCTGAAGGTGTTGCGACCATGCCAAATTTCTTTCAACTCAATAACTTACTTCGGTCACAAGCACGTTTTAACGTTCGCGTTTTGTCGCTTCTACCTTTGCTATGTTGACGTGTAATGTTTTTGATATGATGGCCACAAATAAAAACAACTGAACTGACATGACGAACTTTAATTTAATAGTTTAAACATTTTATTTTTATTCCTTTCTGCACGATTTCAACGTAAAATCGGCAATTATAATTGGGCTACGGTACCCGATAACTTCCTTTCAAAAATTTCAAAAACTCGCCGAATAGGGCACTCGCCGAAAAAGGCTCTCGCCGAATAGGGAACTCGCCGAATCGGACTCACCGAAACGAGCCATTCCGCTGCTGAAAGGTGTTGTAGGTTAGCAATATCACAGCATGCCAATAGCACACGAATAGAGATCTTGTTATTATTGTGAACTTATTCTTAGTTTATTGATTTTAAATTGCTCCAGTAACAACACAAACGTTTTTGGTCAAAGGTATTTGATTGTTTTTAGCCTTATAATGTGAACCTCCTCATCGGTGGTTACGATGCGGACACGGGATGCACTCTTCATTATATGGACTATCTCGCCTCAAGCATGAAAGTCCCTTTTGCTGCTCATGGTTACGGATCATTCTTTGCACTTTCACTACTCGACCGCTGGCACAAAGATGATTTATCGGAAGATGAAGCTGTTGTTTTGCTCAAACGATGCATGGCGGAGGTATGAAATTGAAAACTTTGAAGTGTTGCAGTATAATATTTACAGTATAATGATTGTAGGTGTGAGACTTGTTCCTATGGGGCGGCGTGGATGCTGAATCATTATGGACAGATAAAACCAAGCAACCACACGGCATTTAACATAAACTATAAACTACTATGTACAAACGTTTTCGGCCACACACAATACATATGTTAGCCCTTTTCAAGTAAAGAAAAATTACTGATTTTACATCTACATTGAAAATAAATAACTGATCTACCACAATGAATTGAAAAATGAAATGCATAAGAATGAAACGGCAAAGCAGGGGAGAAAGGCACATTACATGGTGGTTAATCCCGCGAGGCAAAAACGCATCATATGATGAATTTAAGACGTTAAGTAACTGCGTATTGAGGCGAAGATTGCTAATTTTTATGAGCAAAGCCTCGTGGATTTTAGTGGCAAATTTGGTGAAACATTTACGCACAACTTTAAAAGATTCCATGGATGGTTTGTTGTTATTTATTTTCAATGGAGATGTAAAATCAGTTAGTTTTCGTTACTTGAAAAGGACTAACAGCCTAACACAGGCATGGCCAAATGGCGGATCACGATCCGGTTCCGGATCTTTTCAACTTTTTTTGTGGATCTGAAAAAAATTTCAAAGTATTTATTTTAAAATTTGCTTATTTTTTTTTTGTTTTAATCTATAAGGCCTATATATATTTTTAAGGCTTTTATCAGGGATTCATAGTATAGGGATCGCCAACAATTTTATGCAATCAGTTCAGTCATAGACCTTGTGTCACATCCACTGTCCACTGATGTTAATGGCAGTTGGAAAACCCAACTTACAGCTGAGTAGGCTATACATTATAATAATAATCATTCGCTATCTCCGCTTGCAGCAGATTGCGCATCAACATGGGTTACTTGACAGGGTTCCATGTGATTTTATGAGCCGTAGGCTACTGCTTCCATGCTGGCTCAAGGCAGATTGGAAGAGGGTGATATGCAGTGTTGTACGCGTCAATGAAATAAATTGACGGCGTCAGCGCGAATTGCCTAAGAACTTTACAGCGTAAAGTAGGCTACTGCGTAAGCTCGTAAAGAAATTGACGGCGTCAGCGCTAATTTATAGCGCTATTTTAGCCAGGGTCTCACGAAACGGAATTATTTCAACCAAGTTTAGGCTAACAATAGCTATAAATAAAGAGCAGGTTTTATGTTTTGAGACTGTATTGTAACTAGCTGCTTTAGCTTATTAGTTATTTCCTTGTAGAAACACAAGCATTTCAAAACGTTTGTCTGACAATCTGCTGCGTTTGGGACGCATAATGTCCTTTCCAAGTGAAAACATGCGTTCCTCAGCAGCGCTATGTGGTAGGCTACTGGTGTGTTGTATTTCAAAAACAAGTCTTGAAAACCTTTACTCGGAAAGGTATCACTGTTCCAAGCGTGCTGTGATGGCTTAGCATATATAAATCTTCGAAGTCCACTGCACCAACATCGCTCTTTTCAAGGGCATAGAGCTCTTGAAATAAAGTATCTTCAACCACCGCGATGACATTCATTGATTTTTCGCTTTCTCTCTCTGATCCCTCGTTCTCGATACTGATCACGATATGAGTGATCACCATTTGGCGAACTTCTTCCGCTTGCATTCCAGGTAGCTATTCCAACCAACGCGAAATTGGGTAATTCGGATGAATCACGCTGGCCAGAATACATTGTGAAACTCTTATTGTGAAACGAGATTTTCCATGAAAACAAAAAATGACGCATAGCGCTTGACGCTTAAAATCGGCAAAATAACTGATGGCGCTATCACTTCCGTCAACTAAAAAATAAACTGATGGCGCTAGCCTCAGTGTCAACAAAAAGTTGACGCCGTCAAATTGAGGGCGTCAACGTACCACACTGGTGATATGTCACCAGATTATTACCCGATTTATCCTCACTGCGTTATGCAAGAAAGAACACAATCGGTCTCCTTTTTAAAGTCTTTGGTATGACCCGACCTGGAATCGAACCCAGGGTTACCAGCACCAGAGCCGAAGGCGATAACCGCTGATGAGCCACTGAGAAAGTTGAGTGTGCATGACTGGTGCCTCAAATACAGATAGAGGTGTGCAGTCTCAAAGGAAATGAGATTTCTATTTCAGACTCAAATGTGTTTTGGTCATCACCTGTAAGCTTGGAAAGGTACCCAATTACTGCTAGGCTAGCTAGAAGACTACTTACTTGCTTGCTTTGGCTCCACTTACCTGTGTGAATCGTTGTTTTCAGCAATGAATTTTGTAAAAAACAACCATAGAACACGACTTACAAATACTCATCTTCATGAACTCGTAAGAATCGCTGTAAGTAGCAGGAAACCACGTTTCGACAGTATTGTGAAATCAAAGCCCACTCATCATTTATCTCACTAATACCAGATCTGTTTATTACAGCACACGCCTTGTTTTAGATGTACACAAATAATTGCATGTTTTTTGTATGATACAAAAGGAAAAATGCACATCTTCAGCTCATTGTGGATCTCTAAGTTGTCAGATTTAGCAGTAGTGGATCATGGAAACAATTATTTGGCCATCCCTGGCCTAACATGTGTATGGCCGAAAACGTTCGTAGTTTATAGTTTATGTTCAGTTTAATGTATTACGGAATGGCCCGTTTCGGCGAGTCCGATTCGGCTATTCCGATTCGGCGAGAGCCTTTTTTAGCGAGTGCCCTATTCGGCGAGTTTTTATAATTTTATTTTTGAAAGGGAATTATCAGGTACCGCAGCCTAACTGTTTTCACATCGTTTTAACGTCGCTGAACGTGCAGAAAGGAATAAAAATAAAATGTTTGAACTATTAAATTAAAATTCGTCATGTCAGTTCAGTTGTTTTTATTTCTGATCATTATATCAAAAACAATACACGTCAACATAGCAAAGGTAGAAGCGACAAAACGCGAACGCTAAAACGTGCTTGAATTCGTCATGTCAGTTCAGTTGTTTTTAAAATAGAAGCGACAAAACGCGAACGTTAAAACGTGCTTGTGACCGAAGTAAATTATTGAGTTGAAAGAAATTTGGCACGGTCGCAACACCTTCGGAAAAATTTAAGATGTGAAGGAAAAATAAAAAAAAGAAAATGTTACAAAAAAAAATCATGTTTATATCCATAAGTTAGTACTTTTGATTTTTGAATAGTTAAAATGATTAGTTTGGATCAACAAATGTGTGGCCTACAGCTTGGATTGAAAGGAAATTATCGGGTATCGTAGCCTAGTTATCCCTACCAGCAAAAAATTGTTTCAAGAACCCAGTTAGCCTAACAGTTCATTTTTACATTGTAGTAACAGAATGAAAAGGCTATCCAAATGTGTGGCCTATCGTTTTAACGTCGCTAAACGTTGAAATCGTATAGAAAAGAGAACTTTGATGACTAGGATACGTTGCAAGCCTTAAAGCAGCCGGCGGCCATCGCGGCCATGGCCGCTAAGTAGTGCTTGAATGACCGCCTGTGCTACCTCCTCCGTCGGCTAAGTTTGGCCGCCGGTTTCTTCTAGCCAATTATTTAATTTCGCAATAGAATGATCGTGGATTAAATGTCGAAAATATGTAGTATCAAAGAGTGACGCAGAATTAGGTCAGCGCATCTTAGTCACTACTGTTGTATTGAATATATCCAGCTGCGATCACCAGCGCTGTAAGTCTTGTTTGCAATTCCCGATGTTTATTTTAACAAAGTGTTAATCCGAAGTGCTAATTTACATCGGCTGGCAATATTGTCGTTTTTATATCGATTCAATGTTGTTGGACATTGAATCCTTGTTAAAAAGGAGAACTAGGTTAGTTGACATCCGTGGGTAAAACACGTGTCTTCATAGTTGAGAACGCTGTGGGTTAGTGACTTCACACCCTCAATGGTGACATCATAACGGAATAAATGGTCAGGTTTTACGAAAGGCGGTATGCAGTTAAAACAATTTACTGAGCTGCGAGCAGTTAAAACAATTTAGGGTCGTTAGATGGTCCCGCAATACCGGATTACAATCCCGATAAAGCGTTTAATGCGTGGTACAACGATTCTATTGCAGGACGTCGCCCAGACTTCAACAACGCTAAGTGATCATTTTAACATTGTTGCAAGTTTAATGCTATTTACTTGTGCCTCCAAGCGCGCAGATTTGGCCGCCGAGAAGGAGCTCTCGGTAGGCCACGATGGCTGCCGGAAAAAAACATCAGTTTTAAGGCCTGCGTTGAAACTAAGAAACATTCACAGAAGCCCTTCGATACGTTGCATTTTTAAGATCATGCATTTTTAAGATAATGTATTCAGACGTTGAATCAATGTACAAATGAACTGTTAGGCTAAATGGGTTCTTGGAACAAATCGAAGGGCTTCTGTGAATGTTTCCCAGTTTCAACGTATCCTAGTCAGCAAAGTTCTCTTTTCTACACGATTTCAACGTTTAGCAACGTTAAAACGATGTAAAAACGGCAATTTCTGCTGGTCGGGATAACTAGGCTACGTTACCCAATAATTTCCTTTCAATCCGAGGTGTAGGCCACACATTTGTTGATCCAAACTAATCATTTTAACTATTCAAAAGTACTAACTTATAGACATTAAACATGATTTTTTTTTTGTAACATTTTCTTTTGTTTATTTTTCCTTTATTTCTTAAATTTTTCTGAAGGTGTTGCGACCGTGCCAAATTTCTTTCAAGTCAATAATAGGGTGGAGTGAAAAAATTTTTTTTTTTTTCAAATCAAAAAATCAGATTAACCAAAAGTGGCGTATGGACCTAAAACCAACTTCTGAGAAGGTTTTGGGTTTGTGCCACCTACACCCAGGTGGCCCATAATTTTTAAAGGTCATCCGAGGGTCAAATTTCATGAAAATCCCATAACTTGGAAACCGGTTAAGCTAGAATGTTGGTTTTTGGCTTAAAATTTCCAGAAGGTCCATGTTTATATATGTTCTAATGCAACTTTTGTCTCTATTTTAACCACATAAGCTGATAATAATAAAAAACGACATTTTAGTTTGAAAGCTATATAACGTTAAGAAGTGAAAATGCTATATTTGAACTATTTGCACCAATAGTTATGTGTTAAGGCATAATAGGTATAAACTGACTAAGTAGCCTACTGCTTAAAATACTTTTTAAGCAGTTAGTACAAAGGATATTATGCAAGCAACAATCATGGATATGTGACAAAAAAACTCAATCCCAAAAATAAGTAGCAAAGTCTCATTATGCAATAATGTTACTATGCTATTTGATATTCAGTTTCAAAATTTACATCTTTACTTTCCATGAAATTTATAAGAAACTACTTACAATCAGGGTCGCATTATAAAAATCATCATGTGGTCAAAAATTATTGAAAACCTTCAACCTGAAAACATCAGGACTATCAAAATCAGAAAAAATATATTTCGACTCTGATCCATTGCAAATTTGGGCAAGGCTGACTGGGCTTTGGTAAAGACCCTTGCCAACTTTAATCCACCACTGTTTGCAATGAGTGTTACAGAAACCATGACATCAACTCATTTATAATTACACATATCCAATAGCAATGCCAATACACACCCAGGGGCTACGAGAGGGGGGGGAAGTCGGGCAACTTTCCCTCCTAGCATAACATTGTAAAGGAAAAATGAGTAGTTTTTCGTTTTTTTCACATTTGAAGGGGGCCCATTTTTGCCACTAAAATGATAGTGTACCAACTTAAAAAAACAAATTTTTGAATGAAATAGGCAGTTCCAAGTATTTTTCGATCATAGTATATGTAACTTCAAATGTATCGCATCAAGAACGAATCATTCTCGTATTAAGGACTAAGGTAGGCAATGTTAAACTGCTTCAAGACGTAAAATTTGATGCTGTTAAGCCTACTGATTTCTGCATCATCAATTTTCTATTGTTTTAACTTGAAAACTGGTGCTGCTGCGTTTGGCTTTGAAGCGTGTGGCCTACTATTTTTGCTTGACCAACATAACCTTGACTTCAAAAACTGCGTTGGCCAGGCGTAAGTCCGCTCTGTTAGCTCAGTGGTTACGCGCCCAGCTCAAGATCACGCAGCGCTGGTTTGACTCTCGGGGTCATATCATTTTTGGAGTAATTGATCTACTGAAGCTTGTAATGTAGAATTGTAATCCACAAAATGCAGAAAAGCATGGATTTGAAACTGCTCTAGTAGGCTTCTTGATTGAGGCAGCTTTATTTTGAATTTCCTATCTGGCCTGGTTACACTTGAAAATGACACAAGCTACAGTAGATCACTTACTCCAAAAATGATATGACCCCGAGAGTCAAAGCAGTGCTGTGTGATCTTGAGCCAGGCGCGTAACCACTGAGCTAACAGGGCGGACTTACCTCTGGCCAATGCAGTTTTTGAAATCAAGGTTATGTTGGTCAAGCAAAAATAGTAGGCCACACGCTTAGCCAAACGCAGCAGCACCAGTTTTCAAGTTAAAACAATAGAAAATTGATGATGCAGAAATCAGTAGGCTTAACAGCATCAAATTTTACGGTTTGAAGCAGTTTAACATCGCTTACCTTAATACGAGAATGATTCGTTCTTGATGAGATACATTTGAAGTTACATATACTATGATCGAAAAATACTTGGAACTGCCTATTTCATTCAAAAATTTATTTTTTTTAAGTTGGTACACTATCATTTTAGTGGCAAAAATGGGCCCCCCTCAAACGTGGAAAAAACAAAAAACTACTCATTTTTCCTTTACAATGTTATGCTAGGGGGAAAAGTTGCCCGACTTTTCCCCTTTCGGAGCCCCTGGCTGTGTATTGCTATTGGATATGTGTAATTATAAATGAGTTGATGTCATAGTTTCTGTAACACTCATTGCAAACAGTGGTGGATTAAGGTTGGCAAGGGTCTTTACCAAAGCCCAGTCAGCCTTGCCCAAATTTGCAATGGATCAGAGTCGAAATATAATTTTTCTGACTTTGATAGTCCTGATGTTTTCAGGTTGAAGGTTTTCAATATTTTTTCACCACATGATAATTTTTATAATGCGACCCTGATTGTAAGTAGTTTCTTATAAATTTCATGGAAACCAAAGATGTAAATTTTGAAACTTAATGTCATATAACATTGTAACATTATTGCATATGAGTCTTTGCTACTTATTTTTGGGATTGAGTTTTTTTGTCACATATCCATGATTGTTGCTTGCATATCCTTTGTACTAACTAGTTAGAAAGTATTTTAAGCAGTACTTAGTCAGTTTGTACCTATTATGTCTTAACACATAACTGTTGGTGCAAATAGTTCAAATATAGCATTTTCACTTCTTCACGTTATATAGCTTTCAAACTAAAATGTCGTTTTTTATTATTATCAGCTTATGTGGTTAAAATAGAGACAAAAGTTGCATTAGAACATATATAAACATGGACCTTCTGGAAATTTTAAGCCAAAAACCAACATTCTAGCTTAACCAGTTTCCAAGTTATGGGATTTTCATGAAATTTGACCCTCGGATGACCTTTAAAAATTATGGGCCACCTGGGTGTAGGTGGCACAAACCCAAAACCTTCTCAGAAGTTGGTTTTAGGTCCATACGCCACTTTTGGTTAATCTGATTTTTTGATTTGAAAAAAAAAATTTTTTTACTCCACCCTACTCAATAACTTACTTCGGTCACAAGCACGTTTTAACGTTCGCGTTGTGTCGCTTCTACCTTTTTCTACACCTTTGCTATGTTGACATGAATTGTTTTTGATATCATGATCAAAAATAAAAACAACTGAACTGACATGACGAATTCAAGCACGTTTTAACGTTCGCGTTTTGTCGCTTCTATCTTTGCTATGTTGACGTGTATTGTTTTTGATATGATGGCCAGAAATAAAAACAACGATGACAACGTTTAACGATGTAAAAACAGCAATTATAATTAGGCTACGTTACCTGATAATTCCCTTTTAAAAATAAAATTTTAAAAACTCGCCGAATAGGGAACTCGCCGAATCGGACTCGCCGAATAGTAGCAGACCCAATGTATTATGTTAAATGCCGTGTGGTTGCTTGGTTTTATCTGTCTATGGTTGAAGAGTCACCTATTCACCAAAATTGAATCATTATGGTATGTACATTGTACAGTACAACATGGCGGAAGAAGCTGTGACATATTCACCGGCTTTAAGTCCACATTCTAGAATCTAGATGATTATCACTAATTCAATAATTTTATAAAGGAACGTAAGAACTAATTGGTGATACTAACAAAGAAGACTTAGAACCACTGTTTTACATAGGTGTTCCTCGATTAAGTGCAAGTTTGTTTTTTAAATTGTGTGCACAGTGCACACTTCATATGAACAATGCAACTTTTTACTACCAATACAGTTTCTAACATCGTGCTACATTGTAAGCAAATAAGGGGTTGTTGCAATTGAAATTTAACAACTACAAGTTTAAAAGTGATTTGAGTTAGGCGTCAAGATTGTGGAAGTTTTATGATATTTGCATAGTCTGATTCTGTAATGGTCGTGTTAGGTTTGGTTGGTTTTGAATCTTTATCCTCGGACTGACAAAGCCTTGATTGGTTATTCCTGGTAGTTTCGCTTACTTGAAGAGGCTCTTTACGCAGGGCCGGTTACCGAGATTGGCAGTGTGAAGTTTCGGATTGTTGAAGTGTTGTTGCGGTAATTATTCCATCCATTAGATGCCGCTGAATGGAAAGCAGTGCTAACGTGTGTTGCTCAAGCGCACACCCCGAGAGTCGAACCAGCGCCACTTGATCTTGAAGCTTCTTCGTTCATAAAGTCACGTGCTAACCAACTGAGCTATCGGGGCGGACAATGTTAAAGTTTGGTTAGTTAATTTTAACAGTCTGTCTAAACACGGCCATATTTGTTTCAGTTAAAAAAGCGTTTCATCGTATCCTTGCCTGCGATGAATATTCGAGTCATTGATAAAGATGGAATCCACTCGCTCCCGACACTCACAGAGGAGGACTACACTAATGAATGAGCAACCTCATTCGGACAAAATACGAACAATTTAGAAAATTGTGTTTAGACAACAAATAGGGAGCTATTTTCTTCATATTCACGATCTCGGCTGCTCTTTTTTTTATTGTAAATCGACAAATCGGGTCATGACGAATAAGAATATGCAGGAATATGAGACCTTTGCTATTGCAATCGCGTACACCATGGTCAGAGAACCCATTTCGCTGATCAATATTTTCACCCACCGCTGTTTCCACTTCAGGATTGAGGATGTTTTCCTCGCTGCGTCACTTCCTTTGCCGGCCTCTTTTTTCTTTTTTACCTGAAAAATCAAAAATGTTTTTTTCTTACGTGGTTCCTTGAATACCGAAATCGTTGCATGTTGCTACTTATAGCGTTGCGCGCATGCGCTGAGACGCAATTGGCTAAAAGTTTGTTGAGAAGAGGCATGTTTGACTTGTATCAGTCACATAATTAGTGGAAAGGCGGCTGGGTTTTATGTAACGTCAGGTATGATAAGTATCTATTGATAGGTCACAATGTTTTCGAATCGTTCAATCAAATGCGATGGTAATAAAATAAATCAATAAATCGACGCATCAATGGTTTAAATGGCTGTAGACTGAGCAGCACTGCAATAAGGATAGAGGTTGCTCCAAAGCTTCATTAAATGTAGCTAGAAAAGTAAACAGCTGATTGGACCCACTACCATTCTCATGTTTCATTTCATCTTTTTTGCTTCTGTTTCGTCCCTTTTTTTCTTTACCTCCTTTTCGTTTCTTTCCCTTATTTTTCTTTGTTTTCTTCTTATACGGACCAAGCCCCTTCCGCACCATTGTGCCTTTCCAATGCGCCTGGATCTGACAAGTTGCGCATGTTTTAAGATATAGAGAAACTTCTACATTAGAATTTGTCACTTCAACCGGTAAGAAAAAAGTGACGAATCATACCAACAGGTCAAAACTATAGAAATTGTGCTGGGATAGACAAATAAGGCAAACTGGCCTCCACTGTACTTACACCAAAATTTAAAAAAATATTTTTGAACTTTCTTTGATAATACTGAGAGCTGTCTCAACAAATGCGTTTACCAATTCAAAACTAGTTAAGGATATGAACTAGCAGGATAAATTATATTGAAGTAATTGGAACTAATGAAATTATCTACTGAGAAAAACGAACCATCTTCAGGGAAAAGATCATTAAAATATTGGCCACACAGTCTGACAATAGGCACCAGCAGATGTAAAACATTGATAGCCTATATTACTAAGAGTGTTCATTGGGCAACTCTAGTTGCAAATGGGAACATGAGCAAACGATGCAACATCTGATCGAATGTCCTGGTCAAAAAGCTCTGTATGAGACTTGGAGAGTTCAACCATAGAGCAAGAGCTTGCATTAGGCTACCACAGTGTGATTCACAAACAAGACGATTATTACTGTGGTTGCTGCCAGTCGCAATCTTCTTTGTAAGGCGAAGTGTTGTAAAAGGAAAGGCAATCCTTGGTCATAGATGTGTAGGTATGACGGTTTTAGGGAGTTCCCCTCAAGTGATAGTTCTTTAAGATTTTCCATCTTGTCGATGTCTTCTGGGATGGCGGTCAAGTAGTTGCTTTGCAGACGGAGGTATTCCAACTCTGTCAAGGAAAAAATAATAATCTCACTTTTTAGGATTAACCCTATCGTCATTCATCGCTCGGCTGCGCTGAGAACAACGCATATTTGTGATGGATTAGGCTACAGCGTTGTAGGCTAACTTATAATACATTATCATTCACAGACAATTTGCTGCTGAAAGAAAACAATTTAGCAAATCAAATTATTTATCAATTCAAAAGTATCAAAGGTATTTATCCAACTGTAGCGGACGTAGTAACAACCCGCTCATACATAGCTGTAATCAAGACAGCGACAGCCTGAGCACAATAGTGGTGGAGATGACCTGAAAACGAGCTCTATATTTCTTGTAGCCTATATCAGTTTAATGCAGTAGAAAAAATAGAATCGTCACCATCAGAATGTAAAAGAGCTGACCGGTCTGACACCAAAATAAAGCCATGAACAGAACAAAACTACAAAACAAACACGTCCACCAGGCCCGTAACTAGGGGGGCGCAGGGGGGGCGAAGCCCCTCTGCAAAAATGTTGGCACCCCCTGGAAAAAATTATGTTAATTAACTCTGTTCGCTGACTTTTCAGTTTTATACTCAATTTTCTTGTGTTATTTAATTGTAAACATTGTGTGTTTAAGGGTGTGGTAGAATGTTGTCTCTAAAACAAAGTTTGCCTAATTTTAAACGAAACTGCATTAAAAGAGCGAGTTTTGCCAATACCAAACATTCAAATATCTCAGCCAGGAATTAGCAACAAGAAAACATAGAGACTTAGCTTTATTACCGAAAAATGCCCTAGAAAACATGATCTTATCCTTTTGCTATGTCACCGGACAGCACCATTTTACAGGAATATTTATACCCACATGTTTGTTGAAAATGTTTTCAGAATGCACCAAATTCAAAGTAATTTTTCAAAATTTTCTGGGGGAGGCCCCCCAGACCCCCCGCTGCTGGGTGTCGCCTTTGGCAAAGACGCCGTCGGTCTTTGCCCGTCAACCCCCACCCCTTTTCAAAATTCCTGGCTACGCCACTGACTAGTTCTATGATAAACTAGTCTAATGTAAACGTTGTATTAGGCCTACGATTAATGTTTTTGCGTAAATATACCCACATTGTGTACAAACGTCGTTTTCGTACATGATACGGAAAGTAAAAGTTGGGCCCCCTCTACAATACTTTTTGCCCCCCCTGCTGCTCCAAGCTAGTTACGGGCCTGACGTCCACACCAAGACATAGCCGATATACTGAACGCTGGTCGCTTCAACTTCAAGAAAAACCCGTCTTGATTAAAGATGTGTTGCTCAGAGCATGCACACGACCAATTGATTACAATCAATGCGGCATGTAACAAAGTAAAAACAGACGCAAAACTATGCATGTGTATCAATGTCTCAAAAGCAAGAATGCAGCCAAGCACCATGGCATTCCAATTCTAAAATGGCAGAAAACAAAGACGCCGTGAGGAAAACGTAGAAATGACCTATGGAGAGCCTGAAGGGGATAGAGTCTCCAGAAGCAATAATAAGTGATGCCAGAGAATGTAAAAAAGATATAGGCTACATAAAACTCGCAGAAGCTACACAAACATCTGTGAATTACTCGGCCAGCACAAACAGTATTCATACCACTGCCCTGATCGCGGTCAAAAACCAGAACAAAAAAAAGAACAGCAAGTCCGGCAACGGTGGTCTTGAGCTGTGCACCAGACAAACGAATTTCAAAAGCAATATTCTAATAAGCGGCACCTCGTGAATGGAATAATTTAATGATAACAAACTTTCAACAACTGGAAACTTCACACTGTCAATCTCGATAACTATAGTGCTGCGGATTTTAGTCCGACGACAAATACTTCCACATTCCACAATGTAAGATTGGGCAAATGTTAACCTATCACTGAAATTTTTATAGCTTTTAAAAATAAGCTCCAATTCTTTGTTTTTCTTACCTGACAAATCTGCAAAAGTTTTTGGCAACCCTGACAAGCTATTGTTTGAAACGTCGAGTGTTTTCAATTTAGATAAGTGCCGAATGGTGGGCGGAAGAGCCAAAAGAAAATTATGGTCCAAATGCAAATGCTCAAGGTTTTCCAAGTATTGAATCTGAAAGAAGAAGAAAGCAACATGTATCTGTTTCCTATGTAGCCTATCTGTATATATCAGTTAACTTTTAATCTTATTTCACTTGAAACAGAAGTTTCAAAGTCCAGGGTAGGTGATGAAAAGCGAGGCTAGCTTTGCTAATCCTGCTATTCAGTCCGTAGCATTTAGTTATATGCGGACAGGACATCAAGAGGGAGATAGCCAACAGTTTGTTTCCACGCGCCGCATTTGATGACCGGTGAGGAAGCCAAGCTTCACTTGCGCACATTGGGATGGATGCGGCCAACTCTTGTTCGAGTTTAATTTGATCCAAGTGGGTCAGTCCATCCATACAAGAAGGATGAAAGCTTCACGCGTCGAACAGTTTATGAAAATTGTCAGCTCCGACAAAGATGCTCTATACGAGACTACAAGCCTTTTGGGCCCGTTTAGGCTACACTTTAGTACCGGCATATTTCTTCTCTGAAGCAGTTTAAATCCTCTACTTACGGTGAAATTTTTTTGTAAGTTTTGTGGTCATATGTTCAAGGTGTAGCTCAGACATGATGCAAACGTTATGGGTGCAACTATAGATTAGATGACTCACCTGATCAGGAAGGTTTGCGAGTGGCTTGCCATTTTCTTGGCCAAGATAAAGTTGTTCTAAGTTTGTCAAAGCACACAAGGACATTGGGAAGCTTGGGAACTGCAAAGTCCAAAGAAAAACTGCTCAATGTTTATTCTGTTATTAGAAATTATAAAAGACGTATAGTAGTCATTAGCAGTAGCCATCTAAGCTTATAGGCTAGTGCCAAAACATTATTTGATAAACTAAACAACTAATGAAAAACATCTCATCAATGATCATCTGTAAGAAGAGGTTACTTGCATGATAATTGGCATAGGATTCGCTGCTATGAACGTTCTACCTGATTTCCGGAAACCCCCAGTATCTTAAGCGCCACCAAGTTACCAATATGAGCGGGCAGACCGGAGAGCTGGTTGTCGTCCACTGCAAGTACAACCAAGTCCTTCAAACCGCAAATGTTTATGGGAAGTTGAGTCATTCTGCAAAGTTGGCCGAAGTAATCAGGACAGAGCATTGCATAAATATAAACGAAGCCCTAACAGGGCATACGCTACAGACGTATTTTGCATCATAAATACATATTTTGAATTAAAAACATATAGGCCTAGCCATAGTAGATAAACTTTAATATTCCTTTCTGAGAACCTCATGCAAAATGAGAGGATTTTGAGTTAAATTTGTTTCGACTAAAAAATATGGGATTATTGTCTGTGGTCGTGCAATCTACAGACATACACCGCACTGTATGAACAACTATTCAGACACACTTCAAACCTTTCAAGGTTTTTCCATCTTTTCTCACTTCATTTACGTGTTTGTATTTCGATTATTGTAGCTAGTAAACCATTCACACAGGCTTATCCTTTGTAGGCTATTTTCAACCAAACCGGAAAAGGTTTGCTGCACTTTACCTGAGTTTATCACCGGGTTGGTAATATTTGATGTTACCAACAGCAAACTAATATTTGATGTTATCACAGTGAACTCGCAGCATCAGGCTAAAACAGGTCGTTTATATCTACATTGTGAAGTTGGTAGGCTTAATATTTATTTGAGTAGGAAAAATGGGCCCCTAAAAGCGATTTTTCTTTACAAGGTCGTGGGTTGTGATAAGGGGAAAAGTTGCCCGACCTGTTTCCACTCGCATCGAGATAGTTCAGCTTCTTCAGTCTGGATATCCGCTTCGGTAAGCTGCGCAGCTCGTTATTGCGCACATGCAGTGCTTCCAGATTGCACAGTCTATAAAACATGTGCGGTAGCGTCACTAAGTGGTTGTTGTTCACGTTCAGCTCCTTCAGCGCTTGCATCCATTCGATGGTGACTGGTAGTGACGTCACAATGTTGCTTCCGATATCGAGCACCTGGAGATTGGTCATCAGACACATCGCGTCCGATAGATGAGACAATCGATTCCGCGCGACGTATAGCCGCTCCAGTGACGTCAACGCAGCAACGTAAGGTGGAATTTCGCAAATTCTGTTCCCGTCCAAGTCTATAATCTGAGAACAGGAAAATATTAGGAAAAAAGCGATGGAATGGAATATTTTCCATGGAAATATGAAAAGTATCCAAAACAATAACTTGCGCTACTTTGGAGTCAAATATTCAATCAGACAACAGTTTAAAGACCGAATAACATGATGCGTTCTACTGGTGCAAATTCAGCTAAACTATCACAAGATGTATAAAGTGACAAACGTCGGAATAAAAGCAGATTGTCACTTTATACATCTTGTGATAGTTTAGCTTAATTTGCACCAGTAGAACGCATCATGTTATTTAATTAAATTCCTGGTGAGCAGCCTCAATCAATTTTCAGTTTAATTACCGATTTACCTTTAATTTTGGTAGATTAATAATGCACACTGGAAATTCTTTGATTTGGTTATTTTCCAAGTAAAGTTCTTCTAAGTCTTGTAATCTGTTGAATTCTTGTGGGATATCTTTGAGATAATTGTTTGAAATGCCGACGATTTTCAAATCTAACATCGTGCGGCAGAACTGAACAGGAAATTGTCGCAGGAAGGTGGCGTACAAGCGCAATTCTGTGAGGTAAACCAACTTGCTCAAGGCGTGGATCGGCAACAGAAGAGGATTTTTGCTTAAATCAAGCCGTGTTAGATTTTTTAATCGCCAAATGTCACTGCTGAGATGGGTAAGGTTGTTGGAGTTGAGATACAATGTTCTGAAAAATCAAATATTGTATTAAAAATGAGGAAAGTTACTTCGCGCGTCATAGAAAAATATTCAAATTGATGATAGAGAGTTGAGAGCTTAATAGGACGTCATCGGTAAGTCAATCCAATGCACAAACCACGTAAGACTTAACAGCGTTTTCAAGTAGCACACTAAATGAGTTAACTTATTATCCACGTAGTTTCATTTGTTTCACAATGTTATGCATAGAATTGTACAGCAACATCGTTACAGCGATTGAAAAAGCCTTCAAACATCAAAAGCTATCCACGAAAAATCTAAAGAGGAAACTAAACTTTGTTCTTTTAAACAACGATTTCAAAGTATCTTACTTTGTTAAACAATGCTAGTTAGCCTACGATATATGCAACTGCGCGTTTACATTGGCGCTGTGGAACTTAAAGTTCAAAACATTTAACAAAATCTTGTGTTCGTCTGGTGACTGCAAACCATGCTGCTATAAGATGTTATTAAGAATGGTTGTAGCCATCAGCAGGGGCGGATCTACCCGGTGGGCCTGATTGGTACAGGCCCTGATTGGTACAGGCCCACGCAGAGTGACAGTGGGCCCACCCAAAATCAGATTCCTGAAGAAAAATATAAATGTTTAACACTAGAACAACCAAGTGGTATACTGAATTGTCTGTGTCATCACTATTTTACACTAAAAGCAACATATGCAACTTTCCGCGAGGATTCGAAGGGCGACTTTGGTGACGTGCTCAAACTGACAGAAGAACTGATCATAAAGTATGAGATAACTAACTGGGACGTGGTTGCTTCTCGTAAACGCAAGCTGCCTTCGAAGTTTCACAAGTCTGTTGTCACCACAACGCTGGAAAAATGTCGGTTGTCATGAGCAATGAGGATTAAAGGGCGCTGTGGAACTGTATTCTTGACAGGCAGATAACGGAGTTAAACTGCCGCTTTATGAACGCCACGTATGGATTAGTGATTATATATGCCACGTTTGGATTAGTGAGAGCAGCGGCCTCTTTCGCACCTGGATCTGCCACTTTTGGCAAATAAAACATTCTAAATGGTCTATGTGCACTGTACGGCATTGAGATCGCAGATGTTGAACATGCTGTATTCATTCAAAACATCAGACGGAAAATGGATCGGGAAAACTTTCCTACATTAATGGAAGTACTGGACAGCTGCCCTGCTGATATTTTCCCAAACAAGAACAGTGTTTTAAGGACCATCATAACACTGCCTTCCTCGTTTTGCAGCGTTGAGAGACTTTTCTCCGCAACAAGCAGGATCCAAACGCGCTTGAGATCATCCATGCTGACTGGACCCCTTAACAACTTGACACTTTTGTCTTATGAAAGACAACTCACTCACAGTTCGGGTTATGATGACATCATCAACTTTTACTCGAAACCCAGGAAACTCCGCCTTGTGTAAAAACTCCGGTAACACAAAGTTTTTGTATGCTGGTCCACCGTGGCATTATTGGTGAAGGCCCACCAAGATATTTCTTAGGCCCACCCAAAAATTACGTTCTGAATCCGCCACTGGTCATCAGAAGAACGTATAAAGTGTTATTGTATAATTAAATGCCTGGTGAACAATCTTATTCTGTATGAAATAACCATTTTATCACAATAAAATAATTTATTCTAGAATCTAGAATGACTTCTGGAACTATGTTATTGTTGCCTCACAATGTTTCAACGCTACCTGAGGTTACTGAGCCGTGCTATGGATGATGTGACGTATTTGATTCTATTGTGTTCCATATGCAGCTCTTCAACTTCAGTAAACAGAAATAATTCTTCTGGAATATTCTCTATGTTCTTTCCGGCCAAGTCTATGAACCTGAGTTCAACAGATGACAAGTTTGCCCATAAAATCGCTCATTGTGGGAATCGAACTTAGACCCATTGAATTTCATCAATAATTTCCAGGAATATCCAAACTATTCGGTTGCATGGCTGAGTGGTAAAGATTTAGATTGGAAATTTTGTGAAAACGTCTGCGCGTCGGCTCGACACCATCCAAAGAATGCAGCTGTGGCAAGGCACTTAATGACATGTCAGTGATTGGGAGAAGATGTCTCGATGACCATATTCCTCTCCGCTGCTTCCTGTTGTGTTGCATTTATGGTTGCAGTGTTCTGTAGACACTTTTAAAAAGACAAAGATTAGTTTATAAGTGTCAAAAAAAAAAATTAATCTAATAACGGAAAGCCACCTTTCTAAAATTTCCAAAACGTTTAGCCTACCATCATTATGTCCCTTCCTTGTGTTGACGGTTGGAGCATAAAAACAAACTCTCACCTTTTTTTGGGCCTTCTTCGCCAATCTTTATTTTCCTTCGCCTCAACAGAATAATCAAGAACATCTTCCAAAATTTGAAACTTTTGTATTTCCGTTGATTTTGCACTTTCAACGTCATGAAAGTCTCGCTTGTCGCTGCTACCTTCGGATATAAGACGTTAATATCATTTGTTTTCTTATTCCGATGTCTACGTTGCACCTTTACCACATCATAGTCTTCTCTATCACAGGATAATCGGTTAGTGAAATTATTCTGAGTCAACTCAACCCAATGATCGTCAACCGGCGTTCTGAGGGAAACCGTCCTAACTTCTGCCGAAAAGAATTTTACTTTCACTGATGCACCACTGCCATCGCCACAAAGCTCTGTTGCGCAACAATGAGACCAACGAACTTGGCAACGAACATCTTTTCTGGTGCAAATGTAGGCTACTAATTTTGAGCAGCCCAACATTAAAACAAATTCACATAATAATAATAACAATACACTAAAAAAAAACAGATAAATAAAGGAACGGTAGCTAAGTTTAATGTTTTGCTACAACACAACTGCAAATTATCCTAATTTCATTAAATAAAATCTTACAAAACAAAAACTCAAAGTTTTAGGCTTTTACATTATTTTTTAAGGACAGAAAATGTTATGCACATTAGATCAACCTACTTTGATTAATTGCTTCAGACTTTTGATCTTTTTGATATTTTTCAGATTTGTGATGCCTTGATTTTGAGACATTCTTCTTGATCTTCCCTCCCACCGATGGATAAATCACGTGACTCATTACCTCGTGGTATGTGGCAGCCTTCATTTAATGTCTCTGCCTGTGGTGAGAAAATGCTTTGTTTTTGTAAAAAATAAAGTTAGTTTACAAGTTTCACAGTTTCCAGTGGAATTTGAGTAGTTTTATGTAGAACTTGTGAAAAAAATATACAGTCGTAGATGCATTTGGGTTGAAATATAATTGAAAACTTTTTTTTTTTAAATAACAAGTTTCCTGATCTTATTGCTTTAAGAGCCTTCAAAGGCATTTTTTAAATGAATTGTGATGTCACAGAAGACTCCGCAAGATAAAAATTACAGAAAACTGGCTCAGTGTGACCGCACAACTTTAGAAAAAAAAAATTATAAACTAATATAGGCTACAATTGAGCGCTATAACATATCAAGTGAACAGTAGCCCATCTGTAAATTGATGTGCTTTTTATTCAGACAAACTTTGATCATTTAATTTCAGATTAAAACAGTGGTATTAAAACAAATGAATTAGGTTACAATGCTACGCAATTAAAAATATGCAAAAGAAAAGAAAGTGTGGTCTGTTGCAGGTAGCCTAATTAAGACATCAATTACTGTAAAATGAGTGGGGTAAATTTTGCCTCAATTAATAAAAAATAGCCTAAGATGCGAAAAACAAACCTTTCTTTTCCAACATCACCCTTGCTTTTCGATCCAGCGTTTTATCAACTTTTGGGGCACTCTCAGTGCATCACATTAAATGGGGTAAAATTGAAAGCCCAAAATATACCTGTGTTGACCATCACTTGAGCATTTTTGCTGAAAAGAACATTTGTGACGCAACAATAAAGTTTTATTCGCAGGTGTTGCCAAAATAAAATGTACAGAAATGAGAGAGAGAGAGAGAAAACTTTTTTGTTGTCTGTTGCGAGAGTAGTAAGGTACAATAATAAACAATATGAGTAAAATAGCACCATAACAATCTAGTTTCTAGTTAGACAGAAGTTTCACATGATTCATTGTCTTAGTAATTGGTATTATTTTATTTCAGTTCAGTATTGTACAGTTAGACAAATAATGAGGCAATAGTAGCAGATAGTAGGCTACAGTTTTAATGCGATGACTAGGGCCATTTTTATATGACTTTAAAAAATCAATAATACCGGTATGACTTTATTTTTTGGAAAATATGACTTTATATGACTTTATGTGAAAATCGTTTATTTTTACATGCGAACAACGTCACTCACGGAACTAAAGAGTAAAACATACGCAACATAACAGTAATACACATCCATTTTTATTTTAAACCACTGTTGTAGTACAGTTTCATGTAGTGTGGAATGTTAGAGTCTTTGAAGTTACGATTTGGACGTGAAAATGACTTTAGTAAGGAAAATGAGCGCTCGCGCTCCACAGACGTTGATGTGGGTTGCCACTTCTGCAGTTTTGCATAAAGCGCTGGTGAAATGTCTTGTCTTTGTAGCTCCATAATTTGTTTCACATCGTTTTTGTTTAGCTCAAGCAGATCTTCGCTTAATTGCTTCACCGCTTAAATTGGTACTTTTTATTTAAAGTATACAACGGTATGACTTTATAACTCAAAAATATGACTATATAACTTAAAAAGCTGATTTATGACCTAACCAGGAAAATATGACTTTATATGACTTCATAACTTTCTTAATATACCTCATAGGGATGCGGTTTTTGCGTTAAAATTGATTTCACGACTTACTGATGTGTAGAAAAAAATATGACTTTAAATGGCCCTAGCGATGACGTCGCCGAGGGTCGCCGGATCTACCTCCACGTGCCGCAATCGCATCGGTCAGTCTATTAAAGCGTTTTCTCTTGTCAAGCCTACCTTGCTGATTTCTTCCTCAACTTGCCTTTTTCAAGTTTTTCCTTTTCCTACGACCATCCAGATCCATTTGCAACTCCAGCGCTCTCCTCAAAACATCATCTTTATTCTTCTTCAAAACGTGCCCACACTGCTTCACTCCATTCGTCATTTGAGCAAAACATGAAGTAACAAACAACTCCACAATCCATCGCATCCTAGTAGCGTTGACAGGGGGATCCATGGGGTACTTCTGGACCTGGAACGATTTCAGGCGCCCAGCTCGATAGCTCAGTGGTTACGCGCCTGGCTCAACATCACGCGGCGCTGGTTCGACTCTCGGGGTGTAGGCTACGCTTGAGCAACGCATTTTCAGGACTGCTCTCCATTCAGCGGCATCTAATGAATGGAATAATTCCCTGGCAATAACACTTCAACAATCGGAAAACTTCACTCTGCCAATCTCCGTAACCGGCCCTGCGTCAAGAGCCTCTACAAGAATGCGAAACTACCAGGAATATCCAATCAAGGCTTTGTCAGTCCGAGGATAAAGATTCAAAACTAACCAACTTGGAAAAACCACCACACATTTTTGGACATATTGCGAGTTTCCTAGAAGTGCTTTGCTTTGGGGTCCGAAGATTTCATTGGTACCGGGCCCAAATTATCTTAATAACCCTGATCGCTTCCCAAATGGAACGGGTCGTCTGAGTGAAATGGATGACAAAACTAACGAGGGCAGAAAGTTTTTTAGAAAACTTTTGAATTTATTTAGTTATCTTTTTATTTTACGTAAGATTATTGTTTTTGAATTATGCCATTCAATCCTAAGCTATCAAGTTGCTATCAATCTGTCTATGGTAAGTTATTCAAAAACTGATCTTTGTATTAAGTGTGGTCCCGATACAGTGAAATTTGCTTAATTCGTTACCTCAAAGGGGTTTGAAAAAATTGACGAATTATGCAAAAATGTCAAAACTAGCCTACTGTACACCATAACGGGACCGCTAAAAGTGTGACGAAGAAGGCAAACTGACGAATTAGACGAGTTCTACTATAACTAATTATTAGCAAACCAAAAATTCTTCGGCAGTTTAACTGACAAACAACGTTCCCACAAGATCAATAAAATTTGTTGCAAAAATTATGGTGTCAAGATTTTAAATCTAACTTTTCCGCTAGTCTAATGCCACATCATATCTTTGTAGGCTATCAAACTGCAGCAAAGTCTAAGAGGCTGAAAATACTGCTCAGGCAATTGGACGAAAAGAGAGACAACAATAAAGCATGGCTCAACCTTGTGTATTGAATCACAAATTCTTGGTATCATAAAGTAGCCTACAATGTCTTGGTAAAAAAGTGAGATATTAACTCATTTCATTTCTTTCAAAAAAGATAAAACAAAAATTACCAAAAATAGGTAAATGCCAGTTGCATCATGTGATTTCGCGGCTGAAAGTAGCGAAAATAATTGCAAATGGCGTATTGGCCTTTAGGGTTTTGCTGAATGAGATGATGCATCACTGCCAGTGGCGTAGCAAGGGGGGCGGACCGCCCCGGGCGGCACGTCTGGGGGGCGGCACTTTTAGACAGGACGTTTTTTTTTTTTTTGTTGATAATGCAAAAGTACACGGAAAATAAAAGCAAACAGAATGGCAACGTTCAAAACAGTGGCGTAGCCAAGGGGGAAGAGGGGTTTGGGGGTTACAACCTCCCCTTTGGCATGCATGTGACGTCACGATATTGACAGTGATACTTTCAGTCTCTATGTCTTTAAAACAAAGTTTGCCTAATTTTAAGCGAAACTGCATTAAAAGAGCGAGTTTTGCCAATACCAAACATTCAAACATCTCAGCCAGGAATTAGTAACAAGAAAACATAGAGACTTAGCTTTATTAAGTTACCGAAAAATTCCCAAGAAAGCATGATCTTATCCTTTTGCTATGCCACCGGACAGCACCATTTTACAGGAATATTTAATATTTATACTAGGCGATTTATACCCACATTTTTGTTGAAAATGCTCTCAGAATGCACCAAATCCAAAGTAATTTTTCAAAATTTTCTGGGGGAGGCCCCCCAGACCCCCGCCGCTGGGTGGCGTCTTTGGCGAGGACGCCGGCCCTTAAAACCCCCCCTTTCAAAATTACTGGCTACGCTACTGGTTCAAAACATACAATAATTCCACTTTAAGGCAATTAAAAAATTTTCATTTTCACATGCTTTTTCTTGAAGGGGCGGCAGAATCTGAATCCGCCCCGGGCGGCACATTCCCTAGCTACGCCACTGATCACTGCAATGTAAAATCCTTGTCTGCTATCTGATGTTATAAGCTTGCGGTGTAACTGACAACCATTGGTGCCGGATATTTCTAATTATTAAATTCCTCATAAACATTTGGAACATTTTTTAGACAAGAAACTTTAAAATATTCCACAATAAAACCCGATGTGGGCACACACGAGTGTTGAGGATTTGTTCACACATAGAATAACAATCTTTCAAAGAATAACTCACAGTAAACAAACAAGAGTTGAAACTTTTATAGACAGTTCAATTAAAACAAAACAAAAACGTTTGTGTTCCTTGACCTTTTAAGAAAATATAAAAATAAGAACAAAGCTTGGCTTGCTGATTTGGAAGAATCAACATTTACTTCAGCAACCACTCATGGCGTGCAGGAGTTGCAAACCAACAAATGAAAAGCTGAAAAATGAAAAGCAATACCCCACCAAATGGTAGAATAACAAAAATGTACAAGCCACCAGGCGACAGCCTTTCGCCCAAGTGACCGGAAAGAACAAACAGCAAGAATCGACGACAGGGGAGATGATCAATTCTTTATTTCCTACAATAAATACATCGGCTGCGATGGGTGATAGTCCCACGCGGGTCATAATGCAAACGCGAGCGCTCAAGCAAAAATTGGTTTACATGGGGTCAAGACCCCCGTGACGTTTCTTCTTTTTTCTTGTCCTGGGAGAGATGGGGCGCAAGGACTCAAGTTTGTGGGGGCGTCTTGAAAAGTCATCAAACCCTGCGTAGGATGTAGGGTACGGGAAACCAATAACCTGCGATGGAATTTTATCCCCATTGGCGACATGACCGTTGAAGGTGGGGGAGCCACTGGACCCATTGTGATGCCGACCTGCAAACAAACGATCGAATTATTGACGTGTTTCACACAAACTTATCTTCTTTGTTCAATTCAAACTACCAAATCATAAAGTGAAACTATTGTCGCCATCTGCTGCCACAGGAGTGTGCACATTACAGCAGCAGCCTAAAGGTTCCCCTGAGGTGGTAGCATTTGCAGGTAGCTCCATTAGCAAAAGCCTTTTAGTCGCCTCTATGATGTCAATTACTTCTATGATGATAATGATAATAATAATGCTTTATTTTGCGCCCATTGCGAAATCATACAGTAGGCAACACTGCGATCACAGATGCAACAACAGACAGGAAGCAGCGAAGGGACATTCATCGAGACAGCTGCTTCCATTATTATGCAAATACGTGTCTTGCTATGACATAGCCAGGTGCTCTGGAGCGGTGTCGAACCCACGTCGCGCAGACGCTCTCACCACTCGGCCACGCAACCGACATGATTGTCGTGACGTCATGAACAACAACCCACCGTGTCTGGGTGACTCGTTGTGGGAGGACGCGATGATTTGCTTCACGTGACGCTTCGGCGCGAAGTAATTGGAAGCGATGCTCTCGTTCTTTCCGCGGTTCAGCTTCGCCAGGTATCGATCCTCGTCGCTCCTCTGTTGCCATAGTAACAAAATCAAGTATTACGACACCGGTGATAGCTTCTAATGCTGTTGCAAACAACACGATCGAGTTTCGTCTTTTATCGAAGTGCGTTTCAAGAAAGAGGTGAAATAATATGCGTCAACAACTCAGTCGGCTAGCAGCTTCCCATGTAAGCAAACCAGATAGAGTAATATTGGTCCAACTCTCGTCCTGTGCAGTTGAAAAGCGCGTTTCAAAATAGATCAATTCAGTAACACATTGTGACTGAACAACTTGTTTTCAGCAACATCACTTTAGAAACAAACCAGAAGACGTGCTGGCAAGGTGTGTCAGTTGTTCATTGCCTTTTAGTGAAGTTACCTGAGTAGAACTTTGCACAATATAAACTAGGGTTCCCTGGCTCGAACCCCCCCTCAATACACTTCATAAATTCTCGTACCTGGGAATAACTTTCGGCTGAGCTGCTCGAAGGAGGGGAATACCCCGTTGAGGTACTACACTCCGGTACAAAGTTGGCTTTCGAACCATTCCTTGCTCCTGTGATGCAAGTGCACGAAATAATAAGTAATTTCATACCAGCATCATTAAGCTGCCAAACAGCGTCGACTAAGCGTCCAAATACTCGCATATCAGCCGCCATAAATAACATGTTATTGGCAAACACAAATTTTGAGGCAACTTAAAAATAGTGAACAAGTTAAATCAGTTCTTGTTTAAAAAGAGAAATCCAATCTTCTTTTCCACCTTCAGGCAAGTCATAAAGCGCTCGCCAAATCACAATCACATGCTTTCGATGGGGTTTTGTTTGTCAACTTCGTTAAGGCTTCAGTGTCATGGAGTGGACATCAATGCCAAAAGAACAAATGGAGGATCAAAGAGGAGAAATGGCGATTGTGAAAAAATGATTGTTACAATCTGACTAAGAACAGCGAATGATGCACTGGCATGGAAACATATGTGAGGCAGTCTGGCAGCACTGGGATGACCGGTTGAAGATATTAAAGATGGCATGTAATGGATGACACAAATACCATAGAAGGACGGCTGGTCTTCAAGCTCGCCTGAACTTGCTATGCTACGGGATACATTTAGCTATCTTGGTCACCTGGAGAAGGAAGCGATGTCTTTGAGATGGTGAGATCGGGAAGAATCCATCTTCCTTGATCCTCATCGTATCTGGACTCCGATCGGATGCGGTCAAGGTTGCTATAGTTACAATCCCGACGAACGGTAGGATGGATCTTTGCAATTAGACCCTGGGAATATTGATTGATAAAAAGACAGCATTTTCAGAACAACTCCACACTTAATGCACAGCATGACAGTACACCACTTGTTACTTTTTTCCACAGTCATGACAGATCACGCATCGTTTGTGGTGCAAGTCCTAAACAAAACCTCCAGTGACAAAACATACACACGACATATTAGTGCCGGTCTTTGGGGTGTGCAAACCGTGCGATCGCACAGGGCCCGCAAATTAGGGGGCCCGCAATTTACTCAGAAAATGCAGTAATTTTATCATTTCCAATGGAAAAATTCAACAAGTGAATACAACAAAGGAATTACCAACAAGAAAAAATAGAGACTCAACGGGTGCAACCTATTTTGTCCCCTGAACATTTCGTACCCTAAAAAGATCGAGAAAAAAAACAACATAGCCGAAGTCTCTGATCGGAGTTGTCGCAAACATTTCAAAATTTCTCTCGATATTTTCAGGGGACGAAATAGGTCGAAATTTGATTTTGTTACTCCGATTTCAGGGTACGAAATCGGGGTACGAATTTTTCAGGGCACGAAATAGGTTGCATGCAGACTCAACATAGAGACATAGCTTTATTTCCGAAAAATGCTGAAGAAAGCCTAATCTTATCCTTTTGCTATGCCACCGGAGAGCACCATTTTACAGCTATATTCATACCCAACTTTTTGTTGAACATGCTCTCAGAATGCCCCAAATTCAAAGTAATTTTTCAATTTTTTTGGGGGGAGGCTCCCCAGACCCCCGCCACTGGGTGTCGCCTTCGGCGATCACGTCGTCAAGCTTCGCCCGCCGACCGTCAAACCACCTCCCCCCCCTTTCAAAGTACCTAGCCACGCTACTGAATTGGATCATTGTCATTGGGGCCCGCAAAGCATATTCCGCACAGGGCCCGAAATACCCCAAGACTGGCATTGGACCTATAATCCCTTCGAAAGGCGTCACCTGCAAAAGTTCAATTTCTTGTTCTTGTCTTCGTATCGACGACAGATACTCGCTTCGGTCTCTTTCAAACTCGTAATTCAAATCTTCGATTTCCATTTTCAAACTTTCAACCTGTGATTGGCGGTAAATGTACATTATTAACTATTTAATGCATTGTCACTCGTATTCTGATTGCATTCAGGTAGGAATGCGCTGAATCGCTTCCGTAGCGATGAAATCGAAAAGTTATCAAACTTTTAAATTTTCCCGTCAACGGGTTTACATAAAAAAATATGAAGCACAAGGGGACTGGGTTCGATACCTGCTTCTTCTGTTTGTTAATCACTTTGTCCTTCGACTTCATGTCATTGTGAATGCTGTCGTAAACATCAAGCATTGTGTCGTCATCGTCACGCTTCGCCGCTTCAGCCAATCGCCGCTTTCGTTCGTCCACGTGCTTGGCACGTGACTGCCGCCTCTTTTTCGCTGCCTCATCACGTGACTTCTCTCCACCAACCATATTTTGTTGCAACATTTGAAGTCTAAGAATGAACCATCAGAGTGGATTAAGTTTGCTGCGGTGTAGCTTGGCAACACTGTAGGCAGTAGTGAAGCGAGATGCGTGAAATGCAAGTGGGGCACCAGCCGTCATTCTGATGCAAAGGCTGTATGTTTGCCGCAAAATACAAGCAATAGAAGAGCCCAGGTAATAACAATATTTATAGAGCGCCACATCCAAAGTCAAACTATGCTCCTGGGCGCTGTACATGACAATGGTGATAATTAATACGGTACTTTCAGTCATAATATTCAGTGAAATAGAACGTTTTCAAGCGAGGTTTGAATTCATTTAAAGTTTCAGCTTCTGTTACAGGTAGTAGTAGTCCAGTTTTAATCCGGTGATGTCCCCGTTACCGAGGGTGGCCGGATTCACCTCCAAGTGCCGCAATCATCTTCACACCCTGCCTCCACATCGATCTGTCTAGCGCGTCCTCTCTTGTCAAGCCCACCTTGCTGCTTTCTTCCTCAACTTGCTTTTTCCATGTTTTCTTTGGTCTTCCTTGTTTTCTACGACCCTCCACTCGCAACTCCAGCGCTCTTCTCAAAACATCATCTTCATCCCTTCTCAAAACATGCCCATACCACCTCACTCCATTCGCTTTTGCCAACTTATCAACACTCTCATTCAACCCAAGCAAGCTCATAAGTTCTTCGGTATTCCTTTTGTCCATCAGCTTTACACCACACATTGCTCTCACCATCGCTCTCTCAGTTCTTCTTAAAATCGCCAATTCGTTTTCCCGTAAGCACCATGTCTCACTTCCGTACAGCATTGCAGATCTCACACAACTAATATAAATTCTTCCTCTCATTTTCAACGGAAATCTTCTACCACATAACAACTCTCGACTAGGTTTTTAGCAGGTAGGTTTACAGGTCTTTACAGGTAGAGCCAACCTCCATGCTCAATTAGATCTCTGACTACAAAGTCAAAATTTGTTTCGAACGTTGCATGAGTTCGTGAGTTTAGGAAATTGAACTTTGACAACGCACAACTGTGGTAGGCACTTTAACATTACCCACTAGTCGAAAAGGTACGCAATCATGCGTGACATGTTCATTCGCGATTCAGCTGATTTCAGTCACGTGACTCGACACGTGATATTCTGATCGAAAATTTTTGATACAAAGAAATTCAACTGAATGCTTCACCACAACCACCGTTGCCTAATGGTTAGGGCAGAGGAGTAGTAATTTCGATTTCGTGGGTTCGATTCCCACCCTCTGCTAATACTATTTTTTCTTCTGCAACTGAACTGAGTGCAAGAAGGAGCTTAGTGACTGCAATCAATGGAGTTTATAAGGAAAATTGTGACTAAAACACAAAACAATTTCACATTGAAAAGCAGGCACTCTTCGACGAGTGGGTGATGTAAAAGTGCCTACCCACAACTGTACCTCTTCAGCGCCTCCTCGTGTTGGTTCATGACGTCATCCTTGTTATCTCTTTCGTCATCATCGAGTACAGCACTGAATCTCCTGCCCTGAGCTTGACTGCCGATATATTGCGCCACCTAACGTTAAACAAAGGTGCTTTAGTGTGACCATTAAGTGGCGGAAATGAGCAACAAAAGACAATCTCTCTCACACCAAGCTTCGGTTTAGCTCTGAGGAGGAAAAATTGCAAAACACTGAACAGAAACCGAAAGAAAGATCGGTGGAATACTAACCTGGCCAGCAGGCATTTCTTGTGAGGCTCGTAGCTCATTTTCTTTTCCCTGAAAAAAATTTCATTTTATAAATTTGGAACTACTGTATATCGAGTGTATAATTGCACCATTGCCTTAGTGCGAGATCAATGGTAAGTTGTTACAGTTGCATTAACTTAAAAAATAGTCACCTAAAATAAAAGCCTGATTGTGAAAACATCAACTGCAACAACGGAACAAAGCTTAAAATAAAAAGTTTATTTTAACTTTTGCAACGCGACAACACGAGTTTGATACGACAGTGACGTAATCACCTCGATAGAAGACTCATAGAAGCCTGCATCGGAGGTTGATGCGGTTGAGGACGCAAGCTATGAGAAACAGAAAGCAAAAAGAAATGAGCGTTACAATGTTGTCCGAAATGACTTGAAAAAATTCGGTCATTTTTTATTTATTTCGGTCATTTTTTCTGATGAAAATATTTCGACCATTTTCACAATATCATTAGAATTGTACGCATCTTTAATGCACTTTTTCGGACATTTTGACCGAATTGACTATATTTTTTTCAGACATTTTGCTAAAAAATCGGTCAATGACCGATAAATGACCGAAAAAAAAACCAGCTTCCACAGGCTATCAATGAGGTGTGTGACATTCCCAGACAGCAAAGTCCTTCATTTTTACATTGATTCAACGTTTGCAGACTTTGAATCAATGTAAAAATGAAAGATTTTGCTGTCTGGTTCACAAAGGTATGCTGTGTTATATATATTTTAGAAAAGAATTAGGCATGATGAAAAAAACATTAAAAGTCAATGCTTTCTGAGTGAAGTTATCTTGTCATGTCTATTTAATTTTCTTCGAAAAATTATGAACCATTACGACGTTCCGATAGATCATTAGAATCTTTTGCCTACTACTGGAAAGTTGATTGATTGATTGATTGAATCTTTATCCTCGGACTGGGAAAGCTCCTTGCAGAGCTTAATCCTGGCAGTTTCGCATACTTGTAGAGGCTTTGAATCACTGGCACAGGCCCGGTCACCGAGATTGACAGAGTGAAGTTTCCGATTGTTGAAGGCTTGTTGTCGGGGAATTATTCCATCCATTAGATGCCGCTGAATGGAGAGCAGCCCTTAACGTGCATTGCTCAAGCGCACACCCCGAGAGTCGAACCAGCGCCGCTATTGATCTTGAAGCTTCTTCGTTCCAGAAGTGACGCGCTAACCAATTGAGCCATCGGGGCGGACGAGTTCATAAAAAATTTATGAAAGTTG
This sequence comes from Aplidium turbinatum, assembly GCF_918807975.1. NCBI lineage: Eukaryota > Metazoa > Chordata > Ascidiacea > Aplousobranchia > Polyclinidae > Aplidium > Aplidium turbinatum. The sequence continues at coordinate 25,162,819 of NC_137480.1, forward strand.
GACCGCTTGATCTCAATGTTACTAAACCTCAAAGACCACAATGAAGATGACACACAATAGTCACAATCAAGACATAGAAACAACGTCAAAACCTGTAACATTACGGTGTAGCCTTTCTGTAACGTTAATAAACCGTCACTGGACGTTTTTCGTACGAAAACGCTCCACATTGTTCACAATTGATGCTATTTCCGGCAGAAAAATTGGTCCTTGAATGTGAAAAGAACCAATCTTTCAAGATGGGATACGACCAACCAGCAAGCAACCACTGCATGCAACCACTGCAAGCAACCACTGCAAGCAACCATTGCATGCAACGACGGATGTTAAACGTTAACAAACCTTATTAACAAAAATATTCTTGACAAAACAAAACAATCATCCAACGTTTGATACAAAGGGATGCTTTTTAGAAAGACAGGCAAGATCTACAATGCCTTGCAAAACAATTTGTCACTTTGTGACTGATAAAGCACAATTCAGATCGGCTCTGGGTTAGTGGACATCCATTCCAGAGCTGTTGTTCCGCGCATAAAAAGTTATTGTGACGTCATCAAGAAAACACCATGAGCTGCACTTCCAAACATCGACCACGACCGAGCAACATCGCGACTGGGGAACGCCCCATTGTGACATGCAGGGCCATCACAACACGCAATGCGGCCTACTGCTATCTCCCTGGCCGCTCTCCTTAGCCCCGGCATCTCGTGGATGGACTTCTTGACCGAGACCTCCAGCGCATGGTTGTAGATCAACTCGGACAACTTGAGCATGAAGTTGGCCGACTGACGATAGACCATGACGTCACTTTCGCCCGATCCCGCCACACTCATTGCGTCACTCATCAGCGTGCTAACGTCACTGACGCGCGCCTTCGTCGTGCGTTCGCTTTCGGAATCGGCGTTGTCGTCATCCGAATCGGATTGGTCGTACGACGATGACGAGCTGGTGACGTCGCTGCTTTCGTCATCAAACTGAGAGAAGCGAGCGAGCTGGATGAAGAAAGACTTGAGGAGCAGTTCGAACCAAAGTGAGGTTTGTCATCGCAACTGTCTTCAATTTTGCGCGTTGCCTTCAAGTTATTTCAGTTTCCCAACAAATTGTGTCAGTCATACATCGCCCCACAACTATTAAGTGCAAAGCACAGTGGCGTCCGGTTATTTAAGTGCTATTCCCAGTAAAGTCTATTTCATTAGGTGCTAAATGGTAATACTGCAGACAGTGCAGACGCATGATTTTCTCAAGGGGGGGCATTTGAAATGCTTTTCGAATCGAGATGAATTAAACAAACGCTTATTTGCTAATTATAACCAGCAGATTATTGTATAAGATTAGCCTACCATAGTCAGCTTGCAATGACGATATTTTGTTAGTTTGCAACAGCTAAGTTACTCATTACAAGTATAATTTGGCACACCGAATAGCACCTAAATATCCTGACGCCAGTGTGCGCACCTATTCGGCAGGCACCTAACTGTCTGCACCTAAAAGACGTGGACCCCAAGAATCTGCCTATGAACAACTTCAAGTTCAAAGATGCTAAACTTTACAACACACATGGTTTAAAGTGACTGACTTCCACATCTGTTTCGACTAAATGTTCAGGTGGAATATTTTCAAAAGATAACAAAAGAAAAACATTTTGTGTCACCATCACTCCAACTTTATTCCCCACTAAATCAAGACACCATTCGTCTGGCTGACAACTACACAACTCACTTCTTTCTGTATTGTTTCCAAAGGCACGCTGGGTTGAAGTTGACTGGCTGCAGCTGCAAAGAACTGCTGTAGGTTAGCGTTTTATTTTTGTCGGTTTCAAACATGAGTAATTTGGTTTTCAACAACAAATAGTTTCTTGCAATATTACTACAATCACAGCACAGCAAAACAATGTAATCGATTAAAATCTATTCAAGGAATGAAGACATTCACCAATACTTTGCTTGTCATACCAAATAATGATAACAAAAAGGAAAAAAGTCTAAAGATACATATTTTATCACGACCAGAAATGACAATACTGTACCTGTTTGCGACAGATGCTGATCGTACTGGCTCCGGAGTTTGTTCATATCCTCTTGTAACTTTGCGTTGCTCATTTGTTCCGCTTCGTATTGCTGCTTCAGTTGCTGTATCTTGTCCTCATACTCCTTGACACGAAAGTAAACTTAGTTACAGTAGACTCCACTTCAATCGCATGTTGCTATGTGTGACACGCGACTGAAAATGCTCAACCAGCAACACAGAAACTGAAACGTTTTGTTATTCTCGACAATAAGCTGTGAAGTATCCTGTGGGCATGCAGTGTATGAAAACAACTTCGTTTTCATAGTGCCTTCTATTTCGTCATGTTTAGGATTATGTCATGTTGGATAAAAATCAGATGAAGAGAAAAAGTTAAGGAAGTCAATCTTCATGTCCATCTTCCAACATTGGATCAAGTGCCTCACCAAGACGCAGCCATAGTGAGGGTCGAACTGGAGACCTTTCGAACGCCAATAAGACGCTTCATCACTCAGTTATATAACCAACGAACCATGACCACGAGTTCATCTTGTAGTTTTTATAAAGAAAAGTTTCAATAAAATTTACCTGCTTCAAATTATCGGACTGCTCTGATGATTGGTTGGAGGAGTCAGACTTGGATGACATCTGGACATCGGATCTAGGGCGAGCAAGAGGAGACTGACCCTCCAACAAAGCTGGAAGATTTGAAACGTCATCAACAACCAACAAACTTTGACCGACGATGAAAATATCACGCAATTTAACACTGTGGCAGTTGGACAAGGAAATGCTTTGATCACATTCCAGATATTAACACGAAAGAAAACAGTTCAAAATCAAACAGTTCAAGTAAAGCTCACAAAGCTGACCATAAGCCTGCTGTGATGTAAATTGTAAATGATAACAATTTTATGAACATTAAGTAGAGTTGGTGAAATTGGTATCAAAAAGTTATTCTCGATCTAAAATCGAGAATAATTTTGAAGGGCAATGCACAGAGAGTAGGAATGTACATTTTGTTGATTGCGTTAGGTACTGTTCAAAGCAGATGCTGTTACCACTGTACACATTGACCATGTGCAACATGTAGACCTATATTGTGTATGCACTACAACTACTGCGCAGTGAAAACGTTTAGGTAAGGCCAGTCTGCACTAAAGCTAAAGCAAGTGGTACATACACAACAGAGTGATTTCTCGCTGTTCAAATGTGCTTACTGTTCCAATTTAAACAGCAACAAAGATCATCGAATATCAAAAAATATTCAACTTTTTTCACTGTGTAGATTCTAACGATCTTTTTAAGCCTGATGCTGCGAGTTAGTTGTGGCAATATCGAATTACACGAGCTTTCGGAACACAGTTCCCTAGTCATGTGCTATGACGAATGGTGTTGAATTCAGTGAGTGGTTCTTTCATGTGGCTTTCATGCTCTTTGGTTTAGCTTGAGGCTGCCGGCTGTTGAGTTTCTGTGCTGTTAGGCGCTATTGTAGTGAAATTTTGTTGAATCAGTTGTTAGTAGATTAGGTGACGTAGTTCTTCCCTTTCGGCAAGGTTGTTGATTTTTGGATTTTGCCTGCTGATGAATATGGCCTCTTTCAAACGTAATTGTACCGCGTAATTGTACCGCGCGACCAAATATTCAACTTTTGTTTCCATTTAGAATACTTCTTTGTAGTTGTGTAAAATCCACGTCACAAACTTTTTTCTGTCGAGTTGCTATCGCTTTACGATGGTCGATCAACATTGGGAAAATATGCGAACTTTGCCACCAACCACTAACCGAAACTTATTGCGCTAATGTTTATTACAAGTTTACAACATCCCGGATGTAGATGTTGCATCTAACAAAACGATTTAAAAACCTGCATCGTTTGACGTATCGTCGTCTTCCAGGGCTAGAAACATTAAAGTGATGGTACAAATATATGTTATCACAGTTCTCAAAATGCAATAGAAAAATACAATATAGTAGGGTCAAAATAGGAAATATATGGGCTGACCCGAAAAAAATTGCAAGAAAACGTTTTATTGATTTTTCCTTTGGCTTAACCTCAATAGAACAACATATGAAAAGTTTTCCAAGATTTGAGCATCACAAAGTCTGAAATATGACGTCACAAAAAGTGGCCTATTGCAGGTAAAAAATCTCTCTGGACTGTCAATTGTGAACCAACATAGCTGTTTATCCATAATTTGTTGACAATGAATTCATAAAATAAGTGTCTAGTGTTGCTATTTTTCCATTATAATAGAAAATAGATAGATTTTGCTTGTGTTACAATTAATATTATGACGTCATTATTATGTCATGATGCCTGTAAGAGATAGCCGCCTCTAAGCAAGCAGTTTTACTGAGCGATTATTACTAGGGTGGACTGAAAAAATTTTTTTTCTAAAAAAATCCCCCTCCAAAAACCTGGCAAATGGCCTAAAACTGGTTTGGGGGTGTTGCCCGCTAAACTGGTCGAGCCCGGGGCCGATAAAGGTCACAGAAAGGTCAAATTTCAAAAAATTGCCGTAACTTGTGAACCAATTATGATAGAAAGGTGAAACTGGTCTTAAAAGATGCAGAAGGGCAAAGTTTCTATCTGTTGCAAGAGTGAAGTCTTATCTATCTTCTTCAGAAATAGAAATATTTCCAAAAAACTTCTTTTTAGAGGTCTGAGACACTAAAATATGGAACAAAACTTGTAATTTAGTGAAGTTGAACAAGACAGGTAGCTACACTGTGCAAACGTGAAATTATATAATGCTATAGAAGATTAGCTATTAAGGAATGATCAACACAATGTACAATAGGCGTGAACATCCAGGTCAATCATCTGTTCTCTTCCTACCAATGATCGATATGTACCCCGGTGACAAAACATGTATTCTAGCCACACTTGACTTCACCTGTAAGTTCGCAACAAGGCACAATATTCCACCTGTTATAACTTTTGATCAGCCATTATTTTGGAAGGCTTCTGAAATTGTTAACGAAGTTGAAGACTCAAGTCCACTAAAAGAAATTGTCTTGTTACTTGGTAGTTTCCATACATTCATGAATCTGTTGGGTACCATCAGGACATTGATGGAGGGAAGTGCACTGAAGGAAGTCCTAGAAACAAGCTATGGCGAGAATGCTGTGGTACACATGATGAAGGGAAAGGCTGTGCAGCGTGCGCTTCGAGGACATCTCCTAGTAGACCATAGTGTCTCACCAACCAAATTGTCTCAGAGATCATTGAATGTGACCCAGAGTTTGAGATTTGCCATGTTGGGAATTGTCCGAGAACTTATCGAGGCCGATCGCACTGGATCATGGGAAATGCATCTCCATACCATATCCGACTCTCTGCCAGTATTTGCTGCCGCGGGTCACCCAAATTATCTGAAGTCAGCTTACCTATATCTCCAAACGATTACTGTCTTAGAGATTGAACACCTTGATGTGTTTCAGATGTTCATGCAAGGATACCATGTCATTCGGCGAAGTGACAAATTGTGGGCTGGACTAGGTTGCGACTTGGTGATCGAACAGACGCTAACGAGATCACTGAAAAGTACTGGGAGGCTTACACGAGGCAGTGGAATGACGGAACATCAGCGGACCATCTGGACGATGTCGTCTCCTGTATCATCTGCGTACTGTGCTATGCAAGAGTTTTGTGATATGAGATATACAAGCAGTGAACAGCCAAAGAGAAAACTTCAGCAAGAATTTCAAGGGACACAGTAGAACGGACTAAACTGGCTACTCCACTCGAACTCTATAGCCCATTTAAAGATGAGATCACACTGCGCAATATCATTACTGGGATGAAATCTGGCGCTGACGTGAATGTACACAACCTTTTTGCTGTTGGTATGGAAATTGTTGCCAAAATGGATGGCTAGTTGATATTTTCGTATTCACATAGACGGAACACAAAGGTGAAAACATTGGCATCAGCGAAGGCAATCAAGATTGCAGATGAGCGATTGATAGAACCATCACTCCTGTTTCAGAGGTTTATGGTTGCGTCGCAGTCTGGAGACCTAAGCTTGGATGAAGTGATGCAGTACGAACTCTGCCCATATTCACCATCTTTGTTTGAAGCTCAAAATCTATTACGCAAGCCAGGCAAACCTGCCCTTCTGGAAGCAATACGGAACTATGCCGCTTCTGTGGAAAGTGCTGTTCTTCGGACTGCATCAAAGACAGAGCACTACGTTCTAGATGGGGGTCCTCTCTTACATCGACTGAAATGGACAGAAGGATGCACATATAGTTCAATTGTGGATGATTACGTATCTTTCACAACTGGGTTGTATGGTAAAGCAACTGTCGTTTGCGATAGTTATGGAGGGCCCAGTACAAAGGATCATCATCAACAGTATCATAGCCGATGCGGCCTTTGATGAACTAGATGCTCAGTTCGTAAATTTTTCCAGTGTTCCCTTTGTCGCGCAGTGTCCCAAAGTGTTCTTGGTTGGCTGATTGATGTATTGAAATTGGATATAAATGTTGTTCTTTGTCTGCCACGAGCACGTTTCCCGAGAAGGCGGCCGCTTAGACAGAGATTTTCGAAATCTTCCTTTCTGATAATGTGACCGAGAAATTTGAGTTGCCTTTGAGTTATGTTGTTCAATAGTTCCTTATCTTGATGTACTTGGTTCAAAACTTCTGCATTTGTGATGTGATCAGTATATGAAATCCTGAGCATTCTTCTGTAAAACCACATTTCTGCTGCTTCAATGTTACGCCTAGTTTCTGTGTTGAAAGTCCATGTTTCACAACCATACTGGAGAACAGACCACACTAACACTTTGAGAAGTCGCACCTTCAGAAGAATAGAAAGCTTGCGATCCAATAGAATAGGTCGTAGTCTATTAAAAGCGTCTTTAGCTAGGCCTATTCTTCTTCGTATCTCTTTCTTACATCGTGCGTCCGCTGTTAAGAGAGAACCAAGATAGTTGAAAGAAGACACTTGTTCAATTGTGTTGCCTCCCTGGTGAAGTACAAAGTGGGGTTCAGGACTTTGTTTGGAGATAGTCATGCATTTTGTTTTTTTGTCATTAATTTCAATTCCATATTTTGCACTGATGTCTGAAGTTTTGTTAATTAGTGTTTGTAAACCATCCGGGGATGTCGCTATGAGCACAGTGTCATCAGCATAGCGAATATTGTTTAATGAGATGCCGTTCACTAAAACTCCCTCATCAATACCTTCTATTTCTCTGAGAATCATTTCACTATACAAGTTAAACAGATCTGGTGACATCACACAGCCTTGTCTGACCCCACGTTGAATTTCAAAATATCTAGACAGACCTTCAGGTAGGCGAACTGCAGCTTGTTGTTGGTAATACACATTCTTAATTATGCGCAGGTCCTTGTGATCAACGTTAATGTTGTTCAGCATCTCACAAAGCTGTTCGTGACGAACTTTATCGAAGGCTTTTTTAAAATCTACAAATGCTAGATATAGGTCTTGCTGGACTTCGATTGCTCTTTCACCAAGCATTCTCATCGTGAAGATTGCGTTGGTTGTTCCCCTGTCTTTCATGAAGCCAAATTGATTGCCCCCTATTTCTGGAAGCAATTGCCTTCTTAAGCGTTGGAGGATGATCTTTAGCAGCAATTTCACAGTGTGTGAGATCAGACTAATAGTGCGATGTTTGTCGCAATCAAGTGTTCCTGGAACTTTGGGTAGTGCAATGAATACTGATTTCAACATGTCCTCAGGAATCACACCACTTTCATATATTCTGTCTAAGAGCTTCCATATGATGTCTATTCCTTCTTCGTCTAGAGCTTTAAGCATTTCCACACAAATTTCATCTGGCCCAGCTGCTTTTCAGTACAAAGGATAACGCACACCAAAGACGGAAGACATCTGCTGCTAGAAAGTCAATGTGACCGAATCTACCAAATTTGTTGGGTGAAGCAAGACTTCCTGTCAAATGATACCAACAAGCAGTCACTCGTTGATATGATATCAACTTGACTAAAATAGTGTGACTGTTATGTTGTGAAAGCAGAAGGGGATGCAGATGTAGACATAGTACGAGCAACGGTGGATTCATCTAAACTGAGAAACACCACGCTCATTGGAGAGGATACAGATCTCCTTATTCTGCTTCTCTACTATGGTGATGTAGACTGTAAAGATCTGCACTTCCGATCAGACAATGGGAAGCCAACTATCTACAACATCAGAGTTCTGAAAGATTTACTTTGGAATTTGGTCTGCACTGACCTGTTGTTTGTTCATGCATTTACAGAATGTGATACATCTTCCAGAATCTTTGGTGTTGGAAAAAAATCAGTGTTTCAAAAAGTTATCAAGGGAGACTCTGTATTGCGATCATGCTCAAATGTTTTTTGTGCACTACACTCTGAACAAGGTGTAGAAAGTGCTGAATGTAAGGCTTTAGTATCACTATTTAATGGGACAACATCTGACTCGCTCGCATTATTACGTGATGGCTATCTTTGCAAAAAAGTTGTGACATCAGGCACATTTGTTACGCCTGAGCAGTTGCCGCCAACAGAATACGCATTGAAGTACCATTCATTACGCTGCCACTTGCAAGTGATGGCATGGATGGGCCTAAGTGCTCACATGGACGCTGAAAAATGGGGATGGAAAATTCAAGGGGATAAACTATTACCAGTGATGAAGGACAAAAACCCTGCTCCTGACGCTCTACTAAAAATGGTTAACTGTAATTGTTCAACTGGGTGCAGTACACTCAGGTGCGATTGTAAGAAGTATAAACTTGAGTGTACAAGGGCATGTGGTCCTTACCAGGACGACAACTGTGCAAATATTAACAATGCACCCATTCTAAAAGATACTGATGACTGATTTATAACTCACACCTGATAAAACAGTTTCGTGAATTCTGGTATATCAAAGTCTTTTTTGAACGTATTTAGTGATGGAAAAGTGTGAATAAACAACATATGAATGAAGACATTGGCATATTGATGTCATCAGAGATGAGGCAAACTGATTAAGTTTTCTGTAAGTCAATCTTTCGCACACGTATTTTTTTACTATATCTCCAAATACTTTAAACTTGTATATATTCGTGTAGCCTAAATAGGTGAAAACGTCATGATGATGTAATAGATGACGTCAAAAGTGAACGTTAGAGTACTGTGTTAACCAGGGGTTCCTAACCTGGAGGCCATGAGCCTATTTCAAGGGGGCCTTAGAAACATTTGAAAAATAATAATTTTTTTAATTTATTATCTCTAAGTCCACTCCAACACTACATAACAAAAAAAATAAATTAAAATTTAATAAAAATACTAGTACATTTTGCCCAAATCTGTGGGTTTTTCAACAAGGATATTCAATATGACATGCGGCCTGCTCTTTCCACCGCCAAACCAGAAATTAAGACAATGCCACAGCAAAAACAAGCTCAACCATCACATTAACTGCATATGTAATAACTAATTAATGTATTATCATGTTTATTGTGTGTTGTATTTATATCATTTTATCATTCTAAGTACCGGTTTCTGTATAAACAAGTTTTTTAATTAAAATGACGTTTCTTAATTTTTTCAAAAGGTTGATAAAATAGAGGGGCCATTGATTTTTCAAAATTTTCAAAAGGGGCCACGGTGTAAAAAAGGTTGGGAACCTCTGGTGTTAACTGTTAAGATTACTGGGGTAATGCAGTTTATAGTTAAATTTGCCATTTTTATTGGTTAAGAATCAGTGTTTTTTTGGATTTGGTACCTATATACGAGTATTTCGGTAAAATGGCGGCCATCTTGAATTACGTAATATTTAGACCCTTTGTGACGCTCGAATTTTGGAAAACTTTTGATATGTTGTTCTCTGAACCGAAAACTATTGGAAAACACCAAAAAACGTTTTCTTGCAATTTTTTTCGGGTTGGTCAGCATATTGACCCTACTAATACTGAAAATTAAACAATTCAATCTTCCCGTTTGTAGAAGGGACGTTCGGGATTAGATACGTATAAACTAACATTTCCTCGGACGCTGAAAAGTTTGAGTGTTCATCACTATTACTATCTTTTCCAGAAGCAATTATATCTGTGTATGCTTCTGCGTTTAGTTTCGTATTCATCAGATGAAAGTTGCAACTACTGCTGGAAAAGACATTTTCTCGATTAATCAAAGAGTTCGGTTTAATCCCTTACCTTTGATCCCATCCGGACCCAACTGTCCAGCTAGGAGTCCACGGAGCTTTTTAATTTCCTCCTGATACTCCCGGAGCAAAGCATCTTTGGGATCCTCGTTGATGTGAGGTTTGTTCTTGATGTTCTTGGCTCGGTTCGCATAGCTGTGAAGATGAAGATGATGATTTCATTCTAATGCAACGATGGAAAGCGGGAAGACACAGACACAAAATTACTGTAATCCAGTGGCCAACCCCAGTAGTGGGGGCAAAACCGAACTTGGATGGTGATGATGATGAGTAGCACTAACACAATGAAAATGAGCATAGGCGTGTGACAATAACAAGTACAGCCACTAGTTCTTGTTTCTTGATCGAATTTCCATATTTCCATCAACCACATCCACAATCCAGGGAGGTATAATATATCATTAGTATCACACCTCCTTGGATATAACTTGGCAAGATGCATCCGCATATCGCATTTACTGGTAACTGAAAAGCGTTTTCAACATCACCAACTAAAATGTTCGAAATCATTCAATACATTTGAAAGTCATTTTTATTTGAGGCTCGTTTCGTGCTCTGGCGTTCAGAAAGTTGCATTTAGTAATCTCAAAGTTCGAGGGGACTTAACCACATTGTACAACAAGCCTGGGGTCGAGCAGGCCAAAGTGATCAACTTTGATACAATCCCCTCCCACTCACCGCAATGTGCTTAGAGTTTCATCGTAGTTGTTGTCGGCAGGGGAGAGACAGGCCACCATCAATGTCTTTGTGTTTCCCCCAAGAGAGTCTTGTAGCAATCTGGTCAGCTTTGAGTCACGGTACGGTATGTGCTTCGACTTTCCATCAACTAACGCTGATATAACGTTACCTGGAATGTAGTTGATGTTAATGAAATGCATAAAATCGTACACAGTTTCCTAGCGGTCCCCTAAAATCGTGGGGACAAAGCATGTCCTGGTCGCATGCTCAGGAGTTAGTCAGGTCGCATGCTCAGATAATAATGATAGTTTGGAATTTTAAGCAGATTGTGGATCGATAGTTTCTTGAACTCGGCTACATTGCAAAGTGGTAAGGACATATCTGACGAGTTCTCGACTGTTCGCATGCCTATCTAAGAATCTTAAAGAGCATAACGGAGAGATCGAGATGGGGACTAGCGAAACCAAGCTTTGCAGACAGGGTCACATCAGCAGAACATCAATCTACTTTGGAAACTTGTTAAAAGATGACTACTCAAACGATTTTAAAATCTTCCTCAGCCAACTTGATAAACTTACCAAGAGCCGACAGAGACAAATTGATCTTGGTGGCTTCTTTCAGCCTCTCTCCAGTTGATCCGGTCTTTGATTGGCGTTCGCTCCCAGCAAGATCGACAAGATTGAGCTTGCCAGCCCTGATATGATCATCACCGTCTATGCCTGGAAGAAGCAGCATGGTAGCACAATGTAACAACTACGTGCAGAAGATAGTGTCTTTGATAAAACTAACAAAATTATTTAACACATTTCAATTTGTCACTAACCAGTAACCAGTAGTAATTTCATAGTAACTTACTCCTTGACACAGATCATAACCAAACTATATTTTCAATACCTCAATCAATACAAACCAGAGCTGATGTTAAGAAAATTTTCCGCGCTTATTGTATATAGATCATTACCAAGTTATCTTAAAAGGTCGAAAGCGATCTCAAACGTCTCTCATTTGCGACATGTCTTGGTTATTTCAACATGCACCAACATCATAGGCAGAAAGGACAAAAACAAGCAAAAACAACACCAACATTGCACCTTTCATAAAACACAGTTTTGAAGAGCATAAACACGCATTACCGATGTGGACTTCGTCGGTAATAAAAGAATCTTTAACAATCAATAAGGTATCATTTTTAACATCAGTAACCTAGTAGCCTATAGGCACCAGAAGAACGCAAGTTACTTTAATATGGACTTCCTTGCCTTTTCATCCTAATAGTTCAAGTACACAACCACAAGGCATAAGCCTGGAAATGCAAAAACTATCTTCTCTGAATTCTGGAGAAACATCTACACTCGAATCTTGTATTCCATTCGTGTATTATGGATAGCAGGGAGTAAAACTTCTCACAAAATTGACAAGTTTAAAGCACAAACATGAACCCACATCAGTTACAACCCATGCATGACAACAAATAATTTGAAATACCTGCTAGAATTTGAGCTAGGGAACAAAACGAAAAACTTTATCCAAGGTTGAAATCGTTTTGGGATTAATAAATTGATGAATTATTAAATTTGATTCATGAATAAAGCAGTGAATAGTTGCATACAAATAACTGGTTAGCTGAACCAGTAGGTTAGTGTTTGGACGAGAGACAAAGGTCCCTGGTTCGCCACTAACTGATGGCACATGCAAGATGTTCCTTTTGAAGTCAAGATGTTCATCTCCAATCAATCCAAATAATGATAAGTTGATGCGCAAGTGATACAATATGTCGCCAGGCCCGGATTTAAGGGGGGGACAGAGGGTACAGTTGCCCCGGGCGCCCTTTTAAAGGGCCCCCGACGTGAATAATAGGATTTTGTGATATTATTATTATCTTTTAGCCTTTGAAGTTTCTGCAAAACGCCTCCTTTTTTTTCAAGGTTAATTTTTAGTCACAAGGTGGCAACTGAGCTTGGCGTAAAGGCATTAGCAACATTGTGGGTGACTTCCAAGTTACGAGGTACAAAAAACTTTTTTGCACGGGGGCCCCCGATCTAAACGTTCCCCGGGGTCCTCCATCAGTTAAACTCGCCCCTATGTGTCGCAACGATGTATGTTATATTCCGCAGTCCGTTACTTTGTAACTCCATGTTTGCTACTCCACATAACTTTAAAAAACTTCATTGTACTAGTGATTGTATTTGTCTAGTTTTTGCTCAGTCTGTAGCCTCACACTATGACGTACCCGTGTCGCAGGCTTCCAAGTAGATTGTGAATATTGAATGGGATCTAGAGGAGTCAGCGTTCATCAATGTGGCTCCCACCGCTCTGTTCTTCCATCCTGCCTCCATGACTCTTTCACACTCCTCCACATTACTCACCCTCTGCATGGACAGGTCCCGCACGTAAACTCCCTTATCGGGATGCTCCTTTAACTAGGAAGCATAACACAAACATGACTTTATGTGACGTCATAGCAGAGAACATTGCAGGCGCTCGTAAGCGTATCTTTGTTGTAACCATGGCAACCACGTCCAAACCATTGTTGCTATATTTGTTTCTGAGGTTTAGTGTGGAAGAGCAAGTAACGATAAGTTGCCATAAGAATTTACAGTATATAATTAGTATGAATCACAGCAGCAGTTGGGATTTACGCATGAAAATTAACAATTTACACCAGGGGTTCTTAAACAGAAGTGCACTCATCACTACGGGGTGCGAGACTTGTTCCCAGGGGGTATAGAATTATTATTGTTAGTTATAAAATAACGTAAGAAGCTATGTTTGTTTACCATGTTTCAACCAATAAATAATCTGAATTGTATGCGGCTACCTATTACTTTTCAGCCATTCTAAGGGGGGTGCGAGAACGATTTCGAGATAATGCCAACAAGGAAAAGGTCAAGCACCACTGATTTACACAACAATCGTTTGAGTAGAACAGAAGGTAACTTTTGAATGCGTGGCACACCATTCATGAAGTGAACACATTCGGTACTTTTTGAAAACACAAACTTTTCATGACAATAAAGTATTGCGAAACTGGTAAGTCTAGTAAAGGAACCCAAAACTGAAAAAGTAAATTATTGTCGAGATTGCGCGAGTCGGGAGAAGGCCGTGTCATGACAAGTCAGTTAATGGAATTAAATCGCTTGAAGCGGCGTGCGCAGGAGAGGATTACGCTGTCATCCATTGTCTCGAAGCACTTCTAACGATCGGTAAGCACAGACAAGTGATGCTTGATATGATTGTATAACCAGCACGAGCCAGGTCGCAATCGGGAAACGTTCGGTGTTGACGCGATTTCTTAAACAGTCGTCAACTTTGTGAAAACCGCCCCATTGTTTCCTTGTTAGAAATGTGCATTGTTTTAAAACAATAAAAGCGACAAAACAATACTTGAAACCGTTGCATTGGGATATAAAATGTGACAGTAGGAATGATTTTTTACTTTAATTACCACTGTAATCGAAATTAAATGTTTTAAGTGTAATTTTGCAGTGATTGATTTATTAAAGTTCTTCTCCAACAAGCTGTAAGACACAACACCCATCGCGACAATTGTTGCACAGTACAAAGTATATTTGCACAAACTACAAACCTCTAGTTTTTCTTTTATATGTTTGCTGAGTAAATCTCTCACATCTTCGTTGTAGATCTCTAGGTAAGAAGCATGGACCAAGTATTTGGTGTTTTCTGCAACCTACACAAAGTGTTCAAGCTGCATAAGTATCCCAGACAACAATTCAGTCGTTTCTTTCCATTGATCCAACGTCTATAGACGTTGGATTAATGTAAAAAGCGACTGAATTGTTGTCTGGAATGGGATGCTAGGTGAGAGTTCACGACTGCATGGGAGATAGTTCTGTCAACAAGATTTGTCTGTCAGCAGATATTAGCTGAAAGATTTGGCCCTGAAAAACACTAACTTTTACCAAATTCAAAATATATTATATACTACACATTTCACTACCCCACAGAAATACGAGTTCTTTTTTCGGCTTTTTCATCTCAGTCGTCAAAGGTCTGCTTAACCCTGAGGTAGAGGCACAAATAGGTCTTCATACAGTAAGTAACCACACAAGTCTATTGGCAGTAACAACCACACTTCGGTAATTAAGAAAGTATTGAGAGTCGTACAATGGTGTTAAAAAGTTAAAGGATGTTTTAAAACACAAAACACAGTATATAGCTTCTACATTATTACCGCAATGCTTTCAAATATATGTTGAAATGCTCGGGGAATGACGCCCCTCTGGGTGGGGGGATTATCGACTCCCTGCATGCTAAAGGACTTCCCGCATCCAGTTTGACCGTATGCGAACACCGTTCCATTGTACCCCTCCACAACTCCCTGCGCAATAAACAAGTAACTTTGAGGCCGCAAGGATCAACCCCAGAGTCGAACAATGTGACATCTATAACCTGAGTTGAATTATTTATTTTTTAGATTTCTGGAAGAGAAATAACGTCCAGGCCAAGGCAAGGCAATAAATGTTGTAGCAATACTTGTTCCATCTGCAGGGTTGGTTTAAATGAGTTAGGATTAGATTTAACGTAATTTCTCGTGCTTTAGAAAATAGACCAAATGAATGGATAATGTTAACGTGCAAGTAAAGTATTAACAACGGCAATGAAAACATTTGTTACATTTTAAAATAACGGCAACGTTAAGCGAAAGAATATCAGCTTATTTGATGTTATTGCAAACATTCGCATGGTACGTAAACAAAAAGTTTAAATAATTAATAGTAGATCACAATGTTAACATGAGAGAGTCATACAATCGGAAAGACGCAAACAACCACACAAACATCTGTATAACCGCCACTGTTTATGAGGAGCAGTGAAACATGATCTTGTTTTGTGACTTCATAAATAATTAATTGTTATTACACCAAAGGAAGTAACAATGTGAACAGACAGAGCTTCCAAGTAATAATGAAGAGGTCATAAGTGACTTGTTAAGATTATTCTGTCGGTGGAGATATAACAAGAAAAAGTTGGCGCCACGGTAAACAACGCCCTGCAGACGAGGAGTTGGGCACAAAATATGATCATATCTTGCAATCATGTAAACTTGTGTAATAAGTATCAACATTAGTTGAGGTAAAAATTTGTAAAATCTCAACGGTTTTTAAGAGTGTCGTTTTCCCTCAAGGTTCGACTCTGTAGCATTGGCAATGACCACAATTCTTGGTTCGCAGGGGAAAGATGAAACACGTCTTTGTTTCCACGTTAAGTTGTTGTATGTACTTCAATGTGTTTGTATCTTTAATAAATAATTGAAAAGGCAAGAACAAAAGATGTATGTTTCCGGTGCTGTTCTAATTCCACACGCATAGGCCTACATCAAAAGTTATCGATGACTTTATGAAACGTTACAATAACTATTGGTATCTGTTGTACCACTACCACCAACCGTCAATCCAGCCGCAAGGATCAAGTGCGCCACAAGCAACCTACCCTGCAGGAGGTACTTCCATACGTTTACGAAATGCAACAAAACACACTCATCATTATGTAATTACATTTAAGAATACAGAGGCAACCTAAATAACCTAAGCTGAAATTTACATTTTTGAAATGCACAACTAGCTACGGTGCAAGTTAAGCCAGCCCTGGATTGTTTTGTCCAATAACAAATATGTTTGTTGTCAGCAAATAAGCAGAAATATGCCATAGACAAAATGTAGTTTTTAGGTTCACCTCTACTAAAGGATAGGCAATGTCATTATAGATTTGTTCAGTAGTAGAGTCAATATAATAAGCGCCATCAAAAGTAAATTGTTTAGGTGGTTGGTCGTGGTTCCCATCAGGCTTCCGTATTAAGCAAACCCCTCTGTCCTCTTGCATGTCCACGATCACCTGCGCGATAACAAAGCATCAGCTCATTCCAACATTCACAAGACCACAAACGATTCAATGGAATATTTGGAGACAATAGTTGTTTTGCAAATGAAGTAATAGAAAGCAAGGTACTAACCTTGCAATTGAGCTTGCGCTCGCGTTCGTTGACCGGACGGCAACGAACGATGACCTTGACCGCCTCAGCCATCTTGCCTGTAAACAGGTTCGTCGCTTTCTGTGAAATAAATCAATTGTGCAGTGAAAGCCAGGCTAGAAAATTGAGATGATCCTATACTGGTAAACTAGGTCGGTATTTCAGTCGCACAGAATTAGGTTACCCGCATAAAGCGTCTGTTTTACTGAGCTTTCTTCTGCAAAGAGCACCTTTTTTCAAGCACGACGGAAAATAGCAACTGAGCCGATTTGTTGTAACAGACAAAGATGTTTTTTGGCTTGGATGTGGGCACCAAAACGACATTATGATGTAACAATAGAAACGTTGCTGAACGAAGAAACTGGAAATGGCAATATAGCAGAACCACTGGGGTTAGACTGGGTTGAAAAAGTTAAATCCGTGTACAGAACACTTTGTTATAAAGTTCAATTGTTGTCAACAAATACACACTTTACGTGAACGATCTTCCCATCTCTACAAGTTGACATCTAAAAAACTACATTCCAATGAATTAAAATCAACCGATTTTCACCTATTCTACATTCTACCTTCAAAATAAAGTTTTTAGGAAAATCTAATCATTAAGTTCAAGATGAACATTTCGAAGGCGTTTAATAGACAGGCAGTTATCAACCAACACCTTGTCCAGTAGGTCTATTTGATGAACTGTAGGAAATAAAGGAAAAAAGAAAATGCATTAATTTTGAAAAAATATCACTAAAGGCTTATACGAATTTGTCAATGAGATACCTACAGAAAAAGCTACCAATAAACCTGCTGCAGTGCTGCATACATTTGTGATATGTTACCTGAGAGGGCTTTATCTTCAATGCCATGGCAGATTTTCATTTGCAACAAAAGAAAATAAATAAATATACAACTTAGCTAGCTTTAAGAGGAATGTCAAAATCTATGCTCAGGTTACATGCAACTATTGACCGAAATACACCGCATCTTGCAAATGTCTATCTAACTACATCCACTTAATAAATGAGCTTTTGCTTTGTTCTAACCATAATAATAACTATCTAAAGTGATGTTTGTAAAACCTAATTCACTTACTGGAAGGGAGCTAACAGCCTCATTTTCCTCAGCCGGCTCATACATATTTAAATCACCTTTTCAATGTGATGGAATGCTTTGTTTTGAATAAATCCCATCATGAGATTGGCACATCTGTATAATTATGCACATTACAAAAATATTGTTGGAAAAACTCAAAGTAAGTTACTGAGAAGCTGGTAACAAATGATTCTGTGAAGTCAAAATGGTACACTGCCATTGTTTCTCATAACAATACACCCCTCTATTATCTTCAAAATTGAAGTACTAATAAGCTGTTTTGAGATATGTAGCATATATCACTGCTGAAAGCTTACAACCAAGATGAGAAATAACTGCAATTCCTGTCTTTGAAGAAACTTTTGAATGACAGAACAAACATCTGTGTTTATTGAAATGTCTCATGACTTTACAAACTTATGTAAAATCTTTATTCTAACTCTTTCTGAGAATTCCCAATCTAACACTTAGGTTATTTATGCATGGACTCTAGAAAGCTTTAAGTTTTGAACAGTGGTGTGTGCAAACGTATCTTGTTTCATATCAATAATTTAAACTCACTGATAGAACTGAACCTGATCTGTTGAAATATTTAATTAAAAATTCCACACCTTTGCAACATAACATTGGTAACCTACAAATTTCAAAAAAAAAAAAAATCACTACAAATCATGCTATATTATACTCATACTAGTTGTAAATGCTGATAAAAATTGTATTCACTGATATGATATAAAATAATATTCTATTCATGGAAAAACGGTCATTGCCTTGACATAAGTGCTGCCAACTGATTTCAAGAGGATCATGCCGATGACACTTGAAATTCAATATAAATCAGCAATGATCATAAAAACACAATGAACAACATTTATTAAGTACAATATAATGATGGTACTTACATTTGTACAATCAGTTTTAACTCAGTTGATGAAGAACAGGTTGGTTGTTGAGGCGTTTTCTTAAAAAAGTTGAAGATTTTTTATGCAACGTCTATGACATGTTGCAGAGTTTTCTTTAAAAAGGGAATAATTATGATATACAAATATCTACAAAAGTTGCTGCCTGAAAAAGGTTTTGTTATTTTGTTAAAAAATATATATTTAAAATGCACCATAAGTAGTTGAATTACAAAAACAGACTTGCAAAGTTTATCAGTGTTTTTCAACTGTGTTTGTTTCACACTTTTTGTATTAAAATTGTCTTGCAGACCACTAAACAAAATTCAGAAAAGCTATATATTGGACTGTATTGGTTTTCTGTTTTTATTCCGTGTGATGTTTGGGCTTGTTTCATTATTGTTCGGAACTTCAGGATTATTAACTTACTTTCGTATTAAGCTTAGAATGCTTGTACTTAAACAAGGTCACATGCAGACTTCTGGGGATGTTACTAAACAATAGAGCCTCATTGCAATGGAAATAGTGCATCATGTGAGAACTGGGGGGGGTTTTTCGGTCATTGACAGATTTTAGCAAAATGTTCGAAAAAAATATAGTCAATTCGGTCAAAATGTCTGAAAAAGTATATATCATATTATGGTCAATTCGGTCAAAATGTCCAAAAAAAAAATATTAGGTCATTTTTACTTGTTTTTATTCCTTTCCGTTGTACTGCATTTTTGTTTTGCGTTATTTTTGAACGTGTGTTACCAGTAGTGTGCAATAAAATATGTCTGCGGCCGGTGTTGCAAGGTTGAGTTTCGCTGATGAACGTTGAAGAAACGTTTGTCTGTTCTAACTTTTCTCAGATAAAACACGACAACGTTTCTCAGCAAAACTTAATGTTGTAGCGAGTCAGGAAGTGCAAATTTTGGTTTGTATATATAAGCTACTTGAAAGAAAATATTTTAATCAAAAAAAATGACCGAAATAAACAAAAAATGACTGACTTTTTTCAAGTCATTTCGGACAAATGACCAAAAAGTCTCAGCGAAAAAAAAAACAGTGTGAGAATCAGAACTTTTTTGTAAAACACCAGTTAAAAACCTGTGGATGAGATGATCGGGGTTTCATACATCAATAGTGCTCAGAAGCAGACATGGTGTGGAGATATAAAAAGACATACAGACATTAAAAAAACACAATCCAAAACAGTCGAAAAACTTAACCCAAAGTTTGTCAGCTCACCTTAACTCTTTACCTCAACACCAACAATAACCTCTTAATTCTAAGCTGTTAGAGAAAAGTTAATTTCATATTCAAGAAACTAAAATACTATCACCTATGACCAACAATCCAACATAAAAATGTTCACAAACAAACTTAAGAATTTAATTAAAACAAACACTCAACCTAAATGCATGTATGTTTACTTGCTTTTAAAGTTTGCCATGCTTCAAATGCCAACATGCATATAGTTAAATAGACCTTTTTGAATGGGCTATGATCAGGGATATCTATAACTATCTATAACTATAACTACTGTAGTTATAGATATCCCTGGCTATGATAAGAAAACATTAAACTATTTTCAAAAACTGTTGTTTATAGCATAATGAGTTGTTATGGAACACACTAAACACCGGTTAAAATTGGTAAAAAAGTAACCAAGAATGAGACTAGAAATACATTCAATAAGAATAAAATTGGCTCTATTAAACTTCTGTATAAGAAAGTGATTAAAATATATTTAGGTAGTAAATTGACATGGTAAAAGTATGTGACAATGACATCTTAATTCTAATCGATCTGTATCAATTCATATTTATTTGCCAATGCAATACAATTGCAATACATTAGAACAAAAGCAAGTTTGGCATGCAATACCTTACTTCTCTATTGTGGAGTTGATAACAATCAATTCATCATAACAATCAATCAAAATCAATCAATTTCGACTGATCAATCAAATGAAAATCATTAAATCAAAGTAGGCCTATATAAGCAATCGCTCAAACGATCAAAATGATAGAACATGTCAATTATGTACAAAACATTTCAAATATACATATATAATATAAATACTTCATTATCATTTTAACAAACTGAGTGTTGAAAGAGTGTTTTTTTTTCTGTTCCAACTGTGAAAGCACTATTGTAATGAAACCTAAAAACTTACAAAACAACTTGATTCAATATAGTGGTTCCCAACCTTTTTTAATGCAATCTTGCATTTACTGATTTTAAAACTTTGCTACCCTAACACCTAGACAAAAATTGGACGCAAAGATTGCTTTTCCAACTATACAACTTAAGTTTTTTTGAAGCTGGTATATACACGTCTCCATCCTGGTCAAAAATACTATGACGTCACACATTGAAATTGACCAAAAATATAGGGCGAAGCTGCTTTACCTTTGCTTTACTGTTCACACACTTCACCCTATATGTCTTGGTAGATTCTAATCTTTGACGTGTAAGAATGTCATAGGGCGAAGACTTGTACACCAGCTCCAGTTTTTTAGCCATCTTCCATAAGCTCATATGGCTTAAGAAAATCCAAATCATCTCACAACTTTCATTCATAAAACCAAAGTTGTGGATGTGATTGTCCATGAAGTACAAATACAAAGTAGTAGAGCCTAATTAATTGTCAGTATAAGCCTAATTTTAATACTCTGAGCCAATGCCAACTCAAGAAGAAATGCTTTACTTTATAGTTACAACAAATAATTTAGCTGTAAAGTATTAAGTGAAAATTCTTTCCCTAGACTTTTCTCAGTTAGGAACCACTGGTTTAAGTCTTTGCAGTTGCTTAACATTTCCAAATTGTTATGCATCAGCTGCATTAAAAGCTATAGAAAATCATTACATTGTCACATAATCATCACTTTTTATCATAAACATATTGTTGACAACTTTTGCACAGGAAGAAACATGGTCAGAGCAGTAAAAGCAATAGTTTCAAATCCCACATCAGTTAATGTGAAGTATTAAGTTGTTGAATGTTAATTTTAACTGTAACAACATAATTATATATATAGATTGATTGAATCTTTATCCTCGGACTAGGAAAGGTTCTTGCAGAGCTTAATCCTGGCAGTTTTGCATACTTGTAGAGGCTCTTGACGCAGGCCCGGTCACCGAGATTGACAGAGTGAAGTTTCCGATTGTTGAAGTGTTGCTGCTGGAGAATTATCAGATCTATTAGGTGCCGCTGAATGGAGAGCAGTCCTTAACGTGCGTTGCTCAAGTGCACATCCCGAGATTTGACCTAGTGGCGCTTGATCTTGAAGCTTTTTTGTTCCAGAAGTCACGTGCTAACCAACTGAGCTATTGGGGCAGATCTAATAAATTTTTATTTTTTACTTTCAGTACTGGCTTGCATGATTGAACAATGTGGTCTAATAAACATAATTCTATCCTAAAACTTACTACATTGCTGGACAGGATATGTGATCGAGATGGGCCCCACAAACTTACTTTAAATGATGGCATACCATATCGCTTAATTCTGCCCAGTGTGCAATAAATTGGGTGAGGTTAGTTGCTGAAGAAAAGGGTGGTTGAAAAAAAAAACTGGCCACTCTTTTTTTGTTAGCGCAGTAGTGCTAAAAGCTTAGTACAGTAAAAATCTTATCTTTTCCGCCTCCAATGCTTTGTACCAAGCAAGAGAACCACTGAATTGCAGTGACTGCATAAAAAAGTTTTCATGTGACTGCATATAAAAGTTTTCATGAAAGACCAAAGCTGCTAATAAAAAGTTCACTCACCCAAGCCAACCCAAATCGAAATCTTGAGCAACAAGTGTTACTGGCAGAGTAGCTTAGAAAAGAAAACTTGGGATAGCTCAGTAACTTCTTGAATCACCCAGAAGCCAGTGGAGAAATAAAATGTTACTCATTACGATTTCTTTATCACAGGAGTGTCTTCAAATGTACATCTCCTACTGTTATCAGCATTGTCCTATTGGAAAACAGATTAAATATTTTGGCATGATCAAGACCTGCTGCTCACAACTAGGTTGTAAAAGAAAATTACCCAAGTACGGTAACTATTAAAAATGTAGCCCAGAAAAGACTTTTCCATAAAACAGAATACAACTGTTGAAAATACTTCATGAACTACAAAGTTGTATACCGTACCGGTATTGACTCATGATACACAAACTAAGTCAATCACCATTTCAAAAACTGGGGAACAGAAGGAAAAAAACTTAATATAATTGTCCTAGGCCTATTATACTAGGTCTCAGCAAAAATGAATAACTCAAGTGTTGAAAAATAAATTTAGAAACAAATAAAACAACCAAGTTAAAACATAATTTAACTGAATAGTGCGCCGATGTAAGGGCAATGGTTTCATTCAGTTAGGATTCCCATCTTTGCATTCGTCTGATCAACGCAGAAGGAATGAATAGGTCAACAAAGCATATCCTGTACCCACTTCCCAATCAACTAGCTTGGCTTGGTGCTCCCAGCAACAACAATCTGGCAAGACTTCGGAATGTGAAATCGTCAGTGACACCAAGTGTTAAAAGTTGTTTTTATCTTTTTTTTTAAAGAAGCTGAAGATATTTAAATTTCATTTTGATTTAAGTTCTAGGCCATTTGTAAAGTTTTGAAAATTGAGTTTATCAAAATAAAATAAAAATAGTCTACAATACCTACTAATAGTAGATATTTGTTCTTAAAATGCAAAACAGCAAACCCGTGTGAAACTCTTAAATTTCATTTTAATACTGTTCGAAGTCCACCAGGTTCATGACAACCTCAGTTATTATCTGAGATTGGAATCAATGTTAAGACCTTTAACTGCTATAGCAAGGGTCTTAACCGGGGGTAAATTTACCCCCTGGGGGTAAATTTCACCTACCGAAGGATACATTTACTGAATCATAAATTAAAGCAAACTTCATTTTTTCAATCATTAAAAAACTGGTATTGCACTCGATTTTAATACAAATTTATGCTAAATGTAAGTTTTCGTCTTTTTCTTTTACCTCCACGCTAGTAGACTGCCAGTTCATTTCAGCAGGGTATGTGTGCTACATTTTTGGAAAAAATGGACAATTTCTTTTAACAAAATATCCTGGAATCATGTGGGTTTACTTTGCACAGACGGCGCCCCTTTTATGCTCGGTGCTAAGCCTGGCTTTACAACACTGGTGAAAAAACGCGCACCGAACATCATTTCTACTCACAGTGCCCTTCATCGACATGCACTGGCAAGTAAAACCCTTCCAGAATATTTGAAAGCAGTATTGAAGCATGTGGTTGAATGCGTGAATTTTATCAGGGCACGTGCTCTTAATCATCGTCTTTTAAAAGTGGTTTCACTCTGTTCTCTTTCATCACACCGAAGTTCGGTGGCCACTAGCGTACGCATAAGGGGCCATTGGGCCATGCCCCTCCCCCCCCCTTAAAAATGTTTTAGTAGTTAACGACGTTGATTAAGGCATTTAATATTGTCACAATCAAGGTGCAATGCCTCGCGATGGCTTGCTTTGTATCTTCAACGAGCGTGTTGTTTTGGTTGTAGAATTCTGGTGCGATGTGTTATTATCGGTTATGACCTGAAGTAACCTCTGATTACGAAATCTGTATTATGTAAAATGTGTTTTCTGGAATCATTTTCCCTACGTGACATTCTAGAGACTTCTGTTGTTTACATTTCAATGCTGCTTGATAGAACAATGGTTCTTTATGATGTAACCTTACGTAATCTTCTCGAAGTTACTGGACTGAACAACCAACTATAAATAGTGGTGTAGTTTGTGTAATGTTTATTATTATTATTATGATGATTATTATTGAGTTGATTATGAGAGTTGTGTTATGAGTTGTGGATTGGTAGTTGATGCAGAAATTATTGTTGATTGAGAGTTGAAGTAATCGAATACAAGTAGCCTAGATGAGAATTGGTGCTGATATAAATTGTGTTTGAAATTAGAGTTATTTGAAACGCCGTTCGTTAAAGTCCTTCAAGAAGTTAGATTATCATTCCACTAGTAGAATTATTCGACATTCAATTGACTGCTTTTCGGTTTAACCCATTAAACTACGTCATTGAACCTTTCCAAGTCTTTTTCCTGGTAAGAGATAGAAAGAAATCGTGACAAATATGTTTTGGATTGCACTGTCAAAGCAATTAACAATGTTGTTCTATAGACTAAGCCAATACGAAATACATGGCCCAATCCATCTACCCCACCCCAGGTATGCCAATGTAGCATAGTGTTCTGTAAGCTTATTATAGTGAGAAAAAAATGGATAAAGTCTAAACTAAAACTATACTGAAATATCATGAAGACGTCTGGGATATCAATGGCCAGTGGCGTAGCCAGGGAAGGGGGGTTTGGGGGTTACAACCCCCCTTTGGCACGCGTGTGACGTCACGATATTGAGAATGATGCTTTGCAGTCTCTTTATGCTTGGGAATGATGCTTTCAGTCTTAAAAAACTTGCCTAATTTTAAACAAAACTACATTAAAAGAGCGAGTTTTGCCAATACCAAACATTCAAACATCTCAGCCAGGAAATAGCAACAACAAAAAAAACATAGAGACTTAGCTTTATTTCCGAAAAATGCCGAAGAAAACATGATCTTATCCTTTTGCTATGCCACCTGACAGCACCATTCTACAGGAATATATATGCTCACATTTTTGTTGAAAATGCTCTCAGAATGCACCAAATTGAAAGTAATTTTTCAAAATTTTTTGGGGGTGGCCCCCCAGACCCCGCCGATGGGTATCGTTGAAAGCGCCGTCGGGCTTCGCCCGCCGGTTGTCAACCCCCCCCCCCTTTTCAAATTTCCTGGCTACGCTACTGTCAATGGCCCCCCTCTTGAGAAAATCCTGCGTACGCCACTGTCGGTGGCTCTCTATAGGGGTCTTGTTTTGTCTCGAGTTTTCGAACTACATGGTGAATTCGAGATTTTTCTTCGAAAACGCAAATCCCCGTTGAGTAGGGGAAGGTCGGGACCCATGATTACGGTGGGAGCCATAATCCACCCCCCATTTTATTAATATAAAGTATTCTTTTTGCATTTTTCGACGTTATTATATTTTTATGCTTGGATAACTTTCCCACAATCCTTTGGTCAAAATTGTACTAAAAATAAAGGTGCAAAGAAGATTTATAGGTTTTTAAAAAAGTAAATTTTTCTGACTGAATGTGATTTAAAATAACTCATTTGTTATGCAAGAAATGCTCATGAACTTTTTTGTAATGGTAGGTGATGTATTTATGATGAGATTAAGCTGAAAATTTTTTAGATAGCAATGTTAGTTTTTTTCAGCTGTTGTTTCATTTCTGAAAAATTAGGTAGGGAGCCTTGAGTCACCTTGTGTTGGGACCTGCAAGCCATGACAAGTGCCTGTGATAGTAGATGTTAAAGTGTCATATGGCATCATTTTTTTGCTTTTCTACGCTTTTTTTCTACGCTAAGAGTTTCCTACGCTTTTTTTGCTCCCCGCTTGTGGGGTGCGATGAGACGCTTGGCGCGTGTTTATGTTTTTGAGCGTAAATTAAACATTCGCTGAAATAATAACTTGTGCTTTTGCTGTAGAGTAGGTAGTACTACAAGGCATTGCAAAACCAATTTTTAGAGAAAAATATTGAGAAACGTAGAAGATATGCATCTAAAAGAAAAAAGTGGCTCGCAGGTCCCGACCTTCCCCTATGGTAAGCACTTTGGCGACAACAAATTTATTGGTGCATTGGCTTACTTGACAGACATTTTTTTCAAGTTTGAACCAGCTCAATACGCAAATGCAAGGAAAAGTGTGTAGATGATAAAATTCAAGGCTTTCAGACAAAATTAGATCTGTAGAGTAGAACCGTTCAAAAAGAAAATTTTTACGATACTCACATTTATAGCCTACGCAAATTTTCCAACATTTGATGACTGGAAAGTCAGTAGGTCACAACGAGGTTTCTGACCTCGAAGTCGAAATATGCCAGCACCTTGCCTCCTTAAAAAAGAACTTTGACGGTTACTTCGAAGGTGAACAGTACCAGTACTGCTTTTTGGATAACTCCTTCCTTCGAAGCTAAGTTAGAAAGTATTGTTGACGATGATCTTTGCAAAGATGAATTGATTGATCTTCAATGTTCAACAACGCTTTGTTCCAAATTCTTATCGTGCAATGGTGACTTTTCTAAGTTATGGTGTGGATTAGTCGAAGAGTTTCCTACGCTGACTAAGCGTGCATTTGAAGTTATTATACCTTTTCCAACTACTTATCTGTGTGAAGCAGGGTTCTCTTCATTGTTGACTATTAAAACAAAACATCGATCTCGCTTAGTTCCCAAAGACGACATGCGAGTAGCTCTTTCAACGACCGTTCCAAGAATCTCCAAAATTGTTCGTGGAAAGCAAGCATAAAAGTCATTTGAGTAGCCTAAACATTATTTTTCACAGGACCCCGTCAAGAACAATCGTGTCTTCGGCAAATAAACAGCTTGTTTTTGATATGTTATAGATATTGTTTGTGCTATAGACTTGCGAATCAGCTAGACTTGCGAATCAGCTGATTTCAGTCATGCAACTCAGCAGGTGATATTCTGACCACTGACCAATCTACTCGAAAGATTTTTGATAGGCCTACAAAGAAAATTAAGTGAATGTATCGCCACAAGCAGCGTGGCCTAATGGGTTAAGGTTAGGGCAAGGGAATAGTCATTTTGATTGCGTGTGTTCGATTCCCACCCTCTGCAACTGTTCTTTTTTCTTCTGCAACTGAACTGAGTGCAAGAAGGATCTTAATGACTGTAATCAATTGAGTTTATAAGGAAAATTGTCCTACCTTTCTTAACCAATGCGCCGCGGCGCAATGATGGTAGCTGGTTCGCACGGAAAACTGTCCTATGTTAAAGTGACTAGTGACTACCTTTTTGACTTCAGCAGGTCTATTCCAACGGAAAAAAATCTCTCCACTGCAGCATTGGAAGGAATGATGCATATTTAACCCAATAAAGAGACGTTATAAATCGGCACTGGAAAAGCTCAAAGACAGGCTTGGTCTGAAAAAGGCCTGTACAATTGACTTGTCTTTCCGTACCGACGTTTTATGCAAATTAGCCACCAACGCATCAAACAATTCATCCTCGGAGTCGTGACGTGTTAGTGTCCCTCTCGTCGGTATCAACATGGCTTGAGTTTTTCTGCAGCAGTCGAATTATTTTTGCCTTGATTTTCTCACACATTGTTTCCGAAAAATTCCCCAAAACGAGTTATTTTTTTTCACTTTAAATTGCAAAGTAACGACTGAAAGAGAGGGAGTGTGACTGAAAGAAATGTAGCGCTATATCATTACATTGGAAAAAGTAGCGCTGTTGCTCCAACAACTATGTAGCGCCGCTACCACCTCTGCCAACAGCTAACGAGTCGAGGAAATCTGCCTTGTTTTAAACTTAATTAAATGTCATACGGTAATTTAAACTAAACCTTACATTTTATATAGCCTAGAATTTCATAAAACGTTGTCTGGAATGTGTCATAAGGCCTATGGCCTAGCTTACAACATCGTCCATTTAAGAAACTATTGCATAGCCTACGGTAGGCTATGGCATTATGAAGGCTACTCTGAGGAAAATGATATGCTTCAAACACTAAAGAAAAGAATTGAACCAAATTTTGTTCCTCCCAAAGTGTTTTGTTTTTCTCCGTGGATGGATGTATGTTCTGAAATTTGTATCTCACTGATTGCGAAATAACATGATATAAGTTACGTTCTTCTGGTGCAAACTAAGCCGAATTATCACAAGATGTATAAATTGATTGCTATTAACCTTCTTTGTATGTTTGATGATTTCAGAAGTCGGTTGGGCCTGTCACCTATGTCAGTCCACAAAATTGTCAACACTTTTCTGAGAAACCAGCACCTCCCAACAGCCTCTAGCCTTTTCTCGGTATAGGCCTATTGCTTATATTATATCGTATCGTTTGACATTCGCATCCGTAAATTTAAATTTGATTCCACGTATTGTACCTTTACTTTCATTGTCATATTTCAATTCTTAGAAAATTAGTTTCTTTTGCTGATAAGGTTCTTGGTTATGGCGGGCTGGTAGATGAAGAATCATAGGGGCCAAGTGCATTTTATTGAAAAAATTGCCATCACATGTTTGAAACGCCCACTCATGAAACTGCACAACATAACTTGTAGGTATCTCAGTAGTTGCTTATGTCAAACAAAACTTACATTTATTCTCGTAGATGTAAGAAAAACCAGGCCAGCCTAGTCCAAGAGCAGCAGCGCATTCAGGGCCGGATTTAGCTGATGGGGGGCCCGGGGCACTTTTAGATCACGGGGCCCCGTGCAAAAAAAATTTTTGCGCTTTCGGCGCGAAAAACCATCTCTACGTCTACAGTAGCATCAGTCCAGTATTGCACAGCATTTTGCAGAAACTTTAAAGGCCAAAAGGAAAAAAATAACACAAGATCACATTTTTTTCACATAGGGGGGCCCTTCAAAAGTCGGGGGGCCCGGGGCAACTGCCCCCTCTGCCCCCCCTAAATCCGGGCCTGAGCGCATTGACATACTTTTTTTGTTATCTTCCATTTATTTGTTGCTAATGAAAAGACTGCGCAACTACAAGTCGGACGACACGGCGTGACAGTTGTCTGGTTGGAATTTTAAAATAACACGTTTCATATTCTGAAAAAATGACTGAAATATAGTCAGCTACATTTCAGTGATGTATGATACGAGTCTCCACATGAGCTTATTACATTGTGGTTGTCTGTCTTATTCCTTTGAGTTCACATGAATACAAGCCAGCTGATTCAACATATTCGCAATTGCATTCTGGTTCTCTGACGATTGTCTTATGCATCGCTTTCTTGAGTAGAGTTTCATTTATTTCTCTCAGTTCGTGCTTATTTGTATTTTCATCGTTTCGTTCCTTTGCAGAAAGTTCGGTTCCGTTACTTTTGTCATTCATGACGTCACAGGCGATTTCGCGATGACAAACAATGGTTTGACGCAAACTTTGGTCGAGGTTGATGGTGACTTGCTTGAGGAGCTTTGTCTTTCTTTTGTTCATCGCGTGAAAGCTCTCGCTGAGCACGGCAAGGAAGTCGTAGAGAAGATCAGGATGAACATCCAAAGAAAAAAGCATCGTATCTTCAAGCTTGCTTCTTATGGCGTTTAATTCTGGAAGAACAAATTGTCTGCAAATGCAAGAATATTATCATGTGAAGGGATGAAGGCGCAACTGATGCCACTACACGAGAATTACTAAACGATGTTATCGAAGGTGAAAAGTAGGCTACTAAAGAACCAACGGTAAAACAATGAAAACTTTTAATTTCGTTATACAAGAATTGAAAATAAAGGTGAAGTCAAATAGAAATGTTTAGAATAAGAGGGATAGAAAAACTAAAAGATAAAAAACGAGGTAATTGACTGGACCAGCGATGCTTTTTTTTTTGTTCTATTGTGACATGCAATCTCAACAGAAACGAGAAAACAAACTATTTGTGGCAGTCAAGCACGTTCAAACAACCAAATCAACATAAACGATTCAGCCATCATTCCATGTAAAAAACCTGAATGAAGGTACTTACTTGACTACAATCATTACGCAACAATAGAATGGTGATAAAACCTGGCAACGCAACTGGTTTCAACTGTTTAGGCTACTGCAGGCTAACTCAAAATACTGTACTCTGCTTTAAGTTAAACGTAATTCGTAATGCGTCACGCATTTGAATCATCATTAGCCTACATGTCCTCTCTACGCTACAATGTAAATTTACCATGGCGCTAATGTAGCATTAAAAATAAAGACTACAATAAAAATGCATTCCTGAAAGAGTCTAAAAGAAAATAGAAAACCTACTTATAGATATCAAACAGCGAAGTGTCTTCATGTATGCATAGATGCTCGTTTCCCGAGTTTACTATGTGGTCAGAGTCTTCTATAACTTGAAGCAAGTAGCTCATCCGATATGGCCACTGGTCGGTCAATACGACCCACAGCACCAAATCGTGAGCAAAATGTTTCGTTTTGGGAACTGTGAAGTAAACACAGATGTAGATAAACAAACGAAAAGAGCATACTGCAGATGCACAGACTATCATTGCAAGACACGAAAAACCAAACAAAATACTTATTTTCAACGTCAGATGCCACAAAAGGCAAAGTGGTCAGCGTAGTTGAACTTTTTCCAGAGCAATACAAACCAATGCAGTTTAGACACATTTTGTTGCATGTTATTTCAAAAAATATGTTCAAGACGTCATTGATTTAAAATGAAAATATTGCAAAACAAATTTTTGTTTCGAAGAACAGTTTTCTACCATGCTACGAAATAAAATCTTCACTCCTTCACACTCTATGACATTCACCAAGAAATAAAAGTTACGTTATCACTGTGGCCTTGTATTGGGAAAACTTGGAAGAGATCAAATAGTGAAGTGAAAAACAGCTTAGAAGCAAATAGGATGGAACGCTTCGTTCTAATCAGAAAATAAAGAGCCCAAAATGTTCACGCTAAACTCATGTTCAGTAAACGTTTCGAAAACTATACTGTCTTCATCTTCATTGCTATAAATGTTTAACAGCTTGTTTAGCAGCACACTTATCCTCCATAATGCTCACCGTTTGTTACTTTCAAGTTCTGTTCTTTATGAGGGGAATCCCACGTTGTGTAACGACTGCAATTCAAAAAATTTCTTTCTTTGGAATTGTCTCGAAAAAAGTTGGTCCGCCGTTGCTGCGACGATAACGAATAGACGCTAAGGTTTGAGTTCATTAATTATTAGGAGATATTATTATTTAGTTCAATAAGCCATTAGAATTCCATTTCGGAATGCAAACCGATATAGAGTTTTGGTTACCAAGCCAGAGTCATTAGAACCACCGGAAGAAGTGATGGATCTAATTACAGCTTGCTCTTGTTAAAATATAAAACCTCTTCTATGTTGCGGTGCTTGCAAGTGGAAAGACTGATCTTATGCAATAGACTACATCTCATTGATTCTGCAAATTTTTATCCTCGACTTGAAAAAGCTTCTTTAGAAGCTTTAATCATCCTTGCAACTAGATTAGGGGCTTTGAACCACTAAAAACATTTTAGCTTGTTTTATCCAATATTGGGATCTTTAGTTGGTTCTTTTTCAATAAAATCCTATTACAAGTTTATATTTCAAAGTCTTATTCAAAAGTAGTTAAAGTGATAAAGTGAATGTCTTCTGAGACACCGAGACCTAACCCTGGCACGCCGTATTGTTTAATAATAATGATATATGAATATTAGGGTGGCTCTTATTTGGCAAAAAATGAAAAAAATTTGAATTTTGTGTGGGACACCCGTTTAAAAGGTGAGGTTGTCAAAAAAAATAACTCCTGCAAAAAATTTTTGAATTTGAAATTGATTTAGAGGTGGCCCTCCCCCCCTAAAGTTTTGCGCCCTTCTCCAAAATACCAAATCTGCATATCTCAAAAACTGCTTGAGCTAGAGATACGGTTTTTGTGTCAAAAGATGCAGAAAGCATGATTTCCTATCTGCTTTCTGAACACTGATTGCATCTATCTTGAGTAGAAAAGCAGTTATTTAGAAAAAACCTGTTTTCGGTATTCTAGCACAAAACAGTGCTAAACAAGTAGTGTGGCGCAAGCTATTCAATAAGCAAAGTTCATAAGCTAACCTGTAAAACTGGTAAAGCAATAAACGAAATAAGTATTCCTAAACTTTTATGCATTCATGCATAGCTAAAATGCCCGTTTTTTGTCATCTTCCTTGGAGAAACTCCTGAGCGTGAAATCCGCTTTCAAGCTTCTGAGGTGTTATGCATCGCACTTGTTGGATGGCGAAGGCGATTTATGCAAAAAGCTTGGTCTGCATTTATGGTATCTGTCCGAAGAAATGGTTGGACAAGCCTTGTTTGACTCTCGATTGTCTGTGGAAAGTAAAAAGCTAATGGTGGCAACCATGTTAGATGAAACAGGAGAACGTCCACCAAGGAGACTAAGCATCAAAGTAGATGCGTTTCTTAGCAATAAGGGTCTAGAACAGTATTGCACCTCTAATTCAAAATGGCTTGGGGTGAAAATGAAGCAATAATTATTATACTTTCAAAGGATCCTGCTCATTG
Organism: Aplidium turbinatum; assembly: GCF_918807975.1. Classification (NCBI taxonomy): domain Eukaryota; kingdom Metazoa; phylum Chordata; class Ascidiacea; order Aplousobranchia; family Polyclinidae; genus Aplidium; species Aplidium turbinatum. Next base: position 25,195,731 of record NC_137480.1, read on the forward strand.
GACTGAAGATGGTGCATTTATTCAAGCTTTTCACATGGCGAAGGGACTTTCAGTAGTCAATGACAGAGCAGAGAGAGGAGTTGCTCTAAGTCTAATCCAGGATTTTAACAAAATCTTAACTGAAGATGAGTACCAACTTCAGTTTCTTTTGCAAGTTGTTACTGAACACAGGAAACTGTTTCCAAATTCCAACAAGAACAATATTGTCGATTCTTCTTCGTTTAAACCTTCTTTGTTACTCCAGGGGTCAAGGGGCTCTGTCTTTTACCACCCTTGGGCAGTGGCGATGCAGTTTACATGCTTGAACAGATGTTGAGCAGCAATCCTTTGATTCGTCCATTGATCCATTGATTCGTCATCCAGTTCAAGCAGACCACGCACACCATTTGGCGCAGTTACAGATGGTGTGGTCTGTGGTTTGTTCCATCCCCCATTTGTGCATGTTGGAGCGGAATAGTCTTACTCCAGTAGCCCAGTACTCAGGCGGTTGAGCCGCACCAGGCCTTCCTTGGCGAATTATGCATTCCGGTTGGATGGGGGCTGGTGTCGGAGATACAACTTTAGAGTTTTGAGGAGTTCTTCCACTCTGAGCTCCATTTGTTGTCCTCCCAGGTAGCCGCGCTGATGGATTGGTCTTCAGCGGTTTTCATCAGGAGTTGTGCATCACATACAAATGGGTGTCTCGATTTCAGTTGCCGAGGATGCTCGATTGCTCGTTCACAGACTCGTAGAGACTTGAGTGGAGCAAGTGGTTGGGGTTCGTAGTGCGGCTAGAAAGAGACAGGATGGCTTCTTCGCGACGAAACTCAGCTGGTTGGTTGCCTGCAAGGACAGGGAAATTGTCCGATGGTGTAGGTCGCAGACATCCTGCCACGATACGCAAGGCAATATATAAAATATTGTCGATAATATCGCTTCTTGCAGTACACTACATACTGACCAGAATTACATTTTGACATGAATATTGTTACCAGTGTTCTCTCTAAGGTGCAAAAATTAAGACAAAAATACGAAATTTTGTAGACGGTTTCGTGGTCACAAAAAAGGTTGTAAAAATCAAGATTTGGTCAAATGCGTTTTTTCTAAATAACTGCTTTTCTGCTTAAGATAGATGCATTCAATGTTCAGAAAGCAGATAGAAAACCATGTTTTCTGCATTATTTAATTCTCTAGCTTCAAGTGGTTTTCGAGATACGCAGATTTGGTATTTCGAGGGAGGCACAGAACTTTAGGGGGAGAGGGCCACCTCTAAATCAACTTCACATTTAAAAAAAAATTGCAAGAGTTATTTTTTCTGACAACCTCACCATTTGAAAGGGTGTCCCAAGCAAAATTCAAAAACTCAATTTTAAGAGCCACCCTAATGAATATATACAGAAAATAAAATATAAAAAATAAATATTAAAATATTGAAGATTTGTTAAAGATGAATTTAATATATTTATTCCATTAACATTCAAAATTTTAGGTTTCAGAGAGGCAGGTTTGTTGGAGTCATTCTGTATTTTAGACTGGAATAAATCAAAACTAACTGTTACGGCTTAAAGTGTTAGAACACCTTTAAATTTCTAACCTGTTCGTCGTAACAGTACAAGATCCATGACGTCAGAGATATGACGTTGAATATCCTCTTGATGTTGCGGGGATTTCCCTCTAGATGCAGCTGTACCATTTCGCTTTTGTATAAAAAGGTCCTGAAATGCAAAAATAATATTTAAAAGAGTTTATCACTATGATTCTTCAATAAACAACCCAATCACAATATGACAGTTAACCAACTTCAAAAGCATGCTTTCATTTCTTAAGGTCGATTTTCCGGTATGAGCCAGCCATGAAAGACAAGTTGAATTGAATTCAACTTTTAAAAATAGATTTGAGAAAATTAGCTAAATGACGTCACTAGTTAATAACGTCACCCACTGTTGCTATTATTTCACATGATTCCTGAAAATCTTAGCCCCCAGCATAGAGACCGTAACTATCGCCTATTATGACGAAACAGCAAAGTTATGACGACACCGTATGCTAATGAAACAAGACCACGGGTGGCAATTGTGGCTAAAATGAGCTACCATTGGCTGCATTTGTGATACTGTATAAACAAAGCAAATTATATAAACAAAAAGGGGCCAGTTTTCCGTGAGGTGTTGACCCACTTTGTCCCTCCTTTGTCAATTACAACAATCCTGATATTTGCCTACGTCACCGGTCTGCCTCGTTGATGGACGAGAGACTTGAGTTTACAACCAGATTTGTCAATTTCAAGTGTTGCGACCGTGTCACATTTTGAACTAAATATCCTGTTTTGATTTCAAGCATGCGATAACGTTTGTGTTATCTAACTTTGTCTAGAGTCTAGACCTTTTGCTATGTTTGGCATGTATTGTTTTCATTGTAATGGTCAGAGATAACAATAAACTGAACAAATCACCTGCATTTAAATAAGAAGTCCTTATTGGAGAGGATTTTATTCGGGGATTCATCAGTTCCAACGCTTTGTTTTTGAAATGTTCTTAAAATTTCTTCTACGTCATCAGTTGTTGCGGCAACTACCAAACAAAAAGTGCAAATCATAAAGGTATGATTGAAACTGGCCGTTGTTCCCATAATAACCAATATGGGAATAATAGTCGGTCTCTTTCTTGAATAAGACAAGTCCAACTTCTTTGTTAGTATTTGAGGCAACGGACTGTTAGAGTGTGGCTTCCAGACAACTCCATGTTTGTGATATTCATCTCTTTACACACATTTCTAAGCTAAATACAAATTTCAGGTTGAGGTTTGTAGGACTGACAGAAGACGTCCCCAAGAACCGATCGCACACAAAGAAACTGCAGTGGTATAATGCAGCAATAGTCAACGTCCGAAGTTACTATTTCCAACATCATTGAGATCATGTCTAAAATGACATTTTCAACTACGGACAGAGGCCAATGTTTCGATCTTAAGGATCTCCTTAACGTTGGTCTCTGTCCGTAGTTAAAAATGTCTTTTTAAACATTATCTTTTTAAAATAAAATAAAAAAGAGTCAATAAGTCATGCTATTTTCATTAAAAAAAAACCTAAAAATATCTCACATCTTAGCGTGTTTGGCACGCAATACATTTGGCACACTAGTGGCAGTATTTTGGCACATTTTGAAGAGTGACGTCAGTGACACATTTAAGTCACAGACTCACCTGGTTCGTTGCCTGGAGGAAGTTTTGGTTGCCTCTTCCTCTTCATACCCGGAGTTGGTTGATGGGCTTCCACAGGCAGCGGACGCTCTGGTTCTGATTGGATGGCAATCTTGGGACCATCCGGAACCGAACCATTCGCGGTTCTCCAGAGTGTCCCATCGATGTCGTCATCTGTAGCAACAGGTAGTGACGTACTTAGTAGTGTTCACAGGGGACATCCAGGGAGTACTCTTGGACCTGGGCCCGATATCATTTTAGGGGCCGTAACCTTTCAAAGGTGCCTGGGAACTTGAAGGTTCTATCGCGTACTCTTTAAATATTGAGCATTTTTCTTAAAAATTTCTTGAATTAGGGCCCGAGAATCTCGTTGGTGGCGGCCTAAATTATCTTCAACGGCCCTGGACGTATTAGTTTCTAAAGCAGCTGGTCACAAAGTAAAACATAAAACTTTTAACAATCATACGGTTGGCCTCAAATTTTGGTTTAACAACCAGTTGTTGATGCAAGATTTCACAATATGATTGTTCGACAACAATACCTAGAGAACGCTTGGTTTGTTTATGCAATTTTTGCAGCTCTTTCTCAGCATCTGACGGAGAAATATTATTCGATCGAGTTGAGGTCTTTGCGTATCCGCTATGTTCGGAGTCTGATGCATCTGAACTTCCAGGATTGTCTGAATTATGGAAAGCAGATCGGGTTTCTGAAAACACTGGAAAAACATCATGTACATCAGTGATGTTCAAGCATGCCACTGAGCGTTTTGCAAAAGACATAGACACTTGAACACAACTTGAGCTGAACTGCACCCAGTCCGGCCATTTTCAGGTTGTTATATTTTTATATTTTTTTCATTTCTTTTCATGATTACAAGCAAACTACGACAATACACAAATATATGCAAAAAGTGCAGCTACTTTTGTTTAACCAAGAAGCAGAACAAATCGTCTTATCAGTCTACAGCAGCAAAAAAAATGAAACACATCTAACCTGGAGTAGTTGATTGAGCTGCTTTGTTGTTTCCAGACATCTTCCTATGCGCTGTTTCATCAGACAAATCCACCAAACCTCCGATGTAATGTCTTTTCTTGGCGTCATCAATCTGGATTTGAAGTTGAGGAATTAATTTTAAATTGAGGCATCAGGCTATTTGATACAAAGTCTTGACCACTGATTCTTCTAAAGCAGAGGTGGGAAAACTACGGCCGCGGGCCGCATGCGGCCCGAGACAATTTTCTGTGCGGCGCGCGAAAGCTTGAAGCAATTATATAAAAAAAAAATGATAAAATTGCTTGAAAAGCTTAATTACTACAAGGACTTAATTTAAACTTTTTCTGCATATATTTCATCTTGATAACGATAAATTAGGCTATAGTCTTTCTATAAGTAGGTTAATGACCAACTGCACAAATCTCATTAATGCTTTTGATACAGGTGAGTTGTATTTAAATAAATAATTGAGACAAACGTTTTGTAAGTTATACCTTTTATGAAATATATAAAATCTCCATTACTTTGGTCATTTTAAAATTAACTAAAAGTTTAAATTTTAACTATTTTAGATTTTATGCTTTGGCTTACAATCTTGATTATACTGTAGTGTGGCCCTCGAACAAATTCAGACTCTTAATGCAGCCCTCGAGATAAAAAAGTTTGCCCACCCCTCTTCTAAAGAGTAAGTCAAGATTTGATTTCCAAACAATCTGTTGAAACCTTTTGGTATTTTGTCTTCAGTGACGTAGAGCTGATAAGTCGAACAAAAACTTGAGAAAGCTTCATTGTTCTGACTCAGTGATGACGTAATAAAAACAATTTTTGAAAGATTTTTTCATGCAGTTCAACAGAAAGTTCCCGTCACAACCGGCGATCAATAAAACAAAATTCGTGTACCTCCATAATTGTAAGCTGCTACGTTGATGTTTTGTTTTAAACAATGGTGAATATTACGTCTTCTGTTATGTCACAAATATGCAACGGTTCCACGCGTGACAAATAAGCGGCGTTAGACTAGTGGCTAAATTTGTGAAAACTATAACAAGTTCTCACCTCGGGAAGGCAAAATGGTAAGTTGATGATCTTCTTGAGATATTCATGGCCGTTCACTCTGCTCCTCAGTAAAGCGAGCCCCATTGTTTCTTCGATGCTCTTGACCGCGACACGCGAATCCACGGCGACCAAACAGACGAAGGGAGAGGAGTTGTCACTTAACAGAATGCTCACCGCTTCAAGTACCGATTTGATCTGTGACGCAACAGGCCATCGATTAGGTAGGACAGGTGTTAGACCATTGGCCCTTTTTATTTTTTATAATTGCTTTTTAAAATATCAATTTCAAGAAAAACATTTGGTTTTGAGCAAGCAAGTAGCTGGGTTTGTTGGCAACCTATTTGCCAATTTTTATAACTTTTGGAGTTGCTGCACGAAATTTATTCAAAATGTGAGAAGAGGATCATTGGTCACATATCTCCTTTATATGGCGACTAATGACGAGAATATTTCAGTTCATTTGTTTCTTCCGCTTATTACAACACATAGCCTACAATGAATGGACTACAACTACACAAGTCTGCAAAAAGGTAATTTGTTCATACAATAATTTCAACACAACCTTTTCTTCATAGTGGGCATCTTTGGATTCTAAGTATAAGACTTTCAAAGCTCATCCAAAACTAACAAGTATCTTCTGATCTAAAAGTAACGTTATTTTATAACTTACCTTTTCCAGCGCCACTCTATCAAGGTCATCGATGGAGATGATAATTTTATACTTTTTGTTATGAGAGAATTCAGCGCAATGTATCAGGTCTGTGATGTATTGAACCTGAAAATATTTGTTTGAAAATCAAGTCCTAATTCTAATGTGAAGTTGCTGTTAGAAAAATCTTTATTTTTATTACAAGGTTCTGAGTTTGAAACAAAACGGAAACCTTCAACTTTCAACAGAATGTCAAACCAGTAAATTGCGAGTTGTTCAGAAGACATAATTTCATCATTTCAAAATTGAAAATGCTACAAGAGCGTGGAACTAAACCCGCAGTACCCTGACAAACGACAAATGAAACAAGGCATCAACAGTATGCCGTTTTGCGTAACAAGTATCATGTCTGTCTCAAGTGTGGGAATTGAGCCTTTTTTATTATCTCTGATTGCTCTTAAGATACAAACCTCTAATTGTATCATTGGCCAAGAAATTTGCATTAAAACTTGGAAAAGCTGCTTGTGTTGTCAAAGCGTTTTTTGTTGTGGCTTCTTGTTGAATTTGTAAAAGCGTCAAGTTTATTCGTCTTTGACGTTTCCGCTGAACGATGTCGTAACAGTAGACACTTCAGGGCCCACTATTGTTGCATAGACTGTCAGACAATGGGCACCATGTGGGGAACTGCTGTGTTTCTTTCCGACCATGTTGACAAAAGATAAAAAGAGAAATGTTTTCATTTTCTACAAAACTATTCAAGCAAACACAATAGACGATGGATTAAGAATACAATCAGAAAATGAGCCTCTGGCAAGTCATGTCCAACATAAAGACCAAGTAACAACTAGCATTTTACGAAACACACATTTTAGAATTTTGGAACATTACAGCAACTAATGTATATTTTTTTCTTTTTTGTTTTGTTTGAGCAGCAATATGACAAAAAATTAAAGCTACCTATCTCTGAAACCTATAGCCTACATTTTGTAAAGTGTTTGGTGTTGTTTTCACTAGAGTCTTATACGAAGATACTGCATCCATTCAAAGATATTTAGAAATGAAATGGTAGGTTGCGGCATCGTTCAGTGTTTCCTGTGGCATTGCATGCAATCCTTGTTACTTTCACGGTTTTCACGGTAAAAATGATTGATTTTACTGTCTGGGTACAAACCCATTAGGCCTATTATGTTAGTTGAAGAATTTCTATAGTAAAATCGTCTCCTACTTGCGCAGAACGCAGAGAAAACACTAAAAACCTAACATTGTTCAAAGCGCTCTTGCATTATTTATATGGAGTAAGCAAACGTTAAGCGGGTTCCAGACTTTACACGATCCACAGATATCGATTGCAATAAATAATTCACAAACTAGCAGGTGGTATAAACTTGTGTTTGAATCCTCTGCATTGGTAAATGAGAATAGAAAGTATGAGATATTTTTACCGAGATAGTTGATTCAACAGAACATGGAATAGAAGCCGGTTTGGGAGTTTTAGTAAATCTTTTTTACTGAGGAGTTGCCTTCCTCAAAAATATTCAAGGTCAAAGTAATATTACACAGTTTCATGTTGTTGGCTGCAGGGTCGAGTGGTGAGAGCCTTGGTACGGTACTCGAAACGGTACGGGTCGACAGTCGACACCGCTCAAGAGCATGCCGCTGTGTTTTTGGCAAGTCACTTTAAGGCATGCCTGAAGGTGGACACGTGGATTGGCTTCCTTGCCTTCCCGTCCACTTAATCTAAATCTTTAACCACAGGGCTTAAACCTACAGTAGAAGCGACAAACAAAGCAAACATTGCTTCACTTAACAATACCGGTAACAAAACATGAAAATTATTGTTTCCATTTGGAGCGTTTTTGAACCTTTACCAACAAATCTAAATTCACGAAGTGGCAATTGAAAACTTCAGCTAAAGAACTACAGTACTACGTTACAAAATACAATGTTGACATAAAGCAGGTTAGAGTTTTTCAAAGTTACTAAATTTTTCATTTCTATGCAAACACCAGCGTGTGTTATAGCAAAATTAAGTCGGTTGGGTGGAGACTTGCATTGACCATCATACAGCATATTTTTGGTGATAACTCAATTTTTCACAAAATGTAACTTAAAGGCATACTAAATGAAATTTTCAAACGGGAATTAAGCATTAAAATGCGTAAACTGAACATTCAAGAATACATTTCAAAAAAATTATCGAAAAAAATTTGTTTTCAATGGCGCTGGCAAGGCCCAAAGTCCAATGTTTCATTTATTTTTATTTTTTTCAAAATAACCAAAAAGAGCAAACACTGCTCGAAAATACGTCACAAAAGACAGCAATACCAAAAGCCACGTTACCACATCTGATGTTTTAACATCAGATCTGAGGTTTTGAGCAAACTTTCTGATGTTTTGATGTTGAAATCTGATGTTTTGATGTACATACATACATAGCCTACAGTTAAGTCGCCGGCAGTAACAACTGTTGCGTGATCAGCTGATTGCTCGTCTTTTGTGACGTAGACTGTACAGTCGCACGCTTCGCTGCTCAGGCCCATTCTGGTTTTGAAACCGCAATGGGGCAAAATTTTATGGAAAATCGTTTTATGGTAGCAAGAACAGAAAGAACGTGGAAAATCGCCGAGTCAGGTTTCTCCTTTAGTATCCCTTTAATAGTTTTTAACTCAAGTCGAAAACCTTTTCCATGCAAACAAAGTAAAAGGTTAGCTATTTTGTAACAAATTACTCACTTCTGTTTTCACTTTATTCATAAATCCAAGTTGAGCTGTCATGTTGCCTTTAGTGCCTTCAAGTGCCGAGTAAATCCGGCTTCTTTGGGAGTGGAACATGGCCCAAACGAACTTGATCAGCACAAATGATGCGGCACCAGTGGCCGGCAACCAAGAGACTATCTGCACAGCCACAGGCACCGTCCGTCCAACCTGTGACGTCACAAATAGCTTCTGATGAGATTCTTGTATTTTTGGTCATCAACCAGTTCGCAACCCCAAACTCAAACTCAACTCCTAGCCCCTCAGCACATCTTTTCAGTTCATAACCTTAAATCAATAGTGCAGGTATGTTTAGCTTTTTTAAGCAAAAAATGTTGAAAAATATACATTTTAATTTACATCAAAATTAGTTACTAGTTCACTAAAAACTTATTGGCCTGTTTCACCTCAATAAGATCATTAGAAAGAACTTATTCAAATAGAATATATCTACAGTATAAATAAGTTCCTTCTGGTGATTCTATTAAGGTGAAACAGGCTGTTAAGGTTTTCAGTAAACTGGTAACTAATTTTGATGTAATTCGCTCTGCTTGGCTTTTCGCTTGGCATTGAGCACTTTTGTAGTATTAATAGCATTTATTGTTTTACATTTTAACTTAAAAATTTTAAGTATTGCATGCGCTTAGATCTTCAAGTTGTTTTCATCAATTATTGTTGTTGCTTTCGTTCAATATAAAAGTAACTCACCCTGAAGACATCAAGTTTAAAGCTCTCTGCGATGACGTACGTGATTACTGGCAGCGAGATCACGACTAAAACCAGGAGAATGCACCAGTACAGATTCGGGAAGTTACATGTTGTTTTCGGATGCTTCATAAAGTGCTGGGTGAAAGTGTGTGGGGGATAAGTGAGGTGTGGGGGATAAGTGAGGTGTGTGTGGGGGGATTCGCGGCTAGACCGATCATTGTTGTTGTCATTGTGGCCATTGCCTTCCAATGACTGTTCTTTATGTTTCGGAGTTAAATGTTCTAGCTCAATGTCTTTACATTTTTGTTCACAATTTCTTTTTGCTCTTTTGTTGACGCTTTTATTTGGAGAATTATGTTGATGTTCAACTTTAGAAAGTCGAGGGTCGTCAAAAGAAACTTCTAATCCCTTCAAATCAAGAGTCTGATACGAGTTGTGAGCTTCATTGGAGTTTGTATAGTCGATCACCCACCAGCTCTTGTAACCACTAGTTTCATTTTTTTTCTGTAACTTTGGATTTTTCCAGTCCTCGAGTCTTTTACAATTCCTGACGACGCCAAATTCCATCATGGAATCTTTAACGTTAGAAATATCATTTGAACAATTTGGAAACTTCACAAACACTGTTGTTTTTATAGAATTGACGTCATCACTAGTGACATCACGGGAAATTGGATCGATTTCTAGCATACGAAAGATGCGTGACGCAACACTTCCAAATTCTTGTTCAATCGCGTTCGACAAGTTGGTAACGATTCCAGCCCACAAGGTGTCGCTGCCAGCGTATTCCCAAGCGTTGAAATTGACAAAGATGTATCTGAAATAAAATCGCAGACTATTAACAACAAACAAGTAAAAGTTGGTTGTGATATTTATATTGGAGGGAAATCAGCTTATTATAATGTTTATGAGCTGCACTGAATCTTTTGAGATACTTTGTAAACGTAAAAAAGTTGAAATAAAATAATCTTGAACAAGTGATGGGCATAGTTGAAGATATTGGCTTTAGTACATCGAATTAACGTAATTCACGTGAGAATTTTATCTGTAACAGTTGTTCTTCGTTTGAGACACCAGGACAGAGTGGTTATTTTTTCACCAACCAAAATTTGTCAATGTCATCCATCTACAGGAAACTACACTTGACTGCATTAAGATCTTAGCCCACTGGAGAGCAGGTCTTGACATCATCCAAGGTATGTGGATCTTCTCCTTGATCTGATGAACGAAGAATGAGGCATTCGGTGGTGTGGGCAAGATACATATAATATTGTTCATTTCTTGTTCATTTCTCATGAACATATTCCTACCTTCTGTTAGATTCAACAATTTCCTCTTCATTCTTTTCAATGTCACGCGTCCATTTGTGGTCTCCATCGCTGGTGTCCTTCACAATTGAACTTTCCGGGATGTTGATTGGTAGTTTGGTGAATGCCACGTACGAAATCAGGCGAAAGTTTGCGAAGAATTGCGAAGACCACCAGTCATTGTTGCCGCATACAACGATGCAAACGAACACAAGACAAAAGAGTAAAACAGAGAGAGCAAAATATCTAGAAAAGTCCACCCATTTAAACGGTTCCACAGTGATAGGTGATATTGAGGTGGTGGCATTTTGAGGATTACTTGTAGCATTTGGTAGTAAACCTTGAAACGTGTCGTCATTTCCGTTTAAACCTGCAACGTCATTACCGCTACTTATCGGCGGCAAGAACATGGTCGGGTAAGCGGCCCACAGTGACGCAATAATTATCACAGTGACAAAAATAAATAAAAGAAAAGTTCTGACGTAACAGTTAAAGTTTGTTTGCTTCGCTTTCTCAGCCAAAACTTCTGTTGTGAGTTCATCTTGTTTCTGCCTTCGTTCAAGGAGATCTGTCAATGAATAACAAGAACCATTAAGAGAAGTATCTGCAGATGTGTAAGCCGCCCAGTTTCGCTAATATCCGTTTATCTGACTGATCAAAGGGACAACTTTCTAGCAAGAGGTAGCATTGTGTCCCTACATCATCATTATCACAATATGGCGGGCCCGTACGGCACCCTTAGCATATTCGTGCCAAACCTCCTTGCCCCAGATTAACGCAAGCTACAACTCCTCTCCCCACATCATAGCGTGACTCTTCATTGGAACAAGGCTGTTGTTTTTTACAACAACTTCAAGCATTTGATCACTCTTGCAAAAGAGACTCTTATAAGTTAGCAGTTGTGCACTGATCTAGCAACACTTCAACAAGTAGCTGAAGTTAGTAAATGATAAAACTGGGCAAACAATTGAGCAAGTGGAAACTTGGAACGTGAGAAGTCAGCAAAATGAGTTTGACAAGCGATGACCAAGCACGTCGGACTTGAGTACGTAAATCTCATTTGCTGACTTAACAGTAGCTGAAATGTACTTGCTGAGTTGAAGCACTTGCTGAGTTGCCGCATGCCGAGTGGTCCAACGACCTTGCAAAAGATGTCCAGGCCAGAATTGCCAAATTTAACAAAAAAATGACAAACATCTTAACCACCTAAACTGCTTATTTCAGCAAGGTTTGTTATCATAATGTAACCTATGATATTTTCAGAAACAAATCAAAACCACAATATATTATGTTCCTAATTCCTATATCGGTAAGTCTTTGCATTGTTGATGTATCCCTAATTGTTGAGTGCACAGGAATTGTTTATGACGACATATTAAATTATGACGCTTCACTTACTTCTGACGTGTTTAAGCAGGAAGGACTTCCCACTTCCCCACCTCGCGAACACCCCGATAGTGATGGGAGTGCTCACGTGATCGATCTTCTCAGACAAGGCTTCTGCGTAAACTGAGTATCCAAGATGGTCGACTCCGTTGTCATTGTCGTTTAAAATGTCACCTAAAAAGAACAATGGAGAATTTATGATCATATGCACTGTATTTAGAAATTGATAAAATTACTGTAACTTTTGTGAATTTTTGTGACATAACAAAGCAGCAGACCCTCATTGCAATCAGGGCACAGTTTTTTGTCATTGGAAATAATACAAAACAAAGTCCATAGACAGGGGGTATAAACAAAAAATAACGCGAAAATTATATATAAACAGCTCATAACCAGCGCTGGTATGAATCTCTCCGGAAAGAAACTTTTCAAACGCATAAAAGCCTGTTTACAGACGGCATAAAAACACTGTTTGACTGTTTTTGCAACAATTGGTTCCCAGTGGGCGGATGTTTTTGAGGCTAGAGACAAAACTAAGCAATTCACGGAAACTATGTTGATAAAATTTAGCCTGGAAAAATAAATATTTATACGAGCTATTTCAGGTTAAACTTTGTTTTGCATGAAAGCACGACACCTGCATCATCCAAACGCACTAAGGTTTTTACAATTGCGTTTTGTGAGCTCATAAAGCTCAGCTAGCTATATGCCCAATTTCGTGCACGAAAAAAACTCAATATCAAGCATAAACGTAAGAGCCAGAGGGGCAGGGGCAGGCCTGGATTAACCATTGTGCTAGGGTGTGCTAAAGCACAGGGGCCCCGCAGACAGAGGGCCCCACTTTTCCTAAAAATGAAATAAATAGAACATTAATCTAAAAATATTATACTTTTAAATTATTATCTTAAAAAGGCTTATGGAAATAAAGCAAGTTTTAGTCATGAAAACATGTACCAGATAATAAAGAATGACAAAGTTGAAGCTGCTTTCCCTAATGTAGAAACAATTCTTAGATTGTTTCTTTGTATGATGGTCACTAACTGTTCTGGAGAAAAATCATTCTCTAAGCTGAAAAGAATCAAAAACGTATTTCGGTCTACAATGACACAAGAGCGGTTGGCTAATCTGAGCCTTCTCAGCATAGAGTGTGATAAACTGCGACTTCTCAATTTGGATGCCATCCTTACAGACTTTGCAGCAAAGAAAGACAGAAAAAAGTCGTTCGGCTGAATTTCATGTTAGTTTTCTAAATCCTATTGGTAGTTAGTAGTGACCGAAAGAGCAGTTTAGAATAGAAATTCAGAATAACCTTTCATTGCAATTTGCAGTGTAGTGTGCAGTACCGTCCTAACAGTGGTCCCTTGCTACAATGTTTTCCCTTGCACGGTTTCGTTGATTTAATGTGTGTGATTTTGCATCCATTATAACGTAAACATTGTTGACTTAATTTGCACATGCTTATTTAATCATCGATCACAAGCTATTTCAAAGTTATCTAACTTACCCAAGCAAGGCTCGGTTTCCTCTGCTAGCGAAACCAGCTTACTTCCATTACGCTCCACGTAAGCTGATAAGGGCCCCATAAAATTCATTCGCACAGGGGCCCCATTTGACCTTAATCCGGGCCTGGGCAGGGGGTGCAACCGCAACTTTTCAATTAGTCGAAAGTTTGTACAAATTTGATAAAAAAAAAAATGGACAAGAACATTCAGCGTGTTTCAAAAATTTTATTAAGATTAAACATATTTTTGATTTTTTGCTCAAATAATTAAAATGATACTAGTAGACCACTGGGAGCAATCTAGTCTTTTTAATCAGGTGGTCTATGTTCTGTCGTAAAAAATATTTGGGTGCATTCGTTAATGTTTGGACAAGATTTTTTCGCACCCCCAAAAACTTACTTTACCCTACTCCTATGATATCAAGTAACGTAGGCTGAGCTGAAGATGTGTGTATGAGGGTATATGTGGCAGCACCTAGTAGATGAGAGTATTTGGGGCAGCACCTAGTGGATGAGTATATGGGGCAGCACCTAGTGGATGAGGGTATGTGGGGCAGCATCTAGTGAGAGAGAGAAGTTCTTTTATTTGCATCAACAGCACATGTGGAAAAAACAATACAAGATTACAATGTGAACTAGGTTGTTTTAATGTTTGCTGACGATGATGGGAGTGGCAGAAGGACCGAACTGGTCATCAAGTCTACCACACTCGTGTGGTGTCATAGCTTATTTGACATGGAACGGTGTCGGAGTTGAACGCAAATATATATTGTATACATTACAAAATAAAAAACAATACACACACGAAATTTAACAGTACAATATAAAACAGGAATACAAGAAGCGATGCAGAAATACAAATTGGCATAGGCTACACATACAACACAGCATAGGCTACTGGTAAGGAAAAAGCGAATATACAGTAATTAGCGAGATACGGTGAGAATAAGTAAAAACAGTTTGATGGCACTATATCAGTTACTTAATTTATACCCAGACATTAAGTGCAGTTTTAATTTTTTAGAAAACATACTAATTGTTTGAATTTTTCTTAGCTGTTCCGGTAATTTGTTCCAAGTGTTTGTTCCAAGAAATTTAATTGAGCGTTGACCAAGCTTTGTATGCATTCTTGGTTTAAAAAGTATATCTTTCTTAGCACCTCTGGTATTATAGTTATGAGTTTCATTACAAGGACTAGTGGATGAGGGTATATGGGGCAGCACCTAGTGGATGAGGGTATATGGGGCAGCACCTAGTGGATGAGAGTATATGGGGCAGCACCTAGTGGATGAGAGTATATGGAGCAGCACCTAGTGGATGAGGGTATATGGGGCAGCACCTAGTGTATGAGGGTATATGTGGCAGCACCTAGTGGATGAGGGTATATGGGGCAGAACCTAGTTAATGAGGGTATATGTGGCAGCACCTAGTGGATGAGGGTATATGGGGCAGAACCTAGTTAATGAGGGTATATGGGGCAGAACCTAGTGGATGAGGGTATATGGGGCAGAATCTAGTTAATGAGGGTATATGGGGCAGCACCTAGTGTATGAGGGTATATGTGGCAGCACCTAGTGGATGAGGGTATATGGGGCAGCACCTAGTAAATGAGGGTATATGGGGCAGAACCTAGTGGATGAGGGTATATGGGGCAGAACCTAGTGGATGATATCATTCACAAACAACTTTGACACATCAACAAGAGGAAACTTCAATCTGACAATTTTGATAACCGAGCCTGCGTCAGTGGTCCAAAGCCTCTATAAGTAGGCTATGAGAAACTGCCAGGATTTAACTGTCAAAAAGCTTTCTCAGTCTGAGGTTAAAGATTCACACAAACCACATAAGAAAACGCGTTAGGCGTAAAGTAAAACTGCGTTTGGCGTAGAGAAACTGTTTGAAATTGACGTAATAGTAAGTAGTCCAAAACCATATACGGTACCGGTACTTGAAATTCACCCAATAACTGTCTGTCTGCTGTGGAATCTAGATTGTTATGGTGCCTTTTTATTCGCATTGTTTATATTTGTACCGTAGGTAGGCTACACTATTCTCACAACAGACGAAATAAAAGGTCTCTCTCTCAATAAAGCTGTATTCCTGCTGTTCGATCGAAGCATTTCTTGTTTGAATTTTTAAGCCAGTTGTATCAAAAACTTGATCAATCATCTTTCTAACAACCTTTCTCACCATTAGAAGCACTTTCACGTGTGTACAAATAAATAGTTCGAAATTGATTTGCATGACGTTGCATCTTGGTCTTTCGCTGCTATCCTTGTTGTGCGAATTAGGCTATTTGTTTTTTGCATAGGCTACTTGTGTTCTCGCCAACAAAACAGACTGAACTGAACTTACAAAGCACGACCTCGGACACTGAGGTAAATCGTGTTAATATTGGAAGCTATTTGTTTGGCAACAGAAACTACTTGAAATGAGGCAAAGTTTTACCTTTGGGCATGACCAGCTTCTCGATGTTGATTTCTTTTGCTGCTTCTATATTGTTGCTTTGAGACATGTTTGGACATTATTAGCCAGAGTATAGCCTACAACAAACTACAAATAAGCTGTTAAAAAATAACCTGTAATGGAGTGTTTGCAATTTAGAATATAATTCTAAAATTATTGATTACTATGACAGACTGAAACTTCCAGTGATAGAAATGCAAAGCTTTTCTGTAGCGGTTAACCGTTCGAGAATAATTGTGGCACAGTAGCCATCTTTTCTTATAAGAAAACTTCTTTTGAAGTCATTGCTGTTTGCATGTTACAAGTGACACAGAGCAGGCACAAGCGTTAGGCAGGCTGCTCGCTTTTGCTGATTTTTCTTACCAAACCAGCAAAGTTGGCTTTGTTGACGTTTATTTAACTGCTGCAAACGTTGAATCAATGTAAAAAGAACCAATGTTGTGAGCTTGACAAGCAAGCAGGGGCGCGGCTGACAACTTGCAAGGGCTAAACTTTCATTTTTGACCAAATGAAAACTTCCGAAACATACTACAGTATCAAATACTTACTACCTACGAAACACCGACAGCAGCTATATAACCAGCTTTTAAAAATAAACCATTTTGAATTTTCAGCAAACGTTGGTGTTGTCATGTTCATAAAGCATTCTTTTGTCTCTTTACTTAGTCACTAAAGGTAGCTTTTTAACTTAGCCTGCTGTGGGTTCTGTGCTAGCCTAAAACCACTGTGCTTCCTCGCATTCAACCCTTGATCAACGAATGCAAACAGGCATTGAAAACAATACAAACCTGAAAGGATTGTGCAGTAACAAGTCCTTCAAGCATTGTCGACTGTTGATTCTGACAAGTTGGTGTACAGATTCTCGATAACGTCATAATTACTTCAATAGCAACAATTGAGAATACTCTTTTTTTTATCAAGAAAATGAAATACTGTATCTTCTTCTTGAATTAGCTTAACTGAAGATGATCCAGCTACCAGCTGATCGCAATCGATTTTTAGTTGTTCATGATTGAACTGACTCGTGTGGAAATAAATTCGTTTGTATAACTCTTTTCCAACAATACCTGCCTCAAGTTCTGTCAGTTGGTTCCTCAAGACGTTGATTGTTTGGGTGAGAAATCTTCTCAAACTAAAAGTGAGTTCGCGTTTTCGAAGCGGCACAAGCTCATTGCTGTTGTAACACAATGCCTTTAGAAATGAAATGTAAGAATCAGAGATCTGGTGTGGACTACCACAACGTTAAATATGCTGCGACAATGAAGGGAATTTGATACCACAGTGTATTGTCAGCATCACGTGGCTTACAATTGCCTCTACCACACTTCCACACCAACAAATTAAAGCAACACATATTAATTGATATAAAAATATCAGTAGGTGAGGGTGGCTGCTTGACAAGAAGACCTTCCAGGTCACTTCGCAGCCACCGTTGCAGTATCCACACATGTGATCGTTTGTATTATTTAACTTTGCTTAATGAATATGTGTATTTAAAATTGCAACAAAATACTGTAAATGCCAATCAAATCAGTAACTACCGGATATGTCACAGGAAAGACAATAAATTCCAAAACTCTTTAGCACTTTACTGCGTCATTGAATGTATAGATTGTATACTTCACTTAGTTTTGGTTTGCTCAAAAATTTTTCTAACCAGGTTTGTCGGCTGGAACAAAATAAACTGTTTTATTCTGAGCGTTTGCTTCCGAACAAGTTAACTCCTTATCTATTTAACGGATTTTTTCCATTTTTTTTTACGCTATATTTTTCTGTTACATTTTTTTTTGTATTTAAATGATAAAATCCCCATTTCTGTAGCGTGGCAATTGACTAGTAAGCCGTGTGATTATCTGGTCTCCCTATCAGTAGACTACGGGCACTTGTACAACTTTTGCGGTGTATATATTTTACTTGCATATTTCAAACATATGGCGTTCCTGCTTGTGACAAGTGAACCATTGATTGATTCCATTTGCTGCTAGGACACTTCCTATAATACCTTAGTGAGGCTGCACTGTCGACATTCCAATCACAAAAAGGAAATACTGATATAGCGTTGATATTTCCCGTGACATGAGGATAGCTTTATTAAAACGCAAATCGCGATTTATATATTTATTACATGTAGGCAACAACATTCTTTTTATTGAATTTGGCTTGCGTTTGTGCACCGGTAGTTGTTATTTTATTATATTGTGCCAGTACAATCGGTAGGCTACAGTGGGCTTAGGCTACTCAATGCTATATATATATACAATATATAAAGATTTGCATTTCTGATATTTTCTTGCATGTACGCTTTTATGTTTGAGTATTTTTTAACTAAATTTAATCACAACTTTGTACTTAACTGCTATCATTTACTGTACAGTATAAATTTAAATGTAATCTCACCAAATCATTGATCAGAAAACCCTTAAAAAGTTAGGGGTCGTCGGGTTTCATCATTGTTTCAAACTTGCCCGTGAAGTAACAACTTATTTATTCAGCTAAAACAGCAAAGAATTCCTGCCATTTCCGAATGTTACCAGTGGCAATAGAAAGTGTCATTTTTACATCGTTTCAACATATCCAAACATAGAAAGGATGAAGTTTGCTAGCTGTGATAGCCTCACAAAATGATAAGTAATAATAATAACTAATCGATGCTCGAAAGCTTCTACATTCTTATCTGCTAGAGTGCACTATGTTTCAATGCCATTTAATGTTAAAACAACGTCAGATTTATTTCTATTCTTTGGCTTAGAAACTACAACCATAAGGGCTCTTCTCCAGATTCTGGGAATTCTCAGGTGGCGCACGCAGCAGGAAAGGAAGTCTTTTAACCAGGACTTTAAGGAAGCAGCAGCATGGGGTATCAACTCCGGGAATTGGTGGTCAGGGCCTGGAGCTTTACCCTAACAGCCAGGAATTTGTTTTCTGGGACACTTGGATGAAATCAACAAGAAAGCAATGAAGCCAACCCTGGTGTCGTGTCCACTATCAAGCCATTCAGTGCCACAGGCCCACAGCCAGTGGCAAACACAGAGAGAGGGCAATTAGGCCATGACCCTCCTCTTCAAAATATTTCATACACGACTAACTTCAAACAAATTATTTGGCTGGTTTTTAAATAGAAGCAGTGGAAAAAACTCCAAAATCCCACCAAAATCATATCAAAAGCTCAAATTGTAGCCAGACACCCATTCTATCCCAGTTGGCATAGACCATTTTTTTACATTGATTCAACGTCTAGAGACGTTTTCTATGTGTAATCTCATCCATGCTAAGCTTGCAGCACTTCATCAAAAGAAAAAAAATGAAATGCGCTCCTTACGAAAACTCTGCATGGGCCACTGCTTACAGCCTCATGCTCTTGGCAAGCGTCGAACCGATGTCACTCGTTCATAACGTGTACTGTATTGTAAAACTACTGGCTAGTTACTGACGCTACACTTGACAATAATATACCTCTGATGTCCTCTGTATATGCTGGTTTTGGCTACAACTGCAAGATGGATTCACTTGTATCTCAACTTATCTTTGAGGCCATTAAAAAAAAATTTGAAGAGTTGTTTCAGTGAAACAAAATTTATACTTGGTTTTGAAAATCGTAACCAATAAGTTAAATTTCACCTTCAGCAAAGTTTGAGCGTTTTGCATCGATTTAAAGTCAATAAACGTTGTATCCATGTGAAAAAAGACGAATTTTGCTGATTGACTAACCACTTATAAAGCATGACAATTGATCATTATGCTGAATTTCAAAAAGATTAAATTCTTTAAAAACCAATTTCTGTGTTGAGTTTATTTTAGCCTCTTCAATGTCTCAGTCTTGATATAACTCAGAGGATGTCAATTGTTTAGTGCAGTATTTATTTTCTTTACTTCATCTGCCTGAACCATTGTTGTTTATAGTCTGATTTATTCTTGTGCGCCTTTCAAAAGCGTTATGGACAATGAAATGTTTCTTGACTCAAAAACTCTCAACCCAAACAAAAGCAATGCTACCTGCCCAGCAGAAACACTGATCGATTGTGCGCCTTCCAATACACCTGCGTGATAATCCAACAGCGTCGCAATGATCGATACCTGAATGGAACGCGCTTGGATATGCGATGCCTGACGCGTGTAGGCCTCGCGCACTGAGAGTGGTTGAACGTTTTTTTTTTCACAAAATAAACAATTTGTGCAACAAAAAGTATTCGATTTTACGAAAGAAGTGCAGTTTCATAAAAGCTAAAGGAAGGGCAGACATTTTGCATTTCAACGCGTTTTATGCGTTTTGAGATTCAAGTAGGCTACGATTTTAATTTATTTATAAATGTTTAATTATTCATAAGTAGAATTTGAATAAGTGCAATTCGTTGAAAGGTGCGGAAGAATGAGCAATTGAAAGGAAAATAGTGATCAAGTGGCATAACGAATGGGGCAAGCATATTGTCCTTCTGTGGCATAACCACTCAAGCTTGATTCAAGTCCACGCCATGGTCCACGTCAAGTCTTTTCTATCATCTCTGATTAAAAGTCAGTGTCTTTCCAAGATCATGTTGTTATCACGTATTATTATGCACGTTTTCATATTTACAATGTTAAAACAGCTGAATATTTTCTACAAACAAAACAACGGTCTTGGTTTCAAGCAGCACAATTTACTGCCTGAAGTATTTTTGGTCGGAGGGCAACGATTGATATGATCAATCAAATAACTTCGGTTGGAGTTACTGTCAGCACTTGGGTTCGGTTCTGCATTAAATCATGCCAAACATTTTGAAATCTGTTACAGCTTCGCTATTTCTAGCGTAGATACAGCCGTAAAACTCTACCTGGTCCATAATCTAGCATGGCCACCTGGAGATCTTTAGGTAGCCATGAATCTAGTAATAAATTTATTGCAATTTTTTGCAGTGTAAAGGGACAACAAATCAACCACACCATGGTTATTATTGGTTCTGGCAAGTTAGGGTTAAATTCCACTCTTGTCCAAATCTAACACCCTTAAGATGGTGCCTGTTCTTCTGTATTCGTGTGAATAACTTTCCAGAACAAACCAAACCTTGGCAGCCTACCAAGAAGAACCGGACGCCACGCCGGTGTAACGGTCCAGGAGTTACTGCGGTCCAAAAGTTACCGTGCTGCTGCAGCGTGGCAGTTTAGAAATGACGTCACACCACAAATGAACAGAGCTGCCCGGTCGTTTCTAAAAGCAATACAAAAACAAAAATTTTACAACTAAGGTTAATTGAGAAGTTACTCTCAAACTAATGCATACCTTTTAATTTAAGATTAATTAATGCCTAAAATAGTCAATGTAACTTTTTGAGCAGTTGAAATTTCAATTATTTTCATAAAAAAAATTAATTATATTTGGCAACCCTGGTAACTCTTGGACTACGGTCACTCCTGGACAGTTACACCGGCACGCGTAGAGCGGAGACTGGTCTCGATGACGTCATTTGTCTTTCTTTCTGTTCGTTGCATCAAAGTTAACTTGGCTGGGTAATGTGGTGGGTGTAGGCCTACCATATTTTCATCATCCAAAAAGAGGACATGTTTAGTAAGCAGTAAAATGCCTGTGGATTTTTACGTTTAAACAACTTTTACATCTTCTTAGATGATTATAGGCCTATGCAGCAAAAGTGACAAATAAAAAACTAACATATTTATTTGTCAGATTCAGTCAATGAACATTTTGCTGTTCATTTGATTTTCTCCACAGAAAACACGCGTTTGAAATTTGCATTTTGTGCCATAGCTTATTGTAGATGAAGAATTGCTCGGCTTTTAACAATTGATTAAAAAAAATCTATAGTTCTGCAATATTTGAACTATTCTGTCCATTTTCTAATGTGCCATCATTTAAACAAAGCTAATGCAAGCTAGCTATCAGGTTTAAGACGCCTTTGCACTAGCTTTGGCATAGATCGAACAGTTTAACATCATCAATGCCAACATTTTTCTCTGACAGATACTTCACACACCACTGAAAAGCGTTATCCTATTCTTTGGTGTAAGACACCATAAGCAATAAGCATCCAATCAAAGTATGTGACCTCGGAAAATGAAATTAGTAGTCTATTTATCCAAATAGGCAACACAAGAGTCGAACAATGGAAATACACCTGACATGGTCATCGAGTAGGCCTAACATTGACTTCGTTTGCCACAGAAATAAATGTATCCACCATATCCACAGCAAGCAATGTATTGTCAACCTCTACAGTCTAAGTCAATAAAAACTTTTCTTAAACAAGGATAGCCTACTTCTGCCACAGCTCACAGAAAACACACTTTTCCTTTTTGGTATCGTTGCTTGGCCTTATTTAGCTTTCGCCAAGGTCACATAAAAATAAAACCTTGTTGAAAATGATAGCAATGCAAAAAAGAGGACATTTAAGCATTTTCAAGTGTCCTCGGAGGAGAATTGATTTTTTATGAAAAAAGAGGATAGATCCTCCTAAAAGAGGACATATGGTAGCCCTGGGTGGGTGGCTCATGTATCCCTCCCCCGGAAATAGTGGGACACTGCACGACAACTGAAATGTTGGCAAAATGTACAAGCTCAGCATTTAGTTTATCAAAGACCGCATCGGCTGTAATAGGCTACAGTAGCCTACATATGTCGGCTAAAACAAACAATCTTACTAATGGAACGACAATCGGTAACTGAAGATAATAATAATAACAGCATTTAAGTGACGTCACACATGTAAGATGATGTGCTTTGCTGGTTGAACGTAACAGATTCTAGCGCATCATTCTGTTGAAGCCACCGACTTCAGTGCCGATACGATTTAGAATTACCATTCTTTTCATAGCATGAGTGAGCCAGTTGGTATTTTATTACCCGGTGTGACTTACGATTTGTCAAGTCGTTGGGATTTTTTCCAACAACTTATTTATGATGAAGTCAAAACTATCATTACGATCGCAACCGCTAGGTGGGAGAAAAAGCGTCTGGAATACATGCGTTGAGGCATTAGAATAAAAAGACAATTCCTCTCAACAGTGTTAGGTATAAATAACCCGGTGACGTTTTTGTGAAACATGATAAAGTTTAAATTAATTTGAAAGAAAATGATCTATTTGATTGGCATGATTGATGAAGACCTTGCTTTATGTCGATGTTTCATAGTTTATGTTTATATTTGAATAAGCTTAACTGAAGATGATCTAGCTTCTAGCTGATCGAAACCAATTTTTAGCTATATATGATTGAACTGACTCGTGTGAAAATAATTTCCTTTGCATTAGTTTTATGTTGTTGGCCTATCCGTGTCTTTGCCAAAAAGTTAGAAAAGTTGCAAAAAGTCCAAAGCACCAAATCACAGCTGAAAATGATTATCTAGATTCTAGAAAAAGGTTGAAGAAGTCAAAAAAATAATACTCACCAATAACAACATAATCTACAATAATCTTTACTATTTGACCATTTATCAAACACAAGCAGGTTTACTTTCAGGAGCAGACCAATGTAATGCAAATCTTTTGAACATTTATCATTCCCTCTTAGTGGGGTTCGATTCTCCAAGGTATTACGTCATAATTACAATTAAATTAACGATACGCTTGCAACATGTTTACAGTATCTCCTCTTGCAATATTTTTCACTACATGTTGTAACATCATATTTTTATATTAATTTACCGTATTTCTAACATAAAAAAATCTCCATCTGCTTGCAAAGGGAACTCCAATACACTTGGGAATTCAGGCTGCTATTTTGTTTTAAAGACTTTGCAGTTAATGGGAAAGCCAAGTCCAGTTGCATTAATTCTTGCAACACTGTATCGCAATGCATCCAGTCAACTTTGCCATTGGTGCTTTAAAATATGGACTTACACTGATAGTAAACAAATTGAAATAACATACTTTATTTCAAACAACGATTTGTTAGGCCTCAGTCGCTAGGCTATTGCTCGCCGTCGCTGCGTGACTGCGACGCTGCTGTTGAAAGTCTCTGATTTGTTTGTAAAATGTAATCTTCATGTTGAAAAAAATTGTAAGAACAGATCAAAACGTGATTTAGTTGGCTATTCGAAGTTGAAAGGTCAAAGCTTTCAGTCTAGACAGGGATTTGCGCTTTTGTTACCATAACTCTAAAGTCATGAAGTTGCTGCAGCTTTTTCACATCCTGTGTACTGTGTAGTGTGTATTTATGATGTTATCATTTTTCGCACAGGCAAGAAGCAATTCTTAGACAAGGCCGTGTTAACCCCCTGGCCGGAGATCGACTGCTGTCTAAGGGGCCACTCATTTCTAGTCTTCCTAGCATTTTTGGTTATTTAAAAAAAAATAAAAATACTGCTTCAAAATCTCGTAATTTAACAATTTTACATCATATCAATGGGGTTTTTATTGTCGGTAATCATTTGGTATGATTATTTCAAATCAACAAAGTATTGTTATATATATTGTTAGAGTTCATTGAAAAAATAATGTTATACTTTAAACGCTCGTGGAACGATATTTTTTGGACTGTTGAACGACTCCGATCACAATTCTTCACTAGCAAGACACAAAACAACGAATTCCTTGTTCGAGGAAAATAATTTTATTATTTTTTAAATGTTGATTCTCTGCAGTTTGTAACAGCCTTTAAATTTACTTTTATTTGTATAAATTTTTTTGTAAGCTTTTAATTATCACCACTTTGTAACAACTTGGCCTACAACAGCAATATAATAACAAATCCCAACACAGAGCAAACAAATTCCAGACATTAACTGTTTGAAGGTTGGGGGGGGGCTGTCAATTCAACTTTTTTGCATCAACAGTTGTATCTCTAAAACCACTGAGGCTGCGACTATGAGATTTCTTGACTTTTCCTAACTTTCATTCACCTCTATTGAGCTGAAATTTTGAGCGAATAAAGGTTATAAATTGAGAGATATAAGGCATTTCTCAGCACATCCTCTGAAATATTTCATATTCTATTGTTCAAAATTTTCCCACCAGCTGGATGAAAGTAATTAATTTGGCCCATGTCTCGTTAATCCTAACTGCTTCACAGCGTGAAGGAAATTGACAGTATGCGTGGACCTTTTGTTCTCACCACGGCTTATAAGCGACGTCGATACAAGAAAAGCTTCAACTTTGATACGATGAGTTACCGTCGCTTGCGGTTGAAATTGCGTAAAATTAAACATAAGACTTGGTGCCAATGCATCTAGAGCGAGAATAGTTTTTCGCAGACAATGATGTCCTTTCAATCAAACAAAGCATAGGCTACAACGTTATTGCCTACTATAGAAGCTGCTCTGTAACATATTATGATTTTGGTTTCAAATCTTTCCTTTTGTCCGACACACTATCAAAAGCAGAAAAGGCGTCGATGTTCCCAAAGCTTCTCACATATACTTGTAAACATTTATTTCCAAGTCGACATGTAAAGATTTGAAATGCAATACGCTTCTCATTTGTGTAGGATAAACCAGAACATCACGCTTTTGTGAAAAGGACGATCGTTCCACCACGTTTATACGTGATGCAGCTTAGTTGAATCAATATATTCGAGGCTTCTTGTACCAGGTTCACTGTCACTGATAAACTAAACCGCGATGCAGTACCTCGCAAAGCAATTGTAGCGTAACATTTCCATGTGCTATAACTCGTCATAAATTGTGAAAACTTGTGTATTTACTTGTCAAGTTGTCTCATGTGAAGTGATAATTACAACTTGCCTGAGTAGGCCTACAGCAAGGGACAATCAAAATAGATGAAACCGCATTCATGGTAATATAGACGTTTTGCAAACTGCTCTTTTCGTTTTCAATATAATAACAAGAATGACAGCTTATTTTCACTAAACATATAAACAAATATCAAAAATTATGAATGAACAGCGCATCTATATTTTTCGGTTTAGGTTCAACAATGCATTCTAGCCGTCAAAATGATGGAATATTTGGTAATTTTGTTGAGACATACCATTGCCCAATCGTTGAATTTACATCAGAGATAATTTTATTAGATAGATTATCAGTTTCATGCACATGGTTTCATTCAGCGTTATAATGTTGTTTTTCAAGCCACGTGGCGTTCATGGTCATAACGCAACATTGCAGAAACAGCCAATATTGATACCAGGTAGGCCTACTAATTATTACGCCGCTTTCGTCGAATCTACGTCGCTAAACGACGATATTGTGCAAACGCCTGTTGGATTTCCCTTCTACGTGTAGTTTATCATAAACGTGAAGCATTGCTCAAAAAGCTAATCTGAATCACCATAGATAACCATAGCATTCATATAGTTTCATCATCAGTAAATATGTAAAGTGCACTTCACAATTTTTAACAACGGTCTGACAATTTATTATATTGCAAAGTTTTGATTTATTCTCGATTTTTATAATTCTGTGTAACAGTTTTTTTCTAACTAGTTTCTATGGGACTAACAATTTGTTTCATTATACATTTTCTTTAGTATTTCAACGCCATTATTAAAAAAATTACGTCCTTTTCACTTTTAAATAAAACATGGCAAGGCAAGGATTCAGTGCTGAAGAAATATTGCAACATGTTTTACTGGATTCTGACGACGAAAGCCAGGTGTATGATTTGGAGGATTTATGGCACTCCGATTCAGATGAAGAAGCGGATTCTTCTCCGTCAACTTCCGCAACAGCGATTCCGATCGAGATTGACGACCAGTTACCTTCCATGGGCGATGTTCAACCGGAGTTTGCGCCATCAGGACGGATTATAACATCGAAAAGACTGGTGAACAGCATAGATTCCTATCTCGACATGAACAACTACGATGCTGTTGAGTTTTCCTGACACACTGAAGTCTTATACAACTTTTGTAGAAAAGCCAAAGAACAGACAAGAGGGCGGCGTCAGCATTACTTGGTCTAATGCGAGACCGGTGCACAATGGGAGAAGGGGCCGGGCTAACATTATATCTGGCCCGATTGGTGTTAGAGGAGAAGCCAAAGAAGCCAAGACCCCTCGGCAAGCATGGGAACTATTTTTTTCTTTAAACATTTTGAACATTATTGTTCAAGAAACAAATAGAAAAATTGCCACACTCATTTCTCAATTGCCAGAGAGAATTTTAGATGACAGCAGGTACTGCTATTTTGGCCCAACCAACAACGAGGAGATGCTGGCCTTTGTTGAATTGGAGTATTTTCGGGGGCTTTTAGGACAGGCTGGTCATTCCACGGATGTATTGTTCAATCAACTGCAAGGACATCCCGTGTTTAGTGCAACAATGAGCAAGAACCGCTTTAAATTTTTATTTTCGAACATTTCGTTCGACGACCAAAATACTAGGCCGCATCGTTGGAAGAATGACCGGTTGGCCGCATTTCGAGTCGTTTTCGAAATGTTTAACGAAAACTGCGGCAAACATGTCATTCCAGGTGACTACTTGTCGTTGGACAAAACGCTATACCCCATGAGAACACAAATTGCCTTCAAGCAATATAATCCAAACAAGCCTGCGAAATATGGCCTTCTGTTCAAGTCGGTAAACGCCAGCAGATTCCCATACACATTTGCGGCATCGGTCTATTCAGGTAAACCGAAGGAAGAGCCATTTAATTTTTACGTTTGTGGAACAGAAGAACTGGTAAAAGGAATGGTGATGAGCCTGGAACAACACGGTGACCTTCAAGGTCGGAATATTTTGTATGACCGCTTTTACACCTCTATACCACTCGCGCAGTGGTTGCTTGACAGGGGTATAACGTCAGCTGGAACTCTCAACGCTATACGTAGAGGAATACCCCTGGAAGTGAAGCAAGTGAGTGGTAGGGAGAAATCTTCGTACGAAATTTATTGGCAGACGAGTGAGGCTGATCTCAGCCTACATTCTTATGTAGTAAAAACGAAGAACTCTGGCATGCGGAATGTGTTGATGTTGACGACCATGCAACCTCTATTGGGGATTACCAAGGATGACGGCAAAAAGAAGCCAGGCTTGTATAAGCTTTACGACTTCACAAAGGGTGGCACCCATATCATCGACCAAAGGATGGGTTGGTTCATTCACGTGCAAAGCGAAGTCCCCACGGTGGACAACTACTGCGTTTGCTTATTGAGAAGGTGCCAAAGCCACAAAAAATAAACTACCAAAAAACCGTGGCCAATGTCAATGCTGTGAAAAGCCTTTATGCCCTGCACATTCCATACGAGTATGTCAAGTTTGCTTTTGCGCAGAATAAACTATTTGAATGATTGCGGTTTTATAAACTTTGGCTTCAACCACAG
The DNA here is from genome assembly GCF_918807975.1 of Aplidium turbinatum. Taxonomy (NCBI): domain Eukaryota; kingdom Metazoa; phylum Chordata; class Ascidiacea; order Aplousobranchia; family Polyclinidae; genus Aplidium; species Aplidium turbinatum. The sequence continues at coordinate 25,223,931 of NC_137480.1, forward strand.
CCTAAATAAAACGCGGAGCTCAATGAGAGATTTTCATTTTTTCCTTTTATTAGACAGATAGCTATTTTTACGTTGATTCAACATATCAAGACGTTGAATACTTGTAAACATGTGCGGTTTTGCAATTAGATTGCTTATCAAAATCATCTATCCTTTTTTGTATAAAAAGTGGGTCATAAAACTAATCGTAATACTCGATGTAAAATTCAGCATTTTTATATGCTGAAACAGTATTGTATTCATATTTTATAAATCCATTTTCTATTTAGAAAATATCAATATAATGCGGTTTGAGCATAGCTGAATTTTAGCACGGATACAACGACTGATTTTATGACTTTTATACAAACAAGGACAGAAGAGAAGTAATCTAATTGCAAACCCGCGCATGTTTACATCGTCTTGCAATGTTGAATCCACGTCGAAATGATTGTATTAGCTTGTATTCAATTTCTCGTATTATCGAACTGTAAATGTGCAGCCACTTGTAATTTCAATGTGCCTCATTGCATATTCTTAAATATTTCTGAATTTGTGTGTACATAACCTGACAGAACACAGGTTGCTTTACCATTGAATCAAGTTGAAAAACGTTGGTGCAAGAGCCTTGTGCCAATTGCTGCAGTCCGGTATTGCTGTAACCAAATCAAAATACTTATCAATATTTTGCTGCCAAACTGACATTTTTATCGCATAAACGCCCATTAGGCAAAAAAAAAAAGGCAGCTAATTCTTTGTAAAGTATTTCTCCAGGTTCACAATGATTTGACGCATAATAAATACTACTTCGAATAAATCTAAATATTGTTTGGATTTTAGTGTGTGGCATATGAATCTTAGAGAGCTTATTGAATCCACAAGAAAATGACCCGAGGCATTACAGATTTTCCTTTTGATGAAAAGCGTTGTGACGTTCTGTTAATTAATGAACCGTAACTGTTTTATTTTGAATTTCTTTCTGACTTCTGTTTATGTAAAGCATCATCGACTTTATCGGGTAATCTTACTCCTAGTACTAGCCTTGTATGTAGCCGAGTTCACATTGAACTTACATTGAGAGACGCTGTTGCAACTACAATACATTGCATTTAAACCGCTTTTTTTGTTGCATGATCTTCCATTCGTTTCGTGGATTACATAATAGTATTTGATAAACGCCACCCTGCTTCTTCAGCTGGTCTACATTTGTTAATAAAGCGTAGGAGTTGCTGTTCTTGGAACCGAGGTCACAAGATCATAATCCAAATTGGTGTGACACGCGTTCAGAAATCTCATTACTGCATGTAATTGATGAAGCATTGTTCTTTTAGTCAAGAAGCCAGCTTTATTTTGAGCGTGGGAAAAGTTATTATTTTGCATGAAAAATATAGATTCAAATTGAGATTATGTAAAAAAAATTTAATCACAACATGGCAATGCATGTTCTTCATTACTCTACCAAAAAATAATGTGTAAACTCACGCTACAATTGCTTTAATCGCAAAATAATCCAAAAGTCATAAGTCACCTCAACATTTCAACGTCTATGAGCAGTTCTAAAATTCACATAGGTTTAATTTTCGGATATGCTCAGCGTGAATAATTTTACAAAGTGAATCCCAAAGTTTGAAGCCGTACCTTAAAAAATAACAGAGATATCACTCCTAAAGCATAAGAAGAATCGACAGCCCCCCCCCCAAACTGAGCAAGACTCTAGAGAGCCCAACCTCGTAAGGGTTAAGGCTTGGCACGTCAAGTGAGTTGCACTTGTGACGTAACAATGAATGCGGAAGAACTGAATGCGTGGGGTGAATGAGCCGCTAAATTGCGACATCATGAACAATTGTTGATACAGTAGTTTTATTAAGTTTTCGAATACTTTTGCATTTCAAATTTCTGGAAAACTTTAAGACATATTTTTCAATTTAGACAGTATCTTTTTCAAATCTTTCAACATTTTTGTATATTTGAAAACTTAAAAAGCGATAAATTTATCTGAGCTTGCATGAGGTTGGTGAAGCAGCCTACTACTTCGCTATAAAAGAATAAAATTTAAAGTTGACTCGTTATCTGCAGTATGTGTTCTTCAGCTATATTCCAATAAAAACTGGGTTAAAATAGGTATGTAAAAATAAGTCAGCTTGAAAGTTATCTAGAATATTTTGTTTGTGATGTCATAAAAAGTATTTTTCTATGTATTGTCATTGATGTCACATGACCAATGGACACGCTTGGATAAACTTGATACAACAAAACTGGGATAGGTTTTTATCCGGTCAAGCTTATTTTGTGAAAGCTGTTAAAATTATGAACACTTCTTGTCAACGTCTATAAACGTCAAAATAACTCGGAAATTGCTTTGTCGCATTAGTACTTCAAGCCTAACTTGATCTATAAAAAAAAATTCAAGTCTTTCTTTGTTATTCATCAGTACAATATTTTTGAATTCCCTCTTACTTATGGTTTGTAGGCTCTCTGACCTTTCAATAAATAAACATTTTCGGAGGCGAAGTGAACCAACAATAGTTCTGAAGCTAGTTCCGCTGTCAACATTGAAATACATCGGGGATAATTGCAACATATTTTTAATGTTTTTTGTAACATTTTAAAGCTCTTATCAAAAACTTTGTGAAAAATTAAAAAAAGGTTTGTATTATTGAAAGTAGTTCTCGAAAAGTTATAGATTTAACTTCATCAACCTTCATTCGTCTGCTATTTGAAGAGTGTACTGTAAGTTTTTTCATAATGAAACAGGTTTTGAATCTAGCTACGGACTTTCAGAGAGGTTAGCATGCTGATTGCAGGTTCAGTAGAAGACCCAAGGGGAAGAGCCGATTGGAGCAACCGCTCCAGCGCTCCCTCCCCAAAACACAGAAAAAATAACTTTATTTACAGTGTGGTGCAAGGTTAGATTAATGTGGACCTACACATCTATATGTTTTGTTAAAATTGTCCCCTTCAAGATACTTGTTGAATCTTCTCCTGAGCAGGTTTAGACAGTATACAGGATGCAAGTAATGATGGCTTGCGATTTGCATGAAAAGCTGTAGAATTGACCTTGATTGTCAGCAAAGCATTTTTTAGTTGTTTATATTAAAAGACTAAACGTTTTATTAAACGAAAAAGGTTCAACTTTGTTATTTCAATTCCTTCGTTTACAGAAAAATTCTATGCAGATGAAACTAATTTTAACAAGTGTCTAAAAAGCAAATGGCGATAATTTGTTTTTGATCTTCAATATTAAACCAAACCAGAAATGACAAAAGACCTGAGTGAATGGTTTTTGTTGTGACTGACCTTCTGAATAATAAAGTACAGACTCCGTCTCTTTCAAAGCAACACAATAAAGTGGTCTTTTCCTATTATGTTCGTCAGCAAGGATAAAACGCGACATCGATTATTTTGTCATAATCAAGTTCTATCGTACTGGAGCCTACACAGCGAAAATCTTTCATGGATGACGATTATTACATTATCGAGGAGATTAGTTATGACTAAAAATTGTGCAAAAATCTTTAAGTTTTGGTGACTTTGCAGACAAAGACCTAGTGATTTTGTTTTAGTTCAATTTGTGTAGCATATAACTTTTTTCAAATACAAGGTCTTGAAATTCATTTCGCTTTTTTCTACAAGCATAAGGCAACACGTTGGAACTTCATTAGAAAATATAATTTCTTGTAAGGTCAAATATCTAGCTATTTTTAGATGTCAAATAGTTCCCTATTCTGCCGCTCCCATGAGTAATGTAATCACTGGATCTGAAAGATTAAATGCTTTCAAACGTGAAGCCAGAGATTTATTTCTGACATTGGCTTTCAAGTATAGAAGGCTTACGCAGGAAAGCCACCGAAGGGCACAATGCTACAAAGATCATCATTCAATAAGAGTAGGGTCCACTGAATACGGTCTGAAAGAAAAAAATGAAGCAATGCAACAAAAAGTCTAGATATTAGATATGTAAGATTTAGATATAAGGAGCAAGGCAGGATATTCTTGAATTAAAATTTACTTCCAGTCAAGAGCCCAGTTGCTTCACGTTGTTAGAAAAAGTTAAATTTTAATGATTGTTGATTTTTGGTGCTGCATGGTCTTGTTCACTTAGAGCAGTATTTTAACCTGAGATAAATAATCCTTGAGGTAGATTTATAACCTTTTCTCACATACCAAAACCTTATACTTTACCATCTTTACCGCATTATGTGGCACATAAATGATGTTAGAACTAGCACACACCAAACATGCAGTTGCAAGTTGCAAGTTATGTTAGTCGCATGTTTTGTTTTTTTTTCTTTTGATTTGCTATGTCAGTCGTACGCACATGCGAGCACATGCACTATTGACACCTCGCTCGTACAAATGTAGACCTGATAATTACGTCATAATTGGTCAGACAGGCAGAAGTTTGGAGAAAGTAACCCAAGTAATTAACCTAATTTTAACCTCAGCGATTATGCATTGATAAGCAAAAGATAAGAGAAGTGCAAAAAAGTTATGGCATATAAGATTAAAGTGTGATGCCTTTGATTGTCCAGGATGCTAAACCAGTACAAGTTTCAAGTACTGGTAGCTGTATCTTTGCGGTTGGCGACATTTTGTAAGGATGATGGAAACATTTTCTCATATATATTTGCAAGCATTCAAAATTTAATTACAAAAATAAAACTCTATTGAAGTTTTTAAACTCGACAGAAAAAAATGTATCAAAACAATCATTTATACTTATACATTTATCAAAAATGGACTAGAAAGTTTAATCCTCAACACTCGACTCTTTAACAAGCTTTGTAAAGACGCGTGCCGAAAGTACCGAACACACTGCACTTTCATACAATACGAAAGTTCGTCAGCTATCAAAGGGATCCATGCTACCTCGTGGTGTTAATCTACAAGTTTACAAGAGGAAATGACATTGATTTTGATTGGGCAACAAAAAAGTAACCTTTCATAAGCATTTGGTGGGAACAGATTCGATACATAGCCTACTTAGCTTATTTTGCTGACATGTTCGAAGCATTAAATCATCTAAACAAGAAACTATAAAGTACAAGAAGCAAGATAATTGTGCATAGTGATACCATTAAATGTAATTACTATACAAAGCTAACGCTTTGGAGCCAATGAGCAAAAAATGATACTTTTGCATCACCCCACCATCCACTTTCCTGGTGGGACTGGAGGTAAGTTTAAACGAATACTAAAACAGGACATTATCAGCCACCAACAAAACTTGCAGGAGGAAGCTCATTGATATTTTTTCGAGATAAATGCTTTCAGTGTTTTAAATGAACTTAACAAGAAGACCTTTTATACAATAGGCTATATATGGTGGAGGATAATCTTGAACCAAATCGAGAAGAATTTATAGCATTAAAAAATGATTCTTTTGCCAGAGATGAGATTTTAGTTGCAATGCAGAGGAGTTTTGAAACAGAGTTATCTAGAATTGGCTCAAATATAACTGTAATTGTAATTTAATTTAATTAATTACATATTTTCTTAGAATTGTAATTGAGACTTTTGTTATTTAACGTAATCGGAATTTCAAAAAAATGGTCCAAATTACAATTACATTTCAACAACTGGAAACTTTTACTCCGCAAAAAGGAACTTACTGAGTGCAGACTAATTCGCAACCAAAATATTATATTATCAGATGCAATTCTACTGTCATGATAAAATCAAACTCTAAAAATTATTGATGAACATAAATGTTGAAAAATTTAATTTTTTGGTATTTGAAACGGGTAACTAATTTTATTTGGAAGTAGTTTTGGTCTAACTTGAAAATTTGAAAACAATGTAATCGTAATGTAATTAAAAATTTTGATGGTGTAATTGTAATGTAGGCCTAATTGAGCTGAAACTATGTAATTGAATCAACTCTGATGTTCTCCCCATTCAGGTACCAATCTTCAGAATATTCTTGGTCTTTTCTCGCCTCATTTGTTAAAGTGCGCTTTTCTTGATATGAAATCTGATATACGTTACGCAATTTGTGCTATTTCATTAGACATTGAAGAGCTGGCTGCCAAAACCAAGGGCAACCATCACATTCAATACAGCACGTTTTTTGTTGTTGTTTAGAAAGGAAATATATCTAATTTTCTGCTTAATCTTTTCTGATTAATTTCGGTTAATGTGTTAGCTTTGTTTCAATGAGTTATCACCATTGAAGTCTAGGGGAAAACCTGGTAATCTTGTTTGGAAAAAGAATAAAAATAGAACAAAAGCTTAGGAACCATTGAATTAGGGTTTTTCTTAGAATGGAAGTTTAAATTTACATTATAGTATAGACCAGGGCTTCTCAAACCTTTTTGTTCTGCAACCCCATTTTGAAAAGTATATTTTTATGCCACCCCATTATGCCCATTGCCCAGTAAACATTTTTCCTTGGCCCAACGTTGGCTGACGGTTGTTCGGGTTGGCTGAGGGTAGTGTAGTTTTGCCAACTTTTGAAATATTTTAATTGAAGATACCTTCGAAGAATTGTTTAAGTTTGCTTCATGGTATTCCTTTTACAATTGTAATGGGACAATAAAAATGCAAAAAAAACTTAGAATTAGGAAGTCGTTCTTGCCAATGTTGGTGTGCAGTTGTACAGAACGTTGGGCCAACGTCATTATTTGCGGGCGAACTACGGTAACCCCTCAATTTTTTGACGTTGGCCCAAAGATTTTAAAATAAGTTGGCCCAACTGCGACGAATGGTGCAAGATACGTTGGGTCAACGAAGGAGCACTATTTTACCAACTGTCACACTAGGTTGGGCCCAGCTACAATGTTTGCTGGGTGGGGACATCCACGTTAATGACATTAAAACGGGGTTAGTTTTTTTGTTTCAATTTGCTTTCTTAGTGCTTCCATTGTTAGCACATGAATCTACGAAACCTAACCACTGATCCATAGTCAATTAATCTTGTAACTGCTTTAAGCTTTAGTCTAGGTTCCTTCAGAAACTAGTTGCTAAGCTACTCTGAAATCATAATGCGAGCGGTAAGGTTACTTTTGGTCAGGACGTTACAGCAATGATAGCGTAACAATGCATCAATTGTTACGATTGGTTATATTTTATCGTTCGACATTTCACACCGACTGTTGCGGTCAATTGATATCATGGCAAGACTACAACCTACCGGCACTAGACTAAATTAAACTATTTCATTACGACCCCAAAATGTCATTACGTGACCCATAGTTTGAGAAGCCCTGGTATAGACGTAGGTAGCACGATCGAAAACGCATTCCAAAGTAGTTTCACAAGATTGCGATTAAGTACAAAATCAACGCTCAGTTTAGAAGCGATTACGTTCAAATGTTGTAGAAGCAAACAGAAAATGCATAGAACAAATTCAGCTAAAATATCGGAAGATCAGAGTAAGAATGTAAGATCTCGTAACGTTTCTGTTTTCACAATGCAGCGCTGAAGAACACGGAAGTCGCAGCTTTGGTGTTGTTAGATTTTTTCCAAGTTAGAAGTAAAGCGTGTTGTGGCGAGTAAAGAAATTGAAAGCTCAACAACTTTCACTTTATTTCCCTTTCATTTAATTTGTTTGTTAGTAACGATACCACAAGAAAAGCTGACATTAACTTTGTATTAAATTCACAGCTAGGTAAACGTGATAACTGTAAAGTCCTTTGCTTTTAACAAACGGTCTGTTGTGTTGCATTATGGTTGCATCTATAATACATTATACTTATGTTGTCACAATAGAGACAAACTGCCATGATTGCTGTTCTTGAAAAAAACTTTCGAGTGTTTGCAAGTGAGGCGCCTTCACTTTTCAATTATTCCGCAGTCATAGCCATTCCTTGACAGAACAAGCACCAGTAACTAAGCAGAGTATCCAGATCAGTGGCCAAGGGGTTCCGCCTTAGGCTCTAGTCCTGTCAGGTCTGGGATCGATTCTAGGTTGGGCCAAAACGGTACCGATTGTGTTCGTTCTTGCACAACTCAGTGAGGATAAGTCGAGTAATAATGTGATGACATCGTAAACCTGTTATAGAAATTAAAAATGAGCCCTGTGACTATAAAACTCTAGTAGTTGTACAGCAAGAATATTTGATGTCATTTTGAGCACATGTGGAGAGTTTGTATTTGCATACCCGAAGTGCAAATGCCAAAGAATCAATAATTTTTCAAATTTCTATGCCAGGGTTTTTCAGCCGTGCGCCTTTACAAATGTGATCAAATTGAACAAAATATTAAACTTTTGAGTGAGCTGATAGGTTCTTACTTTGTATTGAGGTGTAACTTCTTTGTTTCAAAAACAATACTTAGGGTGAATTTTTATTTTGTCATTTTTACATTGATTTCGAATCTTTGCTGTCTGGGAGAGAGTAACAGTCAGGTCGCTTATAATACAAGGAACTGCTCTCCAAAAGTGCATCAATGGTGCTTTTTAGTTGAAATTGCAAATAGAGAGCATACCAATACAACCAATGGAGATCTGCTGGTCTAAGAATGTAAGATTTAGTTGAAGGTTTAAGCAAAGTCAAAATTGAACCCCTTTAAGCCATAAGATTAAGTTGTGACGTATTTGGTACAGCCAGGTATGTGCCGCACAGGCCGATGCACTTTTGTTGGATTCAGCAATGATAGTTATACAACATCAGCAACCAGCAACGTTGAAAACATGTATGAAAGACGTACTTAAACTATTTTTGTAATCCTTGTCTAGAACCAAAGCTTCAACGACCTTACATCGTTGCTGAAGCAGAATATTCACTGTAGGTTGAAGAAATCTGTTTCGCACCTTGATATGGAAACGAAAATAGCCATGACGCAAATAGAAACAAAAGTCCAGCCAAAAGGTGAGAGGGGTTTAGGAAGAGATTGTATTCTTTCTCATTTGCTTGCTAGTTAGAAATGTACAACGACGAGGGTATAAATATTCTTATTTGTTTTGCCTGCTAAATTGATATACGACGATATACAGTGGCAAATACTGTACAATCCCTGCAAATACACTCTGGTTGATCCATTCAAAAATCCTAGGCTGCTTGAGAAGTTCCGTCCAAAGAACGACACACTTGAAAATGACTTTAGTTTAGTCATCAAGCGCTTGACTCAAGATCACGCGGCGCTGGTGCTACTCCCAGGGTGTGCGCTTGACTGCATTTCACGACTGCTCTCCATTCAGCGGCAGCTAGTCGATGGATTAATTCTCCGGCAACAACATTTCAATAAAACTACCATACCGGTCAATTGACCGGTCTCGTATTTGGCTCAGTGGTAACCATGGGCGCCGATCCCTATAGGACAGTGGGGACATGTCCCCACCATCTTTTTACATGTCCCCACCATCTTTTTAAATTATTTTTTTATAACGTAATGGTTTCTTTGAAATTCAAGCATCTGTAGCCTACTGGAATCTTTATTCTGAAGAGTCTTTGCCTCAGGCGGCATCAAAACTGAAACCAATTAGTCCCAACAAGATGGCTCACACGTGCAGCTTCTGTAAAAGCAGTGATTGATAATTATAAGTCAGTATTGGAAGTAGCCGTGAGTCAATTTTATTTAAATGTAGCAACAGCTACTAGTTGGCTTTTGAAATCTTTTTCTCGTGGGTCGAGTGTGATTAGGTTATTAGCGGCAGTGTCTGGAACGTTTTAACAAAGACTTGCAAGGTTGCACGGTGATTGTGGCTGGCATGCTTAAAGGTGCTGCACTTTGTAGTGCTAAACTCCACCATCTACGCAGTGAAGAAGAATTTCATCGTGTCTTTGTAAATGCTGAAAGGCTTGGGTTATTGAACCTGTCACGTCCCAAAAAGATCCCAAATCTTCTCCAGCATGGACATGGTCAACCTCCTCAACTTCAAACACCTGAGACGAAATATCGGTTAGAGTATTTTGCAGTCATTCACAGTGCGCAGCAAAATCTTACTGACTATTTCAATTCAACCAATCTTGAGCACTACAATATTTCTGAATTCTACAAAAATCTCCCTTTAGTGGAAAGCTACGATCACATATGGTAGACGATTATCCTGAGTTCTTTCATCCGCCGTTCGACAAATGTTTCCGCAAATGGAACTTGTTGTGCGACTTTTGCTCATTTCACCAGCCAGCTCGTGTTCAACTGAACGGTCATTTTCAACTTTGCGACGTGTCAAAACTTGGTTACGATCTACCATCACACAGAAACGGCTAAATCATGCAATGGTCTGCCATGTGCACAACACAGTTTTCAATTCGATCAACATCCATGGTCTCTCTGAGGACTTCGTTTTTAATTCGCCGGAGACTCGTTGAGGAGTGTTTGGACGTCTGCTGCCCAATGCTGACACTGACAATTAAAATATACTGTATTTGTCCGGCCGACGAACTCAGTTGTTACGCGCCCTGCTCAAGTTCGACTCTCGGGGTGTGCGCTTGAGCAACGCATTTTCATGACTGCTCTCCATTCCGCGGCACCTAGTGAATGGAATAATTCCTCGGCAACAACACTTCAACAATCGGAAAACTTCACTCTGCCAATCTCGGTAACTGGCCTGTGTCAAGAGCCTCTACAAGTATGCGAAACTACAGTACCAGGAATAACCAATCAAGGCTTTGTCAGTTCGAGGATAAAGATTCAAAACCAACCAACCAAATACAGCAGGTGTGGCCAACACGTCAATCGCAATCGATCGGTCGATCGCCAAGTCTCAATTGGTCGATCGCGTCGGGTTTTGTGTTGAAGTTACAAGATTCCTAAAAAGCACATTTTTCAAGCAAAGTGAGAAATATTGTCGATCAACTCAGACAAAATTCGATCAGTTTTTTTTTTTAAGTATGAAAACAGAATACCTGTCAGTCATACTCATACACACTTATACAACACACTTTCTTCCCACACATCTTATGGTGTCACAAAAATTGCTCAGTGACTTCATCACCGACCGGTCGATCGCTAGTAAATAAGAATTTTTTTAGTCGATCCCATTCGACGAGAAGTTGGCCACCCCTGAATACAGTATAGGCTACATCGCATTAGACTTGTACTTACTGTATTTGTTTGTTTGTCAGAACAGACCCCCAATTTTTCTAGCACGCTTCGCTCGTCGCCCCTTCCTACCTTTCCTAGTAAATGTCCCCACCAATTTTACAGAGCGATCGGCGCCCATGGTGGTAACGTGCCGGTCTCAAGATCACGCGGCGCTGGTTCGACTCTCGGAGTGTGCGCTTGAGCAACGCATTGCAGGACGGCTTTCCATTCAGCTGCACGTAGTGAATGGAATAATTCCACGACAACAACACTTCAACAGTAGGAAAACTTCACTCCACCAATCTCGGTAACCGGCCCTTCGTCAAAAGCCTGTACAAGTAGCCTATGCGAAACTGCTAGGAATAACCTATCAAGGCTTTGTCAGTCCGAGGATAAAGATTCAAAAACCAAAACAAGCCAACGGATATCACTTATTGTAGAACAACTGAACAGGCATTACGCAAAACTTCTTCTAATTAAAAAATAAAGAGTTCAAAGTGTAGATACTGAATTCTTGTTTAGCAAATGTCTTTGGTGTATTGATCTTCTCCAGCTAAAAACGTGTTATTTTTACGTATTTTAACGTCGGTAAACGTTGAAACGTTGTAAAAAGACACCTTAGTTGATCATTGGTCAGAGTAGGATAGGGTACGATTAATGTAACAGCGTTGCTTTGTGAAGGTTACACACTTCATACTTTGTATGATTAGACTGCATAAGCTCGCTGTTCTGTTGGAATCTCAATTGATCATAAATTGTGTTTTGTTTCGTTCAGGCAACATTCTAAACGATAATGATAGCGGAGTCGATCATCTCGGACACTCAATCTACGCAGAAGCCTTGTCTGAGAAGATCGATCACGTCAGCACTCCCATCACCATCGGGGTGTTCGCGAGGTGGGGGAGTGGGAAGTCCTTCCTGCTTAAACACGTCAGAAGTAAGTGAAGCGTCATAATGTAATGATGTCGTCACGATATAGGTTGTTTGTGTTCAGTACTACAAAATCATTATTGGACTATATTCAATTCGGTTTGTTTTTACCAAAAACAGTATATGCCAAACATAATAGAGGTCTAGAAATAGAAATATTTGGCATAAAAATAATAATAATCCTGCTTTTATTTGCACCCATTGCAATAACATACACTGCGATACAACAGACGACAGGAAGCAGCGAAGTTACATATAGTCTTTTAGTCAGCTGCTTCCTTTATTTTGGCTTGCCATAAAGTGTCTTTCGCCGAGACACTGCCACGTGCTCTGGAGCGGTGTCGAACCCACGTCCTTTTGAACGTCGCGCAGACGTTCTCACCACTCAGCTACGCAGCCGACAAAACGCGGACGTTATAAATTGCATGACACCAAAACAGGACAATCAGTTTAAATGTGACACACTCGCAACACCTTGTCACTCCCAACATTGTGGCGAGTGACAATAGCTTCCAAGTAGTGGTAAGCAAAAGACATGTAAGTCAGATTGAGGATTCACCTTACTGCGCGAGATGATTGCTTCGTGTCCCGTAATTTACCATACCCAGCATAGGGGCATTCCAAAGCAATTCCAATAGCAGTGCCGCGTGACAACTCGGTGACACATCCCAGCAGGCAACTTACTCGTTATTACATTGTTAGATCTCCTTGAAAGAAGACAAAAACAAGCAGAAATCGAGGAATTTCCACCTTCCGACCGATGCGAGTATTGGCCGATGAGATGCACGTTTAGATTGTTCGTGTTTCTCAGCATCAGTGCAACCATCATTATTGCGTCACTGTGGGCAGTGTCACCTCACATGTTTGTTTCGTCATCAAGATTTCAAAATGACCTCATCATACGCAACGAAACGTCATTTGATGTCACTGAACAGCAAAAAATATCATCCGCTGCACACTTTTGGTTTGATTTCTCAAGATTTGCTGCTCTAGCTATTTTACTCTTCTGTCTCATATTCGTCTGCATTGTTGTATGCGGTAACAATGACTGGTGGTCTTCGCAATTCTTCGCAAATTTTCGCCTGATTTCGTACGTGGCGTTCACCAAACTACCAATCAAAACACCTGAAAGTTCAATCATGAAGCAAGCAAGCGACAATGACGTCAAATTAAAAATGGATGTTCAGAATAATACCGAAGAAGGTTTCAGTACAAGGTAATCACATTCATCTTTCTCAACGAATGTCTTTTCTAATTGGATCACATTTGTTGCTTTTCAAAATTCTTAATGTCCTCTACTGATCTTATTCTATTGTTTCGAGACCTTCGTTTTTGCGTGCAGCTGGCAACACTCACCTTCATCTCTGAAGTGTAAACCACGAAGTGCTTTTCGTAATTCCAATCTTTTCTAAGTTACTTTACTTATGATTCTGGAGAGATGTGACGGCAAATTGTAAAAGTTTGGAGTTTCGTGTGTGTGTGTGTGTGTGTTAAAAAGTCGCTGGGCTTGAACAATTTTCATTCCAACAATCTCGAAATGAAAAGAGGAAAATAAAATAGGAAGAGCATTGTTCCCAGCTTAGATTTCAAAGACATTTACAAACTCTACTGCATCTATATGTATTTTATTGTTAATTGTTATTTTCCAGATACATTTTTGTCAATTTCAACGCTTGGGAATACGCTGGTAGCGACACCTTATGGGCTGGAATTGTTACCAACCTGTCGAACGCGATTGAAGAAGAATTTGGAAGTGTTGCGTCACGTGTCTTTCGTATGTTGAAAGTTGACGCAATATCCCGCGACGTCATCACTGATGACGTCAATTCCACGAAAACAACAATATTTGTGAAGTTTCCAAATTGTTCAAAGGATATTTCTAACGTTAAAGATTCCATGATGGAATTTGGCGTCGTTAGGTATTGTAAGACACTCGAAGACTGGAAAAATTCAAAGTCAAAGCAAAAATCTGAAAGTAATAGTTACAAGAGCTGGTGGGTGATTGACTATTCAAACTACAGAGAAGCTCAAAGAGCTCATCAAGTTCTCGAATTGAAGGGACTAGAAGTCTCTTTTGACTCCCCGAGTATTTCAGATCAACCAAAACTCAAAAATAATTTATATGATAAGCGAAATATAAAAGATGAAGAGCGTTTGATTGGAGGTGACATACCACGGACGTCATCTGGCGTGACGTCATACGACGCGTGCAAAGATCAGTACGGAAACACTCGACACAGCTTTTTCTATCATGCCATGAAACACCCGAAAACAACGTGTAATTTTCCGAATCTGCTTTGGTGGTTTCTGATCATATGCGCGATCATCACCCTGCCTGTGATAACCTATTCCCTGGCTGAAGCTTTGAATTTAGATGTATTTCGGGTACAGAGTATTCTTATTACTTCTTTTTATAATTTTTGAAATTTTTACTTGTAATTAATTTAAAACTGCCAACCTCTTATTGATCAACAAGTGCTTTCCATTTGATTTAATTTTTAGAATTGATGTCTTGGAACTTAGAAAACTTTTTGGGAAGTTCAATCTTGGCCGTTTTGCTTCTAGGTTAGAATTGTAATTTAGACTTGTAGTTTAACCATTCGCATTTGAAAGCCTCTGATTCTGTTTGTAAATACTGTGGCGCGCTCTAAACAACGTTTGTAAGTTAACTACCTGTTCATTGTTTTATCATAATCTCAATTTTGGAGGAGTTTCTTTTGCTTTTGTTTGATCTTCTCTTCATATTTTTCAGCTAAAAAAAATAAGCTATTGCTGTAATAGCCTGGTATTTTTATTAAATTTTTCAGAAAACAAATCCGTCATTTCTATATATAAAATGTAAAAATGACATATTTTGCTTTCTGGGTTTGCTGAGTTGCTTTTTGGTTGGATAAATTCCCAACTGAGCAATTGTGGTTTGTTTTCATTCCAGACTGGCAGGGCAGTCCCAGTGCTTGTACAAGCCGTATCTTGGATGCCAGCCATTGGGGCGGCCTCCTTCGTAATGCTCAACTTTGCCTGGGCTATGCTGCACTCGCAAAGGAGCCGTATACATTCGGCGCTAGATGGCACCAAAGGCAACATGGCTGCTCAGCTTGGTTTTATGGACAAAGTCAAAACAGAGGTAAAAGAAATTTGTTATTAAAAGATCTTAGATCAGGATTTTTTAACTAGGGGTGCACGCACCACTGAGGGGTGCGAGATCTGTGCCGAGGCGATGCGAGGATGCTGAATTATCAAGGTTTGTTATAATATGACGTAAGCAGCAAAGTTGTTTTTACCAGGTTCAACAAAAATTTCGAACTGTAGGCGACTATTACTTTTCAGCCAATCCTAGGATGGGTGCTAGAAGTGATTGGTAATTTCAAGTTGGGGTCGACAAGGCAAAAGGTTAAAAACCGCTGTCGTAGATCAGTTTGTGAAACATCAGCACATTCAAACCATTCATTATTCTTCAATATTGCAGGTAAAGTGCACCACAAAACTACTGAAATGCGCTGAATTCTCTCACAACAAAAAATACAAAGTTATTATTTCAATCGATGACCTCGATAGAGTCGCCTTAGAAAACGTAAGCTACCTTTGAAAGCCATTTGTTATATGGTGAAAAGTAATTTATTGACATTTCACCATTTTTAGGCTCAGAAAATACATTTTTCAACATAGTCATTAACGATTTCGTTGTTTTCAATCATAGCCTAAGTTCAATAGGCGCTACTCGTTTCAGTTGATGTTGCGACAGTTTATTGCGAAATTCAGGAAGGAATTGACATGGTGTATAATATTAATATGTAAAGTAGGCTAGTAACAATGCAAAGCAATTAAACTGCAATGAATTTGAACCAGTAGCCTCTTTTGACAATTAATCATTTAATTTAAACCATTTTTTTACGTTAATTGTTAAAACAGCTTAATACAGTTGAGCCTACAGGTAACGAAACATGCCGGCTGTGTGGCCGAGTAGTAAGTAACTTGCATGACTCTTGAAAGGGCGTTTAAGTTTTCAACCACGACAACAACAATAATCACCAGATAATCACTGTTGAAGAAACTACGCCACTTTTAAAAACATTTTTGTATAACAGGCAAGATACAACAATGCAATAGGGTTGAGCATCATAACAATATATTTTACACATTTACAAATAGTTTTGAAGTCGAACGTTTTGCCTGTCTTTGGTACAATAAAACAAACTCTCTTCGGAAACTATACAGAATTTTTTTTCATAAATCTCTTTGATTATTGGTTTGCAGATAAAGTCAGTATTAGAAGCTGTCAGTATACTTCTGAGCGACCCTTCATCTCCATTTGTTTGCCTCATCGCTGTGGATTCTCGAATTGCTGTGAAGTGCATCGAAGAAACAATAGGAGCAACTCTAGTGAAGAATCATGTTAACGGGCACGAATACTTAAAGAAAATAATCAACCTACCATTCTGTTTACCCGAGGTTGGATTTTTAACTTTAAATCTCCTTAACTTGACAGAAGTATCCCAGACAGCAAAATCCATCATTTTTACATTAATTCAACGTCTGTAGACGTTGAATCGATGTAAAAATGATGGATTTTGCTGTTTGGGATAGAACCAACCATCAAGTAATTTTCCAGATCGCTCGTCCTTGCAAAGAAACCGTTTTTGATGTTTCCTGACATTTCCCTACAAGTAATTTATATCTTTCGTTAGTATCATCATTCTTACTTGTTCACGTAAAATCAAAATGAAAGTCTCTCTGTCTCAGTTTTGACGATGCAGACGCTTAAAAACGGCCTCACACAAAGAGAAAAAATAATTACCAACGAATTTAAATAACCAAGCCGATTATTAAATTTCGTTACATCCATGTTATAAATTATGCATATGGAGAAAATATGATGAAGCAGACACTTACTATGACGCCCTGAACTTTTTAGCATATATACGGCACAATGTACATAATTGAAAGATATGTTGACAAAAAACTGTTCTCTTGCCTCATGAATACTTCCCACCGCATGGTAACGCTAGTGAGTAGTTTTCAAATTGTGCCATTTCAACAGGTGAATCATACAATGAAGAAACACTACATTGCTGGCCTCATTTCGTCAGCTGATAAAACAAACACAAAGAAAATACGAGTATATGCAGAGAAAGGCGACGTCATTGATGGTAATTGGCTCGTTGTTTGTCTTTTTCACTGTTTTAAAATATTGTTTCTTTTCAGCGGTTCCAAGGCTGTGGGTTCGAATAGCCGACTAGCACAACGTTTCGTTTTTACCTTTCAACACTAGGTTTTACTCAATCGTAGGCCTACTCGAGATGTACTGTAAAGTACTTTTTTGTTGTGCAAAGAACACTCCTCGAAACACGACAAGAAAACACATTTTTTAAGTTAGACTTCATGTGACATCACTCAGTATCGAACCCGGGCCAGTGAAGTGAGGTGCCACTCCACTAACCGCTACGCCACTCCTTGTCCAATGCGATTGTAGCCTTTTATGAGTTAAGTTAGACTTCCCGTGTCAGCACCAAGTATCGAACCTGCGCTACGCCACTCCTTGTCCAATGCGATTATAGCCTTTTACGAGTTAAGTTAGACTTCCTATGACAGCATCAAGTATCGAACCCTGGCCGGTAGAATGAGGTGCCACTCCACTAACCGCTGCGCCACTACCTGCCCAATGCAATTGTAGCCTTTTATGAGTTATGTTAGACAAAACCTCGGCTCCAGAACGAAGAAAGAAGCCAGAAGTCCCAACATCCTACAGTTTAGTGAGACTTCCTGTGACATCACTCAGTATCGAACCCTGGCCGGTGGTGTGAGGTGCCACTCCCGCTACGCCACTTCTTGCCCAATGCGGTGGTAGCCTTTTATGAGTTAATTCGTCCATTTGTTTATTTGCCAAGAAACACAGTCATACCTTGTGTCTAAGTTTTGTTAGTCTGTTAACGACAGAATCAAAAACCAATACCTTGAAACACTAGGAATAAAAGGAAGGCAAAAAAGTTATTTCATCTTTTCTTAGGAAACCCGAAGCCTGAAGCAGTGCCTGCCAAAGTGCCACAGTCGTGGGTAAGAAATTAAAATCTGTGCTTTTCATCGGTAACTTTGTGCCTTAAAAAATAATTAATCCACGTGTTCCAGGGGACGTCATAAAGCAGTCGCTGTTGAACGCTGCTAGCCTAATTGTGTATTTAATTGCGCTTGCTTTGTGCTGAAGCCATAACCACTTCGTGACGGAGCATATAAGCCTATTATAAGTGGTCAACACCATTCCTTCTTTGCTTAAAGTTTAAAAATATTTCCTGCAAACGTTGTATCTATGTAACAAAACGACTAATTTGCTGCCTGAGTCCATCCACTCACAACTGGGCAGCACGTTCCTTGTGAATAGCCAACTCTCGCCTGTAGCCAGCAAACAAAGCTTTAATGTCGTTAACGACATTAAATATTTTGTTTGAAGGAAATGAGACCTTTACATGTCAATGTACCGCAGGTGAATGGTAAGCCTCTAACGGACGTAGATGGAAAGGCGCTAACTCGCGGAAGTGCTAGAAGCACTCGTATTCAGAACAGTTTGGCCAATCGGGGAAGATCGTCTTCTGATGTTTCGTCATTAACTGATCTCACGTCATCTGAAATTTCTTGTGATGTCATCAGCAATAAACAGTTTATTTTCGAATGCAGGTGAAAGAATTCATAACAATACTAAAACTTGTGATCATTTTCTCCACACTTCTAAATAATAAAAAAAGGATTAGTTTTGAAGTTAACCGTTTATAAAATAAATAGGTAGTATTAACATATTTTTGTATTACAAAATTGGCAGGTTTATTTGTTGCAATTATTCAACCAAAATAAATTTAAATCTATTTTGACAATATGAACCTGTTGGAAGGCAAACGTCATTTAACATGACTTATAGTGCCATTGAAACGTTGTAATACAATAGTATTAAACTTTTTTGGGGGTAGCAAGGTAAAATTTTGAGGGAGCGATTGCCTTCCCGTGGCTACATCTCTGGTTTATGTTCCTCCTGCCTTAGAGTAGCCTAGTAGTTTATTTTTTCATAGTTCAATACAGTACATTGATGACTACATTGTTTAATACATTGTTACTTACTTGTTGTGACAGTTTAATTTA
The DNA here is from genome assembly GCF_918807975.1 of Aplidium turbinatum. Lineage (NCBI taxonomy): Eukaryota > Metazoa > Chordata > Ascidiacea > Aplousobranchia > Polyclinidae > Aplidium > Aplidium turbinatum. The sequence goes on from NC_137480.1 coordinate 25,242,930, forward strand.
TTTCAGACAATTTTTGTATTATGACGACATGGTGCAGCGTCACCTGGAGGGAAATCCCCGCAACATCAAGAGGATATTCAACGTCATATCTCTGACGTCATGGATCTTGTATTTTTACGAGAAACAAGTAATTATTCTGTTATTACTTAATTTGTCTGTGATGACATCATGAATAGACTTCCCGTTCATCTTGTGGTCACTTAACCTTTTTTTCAGCGTTTCAGTTTTTTAAACCAATTTTTGTATTTTCAGAGAAAAAGTCGAGATTTTCTGCAAAGAAACGCAAGAGAAGAAAGTATCATGGGATCTAGTAATACGCAATGCTTTGAGGCTGAAGGTGGTGCGTTTAAACTAGTCTGCTCCAGCTCCAATATAATCACATTGAGACCACATGCATTCAGTTCAGCAATCCATGGCCCTAAAAAGGGCAGTAGGCATTTCTCTCTAGAGCAGCTTACTGTTTGTAATCATGGACATGGGCATAATTATGGCGACGTCCACACTCATAACCATGAAAGAAATCAAGGGCTATAGTCAAAGTGGCGCCACATGCCTGTTAACCAAAGGCGTATCATCCACATGCTTTTGAGTGGTGTTGAAAGTGCGAATGATGGTGAATCTCAATGTAGCACAACGGTTGTTTCTTGATTGAGTAATAAAGTTAGAGGTTGTCGCCTTCAAGGAGCCAGAGAATTTGAAGAACCACCTCATAGTCTGTTGATGTTGTGCATTTTTTTAAAAAGTGTCTTCCTTTGGGGGCCGATGATCTCATTGGTACTGGCCCAATTATCCTCTTAACTGCCTACGTCACTCGCCAAGTCTCCAGGTTTGTCGCTCATTGATTGCATTGAATTAACATGACCTGCTTTGGGGAAATTCCCCTTTTTAGGGTTGTATAATATTGTTTGTATTGTTTTGTATGCAGTTGCAACGACAAAGTCCTTCGCACACGATTTGGTGCTGTGGGTCGTATTGACTGACCAGTGGCCATATCGGATGAGCTACTTGCTTCAAGTCATTGAAGACTCTGACCACAGACACAAGAAAGAAAATACTCATGAAAGCATCGAAGATACGGCAACGCTGGTGGATATTTATATGTAAGTTCGATTAAGTATTAGATTGAAATTTATTGATTTAAACATAAAAAATAAAGGCAAAATTCATCAATTAAAATAGTAGAATAACCCCAAGAAAATTGTTCCAGTGTTCTTAGTTTTCGGCCATTAAAAGGTTAGGTTGAGCCAGGTGGAAAAGGTAAGGAATCCAGTTTTCATTTCGAAGCATCTACGGTTTGCGAAGATATTGCAAGAATCATGAGGGCAATCCAGGCATTTACATTTCCAACCACTTTGTTCTATTTGTCAAATTGTTGCTCATTAAACCACGAAACCATTGGTTGAACAATTGAACATGTGACAAAACTTAAAGTTACTTAACCCATGGCCACCTGGAGATGCGGCCTGATTTGTCACATTTTGCAGATTTTGATTACAGCTACTGTTAGTGCTTGACTAACATTTTTAAAGATGCTCTTATTTTTTGCGGTTTCCTAATGACATAAAACTTTTTTGTTGCCTTGGGGAAGCAATAGCAAATAGAAAAAGTAAGTTGAAAAACGCTAAATCAGACTGTTATTGAAAAATTAACAGTCTGACTAAAATCTTCGAAATCTAATTTTCTTTGTTTTTCAACATGTGAAGATGTTAAAACCTATTGTGTCATCTGGGGAAAAGAGTAATAAAAGTGTAAAAATCTAATTTTTAGAAAAATTTATTTAAACGTTCACCCAAAGTTAGAAAAACCTGGAAATTTCTGCAAAATGTGACAAATCAGGCCGTGTCTTTAGGTGGCCATGGTTAACCTATAACCTATCTTAACGCAACGAGGCACAAACACTTGTCTATACTTTGTGATAGCCTATGTGACTTAATCCGCAACAAGGTGGAATTTAACTGAGCAAGCGATTTTCCATTTTTTGGCTAAACTATAACTTTTTGTATTACAGAAAATTTGTCTTGCCGGAATTGAAAGCTCTTCGACCAGAAGACGACAATGATTCTTTGTTGTCTTTGGACTTCAATCAGGAAATCTTCAAAAACTTTTTGCAAGAACTGAAGTCTTCAAAGAAGATCTTCGATAAAGCAAAAGTGAAGTTACTGAGGGAAGTCACGATAAACCTCGATCAGAGTTTGCGTCAAACAATAATTTATCAAAGAGAAACTGCAGCGGATATCATTGCAAAGGGACCTAGAAAGGATGTAACATCTTTGTCTGAACATTCCAAAGATGTCGAATGCTATAGCGACTCAGAAAAGCCAGAGCAAAGCGACTGTCGCCCTTCTCTGCCACTCAGCAATGAAGAAACGGATATAGAAGGAACGATACGTTCAGCTGACGCTGCGAAACTTTCTGCTACACCTGCTGCTCAAGTTTTGTTTGGTTGTAAAAACGCAAAATAAAATACCTTTTGTTGTTTCTTTCTCATCGTCTTTGCTGTATTTTCATCTTTGTCTTTGAAGTAATAATCTTAGGCTATAACGTATATGTTCATTCTCATCATCACCATCCAAATTTGGTTTTGTCTCCATTCGCGGGGGGTGACCGATTCTTTTCTTGCAACGATTGCCTTCACTCCTATTCTCCATCTCACCTTCTTCCTTCAGTCCAACTTTGTCTGCCTCATTCTTCACCTGTTTTTTCCATGTTCTTTTGGACGTCCCCATTTCTTATTCCCATCTCCTTTCCACCTTCAATCTATCTTCAATTAGGCCTACCTTCATTTTAAATTAATTTATTGTGAAAATTTTTGTTTTCGGACATAAAAAGGCTCCTTAGGACCTTAATTCTGGCAGTTTCACATCCTTGAATCTTTAACGCAGACCCGGTCACCAAGATAAAACAGAATGAAGTTTCCGCTTTTTGACATTATTTTAGCACTTTTAAATTATTATTGAATCTGCTGCATAGAGCTAAATAGAGTGAGTTGTCTTTGAAATGCTTTGTTCACGCACACACCCCGAGAGTTAAACCCTGTTTGCTTGGTCTTGCTATTTTTACATTCTGAGCCATATCTGGGGGATTGTCCGATGGTCTACTGAGATTCTTATTAAGCTGCTAAAAATAGTGCGAGCTGATGAAAATATATGTTTAATGTTTCCATTTATTTATTTCAAATTTTCTTTTCTTTTTGTTTCGTGCATGCTGCTGATGCCATGTCGATTTTTTTCAAAGGCTGCGAATCTTTCTTTACCAATCGAAGGGTCAGTCGAGAAGTTCTTACTTAGCCTACATATCACTCTTAAGACAATGGCAGTTACTCATGCAAGGTGTCGAGCAGCCAATGTGTTAGATCTACTTGGGCATCCAATTCAAGCAGACCAAGTAGCCTACAGGTAGCCTACACAGTTTGGCGCGCAATAAAGTGATGATATTGTCAACGGTGACTTGATTACGGTTTGTTTCCTAACTGATGTTTTTAACTTTCTTTTTTTAATTGTTTGTTCCTAATTGTTTTTTCCTAACTGTTTGTTCCTAAATCGTCGTCGTCGTCGTCTGAGCTTCTGGGGCCGAGGGTCTATCCTTTTACCACCCCAGATTCACGATGTTCCCGGACTACACTGGAAGGCTGCTAGAGAGCAGCCAGTCTTTAGTTTCATCATCCATGACGCGCAGACCTTCCACTCCGTTAGGTGGCTTGAAGATGACAGTCATTGATGATGTGGTCTGCGGTCTGTTCCTCGGCACCACATTCACAGGAGGAGGAAGAAGCCATTTAGTCCAGTCGTTGAAGGGTTTTACCTTGACTTAATTGGTGTAAAGCTGAAATTTTGCACATTGGTTCTGTTCATTATGTACAATGACCAAAAAAAAATCCCCGTCAAAATTTTTTGGTGAAAAAAAGTTATCCGCTATTTTCGAAATTCCGCCATTTTTTTCAAAATGGCGGATATACAATTACTGAATTATTCAATTTTTATGAAATTATAGTTAGTGTTGGTGCTCATTTAAAAGTAAATTTTATACTGCAATTATTTCACACTGGCAAAGTTTTGGTCCACCGTGATTGCCGGAGGAAGTTTACGGATACACGGAAAAAGAGTTCAGAAAAAATGCCTGCAAAGAAATTACCGTCTGTGACAAGGAAATTCAAGCTTCTGGAGCCTCCAGTAGGCTATACTGCGTCAAAAAGGTGCTGATAGAATTAATGCTGCTAGTACTAATAGAGGGGACAATACTGTTGCGACAGCTGGTCGAAAAGTACACATAGACTGTCGTAAACGTTATACCAACCCAATCGATATACACTGCAGCTTAAGACGAACAGAGAGGAAAGTGGGTCCTGCCTCACGGGGAAACAAAGTGTTCGAATTTTTGATGGCAATTTCCACAGTAAGACTCATTGTTTGTTTTGTGGGACTGGAGTTCTCACGGACAGACCTGGCTTTAGTTTTGTTAAAACAGATGTTTTTGCAAGGACTATATTAGAGTGTTGTGAGAGACGTTCTGACAATTGGTCATGCGCCATGAAAGGTCGTATTGAATATTACGGTAGCGATTTGCATGCTGCAGACTGTTTATACCATCATTCTTGTAGTGTTAATTTTATATGTGGATTTAACGTACCCTTGCAATGCGGCAGAGTACCTGAGGCAAAACGTCTAAAATCTGGGCGACCTAAGGATGAGGAACAGGACCAGGCATTTCTAAAGATGTGTTCCCATCTTGAACGGAATGATGAAGAACAGTTAACGATATCAGACCTCAGATCTAAAATGAAGGAGTTTTTAGCAAATGATGATTGCCTTCCTTAAGGATCAAAATATCTGAAGACCCAATTATAGAAACAGTGTGGTGAATCTATTTATATAGCTGAAGGTCAGGGCCTTCATTGCATTGTCACTATGAGAGAGAAGACATCCGAAATCCTCCGATCTCATTACCTAAAAACAAGACATGAGGATGATGAAAAGTCACAAAAGAGAGAAATAGTTAAAACTGCGGCAAGGCTCATCAATAATGGTGTTCCAACTGTTAATGATCACTATCCAAGCACAGACGCACTCCTAAATAATAATAATAATCGTGTTTCATTTGCGCCCAAGGCGATACATAACATACAATGACACTGCGATCACAGATGTGATAGCCTACAACAGACGACAGGAGGCAGCGAAGTGACATATAGGCTTAGTCTTCGAGTCAGCTTCTCTCCTTATTTTGGGTTGCCATTAAGTGTCTGTGTCTAGACACAGTCGCGTGCTCTGGAGCGGTGTCGAACCCACATCCTTTCGAACGTCGCGCAGACGTTCTCACCACTTCGCTACGCAACCGACACTCAATCTCGGTCCTGAAGACGCAGAAGACATCCTGAAGCGCAGAAGGCATCCTGAAGCGCAGAATACATCACTGGCTGGTTATGTACCTTTTTCTCAGGATCAAACCCTGAGGAATATTGTGAATGGTGTTGTGGCCGAGAATGACGTTAATGTAGGCATAAACAAACGAAAAATGATCGACTTGATCAGTAAAACACTTCGGGGTAGTCAAAAGGCTGCAAAGTGATCAATGTCCCAGGGGATGCTGATGTTCCGATTGTGAAGGCTACTGTTGTTAATGTAATGTCATACTCGACAACGTTGATTGAAGAAGACACAGATCTGTTGGTCCTGCTTCTTCATTATGCGCAACAAGCAAACAAAGATCTATATTTCCGTTCCGACAAGGAAAATGCTGACAAAGTGTATCAAATAAACGAACTGAAAATGGTGATGGGTGAAGAATTATGTTCCCAATTACTTTTTCTACATGCCTACACTGGATGTGACACAGCATCAAGAATCTTTGGTGTTGATAAGCAATTTGTCTTTCACAAGCTGGTAAAGGGTGCTGCTACTCTGAAAGACTGTGCCAATTACTTCCTTCTTCCAAAGCAGACAGCAGCATCCATTGTGAACAAAGATTGTCAAGCAATGGTTGTGATTTTTGGGGGCACGCGGACGGATTCCCTCTCGTCATTGCTACAGATTACTAATAAAAAAGTAGTCTCTTCCCAATCATTTGTGACGCCTACCAGAACGCCCAGAACGCCTACCACCTACTGAGTCATCGACAAAATTTCACTGTCTAAGGGTTTACTACCAAATAATGGTCTGGCTAGGACAGGAGGTGATATGGAAACTTACGGGTGGGGTTGGAAACTGGAAGGCAGTCAGTTTGTGACAACAGAGTCGGACATGGATGCTGACCCAGATTCCCTCTTATAGAACCTACAGCAACTGTACAACTGGCTGTAGCACTGCCAGGTGGAGCTGTAGGCAGAATAATCTACCCTGTACCGCATCATGTGGACAGTGCAACTTGATGCCTGTAACAATACGTACAATCAGTCATTACTGGATGAAGATGATGACCAGGACTAATTGATGGAGGTTTTTACGTAATTTAACGTGGAAAGTAACCGCTCACACATCATTGGCCAGTTGTTCAATTTTAAGTTATCTGTTATTTTTTCTTGCCTTCAACCGCACTACAGTATATAACCTTGTGAAGTTTTATTTTGAATGTTATTCGCTCTGAGGATGCGCGTTCTCATGGTGCGCAAAACGTCAGTAAAGCAATAAACCATCCTGTTTGTTGTAGCTTTTACTTTCAATTTCATCAGATGAACGTTGCAACTAGTACTAGAAGCGATAATTGTCCTAATGAACACCCAAACTTTTCAGTATTCAACTGAATGTAAATAACTTAATAAGTGGTCTGCCATTCCTGTACAGCCAATGTTTCACGTTATTGGTTTTGTTTCATATAAGTCTTTCCATTAAACTAATGAGTTAATTTCATTTTCAATTGTTTTAATGAATTCTTTACCACCTTAAGCTGAGGGATAGACGCCAGAATTAAAGCTCTAGCATGAATATTAAGTGAATTATTGTCATTACACTGTTTTGTCGGCCATCTTGAAAATGACAACTTTCCGGTGCTCTGATTCTCCTAGATTTTTAATATATTATTCTTGATGATAGCCTAAATAGGCCTACTAGAAAAAACCTTTTGGAAAACCTTTTGTAGAAAATTTTTTTTGTTTTTAAATTTTTGTTTGAAAAGTTTGTTTATCCGCCAGTTTGAGAAAAAAATTGGCGGATTTTCAAAAAAAGCGGATAACTTTTTTTCACCAAAAGATTTTCACGGGGATTTTTTTTTGGTCAATGTACATAATCAACAGAAGCAATGTGCAAAGTTTCAGCTTTACACCAATTAAGTCAAGGTTCGACCCTTTTTTTCGCTTCAACGACTGGACTAATTCCCCATTGGTGCATGGTTGAGCGGAAAAGCCCGACGCCCGTACGGAGACGGTTGAGGCGCACCCACGCCTGTCTCTGTAGTGTCAGGCCGATTGGGCGTGTGTCGGCGATGAATGAATGGAGTCTGGTGGTGCTTGACCTCCATTCAGAATTCCATTTATGGTCCGCCCAAGTAGCCGCAGAGATGTCTTGTTCATCAGCTTCGTTGATCAGAAGCCGAGCGGCTGGCACGAATGGGTGTCTTGATTTCAGTCGGCGGGGGTGCCCGTTTGGGAAAGCAGAGATCTTGTGGTGGAGAAGATGATTAGGCTCCAGTGCCCGTCGACCGAGGGACAGAGTGGCTTCTTCGCGACGAAGCTCAGCAGGTTGGATGCCAGCGAGAATGGGGAGATTGTCCAATGGTGTGGGACGCAGGCATCCGGTCACTGTGCGCAGGGCGCTGTTTATGGCAGTGTCGATGTTGTGGCAGTGAGCACTGCGGCACCAGACAGGTGCACAGTACTCTGCTGAAGAGTAGACAAGGGCTAAGACTGCTATTCGCAAAGTGTCAGCCCTTGCCCCCCAGCTAGAGCCTGCCAAGCGCTTCAGTAATGCAGCGCGGGATGTCAGTTTCTTGCGCAGTGACACCAAATGGTGGCGGTATGTGAGCGATCTGTCTAGTGTCACCCCAAGGTACCTTGGCTCGGGGCAGAAGGACAGAGGTTTTCCGTTGTTGTCAGTAGCTCACGATATGTTTGTAAATGTTTGTTCCTAAATGTTTGTATTTCCTAAATGTTTGTACTTAATCGTTTGTTCGTAACTGTTTTTTGCAAAGTGTTGGCTCCTAATAGTTTGTTTCTGGTTGTTTGTCTTAGTGCTTGACCTAAGTGTTTGTTCCTAATTGTTTTTCCCTAATAGCCTAGTGTGTTTCTAACTGTTTGCTTTAAATTGATAAACCGATGATTAGGTTTGTCTCTCTTGCCACATTCACAGACCACAGCAATTTTCAACCTTCCCTTGGAGATATTCAAGTTACGGCATTTCTCATTTTTTCAAACTAATCCTTCTTGCTGAATGACATATAATATCAATAATAATTTATTTCACACCAGTTGGGTGTGTAGCGGACGCTGCTTTCAGCATGTCCACCCATACACAGCCATCAGTGGGATGGCAACATTCCTGGGCAAAGTCGGCAAGGAATGATAGGACACGAGGTCGATTACGCTGCTGTATTGCTTACTAACTCAACTCAGAAGATCAATGCTTGCTCACAACGTAATTGTTTATAGTTTTTAATCTTCGATCCAGCAACACAGAAAGTAAAGGAAAACACCGGAATATTAAAGCTCCACCACCAAACAACTGGATACGAAATGTCGTCGCTGCTACATTAACAATAAACTGATCCAAACGTCATCCTGGCAGTGCCAAAAATAGAAAACGGTAGCAACAACGAAACTGAGATATTGCTTTAGAATTACCAAGACTGATTTCTTGATACTGGTTTTAAGTTCTGACTTTTGATATTGCATTCAACTGATTTCCATATTGAAAGAACCGACTTTTCATATTGAACAAAAACTCAACAAACTATTGATTTTCACATAGCAAAAACTTAACACACTCTGATTTTTACATGTTGTAGAACTCTACAAAAGACTAAATTTCACATAGCAAACGACTGATTGATTTAAAATCATGAGCTTAACTTCTTTAAGAAGGTACTAGTGTGAGATTGCGAGTTTTACATATGATCACACAACGCAACACGACTGCAATTCTACATAACGATGAACCAAGGTAGGAGTTCGGCATAGTGACGTTGATTACAGAAGTTGAATTCCCGATTGCTGAATTGAATTCCCGAGACGTGCAGTTATGCGCTCAAGGCGGAGTCTTCTGGAAGATTCTAGTGACGTGTACGTGTGACGTCAGAGACGACAGAGCTCTCTGGCGCTACAGGTGCAAAGTAGCGTCAATAAAAAGTTCCCATAATTGGCGATTTTCAGGCAAATGTCGCAGATCTTTCAGGTTGTGCTTGCTGGTGAGAGATCGAACCCTTCGCATGAATGTTTCTTCTGGTCTTCCTTGATTTCTTTCCCTTTGATCAGTTTTGATAGGCTAATAGAAGAGAAAGAGACAAAAATTTTTTATTTGTCTGTTGTGAAAATGATACGGTACAAACTTAAAATAATCAGTGCGAGAAAAAAGAGCACCTTGAAAACTAAATTCCACAACAGACAGGAAGCAGCGAAAGACTATATCAGTATTCGAGTCAGCGGCTCCCCTTGTTCTTAATGTAGCCTAAGTTAACAGATGCCAGGCATCGGTAAACATACCTTTAAAATACACACAAACAAACAAACAAACAAACAATAATAAACTGTCTAATTTTTGCAATGCAAAAAGCATGCTTGCGTCAGGAAAACACAGCATAAGCAAAATACATAGAAACAACCGCACTTCAGGCTCCTCCATCAACCTGCAGAAACATTACGATGACACAGTTTGACAAATCACGAGCTTGACATGAGTTAGTTCATAACTAGTTTAACCCAGGCAGCTCAGACGACCTGCCTGCAGTGGCGCCGGCAGGGGGGGGGCAGGCGGGGCAGCTGCCCCCCCAATGTTTTGGGCATCATCTTTTTAATTTTTTTTTCTTTTTTAATACATATTAATATTATTTTTTTAATATTTGGATCCCAACCTCAAGTAAGTCAACTCAAGTTGCAAGGGGGGGGGGGGGGGGGGGGGGGGGGGGGGTAAAAGCTCTCTCTTTAAAAAAACGTATGGAAAACCTTGATGACTAAAGTGTACAGTAGATAAAAAGATTTTCTACAGAAGCAAAGATATAGACTTTTTAAATTTTTAACTAACGTCACATTGATGTAGAAAAATAACAACCTGTTAAATTTTTGATACCTCACACTCCCATGACTTCTTCCGCGTGCATTTTGGCATTGGTTGCTGCAGTGATTCTTTCACTTAAATAAAACGTTTGTTTTAGCAGTTTTGAGTTGTTCGATTCTTAAGTTGTAAAGGAGACTCAATTTCTCCAATATTTATCATTTATGTTTCTTCTTTAATCTCAGCAGAGTATAAAACTTGTAAAAGTTTTTCATCCATACGACGTCATGAATGAAATTATATCTCAAATCGGCGTAATGACGTGACATCATCTAAACATTTTACCGAATAATAAATTAACAAATTCGATCGTCAAAAGTGGTTTGGTGGTGGTAAATATTACGTAATGAAAAAAATGTGATAAGGTTGGAAGACATTACGTCATGTATTTTCAATACAAATATGAAGTTTAAAATTTATTCTTTTGTTCATAGTCGTAATCCTCCTTCAAAGTGGTACTACAAAGAACAATTTTCGATAAGGGGGGCATCAAGAATAAGTCGACATGGCTTTTAACCCTTAAAAGGTCGGACCCCTGGAGTCTTGCTCAGTTTGGGGGGGGGCTGTCAATTCTTCTTATGGTTTAGGAGTGATATCTCTGTTATTTTGGCACGGTTTCAAAATTTGGGACTCACTTTGTAAAATTATTCACGCTGAGCATATCCGAAAATTAAAACTATGTGAATTTTAGAACTGCTCATATACGTTGAAATGTTGAGGTCACTTATGAGTGTAATTTGTAGCGTGAGTTTACACATTATTTTTTGGTAGAGTAATGAAGAACGTGCATAGTAATGTTGTGATTAATTTTTTTTTATGTGAAACAGTTAGGATTAACGAGACATGGACCAAATTAATTACTTTCATCCAGCTGGTGGGAAAATGTTTCACAATAGAATATGAAATATTTCAGAGGATGTGCTGAGAAATGCCTTATATCTTTCAATTTATAATCTTTATTCGCTCAAAATTTCAGCTCAATAGAGGTGAATAAAAGTTAGGAAAAGTCAAGAAATCCCGTAGTCGCAGCCTCAGTGGTTTTAGAGATACAACTGTTGATACAAAAAAGTTGAATTGACAGCCCCCCCCCAACCTTCAAAGGGTTTGCATTGAGTCAACAGATCTATGCCTTAAGGTTTACGCCAGCTCCGGAGATCAGTAAAATATAAGGTTGTCATCTTCAGTGCAACAGGACCATTGATTGATTGGTTTAGTGAGGATTCGTAGTCCCATTGCTTTCATTTTGAGTGGTCATACTGATTTTCAATTTATTTCTACAAGACGTTACGTAATAAAAAAATATATAACTAAGGTTGGAGGACATTACGTCATGTCTTTTCAATTCAAAATGAAGTTTAAAATTTATTCTTTTGTTCATAGTCGTAATCCTCCTTCAAAGCGGTACCAAAGCGCTGCACAAGACCTTCTGGCAGCCTCTGGTGGAAGCCCTAGCAAACAGTGGTACCACGCGGCGTGGTGTGAACAATGGTCAAGCAGCACGTCCCCACTTCGCCAAGTATTCAGATCCCCGTCCGAAAACCAGATGGGACATGGCCTCTCTAGACTTGCCTCATCAAGGCGTAACCGTTTGCTCACTGGTGTTGGACGCTATGGTGCAGACATGTTGCGTTGGGGCTTGGCAGAGAGTGCTGCTTGTGAGTGTGGCGAAATGCAGACGGCAGCCCACATTATCAAGGATTGCCGGCTATATAGACCACCCCATGGTATGGAAGGCCTAATTTCCATCGATGACGACACCAGGCAGTGGCTAACCAACGGATGCCTTAACATATAGCGACAATACGAGAGAAGAAGAAAGCGGTACCGTATTACAAAGAACAATTTTCGATAAGGGGGGCATCAAGAATATGTCGACATGACTTTTAAGGTTTACGTCAGCTCCGGAGATCAGTAAAATGTTAAGGTTCTCATTATCGTGATTGTAAGCCGCGGGAAATTTTTTCTCTAAAAAACAGATTCCCGGGAAGCTAAACAGTTTTTCCAGCCCTGGTAGAAAACAAGAGAAATTAAATAATATACCACTGTCTTGCACCAGTGGCGTAGCCAAGGGAGGGGGGTTCTGGGGTTTCAACCTTTCAAATTGAATTTACGGATGTTAATACATTGTTTACAAGAAAAGTTTTAGCCTATGATGTAATTTCTCGTCAAACTGTGCAAGGACTTTTTCAACTCAACTTTTTCAACTCAATAACTTACTTCGATCACAAGCACGTTTTAACGTTCGCGTTTTGTCGCTTCTACCTTTTTCTTGACCTTTGCTATGTTGATGTGTATTGTTTTGATATGATGGTCAGAAATAAAAAAACAACTGAACTGAGATCGCTTGTTCGATCTAGATTAACATCTAAACAGCTATTCGTTATACAAAACTTGAATATATCAGAAATAGCCTAAAGTAACTTCATTGTCTCAAAGCTTTTTGTTTGACACTCATCAAGATGTATGACCTCTATGACGTTACATTTTCTAAACTTTGGGTTGACTTCAGAGCATAAAAGCTAGTGACTTACCTGAATAAGATCGTTTTTTTGAATCAACCAAGGAGAAAATTGATAAATAATAAAAGTGTAATAATCTCGCAAAAAAAAGCAATCAACCTATGTCTCAAAAACAAAGTTTGCCTAATTTTAAACGAAACTGCATTAAAAGAGCGAGTTTTGCCAATACCAAACATTTAAATGTCTCAGTCTGGAATTAGCAACAAGAAAACATAGAGACTTAGCTTTATTTCCGAAAAATGCCGAAGAAAACATGATCTTATCCTTTTGCTATGCCACCGGACAGCACCATTTTACAGAAATATTCATATACCCACAATTTTGTTGAAAATGCTCTCAAAATGCACCAAACTGAAAGTAATTTTTCAAAATTTTCTGGGGGAGGCCCCCCAGACCCCCCGCCACTAAGTGTCGCCTTCGGCAAACACGCCATCGGACTTCGCCCGCCGGCTGTCAACATCCCCCCTTTCAAAATTTTTTACATTGTTTGCACTGTCACTGCTACTGTCTGTCACTTGCACTGTCAATATTTTGCCCCCCCAATGTTGAAGGTCTGGCGGCGCCACTGCCTGCCTGCTGTGGGTAGCATACGGTTGAATCGCTTCCGCACGGGTGTTGGGCGCTTCGCTTCCTTGATGCACAAATGGAGCCTATCAACATCTGCGGCATGCAACTGTGGTGCTGAGGAACAGACAACAGATTACATTCTCTACCACTGCCCGACGTTTACTCCTCCAAGGGCAGTTGGCCTGTTAACACTGGAGGACTTTACAATCAAGTGGCTGCTCGAAGAATGCCCGGACGTTTGACCCCAATGAAATGTAGTCCAAAAAACCAACCACTCACACGAAAGAAGAAGACTATTAGTTTGTTATTTTCAGTTTGACATCGTAGCGTTGCCCGTGGTAGGATTTCTCCGTGGGGTTTTATTTGCCTGGATTGCTCTCCTTTGCTAAATGAGCTACAGTAAACGCATCAAGATGTGTTCCCCTTACGACCATCCAGTGGCGTAGCCAGGAAAAAAATTTGGGGGGGGCCAAATATTTGATGAATTGAAAAGAACGACAAAGTGTTTGATTTATGTGCAGTGGCGCATGCACGTATGTGCACCTGATGTGCAGTAGCGTATCCTGGTGGCTTGAGCAAGGGGAAGCAATGAAACTGGTGGGGGTTAAAGCGTGCCGAAGGCACGCGTTTTCTAGGGGGGTCCGGGGGCATGCACCCCCGGAAAATTTTTGCAAAATTACACTTGAATATTGGATTATAGCGCTTTCTGGAAACACTTTTAGGGTAATATTTGTATGAAATTTATTAGCAGATAAACAGCTATTAACTTATTAAAGGTAGCTCTTACACACGAACGGGCAACATCTGCGGCTAAAATTAGAGAACACCAAAAACTCAGCTACAGAAAAACCTAACAGAGTAAGCCATTCTGAAATTGCTTCCACAAATTAGTTAAAAGAAACGTAAATCCAGTAAATTTTGCGCGATTTACGATTTGCAAAATTTATTGGTGTCTTTCTGTGTGTCTAAAACAAGTCTTTGGGGTGTTAATAGCCAGATGTTTTGGAAAACGTTATAAATTTCTACAAATTTGATTATATTTTCAACAAAGGGCTCAACTTCGGAATCCAAACTTCGAAAATTTGGGGGGGGGCCATGGCCCCTTTCGCCCCCCCCTGGCTACGCCTATGCGACCATCAGCACTCTTGATAACGCACCATGGCCTATTTTCATAGCAAATGTTTATTTATACGATTCTTGAAAAAATCAGCAAACGCTATAGCCTAATATTGTGGGCTGTTGTTGTTTTTTTTTGTAACATTTTCTTTCACTTCCCTTTCTATCTTAAATTTTTCTGAAGGTGTTGCAACCGTGCCAAATTTCTTTCAACTTAATAACTTACTTTGGTCACAAGCACGTTTTAACATTCGCGTTTTGTTGCTTCTACCTTTTTCTTGACCTTTGCTATGTTGACGTGTAATGTTTTTGCTGTGATGGTCAGAATTAAAAACAGCTGAAGTAAACTGAACAGTTTGACATATATAGGCGAGGTTACTAATTAAACGATAAATACTATTAATTGTAAGTTACAAAGTGTTCAATGCCAAGCAAAAAACCAAGCAGAGCAACCTACATCAAACAGCCTACAGTTATTACTTTCAGAAACTTTCACAATTGTAGAATTCTATCTGAATAAGGACCTTCTAATGATCCCCTTTTTAGGGTGAAACAGGCTGTAGAATTTTTAAGAAGTAAAAACTATATTTGATATAGGCTCCTAACACCTAATAGACTCCCCGTCAAACTGAAATCAAAAATTTTCAACACCTACGTTTTACCAGTCGTGCTGTAGGCTAGCTAACAATCTAGATTTGTGTAAATTGGACATCATCAACAATGAAAAAACTCACTACCTTTCAAAATCACATCATGAGAAGCATATGACCAACAAAAGGCTACTTGACCACACGAAAACAGAAGATCTTTTAACTATGACAAAACTATACATCCAATTGCAGCAATAATAAAATCAAAAGTTTTAAAACTGTTCGGCCACACTAAAAGATCACAATTCGGAATCAGCAAAGTTTGCACAGAAGGCAAAGTAGAAGGAAAAAGAAAACGTGGCAGACAACCAAAACGATGGCAAGACAACATTCAATTATGGACACGGCCGGATATCGTGCCGCGAAGAGAAAAAATTAGAGGGGTAACTTTTCTGCACAAAGTTGCATATACTAACAGCTTTACAATGGTTAACAGACAAAATATTTTATATTTCTGAGCAATTTATGGACATAATGATGCGTTAAAAAGCATTCAACATAAAATTGTAATCATACGCTGATAGGCTTGGTTCAATTGCTAATCTGGTCAGTCAAAACTTGAAAATTCGATGTGGCAAAGTATCGCAGCTACCGTCATTGTCACTTTCATCTTCTTCTTCAGAACTCGATGGTACTTCAATGACCTTGCGTTTCTTGCCTCTCTGACTACTGGTACTTTCAGATCCTGTTCCAGATGGCATCTTCGACATTTCTTTCTGTGCAGCTATGTCTTCAGACGTATATGCCTTCCCTGCTGCTACTTTGGGGCCACGTTTTTGACGTGTTGTTGCTGGTGGAGACAGGTGCTCCTTCAACATGTTTGCCACAACTTCTCCCAAGGCCTCTTGGACTGTCTCAGTTGGATTGTTATTTGCATCAGGGAGACGCTTAAGCACCTGCTGCTCATCCTGAGGTACTAGACCGCAACCCTTGAATCCAGCTGCAAGGTTTTCCTTTTTCTCCTCCATCTGGTTACACAGTCATTTCAAAAGTGATGGAAACACTGTCTTTGGTATGCTGCCCCTCACTCTGCTCTCCTTTCTCCAGTCCTCCAATATCATTCTCCACATCTTCTTTACTGGCCCAAATACAGCAACATCCAGTGGTTGAAGTAGATGGGTTGCATTGGGTACTAAACTGATAAACTTGATATCATTTTCTTCACAATCAGCTATCACCTGTGTACTGAAATGCATATTGCATAGGCGCCGACTTTTATTTTTGCACGGGGTGGCGGATAGCACAATATGGCAACCTAAAAACTTTAGCCAAGGGAATTCGCTCTCCCACGATTTTTGATAGCTTCTCCCTTCAATAGCGATTATCCTGCTCGTGCACGGTTCTTCCACCTCCTTGATTGTGCTAACGCCTTTTGGCAGTGGCACACTTTCGTTTCGTTCAGGCGTTTGGTCACTTTTCATGCTGGCTGAAATCCTGACTAGAAGCAACAAAAAATGACTCAATGGAGGGCCGCAATTTTGAACACTTTTTCGGTGGCATCTTTAAGCTGAATAAAACTGGAATGTCGGCGAAAACTTTTACTGGACTTTTCGTAATTTTTTCTATGATGTAACAAGCAACTCCTATGTCAGACCAATAAATTCCAGCCTCAGACTTTTACTGGACGACTTTTCGTAATTTTTTCTATGATGTAACAAGCAACTCTTATGTCAGACCAATAAATTCCCGCCTCACAGTTTGTCACGCATTGACACGCAATATTACTGCATGAAGTAGAAGAAGTTCAAATTGAAGTCGGCAGCAGTGGCCGAGTGGTTTAGCGCGTTGGGCTCGCAGTCGAGAGCCTGCATGTTCGACTCCAGCCACCCGCACTTGCTGTTGTTTCTCTGGGCAAGAAACTTTACGATAATTGCCCAATGATCGCTTTTGAGTAATGAGTAGTACCAATTTTAAGTCATAAGTAGAGTAGACAACCGGAAACAGACATTGCCGTCGGCTGCAGCGTGGGTCAGGTGTACGTCGGAAGGCGTACACCGATGCATAGCGCTCAAGTCCGCTTTCCCGCAATGCAGGTTAAAGATAATAAAACAAACAAACAAGTAGATAACAAAGTAGAAATTAAAGCATGAAGTAGATGACAGTACACTCCAATTGAAATCGAAAAATAATTCAAAAAATCTTGAGTAATTGAAAAAGGTTGCTTTTATTATTAGGAATTGGCAGGGGGCGTAGCTTTCCTCGAATAGAATCATGTAAACGTGTAAATTTGCAGAACGTTAAAACTGCTACTTTACTAAGTGCACTTTTTAAATGAAACTTAAAAAGTTTTGAAAATTGCATTTTTTTAATGAAATTTGAAAATAGATATTCATTTAGGGCAGGGTTGTCCAAACTTTATGGGACGCGGGACGCATTCGGCAAGGAAATTAGATCGCGGGCCGCAGTTGACATTTTTCCTCTTATACACTGTCTCACTGTACCAGATGTAAAGTAAAACACGTACATGTGTAAATGAATCTTTATATTTATCATAAAAACATATTGGGGAATAGATTAAAGAAGCTAAGATGTGAATACTACGAATAAGAGAGTTTTGGAAATTTTAAGCAACGTCAGTAGACCAGGAAACCTTATAAATAACTGACAAGTATGAATAAGAATAAACCATAAATTTATTCGTAAAAAATATTTAAGGAAGTACGTAAAACGGTACAGTTTACTTAAAATTCAGTGAGATGGGTGTGCCTGCATTTTGGAAGCCAGCTCCTTTGTGTCAATGTCAACTGAGGTTAAGGCTAAACGAAGGCAGGCTTCGAGAGATGTTTGTTTAAGTAGATTCCTCTCTTTGGATTTAATCGACTTCATTGCAGAAAATGCTGCTTCACAAAGGTAGGTACTGCCAAACATTGACAGCAAGTGCAATCCAAAACGGCGTAAATTAGGATAATGCTCTTCAGAAAAAAGAGGCCAAAATTGAGTGATTGGCAGTGTAGCTTTGCTTAATAAAAACTGGTCACTTTGCAAGTCACACAATTCAAGCTGCAAATCGTCATCGGCTTCTGATATAGTTATAGTCAGCGGAGCATTGAATACATTGAAGTTTTTTGGATTTAGCCATCAAAAGTGATACATCATAAGCAATGGTTGTAGAAGACGAAGGCTTCACTAATTGAAACATGTTTTCTTGACGCTTACGCAGGTTTGATTTGAGATCATTGAGTAGGGCTCGCCGCGCCTCACCAGTGTATTTATCATAGCCAGTGACATGAAGAGTGCTGTAGTGTCGTTGTACATTGTACTCTTTCATAACAGATATCATTTCATTACAAATTAAACATAAAACTTATATGCGGATTTTTATAAATTTACCATTTTAAGGTTGTTTTTCTAGGGTCGGCTTATATGCGAGGATATACGGTAATTTTTAAAAGTTTTCTAGAAGAGGCGGCGGGCCGCATTGAAAGAGGTCGCGGGCCGCATGCGGCCCGCGGGCCAGGCTTTGGACAACCCTGATTTAGGGGATGGAGCTATCAATCATCGAGATAGTTTTATTTCCAAGTATTTTATAGCTGTCATAATTTATAGCCATATTATAAGCAGTTTAAAAATTTTCAAAAATAATTTTTGGGGAGGCAATGGAAAGATCGTATTTTATTGATTAATAAATCCCATTGTAAACCTAACAAATGTAACAATGACTTATGACAAGTAACAAATAAAACGATATTAACAACA
This sequence comes from Aplidium turbinatum, assembly GCF_918807975.1. NCBI lineage: Eukaryota > Metazoa > Chordata > Ascidiacea > Aplousobranchia > Polyclinidae > Aplidium > Aplidium turbinatum. The sequence goes on from NC_137480.1 coordinate 25,261,671, forward strand.
ACAAGGAAAAAACTCGTAGCCACGTGTTGCGTAATCTTCACGTAGCTTGCTTGATGTTACGCGAGTATCATGCTTGTGACAAAAACAATCATTTTCTTCGCAATACTGTATTGGGTCACCTCTTGCTTTACGTTGACTTGAAGCGAAAACCAATGATCAAAAAAAGATTTAAACGTCCGTTCAAACTACATTTATTTGCAATAAGTAATGTATCCCAAACGGGGTGGCTGCCACCCCGCCACAGCGGTTACGGGGTGGCGTGGCCACCCCGTAACCCCGTAAGTCGGCGCCAGTGCTGAAATGTGATGCCAAATTATCCCCAATAAGCACTTTCTTCCCAGGCTTCTCCTTTACATGGTCCAGAAACAACTTGAACCACTCCTCAAACGTAGTGGAATCAAACCAACCACTAACTGAGTGATTGTATAATGCACCAGGTGGGCCACCTTCCGTCCAACCAGCATAGAGATTCCTTGATTGATGCACGACCATCGGAGGGAGATACTCTCCTACTGCATTTCCGCAAAACATCATGCTAACGGCTTGCTTGGAGTGTGATGTCTTTCCACTCTTCGAAGTCCTCTTCTCACAATGCACTGTTTAGCCCCTGGATTGTCTGTTACATTGGTTTCGTCATAATTGTACACGTTTTGGGGCTCTACCCCATTCAGTTCCTCATAAATGTTTTTGAAATATTCTTTCACGATAGTTGAACTAATTTCAGCACGGCTTAGCTTCACATTGTCAGCAAGTCGTTGTGTAAGATGTTGACGTTCCTTAAATTTTTTTAGCCAGTCCCAACCAGGCAGGTTTTCCCGGAAGATTTTTATGGTTTTACCTTGTCGATTAACATCTTGTACAAGGTAACGAATGTCAGAAGACGATAATAGAAATTTCCAATCAGTTAGGTGGTTGATGACTTTTACGAGTGCTGTCTCTTCAGCAGCCAATAACACTGATTGTCCACCTGGTTTTCCTGCATGTTTCACTGTTGGACGTGTCTTGTTCCAAACCGTTCCATATGATATTTTGAACTGCTTCGATGCAGCATGAATGGTCAATCGTCCATTCTGCACCTGCCGCACAGCATTTTCTAGGTCTACTTGAGTATATGCAGTTTGATACCCCCTCGACCCAGCTTTCCGTTTGTAGACTCATGGCATAATTGTTACAGTATAGTATCAAACTTAATCAGTATCTACAAAGACAACACAAAATACAAATTTACTATCATGAAAACACAACTATACAGAATCTTGGACACCATTGTTCAATTTTGACGTTCAGTGTGACTTTGATAACCAATGTCAAAGTCACACTGACTGTCAAAAGTCACCCTGATTAACGGTATTCCAAATATTGCTAAAGCTACAAACATATTTTATAATTAATATGTACAATTACAGTATAAGCACATAAACTATCTAAACGAAGGCTGTAGCTATATTGACGAAAATGAGGCACTTGACTTCCACAGAAAAAATTTAATGTGCATGATTATGTCTGTTCAACCTTGTGACATTTGACAAATATAGACTGGTTATAACCAAGTGGTTTTTGGAATATCAGCCAAAATTTCCTCTAGTTTGGTTGCTTCTGGGCTTTGTACGAGGATATTTTTCAAAAATTCGACATCAAATTACTAAATGTTAATAAAAAAATTTTTGGAAAAAATGCAAACTATTTAATTGCTGCTCTCGATCCTGACTACGGCCTAGATCACATCACAAAACTGAATAATCTAATGACTAATAATGTAATGCCTACCCATTATTGCAGATTATAACATAGAGCATAACTTAGTACTGCAGCACAATATACGTCTACCCTGTGATGTCATCACTGCACTAAAACCTTTACCTGTTAGTCACTATTGCTAAGTAATATTTTCTGTGCAAAAAGTTATCGCTATATTATTGTTATTGTTTATCTTCAAGCATTAACAAGCTGCTCCAATCAGCAATTCAAACTAGATTAGATATGGATCAATAGCATTGCCAGATAAGAAATTCTGCCCTAATTTGAGAAAAGTTCAAAGCTGTTGAAAACAAAAGTTGTATTTTGGAAATTTTTTTAGTCCTGGGCAAAGATCCTTAGCTTAACCCATCCTAACTTTAATCCTAACTCTGGCAAAACCTGATTGTGACCATGGCAATATGTGGGTAAAAATAGCCACTCCGAATTACATTTGCTGTTTTGTCAGCAAAATTGATACTGCTTGCTACAGCAAAGTTTTTAACAAGACCAAAGATGTTAAATGGTGTATGATTACTGGTGCTACCTAGTGCCTACTCTTGCAACAGATACCATTTTAAAAGCTTTGGTTTTATAGGAGCTGTTCTGCAACAGCAACACTTTACATTTAGGCTACAGTTTAGTAACTTCAGAGAATGAAATTAAATGGTGAAAATTGAACTGACAGTGTTGCCAGACGCAAAGCGTTACCCCTCTAATTTTTTCTCTTCGCGGCATGATATCCGGCCGTGTTATATCGTAGGCCACGACCGGACTCAACTTGGCGACACTGAGCGAGTTGGCTCAAAATCGCCACTCTTGGAAGCAAATAACCCATGTTAATTGATGCGCAATCTGCTACAGGCGGAGATGACGACTGATGAATGACTAATTATTATTTTGAATTTTTAGTCTCACAAATATTGACTTTTCATGAAAGTACTTGAATTAATCAATTGAAAAACTCCAAACTCCTTGTGTTGTAGTCAGAGGTGGGCACCCGCTACTTTTAAAGTAGCGCCCTACCCGCTTCCGCTACTTGGGCCAAAGTAGCGCGCGCTACCGCTACCCGCTACCAATTTACAAAAGTAGCGCGCTACCCGCTACCGCTACTCAGACCAAAGTAGCGCGCGCTACCGCTACTTTTGTTTAAAATGACACTAAGAAACACTCTTCAAGTCCCTAGTGACGCAAAAATGACCTTGAAAACGAATGTTATCATTCGTTCACGCTGTCATTTTAACGTCGTTATGGAAAACACATTCTAAGGGAAAATTATTGTTACGCATCTTTCAGAAACACAAGCATTTCAAAATGAGAGTCACCAAGTCCTACCCGCTTTCGCTTAAGCACATCTTTTCCAACAGAGAAAAGTCTCTCCACCGCAGTAAAAAAATTGGGGTGTTCCATTTAATGAACAGATGTTTTAACTCGGTATTCGAAGAGCTCAAGGTTTTGCTCTTGTCAGAAAAAAAGACGTCCACAATTGCTGCTTCCTTCTGCATAGACGTTTCACGGGATGGCGCAAACACTCCAAAAAATACATCCTCGGAGTCATGACTGGTGTTGGTTACACTCTTCTTGGTATCAAACTGGCTTGATGTCTCCCGCAACAGTCGAATTACATCTGTCTTGACTTTTTCTCGCAGTGCGTCAGCATCATCCGTAGAAACGTAGTGCAGAAATTGTAGCCACAACGTCTTGAAGAAGGGATGAAGACATGATGCCATAACGCATTTCATGTCGTTGAAGCACTTGTTGAATCGTTTCGTCACCCCTTCAAGGACTTTCACTTTCAACTCCTCACAGGTCACAAGATCACTGATCTCGGTCAACTTCTTCCCGCAAATTGTGATGGTTGGAAACAATACTCCGTAGTCCGTAATACACTTCGACTCGCCCTGTAGAATGTCTAAAGCCTGGCTCTGGCAGATAGGCTTCATCACACGGACATATTTGCAGAAGAAGTTGACGTCAGCTGGAAAAGATCGTAAGTTTGCAACCAAACCGATTATATAGCTGCTTGACCACGCCAGTATTGCAAAAAAAACAATCACTTTTTTCAATTTAAATTAAAAAGTAGCGGGTAGCGGGAGTGCGACTGAAAAAAAGTAGCGCCTCTCCGCTACCGCTACTTTGGAAAAAAAATAACGCCCCTACTGCAGCCGCTACTCCAACTAAAAAGTAGCGCCGCTACCGCTACTTTTACAAAAAAAGTAGCGCCGTTGCGGCGCTACAAAAGTAACGCGCTACTGCCCACCTCTGGTTGTAGTGTTATACATAGGCCTACATAGGCCTACCGGAAACAGACATTGCTGTAGGCTGCAGCGTGGGTCAGGTGTATGTCGGAAGGCGTACACCGATGCATAGCGCTCAAGTCCGCTTTCCCGCAATGCAGGATAAAGATAAACAAACAAACAAAACTAAAATTTTGCTATTTTTTTTACTGTGTTTGGCTATTCTTGGTTAAAGTTTGGCTACAAATTATTTTGTATCTGGCAACTCTGGAACTAAACAAAACAGCCAAACTGCCAAACCAAAGTGCCAAACTGATTACCGTATGTTACGGACCATAAGGCGCACCGGTCTATAAGGCGCACTGTCAATAAATTGCTTTGATTAGTTTTTTGTTCATACATAAGGCGCACCGGACCATATATAATAGTATATCGGTACTGGTTTTGAGTGTAGGCAATAAAGCACTACGGTACCGCACTTGATCCATACATAAGGCGCATCGGACCATAAGGCGCACGATCAATTTATGAGGAAAAAAAAGAATTTAAAGTGCGCCTTATGGTCCGTAAAATACGGTAGTTACTTTTTCCTGACTATTCATTCATTTTAGGTATTTTTTGTTATTAATGAGTCCGGGGCGAAAAAGATGCTACTGACTACAATAGTGGGTGCTCTTCCACAAGACGCCGGAAATTGTCTCCCATTCATTCATTTCTTGTTCAATTTCAACAAATTTGCTATTGTTGGAAAGCACAAGCATAGATCTAACCAACTAAATTAATACCAAGTCCTAAAATACTACTAGCTCCATCTGGTGGCCACCTAAACTTGACCAAATTCAAACCATCACCAAAACTTCATTTTAAATGATAAACAATCTAAATCAAATCTAATTAAAAGAACATGTTACTGTTTATTGAAGTGCTAACTTTCATTGTTATATCTTATTGAATATGCGCGCAATCGTTGTTCGAAGACAGCCCCCCAACGAAGCTTTTGCCCTATGCATTTCAATGGCGAATCGATCGTCTTCCAGTTCACGCCCTGCATGTTCACGATAATTAATTGTCTCCCATTTATTCATTTCTTGCTCAATTTCAACAGATTTAGTATCGTTGAAAAGCACAAGCATAGATCTAACCAACTAAATTAATACCAAGTCCCAAAATACTACTAGCTCCATCTGGTGGCCACCTAAACTTGACCAAATTCAAACCATCACCAAAACTTCATTTTAAATGATAAACAATCTAAATCAAATCTAATTAAAAGAACATGTTACTGTTTATTGAAGTGCTAACTTTCATTGTTATATCTTATTCAATATGCGCGCAATCGTTGTTCGAAGACAGCCCCCTAACGAAGCTTTTGCCCAATGCATTTCAATGGCGAATCGATCGTCTTCCAATTCACGCCCTGCATGATCACGATAATTAATTGTCTCCCATTTATTCATTTCTTGCTCAATTTTAACAGATTTGCTATCGTTAAAAAGCACAAGCATAGATCTAACCAACTAAATTAATACCAAGTCCCAAAATACTACTAGCTCCATCTGGTGGCCACCTAAACTTGACCAAATTCAAACCATTATCAAAAGTTTATTTGCAATGATAAAAACATTAAACGACAACCAATTAAAAGAACTTGTTACTGTTTATTGAAGTGATAACTTTCATTTTTATACCTTATTTAATATATGAGCAATCGTTGTTCGAAGACAGCCCCCCAACGAAGCTTTTGCCCAATGCATTTCAATGGCGAATCGATCCTCTTCCAGTTCACGCCCTGCGTGATCAATGGTGAATCGATCGTCTTCCAGTTCACGCCCTGCATGTTCACGATAATTAATTGTCTCCCATTTATTCATTTCTTGCTCAATTTCAACAGATTTGCTATCGTTGAAAAGCACAAGCAGGGATCTAACCAACTAAGTTATAACCAAGTCCCAAAATACTACTAGCTCCATCTGGTGGCCACCTAAACTTGACCAAAATCAAACCATTATCAAAAGTTTATTTGCAATGATAAAAACATTAAACGACAACCAATTAAAAGAACATGTTACTGTTTATTGAAGTGCTAACTTTCATTTTTATACCTTAATTAATATATGAGCAATCGTTGTTCGAAGACAGTCCCCCAACGAAGCTTTTGCCCAATGCATTTCAATGGCGAATCGTTCGTCTTCCAGTTCACGCCCTGCGTGATCAATAGCGAATCGATCGTCTTCCAGTTCAAGCCCTGCATGTTCACGATAATTAATTGTCTCCCATTCATTCATTTCTTGCTCAATTTCAACAGATTTGCTATCGTTGAAAAGCACAAGCATAGATCTAACCAACTAAGTTAATACCAAGTCCCAAAATGCTAATAGCTCCATCTGGTGGCCACCTAAACTTGACCACATGCAAACCATCACCAAAACTTCATTTTAAATGATAAACAATCTAAATTAAATCCAATTAAAAGAACATGTTACTGTTTATTGAAGTGCTAACTTTCATTTTTGTATCTTATTCAATATGCGCGCAATCGTTGTTCGAAGACAGCCCCCCAACGAAGCTTTTGCCCAATGCATTTCAATGGCGAATCGATCGTCTTCCAGTTCACGCCCTGCATGTTCACGATAATTAATTGTCTCCCATTTATTCATTTTTTGCTCAATTTCAACAGATTTGCTATCGTTAAAAAGCACAAGCATAGATCTAACCAACTAAATTAATACCAAGTCCCAAAATACTACTAGCTCCATCTGGTGGCCACCTAAACTTGACCAAATTCAAACCATTATCAAAAGTTTATTTGGAAGGATAGGAACATTAAACGACAGCCATTTAAAAGAACATGTTACTGTTTATTGAAGTGCTAACTTTCATTTTTGTATCTTATTCAATATGCGCGCAATCGTTGTTCGAAGACAGCCCCCCAACGAAGCTTTTGCCCAATGCATTTCAATAGCGAATCGATCCTCTTCCAGTTCACGCCCTGCATGTTCACGATAATTAATTGTCTCCCATTTATTCATTTTTTGCTCAATTTCAACAGATTTGCTATCGTTAAAAAGCACAAGCATAGATCTAACCAACTAAATTAATACCAAGTCCCAAAATACTACTAGCTCCATCTGGTGGCCACCTAAACTTGACCAAATTCAAACCATCACCAAAACTTCATTTTAAATGATAAACAATCTAAATTAAATCCAATTAAAAGAACATGTTACTGTTTATTGAAGTGCTAACTTTCATTTTTGTTTCTTATTCAATATGCGCGCAATCGTTGTTCGAAGACAGCCCCCCAACAAAGCTTTTGCCCAATGCATTTCAATGGCGAATCGATCGTCTTCCAGTTCACGCCCTGCATGTTCACGATAATTAATTGTCTCCCATTTATTCATTTTTTGCTCAATTTCAACAGATTTGCTATCGTTAAAAAGCACAAGCATAGATCTAACCAACTAAATTAATACCAAGTCCCAAAATACTACTAGCTCCATCTGGTGGCCACCTAAACTTGACCAAATTCAAACCATTATCAAAAGTTTATTTGGAAGGATAGGAACATTAAACGACAGCCATTTAAAAGAACATGTTACTGTTTATTGAAGTGCTAACTTTCATTTTTGTATCTTATTCAATATGCGCGCAATCGTTGTTCGAAGACAGCCCCCCAACGAAGCTTTTGCCCAATGCATTTCAATAGCGAATCGATCCTCTTCCAGTTCACGCCCTGCATGTTCACGATAATTAATTGTCTCCCATTTATTCATTTTTTGCTCAATTTCAACAGATTTGCTATCGTTAAAAAGCACAAGCATAGATCTAACCAACTAAATTAATACCAAGTCCCAAAATACTACTAGCTCCATCTGGTGGCCACCTAAACTTGACCAAATTCAAACCATCACCAAAACTTCATTTTAAATGATAAACAATCTAAATTAAATCCAATTAAAAGAACATGTTACTGTTGATTGAAGTGCTAACTTTCATTGTTATATCTTATTTAATATGCGCGCAATCGTTGTTCGAAGACAGCCCCCCAACGAAGATTTTGCCCAATGCATTTCAATCGCGAATCGATCCTCTTCCAGTTCACGCCCTGCGTGTTCACGATAATTAATTGTCTCCCACTTATTCATTTCTTGCTCAATTTCAACAGATTTGCTATCGTTAAAAAGCACAAGCATAGATCTAACCAACTAAATTAATACCAAGTCCCAAAATACTACTAGCTCCATCTGGTGGCCACCTAAACTTGACCAAATTCAAACCATTATCAAAAGTTTATTTGCAATGATAAAAACATTAAACGACAAACAATTAAAAGAACATGTTACTGTTTATTGAAGTGATAACTTTCATTTTTATACCTTATTTAATATATGAGCAATCGTTGTTCGAAGACAGCCCCCCAACGAAGCTTTTGCCCAATGCATTTCAATGGCGAATCGTTCGTCTTCCAGTTCACGCCCTGCGTGATCAATAGCGAATCGATCGTCTTCCAGTTCAAGCCCTGCATGTTCACGATAATTAATTGTCTCCCATTCATTCATTTCTTGCTCAATTTCAACAGATTTGCTATCGTTAAAAAGCACAAGCATAGATCTAACCAACTAAATTAATACCAAGTCCCAAAATACTACTAGCTCCATCTGGTGGCCACCTAAACTTGACCAAATTCAAACCATCACCAAAACTTCATTTTAAATGATAAACAATCTAAATCAAATCCAATTAAAAGAACATGTTACTGTTTATTGAAGGGCTAACTTTCATTTTTGTATCTTATTCAATATGCGCGCAATCGTTGTTCGAAGACAGCCCCCCAACGAAGCTTTTGCCCAATGCATTTCAATGGCGAATCGATCGTCTTCCAGTTCACGCCCTGCATGTTCACGATAATTAATTGTCTCCCATTTATTCATTTTTTGCTCAATTTCAACAGATTTGCTATCGTTAAAAAGCACAAGCATAGATCTAACCAACTAAATTAATACCAAGTCCCAAAATACTACTAGCTCCATCTGGTGGCCACCTAAACTTGACCAAATTCAAACCATTATCAAAAGTTTATTTGGAAGGATAGGAACATTAAACGACAGCCATTTAAAAGAACATGTTACTGTTTATTGAAGTGATAACTTCCATTTTTGTATCTTATTCAATATGCGCGCAATCGTTGTTCGAAGACAGCCCCCCAACAAAGCTTTTGCCCAATGCATTTCAATAGCGAATCGATCCTCTTCCAGTTCACGCCCTGCATGTTCACGATAATTAATTGTCTCCCATTTATTCATTTTTTGCTCAATTTCAACAGATTTGCTATCGTTAAAAAGCACAAGCATAGATCTAACCAACTAAATTAATACCAAGTCCCAAAATACTACTAGCTCCATCTGGTGGCCACCTAAACTTGACCAAATTCAAACCATTATCAAAAGTTTATTTGCAATGATAGAAACATTAAACGACAGCCAATTAAAAGAACATGTTACTGTTTATTGAAGGGCTAACTTTCATTTTTATACCTTATTTAATATGCGCGCAATCGTTGTTCGTAGACAGCCCCCCAACGAAGCTTTTGCCCAATGCATTTCAATGCTCGTTGTAGGACCAATTCTAGGTTTGCTTTTTTGTGTGGGGAAATTGAGAGAACATCTAATTTTAAAAACACATTTTGATGGTAAAGCAACTTGCAATAGATTGAGTTTCGCTTTTAGCAGCATGATCGTTGTTAAAGATCGAACAAGGTAAACAGCTTGATTAATCTTTCTGTTGATATCAACAGTTTATCAACAGTTTTTCAACAGTGATCTCAACACGCACAGCTTTGCTAAGGCGTCTGGCCGGCTCTGGCTGGGGAGCCGGAGTTGATACCCTGCGCATTGCCACCATCGCGCTAGTTTACGCTCCAGCAGAATACTGTGCACCTGTCTGGAGCCGCAGTGCCCACTGCCATCAAATCGACACTGCCATAAACGACGCCCTGCGTATCGTGACAGGATGCCTGCGACCTACACCATCGGAAAATCTCCCTGTCCTTGCAGGCATCCAACCAGCTGAGCTTCGTCGTGAAGAAGCCATCCTGTCTCTCTCTCGTCGAGCTACGAACCCCAACCACTTACTCTACTCAAGTCTCTACGAGTCTGTGAACGAGAAACCTCGGCGACTGAAATCGAGACACCCATTTGTACGTGCCGCACAACTCCTGATGAAAAGTGCTGAAGACCAATCCATCAGTGCGGCAACCTGGGCGGACCACCAATGGAGCTCGGAGTGGAAAAAGAACTCCTCAAGACTCCAAAGTTTCATCTCCGACACCAGCCACCATCCAACCGGAATGCATTTGCCCAGGAAGGCCTGGGTGCGGCTCAACCGCCTTCGTACTGGCGTCGGACTATTTCGCTTCAACATGCACAAATGGGGGATGGCTCCATCCGCGATCTGTGAGTGTGGCATGGAGGAACAAACCGCAGACCACACCATCTGTAACTGCGCCATCTACCATGCGCCAAATGGTGTGCGTGGACTGCGTGAACTGGATGACGAATCAATTCAATGGCTGCTCGACACCTGCCCAAACATTTAAACCGCGTCGCCGCCACTGCCCAAGGGTGGTAAAAGGCAGAGCCCCTCGACCCTTGAAGTGGCGAAGAACAAGGTTCAAACGAAGAAGAAGAAGAAGAACAGTTTTTCTTTTCATGTCACTTCAAAGACATCATGCAGCTCTCTTCCTAATATGACATCACAACCTACAAAAAATTTTTGAAACTTTAAATACTAAAGTTCGAGACTCTAATTCACTTGTGTTACTTGTTGGACGGCGCGATCATGGCTTTTCCCAATTTTAGTAATATTACGTATGACGAAATGCACGAAAGTGGAGTGTTTTTAAGCACTACCAGTGCAATTGGTTGGTTGAGGCAGCATGGGTTACTTTCGACACGACGTACTTGTGGTAAGTGTGGAAGCGATATGGCGGAAGGAGTAAAGACAAGCCTGGTGGATGGGAAACTTTGGCGATGCAAAGAACAGGTAGCGCATGTTCAATTGATTTAAAAAATGGAAAAAATTAGTTGAGCTGTTCGAAACGAAACGAAATCCTTCTAAAAGATGTTTTATTTCGAAACGAAACCAATATAAATTATATTTTCGGTCTAAACGATTTTTCGGCTGTTTCAAATGAATGCTGCTGCAGAAGCTCGATATTCAATAGATTACATCAATAAAGTTTTGTTTATTGGCGGTCATCATTTGCATGCAAAGCGTACTTTACCTCAGCCTTGTACTTCCTCTGGGATGGGGTATTTAACTTCAGACAGTAGCCTACTTGAGTGATTAAATGTAGTGGTAAGAGGCATACTTTTGTTTAGGAAAACTGCATTGACCAAGTTCCGTTACCAGCGCAACTCTTCTACTAACTTTAAATATGCATCGATATCCAAGCTTGATAGGCTATCATGTGATTGAACGAGTAAAAGGAGGAGACAACTTGACAAAAATATAAAACAAATTGCACTGCTTTAGGGTGGACGCGTGACTAAGCTCCCCTTTGGCCTGATACTGAGTAGGTCATGAAATTGTTTCAGCTCCAGATCACGTAACTTACTTAATGTGAATTGAGATCAATGGACTTATTTCTGTGGGCCTGTGGCTGCAGCCTTTTTACATCTCGCCTTGATCCTGCAACAAGTTGTGATATCACATTTTTATGGCGAATGTTTCAGCAAGCATTTGAAATTGTAACAATTTCATCAGCCGTTCCTACATATGTTTCGTGTAGACCTGCAGAACAACAACATCACTTCGGAAAGGCTCCTTCTTCGAAAAATCTCATTTAGATCTCAAAACGGGAATCAAATTAATTTTTCATTGGGCAAAAGACGCTTTACCGCAAAGAGGAATTCAGGAGTACACGAAAGTTGGTCATACAACAATTGTGCAATGGATGGCGTTTCTACGCGAGGTTTGTCAGTTAATGTAGCTTTTACATGTTTCCCATTGCAAGGACGTGATCTCAATAGCAATAATGTGTAAACAGGGGCGCCGGAAGCGGGGGGGCAGGGGGGCAGATGCTTCCCTTGCCCTCAATTTTTCTGCAGATGGAGGGACAGGGGGGCAATGGCGCCCTTTTAAATTCATGTAAGCTACTGCACATATTGCAATATAACAATTTCTGCTATTCGCTTTTAGCCTAATTATAATCTTTCATTTTTGCCTTAAAATAATATAGCCTATACGGCACAAAATTTTGCAACACAGTTAAGAGGTCTTAAAACTCTTTTTTTTTCCGAAAGCCATCGTGGCCTATCGGGAGCACCTTCTCGGCGGCCAAATCTGCGTGCTTGGAGGCCAAAATACAAAATAAAAATAACGATAGCACAAGTAAATAGAATTAAACTTGAAACAATGCAAAAATGATCACTTAGCGTTGTTGAAGTCTGGGCCTGGGCGACGTCCTAAAATTGAATCGTTGCACCACGTAATAACTGCTTTATCGGGATTGTAATCCAGTACTGCGGGACCATCTAACGACACTGGCACGAGTGTCTCCAATGTGGCTGATTATAAAGAAGTTCGCCACTCCCCTAGAATTCAGTTTAGCAACGAAAAGCAACGTTCAACATGTGTTGACGATGACGGCAAGGTAATAAAATAAGTATTTCAATGATCTGAAGGACATTACTAAAAGAAGCATAATTTTTGCAAAATATGATCAAAAAATGTTTCCACTCGGATGTCAACTAACCTAGTTCTCCTTCTTAACTAATCTAGTTCTCCTTTTTAATGTCCGACAACATTGAATCGACATAAAAACGACAATTATTGCCAGCCGATGTAGGCTAAATTAGCACTTCGGATTAAGACTGTGTTAAAATAAGCGTCTGGAATTACAATCAAGACTTACAACGCTGGTGACCGCAGATGGATATATTCCATCAATAACAAATATTCCCGCACTAGTGCAACAGTGGCGATTATGACGCGCTGACCTAATTTTGCGTAACTCTTTGATACTACATATTTTCGACAGTTAATCCACGATCATTCTATTGCGAAATTAAATAATTGGCTAAAAAAAACCGGCGGCCAAACTTGGCCGACCGAGGAGGTAGCACCGGCGGTCATTCAAGCACTACTTAGCGGCCATGGCCGCAGGCTGCTTTGAAGCTTGACAGTAGGTTACATCATTATAACATAGCATGATGCCCTTCTTTGTAGCCTACACCGGACACTCGTAGGCTATCATTAGCCTACTCAATACATAGTGAGCTGATAGATTAGCATTGTCGCTATATCTTATCTTAAAACTTGAAAAAAAATTGGCCTTTTAGTGAACAAAAGTGCCCTTTTTTCGTAATCTTGCACCCCCAGTCAAAAATCGTTCCGGTGCCCCTGTGTGTAAAGCAGCGTTTCTCAACCTGGGGGTCGCAAAGGTCATTTCACGGGGTTCGCAAAGATATTCATAAAAGATTTTCGAAATCGCAAAGAATCCTGGAAAAGTGAAAAATCTTTGCAGCAATCACTTTAGTACACAATAATGTACCGTAGTCGATTGTTGTAGAAAAATTAAATCTTCGTGTTTTTTAATAGTTGCACTGAGGTCTCCACAGGGCCTCTGAAAGAAATTTTCTGTAGGGGTACGAAGAGTCATTCCGGGCCCCCTTTGTCTTTGGCAAAGCGCGTGATTTTGCTTAGGCGTATTAGCCTACACACCATACAACATTTTACTGCAAAATTGGTCATCTGTGCGCAATAATAGCATCAGGCTGCAATAAAACTATTATTTAGTGTTTTGTGTTGTACATAGCCTATCATGTGATCTGTTCCTCGCCAATTATTCCTCGCCAATTGCGTAAGCTATCCTGCATTGAATTCGTGTGTCAGTTGTTGATGCCGGTGCTGTTGAGAGGTGTCGCTTGTAGCTTACAGCTTTAATGCAAAATTTTCAAATTCATTCATTTATTTCTCTTAGATGTAGCCTATAATTAGTCCTGATGAGGACACTATGATTTGGTGTCGAAAACGTTGGATTTAGTAGTTTTTTCTTGTTTTTTTGTGTGTTTAATAAAAAATGTTAAATCCACTAACGTTACTGAGTGTTATATGTATCTGCGGTACAACAAGTCAAGCTCTCTACCAAGGCTCAAACGTAACATCTTGTCAAAACATCATCAAATTAATCGTCTGACCAATAAGCTTTCTTCATTAACTTTTGTATTCACCACATGCCTAGCAGAGGTGAACGAAGTTACTTTTTTTTGACTCGGTTCCGTTCCTGCTCCGAAAGTATTCACTTCGGCTCTTGCTCCAACTTCTAAATTCATTTTGAAGTGAAATAAGCGTGAAACTACCTTTTTCAAATAATTTTAAAAAAACACAAAAAAGCCCAAAAACACCCGAGCTTTTTAAGAAAAGCCCGAGTTTTTCTCAACCCTGCTTTTGCTTCCCTATGTCCTAACCGAACAGGAGAAAAACCAACTTTTACGATTTAATTTTGGGTGCTTTAAAATGGAACATTTTTGCACGTAAAGCATTAAATCACCACTTTGGGCCCCTAATTTGCGCGCAATGCACTCAATTACTTCTCCGGGCCTTTTTGCTACATTACGGGCCCCCCAGGACTAAATGATAACAACTTTTATGCTTGAATTTAGTCGTTTAGGGTGGTTTTAACCATCATGTTTTCGCGTAAAGTATAAAATCACAATTTTGGGCCTCCCAACAATCACAGGCCTGGGCCCTCAAGGGTACGCCGTACCCTCAGTATCCCCCTCTCATAGGCCCTGGGTCTCCAAGCAAAACATTCAAACACAAACGGTTTTGGAACTACAAACATTCGTGCTTGTACGAAAAGCATAGGCTACTATGTGGCTTCATGCCACACCATCACTATTGATGAACACGAATATTTGCCATTTGTTGATAACGTACAGGTCTGTTCGGAGGATTTGTTGAGGAATCAGCATCAAATCGGTGGACCTGGCCACATCGTCGCTATCGATGAGTCCTTGGTGGCCAGACGAAAACCAGGAAATTCACAAGGGCGCCCAGTGCCACAGCAGTGGATCTTCGGCGGGATTGACACCAC
Source organism: Aplidium turbinatum (assembly GCF_918807975.1). Taxonomy (NCBI): domain Eukaryota; kingdom Metazoa; phylum Chordata; class Ascidiacea; order Aplousobranchia; family Polyclinidae; genus Aplidium; species Aplidium turbinatum. The sequence continues at coordinate 25,276,740 of NC_137480.1, forward strand.
AACAAAGTAAGTTATATATTATGTGCATGTTTACCCCCTACAACTAGGCCTACGCCTAGTCAACTACGTTCGAGCAGGTGAGCAATATCACTTGGGCTTGGGATTTGAAGGAATATTTGACAACACTTTTATTTAACCTACCCTCCTTAGGGCACGTTCTTTTGCACCTCAATGCCTGTAGATATCCCTAGTAAAATTGTGCTATTAGAGAATGCTTCATTGTAATGGTACCGCGGCGGGACAGGGCTACACTGGAGGCAGAAATTCTACGCCACATCGCACCAGGAACAGAGATTCATTCCGATGAATGGGGTGCATACTCTAACTTGTCTAGTGAGTGTTTCTTGTAGTTCTATTTTAAAATGACATAGGCTACACTAACATGTAAACACTTAACGTAGATTATGTTAAACATTAAATGGATTGGATGAAGTACATAAAATGCATGTAGATTAAACATTTGTGTAGACTAGGTGTACTGAGAGTAAAAATGTGTAGGGGAGATGTGGCACCTATGGGACGAATATGACATTATTTCTAAAAAAACGTTATTTTAAAGCAAATCATGAACTAAAGCAATTTTATTGCAAAGTTTAGTCATTGTTTCTTAACATGAAATCAAAACAGTGATGACTGTAGGCTAATATTCTTTATTGTTTTTTTTTCATCATTAAAAAGTGTCAGACAACTGTCCCATAGGTTGCTTACATACATGATCAATGGGACAAGGGGTTATGTCCCAGGAGACACTTTTCTAGATACATCAATTGATTGTCAAGGGTATGATGGAATGAAAGAGACTCAAGAGAAAAGAAGCAGAACTTGTTTTCTTGGTTTTCATCAATAAATAGACCCGCTTTTCTTTTCAGACATGATAAAATAAGACACTTTAAAGGTTCAATGAATTGAAATCTAAAAAGGTATATACTTTTGCCATGATCTATAGCAAAGTGTAGTGTAATAAGGCTTTTCAAGATTGTACAAAATAAAGCAGTAGCTCTTATCTACATCCCTAGTGAAAAATACTTTTTAAGTGAAAAAAATTTCTTTCAGCCTTAAAATAACGTAGGAATATGTCCCAAAAGTGATTGCTTGCACAGTCCCATTGGTCATTCAACCACCAGTTTGTGTTTAGCTTGTCTGAAGACATATCACAGTACAATGTGTACTTTTCTGTTGTGATGGCATCAGACCCAACCATTTGGCTTAAACTGTCATGCCAGGTCCCACTTGATACAACTTATTCATAGTGTAGAAACTGTTAACAACAATTAACCATTTAAAGTTACTTTGGGAGCAGAAAAAAAAATCAACTGACCTCGCCACTTAACTGCACAGCTCCTTTTCAAAAAGCACGATGGCTCATGCCAAAACAATTATGCATCCATTAAAAATAAATTTAACAATTTAACATGTTTTTGTTATTTCTATTTGGAAACCGTTGCAGCAAGCATTTTAGGCTGAAATTTATTTAAAGTTGCTTTCGTATTTTTTAGATCTTGGATATCGCCACCAAACGGTCAACCATCACCATCATTATGTTTCGGCCACAGGGGTTCATACGAACCACATTGAAAACCTGTGGCTGAATTGTAAACGGAAATTTAAAAGAATGGGTGGCACCACAAGGCCCATGATACCTGGGTATCTTGATGAATTTATGTGGCGACATCAGTTTCCACGGGGACGACATTTTCCGGAAGTTCTCCGCGCCATAAGGGAGTCCTACCCCTTACTGTAGCCGCCACATCGTCCATTTGCCAAAAAAAAAAAAAACAGCCCTTTTCAGGGCTACCTAATGATAAAAAAGAGTTGCTGCCCACATAGCCTACTTTGTGATATTTATTCTATAACAAACAAACTAGGCTAAAAAAAGTGCAATGTCACATGAAACAAAATAATTTTTTTAACTTACGTTTGTAACATGATTTTTGTGTGTTAACGTTTAAGGTTTGGACCTATGAATCATTTTGTTTACACACACGGATGCCTTTGGGAAAAAGACTTCGTGTGGTAATGAAAGAACACGAGAATGCAAGCCCAAGTCATTTCATTACGGTTTCGTTACTTACCTTTGATCCATATTTAAGCCTAGGTTTATTAGGCTTAGCCTATGTGTTGCGAAAAAATTTCTTGGCTAAGCATTGAACAAAACATAAGTATCCGCACCCACTGTCTCGCTGGTTGTTGTTGCTTTTTATTATTTGCAGAGGTTTCTCCATCCAAATAGGAACAATTTTCTGGCTCCTGCACTTGGAGCTGACATCACTTGCTTCCTCAACCGAGCTTTTCCAATAGATGTCGACTGAGGGCCGAGTGACAAGAATTCTTCCACGACCTCCCAAAGGATCAAAGTTCTACACCGCTCTAGAGCACACATCGCTTTCCTATTGATCAGTGTTTGTTACATTACTTGATTCGGACAAGCCATCACACCACCAACTAGGCTATTTGTGTGCCTGATCCTAATACTTTCTATGACTTTAGCATTTTTTCAATATAAATGGGACACAATTAATTATCGCGATCACGCAATGTGAATCCAGAAAGACGATCGATTCGTAATTGAAATGCATTGTGCAAAAGCTTCGTTGGGGGGCTGTCTTCGAACAACGATTGCGCGCATATTGAATAAGATACAAAAATGAAAGTTAGCACTTCAATAAACAGTAACATGTTCTTTTAATTGGATTTGATTTAGATTGTTTATCATTTAAAATGAAGTTTTAGGGAGGGTTTGCATGTGGTCAAGTTTAGGTGGCCACCAGATGGAGCTAGTAAAATTTTGGAACTTGGTATTAATTTAGTTGGTTAGATCTATGCTTGTGCTTTTCAATGATAGCAAATCTGTTGAAATTGAGCAAGAAATGAATAAATGGGAGACAATTAATCATCGTGATTACGCAGGGCGTGAACTGGAAGAGGATCGATTCGCGATTGAAATGCATTGGGCAAAAGCTTCGTTGGGGGGCTGTCTTCGAACAACGATTGCTCATATATTAAATAAGGTGTCAAAATGAAAGTTAGCCCTTCAATAAACAGTAACAAGTTCTTTTAATTGGTTGTCGTTTAATGTTTTTATCATTGCAAATAAACTTTTGATAATGGTTTGAATTTGGTCAAGTTTGGGTGGCCACCAGATGGAGTTAGTAGTATTTTGGGACTTAGTATTTGTTTAGTTGGTTAGATCTATGCTTGTGCTTTTCAACGATAGCAAATCTGTTGAAATTGAGCTAGAAATGAATAAATGGGAGACAATTAATTATCGTGAACATGCAGGGCGTGAACTGGAAGAGGATCGATTCGCCATTGAAATGCATTGGCCAAAAGCTTCGTTGGGGGGCTGTCTTCGAACAACGATTGCTCATATATTAAATAAGGTGTCAAAATGAAAGTTAGCCCTTCAATAAACAGTAACAAGTTCTTTTAATTGGTTGTCGTTTAATGTTTTTATCATTGCAAATAAACTTTTGATAATGGTTTGAATTTGGTCAAGTTTAGGTGGCCACCAGATGGAGCTAGTAGTATTTTGAGACTTAGTATTAATTTAGTTGGTTAGATCTATGCTTGTGCTTTTCAACGATAGCAAATCTGTTGAAATTGAGCAAGAAATGAATAAGTGGGAGACAATTAATTATCGTGAACACGCAGGGCGTGAACTGGAAGACGATCGATTCGCGATTGAAATGCATTGGGCAAAATCTTCGTTGGGGGGCTGTCTTCGAACAACGATTGCGCGCATATTAAATAAGATATAACAATGAAAGTTAGCACTTCAATCAACAGTAACATGTTCTTTTAATTGGATTTAATTTAGATTGTTTATCATTTAAAATGAAGTTTTGGTGATGGTTTGAATTTGGTCAAGTTTAGGTGGCCACCAGATGGAGCTAGTAGTATTTTGGGACTTGGTATTAATTTAGTTGGTTAGATCTATGCTTGTGCTTTTTAACGATAGCAAATCTGTTGAAATTGAGCAAAAAATGAATAAATGGGAGACAATTAATTATCGTGAACATGCAGGGCGTGAACTGGAAGAGGATCGATTCGCTATTGAAATGCATTGGGCAAAAGCTTTGTTGGGGGGCTGTCTTCGAACAACGATTGCGCGCATATTGAATAAGATACAAAAATGAAAGTTATCACTTCAATAAACAGTAACATGTTCTTTTAAATGGCTGTCGTTTAATGTTCCTATCCTTCCAAATAAACTTTTGATAATGGTTTGAATTTGGTCAAGTTTAGGTGGCCACCAGATGGAGCTAGTAGTATTTTGGGACTTGGTATTAATTTAGTTGGTTAGATCTATGCTTGTGCTTTTTAACGATAGCAAATCTGTTGAAATTGAGCAAAAAATGAATAAATGGGAGACAATTAATTATCGTGAACATGCAGGGCGTGAACTGGAAGACGATCGATTCGCCATTGAAATGCATTGGGCAAAAGCTTCGTTGGGGGGCTGTCTTCGAACAACGATTGCGCGCATATTGAATAAGATACAAAAATGAAAGTTAGCCCTTCAATAAACAGTAACATGTTCTTTTAATTGGATTTAATTTAGATTGTTTATCATTTAAAATGAAGTTTTGGTGATGGTTTGCATGTGGTCAAGTTTAGGTGGCCACTAGATGGAGCTATTAGCATTTTGGGACTTGGTATTAACTTAGTTGGTTAGATCTATGCTTGTGCTTTTCAACGATAGCAAATCTGTTGAAATTGAGCAAGAAATGAATGAATGGGAGACAATTAATTATCGTGAACATGCAGGGCTTGAACTGGAAGACGATCGATTCACCATTGATCACGCAGGGCGTGAACTGGAAGAGGATCGATTCGCCATTGAAATGCATTGGGCAAAAGCTTCGTTGGGGGGCTGTCTTCGAACAACGATTGCTCATATATTAAATAAGGTATAAAAATGAAAGTTAGCACTTCAATAAACAGTAACATGTTCTTTTAATTGTTTGTCGTTTAATGTTTTTATCATTGCAAATAAACTTTTGATAATGGTTTGAATTTGGTCAAGTTTAGGTGGCCACCAGATGAAGCTAGTAGTATTTTGGGACTTGGTATTAATTTAGTTGGTTAGATCTATGCTTGTGCTTTTCAACGATAGCAAATCTGTTGAAATTGAGCAAGAAATGAATAAATGGGAGACAATTAATTATCGTGAACATGCAGGGCGTGAACTGGAAGAGGATCGATTCGCCATTGAAATGCATTGGGCAAAAGCTTCGTTGGGGGGCTGTCTTCGAACAACGATTGCTCATATATTAAATAAGGTGTCAAAATGAAAGTTAGCCCTTCAATAAACAGTAACAAGTTCTTTTAATTGGTTGTCGTTTAATGTTTTTATCATTGCAAATAAACTTTTGATAATGGTTTGAATTTGGTCAAGTTTAGGTAGCCACCAGATGGAGCTAGTAGTATTTTGGGACTTGGTATTAATTTAGTTGGTTAGATCTATGCTTGTTCTTTTCAACGATAGCAAATCTGTTGAAATTGAGCAAGAAATGAATAAATGGGAGACAATTAATTATCGTGAACATGCAGGGCGTGAACTGGAAGACGATCGATTCGCCATTGAAATGCATTGGGCAAAAGCTTCGTTGGGGAGCTGTCTTCGAACAACGATTGCGCGCATATTGAATGAGATATAACAATGAAAGTTACCACTTTAATAAACAGTAACATGTTCTTTTAATTGGATTTGATTTAGATTGTTTATCATTTAAAATGAAGTTTTGGTGATGGTTTGAATTTGGTCAAGTTTAGGTGGCCACCAGATGGAGCTAGTAGTATTTTGGGACTTGGTATTAATTTAGTTGGTTAGATCTATGCTTGTGCTTTTCAACGATAGCAAATCTGTTTAAATTGAGCAAGAAATGAATAAATGGGAGACAATTAATTATCGTGAACATGCAGGGCGTGAACTGGAAGACGATCGATTCGCCATTGAAATGCATTGGGCAAAAGCTTCGTTGGGGGGCTGTCTTCGAACAACGATTGCGCGCATATTGAATAAGATACAAAAATGAAAGTTATCACTTCAATAAACAGTAACATGTTCTTTTAAATGGCTGTCGTTTAATGTTCCTATCCTTCCAAATAAACTTTTGATAATGGTTTGAATTTGGTCAAGTTTAGGTGGCCACCAGATGGAGCTAGTAGTATTTTGGGACTTGGTATTAATTTAGTTGGTTAGATCTATGCTTGTGCTTTTTAACGATAGCAAATCTGTTGAAATTGAGCAAAAAATGAATAAATGGGAGACAATTAATTATCGTGAACATGCAGGGCGTGAACTGGAAGAGGATCGATTCGCTATTGAAATGCATTGGGCAAAAGCTTTGTTGGGGGGCTGTCTTCGAACAACGATTGCGCGCATATTGAATAAGATACAAAAATGAAAGTTATCACTTCAATAAACAGTAACATGTTCTTTTAAATGGCTGTCGTTTAATGTTCCTATCCTTCCAAATAAACTTTTGATAATGGTTTGAATTTGGTCAAGTTTAGGTGGCCACCAGATGGAGCTAGTAGTATTTTGGGACTTGGTATTAATTTAGTTGGTTAGATCTATGCTTGTGCTTTTTAACGATAGCAAATCTGTTGAAATTGAGCAAAAAATGAATAAATGGGAGACAATTAATTATCGTGAACATGCAGGGCGTGAACTGGAAGACGATCGATTCGCCATTGAAATGCATTGGGCAAAAGCTTCGTTGGGGGGCTGTCTTCGAACAACGATTGCGCGCATATTGAATAAGATACAAAAATGAAAGTTAGCCCTTCAATAAACAGTAACATGTTCTTTTAATTGGATTTAATTTAGATTGTTTATCATTTAAAATGAAGTTTTGGTGATGGTTTGCATGTGGTCAAGTTTAGGTGGCCACTAGATGGAGCTATTAGCATTTTGGGACTTGGTATTAACTTAGTTGGTTAGATCTATGCTTGTGCTTTTCAACGATAGCAAATCTGTTGAAATTGAGCAAGAAATGAATGAATGGGAGACAATTAATTATCGTGAACATGCAGGGCTTGAACTGGAAGACGATCGATTCGCTATTGATCACGCAGGGCGTGAACTGGAAGACGAACGATTCGCCATTGAAATGCATTGGGCAAAAGCTTCGTTGGGGGACTGTCTTCGAACAACGATTGCTCATATATTAATTAAGGTATAAAAATGAAAGTTAGCACTTCAATAAACAGTAACATGTTCTTTTAATTGGTTGTCGTTTAATGTTTTTATCATTGCAAATAAACTTTTGATAATGGTTTGATTTTGGTCAAGTTTAGGTGGCCACCAGATGGAGCTAGTAGTATTTTGGGACTTGGTTATAACTTAGTTGGTTAGATCCCTGCTTGTGCTTTTCAACGATAGCAAATCTGTTGAAATTGAGCTAGAAATGAATAAATGGGAGACAATTAATTATCGTGAACATGCAGGGCGTGAACTGGAAGACGATCGATTCACCATTGATCACGCAGGGCGTGAACTGGAAGAGGATCGATTCGCCATTGAAATGCATTGGGCAAAAGCTTCGTTGGGGGGCTGTCTTCGAACAACGATTGCTCATATATTAAATAAGGTATAAAAATGAAAGTTAGCACTTCAATAAACAGTAACATGTTCTTTTAATTGGTTGTCGTTTAATGTTTTTATCATTGCAAATAAACTTTTGATAATGGTTTGAATTTGGTCAAGTTTAGGTGGCCACCAGATGAAGCTAGTAGTATTTTGGGACTTGGTATTAATTTAGTTGGTTAGATCTATGCTTGTGCTTTTCAACGATAGCAAATCTGTTGAAATTGAGCAAGAAATGAATAAATGGGAGACAATTAATTATCGTGAACATGCAGGGCGTGAACTGGAAGAGGATCGATTCGCCATTGAAATGCATTGGGCAAAAGCTTCGTTGGGGGGCTGTCTTCGAACAACGATTGCTCATATATTAAATAAGGTGTCAAAATGAAAGTTAGCCCTTCAATAAACAGTAACAAGTTCTTTTAATTGGTTGTCGTTTAATGTTTTTATCATTGCAAATAAACTTTTGATAATGGTTTGAATTTGGTCAAGTTTAGGTAGCCACCAGATGGAGCTAGTAGTATTTTGGGACTTGGTATTAATTTAGTTGGTTAGATCTATGCTTGTTCTTTTCAACGATAGCAAATCTGTTGAAATTGAGCAAGAAATGAATAAATGGGAGACAATTAATTATCGTGAACATGCAGGGCGTGAACTGGAAGACGATCGATTCGCCATTGAAATGCATTGGGCAAAAGCTTCGTTGGGGAGCTGTCTTCGAACAACGATTGCGCGCATATTGAATGAGATATAACAATGAAAGTTACCACTTTAATAAACAGTAACATGTTCTTTTAATTGGATTTGATTTAGATTGTTTATCATTTAAAATGAAGTTTTGGTGATGGTTTGAATTTGGTCAAGTTTAGGTGGCCACCAGATGGAGCTAGTAGTATTTTGGGACTTGGTATTAATTTAGTTGGTTAGATCTATGCTTGTGCTTTTCAACGATAGCAAATCTGTTTAAATTGAGCAAGAAATGAATAAATGGGAGACAATTAATTATCGTGAACATGCAGGGCGTGAACTGGAAGACGATCGATTCGCCATTGAAATGCATTGGGCAAAAGCTTCGTTGGGGGGCTGTCTTCGAACAACGATTGCGCGCATATTGAATAAGATACAAAAATGAAAGTTATCACTTCAATAAACAGTAACATGTTCTTTTAAATGGCTGTCGTTTAATGTTCCTATCCTTCCAAATAAACTTTTGATAATGGTTTGAATTTGGTCAAGTTTAGGTGGCCACCAGATGGAGCTAGTAGTATTTTGGGACTTGGTATTAATTTAGTTGGTTAGATCTATGCTTGTGCTTTTTAACGATAGCAAATCTGTTGAAATTGAGCAAAAAATGAATAAATGGGAGACAATTAATTATCGTGAACATGCAGGGCGTGAACTGGAAGAGGATCGATTCGCTATTGAAATGCATTGGGCAAAAGCTTTGTTGGGGGGCTGTCTTCGAACAACGATTGCGCGCATATTGAATAAGATACAAAAATGAAAGTTATCACTTCAATAAACAGTAACATGTTCTTTTAAATGGCTGTCGTTTAATGTTCCTATCCTTCCAAATAAACTTTTGATAATGGTTTGAATTTGGTCAAGTTTAGGTGGCCACCAGATGGAGCTAGTAATATTTTGGGACTTGGTATTAATTTAGTTGGTTAGATCTATGCTTGTGCTTTTTAACGATAGCAAATCTGTTGAAATTGAGCAAAAAATGAATAAATGGGAGACAATTAATTATCGTGAACATGCAGGGCGTGAACTGGAAGACGATCGATTCGCCATTGAAATGCATTGGGCAAAAGCTTCGTTGGGGGGCTGTCTTCGAACAACGATTGCGCGCATATTGAATAAGATACAAAAATGAAAGTTAGCCCTTCAATAAACAGTAACATGTTCTTTTAATTGGATTTAATTTAGATTGTTTATCATTTAAAATGAAGTTTTGGTGATGGTTTGCATGTGGTCAAGTTTAGGTGGCCACTAGATGGAGCTATTAGCATTTTGGGACTTGGTATTAACTTAGTTGGTTAGATCTATGCTTGTGCTTTTCAACGATAGCAAATCTGTTGAAATTGAGCAAGAAATGAATGAATGGGAGACAATTAATTATCGTGAACATGCAGGGCGTGAACTGGAAGACGATCGATTCGCTATTGATCACGCAGGGCGTGAACTGGAAGACGAACGATTCGCCATTGAAATGCATTGGGCAAAAGCTTCGTTGGGGGACTGTCTTCGAACAACGATTGCTCATATATTAATTAAGGTATAAAAATGAAAGTTAGCACTTCAATAAACAGTAACATGTTCTTTTAATTGGTTGTCGTTTAATGTTTTTATCATTGCAAATAAACTTTTGATAATGGTTTGATTTTGGTCAAGTTTAGGTGGCCACCAGATGGAGCTAGTAGTATTTTGGGACTTGGTTATAACTTAGTTGGTTAGATCCCTGCTTGTGCTTTTCAACGATAGCAAATCTGTTGAAATTGAGCTAGAAATGAATAAATGGGAGACAATTAATTATCGTGAACATGCAGGGCGTGAACTGGAAGACGATCGATTCACCATTGATCACGCAGGGCGTGAACTGGAAGAGGATCGATTCGCCATTGAAATGCATTGGGCAAAAGCTTCGTTGGGGGGCTGTCTTCGAACAACGATTGCTCATATATTAAATAAGGTATAAAAATGAAAGTTAGCACTTCAATAAACAGTAACATGTTCTTTTAATTGTTTGTCGTTTAATGTTTTTATCATTGCAAATAAACTTTTGATAATGGTTTGAATTTGGTCAAGTTTAGGTGGCCACCAGATGAAGCTAGTAGTATTTTGGGACTTGGTATTAATTTAGTTGGTTAGATCTATGCTTGTGCTTTTCAACGATAGCAAATCTGTTGAAATTGAGCAAGAAATGAATAAATGGGAGACAATTAATTATCGTGAACATGCAGGGCGTGAACTGGAAGAGGATCGATTCGCCATTGAAATGCATTGGGCAAAAGCTTCGTTGGGGGGCTGTCTTCGAACAACGATTGCTCATATATTAAATAAGGTGTCAAAATGAAAGTTAGCCCTTCAATAAACAGTAACAAGTTCTTTTAATTGGTTGTCGTTTAATGTTTTTATCATTGCAAATAAACTTTTGATAATGGTTTGAATTTGGTCAAGTTTAGGTAGCCACCAGATGGAGCTAGTAGTATTTTGGGACTTGGTATTAATTTAGTTGGTTAGATCTATGCTTGTTCTTTTCAACGATAGCAAATCTGTTGAAATTGAGCAAGAAATGAATAAATGGGAGACAATTAATTATCGTGAACATGCAGGGCGTGAACTGGAAGACGATCGATTCGCCATTGAAATGCATTGGGCAAAAGCTTCGTTGGGGAGCTGTCTTCGAACAACGATTGCGCGCATATTGAATGAGATATAACAATGAAAGTTACCACTTTAATAAACAGTAACATGTTCTTTTAATTGGATTTGATTTAGATTGTTTATCATTTAAAATGAAGTTTTGGTGATGGTTTGAATTTGGTCAAGTTTAGGTGGCCACCAGATGGAGCTAGTAGTATTTTGGGACTTGGTATTAATTTAGTTGGTTAGATCTATGCTTGTGCTTTTCAACGATAGCAAATCTGTTTAAATTGAGCAAGAAATGAATAAATGGGAGACAATTAATTATCGTGAACATGCAGGGCGTGAACTGGAAGACGATCGATTCGCCATTGAAATGCATTGGGCAAAAGCTTCGTTGGGGGGCTGTCTTCGAACAACGATTGCGCGCATATTGAATAAGATATAACAATGAAAGTTAGCACTTCAATAAACAGTAACATGTTCTTTTAATTGGCTGTCGTTTAATGTTCTTATCGTTCCAAATAAACTTTTGATAATGGTTTGAATTTGGTCAAGTTTAGGTGGCCACCAGATGGAGCTAGTAGTATTTTGGGACTTGGTATTAATTTAGTTGGTTAAATCTATGCTTGTGCTTTTTAACGATAGCAAATCTGTTAAAATTGAGCTAGAAATGAATAAATGGGAGACAATTAATTATCGTGATCACGCAGGGCGTGAACTGGAAGACGATCGATTCGCCATTGAAATGCATTGGGCAAAAGCTTCGTTAGGGGGCTGTCTTCGAACAACGATTGCGCGCATATTGAATAAGATATAACAATGAAAGTTACCACTTCAATAAACAGTAACATGTTCTTTTAATTGGATTTGATTTAGATTGTTTATCATTTAAAATGAAGTTTTGGTGATGGTTTGAATTTGGTCAAGTTTAGGTGGCCACCAGATGGAGCTAGTAGTATTTTGGGACTTGGTATTAATTTAGTTGGTTAGATCTATGCTTGTGCTTTTCAACGATAGCAAATCTGTTTAAATTGAGCAAGAAATGAATAAATGGGAGACAATTAATTATCGTGAACATGCAGGGCGTGAACTGGAAGACGATCGATTCGCCATTGAAATGCATTGGGCAAAAGCTTCGTTGGGGGGCTGTCTTCGAACAACGATTGCGCGCATATTGAATAAGATATAACAATGAAAGTTAGCACTTCAATAAACAGTAACATGTTCTTTTAATTGGCTGTCGTTTAATGTTCTGATCATTCCAAATAAACTTTTGATAATGGTTTGAATTTGGTCAAGTTTAGGTGGCCACGATTGCGCGCATATTGAATAAGATATAACAATGAAAGTTAGCACTTCAACAAACAGTAACATGTTCTTTTAATTAGATTTGATTTAGATTGTTTATCATTTAAAATGAAGTTTTGGTGATGGTTTGAATTTGGTCAAGTTTAGGTGGCCACCAGATGGAGCTAGTAGTATTTTAGGACTTGGTACTAATTTAGTTGGTTAGATCTATGCTTGTGCTTTCCAACAATAGCAAATTTGTTGAAATTGAACAAGAAATGAATGAATGGGAGACAATTTCCTTCTGGTGTATTTCGTTCCATTTCCACCCCGCACTTCCTCCTTCATAATAGTCCATTCCAATGTGTGACGTCATCATTTTGTCTGGTTGACCAACAGGGCGTCTTGTGGAAGAGCACCCAATAGTGGATATAGTGACTAGTCCTACCAGCACGTCAATGAACAGTAAAAGGTGGCAAAACCTTGAAAGGTTTAAAACGTGCTTTAATAGTAAATCATGTAGTAGGCTACCAGTAAATGTCTGTAGTTAGCACGGCCACAAAACCCAAAAAATAAAAATGAAGAGAAGCACAGATGTAGTACGGTATTAAGTGACTGCCTAATAAAAAGTGTTGTGGATTGAATGTGCCAGTTCCAATCTTGATGTAGATGAGCAGTCATTGTACTAATAAAATTGACAAATAAGACATTTTAATTTCCAGTTTTCAAAACCCACACTTTTTTTCTCATAGCCCATGCTTCATTTTCTTAATAATTCTGTAATGGTTTACCTTTTCGAAACCCACATATTTTCTTTACATTTTTTCCTAAACAAAAAAGCGGATTAAATGAAAAGTACAACGATAGCCTACATTGTAAATTATAGCTGTTGGTTTAGATTATGGCGCAATCAGTATTGTGAAAAAGGGAACAATTTTCCTGGCAATCAGCACAAGGCTGAGCACAAATCATAACAATTCCATGGCTTTCATGGAACCCATTACCATCCAATCAACTTATGTTTCATGAACGCCGATTGTAGCAAGAATTGACAGCGATTGACACAGTGTTTTACCCATGAAGCTGGGCTTGTCAGTATCGCACCACTATGTGAGCAAACATTTCAATTTAATAGTTCAAACATTTTGCACTAAATTTCATTTCAATTTATTTTTCTTTGTCGGAATGCAAAAGAAACGATATTGTAGAATAAAATACAATTCAAAACTGTAGCTGAATAGGGAACTAGCCGAATCGGATTAGCCAAAACGGACTAGCTGAATAGTAGCAGACCTGTATTGGTAACTAGTCTATGATCTTATAAATGCAACATTTGTGCATTGTCAATTTATAGCTATGAGGTTTTCAAAGTTGGCATAAACCCTTTCTGCTTAAACTGAGTAGGCTATTATGTATTATTTGTTTTTAATTAATGTAGGTCAACTAATTTTTGGTGTTGTTTGTTTAAATTTTTGGGTAGCAGCTGACTTTGGTTACCTTTTGCTCTTTCACTGCCATCCTTGTTGTGCCAATTATTTGTGTTTTGTATTAAAAACAATAAAAACTATTAATACTACAAAAAGTGCTTAATGCTAAGCAAAAAAGCAAAGCAGAGCGAATTAAATCAAATATCATATAGTTATTACTATCTGAATCCTTAACAGCCTGTTTCACCTTTAACGGATCATCAGAAGGGTCTTGTTCAAATAGAATCCTATTATATTCCTTATTATTTCCTTTTTATTATACCCTTATTATTTCCTTATTATTATATTCCTTATTACATTATATTTGAATAAGACCCTTCTGATGATCCGTTAAAGGTGAAACACTGAAACAGGCTTTTAAGGATTCGGATAGTGTATATGTAATAACTATATTTGATGTGTTTTGTATTACCGGTATATATTTTGTTATTTTTGCCAACAAAACTTCATTTTCTTTTTTATTTTATTAGTGATTCCAACATGATTTCATTCCCATGATTTGCTTCATAAAATGTTTTGAAAATGATTCATTTTTTGTCATTCTTTTGTTTGTCTCCTTGCATTATCCCTGTTAACATTGAATTTTTCAATGATTTGCGTCTTCCAATGTGTCCAAAATATTGTACTTTTCTGTGGTTGATGTTGTTATTTACCATAGATTCCAGTTATTGTTTATTTGTTATCTATCATTGTAATTGTCAGGCTTATAATACATGATTATGGCCTAAATAGCTTTGCAATTGGAATTCAAAAGCTTTCAGTATTAATAGGCCTAGTCTAGTTTTAATGAGTGTATAACTTATATATATATACCGGCAGTTGAAGTTCTTCATCTTAATACCTTTTTTTTTGTGCTCAATGTAAGGAAGTGTAGGCAATGTTTAGTTGGATAATCTAGGATCAACAAGTTTCCTGAATTGAAGTTGGGCATGTATGACAATGTCGTGATACAGAGCATGGCACGAAGAATACTTCCTAAAAACACTATTTCTCAGGAGTTGCAAGATCTCACCGATGATAGGTATGTACGACTAATTTGGAGATGCAAAACTTGTGATTTCTTAACCACTTGTGGACGGATGACATATATATGCTAGGGTGCATCATTTCTCCTCATTTTGGAAATTTAATTTGTGCCATTGAGAAATGGTGACCATTCCAGGTCAGATTCAGCCAAAAAAATATGAGGTCACCAGATCCCCCTTACCGCCACCTCTGTTCCCCTCTAAATGTGGTTTAGTAAAATTGCTGTAACGTAAAATCTAGACAAGATAACCACACAGTGTTTGGTACTAAATATATTGCAACTACTGTACTAGATTTAGTTCAACTATGAAAGAAAACAATGTTTCAATTTTTTTTACTACTTTATACACAAAAGGTGTAAGAAAAGCCATAGAAAGCAAGGACAAATGAGAAGTGAACGCCTTTGATAAGGCATTTGCTTTCCAATCATGCCATCCTGGTTCAACCTCCCTGCTTCAGCTGTATGTTGAAACATCGCTCACCTCTACCCAGGGTGTAATAAATTGGGTGGGCATAGTTGCTGTAGGAAAGGTGGCCGAGAGAAAGGAACTGGCCACCCTACTCTCATTAGTACTGAAGGCTTGGTATAATGAAAACATTATTTCTTCATTGTCCGATGTTTGGATCCAATATCTTACCTTTACTGGGGAAACCACCGAACAGAACACCAATTCAGAAACAAAGTTACAGTGAAAATGTTAAATCTGATATTAATTCTATCCCGTAGGCTAAGTGAAATAAAATAGCTGCCGTTCACATGTGGTTAAAGTGCCCTGCTAATATCTCGTTGTATGGCTGGAATTTTGATTCACAGTTTATTTTATAAAATTTCACATGGCAGCTTTATGTATTTTTTGTATAATCAGTAATGTTAATTTTTAAGTTTTTTTTATGACTTAAGAAATGTTAAGTCATGTAAAAAGTACAAATGAGTTTCTCCCGTTTTAAAATAAAATAAAAGTAGTTTCATTTTATCATTCTTTGATATATATTTCTCACGATGAAGATTGTAGGACGTAGGTAGGTTCTATTTGATCAAACTGAAAGATTTAGTTTGTAAAAAAACGATTACTGACTTACATTTGTTTGTATTTTTGTAACCAAAAAGGATACTGGACCATCCATTCATCATGGTATGCTTGTTTGTAGATGGATGCTTTGAGTTCTTGTTTGATAGCAAGTTGGTGTTAATAAAGTTAATAATTTGTGCATCATAATTACATACTTATTTGTCTCGTTTAAGCCACTATAATCTGAGGAACAGCCTTTTTCTTATATGATGATGTGGGCAGCAATGTGTTTTTGTAAGAAAAGGGAAATGATTTGTGTGGCTTAAAACCGACAAGACCCATTTGTTTTCCCAGAGTTGCATTCTGAGCAATGAAATCTCTTTTTAATTATATATACATATATATACTTCTCAAAGTGATATGAGAAGTTAGATTTTCCTCTGCATGTGAGCATAGCAAGGTTTCGGGCATCTCTTTGCTTATTTTTTATTGCATGGGTTTAAATCACAACAACCTATTGTTGCTTGCCACTTTTGCTTTTCCATTTGGTTTAAAATACCGTTACACAATGCACATAATATACATGAAGATTATTGATTTTTTGTTGTAACTTGTAAGCCTCTAAAAAAATTGTGTAATTTGACCACCACTATCCTAGTAGCTGCTTAAACTGATAAAAACTTTTAATTAAGAAAGCGTTTTTGCAATCGGGGTACTGTTGTAAGTGAAACCTTTAATTTAAACATATTGCAACTCTTAATTATCTTCATGTAAATGGGTTGTTTGGTTTGTCATTCCTACTTTATGCTTGCAGTGTTAACCTGAGTAATGCTTATGTTTTGGATTGCTTTGAAATGCTTATTTTATTTGTTTATTTCATTTTGTTGTTTACTCGTTTTGCATTGTAGCCGTACAGTGAGTTTTTGTTCTGTGTTTTGGGTTTAAATTTTGTCTCCTTTTTATTTGATCATTTCATGTTGCTGCTCTGCTGCATCTATGGAATTGGTGATGAAAGATACCTTTTCGTTTTATTTCAAAACTAAGATTCTGAAATTATATCCAGTGTTTTAAGGATGCACTGGACAGACTATCTAGAATTTTAAACATTAGGACAATAAGTTAACTCTGCAAGTACGTACCATTCAATTTTATGAAGAAAACAGTGATTTTAAACTGGTTCATGATAGTAACAACTCATTCGAACTAGTGTATTTCTAAGATAAGGTTCAATATTTACGAGCCTGCTTGGGACATATCCCACCAATTGTTTACTCTCAATTCATACTCCCGGCAACTGTGTGCATACGTCTTTACACTACCATTGGTGTTTATAGTTATTTACATCGTACAATATGTGTTTGTTGACCACCTGGTGTTTATAAGTCCCCGTACGTCTGCACATGCAGTGGCGTCCAAACATAGCCTACCCATACCCATGGCTGCGTCACTGCAGGATGTAATATTTTGCGACGTCACGGATTTAGCTCGCCAACAAATTAGAATGAACTCCAATCTGAATCATATAAGAATGACTGCCTTAATTTGCTTTTCAATGTAATTAAATTTTGCACAAAAAACTGCTAATTTTGAGCTGTGATTACAATTTATTGTGTTTTGATTGATTTTTTGTTTTGATTGATTGCTTGATTTGTTTTTATTTGTAATTTTGTTCTTGTTGTGATGCACTGAAGTGTTTGATCAGTGAAAGCTCACCGAGTTTTTAAGTTACGTTAATTTTCTATACTTCAGATTTCGAGACTTACGTCGGCCACGAATCGTGATGTTTTACAAAAATGGAGACAGGTATGGGCAGGTTGGATTTGATTACCTTAAATAAACGAATATACTTTGTACTGTTAAAAAGTTTTGTGATAGGCTACAATAATGTAATATTTTTATCATTTTCTTAACTCATCCTGAAATACGTCATTTGCTGTGCACCTCCATCGCTCTTCAGTGTATGTTCTGTCTTAGATACTTCAAAGGGAAGACTCTCCATATCACTCCACACCGGTATCTCCATTATGAGGAGTTGCTATGCGACCTTTCAAAGTCGATGTCTCTGCCATATGGTGTCAGGAGAATTTACACACCAATCGGTAGATTGTAATTATATTGTTGTTCTTCCAAAACTTCGATTACCACCATATAGACGAATCAAGTTCATTTTATCATTATTTCTTACCACGGCTAAACCTTTCAATGCATTCAAGTTACGGCTTAATCGATTGTATGGATGTTCAATTTAAAGGTGCGCCATGCAGAGTTCACAATATGAAGTAACGGTTGTGCCATTTATGACGAAACGATCGGTTGCAAGATTTCGTTTCCATTTATTTTAGTGTTTGAAGTGTTACAAGATTCTGAAGTAGCTGTTGCAAAACTTTTCTAGGCGGGACACTGGTCGAGGACATCGAAGAGCTAAAGGATGGCGAATCCTACGTGTGTGCTTCGTTTGAGAAGTTCCAGCGCATAAAGTATGGACAATATTCAAACCAGAACCATCTTCGTAAGTCTTCACGTTTAGTAGTCAGTATGTTTTTTGTTTTAATGTTGTAAGGTCTGGGAGCATATACAAAGCATCATCTTCTGTCTTGTTTTGTTAGTTCTGTCCATCTCAGTAAATTAATGCTCTTTGGACATTAGTTAAACGTCTGCAATTGTTTAGTCAATGTTAAAGAAAATGAATTGCTGCCTGGGATGCTGTGTTTTCATGAGTAATATACTGATGTCGCATTATGTTTATTTAACGTGTGTTGATCTTAGTTCAACGTTAAATTGACGAATTTGTTCATGAAGTTGCAGCTTGAACTAAAAGAATGTGGTGGTTTGTAGTACTTGACCGCGCAAACAATGACACGAGCCCCTTATCCTAATTAGTGGCTTCTTCGCTGTTATCTGTTGAGCTCATCTGCTTAACATGACTGTCCTTCGTTTCAACCACTTTCAAAGAAAGCCGCATTTTACATACCATTAATTTTATCTGCAACGTGAGATTATTTGTTGTTTAGCTTTTCACGCGTAATCTATTCGCATACCTAACCGTGATCCAGCTCTTTAATTCAACACGCAGTTCTCCAAGTGAAGAACTGAAGATGTTTAATATGATTCAATTGGAATACATTGATATAGTTAGTTTTTTGATAGTCACGGGTAACTTTTTACTAATAAAGTATATAAGGAAATTATGTAACGAAAGCTTTAAGTTTACCAGTAAGTTGTAGGTTATACTTGGTGCTTAAGTTTTATCTCAGGATTTTGTTGACTGCGAAGCTTGGATCACAATGGAATGGAAATGTTTCAAGGCTTATCAATGGTTTTGTTCTTATGACATAATACTTTATGTGTTGTTGGTTTTTACAGAACCTTAAGTTCAGGTTACTTTGCTGAAGACGTTGTCGCCATAGTTTGTTGATACAGCGCTGCCACAGTTGCCATAGTTACTCACAAATAACCCATTTCGCGGTCCCCCGATATGGTTTACTTCTTTCATCAAAATGTCTGTTACCGATTGTTGTGTTAGCACCACTTCACTTTTATTCAGCACTGACGTGTTTGAATCCGGAATACCAACGAACAGAGTGATCGAGCACAATACTTGGCATCATTCTGGTCGTCATTTCAACAAATGCTTTCTACGTTGGTTTGATGTCTTAAAACGTTGAATGAACGTAAAATAGCGATGCTGTGCTGTCTTCCACACCGAACATCTCTACACATCGTGTCCGCAGTTCAATTATTCCTGAACAATGGCAAGTGTTCGGAGTGGCACTTCTATGTCCTGTTGCGTCACAACTAGCAGTACTCCGTTGCCACAGGAACGCTTTTATTACGTTTCCATCTACAACTTTTCTTGTAACGTGTGTCGTGTATCTTTACGTCATATTTGTTCTAGAAGTTTCTTTTGCGTCAAGTTTTAAATGTTTTTATCCGTTGTCGAAGTGTTTCCTGGATGTTGTTGCTGAATGGAAATAATAAGAGCAAATCAATTTAAAACCTTACTTGCAGTGACCCCATCGGATACGAAACAAGTCCCGTGCCATTGTCTCTATGACATTGCTCACCCATGTTTGTTTTACCTTCAAGGCCTTACTTGCAAAAATATTCATGCTTAGGATGAGTGTCTTACTGTCTTACAATATTTCAGTTATTTTGTGCTAAAATTATACCAACGTCAAAAATGTTTCTGTTTTAAATCACCGCCTGATAGACATGCCTGTTTGTATCTGCGGTGGACTCGTAGAGTCTTTGGTTTTTCGCTAAACTTGTAAATTTCTTTAATCGCTCAAAATTTGGTGCACTCTCGCTCTTCTAGAATTCTCACCAAATCAAAATCAGACACCGTACTCCTTTTGATTCTAAATGTCGTCATCACTCTCAAAAAAGGCGTTGTTAGACAAATTAGCTGTCCAAGTATGATAATTAGTCTGAAGTGTCATTTGATTTACATAAGTCACGTCATAATAATGTGACAACTCAAACAAGGACTTGGTTTCTAAGCAACAAATAAGCACAAATTTTTGGTTTTGTTGTCACTCACCACATTGTATTCCACCAAGTGCTCAATTCTATCATGAACATCAGCCGCTAGGTAGCGCTGTTAAGTCGAACAGATGCTACATTCACAAACCTAGTCTTTTTAAGGCTGAGCTGAAGTTCAAACGCAGTTATATGACTCACTTTGCGATAAATACGTTTGCTGCTCTGTACCGAGATATTCATACGCACCGTACCGCTACTCTGCTGGCTGCATGGCCGAATGGTGAGAGCCCTAGTTCGATAAGGCGCCGTTGGACACCGCTCACGAGCATGTGGCTGTGTCTTTGGCAAGACACTTTAAGGCATGCTGTCAATTGCGGAGTGGCGCTCCTTCGACTGTAGCCCTTGATTTCTTCCATGATTACAGTACGCTGCTTTAGAGAGTAATGTGTACGGCCCTCCTTAGGGTTATGGCCTGCTGACCTGAACCACTACCACACAAGCAGTATTCTTTACCGATCAGTGGCCAGTATTTTTCGCCTTATGATGCTGGGTGCTTTTCATCTAAATGGAGCCAGGGTGCGTGGGCTGCCCCACTAAACTGTTGTAATTCTTTTTGGATTATTAATCTTGTTGGCTTCGTCGTGAAGCTTGGGCGGTTTCATTTGAAATCTCTCTTCATGGATCACGGTCTTCAGCAAAATAGTTCAAGTGTAAATGCTGTCAATGAAATCATGTAAACGTAGGACATGAAAGGACGGTCACTCTTCAATTTATTGCAATCTTTTATGGGTTTATAAATTACTGGATTTATATTTAACAGTTTCGACCCACTTTCTTGCAGATCCATAATAAAATAGATCCACATTAGTTAACTCCCTAATTTCGCAGTTGACATCTTCTTACTTCACGATCCACTTATGATTTTCTGTCGCGTTAAATATTTGCGCTATTAAACGCCAATGCCAGTAAGGCTACATGATTGTCCAATGTCCAACCCTTGCAAAGTGGCAAAAATTTTATGCTTTTATGAGAAAATTTGGTGGTGGAAGCGATGTATACATAAAAAGGTTAATACTATGTTCTAACTATTTACTCTGACACTGTTTGCGCGTATATTTGTGCCTGTGGTTCTGTTCGTGAAAATGAGGTCTTTTAATGTTCGTTTTCCATAGACTAATCTATGTTTTTTTGTTAATCATTAACCTAATTCATCTTCTGAATCTGCTGACTTCTATTCTCACTTGGCTTCGTTACCATTTTCATGAAACCTCACTTTGCAGCACCAATACGTGTGAAGAGTTTGCCCGATCGTCCTTTCATTTTGACGGTTGGCAATATTTGCGGTTTGCCCAAATTACAGCTATCAACCCACCAATTGTCTTGGTTACGTATTCTAGTATCGAGGCGAGGTACGCTGCATACAAACTCATTCTGCGCGATGTGGTTTCAACGTTATCTATCGTTGCATAGTTGTAAAAAGCAAATCGTCAGATAGATAGTGTTGTTGATCATCAAACGCAGCTTCTTTCGAGAAAGGCAAATTGTGGGGGGTTGTGAAGGACCCGCAAACCGTCTGTTCTTGTGTGAATATATTTGATAACTCTCAGTGCTGAAATTTGAATGTATTGATATTTTATTGCAAATTATTAATCTGTGACTGGTTATTTAAGAATGCTCAGATTGTTGCCTCAGACAAAAGGATGCAATTTGTCAGACAAAAGAAAATTTGAGCGCTAGGATTTAAACTGGTGTTTACTATCTCAGGAAAAAAAGCGCAGTATTTTTCTTTCGGTCTATACCAGCTGCATAATGACAAACGGAAAGAGAGTTTATATTTGGCTGACGAAAGTTTTAAGCCATGGTTGTCAGACAAGCAAGACGAGATAGACGCAACTTGCATCTGCAGCGGAGGTGGTAGCCCATGACAACGACATCCAGAAACTTATCCTACACCCCACGGAAGGGATTTGATTTTGATCATGGCTGGAGCCGTTGATGTCCAGTTACAACTTGTCAGTCAAAGTTGCATTTCGTTTCGTAAATCCTACTAAGTGCTAAGATAAGTTCACGGCTGAGGAAAAGCAGGCTTTAATCTCTTGATACAACGTTAGATAGCTGTAGCCTTACATATTGTCAGCTATGGAAGGCTGGAGCAGGTCACTCATGAGCCATCAAGTGTAACTACTGGATTTCGATACCGCTAAATTATAAAGGTTTCTATTCTAAAGTAACATTAATATTTAATGAGAATTTTTCTAGTGTTGTGGTGATGGTTGTAAAAATAACGAGAACTATTTTTAAAGCACATTTTTAACTCATGTCTTGGACGATTGAAGTCCGGAATGTCCGTTTTTAAGTCTTGTCCCTATCAACATTAGTATTAGCGTGTGTTTCTCAGTTTATTTTATGACTAGCAGTCTTTATTTGTCTTCAGAAGATGCTGATTTGCTAGTGGTTAATGTAATTTAGGAAAGTCATTTATGTAGAAAAAGGTATCCACCTTTTTGGCTAGGCTGGTTTTCTGGAGAGCAAAATGGCAGATTTAGATGCAATACTGTTCCCTAATGTCGATGATATGCCCAAGGCTATTCATTTGGGAACGATAAAGCGCAAAGTGTTGCGAGCTCGGAACCAGAAGCTTCAAACGAGAAAAGCAGCTGCTTTAAAAGCAAAATCTGAGAACTTGGATCAGACGGATGCTGATGGTAAGCTTTTCTTCGTAGTGGGCTTTGCGGGCAAATATGGGTTTCAATTTCTGCACAGGAGCAAGCTACATAACCGAGTAGTGAGAGCTCTGGTATTACACTGAAACGCGCTGGTTCCACACCACCCTTTCGCAGGATCCTGCATGGCATGCTTAAAGTGAACGCAAGAATTAACTTCCTTGCCTTCCCGTATACTTGATGGAAATCTTCAATCATCGGGATAACTCTGGATAATGTCACATTTGTATGCTTGTGCACTCCTGTTGTTTATTTCGAGATTGTATTTCTTTTTGAATAAGCACCTTCTGACGATCCCTCAAAGGTTGAAACAGGCTGTAATAATAATAGTGATTCAATCTGCTTGAATTAGCTCTGTTTAGCATTGCACTTGGCATTGAGCACTCTTTTGTGGTATTACCATTTATCATATCAATTTTATTTATTTATATATCCATAACTCGTTTTTTTACTCGCCATTTTAAAATTTGAACCTTCATTAAAATTGACATTATGAGCCAATTTTTTTGCGGGCCATCAAAAATTATACACAGACCGCTAGTGGCAGCAGTCTACGGACCACTGGTTGACGATCGCTGGTCTATCATCACAACTTGGTACGTTTTGTGCACATTCGTTGACTTTTCTTCTATTTTTACGATTGACTTTGTAGTAGCTCTTGCTTAGAATCCTTAGATTATTATCGTAGTACGTCAAGTCAGGCAAAATATTCATAATCAAACGTTCGCAGGACTCAATTTGTTAAAATGCACAGCAATATGGGTGGTAGTTTATATTTGACGTGTTTCATCAACGTTTGGATTTGGTCGTTTAAAGAAATATTTATGTCTAATCTCCATTGATATGCTTGGTGCGCTTGCCTTACCTGGAAAACATTTGTCTTTTTACATTAATTCAACGACACATGTTCAACGATTTTAGGACACATGTTGTTGTATTTATTGGGACATTTCCTATTTTATGGGACGTGTGCTTGTGTTTCTTGCTTTTTAAACGCATCATTTTTGGAGCGATAGTCTCACGATGCGAGGTATCCGGGAAACTTTTTGTTTACGATTTACAAAATTGTTTATTCAAAGTACAGTCAAGAGAAGTCAACTAGTCATCATTGCCTTAAAGCTTCGGAACAATTATTGTTATCATTTCCGAAACCAACCAAAGTTTTCGGATCAAGGACCGGCTGAAATAAAGCCCTGTCCACAAACAAAATTTGTTTCTGCCAATTTCACCTCGGTTGCTTGTGAAGGACTGGACGCGGATGATGCAAGAAACACCATCAAAATGTTGTTGCCAGATGTTTGATATTTAGCAGAAACGTGTAGAATACAACGTAAATCTTGTCATTGAGTCGAATGTGATGTGGTTATAGAAGAGTGCTGTGAGTGCGATACTATGTTATTGTTGCAAGACTTTAATCATCCCCTTAAAATAGCATGCGTACAACATGTTGTGTGAGCTTCCATTCATTTTAATGCTTTTCACCTTATAGAGACAACAGTTGCAGCATTCTAACAACAACGAGTAAAATGTAACTAGTTTTGACTTTTGTTACTATAGTTTTGTGATGAAATAGTTTAATTTTTTGCTTGAGATACGACAAGCAACTTTTCATTGCGCGGACTACAATGGGCAGTTGGGTACTTAAATCAACAACTTTCTTTGTTCTGTTCTAACTTTCTATTTCTCAGGGCAGCTGTAAGACTTTTAAACCATCCAATCGTGAGGTTTTACAAACGTCTATTGAGATTGGGTTATGGTTATTTGTTTATATTTTGCCATCCGGTTTGACCTGACCCTTATCGTGGCATTGGCTCGATCAAACGTGTCAAGTGGTGATGTAACAATGGCATAGTTACATGGAGTGGGACCATGTACAGTGAAACATTGTTGCGTTATTTGCCCGCGTGTGCTTCAGAGCGAACAACTTTGACTCTGAACGGTCTGGTCATTAGTTTTTCCTGTGATACTGTGAATAGTTTCAGCAATTAAAGGAATTAGTTCATTCAGCTCAATTGACAAGTTAGGCAGTAGGCTCTTGTCGCGTGATTTGCCGCACAGTTGGTCAGTGCAGAAGAAATTTCAGTGTCTTGTGCGCAAGTATCGCTGAGAATATGTAGACGACTATCCTGTGATATTGGGCTAAAATGTCGCTTGTCTAAAAGAAATGTAATAATTTTTTTTTCTAGCTAAAAGTTAAAGTCAGCAAAGTTTCTTAACTGGGGTTGTATCTCGCCCATCAATAGAGTAAATTTACTAAAGAATAGTAGACATTCTCTCTCTTCATCCGTTCAGTCGTTTACGACATCTCTCGATCCCACGCAGCCTCCTTCAATTTATGCATTCCCATACCACTGTCATTTACGATTGTGTCAAGCCATCTTGTTTTTGGACGCCCCCTTCCTCTTCCTCCGCTGGCCAAACCAAGCATGATGTATTTTTCCATTGATTTGCTTCTCATTATGTGGCCAAAATATGAAAGTTTCTGCCTGACGATTCTAGCTTCTAGGGATATGTCCGGTTTAATTTGTTCGAGAATTTTCTCATTTGTTACTTTGTAGACATTAGACAGATACATTTCCATAATCTGATCTGAAAAAGCAGACAGGTAAATTTACCTTCCGAGAGCGCCAATGAGTAAACGAAGGTAGAAAGTTAGAAATCCTATGGTGTTGTCCATTAAACTTGATGCAAAGAATATGCTCCCTTATCGGAGAGAGTTGAAAGTGCACTGGTAAGGTATCCACATGCGTCTGACGTCACACTACCAGCCGATGCTTCAATTGTGCAAAGACAGATTCCTCATTGTCTCATCAACAAGATTACATTATGTCTCGCTGGGCTAGTGTTGTGAGTTGGACCACTTGTTCCAAATGAACATCGTCTTTTGATGCCAAGACGCTCATTTGAGCCCGCACTCAGATTTAAGTTAATGAAGCAAATATGCACAGTATTCAAATGGCTGGTTTGCGTCCCGTACAATGGCTCTCGATGATTATGAAGCATGTTATTGCTGGAGTCGTTGATGCGTCGAAGCCTTATGTGCGTCGGAATCGCGCTTTTCCACAAGCCGCGCAAACGAGATTCGCTTATATTTCCTTTCTGCTGGTGTGGGTACTGGGTAGAAGCGGATTGCATTATCGGTAGTTGCACCATTTCCCAAACGGTAGCCTGGTCTACAATCCATAGATTCTCTGTCTGACTGTGTAGTTAGAAGAGGTATCACTGTTCAGAAAGTATGTTCAAGATTAGTGGAAGAATAGACCTCACCAGGTCTGCCCAACCTTTCATTTTTTGCCAACCCATGCCCATGCGTAGTCATTGTCTGAGATGGGTTGGACATCTTGAATGAATGGATGAGAACAATTTGACAAAGCGAGTTTGGAATAATGTAGTGAGGTAAAGGAAGACGAAAGAAAACATAGAAAGGCAACGCGAAGGTAACCTAACAAAAATAACTTGCAAATTGAAGATGTCAACGGTAGAAAGAGATGGAGGAGTCGCTGCAGACAACTGGTCGACCCTGATGTTTTGGGATAAATACCAGGCTGCTTTGAAGCAAAATGGACAGAGATTCATGATTTAAAACGGTCGAGAAATGCTACTTTAAGCGTTCACCAGTAGTTCTCAAACTGTCCTGTCTGCTGGGCTCTATTTGCTTTTCTTGGAATTGTAGCAGAGTCCCATCAACTTTCTTAAACAAGGAAAACGGAAAAGCACAGGAAAGTTTATCAGACAAGATAAACCTATTTATGGTCGTTTATACCCGTCTCAAATTAACGGCAAGGAGCACTGGCCACTAGTTGCTACTGCAATTCACTAGCAAGTAAATTCAAGAGAGTCAGGCGAAAACCTTCAGCTTGGAGCTATGGGCATTGTGCAACCTTCTACTCGCAATTTTCAAGCTTTTTACCACCAATCAACTCTTCAGGAAATTCAAACAAAAGGAACAACTTAGTTTATAGCAGGGCTGTGGAATCGAGCAAAAAATTTACGACTTCGACTCCTAGGTTTATCACTGGCCGACTTCACTGTTGCCCCAGATTTTTAGGGTTGCCAGATTTTTTTGATTTTTTTGTTTTCATACTTTTAAAATTTATTTTTACTTAAGTTGTGATCGAAATTGAACAGTGACTTTCACAAAATCGCACAGGGACAAACCCTTTTGCTTCCTTGTAAAGATTTAGAGCGCATTGCGGAGAACAAGAAATAATATTCTGAAAAAAGATTAAAAATTTGTCATCGTTTTGTATCAAGTTGGAATTTGCCTTTTTTGACGACTCCGCACACGTCAAAATTTCCTCCGACTCCACAGCCCTGGTTTATTGGCTAACTCAGAGCTAAAGGATGTTGAAAGTTACGTTTCCTATTGGACCTCTGACCCCAGTTTTAAAACTGAAATATCTTTTGAAATGAAGTTTATTTTAGCATTAGAGAAGCGAACTGTCAACCATTTTTACAAAATTGTAATGTTTTTTTTTTTTATGTTTTCGAGTTAAATTTATTACTTTCTGCTCTGAAAGAACGCGTTTTGCCTCTATGGGCTTAACTGTCGGTTAAACTTCATCTTGCGTATGATTGATTACTTTTTAAGTTTTCAGAAAACAATCGACTGTTGATATTTTTGAGTAGTTAAGATAAACGAGATTAGACCACATTGAGGTGAAAATAAGGGTAGATAGATTTGTTTACTACCATGCTCATAGGAATGCCGATCTACTTAGAACCTGTGGATGGCGAAGAGGATTCACCTTGGCTGGGCAAGCAATACATTTGGGGCCGCTCGAGTAAGTAAATTGGTTGTTTCATATCCGAAGCGTGGGGTGCATTGTGACGTTAGCTAGCAATTTTGAAGTCATAAAAATGCCGAAAGCCTGTTGTCATAAAAATGCCTGTTGTCATGACGACAGTCTATCATAGTAACTTGCATCATAATCGAAAAAATGTGA
The DNA here is from genome assembly GCF_918807975.1 of Aplidium turbinatum. Classification (NCBI taxonomy): domain Eukaryota; kingdom Metazoa; phylum Chordata; class Ascidiacea; order Aplousobranchia; family Polyclinidae; genus Aplidium; species Aplidium turbinatum. The sequence continues at coordinate 25,304,664 of NC_137480.1, forward strand.
TTAAAATCGTGCTACTTATGAATTAGTGCAGCTGAAATATATTTCTCTTTGTAATAAGCTTAATGCTCATTAGATCGTATGGAACGAGTTGGGTTAAAGACCAGGCCACGGTTAAAAACCATTAGAAGAGTAAACAACCTTTTGAAAGCTGTGAGCTATTCAATTCAAGGTTGTTTGTTCAAGACCAAATTTTGTAATAAGAGTGTCAACAGTGGTAACCACAGTGTGTTACTTAGAGCGAGATGATGAATGGGGAGTGGATTTTATGAGACTATTGCTTCTATGTTTATGTTATATTATCTTCAAGGAAGATAAAAGGTTACTGATTCCCTTCCTTCTAAAGTTAAGCCCCAAGGTGGTTCACTTGCACGGTGGATTTCCTAGCCAACCGAAGCATCAATAATATCTAAGATACACAAACATTGCTTTCACACTAATGGAGCTCCCAATTCAAAACCAATTTATCTCCTGTCTTAGAAAATAAAAATTTTGGAGAATATAGACATTTGTTGACGTAGCCATGAGGTTTTCGTATGTTATTTTAACATCAACAAAACATAGTAAACAATTCTAGGTATTTCAATACATTAAAAAGTACTCGCCAGCATTTGTTTTTGCTTGATAATATAATTCTAATTTCTAAGTGTTTGAAAGATTTTTTTCACCTCTTTGATGATTTGGGCTTACTAGCAATGGTTTTGCATGCAATCGCATTGCGACCACTCTATGGACCAACTCTGCAGACGTTGAATCAATGTAAAATAATGGATTTGTTGTCTGGGTTGGTTCATTCCTCACGTTACATTCTTTGTTTAAATCTCTGTGAAGGAGTTAACGAGTTTTCACAACATTTTTGTCCGATCGATGATTTCGCTCTCGTGCCCAATTGACAATGGGAACTATGAAGATTGCATTGAAGCATCTAACTCTTCACTTCAATCATATTTTAATCAAACGTATAGCGACGTATGTTCAACTTGAAGTTCATAATTTATTGGAGTATGAAAATATCAACGCCCTTCAAAATCAAAGTTTATTACAATTAATACGTATCGTCTGCATCTGAACTAGTTTTTCTGATCATGAGTTTTTGCATGGCACTCAGTTATCTCAAGCTTGGGAAGCCATGTTCTTCGGCAAACTAAGTTTTATCTTTTGTGTTAAGGTTAGTTTTGCTGTAATTTATTATCGCATTGTTTATTATTTATGCAATTGTAAGTCTGATTTAAATGTGACGTCATGATTTTGTATTATTATGTAAGAAGCGACATGTTGAAGATTTGAACTGACGTCATGTGGCGCATCAACCGGTGCGGCTGGTCACTAAATCTTAACGATGCTTTGCAAACTTTCTCTAATGGCTTACTACGCTTGTTTTGTCTTGTCACAATCAAAACTTTATTCCTTCGGTTTTGTCGCAGCTTTGATTACAGATATTTTTGTATTTAAAGCGATGGTTTGTTGCGTCATAAACCAGTTGAGGTTGGATTTGAAGGAAATTACAAATTCTTCTAATAAATAAATCCGAGGATATGCCGCTTCGATGACGTCAATAACTGTGATGGAAGACAGTCGGGAAACATGGCTTCGAGTCGCCACCAATGAAGGTGGCGATTGCGCGATAATAAAGTTACAAAAATAGTAAATCGTTTTTCCACGAACTGAATTCAAGCGTTTTACAAGCTGAATACTTTAGAATGGTTGTCAGTTGTATGCAGCAGACTTGCTGTCCCCTTCGTGATTGTCAATTGCACGTGCCTTCTATATACAGATAAGACCGTTCACCAGGCGTTTAATTATAAAATAATATTTTGAGTTTTTTTAGTGCTTTCTTGATAAAGTCAGTCGTGCTGACCGACGAAACGGCATAACTAAAGTTGGTTGTTCTCTCAACATCCTGTGAGATCCTAGCTTGCAGTTATCGGATGGCCACGAAATATTATTTCATAATTTCTTCTATATGGCACTCATCATTCTCGACTTGACATTGGAACTGCAAAAGTAGTTTGCTTCTTACGGTTTGGTTGGTCGGCTTGTTGCTTGGTAGACTTGTGTTAGTTAACACACTTGCCTTCATTTTCATTGCAATATGAAAATTGCTTCGTTGTTTACGTGGTAATGTATATTCGTTCCATGCACACAGCAGGCTACTACTGCTTTCTGTTGCCACCAAGCGGTGGAAATTTATTGCGCGTAAATCTTGATGGTGGCAGCATTTAAAAATATTATTTGAGATATTCTTTGCTTTATTTTGATCTTGACGCTCAGTTTTCTTGATTCGGTGCAAGTCTCGAGGATTTACATTTTAATTTTCGTTGCGTTCGATAAGTCTGGTGTCCAAATAGTCGATGAGCTGACATTCAACTACAAAGGTTTAATTTGAAGTTTAATTAAAAATTGTAACGATTCCTGATTTTGGAGGGGACAACTTTTTGTATCGGTGGTTTCTGCTCACGGTCTGAGGTGTGCTTACCCCTGGTCTGGATCAATTACCATATCGAGCTTAACTTTACAAGCTCGAAATAAAAATTAAGTGTTTTAGTGTTAAAATAATTGCTGATTGAAATGCGGTTTCTGTTGAATATTCTAAAGTGGTTGGTGTCTGCAATTTCTTTTTTCGTGCCACATTATTATCACGAAATAATTGCCTGAGCGGTTTGGCTTAGCAATAGAGTCCAATGTCTGCAATGCTTGGGTGGAATAACTTAACCGCTACTGCTTCATACGGAAGATGAACCCGACTACGATTGCGTGACGTGCATCATGGAGACGAATAATGAAAAACCTCATTCGTGTCTGTTGAATTCTACGGAATGGCCCGATTCGGTGAGTCCGATTCGGTGAGTCCGATTCGGTGAGAGCCTTTTTCGGTGAGAGCCTTTTTCGGTGAGAGCCCTATTCGGTGAGTTTTTTTTTTATATTATTGCGCGCCGTAGCCTAGTTATCATTGCCGTTATAGGGTTAGGGGTTAGGGGATAGGGGTTTTTGGGGTTGGGGGTTTTTGGGGTTAGGGGGTTTTTGGGGTTGTGGTTTTTTGGGGTTGGGGGTTTGGGGTTGAGGGTTTCTGGGGTTGGGGGTTTTTGGGGTTGGGGTTTTTTGGGGGTTGGGGTTTGCGGTTTTGGGGTTAGGGGGTTTTGGGGGTTGGGGTTTTTGGGTTTGGGGTTTTTGGGGGTTTGGGGGGTTTTTTGGGGTTTTTGAGGTTTTGGGGTTTTTGGGGGTTTGCGGTTTTGGGGTTTTTGGGTTTGGGGGTTTTGGGTTTTTTTGGGGGTTTGGGGTTTTGGGGTTTTTTGGGGGTTTGGGGTTTTTTTGGGGGTTTGAGTTTTTGGGTTAGGAGTTAGGGGGTTTGGGGTTAAGGGTTTTAATTAGGCTACGGTACCCGATAATTTTCAAAAAAAAATTCAAAAAAATCACCGAATAGGGCTCTCACCGAAAAAGGCTCTCACCGAAAAAGGCTCTCACCGAATCGGACTCACCGAATCGGACTCACCGAATAGTAGCAGACCCGAATTCTAAGTAGAATGTAGATATTACGTTTTGATGAGTCTTCATGATGTAGTAAATGAAGGTTTAAACTTTTTCTTGTCTTAAAGTATGTCGAGTTTAGGGAAATCTTTGTTTTGTAATGTTTGAAATGTTTTGCGTTATTCTTTCCTTGGCGGATGTGGTGCATAGGAATGTGGACATGCCAATGGTGAGGTGGACACTTCAGTGGTAGATTGTAATCACAACCTGCCGTATCCACTCGAAGTATTGATTTGCCTTCGAGCTCTTTTGTATTGTTCGTTTTCAAACTTATTCCACCAGTAATACTTCCAGTACAGCAGCACGTCTGTCTTGCATTTGTTTTACGTTATATTATGTCATATCGTGAAAAATGTTTTTAATATTTCAGCCACGGTCATCTGTGACACTTGCCATGGTCGCCTCGCCCGAGATTCACTGTTGTGCGGATCGTTTTAAATTAGTTTCATATCAGCTACAGCGAATGGTTGATGGTCTCCCTTGGCAACAACACTGTTGTGATATGAAGAGCTTAGTTTCGAGAAGTTATTATTCAATAACCGCGTTGATGAGTCGAGGATTGGCGAAGTTAAGAGAATGAGATGAGAACTGAGGAGTTGTAGTATTTTTTCATGGAGACTTGATATGTTAACAAGGGATGGTTGCTGGTGCCATTGCACGATTGTGGTTCTTTATTCTTAGTTGATTTAAAGATTTTAGCAAAAAATCGTAGAAGGCATATTAACTGTATCCAGTTTATGTTTTAGTTGTGGCTTCTCGGTGAAACTAAGGTCGTTTAGTGAAGTTTATTGTTTTGTGTGGTTGATGTGCATTAGGCTGCACAAAAGTATTGCATCTTAGTTTGACCACAGTTTGTTGTGAAATACATGCTTCATGTTGTAGAATGGTAGCTTACACTGGCTGTATGAGAGAAAATACGACATCACCTGCTTGTTGCAGTACATCTGATAATGCTCCTGTGTCAGTAAAGTGCAAAGACGTTGGCTTAGAATTTATGGAGATCAAAAGTCCAAAAAATCTTCTTGCGGAAAAGACTGAAAGACAATCGGTCCCTCCGTTAGATTTGTCCAAAGTTTCCGAGAGCTCTACTCAAGGTGTTGTTCTGTCACAATCGTTGCCAAGCAAACCTCACAATGAACGACTTGTCACCATCAGCTCGCCTGGTGACGTCATTGTCAAGCGGTTGAACATTTTCAGTAAGTTGCAAGCCAAGTCAGCTGAGATTATGTTGAGCCCAATTACCGGGCAACCGGTGCAAACGCAGAGAACAGATGACGGCGTCGGAAATAGTTCTAAAATGTGGTTTCAACCGGCCCAAACTAGAACCAGCTCTGAAGATCGTGTGTCTAATTCTCGCAGTCAGAACAGGCAGAAGGACTGTCACATGTGCAAATCGAAACACGACAAGGCTTGTGATGACGCTGACAGAGTTTTACACGAAACTGTACGACCAAGCGGCGTTGAACACAGCAACAGATATTACCGGAGGTTTCTGTTCAGTGTTCCGTCCAGCAGCAGCTTGGAATATTCTGCCACTATAAAGTCTTTATCCAGATGCAACCCAGCCACAAGGATTCAGCGTTGCATCGATTACAGCGATTCTGACGCTTCCTTGGTTGAACTAGCAAACTTGAATAAAGGGAGAAAGCCTGATGCGGCAACCAAAAACCGCCCCGTGAAAATACATCGGCCCAAACTCAATACTGAAAAAAGTGAACAGAAATCGCGCTGCAAAAAAAGTGTGGCATGTCAATCTACTACGAATCGGCTAACGGGAGATTCCAGACCGAGGTCTGACAAAAAAATCCCATCTCAAAGTTTTTCATCCCATTCGTCAGGTTCTGGTCTTTTAAAATCCCTAAAGTCAAGCCCCTACAATCAGAGATTGCTGACTAGTGACGTCATAAAGCGAGCGGTGGACATGCGACCGCGTGAGTCAACGAGGTTGTTCTCTGAACCATCGAACCTTCAAAGCTCGAAGATAGCCGAAGAGTCGCGTGTGGCGCGGCCAGGGCTTGTGCGTCGAGTGTCTTCGCTTCCAAACGACGTAAAGCCGAACCCAGCTAACCAGCGACGACGCACACAAAACAAGAAGAGTTACGTCACCGAAACATCGGCTTTGCCGTTCAAGAAACCAACCGGTGCCAAACCGACAAAGTCTTTCATCGTTCTAGATGAAACCGCGACCGAATGTCACGCCTTGAACCAACAATCCTACCTTAGAAATATTCAAGCAGCGTTTTTACAGCAAGGTCATTATAACCAAATAAGCGACGATTTTGAGATCACAAACGTCGAGGCGGAAAATGTGAGCACCATCATCAAAGGAGGTGACCTGAAGAGTGTGGACGGATGTTCACAGGACGCATCAGCAGGTTGTCAGCAGCATGGTAGCGCCTTCCCTTCCAATTCGTGTCCACAAGATGAAAAAGGCCGACTGGATGAGATTGAATACACTGGTGGTAAGGTTGTATGAAGCCGCTTGTTGAATCATTGTTTGAATGTAGAATCAATCTTTTGATGAACAACATTGTTACCCGAATACTTTTGGTTTTTGTAATTGTGGATACTCGAGAAGACGAGTATGGGCAATATTGTTCGTGTTTGTTGTTTGTGCCGTTATGACAAATCAGCAATTGCAACCAGTAGGTGCGTTTAGATTGAATACTGGATTTAAAATCTAGAAGGTTCTGAGTTGGTTGACATAAATAGGTCTCCATTTTACATTAAAGTGATGTCTAACTGCATAAAATCAACGCCTTTGCTTGCCTTGTATGTAGTGGCGATTCGATGAAAACCTGAGGGTCTTGAGCAGTATGAGTCACCTTGTGCAAGTGCTGGTATTCACACACAGCCGGAATTTTAGGGTTACGTTTCGTAAATAACATTATGAAGTGGGTATTTGAACGCACAAAAGCTTTATATGCGTTTTTAGTGCCATTAGTTTAAAGAAAATGTTTAAAACGGCATTATTGACTGCGAACATTGGCCAATGCTTTGCTCTTATGGGTCTCCTCAGTGCAGTGAAATGAGAATAGAGAGTTGTCTTGGGTTGCTTTAAAGTTTGGAATGAGATGATGATTTTCATGAATGATTGACAAGCCCAATGAGAATCAATTTCAGTTTTAATTTCGGAGTTCAGCGAAACGTAGTTTTACCGCCAAATAGAAGGTGTGATTCTTTTTAAAAAAAAGTTGAGAACGGCACTAGTTTTAGTGGAGCTACGTGTACTTACTGGTATTGTTTTATTCACTTGTTGATTAAGTTATGATCGAAATTGACAAGACGACTTTTACAAAAACTGACAAGAACAAACACTTCAAACACTTCTACTTTCTGTGAAGTTTTAGAGCGCACTACGGAGGACAAGAATCAATATTTTGAAAAAGATTGTTAGCAAAAATTTTATTTTTTTATTGTTTTTTTACCAAGGTTTTACCAAGTTAGACTTGGCCTTTTTTAACCTCTTGACACTCCGAAATCCCTCCGGCTCCACAGCCCTGATTCTGACTAATCTTTACCCGAAGTAAATGTATTAAAATTTTAGTAAGTTTGTGATAAAACTTTTTCAATTTTATTTCAGGGCATCGTATTCCAAACTACATCAATGGCGGCTACTACGACAGCGATGGGAATTACCCCCACACCAGCACCGGAAGGAATGGATTACGCTCCACGTTTCCACCGAGTCGCGCGGTGATGAGTAAACATACGGTGAGCGGCACTGACTTTGAATCAATATAAAAATGACTTATTTTGCTGTCTGGATGAAACGCTGTGTCACCTTGACTCGACTTCTACCAATAATTGCTGACGCATACCGATTTTAACGGAATGGCCCGTTTCGGCTAGTCCGATTGGGCTGATCCGATTCGGCTAGTCCGATTCGGCTATTACCCTTTTCGGCTACAGCCCGATTCGGCTAGTCCGATTTGGCTGATCCGATTCGGCTAGTTCCCTATTGGGCTACAGTCTTTAGCGGTTAGTTCCCTATTCGGCATTTTTTTGAAAATCCAACGATAATCCTTCTGTAATCCAACAAAATCCAACATCGTTTCTTTTGCATTCCGACAAATTTAGCGAAAAATGTTTGAATTATTAAATTTCTTTTATAGTTGAAATTATCGAAGCTTTAGATGAGTGGGGTTTTGACCTAACCATTGAGATCTTAAAACTAAAAAGCGAATTAAATTTATTTTTGAACTATTAATGTTTGCTCAGATGAAATTGACATGTATCATGCGTCGCCGTCTGCATGCAAACTTAGAATATATTAGAATCCTCAACTATTACAAAATTGTAAATCCAACGACGCCTTCTGTTTATTTACAGTAGAGAATTTTGTATTTTGATCTCGAAGCTTTAGATGAGTGGGGTTTAGACCTAACCACTGAGATCATAAATCATATTTATGACACCGGCATAGGCGCCGACTTTTAATTTTGCACGAATTTATTGTTACGTTGCTGCTCCGACATTTAACATTTGGCAAAAGTATTTTTGCGAACGGCAGCTTTGTCAATCCAACTGTTAATCAACTGGTCAAGTTGTAACCGTTAAGCTTCAGCTTGATAAACATTTAAAATTAGGATGTGGTTCTATCGCTGTTGCGTCATGGTAGATCACAAGTAGGTTTTTATGCGCCTGAGTGCACTACTAAACGATCGCTCCGCCTCGCAGGTGGTGGAAGGCAACGATAAGTATATTTTCACAATGCAGACCACGTTTGGAAGCATTAATGATCTTGTTTCATTGCTTGCAAATAGATCAAACAGTTGCGACAGTTGAACGCTTTTTCGGTGGCATCTTTAAGCTGAATAAAACTGGAATGTCGGGGAAAACTTTTACTGGACGACTTTTTGTAATTTTTTCTATGATGTAACAAGCAACTCCTATGTAAGACCAATAAATTCCCGCCTCACAATTTGTCACGCATTGACACGCAATATTACATTATTACTGCATGAAGTAGATAACAAAGTAGAAATTAAAGCAAGAAGGAGATGACAGTACACTCCAATTGAAATCGGAAAATACTGTAATTCAAAATGCAAAATCTTGACTAATTGAAAAAGGTTGCTTTCATTATTGGAAATTGGCAGGGGGTGTAGCTTTCCTCGAATAAAATCATGTAAACGTGTAAATTTGCAGAACGTTAAAACTGCTACTTTACTAGGTGCACTTTTTAAATAAAAACTCAAAAAGTTTCGAAAATTGCTTTTTTTTAATAAAATTTGAAAATAGATATTCATTTAGGAGGTGGAGCTATAAATCATCGAGATAATTTTATTTCCAAGTATTTTATAGCTGTCATAATTTATAGCGATATTATGAGCAGTTTAAAATTTTTCAAAAAAGATTTTTGAGGGAGGCAATGGAAAGATCGCATTTTATTGATTAATAAATCCCATTGTAAACCTAACAAATGTAACAATGACTTATGAAAAGTAACAAATAAAACGATCGCAACAACAACAAGGAAAAAACTCGTAGCCACGTGTTGCGTAATCTTCACGTAGCTTGCTTGATGTTACGCGAGTATCATGCTTGTGACAAAAACAATCATTTTCTTCGCAATACTGTATTGGTTCACCTCTTGCTTGAAGCGAAAACCAATGATCAAAAAAAGATTTAAACGTCCGTTCAAATTACATTTATTTGCAGTAAGTAATGTAACCTAAACGGGGTGGCTGCCATCATGCCATAGAGGTTATGGGGTGGCGTGGCTGGCCACCCCGTAAGTCGGCGCCAGTGGATGCATTAGACATTTGCATTTTTGTAATGATTTTCAAGCGAAACAGAAGTGTTTTGTTAGTTGTTCGAGTGTGTTATTGTTCAAAATACATGTAAAAACTTACATACGAGTTATTAATTAGAGATTAGCATAAATTTGATGCTTTAAAACAAAGTCATATATTATCATATATTTCAAAAAATAAAGTCATATTTTTCAATTTTTTAGGTAAAAAAATGGCCCTAGTAATAAGTAATAGCACAACGTCACTATCAAAGCAGTTGTAATTATTAGGGTAGGCCAGTCCGTGGTGCATTCCCAGGTCCAACGTCAATGCAGGTGAACAATGGTTGCGATTATTACAATTCAAGTACTTGACATTTCTTGGCACATTTTCTCAAATGATCAAAATATAGTCATCATAACACACATTATTACCTGATTTGTTGCCACACAAGTGTGGATGCGAGCCTTGCATTTCTCATCACGTCGGGAACAACGCCAGTATTTCTTAAGCCCGTCTGGACTATATTGAGCTAGTTGAAACATGTAGCCATCATGTAGAAAAACCTCACCTTTGCGCTGCGTACTAATCGATTCCTCTGCCATGATCAAGTAACATCAACTGAGAGTCTAACGAAGGAACTAACCAAAGGAATTTCAGGTCATGTAACACCGAAACCCAGGTTTACTCTATACTGCCACTTAGGTTTTAACTTCATCTTTTATGGCAAACGCTATTTGGCAATCTGTCTTTTTTTCGTTGACACGTTTTGGCTGAGACTTCATCTCATTAACCCCTATTGGTAATCATGAAAACTGTTATTTTCATGTAAAACACGCATTTTGAACGAACCCAGACATCAAAACTCGTCATTTTTACATTGATTCAACGTCTGCAGACGTTGAATGAATGTAAAAATGACGGATTTTGCCGTCTGGGAAAGCACTCAAAGGTAAACACTGGATAAAATGCAAGAATGCAAAAGATAACATATTGTCGAATTAAAATACAAAATCCTCTAAATAAACAGAAGACCCGGACATACATTTCTCTGTCATCATTTTTAATATAAAAATTCCTTTTGTGGTCCCTTTGTCTGAAACAAATAAAAACTGTGCTGTTGAAATTTCCGATTGTAGTTTTGGTCTCAATCTCATCAACATGATTCGGAGTGAGCTGTTTGTTACGTAATTCACAAGGCTAATTGTTCTGTGGAGTGACCATTCTGTTGCTCCGTTTTTTTTTGGTAAAGTTATGAATATGGAACGTACCATATCACTGGGGACGTAACCGGTGTCATTATATGATTTATGATCTCAGTGGTTAGGTCTTGACTCCACTCATCTAAAGCTTCGAGATCAACTATTGTGGAATAAAATACAAAATTCTCTACTGCAAATAAACAGAAGGCGTCGTTGGATTTAGAATTTTGTAATAGTTGAGGATTCTAATATATTCTAAGTTTGCATGCAGACGGCGATGCATGATACACGTCAATTTTATCTGAGCAAACATTGATAGTTCAAAAATAAATTTAATTCGTTTTTTAGTTTTAAGATCTCAATGGTTAGGTCTAAACCCCACACATCTAAAGCTTCGATGATTTCAACTATAAAAGAAGCGATATTACAACATTCTCTAAATAAACAGAAGACGTCGTTGTCCATTTTATGTGAGCAAACAGTTAAATTTAATAGTTCAAACATTTTTCGCTAAATTTCATTTCAATTTGTTTTTCTTTGTCGGAATGCAAAAGAAACGATGTTGGATTACAGAAGGATTATCGTTGGATTTTCAAAAAAATTGCCGAATAGGGAACTAACCGCTAAAGACTGTAGCCCAATAGGGAACTAGCCGAATCGGATCAGCCAAATCGGACTAGCCGAATCGGGCTGTAGCCGAAAAGGGTAATAGCCGAATCGGACTAGCCGAATCGGATCAGCCCAATCGGACTAGCCGAATAGTAGCAGACCCGATTTTAAAGACATTTATCAATAACATACACGTCTGCATTTTCATGTTTTTTTATGCTTTTATCTGTTCTTTTATATCCAGAAGCTATGAATCTGGTATTAGTTTTGTATGCTCTGGAGCTGGGTTTTTTTTTATCACTGAGACTTTTCGGTCATTTGTCCGAAATGGCTTGAAAAAATTCGGTCATTTTTTATTTATTTCGGTCATTTTTGGTCATATTTTTTTTTTCACATTTTTTGGTCATTTTCACATTTTCTGGTCACATTTTTTCGGACATTTTGCTAAAAAATCGGTCAATGACCGATAAATGACCGAAAAAAAAAACCCAGCTCTGGAAGTTTGTAATTGTTGAAGGCAAAGTAAGCCTCGGGTATCGAACGCGGCCGTCGAGTCTTTCGCGTCTTTGCACCAGTTTCCAAATATACTCACCTCATTGTGTTGGCGCGATTGGTGGTTCGTTTTTAATTGTTAAGTTCTTGAATCTCTGTCCTCACTTGATTAGTATTTGCACGGCAAGTACATGAACCACTTTAGGCGGGATTAAGAGGGAGCCCTTGTGCGTCGAGTGCCTGGTTAAACGATTTCTGTTTCAACAATCTAAAATTACGGTAAACATTTTTGTTAAGGCATTCTGATGTTATTAAATGTTTTATTGCTAAAGAAAAATGTGAGTTTTAAAGTCGTGGCTATGATTATTTTCGTGTGTGTTGGTTGACCTCAGGTTGGCCCAATCGTTGAAATATTAATTATGATCACATAACTTACTTCTGAAGATTGATTAGGAGCACTGCAGGCCACTAAAAATGCCTACAGTAAATCACATTGTTTCAACAAGGGCTGTGGAGTCGGGCAAAAGATGTACGACTCCTCAGCTTATAACTGGCCGACTCCGGTTTCAGTGTTGCCAGATTGGCGAGGGTTACCAGATTTTTTTTAATTTTTCTAGTTTTCATTTTATTTTAGATTTAATTTCTCTAAAGTTGTGATCGAAATTTAAACAGCGGCTTTCACAAAACCTGACAAGAACAAACACTTTTATTTTCTGCGACTTTCCCAATCGCTTTCGTTTATTGGTGGCGATCAAAGAAATCAAATAAATATTTCAACATTGACCGTCACGAAACGTTATTTCAAACAGCAAAATCAGTCAATTTTACATTGCAGACGTTGAATCAATGTAGATTTTAGTATCTGAGATGCTTTGTTTTTGAAGTTTTGAAGGCCCTCAATTATTCCTGATTGAGTTACTCTGACATCGAAACACGTAAACTTGCTCATTGTGCTGTCATAATGGGATTACCGTCATGATACGGCTGCATTGACACTGTCTGCTTTGTAAAGCGCTGAGGAGCAACGCATTCTGCGATGGATACAGCGCTATATAAAAACTAACATTATTATTATTATTATATTGGCATGAAATCACATCCAACGTGGTCTTTTCCTTGCTACGATTTTACTCTAACTTTTTTTATTGTTCTAGCAACAGCCAAAGGCCAAAAAGAACACAAAAGTGCGTTTATCGAATGTAGACATTCATCTTATTGGCATGCATTATTATAACGTAGATTAGCGTTTATGATGAAATGCAAACCAGGAATCATTAGTTTATCGCATGCTTTGATAAATGATTCATGATTTTATGCTGTGACTAACCTTTGCAACCAACTTATGTCAACCATCAAGTTGCACAACTTTGGTGAAGGTTCGGTTTGTGATGGCAGCCCTTGCAGATATACTGTAGTGTACATATAGCCTCCCTAGATACGCTAAGTGAATCAAATCATTGTTAATTGAAAAGTAACCTACACTACACTGTGTAGTTTGTTGCTATAAGGTGATAACAACTAGTGAGTGATAACAACTAGTAAATTAGTCTAGTGAGGGAACGGGTGTTTTGTGTTTGGGGTAGGCTGGTCCACCAGCTTTGGACGCGGGGCTAGAGCTAAGGAGATTTGGTGCCTGCATGGAAAGAATTGAACTCGAAATTTGGAACGCCGGGGCGGGCTAGGGAGGCTGACACGCCCCCCCCCCCCCCCCTTATGTGATGAGGGGTCGTCTTCCGGAAAAGGCCAGCCAGACAGAACAGCTTACACCGCAGAGAAAAAATATCCTTCGGAAAGCGTTTTCTTTTATTTTCCTGTTTCCTATCTATCGACACCTACCAATGCCTGAAACATCCTGGTCGGCTTCTTTTACGAGCGATCGAGTGAAGGAAACTGGGCTCACCTGCGTGGCGGAAGGTTGATTTTATGATTAATTTGAGATGCCTTGCAAGGTCACAAGCTAAAACTCTTACGAATCGAATACATCATTCCAAGTCCTCCGTTAATGCAAAGTTAGTGACCACATTAGGTGATCTGCAGATGAGAGACTTAGCAATGATGTGTTTTTATTACGCACATGGATACATTCTAATCGAACGCATTATAATCATTCATGTGTCACATTGTCGTACTACGTACTTGCGATATTGCTTACTTTGTGGCTGTGATGATCTTATAGAATGTACATCATTCGACTATAATTTTTTTTCCTTCAAATTGTGATTCTCATTTTCACCAATCAGTGTGCAAATGATGTTTATGTTGAGAATCACCTGAAATCAATCACAATGCTTTCAACCAATCGGTATAGTAACGCTTCTTTTTCCATCGCTTATTCGTTACTGACTGGAAGTGCCGATTCTATTCGTTCACAATTAATCTTTGTTGCGTAACTTTCAGCACCGACCCATGACGTTCGGGGCTCTCCCTAAGGGGAACAACCTCCAACCCGACAGCTCCCCCATGAAACCGAAAGTTGTTACTGTGGTCAGGGCGGGCCAGACCAGGCCCCACAAGAAGATAACCATCCTCCTCAACCGTCGAGCGGTGAGTGGAAACAGACCATTCTGTGCAGATTAAATAATGGTTTGAGATAGCAATACTTTTGTTGATCTAAGCACAAAAACTTATTACGAAGACATTGCCCAATGTTGAAATATTTCACTTTTAAATTGCGTACAGCGAGCAGTTCGTTATTTTTGTTTACTCGAAAACATTTTTCTTTAACAGTTCTCGGGCGCAGATAGATAGAATAATTGGCTTTATTGTACGACAAACGTTCCGTGTTGTCACTGGTGGTTAACTAGATGTGCGTACTTTCGTGAATGAAGCGATAATTGGATTCTGTATTCTTAGTTAGTTTGTCGTATTTAGGTGGTTGAAGATTTAGATTAAGCAAACGGGAAGGCAAGGAAGCCAATCTTCGTGACCACCTTCAGGCATGGCTTTAAGTGTCTTGCCAAAGACACAGCCACATGCTCTTGAGCGGTGTTCTGTATTCTATTCATTGGCCATTCACCATTCGTACCAATTTTACTTGTAGTGACTATAGTCATCATGGTTATCATTATCCAGGTGCAAACATACGAACAACTCGTGGCGGATATATCGGAAGCTTTAGGTCAACCCAAGTGGAAAAATGACCATATTAGGAGGTATAGTTAAATGACCTCTGACCCTGTGTGTAATTGTGACATCACCGCAGTCAATACAGTTTTTGTCGTTACTTCTGATGTAGCTTTGTTATGTTTTACCACCTTGCTTTATAACTTCTCTAGAATATACGTGACGTTGCTATTACGTCACGTATGCTGCACCCAAACGGCATTTAATTGAAACTTTCAGCAACAGTTCATAAAAAAGTACAGGCAGTTATGAACATAAATGCAAAAATATAAACTTACTCTTCCCATTGACGTTGAATCAATGTAAAAAGCGACTGATTTACTGTTTGAGCCTACGCCCCTTTCACCTCAATGTTACTTCATCTTGTTCACATCAAAAAGTGATTATTCAGCTTGTTAGCTTGCTGTTGTTCCTACTCAATTATTCACTTCGCGTTTCAGATTGTACACTTTAAAAGGTCGAGAGATCCGTTCGGTTTCCGATTTCTTCCGAGAAGATGACGTATTCATCGCTGTCGGCCGAGAGCAGCTGACCACGATGGACGTTCAAGAAGTGTTGCAAGAACTCTACCCTGACTCCCCATACACAGAGAGCCTGATTAGGCTCAACTTGCAAAAGTCCTACAAGCAACATAAACAACAACGGAGGTTACCCGAACAAACTAAAGGATCAAAATCCGACTCTGGACTCGGCGACTCTACAGAAGGGGAAAGGTTGGAACAATTTTACTGAACCATAAACAGACATAACTCAGCAACAACACTACATTTAACATTATAAAAAACATAAAGCGAACGTTTTCGGCTAGTCACACAGCCCTTTTCAAGCCTGAAAGAAAAAATACATATTAAAAGAAATGCTAAAGAATCGTGTAGTATCACAGCAAAAATATGGTCAAATCTAAACATTTGAAAAACTGTCTCGCTCACACAAAATGATAACTGAAAATTACACAGCACAACGGGTCAAGTATTTGAGAACTAAAAATTAATCAATTGTTCAGAAAAGGAATCAGGCAGAATTACGTAAGATTGACAGAAGCACAACACGAGATAGTGGCACAAACAAAGCAAATGCGAGAAGCACAAGACGTGATAATTCAATCAAAAACTGTTTAAAGATAGGAAGCTCCGCCAGCAAATAATTGCCTGTTGAGCCCTGGGTTTAAAGATTTGATGATCAATGCCTCGTGAATCTTGGTGTCAAACTCGGACAAACACTTACGAACAATTTCGAAGGACTGCAATGACGGTTTATTGTTTGAGCACGATTGGCAGTTTCTAATATGGTCTTTAATTGCACTGTTTTTTATTAAAATTAGCTAAATTCAAATGCTCTCCCACTCTCGTCACCAAATGTCGTGTGGTCATACCAATGTATGACGATCTCGCATCATGCGAGCAAGTGAACTTATAAACGACGTTTGAACATATGCGGAAAGGAGTTTTAGACTTCAACTGAAAATAATAACCAGCTTTAAATGTTTTATAAACGGAAAAAATCTTAACGTTAAACTTCAAGGCAATAAATCTGGACAAACTTGCGGCAAAACGTTTGGATTTCTTACCAACAAACGGGATTGTTAGAAAGTTTTTGAAATCAGGCTCCTCAACTAGAGACGTAGTGGAGACCGAATTCAAAAACCCCCTAAGAACCTTATTGAAAAACCAAGTCGGATAATGATTAGCACCAAAGTATGAGCGTAATTTATTAATTTCATTATTGAAACAGTCATTGTTCGAGCAACTGTCTCGAGCTCGCGAGATAAGGCACTTGATCAAAGCAGATTTGTAATTTGACGGGCAAACAGCGCTGAAATTAAGAAAAAGAAAAGTGTTTGTCGGTTTACGCCAGACCCAAGTATCAAACCCATTACCATTTATCTTAATTTCTACATCCAAAAAAGGTATAGTCTCCGTGGCTTTTTCTACAGTAAAATTTATGTTTTGATGTTGCGTATTGAGTACTTCAAGAAACTGTGAACAAGAATTATCGTTATCAAATATGGCAAAAATGTCGTCAATAAGTAAAGCTTGGGAAAGAATTGGGGAGTACTTTTAGAAAAAATCTTATTTTCGAGGTGGGCAAGAAAAAAACTGGCAAGAGTGGGACCGAGAGGCGAACCCATAGCCACTCCGTCAATTTGTTTGTACAATTTATCTTTGTATAGAAACATGCCCTCTGTGGCTGAATGCATCAATTTGATAAAAATGTCTTTATTGATGAGCGGGTGATTTGGCTGGTCTTCTGCAAATATGTAATCCGCGATAATGTTGATGGTTTCTTTTAAAGGGACGTTAGTGAATAGCGATTGTACATCAAATCTGACCATTTCTTGATTAGGAGCACATTGAAAATCTTTCAGCTTTGTCCAAAACGATTCTTTAGCATTTCTTTTAATATGTATTTTTTCTTATAGGCTTGAAAAGGGCTGTATGACTAGCCGAAAACGTTCGCTTTTTGTTTTTATAATGTTAAATGTAGTGTTGTTGCTGAGTTATGTCTGTTTATGGTTCAAAAGAGTTACCTCTCTACCCAAACTGTACAATTTTACTGATTTATATAATTTTGTTGATTAATTTTTTTTCGCTGCGATCTTACTAAGATTTTGTTTACTAACATTTTTGTACAAAAGGTATGTAGGTAGATCTTTATTGCCATCTAGTGCCTATTCTTTTTGCAGAAGATTCACTGAGCCGCAGTACAGATCACCGCGCACTGACAAAGCACGCAGCAAACAAATGGTTGATCAGAAATTCAAGGACTTGGACAGGATGAAGGCAAAGCGATGGGAGAGAGGGCGATGGGAAAAGGAAAAGGACGAATTAGACGAAGAATTGAGGTATGGTCGTGCGTTTGGACCAGTCTTACATTAATTTTACGTCTGTAATTTTTCTGATTTTGATAATTTTTCAGTCAGAAAATCTTTCATCTTTACATTGATTCAACGTCCGCAGACGTGATTCAATATAAAAAGAAACGATTTGCTGGCTGGGAGAGGAGGTTCAAGAGACTTTCACTCCTTCCTCAGAGAAGACATTAATTATATTAACCTCTGCATCTGATGGTCTCTGTTCTCTTTTTGTGACGCATCAATTGACCACTGATTGTTTATTAGACGTCGCCATGGTGATTTTGATAAGATTGAAGATGATTTCCAACAAGCTCAACTGGACACTGAGAGGAGGAATAAAGAACGTCTCCAGTGGGAGCTAGAGGAAAGGGAGAGACAAAGAAGAAGAGAACTGGAAGAAGAGGAAGAAAAACGAAGAAGGGAAGAAGATAGAAGAAGAGAAGATGAAAGAAGAAGAGAAGACGAACGGAGAAAAGAACGAGAGAGAATAAGGTAGGGACTCTAAGTTGATAATTTCTTATTTTCTTGAAAATTTTCCAACATAAATCGCGCTTTTTATATTTTGGTAGATTTGAACTTTTGATTGGTTAAGTCTCTCATCATCATGAGAGCGAAAAGGATTCATTCCAAACTAACATTTTATTTACATTGACAAACATAATGAATTTGTTTTCTTCCTCAACTGAGTAGTTTCTGTTTTCGTAACTTTTTTTATTCGTTAGTTTGACTGAGAAAACTGTTCAGTTCAGTCCTTTAGCCAGCTTATTGGTAGTTTGTTACAGAAAGAACAAGCTAGATGGCGTTAATAGGTAAGCTAAAGCACGGTGTGGGTCTTTGCTTCTTTCTTATTGGTGTTTTTTTGTTAATTCTGCATCGCAAGTTTTTATTTTGACATGAGCATTACCTCCAGACAACAAAACCTTTATTTTTACATTGATTCAATGTGTACAGACGTTGAAATCATGTATAAATGACAACTGATTTTGTTGCTGGAGTGAAGTGTTAATTTGATGTGTGGTGGTACCTTTGTCTTGGTCTGTCGCCGCCATCTGTTGATTGCAACTCACAATTATCATTATGATTATTTGATGATGATTGTCTCTTCACTTCCCAGCATGTTCAATGTCCATTGTGTCTGTCGTGACAATGGATTAGATGCGGAAAGATCCGTTCCACCTTACTACCAACACAAGAGCATGCGGTGGCTGCGCACTTGCTCGTGCAACGCCCACTTTCTAATCTTTAGTTCCACTTTTCACTTCACGACCGCTAGTCTCACTAGAAAATTCCCAATTTTGTGTTGATTGCCTCGTAAAACTTCACTTTCCACATAGTTACCTTGGCTACACCAGTTGATTGATTCTCCATTGGAATGTGATCAGTATTGGTGTGTTAATGCTGGCGCTTATGAGATAAACAGCTGCTGCCTGTCCTTTTATTTTTTCTTCATTTGTCTGTGAAAACTCACAATGGAAACTAATTGGATTGTTCTTATTTGATGTGATTTTTTTATCTTTTTTTTTGTCGTATCCAGGCTTACACCCGGTGGTTGAAGATTTAGATTAAGTGGACGGGAAGGCAAGGAAGCCAATCTTCGTGTCCACCTTCAGGCATGCCTTTAAGTGTCCTGCCAAAGACACAGCCACATGCTCTTGAGCGGTGTCGAACCGGCGCCCTTTCGATTGCCGTTCCAGCGCTCTCACCACTCGGCTATGCAGCCGACTCGGCTTATTTTAACTAAGTTGGTTTGATGAATTGTTAAAGATTCAACTGCATGTACTTTCTTGTCACGTCTTGTCTTGACATTTCTATTGCAACTTTCTTCTAACTGACTTTGGACACTAATGCTGCTGTTGGACTGTTCGAAATCTAATTGATGCTAACGTCTAAAATAACATGTTTAGCGCCTTAACTCGTCTGACTACATTTTTTTTTATCTTTTTTGTACGTTCTGATTTTATTGGGCCACTACTTGCGCATAATATATGATCGACAAATTTTAATTTCTGTGGAATAGGTGCCTTTCTATTTTTACTGGTTCTCTGCCAGCACTTTCTTCATGTCATTTACTTCCATAACGTTAGTTAAAAACTTTGTTGGTGGCTTCGTTTGTTGGTGCTTCTGTGCTGTTGTCACTTCATCAATCCATTCCATGGTAACAGAATCTCATGCTTGAAGTGATAATATCCGAAAGATAATGTCAAATTTATCATCACTTTAAAATATATCACAATCTATTTTCACTGTATTGCTGGACTAACGTTGTGAGAATTATTTTCTAACTCGAACACTGTTAAGTTTTTGTGATTAGTTCGTTGGCGCTCTGTGTCCGTTTGACACATTCCTTTCCATTGTTGCGTCACTGTTACAATCACGCTTCCAGAGGATTCTAGAGTTCCAATCTCATCCCAACCGAAACTAGTAATTTTGGGCTTTAGGGTTGCAATTGGTGCATTTGGAGGACCAGCCAGACCACCGGTGTTGAGTTGTGGATGTATGCAGCACTGTACCATCACAATGAGTTGCATTGTTTCATCATACATGTTATTATTTGTCACAGAAGAGAGAAAGAGTCAGAAGAACAACGCAGGATAAAACAACTCGAAGAACAACTGAAACTAGAGAGGTTGAAAGAAGAGAATGAGAGAAAAAAACGAATAAGAGAAGAAGAGGAAAGAAGGCGAAGAGAAGAAGAAGAACGCCAGAGAAAACAAGAACTTGAAAGAGAAAGGAAACGCCTCGAGGAAGAATGGAAAAAATTGGAAGAAGAGGTAAGTATTCATAACTTAAATTATCAGATTTTATCAAATGATTACTGATCATGGATCAGTAACAACCGATTCCACTGAATGATAAATCTTCAATATGCACTGTATACCGAAATCAACAAATTGCAACATTTTTTTTGCTGGAAAAATAGTAGCAAGAAATATTTACAGTAACTTTATTTTTTCTTTCAATTGATTTGTTTATTTTCCTGCCGAGAGTACAGTGCTGCATCTGAAATGTTGAATTTGTTTTGTTGTAGTTATTGAATAACGCTTTTCAACCCAAATACTTCTCATTCAAAAGTATTTTGAAGCTATCTTGAATGAATATCCACTAACAATGTTAGCGGCAGGCACAGAGTTTGTTTTTAGACATGTTTTCAAAATCCCTATCTGTTGAACCTCTAGTTTGCATGGGGCTCTGTATACTGGTTGGTATCATCCTTCCTTACAAAAATTAAGCTTGGAGAAGGCTGAACTAGGCGACTGCACTCTTGTTAGCATAGGCCTAGTTTGATGGAACTTTTCAATGTGATAATGTAACGATTGACGATGTGTTAGAAAAAGCGTACTCGAGAGGAAGAAGCGCGTAAACAAAGAGAAGAAAAACGTCATAGAGAAGAGCAAGAGAGGAGAAAACGAGAGCAGGAGGAAGAAGAAAGAAAAATAAAAGAAAAGGAAGAAAAAGAAAAGAAGCGGAAGAAAGAAGAAGAGGTTCGTTTGATTCGAAATACGAACTTAGGGGGTTTGTTATTTTAACATAAGATTTAAATTCTTCTAATGTGAAAATTCCAGTTTGTCGATTAAAATTAACCTAAAAGTTAAAAGTGAAATTGGCCTCTTTAGTAATAGCACGGCATGGTTGGGCAAGTTGTACACTATACTTTTATTCCCAAAACGTGGTCTCGATATCTTAGGAAGCAGCGAATCAAAAGAATCTTCAGGCCGTGAGTGAACATCTTTCTCCATCTACCTCCGCCACTTACGTCAACAATAAGGTCGATGACACCGACAAACTGCGCAGGATACAGAAGTATAAGGTAAGTTGATTGTATTTGCTCATGGCGGATTAGAAACATGCTGGATAATTCAATTAATATATGTTATAACACATAATGATATACTGCAATAATTTTATTATATCTAACTAGAGATACAACCAGGCTTCCTTTCAGCCTGGAATTCATCTGAAGCTTCTAATGCTTTGCCAGTGACAGATTAGAAGCTTGTTTTCGTGCACTGTTGTATTAACTTAGAAGCACTCTTTGTTAAAATTACGTCTAAGCCTCGGACTAGCACGGAGCTTTCAATGTTGTGATAAGAACCAAGTTTAGGAGCAAAATGGTCGGAACGCCTGATCAATCTATTTATCAATTCAATGGCACTGAATATGAAAACAGCTCAGTTATCGTGAATTTGGTATCCACATTTGTGCTGTTTAATTTTTGATTAGATTAACCTAGTTTAGATCCAGTGGTGATTGTTCCAGACATTTTAAGCCAATGGCGGAAAGTTATTTGTATCTTTGGAATGAAAATCTTGTGAATATTAACTTTTTGTCTTGGTGTTTTCACATTCATTGATGTTTCCAGGCCCCACCGCGTCGCATCATCACTCGCGGAGATATAGAGAGCAGATACGAGATCGGGAGGATTATTGGCGACGGTAACTTCGCGGTGGTCCGGGAATGTAGGTTGAGGAACACAGAGTCAGAATTTGCCATGAAGATCATCGACAAGGCGAAGCTGAAGGAAAAAGTTTCCATGATAGGTGAATTAGTGTTTGGTGGACAATCCTAGCCTAGTAAGAGTCACAGGTCCCGCTCTATTCTGCACAACAGAGCCGGTATAAAATCACTCAAAGTCCAACTAGAGAAGGTAAGTGTTGCCAAGTGATCTCAATGTCCAACCAGGAAGGGCAAGTTCTGCCAGGTGATCCTATGCCACATCAATCATTTGCACTCATTAGAGTCATATCTCTGATACTCATTGACATGGTTTATTTAGGCAGTTCACCAATGCAGAAACACTTTTAAGAACTGGCTGAACGACAACCGAGCTTCACGCGTAAAATGCGAGCTACGAAACTGCCACTATCAGACTTTTTCAGAATCTATTTTTTGACTTTTCTAGAATGTTAGGCTACAACCTTTATTTTGTCTTTCACAGAGAATGAAATCGCTATAATGAAGAATTGCCATCACCCCAACATTGTCCGTTTGATCGAAGAATTTGAAACTGAAGACGAAATTTACCTGGTTCTAGAATACGTCAAGGTGGGTTTGTCCGTGTGCTGTAGCTTTTGTTTCATCACAATGCCATATATCCACTTTGTGATGGAGATAGTGATGGGTGGTTATGGCAAACATGGTGATGTTATGAACTGATCGAATTGCTGGGCGACCTCAGCACGACACTGTGATGACGACAAACTTAATTAGCCTCTGAAACATCTTGTAGTCAGTTAGTGACCGGAAAACATGATCAAGCTGTTGCTAATCCTTCCTGCTGCTACCAGGTCTAATTACATTGAGTGTTGTCTATCGTATCACAACTTAACCTCTTTTTTGTATACTTTGATTTTATGTTGGAGATACTTTTTGCAGCAAAGAAATTTATTTTTGATGACAATTGTGTCAAATGCCAACCCATGGAACAAACTGGCATAGCAATAGTGCTCAGTGTTGTATTACGTATCTCTAGTGATAATGTACTCTCGCTAACGACCGATGCCATCCTCATCCCTACAGGGTGGCGACTTGTTCGATGCGATCACCGAAAGTGTGAAGTTCACCGAGCGTGACGCGGCCAACATGGTGGCCGACCTGTCAGAGGCGCTCAAGTTCCTGCATTCTAAGAACATTGTTCACCGGGATCTGAAGCCAGAGAATTTATTGGTGAGAATTTACATTTTCAACGAGCGAGATAAGAACGAGACAACAAAATGAACCTATTCTTGATTGTAGTTATCAATGTATTGCTCTCGTGCCTTTTTTCTTACTGGTTATCCTGTTTCAGTATCAAGCACGTTCTAACGTTCGCGTTTTGTCGCTTCTACTTTTTCTAGACCTCTGTTATGTTTGGCATATATTTCTTTTCGTTGTGATGGTCAGAAATATGAACAACCTCTTAAGCTGGTTGCATGGGTCTCACCAAAAATTGACTATCTGAAAAGAAAGCTAAAGCGACAATTTGGGAAAATAAATATCCACTATGCCCAGATCTAGAAGCAACTAAATGTTTGAGTGAATGCTTCTTGTCAGAACTTTATTAAAAAGTGCAGCATCAATAATGACTGGTAAGTCTAATTGAAGAAGTAGCTCTCCCGTGATTTTGGTAGACCTAATATGCGCCATTTTGTCGAAAATGACTTTTTTGCATTTTTCTACGTTTAAAGACTTTATGCATCTCCTGACAAAAATTTGTGCCCTAATGTAGTATGGTTTTCGAGATAATTGGTGGGTAAAACCTAACATAGTCTAATCTGTGCAAGAATAATTTTCTGAAACCTAACATATTCATCTACTCCAATCACGCAACAGGATATCGTCACGTGACAGCCATAATTTCAGAAGCAATTGCAGCAGGCTATTTCACAACATCTTACATCTCTTGAGTTGCGTGAAGCGGATTTTAAAGCGTTCGATAAAGTAGATTGGGCGAAAATGTTGTCAAGCACTAAGTAAGCTTAATTATGTAGGCTAGCCTAAAAATGTCCATCCGAACACCCTAGCTTTTCTTTTCATTAAATGCCGTATCATTTACGTCTCGCCGATCAGTTTGATGTTTCGTAGCCTACTGGTGTACTGATGGCTTAGTTGACTTTACGGTACGCTAAATAACTTAGCTTGCATATGATTATTAAGATTTTAAAGCAGAGGCCCGGGAGTACGCTACTCAATGTGTTTGGTCACTTTTAATCAATCGTCCCAAATGCTGTGTAGCCAATGTAGTACGGTAGCCTTAAACTTAAATGAAGGCATGGTTATTAAGTAGGCTGCCAGCAACTAATTTTGAGTCAGCGATAGCCTTTAACCTAGCAGGCTTCTGTGATATCAGCAAAGTCATCTAGAGATTACAGTGATAAAATGATAGGCTACACAGTTCTGGGAGAAATCCAGAGGCTTACCGGTAGGCTACTTTAGGTTTGATTTTGGCTTACAAAGCCAACATAGTGTGGTCAAAGTCAACATTTAGCTTATATGAGGCTGTATCATACAAAAACGTAACATTAAATAAGCCAATAAGGCGGTTAAAGGCAACATCGAGAGTATATATTAGGTTTTATCATACAAACCTAACACTTTTTTTTAACTAGTTATCTGGCAAAACCAAATATACACCATATTTTAATAAACAAACAAAAACCTGGCTCAAATTTCATTCTTAAAAATTTTGTTTCGTTGTCCCCTCCAGCCTTCCAAAAGTCAACTTCGTGTGTTTTACCTTGTTTATTTTACAGCTATAAACACAAAAAGTCGTTTATCTCGAAAACTTGAAAATGGCGGATATTAGGTTATGACAAATCACGGGAGAGCTGGACTTGATTAGGCTGCACACAACACAATAAGCCAAGCAAACTGAAAGAAATCCATTTATTTGTCCAGCGGATTTGCTCACACCATCGTACAGGCTCAATCGGGCGACTTGTTCAAACAAGCTTTGTTTGAATATCAACTCAGTACCGGGAACTAGTTTCTTGAAATGAAGCTGCCTGTTTTCTGTGAACAAATATAAAGTCTGAACCTTGCTGTTCTGTCACAATATCACCACATTGACTTTGTGACGTAGGTTTCGCGCAACAAAGACGGTAGTATGACGTTGAAGCTTGCTGACTTTGGCCTTGCCATGGAAGTGACCGAACCCATCTACACAGTGTGTGGCACTCCTACATATGTCGCTCCTGAAATACTGGCTGAAACCGGTATGAACTAGTATAAAGTAGAAAGAAAGATTTCTAATTAGTATTTGTCTTTGGTAACCAGTTTATGCTGCACATTTGACTAATGCTTGTTCACCAGTTACTGAGTGGTTGTCGCCTTCGAGGCTTCGACTCTAGTGCTGGTAGGTCTGGGTTCGATTCCAGGTCGGGTCAAACCAAAACTTTTAAAACGGCACCGATTGTAATTTTTCTTGCATAACGCAGCAAGAATAAGTCGGGTGATAATGTAATGCCATCGTGATTATGATACAAACATTAAAAAGGAACCCTGTCCTCAGCAGTTGTAGAGCAACAATAAATAAAACCATAACATTATAATCATACATAATCCTTAGCTTGATTGGAAATATCTGAATCATGTGGTTCACTAAAAGCAGCTTTCGGTGAAGTGTATTTTGAGGTGAGGAATATGTTCCCGTGTTGATTGTTTCGCAATAATTTGTATGCTCTCACCTGCTTCTGAGTTGTATACACAAACTTACCAATCCCAGCTGCATGTTACCTGCGACGTTTCCACACGGATACTTGTGACCCTTCCTATAGAGTACGAGACCTGGTGTTTGCAAAGAAGTGACTTCGAAACTCGCTGAAGTTATCACAATTCATTTCTTTTATAAATCGACATCAGTCAAACCGCAAATAATAAAGTTTGATGTATTACTGTGCCCTTCATCTTGCTTTGTTGTCAGGTTACGGTCTTGAAGTGGACATGTGGGCTGCAGGTGTCATAACTTACATCCTCCTCTGCGGATTTCCTCCATTCCGGAGCTTGGAAAGAGACCAGGAAGAGCTGTTTGAGATCATCCAGTTAGGAGAATATGAGTTCCTATCTCCCTACTGGGACAACATATCCGAAGGTTGGTCTGGTACTTACTGGAAGTAACTTAGATAACGTCTGAGAGGTCTTTAATTTTATCCAGACGTTTGAAATACGATGCAATTGTGCATTGTGATCTGTTGTGGTTTACTTGCGTATGGCATCGTGCACTTACATCACTTCATTAATTTCACACTCATCTGTTGCAGCTGCTAAAGATCTTATTCAAAGACTGCTCGTTGTGGACACTAAGCGGCGCTACACAGCTGAGCAGGTGCTCAACCATCTGTGGATACAATCGGAGGGAACGTACAAGGGACCGAACCTGCAACGTGAGATCACGATGAACTTGGAGAAGAACTTTGGCGACAGAGGCAGAAGGAAAGGCTCACAAGCTGCGGTTCATTGACGTCATGGAAGGCGAGACGAGTCTTCTGGATCCAGACGCGATTGCGATCCCTATTATTTATATTCCAACTTGTACACGCGCGTCCTTGTGTCGTGTTGGTTGGACGGTCCCGATGTTGTGTGGACGAGGTGGCTCGGCCCTTCTTTCAGACGGCTTTGTGTGTAAGAAATCATCCAGAACTACTGATCGCAGGCCGCTAGGTGGCGATAAAGTGACTTTTGTACTGAGCCTATTCCTTGTGCCATGATGACATCACTGTGAAATATGTTACGCTTCAATGATGATACACCTTCAACATTGACCCTTCGCATTAAGCATCACACGGATGTTGAATGATTGCACTTCACATTCCACAAAGTGGAGTTGTCCATTACACGACCACAGAATTATAAAAGTTGTTACTTTCTAAAGCAATGTATGGACTCGGCGTGATTTGGAGCAACTTTTAGCGATAAGCCTCCTAGACTTAAGCACGTTACAAGCTCATATAATGCAAACTGCAATCTACATGTAGCCTACTGTACTTGTTCTTCACGAAAACGTCAAACAATGAGGTTGTCGAAACGTAACCAGTGATTTAGCGTAGACTTTGGTAGGCTACAACATTCTTGGTTCCATCAGAGTTACTACATCGATTTTTTATTGGTTGATAGATACAAAGTATATTGAGACATGTTTCTGTCTAATATATTGTCACACGTCGTGAAACACACTTGCAATCATGACGTCACAAGCATTTCTTGGGTGATTGTCATCACAGCTTTGATCATGTTTGTGCTTTTATTTTGTTTTTCCACATATCGATTGATCAAGCACCTCGTTTGCAAACCCGTCCCCACGATTTGTAACAAATCTATTTCGATAGTTCTGCGAATCTATGTCGTCACAAAGTGTCTCTAAGCTTTCTATCATTAATGATGTGATGCTTCTGGTCGTGGCCGGTTTTAATTAAGACATCTTTCAATTAGTAGGGTCAATGACGCCAACTAAAATGACATATTTCAAGCACTCAAAGCTAATGTTTCCCATCGAATGAAATTGTAACCATTAATGTGGCATCAAACTATTGTTCGGTGAAACCAATGTTTGGAAATTTCTGTTACGTTTATCCCTCAACTGCGCACTTCAACTGCGCACCATGCCTGACCTGCAGGAATTAACTGAAATATTCGAACTCCTGATGCGTAGATTGCTGCGCATCCATCCGTTACCTATCTAGTATCTACATTGCCCTAATTTGCGTACAATTTACATCAAAACAACGTCGATCGCCTCATCTGAACATATTTGGAATTTCACTACGTTTGTGCCTTAATATTCCAAGCTGCATTCCAACCTACCCAGGGCTTGATGAAGCGACCGTGTGGAGTCATACTTGCTTTAATCACGTCGGGAGGCGCATTTGTAGTCCGTAGGTCGCTGCAGCAGATGGAGAGTTACATGTTCGTGATATTGCGAGCGAAACATTTCTGAAGGATCAGCTTGGCTTAGCGGTTTGAGCGTTAGGGTTAGGTAGTCATTTCGGTGACGTAAGTTCGACTTCCACCCTTGCCATTATTCTTTTTCTTTAATTATCAAACAAAGTTCAAAGCAAGAATCAACTCTCTGATTGAATGCCAGAAGGGTCACAATGATGCAATCAGCTGGTTCAAAGCGAAAATTGTTTACGGTCAAAACACTCCATCTTCTGCAGCGGCCTACAGATTACCAACACGCTGTCGGGAGCGGTCAAGCATTCCTCCTTGCTGTGTTTACATTGGACAAGAATGTGTCCTGACAATCGCGACCAATACTTCACTTACGTGTTTTGCTACACTGTGTTGACATTATGACTGTGTTCGTGCCTGCTTAAGAGAAAGAAATCAAATAATTTTGCTGTTGCTTTGTTTAACGAGAAACAAGGTTTTCCTGTTTAGTTTGTTTTTCCCCTTCCATCTGATCGGTTGATTTTAGTGAACTCCATTATGACGTTCCTATGCCTATCAGCCTGTCTTTTATGACGTCATTGCTAATCTAGGTAGGCTACTGTTTGCAAGCGTTTGGTTTCTATTGGCCGCGATAACGATGTGTGGTTGGAAATGTCCAATTTGTCACTTGGAATGCATGTGAACAACTTACCAGACAGCGAATCGGCCACTTTTACATTGATTCAACGTAAAAAGGATGTTTTTGCTGTCTGGTTGAAGCAGTTTCAAGTACTGAAGCCGGCTGGATACTTAGCAAGATTCCTGTGCCAATGATGGTACCGTGAACTTTTTGTTTCAATTTGTGACAGAGCAGCTGCTTTCGTTTGGTTTTCGATTTCTCTGCACCACTCGAACAGTCAGAAGAGAAGTGTAAGAATACTGAATTGGGATTCGGGCGGCTCTTGTTCATATTTTGTTGAAAATATTTCACATTTGTGCACCACTATTTGTATCTGTTTTACGTTTCGTTGCTTCGAGCTTGGTTAGAACTAAGTAGAGTTTAAATTAAATATTTTATTACTTCGTTGTCGGTTTGAAATTGTGTTTAGCTTTCGCATTTGCCGCGAACATGACTCAAATCGCTTTGAATTCTTGTTGGATTGTCTGTCGTGTTGCGCACCAACGTGCCCAGCGAAAACAAATCAGGCAAACAGGATCAAGCCGCGCTTCAACAATCGGAAACTTCACTCTGTCAATCTCGATGACCGGGCCTGCGTCAGTGATTCAAAGCCTCTATAAGTATGCTAAACTGTCAGGATTAAGCTCTGCAAGAAACTTTCCCAGTCCGAGGATACAGATCACCTACAAGCGTCTGTCAGATTGGCCCATGAAACAACGAGAAGAATCCGCAAAGGATAGAAATTAATTTAGGGCATTTTTTGAAGTCATATAAGTTTTACTTTGTATGGAGCTACAATGCTACATGTTTCTGAGAGGTTGCTAATCGTTTTGTTCAAACTGTTGATTTCAGACTGCACTAACAGATGGCTAACAGTTTACCATTGCGGAAATATAAGTGAAAATGCCATGCAAAGCTACAGCCAACGTGTGGTTTGGTATGTAGCGAGGTAGCCTATTAGTTCAAGGCATAATCCCGTTCAGAGAATAATTTTGACCCGGTACAAGAGAGATCCTTGGGCCCCAAATGCGCGGTGGTTTTTTCAAGCTCCCGGACTCCCATAAATCATTTCGGGTCCAAAAATAGGCTTGCCAACGCTACTGGGTCTAGGCCGGTCTGCTACTCCTCCACATGGATAAATTTGTCTACAGACCAGTGTGTTCGAAATCTAGTGCAAACCCTACCACAGCGACGCCGCAGCATCAGGCTAAAACAGGTAATTTGTTTTGTCTAAAGACAATTTAAACATATTACCGAACGAAATCACTTTTATTACATCGATGTCACCGGTCAACAGGAAGTTTTAATCAGACCCGATACGGCGATTTTTACGAGGTTTTTGACGCTGATTCCGAAAAATGTCCTTACTTTTTTCTCCAGCGCTCCACGTTTTTGAAATATTTAAATTTTACCTATGGCGACGCAATGTTACAATTTTGACCTCAAGCTTGCACATAATCACAATGCAGTGTGAATTTTGTTAAGAGTTGCATTATAGAAACGTATTTTTATGTAACTAAATATGTAAAAATAGTAAAATGCAAATATTTTCAAAACCTGATGTGCTAGAATAAAACGAGCGCAGATTCGGAATTGGCGCCAAAAATTTACCTAGAAAAGTTCAATTGAAAATCTGATTAAAAAATTTAGTTAGCATTTGTTGACCAGTGTAATTTAACATCCGTAAGCAACACATTATGCGGAATAATCTCGTAGATTAAACCGACAATGCGTAGACTGAAGAAGGGGTCAGGAACAAATGCCTTAGTTGAACTAAGAGGACCGTAGGCATTTCTGTCTACAGTAGAACAGCTTAATGAGGGGGGCGCCACTGGCAATCTTACATTGATCCTTGCCTGTACTTCAAAACATAACCACATCAGAAAAACACACATGCTTCACAATATTTCGTTGACTGATTTTATTGCTGGCGGAAAAAAACACACGAGAACACGAAATGACACACAATGGGATTAATTATGTCATATGTGTGAGTATCGCGAATAAGTTTCATTTTTGTGATACAAAGGGAAAAAGTTACGAGTTTTCAGCTTCACATCATTTACCCTTGTCAAGAAGCCGTCAATTCGGTGACGAAACATGTTATGATCGATTATTATAAACATAGTTTTCAAATAAAGCTGCGGAAGCTTTTTGTTGTGGACAAAACACATTGGAACTTATCCCCCATTGCGGCAATCAAAGGATGGGAGAATTTTGAAAACGTTTCGAGTTACAAAAAAAGTGTTTAGAATAAGACTGAAGCAGCCAGTTTTAACAAGGCTTAAAACAGAATATCTTTTCATTTAATAACAAGTTAGTTACGCAGACAGTATTTAACTCTGCAAGAAGCAGGTGACAATATTTCAATGTCAACAGAGAGGAAGCAGTTGCCATTACCACCCATGCAGGGTGATTCGAAGGCTACGGATGAAGAAGATGATGCACAAATGATTTTCTTCCAAAGCAATTTACTCAGAAGAAGAATACAAAAGTTGCAGCGGAGTGGAAGAGGAAAAAATTCCTGGAGTCATGCACTGTCCAGACAGCAAACCAACCGTCAGCAGACGTTGCGAAAAAATGGTTGATTTGCTGTCTGGGTTAGCCAGCAGACACCTCATTTCGGTTTGTGAACAGTGTTGCCGATTGGTACTCTGGAGTACCAAAAAGTAAAAAAAAATTGGTACTATTTTGGTTGCATTGGTACCCTAAAAAATGATTTGGTACTCTGCATAACATTTGGTACTATTTGGTACCATTTTTAATTTTTGGTTTTTATCATTCGTATTGTACTTTTTTTCAATATCGGAAAAGTTTGACAACCTGACAGTGTCATTTCTTCAAATTTGTTTTGCTGTATGGTGTATGGCAAAAGTTAAAGCAACCAAATGCTATCATAAAAATCGTAGGCATTTGAAACATGGGAAGTTGAATTCACTTGGTCGTGCAGCCCACCTGAATCTAGCCTGGTAAATAACAAAAACAAAAAAGATTTCAGCTCCTGTAAAGTTTGTAACCTTCCTGTCAATCCACATTGATTTGACTTGGCTCGATACGATAAGAGCGAATTGCACAGAATAAGTTAAATTTTGTCTGAAAGAAAAAAAACTCGATGGAAAGAATTATGGTCATAATTTTGTTCTACGCTAATGAAGTGGATAAAAATTTGTTATTTTTAAAGGTGAAAAAAATTTGGTACTCTGTTTATCAATTTGGTACTCATTTAGAAAAAAAATTGGTACCCATTCTTTAAGTGCGGTTGGCAACACTGTTTGTGAAAGCTAGTCGTGCGTACTGATGACGGACTCTACAAATTTGGCGACAAGTGGATCACAGCGTTGCATCTTACAAGCAAGGATATTATTTTTGTACCGTAAAAAAAAACTTAAAAAATGAGTATAGAGGCAGTTCGACGATCCACCGTGTGATTGCGTGGTGACCTTGACACCAATCCATTGGCACACAGGAAGAGATGGATAACGTAATCCTTGGCAATTTATATAAACTTGGTGAGGAAACTCGAAATAAAGATCAAAGAATTCCAGCACCAAATAGAAATCCATTTTCATGAAAATCAGTTGAAATGGAAAGAAGTCGAACATTGTCATGGGAGCAAATGTGTTAGAAGGAAATCTTGTTGTTGTCAGAGACAAAGAGCCTGGAGAATGTTGTCAATCCGTTTCAAGTCACACCAAAACATAATTTCTTTTCAAAGATTTGGAGATGCACTTTTCAGTGCAAATACTTTCATGACATAGATGTCTACGGTTATAAATTCACAGATGTAATTTGTGAGGGAAAAAAAGTGGCGAGAGCAGCGAGTTGTGATAAAACACTGAATGGAAGTGGAAAATACGATCCATCGACTGATGAATGGACTTATGCCAATGAGTGGAATTTGAAATTTATTATTTTCATATGTAAATCAAAAAAGAAAATGTAGATCTGGAAGTTACGCAGCAAACTCCTCGATGTGAGCTGTGCTGTAGCATGATGGTTTCATTTATGCGATTGGTGGGCAAGTTGGAAAAAGAGACTCACACAATATACATGTATACTGAATAGGTTACTGTTAAAAAAAAGTTTAATCCATCAACTAATCACATGGCTCATGTAAGAGATGGGTTTGTCTTTTTTTTGAAAAGATTTATGGTAGAATCGATGCCACCAAAACGATTTAAGGAAATGAAACACTAGAATAGATGGAATATATATTATGTATATTATTTGCAATCCAGCCATGGAAGAGTGATTCAGTAGAAAATCAGTGTTTCTGCCAGGTAGATTTAAATAAGATGCAGTTCACCGTATGCTGATAGCTAACGTCACATGGTGAAAAAAATTGAAAAACCCAACAATGGGTTGTCAATTTGGCTTTTGCTATTTAACTTCTAATTGGCTCCAAAATGGTGCAATTCAAAACATGTTATGCTTTGTTTTCGTAACAATATCTTATATAAATTTTACACAATAATCCGTTACAACTTTTTTCAACGTTATTGTAAATTTATTCAAAAATGGAAAAATGTATGATTAAGACAGTTTGGATGACAAGTAGCTCATTTGTATGTCCCTGAAAAAAATGCGATTTTACCATTATTAAATAAAAGGGTCTAAATTTAAAAACATAGTAGAGGTAGAGAAGTAGAGGACATAATTATGTTGTGTGTTCTGCAAACCTTCTGTGACGAAATTCAAACTTTCAGTCACACAAAACAACACTGGACGCTTCCCGTTTCCAGTGGAACATATTGCGCAAAACCAGCAGCTGTGGACCAGGGTGTTGCATTTTTATTTTATTTTGATTTTAACTTTGGAAAAATAAATGGGAGGTGGGGAATGGCCAAAATATGAGGTTGAAAAATTTCTTCAAAAAAACATTAAAATTTAGGGGCCACAGAGTGGTTGAAGTCAGTTATGAACGCTCCCTCACCGTTATCGAAACTTGTCAGTCGCAATGCCGATGCTGATGATGCAAGTTAAAGTCATTATAGTCATATTTTTTTTGGTGGTGCAGGAAGTTGTCAAACCGATAACAGTGAAACAACGACGTTGCTACGGGGTACTACAAAAATAAATTAAGTTATATGATCAAGTCATTACAAAATCGTTGTACAAATAACGCAATGTAACAAAACAAAAAATGTTTTTATTCCAAGGTTCTAATCGATTTTTTCCTATTGCTTAGGACCAGTAAGTGTCGAAAATCAACTTTTTTTCATATAAACTTTGCTTTTGTGGTTTAGAGAATGAAATTCTTTTTGTAAATATAGTGTAGCCTAAACAAAATTTTACAGCCATATGAAGTTTTGCTTTTGGCTTTTTTTTTTCAGTTTTGGCTACCAATGGCCACCTGTTTTGGAATGTAGTAAATTTGTAAAGTAGTAAATGTAGTAGAGAATGAAATTCTAAAATCGCAATATTTTTGAGAAAAGATATCAAAGACATGGCTAAAGAGCATCCAAGATGGATGTTAATCACTTTTAAATGTTAATATACTCTGCAATACTTGCCATTTCATAGATACTTCTGTTTGCAGGGTTGATTTTTGAGGTGTTGTATAGAATATTTTATCACTTGCACTTGATATAATTTTTTAACGTTTTCTTTAATTGGACAACATTTGAGTGCTTTCAAAATGCCTAGAGAGGCTGCAAACATTCTGATGATGCGTTTTGTTCCATTTGTGGACAATTTATCAAGACAAGAGCGAAGAAGCACTCAGTTTTGGCTTCCGTTAAGATGTGTGAAGCCTACAATGCCATACGGTAGGTTGTAAAATTTGCACCGATAATAAATTTTTGATTCTAGTATAATTGTTCTCCAAATCTTCGCATCTTTTTATGTAGTCTGTCACAAATTCAATTGTTCTGCTGCTTATGCTTTCAGTTAAGCCCAGTCATTGTGACCTATCATGGTCCCTTTTGCTTTATTATGTCATTGTGTGATTTTATTTTGGCAACTCTGGTCAAAGTTCATTTTCAGCTGAGGCATGGCATGGCTTGTTGCTACTTGCTAGACACAGTTCACTTTATCTGTTTTTGACTGTTCTGTATTAGAGTTGAGTGAAAGGGTCAATTATTCTGTTATAGTTGAGTAGGAGTGTCGTTTATCCTGTGTCGTCTGTAATAACTAGATGATTATTACTTTAGCCTGATTAAATATTCGCCTGACCAGTTAGCCCTGCTCTGCAGTAATTGTGAGACTGTAAGTAACTACCGTACTGATTTTTAACACTTTACTTGGCTAACTAAGAGAGCTGGTGTGTGCTATGCCTTTCTAACCGCCATTTCTTTTGTTTTTCATGCTTGATTCTATTTGAATAAGATTGATCCTGTAAACTGTAAATTTAATAAAGTGACTAAAGGCTACACAAAAAGTGCTTTTCTGCATAGCAGTCCGCGCGCGTTTGCAAATCAGACAAACCGTGACATCTGGGGGCTCGTCCGGGATTTTATTTTTATTCCAAAAAAGTGACTGTATATGCAAACCTGTTGTACTTTGCCTTAAAAAGAAGTTGCTTGCAATGGATAAGCTTATTGATGCAGGAAAACAATGGGATACGAAGGTGAAGAGCTGAGGAAGTTTGTGGCAGATCAGCAAGCTCTTGAAAGAGAAGAGAGGCTTCGATTAGCTGATGAGAGGAGAGCAGCGACAGAAGCTCAACAAAAAATGAAGGAATTGGAACTTGAGCTTGCGAAAGTCAATGGAGACACTGCCTCGGTGCTTTCCCACAAAGGGAAAACCCCTAAATTGCCAACATTTGTAGATGGGAAAGATGAGCTTGATAGCTGCCTGTTAAGGTTTGAAAGGTTCGCTGCAGCTAGTCGGTGGGACAAAGAAGAATGGGCAACGTCGCTCAGTGCTTTGTTGACGGGAAAAGCTTTGGATGTTTATTCGCGTTTATCTGATGAGGCTGCGGTAAATTACGACCAGTTGAAGCAAGCGTTGCTCAACCGGTATGAGCTGACTGAAGAGGGGTATCGATCGAAATTTAGAGATGCGAAACCTCAACTGGAAGAGACTTCAGAACAATTTCTAGTGCGGATTCAAAATTATATTGAGAAGTGGGTTGAAATGGCTGGATGTGGCACAGAGTGGAAAGGTGTTAGAGATTTGCTTGTAAAAGAGCAGTTTGTCAAGTCATGTCCAAAGAGTCTTGCCATATATCTGAGGGAGCAAGCCCCAAAAGAACTATCTACACTAGCTACCATTGCTGATCAATTCCTAAGAGCACACAATCTCGACCTATCAGAAGTTACAAGAAAGACAAATGCAGAAAATGAGGGCAAGAAAGGAAGCCCACACTGTTTTAACTGTAAGAGTCCTGGACATATAGTCAAAGATTGTCCGAAACTCAAGTCAGACACGCCAAATGCTAGAAAGTGCTACATTTGTAACAAGATTGGGCACTTGGCAAAAGACTGCCGAGTACGCATTCCCGCTAGGAAATTTGCTGCTGCAGGACAAATCGAGAAGAGAGATTCCCAAGATGTTTATGCTTCTAATGGCTGTGCATGTCTGGCATCGTGTACCGTATCCGAGAAGTTTCCTATTAATAAAGGCTTAGTTGGGGAAAAAATGGTCACTGTGCTTAGAGACACTGGCTGCAATGGAGTAATTGTTAAACGAGAGTTGGTGAAAAACTCTCAATTGACAGGAGCAACTGGTCATTTGAAGCTTTTGAACAAAACAGAAATTGATGCTCCAATTGCAAGAATTTTAATTGACACTCCATTTTACAAAGGTGAAGTGGATGCTCTT
This sequence comes from Aplidium turbinatum, assembly GCF_918807975.1. Taxonomy (NCBI): domain Eukaryota; kingdom Metazoa; phylum Chordata; class Ascidiacea; order Aplousobranchia; family Polyclinidae; genus Aplidium; species Aplidium turbinatum. The sequence continues at coordinate 25,340,988 of NC_137480.1, forward strand.
TGTCTAGAAGAGTCTCTCTATGACCTGGTGGTTGGTAATATCAGTGGAGCTAGACAACCAGATGATCCGGACCCAGTGTGGAAGGAAGCATCTGCTGTAACAACCAGAATACAAGCTCGACATGTGTCAGCAGGTGCGGAGTGACTGTGAAAACCTGATGAACGTGTAAGTTTTATTGGCAGCTTCATGACTTGTCCGGACCGGGCTATACCAAAATGAGACTTCACTGGACAAGCTGATCTCGAACAAAAAATTATCTGAAAGTTGATGCCGTTGATTGAATTTAAGTTACACAAAGCAGTGGGTTATAACTGCAGATGGAACTTCCGGCATTCTTGAGCTGCTTTTTACCGCTAATAATTTTTCTTGCCCAGTCTTTGCATGTCAGATCGAACAGTCAGATCGATCGGTGTGAGCATATTAGAGTGAACCTGTGTTTGAACATAGGTAAGTTCCAGTTCCACCAATCGGTTGCATTTTGTGTTGTTCTTTGTAACACATTTTTTAATAACTTTGTCCAAAGTTGTGGAGTTTTATATCTAACCATAATATGGCCTTTGTGTTTTATTTTAATGGGTGATTTTGTTTGAAGCTAATTGGCTTTGCTCAATTCACTTACTGTAATCCAAATGATGCATCGGGCTTTACTTGTTTACACAAAAGCTGGTGTGATCAGGTTCATGTTTTTCAGTGTATCACGTTGTACAGTTACTTTTTACCACCAAAAATATGTGTTTGGAAATATTAAAACATGTTACTTTAAGTTTAAGCTCAAGTCATACTTCTAGACAAACATTTGTTACCACAGGATACAATCGGACTGTATACCCAAACCTGCTGAACCATGCCAATCAAAGAGAAGCTGGGATAGAAATCGATCAATTTCATACTATTATTTTGGTAAAGTAATTGCACATTCACAAGTTAGTTAAAAGTGCACCATTGTGATTGGGAAGAATTCTCTTTGAAAAGCTTGTAAAGTTTTAAAGTCATAGGCTACCCTTTTTTTGGTCATTGAAACAAACAGTGTACACCAAGTGTAAAAAACTAAAGTTATAAGAACCAGGTGAAATCGAAATGCGACAACATGAATTAGAATGTACCTGCATATATGAATATACAATGAATATACCTAACAGTTATAATTCATTATACGTGTCTGTATGTAAATGCGATCGGTTTGATACCGTACTTAATATTCCCCAAACAGCAAAATCAGTACAAATGGCAGATTTTTCAGAATTGTGCATGCTTGGCATATCTGAGGTGGAACAAGATAAAACATGTTGTTGTGCTTGCTTTTAAAGTTCAAGGTTTGGCCTTGACTCTAAAGATCGGCTGATAACTCAGCCAGCGAAAGTTGCTATTTCTACATTATTTGCAAGAAGGATCTTAATGACTGCAATCAATGGAGTTTATAAGAAAAAGCACTCTTCGACAAGTGATATACGTTAAAGTGCCTACCAAATGTTACAGTTTCCGTGTTAGATGATGTTATACTTTATGGCAAGCCATATTATTAGCGAAGTCACTATCACAATCCGAGTAATAGGCCTTTGGAATCCGAGTACCGTACAGATCCTAAAGGCTACTTTACAAAATGGTTTCAATTGAAATTTAGCCTCCAAATAAGATACATTCATGGTCACCAAGGTACCTGGTTACCTTAGCTGTCAAATTTTATCTTATTCACTTGCTACGTCGCTACCGATAACAATTTGTTCATCTCAAAACATAATTTTATATTCCAGACCAAATGTTCTCCAAATCTTCGCATCTTCTTATGTAGTCTGTATGTACCAATGTGTTCCGACTACAATAAAGCTTTCCCTCCATGTCGGCACATGTGTCAGCAGGTGCGGAGTGGCTGCGAAAACCTGATGAACGCGTAAGTTTTATTGGCAGCTTCATGACTTGTCCGGACCGGGCTATACCAAAATGAGACTTCACAGGACAAGCTGATCTTAACAAAAAATTATCTGAAAGTTGATGCCGTTGATTGAATTCCCATCTATTGTGGAAATAATACTCTGATGTAACTTCTCATACGCATCTAAGCATATTAAAAAAAATCCCGCGTAATTTTAACTTCAAACAGAAATCGGCAAAAGTTTTAGATTCCAAAGAGATATGTTTTTGGCGCTTACAATAAATAAATTCCAAAATACGCCACAAAACCAACCAACTTTGGGAATTTATAGAGGAGCAAGGGGTACTTCAAATGGGCAACATTAGGTGACCAAGGGGGCATTGTTACGTCATTATGAGTGACAATGGACGGATTTGGAAGTCCTTGGCACTGAAAGTTAAGAGTGCAACCTAAGGGCGGTAGGCACTTTAACATACTGATTCCCATTGAACCACGAACCATCAACCAATCAGAAGCTACGCTGTTTATGACGTCATCAAGGTTACGTTTCTTGGAACAAAGGAAAAATGCAACTTTCCACCACTGCTATTCCTCTTGTTTGTTGTGTAATTACCAAAAAAAGTTTAAAGTAATAATCAACTCTCTGGCTGAATGCTGAAATGGTCACAATTGGACGGACAACCTAACATCTGATGGTTCGGGTTCGTTCAATTGAATATCAGTATGTTAAAGTTCCTACCCCTAAGAGCGCTTGTCGTTTGGTTGAGAAGCTTTTGCCAAGCCAAGACTACCCAGGTAGCAAAAATGTATAATTTTGCATCGTTTTTACGTTGCTAAACGTTTAAAAAACCCATGCAACTTGGTTGTTTTTAGTAAGCTGGTTCTATCAGTTTGTGCTTTAATTTCCACCTTTCGTTGTAATAAACTCATCAAGCTTAAACAATGTCAGAGTAAGTAGGCTGCGCCATACGCGCCGACTTCCGGGGGGGCCGGGGGGCGGCGCCCCCCGTAAATTTATGGTTGAGGGGCAACGAAAATGGTGATTACAAGTGGTGTTTTAAAGATAAAACACTTCGCGAAAGAGATTTAGATAATTTAAACGGACTTAAAGAATGCCGAAAGCAAGAAAAGCCTACGTTGCTCTTGCCCGCAAAACAGCAGCTGATCGCATGGCTTTCTCATACGGTATGGAAATTTCAAAGTAGATGGTGGAGTAACTTACGCTGCTGGAATAGTCACGTAACTATTCACGGCAATATTCAGTAGCCTAAACCAGCTAAATTAGACAGGCTATTTTGAACGAGGTCTTCCCGCTGTGAGACAATTATGATTCAACAGAACGCATTGTTTTCTTCGCAATGTGTGAGAATTAAATCGAAAACCGATAAAAGAAAAGGTGTTTAATGGTCTTGGTCGCAGATATTGCCTGCATTAACGACGTCTCTTACTGCTATTATCACCTAGCTAACCTGACATCATTGTTTTATGCGGCCGCTAAGGTTTGACATCGAGTTTAACGATCATGGAATGTTACGTAATAATAAGAACGATTATATCCTACACGCAAAAATAAAAAAATGATCTCTTAAAACAGCTCTTTCTGTTTTGTCTCGTGAGCATTGCATATTGCTCAACAAGTGCATAAAGTTTAGAATTGACAAGAAATCATTGAATTTGAAAATTAAGTTTGAATCACTGCAAATAAACGTATTCAAAACTTTTACTTAGGCCGACGCAATTTCACACTCCATAATCTACGTCGACAATGATTTTTAGTGCTTTCATTTTGAAAACTGCCGAGCTGGAGACAACAGCATGTCCCGTGTTAGTTGAACTTGCCTTTTTGAGGTGAAAATCACTTGCGAACATCTCGATCTTTACTCGAGTATATAGCCTACTGTATTCAATAAAAGACTACAAAGACTTTCGATAAAAAACAGAAGAGAAAACACTTCGCCGTTGTCAACGCTTTGAAAGTAAGCAATTAGCGAAACGAGGTTAATAAAACTGATAGCGGGTTTTCACTCTGCTTGAGATCATGATTTTTGCGTTTTATTTCGATAACTTCACTGTCTTGATCGTTGTTATTCACACGCACAAAAAGGAAACGAATCGTCTTGTTTTCCAACTGTTCCAATTATGAGCTAACAATATCAAAATTTTTATGACTAGGCGTATGCGTACTGCATGAGTAAAACTAATCGTTTCATGCAGCGGTTCTAATAAATTCGGTTTGCGACCTATTTGTCAATATAAACAAGACAGTAAGCTTAATCAAAGACTATTTTAATTGAGTAAAATAGCGTTACGGTTCTTCTTCTCTCGTTTGACTTGTAGCAGCTTAGATTGGCAATGCCTCCTCGTGCAGCCAAGATACGGTAGTTGGGTCCAGTTGTCGAATACCAGTGATTCCACTTGGGGGTCGTAAGATGGAACATTCGTGGAGTATGTGTTGCATTGTTTGTTCTACCGCTCCGCAGACACATATCGGCGAATTATGCAACCCCCACCTAAACAGATTAGCTCCAGTACAGCCAACGTCACATCTGATCCTGTTCAATGTGACCCATGCCTTTCTTGAGAGGTCTGCTCCAGGAGGGATGGAGAGTGCTGGCATAACTGAAAACTGGGGAGGGGAGCTAACAAAAGCGTTACGGTTATGACGTCATCACCTTTCTCGCCCCCCAAGGTTTTTTGAAAAGTCGGCGCCTATGGGCTGCGCAACGAACTCCCACAGCCACAGTTATCAGGATGAAAAACTTTTACAAGTTTTATACTTTGCTGAGAGTAAAAAAGAAACACAAATGATAAATATTGGAGAAATTGAGTCTCCTTACACAACTTAAGAATCGAACAAGGCAAAACTGCTGAAACAAAACGTTTTGTTTAAGTGAAGGAATCACTGCAAGCAATCAATGCCAAAAGGTGCTCGCAAGAAGTGATGGGAGTGCGACGTATCAAAAATTTGAACAGTTCAGCGTTGGTTTCAGCTGAGTCAGCTCCAACAAATGTTCCTATTGAAATGTATTTGAAGTTGTAAGAAAGAAAATAACGGAGTCTGATCGATGGATACTCCCCCTCCCGGGATAAGTTAAGTCCGCCGTGGGACCATGGCCACCTGTGTAGTCCGGGAACATCGTGAATCTGGGGTGGTAAAAGGATAGACCCTCGGCATCAGAGGCTCACACGACGACGACTAGGTGGTGCACTTCATCCGCATAACTAATTTTTGATTTTAGACGCTATACTCAATTACTCAAGGTAGAAAGATGGTTGAAGAGTCTATTCCACCATTTTTGAGGATGCAGAATCCAAAAATGGCATTGTTTTTGGTCTAAACCAAGTGTTTTAGGAGGTATTGGACTTTTTTTTAAATTTGTTTTATTAATGGAATGCCTCTAACATATTCTGCAAAATAAGAAAAAATCTACTTTTAATCACTTGCCTAAAATATTTTAAAATCCTATAAATCTCATTTTTGTTTATTGCAGCTCATTCTACATTCAATTTTGACAATATGATATGTAACATGACATATCTATCATTTATAATGTAGATTTCACAACAATTTAAAAATGTTGCTATTCGCGACCAAAATGAACTTTTCGGGGTAAGCGTGGGACCCCTAAATATCAATATTTAAAAAAAAATTGGTGTGGTTTTGAAAGATTTCCCACCTTACAATCATACTTCCAACATAGGTTGTAAAATTTGCACCGATAATAAATTTTTGATTCCAGTTTAATTGTTCTCCAAATCTTCGCATCTTCTTGTGCAGTCTTTACGTACCGAGGTGTTCCGATTACAATAAAGCTTTCCCTCCATGTTGGCACATGTGTCAGCAGGTGCGGAGTGACTGTGAAAACCTGATGAACGTGTAAGTTTTATTGGTAGCTTTATGACTTGTCCAGACCGGGCTATTCCAAAATGAGACTTCACTGGACAAGCTGATCTTAACAAAAATTATATGAAAGTTGATGGCGTTGATTGAATCCCCATCTATTGTGGAAATAATACTCATGATGTAACTTCTCATACGCATATAAGCATATTAAAAAAAATCCCACGTAGTTTTAACTTCAAACAGAAATCGGCAAAAGTTTTAGATTCCAAAGAGATATGTTTTTTGAAATCACTAGCCTATGTAGCCTATGTATTTTGTATAGTGCGTTAATGTAGTTACTGGATTACCTGGTGAACATCGGGAACATCCTGAATCTGGGGTGGTAAAAGGATAGACCCTCAGCCCCAGAGGCTCACACAACGACAACAACGACCTGGTGAAGACATTTGTAAATATAGTGTGGCCTAAACAAAATTTTACAGCCATATAAAGTTTTGCTTTTGTCTTTTTCTTTTCAGTTTTGGCTACCAATGGCCACTTGCTTTGGAATGTAATAAATTTCCTTTGAAAAAGTCAGGTGAATTATGTTTTGGACCCGATGAAGAACCGAAAGACTTGCACGTCGCTCAATGCAAATATGGTGCTGGGCTTACTTGTCCCACGCATATGGTGGTACCGAAAGAGATTGGTCATCTTTGTAATTGACATTGCGTAATGCGTATTTCATACTTACAACATTGAAACTCTATAATTTCTTACCGAAGAAAGTACCGAAAGACGTCGCTCAATGCAAATATGGTGCCGGGCCTTGTCCCACGCATATGGTGGTACTGAAAGAGAAAGAACTCGGTTAGTCATCTTTGTAATTGACATTGCGTATTTCATACTTACAACATTGAAACTTTATAATTTCTTACCGAAGAAAGTACCGAAAGACGTCGCTCAATGCAAATATGGTGCCGGGCCTTGTCCCACGCATATGGTGGTACTGAAAGAGAAAGAACTCGGTTAGTCATTTTTGTAATTGACATTGCGTATTTCATACTTACAACATTCGTCCAAGGTCGTCGCGGTCGTCCAAGAAGAACGTGGAAACAACAAGTGAAGGATGAATTTAAAAAAGTCGGACTGAAGGAGGAAGATGCAAGGGACAGAGTGAAATGGAGAAATGGGATTAAAACAATTGCTGCGCGGAAACAATCGGCCACCCCCACTAGTGGGGAACAAACCGACGATGGATTATGATGATGATGAACATTGAAACTCTATAATTTCTTACCGAAGAAAGTACCGAAAGACGTCGCTCAATGCAAATATGGTGCCGGGCCTTGTCCCACGCATATGGTGGTACTGAAAGAGAAAGAACTCGGTTAGTCATCTTTGTAATTGACATTGCGTATTTCATACTTACAACATTGAAACTTTATAATTTCTTACCGAAGAAAGTACCGAAAGACGTCGCTCAATGCAAATATGGTGCCGGGCCTTGTCCCACGCATATGGTGGTACTGAAAGAGAAAGAACTCGGTTAGTCATTTTTGTAATTGACATTGCGTATTTCATACTTACAACATTCGTCCAAGGTCGTCGCGGTCGTCCAAGAAGAACGTGGAAACAACAAGTGAAGGATGAATTTAAAAAAGTCGGACTGAAGGAGGAAGATGCAAGGGACAGAGTGAAATGGAGAAATGGGATTAAAACAATTGCTGCGCGGAAACAATCGGCCACCCCCACTAGTGGGGAACAAACCGACGATGGATTATGATGATGATGAACATTGAAACTCTATAATTTCTTACCGAAGAAAGTACCGAAAGACGTCGCTCAATGCAAATATGGTGCCGGGCCTTGTCCCACGCATATGGTGGTACTGAAAGAGAAAGAACTCGGTTAGTCATCTTTGTAATTGACATTGCGTATTTCATACTTACAACATTGAAACTTTATAATTTCTTATCGTCCAGCCACAAACAGATTTCAAATTTCCAGATAATAATTTAATTATTGACCGTGCTACTTAAAGGGGCAGACAAGTCCATTTTCAAATGCAAATTGAGATTTGAAATACTAAAGGGGATATTCAAAAACACGTTGCACTTGTTTTTATGAAAAAACACTCATTTGTTCTCGTGCAATCTTAAAACAAAGTTTTGGTTTTGCAATTCCAACACACACCGCTTCAACTGTTGTCGAAATAAAATATTTGCTTACGTTACGTCATAACCAGAGTTCGGCAAAACATTTTGCTGGTTTAAGGTATGTGGTATGCAGCTGTAGATAAGGTTTGAGGCGTTTGCAGCAGTAGATAAAATTATCACAAGTAACAATTTTAGCTCAGATTTAGTTTACTGTAGCCTTGATACTAGCTTACATCATTTTTTGCACATTTACACTAGGCCTTGCACTTCAGGAAACAAGCAAATGCCAGTATTTTCCTGCAGTGCTACAGTATGTATGGTTTTGGTGGAATTTAATAACAAGAGGTTTAGAAGTTAGGCAGTCACGGGTTGTAGGGGTTTAAATTTATTTATTTTTCATGTTTAGTCATGTTGTGTTCTTAACAGGCCTATCAGACAGGCTAAACTAGGTAGTATGCCTACCTCAATATATACATGCTTTCCCAGTGCTATACTATTACTGACATCATACATAAATAAATTAAGCTAAACCTGTTACAGTTTTGTACTCATCATGACAAGTCGATGTGTTGTATATGACTGTTCAGTGTTCATCTGGTGGTTCTTCTGTCGATAAAATTTCTTTGTTCAAATTTCAAAAAAATCATACAAGAAAATTGAAATGGGACAAGTTTTTAAACACCACATGAGTATGGCCAGGAGCAACAGAGACCAGCATAATAATGCCGACTCCATTTCAAGGAAACAGATTTTCAAAATCTTCTTCAATTTGACATGGGACTTGCAACACAGCTTAAATTAAACCGCAATGCATGCCCTTCAATGTTTTTCAAAAAAATCCATTTCAACAACTCTGCAACCTTTGGAGTCAAGGTCCAGTGATGAGACAACTCCACAACAAAATTCCAATCCATCCATACGACAGCCTGTCAGGAAACGTCAAGTTCTTGAAGTAATTTTGGCTTAACAATTATGTTACTACATGTTTGTTATAAAGTACCGTACATAAGTTGGGGAATGGGGACTCTGGGGAGTACTGTACCATCCTTGAGAATTTTTTTTTCATATAATTAATATATTTTCCGGCTAAGCCTATTACATTTTAGTTGCTGCCTGCTGGTATAGCGATGCCTAGCTACATGTAATTTTAAAATGACCCATCTATAACTCACCAAGTGTATTAACAAAAACAAGTCCTTGACCAACTGGTATTTATTTCATTTACCGGCTAGAACTATATGCAACGGTAATGTAACAGTGCATAAATGGGATGCAACCTACTTCGTACCATGAACAGTTCGTACCATCAAGTCGTACCCTGAGAAAATTGAAAAAAAAAATTAAAAATAGCACACGGATCGGAGTTTTTGCTTAACCCTAACTTTAAAATGTTTGCGTTCTCTCGATCTTTTCATGGTATGAATTGATCGATTAGCGACTTCGGCTTTGTTGCTTTTGGCTTTGTGCTATTTTTTTCTCTCGATCTTTTCATGGTACGAACTGTTCATGGTACGAAGTAGGTTGCACTCGCATAAATGTGAGGCTCTTGGCACAGGGCCGGTTACCGAGATTGGCAGAGTTGAAGTTTTTCGATTGTTGAAGTGTTGTTGCCAGGGAATTATTCCATTCACTAGGTGCCGCTGAATGGAGAGCAGTCCTGAAAGTGCGTTGCTCAAGCGCACACTCCGAGGGTCGAACTTGCGCCGTGTGATCTTGAGTCGGGCGTGTGACCACTGACCTAACGGGGCGGAGTGGGAAGGCGTATTATTGGTCGACATTTTTGTTATGGATTTGTTATAATGGATGTAATAAACACACCTACAGATAAGTTTTTATTGGCTTGTGAGTGCAAACATCACTTTGATCTGCATTTCTTGATAGACAGCTTGTAACTGCTATTCATTCCAACGAGAATAGCAGCAGGTCTACCGCTGGTTTCGGATTGGCTATTCTCTAAAAACGATCGAAGAAAACCCCACTTACTGTAAGTTATCTCTACAGCATAATTTTGTGAAATCAACAATATTCCAAAACTGCTACTTTATAATACCATGTGTAGTTGTAGTATGTGATTATCCAGTCAGCAAAATCAGTCATTTTTACAATGATTCCACGTTTTGCAGATGTTGAATCAATGTAAACATGACGGATTTGACGTAAATTTTGTCATTTTTATTATTTATTTATTTGACGCAAAATCCGTCATTTTTACATTGATTCAACGTCTGCAAAACGTTGAATCAATGTAAAAAGGACTGATTTTGCTGACTGGGTAAGCATGTGCGGTAAAGTGAAATGTGTGCAGCAATCATTGTGACTACCATACATTTTTATTGATTTAAAATGCATTATCTTTTTTAAAGATCATGTCAAGAGCCTCTTGAAGATTGCATTGTGTGAAAGAGAAACATTGGCAGAACACCGAGAAGAATGGGAGAGCACACCTATTCCTATACATTTATGCTTAGACGTTTGCATCCAGATGTTTCTGATACAATTGCATCTTATTTTTCACGTTTTTTTTTTGTTTTTTTTTAGTTGTTTTTTTATTTCTGACCATCATATCAAAACAATACACATCAACATAGCAAAGGTCAAGAAAAAGGTAGAAGCGACAAAACGCGAACGTTAAAACGTGCTTGTGATCGAAGTAAGTTATTGAGTTGAAAAAAATTTGGCACGGTCGCAACACCTTCAGAAAAATTTAAGATATAAAGGAAAAATAAAAAAAATAAAAAATGTTACAAAACAAATAAACATATATAGGCTATAACTTTATTAGCCTACATAACTTTAGCTGATATATTGAAGATTTGTATGGACAGTTGCTATGAAGATCGGCCATGGTGCGTTATCAAGAGTGCTGATGGTCGTAAGGGGAACACGTCTTGATGCGTTTAGCTCATAGCAAAGAGCAAGGCAGGCAAAGAAAACCCCACAAAGAAATCCTACCACGGGCAAAGCCATTTCAAGCGCAACGCACCAGGCCTTGCACGACTCACAAAATAGATAGGCTATAACTTGACGACATGAAACAATGACAAAAAACAAATAAAACAAACTAGCAAAAAACAACATCATCATCTTGCGGAAATTCAATTATACCCAGGGAAGTTATGTCTTAAAGATATCAAGCGTGCTTTGATAAAAGTTGCGTTGATAAAGCGATAATTTTAGACCCCTGTCAGCTAAACTCGCCACTTCCACACCGATCCAACGTTGGCTAACGTTGAATTAATGCAAAAATGACAGTCATCGCCAGCTGGGATGTAGTAGTGATATGTCCCAGTAATATGATAAATTTAGGTTACCGTATGTTTTACACGTTAAACCATATTAAAGTGACAAAAAATATCCAATTTGGCATATTACGTTAAAAAAAATAGATAATAAAATTAGATAAAAAAATTTTCTAACCAAAACCCGTCTTAAATGATGTAGCAATACCTAAAAATGGGCAATCATGTTGTATTATATTCATGTAACCAAAAGTTGTTTTTAAATACGCTATAGGCACATTGTCTACAAACAGTTTGTTCCGTGGATCTGGGGTTACCTTGGTCATTCAATCCGTGTGCCTCTGCTGTCATGCGCTGTTTCGGCCATTAGGTCGAAATTTTCAAGCGAAGATAGAAAATATGTTGGTTTTAAATATCCTGATTTGAAATAAAAACAAGTCACAATTCAAAGTCTGCTTCAAGAAAAGCTTTGCCGTGTGCATAGAGAGAGTGATTTTTGTACTTGTACAGTAAAGTATACCTGCGATCTCTTACTCTGCATTTCAAATGCATCTTACGTAAACATACGAGCAGCTTGTACCGTTATGACGTCACGTCCGATTATCGCACGGTTCAGTGAGCACGCGTCGCTCTGAAACTAAGGGCTAACTAAAACGGCCCTACAAAGGAAACGCAATGAAATTGAGGGAAAGTTTCAACGACAACCACTTATTATACATGTGTAAGAGCACTTACAAACAAAAAAATCGAAAAGTATGGTTTGGGGTTTACTGCCCCTTTAAAAGTGCCTGGATTATAAGAACGTTATTGCATCGATCATCGTTATTTTTAACATAGCACTTCTCTTATTTTCAAACTCTTGTCAAGCCCAAATTCAAATAACATAGGTTTGCTTGCAATCAACATTTAGCAAAGTTGAATCAATATGAACTAATAATAAGAACTTGTTTCTAGCACTAGTTGCAACGTTCATCTGATGAAATTGAAAGTAAAATTAACAACAAACAAGATGGTTTATTGCTTCACTGACGTTTCGCGTACCATGACAATGCGCATCCTCAGAGCGAATAACATACAAAATAAAATTTCACCAGGTTATATACTGCAGTGCGATTGAATCTGCACTGCAGTATATAACCTGGTGAAATTTTATTTTGTATGTTATTCGCTCTGAGGATGCGCATTGTCATGGTACGCGAAACGTCAGTGAAGCAATAAACCATCTTGTTTGTTGTTAATTTTACTTTCAATTTCATCAGATGAACGTTGCAACTAGTGCTAGAAACGATAATTGTCCTGATGAACACCCAAACTTTTCAGTATTCAATAAGAACTTGTTTCATCTCGATCAGCGTCATAAATAAATTTAGTTGAATTTCTCTCAATCCGTCGACAACACCAGAAACGATATATGCCAAAACTTTCTTTTGATGGAATTAATTTTGAGAAAAAATATTTTCTCTAAGCTAATATTATCTCTAAACTAACATCAGCTTTATGTTCAAAAACCAATGCAATTGCTTTATCTGGAAAAGTTTTGGTTTATTCGCCATCACAATTTGTTACCGAATTTATTTTATTGCTAAATCAATCTCACCTTAAATTTCCAAAGGTTAACGTAGGCCTACACTAGGGTGCGGCTGGTCCCCCCATATCAATATTACTGTAACTTGTACTACTGTATTCTGTGTTGTAGAGTAGACAACTAAGGATGCAAAATATAGTTTAGAATATTCTGAATTAACATCTTCTGAATTAACATTCTGAAACTGAATTAACATCGGGTGTCTATCGCTGTCAATTCTTGCTACAAATCGGCTGCCGAGAAACATAGAGTAGATTGGATGGTCTAAATCAGAGGTCACCAACCTTTTTCGCAAGTGGGCCACTTTGGCACTAAAGTGGCGGGCCGCACTAATAAAATATTAGGTAGGTTGATTCTTATGCTAAAAATGAACGCGTTTCGTAACCAGTATCCACCGTTAAATGTTGTTAATATTTATCTTTGAATACGGTACCGCATGGCCATCTAAAGATATGGCCTGATTTGTCACATTTGCAGAAATTTCCAGGTTTTTCTAACTTTGGACGAACGTTTAAATAAATTTTTCTAAAAATTAGATTTTTATGCTTTCTTTATTCTTTTCCCCAGATGACACAATAGGTTTTAACATCCTCACATGTTGATAAACAAAGAAAATTTGATTTCGAAGATTTTAGTCAGACTGTTAATTTTCAATAACAGTCTGATTTTGCGTTTTTCAACTTACTTTTTCTCACTTGCTACTGCTTCCCCAAGACAACAAAAAAGTTTTATGTCATTAGGAAACCACAAAAAGTAAAAACATCTCAAAAAATGTCAGTCAAGCACAAGCAGTAGCTGTAATCAAAATCTGCAAAATGTGACAAATCAGGCCGCATCTCCAGGTGGCCATGGGTACCGCATCAACAAAATTAGTCGAACAACGCTACTGCCAGGCCAAGCTCCTCTAACAACACTTTTGATTTCTTTAACAATGCCTAATAAACGAGGCCACTTGTTTTGCGCACTTGTAGCGAGGCGAGCCGTTTCATCAGAATATTCATCGCCAAGCAAGAATGGTGTTGTCACTTCGCTTCACAAAAGATATCTTGCAATTAACAGTTTTAGTAAACAAGGAAATGTTTGACACATCGTAATACGGGCAACAATAGTGCCTGCAAACATATCAGCGAAAAATAGGCTCCAATAACAGGGAGAAAGAAACCAGGCACCATGAAACAAACGCCTGTGGAAATCACCGAAAAAACGTTTCTATCGTAACTCATGAACAGTGTTCCCTCTAAAACACCAATTTGGTGCTTCATCCATTTTGTGAGAGTCTATAAAACCGTCTTTCTTTAATTATTAGACAATGTCACTTGCCATGCTTATCACTCAGCACGGCAAGAATTGTTGATTAACAACATTCTGCGGTACTGAGCTAAATATTTTCATAATACAACCAGAAAAAGTCTTTAAATTTATATATGATATTTTGCCTATTTATTATAAATTGAGTTGGCACACCGACCAATTTTGCCAACAAAAACTTGCATAAAGGGAACACTGCTCGTGAAACACAATAACGGTGAAAAGCTCACTAGAGTTTACATGACATTTACAAACTTGAAATAAGCAACCTTTTGCTCACAGATCATTTTCGACAATCTGATTGGTCGGTCGGTGGAATCGTATGCAAAGCGAAAATATGCTTCCCGGAAAGTCTTTTTGCCTTTATGCTTTTTAACTCCTCAAGAAAACTATTTTGTTTATACTTGTACGCTGATACCTTCCGCGGGCCGCCAGTTGGTGACCCCTGGTCTAAATGGCTAGCGTGGAAGCTACACCGTTATGAGCCTTGTGCTGATCTTTCTTCACATAACATCATCAACTTATTTTGTTTCTGCAGATGTGTTGAATGCATTGATAGCATATATACTTGAGAACATTAAAAAATCATGGTTTCCTCCTACCACAGAAAACTTACATTTTGATGGAAAGCTAATGACCTCTTTGATATCCAAATATGATATTGATGATAGACTTCCAGTCCTAATGTCTGGTCCTGCCCAATTCCACTTTAAACTTTTTATTGTTTGAATGATATCTTTGATTTGTGTTTGTCTTATCCATTTGGCTGGTTTCCTGTCTTTCCATGTAATGCCTAAGAGTACTTTTTCATGTGATCTTTGCGCAGTGCGTAGTTTGCGATACTTTTACATAGATTCAACATATTCTGACCTCCAAGCAATGTAAAATGACTTGTTCAAAAATTATTCTGACGAAACAAGAAACTCCTTCAAAAGCAAGTGAACTTATGTGAAACGTATTCAGCTCGGCAATTCAGCTGGCGTGGAGTAATCAGCAGTTTTTACATGGATTCAACGTGTCCAGGCCTTGAATTAACGTGAAAAGACTCATGGAATAACCAGTTTGAACAGGCTTTTCTCAAACCTGCTTGTAAACAGACCTACTTTTCGCTGAGAAAGCAGCACCATAACCATAACGATGATTTATTGAAGCCAAACTATTTTTAATAGATAACATATTGCGCTGTATATCGCATCCAATTGGTTACCGTTAGAAGGATTGTTGAACAAAGGAAGCCAGACTGTAAATCAGTCATTTTTTCACATTGATTCAACGTCTGCAAACGTTAGATCAGTGTAAAACTGATTTGCTGTCTGGGAATGAATTGGTCCATAAAAAACATCGCTAGATGTTGGAACGATGCAAAAATGTCGTTTTGTTGAACAACGCTGTAAATCATTTGTCAATTCACAGAAGTGTTAACTCCATTTACGCCAGGGCGTAGCCTATCTTGATTAGTAGACCGTGTGGCCGTTTTGTTGTGTTCCTGTCAGTTTGGGAACTTGGCCACTTTTGCAGTGCAGTGGCACACCCAGAAAAAAATTTAGGGGGGGGGCTAATTAAGAAATGTCGCCCGAGTGATTTGCGACAATAATGACAGTGACAATAGGCCAATGCCCATTCCTTTGATTAATATTTAAAGGTACTCACGGCCCACAACCCACCGGTAGCCGATACATGAAGATGCGTTCTCTCAATCAGATTAGAAGTTGGCCTCATTGGAAGTGAACTCCATGCTACTAGCACCATCAGCATCTTCATCCCTACATCCACTCTCGCAATCTTCTATAGATCTCGACTTTTTTGTCATGTATGACAAAATAGAATTAGTTTTCCGTTTGCCAACACAAATAAGTGCGATAACAACAACTAGCACGAAAACAGTTTGAAACAAAACACTAATTTTGTAAACAGCAAATTTGATGTGGACGTTTTTCCTATTTACAAAACATTCAAAGTAGTTTGTATTTTCAATTAAAGTCCCATACGCCTTTGTCTCTCAAATGTAGAAGGCCTATACAGTTTTTCTTGTCTGTGTGATTCGGCATTGATCGGTATGTCCACCAGACATTTGACCACGAGAGTACGGGAGCATCTGAACTTTTGGGAGTTAAAGAAAAGTGCCATCAAAGACCATATCATGGAGTGTTCTTTTTGCACAGATCGAAAATTCTCTACTGACTCATTTAAAATTTTACACAAAAGCAAATCCCAATTTGACACAAAAATTCAGGAAGCACTTTTAATCAAACGCTACAACCCAAATTTGAACAAACAATTATTTGCTGGAGGTGCGTCCATTCTCCTCAACATTTACTTGATGTACCGGTATCACGTTCCCTGTGGCGCAAATTTTTATGTAGCTATTTATGTAGTTGCCTTTTCCTAATGTAATTTTACCTTCAAGAAGTTAAAATTTATTGCAATTTTATAAATATTTTCAGATTTCTGATGAGAGCTTAAGTTAAACCGAAAACGTTCGACTGTTAAAACTATTTGTAAATATGTAAAATATATTGTTATAATGCTCAGCCCTGTTGCATTGTTGTGTCTTATTCATATCTAACCTGTGAGCAAAAGGTATAAATGGGCAACATACAAAAACTGCATTTTGGTGGCGGGTTTTGGGGGGGAGGGGCTTGAGCCCCTTAGCCCCATGCTGGGTGCGCTACAGTTGCAGTGTATAGGCTATAAAACTTGTATATTTCGAACATGTACTGTTCCTCACAAATAAACTGTTCCTCACAAAACAACTGAACTGAAACTATTGCTTACTTCTCAATGTAGATTTTATGACTTGTTTTAGCCTGGTGCTGCGATTCGTTGTGGTAATAGCGAATTAATTCTGACAACACCTACACACCCAGTGAAATCACATGATACCTCACTGCCGCAAACATACCACCTGCTTGTCTTGGGAGTTGCAAGCCTTAGGAATTTTGATTTTTTTTTGTACTTTGGTGGTTTGGTGTTGTGGTGCACTGTGGGATTTTACCTGCGGCTGTTCCCACAAGCACAACATTTACGTTTTTTACATTGTTCGGGTTAAATAAACAGTGTAGCTACTAGGCTACGCTTAGGTATAATAAGCTATCTGCTATCACCACAGTAGCGTAGCCAGGAATTTTGACAGGAGGGGTTTTGACAGCGTGTTCGCCTAAGAGGACATCCAGCGGCGGAAAATTTTGAAAAATTACTTTGAGTTTGGTGCATTCTGAGAGCATTTTCAACAAAAATGTGGGTATGAATATTCCTATAAAATGGTGCTGTCCAGTGGCGGCTCGTTAAAGGGAGCTGTGGAGCTGCAGCTCCCTCTGCGATCTGACATCAAAATAGAACTTGTTGAAAATACCCTTACAAAAATTTTCCTCGACGTCCTCGTGATGATTCAACTTACCTTCGCTGTTCTTGCATATTATTCACTCTTTAGCATTCTTTTTAAAAAATTGAATGGAAACTCTGTGGAGCTGAGCAACCAAGTAGCTCCACGAAGGGTGTTCTTTCTATTATGACGATTTGGGAAAACCCCAATGACGCGAACACAAACGCAGGCAAAAGCATAGCCTGTGGGAGCTGTGCTCCCAACAGTTTGACTGTGTTCCAATGTTGCTCAGGTCAGCACATACACTGCTGGGTTCGTTAGACAGCTTACCGGTCATTGACGATAGACTATATTTATTATTTGACATAACTTAGCCTATAATTAGCTGTTTATTGGCTAAATTTGCCTTATGGCATATGAGGACTTTGTTATACCAGTCTACAGTGAGCAATTCTTAGCATACATGATTACAAAAGCAATAGGCAGGTAGGGCACTTAAGACTAACCTGTGGGATGTTGAATCAGTCTGAAGTATTATAGCCTGAGTATTGATATATTCCTAGTTCCTACTGTCTTATCCCTTTTGAATTGTTAATTGTGTAGCCTGTGACTGTAGACAGGTAAAACAAATAAGTAGCCTACCGGTACCGGCAACTCATATTGTATTAACTAAGCTGCTAAATTGGCTACACTGCCTGACTATCTTTCATTTTACCTACACATAGCTTATGTAAGATTATTGTTTCAAATTGTGCTATCATCATTATACTGAATGTTAAAGCTTTTTTGATCTGATCATAGACAACTCTGTTCAATATTTGCAAAGTACAACTTGTTTTGTTTGTTTGTTTGTTTATCTTTATCCTGCATTGCGGGAAAGCGGACTTGAGCGCTATGCATTGGTGTACGCCTTCCGACGTACACCTGACCCACGCTGCAGCCGACGGCAATGTCTGTTTCCGGTTGTCTACTTTACTTATGACTTAAATTTGGTACTACCCATTACTCGAAATCGATCACTGGGTAGAGGCAATTATCGTAAAGTTTCTTGCCAAGAGAAACAACAGCAAGTGCGGGTGGCTGGAGTCGAAGCATGCAGGCTACAACTTTCAATAGGTTATCATTACAAGAAAAGATCAATATTAAACTTGAAGGTAGGCCAACGCCTCCTCTTGAAATTTCACAAAGAGCACCATCCAGCAGTAGTAGGCTAAAGGTTATACCCGGCATTTTAATCAACATTTATACAAAACTAACTTGTGGCTGCAGTGCAAAAAATGCATTATTTTGCTTTTCATGCTTACTGTTTGGTGGTGATGCATCATGGACAAAGTCTAGAATTAAAGATTTAAATCATATCAATCGAAACATTGCAAGACATGATATATAAATCACAACTTCATTTGAACAACATGGTAAATTTACCTCTTTTAGATACAGCTAATATTGCTTCCCAGCTTGATTCTGAATACAGATAATCAATTGCTCGCCACAATGAGAAAGTAAAAGAAAATCGGCAAATTTTATCAAAAATTATCAACTGCATCAAACTGTGTGAGAAATTTGAGTTGCCACTCAGAGGTCATGATGAGGTAGCGATCCATTATTGCAAAGAAGTTTCTTGCAAAGTGGTAGCTACACTAAGATTTATATAGGTTTTAGTTTTTTTTTTTCTTGTTAGGTTTCTAAGCACCTTTTCATTATATGTTCAGAGCCATTCTTAAGCTAATTTTTATTGCTACATACCATCTAACACTCATCAGTCATCCTTACAACGCTGTAATTTTACTTCTGTGAGAGTTCATGCCTGCTGTATTAACTGTTTTTAATTTCTCTGAAATTGCTTCATTCGCATGATGACTACTATGAGTGGTGCAACGATCAATGCATTCCAGTTGAGGTTAGTTGCAATTTTTGAAGTTTTGTACCACTAAATATACAATTTTTAGTAAATGCTATATCTCATAGTTTTATGCTGGAAGTTTCATTTGGAATTGAACGGGCAAAATTTATTTGATATCAATCAATCTGCTTATTGTCAACATCACTCCACAGAAACAGCTTTACTAAGAATCCATAATGATATTGCTACTGTACTTGACTGTAATCATAGCATTGTTCTACTTTCTCTTGATCATTCAGCTGCTTTGGATAGGCTACCATTGATCACAAACTTCGGAGCTGGTATACAAGTCCCCCCCCCCTTGGTAACTCATGACAAAGACAGGACTCGACCAAACATATACTATAGGGTGAAACTACTTTACCTTTGCTTTACTGTTCACACACTTCAATCCACATGTTTTGGTCAATTCCTCTTTGTCATGAGTTGCCAAGGGGTGGGGACTTGTATACCAGCTCCCAAACTTCTTATAAATCGTCTCAAATCAGATTTTGACATTACAGGAATGGCGGAATGGCACTTGACTGGTTCTCTCCTTATCTTTTTGACCAAACTCAGTCTGTAGCAATTGAAAACTCAATGTCTTCTGCAACATTCCTTTCTTCTGGAGTTTCTCAGGGTTCTGTTCTCGGCCCTGTCTGGTTTTGCCTCTACAAACCTCTGTTTGACATCATGAAGCGACATGGGCTTTCATACATAGAGTTTTACAACACCACTCATATGCTGATGATATACAATTGTATTTGCATGTTACTGATGAAGATTTATTGTGTTGTATTAAAAATCAAAAATGTTTGGTTGATATTTCAAATTGGGTGTACTATACTGTAATATGTTAAAACTGAATCAAGAAAAATTTGAGTTTATTGTATTCTCTCCAAAACGGTGTATTTCAAAGTTTAACGACATGACCCTTACCTTGAGTAATATTATTCCTTCTTCTAATTCAATTAAATTGCTTGGTGTATCATTAAATCAACATTTGTGTTCGGAAAAATTTGTCAGTGACACTGTTAAAATCTGCTTTTTTCATCTCAGAAATATTGGTTCCATCAGACAGTTCATAAATATTGATGCTTGTAAAACTTTAACTCATGCACATCCAGGCTTGATTATTCAAATTCATTGTTAAATAACATTGTGCTATTTTGCGTCTTCAAAGAGTTCAGAATACTGCCGCTCGACTAATTACTTTAACACGCAAACATGAGCATATTACTCCTATACTAAATTCCCTGCATTGGCTTCCAGTAATGTATCGTATTCGTTTCAGAATATGTCATAAAGTTTTCCATGGTTTTGCTCAGAACTATCTGGACACTTTGCTTGTTCATTATAAACCTGCCAGAACTTTGCGTTCTCAACATTGCTCTTTTGCAACCCTTCATGTAAGACACAATATGGTAATCGCACTTTCCCAGCTGTTGCTGACAGTTGCTGGAATTGTTTGCCTATTTGTGTAAAAGAAGCTGAAAATTTAAATGAATTCAAAACTCGCTTGAAAACGTTCTATTTCACTGAACATTATGATTGAAAGTACCGTATTATTTATCACCATTGTCATGCACAGTGCCCAGGAGCATAGTTTGCACTGTGGATGTGGTGCTATGTAAATGTTAGTATTATTATGCGTGAAAATTATTTGTACTTAGCCCTCGTAACAACATGGTTCACGGCACCGTACCGACTGTAGAAACTATCGTCTAAATGTGTAAGCATGGTTCACGGCACCGGACCGACTGTAGACACTATCGTCTAAATGTGTAAGTCATCACACATCTAAATGTGTTATGTGGTTTGTTATCTGTCTGAGTTAGCTGTGTGTGTCATTGCCATGTTGTTCTCTCAATTTTGTTGCTGCAATGCCCTCGCCTTCCTTCGTACGTCAAAAGGGTTGTATCGAAAAACACGGTCAAACGATAATATTCAAGGCAAAATTTACGAGAACTATGTCAGTATATTATCTGAACCTGGTCTCTTCATTCACTTCGACATTACTGTTTGATTACATCTTCCAAACTATTATAGTCTATGGTTGGCTGCTCAACAAAATAAAGTAAATACAAGTGACTTTACCCCAATAAACAAAGAAAAATTGTTTATTTTAAATATCACCGTATGTGATGTAGTCCTAGGGTACTTAGGCTACTATAAACTGCAACCAGCAGCAGAAATTTCACTTTGAGGCAGAATGGTGTTACTTCTTAATTGTGGTTGCTCCTTGGGGCAAGGCGTAGTAGCCTACCAGATAGTATCCCTGGCTGAAGTTACAGCCTGTCCGAGCTGTGTATATGTTTTGTAAAGGCCTTTGTTTCATTTCAGGTGCAGTAGCCATGCATTTTATTTCGCTGCAGTAATACACACTTTCCTATGCGTGTTTTAACGATCATCGTTTGACTGCTGTTTCTAGTGCTATTTTCGTGTGTTTACACTTTGTCGTTGTTTGTATGCGCTGGAAGACATTTAATAAACCTCCGTCATAACACCCAGCACCCCATAACACCATGGAGTTTTTCAAAGAACAGTAGGGCTACTCCACCTGTATTTGAGACTTCTTGTTAGCCTATATAAAATCTACTTGCACCTTAATTATGGAAATTTATGTCTGTGAAAACTCTTTGTAAAGGTAATCAATACATTAATCTCGATTATTTTCATTGCAATTTTTGCTGGAAATACGCTCAGAACGCACCAAATTCAATGTAATTTGTCAAAATTTTTTGGGGGAGGCCCTCCAGACCCCCCGCCGGAGCGTTCGCCTTTGGCGAACTCTGCAGGGACATGTCACTTGCAGCACCCTCACTTCTACAGGCCACGAGCCGCCACTGGTGCTGTCCGGTGGTATAGAAAAAGGATAAGATCATGTCTTCTTCGGCATTTTTCGGAAATAAAGCTAAGTCTCTATGTTTTCTTGTTGCTGACTGAGACATTTGAATGTTTGGTATTGGCAAAACTTGTTCTTTTAATACAGTTTCGTTTAAAATTGGGCAAACTTTGTTTTAGAGACATAGAAAGACCAGCATCATTCTCAATATCATGACGTCACACGCGTGCCAAAGGGAGGGATTGAAACCCCGCCCACCCCTTGGCTACGTCACTATATCACCATACATGCAGGCTATTAGAGCAAGGGCCACAAACACGCGCCGCGATGCTTTTTCTAACTTCCAAATAATAACAATTACAGTAAACCTGTTTAATTTTATCTATACATTTCGAAAAATAAACTTCACGTTAAAATTGCTAATCTGAAAATGCCCATTACACCTCACACGACTTTTAAGCTCTGCTGTCGTGACATTTTATAGCGTGCAAAACCTGATATTCTTAGCCTACATCACAATCACAATAGTAGGCTACTATTAGTGCAGGGGTTCTTAACCAGGGGTGCACGCACCACTAAAGAGTGTGAGACCTGTTCCTAGGTGGTGCGGGGATGCCTAATTATTAAGGCTCGTTATAATACGACGTAAGAAGCAAAGTTGTTTTTACCAGGTTTCAACAAAAATTTCGAACTGTAGGCAACTATTACTTTTCAGCCAATCCTAGTAGTGGGTGCGAGAACTGGTTGGTAATTTCAAGGTGGTGCCAACAAGGCAAAAGGTCAAAAACCACTGCTTTAGTGAATAGTATTTGCGTCAGCCGGTTTTGCAAAAATTGAGATCTTTTCCCTACGCTTTTTGAATGTCTGTTGCAAGATGTCTGCTCTTCACTTGAAGTCCAAGTAGTTACGTATGCTTTCTTATTTTTTTGTTTGCGATTTTTGTGTTCTCACAGTGTTTTGCTATCTCTTCGTTCTTGCTACTATTTCTTTGATTGCGACCTTACGTTCTTGTTGTCTTCTTATATTTGTTACAACCTCTTTTATTGCATTCCTACTGTATTATTTTGTTTGTTGATTTTGTTTTGTTTAAGGAGGCTAGTAGTAGGGAAAGAGGAGATCGATATCCGCTGGCAGTGCTAAAAGCAGTGTTCCGGCAGTGCTCCGGCAGTGCTCTGGCACTGACCTGGCAGATTCAAAAAGCAGTTCTGGCAGAGTCAAAAGCAGTGCTCTGGCACTGTTCTAGTCTGGTTTAGGAGAAATTTATGTCTTGTTTATGTAAAGTTGATATTATTTCTTGTTTGTTTATTTTAGGAGAAAAGCACTGTCCTGATCTTGTTTAGGAGAAATGTCTTGTTTATAAAGGTGTCTTGTACAAAGCTTACCACGATGTCACAACCATTGCATCAGATTTTTTATTTCAATATACGATCAACAAATACAATATAGGCTAAACGTCTTCACGTTTGTGAAGAAAATAGCGATCATAATGCTCAAAGGACGCAATCAAAATACACATACACTGATCACAATTAAACACAAAGTGGACTTGTGGTTATACCGTCTGAATGAACTTGGCGCTTAGGGTAAAAGTAGGTGAGACCGTTTTTTGTCTGTGTGTATGTGAAGACTTTGTTGTTCTGTGTTCTGAATGAAATGTTTGTGCCTGATTGGTTATGTTTGGTGCGTATGACGTTGAGGTATGAATCCTTGTTGAAATTGTTTTGTCTCACACTGATTCCTTTGGAAACTTGCTTATTGCTTTTACCAAAACAGTAATAGGTCTTGCTGGAAAGACCTATGAAGCCGGATCCTTCCCACTCCAACTTGAAAAGTCCAGGGGTTCTCTTATCAAAGAGTTGCTGGCGTACACAACAATCCTTTTGGTGAAAGACACCCCCAGACATTTGCAGGCGAACAAACTCCTCTCGATGAGTAGGACAGGCTTTTGTAGGAAGCCATTTGTGGTAGTTTGTGTAAAATTGTTTGCGTTTTTCAGGAATGATGACATCTTCGAGGCAAGGGGCAGAGAGAGCGTAATACAATGAATCTGTATCCATCTCCAAACACTGAAAGTCTCTACGATCAACAAAGTTATCCAAAAAGTTATAATAAAATTCTAACATTCTCAGTTTTGCATACCCATAGACAAAAAAGCCAATTTGAAGTGGGAGATCTAATTTAATTTTGTTTTTGAAACATTCGACTTCATACAGACTTTCAGAGAGTGGATTCAAATGGTGAAAAAAAGGTTCGTTGATAGCCTTGTGCACAGAGTCATTGGTGTGATATGACATGTTTTTGTGTTTTGTCTTGTTTGTGATGGATTTTCCATAGCTTGAATTTCCCCATAATTTGAATGTGTCCCCAATAATTGCCTTGTCTGGATCAGCATCACCTCCTCTCCTTGCCATGGAAACTTGGTTGCCAAATTCTTCAAAACAGTTTTTTGGAGTGTACTGGATCACTTCATAAATTTTAGTTACAACAAGGCCGTGTTCTAAGTACCATTTTAACAGGGGTGTGATCAACAAAATTTTCGAACCAAAATAACTCCCAATGAGCATGCGTCTTGGTTTGGATAATATTTGATTTTTTTCTGCAAACTCCTGCATGTATTGTCCTATGTCTTCCCTGGATACATCGACATTTTTGAAAATGGGGCAAAATTCAGAAAAGTGTTTTTTTAAATTGTCAGGAGTCTCAATATCACACAACACCATTCCAAAAAGTTTGTCTTGTTTAATGTAGGAAAGAAAAGACTCCTGGTTCATGTTGTACAAAGGTTTAATGATGTTTAAAGTTTTCAAGAACTGTTTCACAATACTCGTTTTCTTTTCTTCAAGCCAGTCACACTCATACATCTCGACCACTCTGTAACCGAAATCATGCAAATACTTAGAATTTTTTTCTGTGTTTTCCCTCAGTTTTTCCATTGTCTCACCGTTGGATGCATTTGTCTCTTTCATGCAACCAGTTGAAGGATCAATATTGAGGTGGCATGCATGACCGTGCCAGAAACATCCGTGAAATTGGTACACAGTGCGTGTTTCTTTGCAGTATCCATCCACAGGAAGCTTCCCAATTCTCTTTTCTCCTCCATTGAATTGATGTTGGATTGAAAGACCTTGCTGGGATGAAAGAAACTCCAACCACTCCATCGCGAGAAGGCCGTATTTGTGGGAGGTTACTGGTTTAAAGTTTTCACACTGTTTGTACCGAATAAAACCCCCAGTGGGCATATCCTTCATAATAGCGGAAAGGTAAAGGGCGTTTGCATCTTGACCCTGAATGGACTGGCACAATTTTGCTTCTGAACCAAATTCATGTTCCCTGAGTTTTGTTATCTCTTTCTCATGATAGCGGTGGAAGATAATGGAAGGACCCCCTACAATTTGTGATTTGATGAGTTCATGCAGGTCTTTGTTTTTTTCATTGATGAGCGTGAAGTTGACATCAGGAGTTACAGTGGAAAAAAGATATTTTAAAGTGAGGCCTGGAACAGAAATTCCATCTTTGAACATGTCTAAACCTTTGGATTTGTAAAAACTAAAAGCTTTGTCAATGGCTTCCAAGAAGGGGCCCACATCCAGGTTATTGTAATACACAAGAAAGTCTTTCATGGTCTGCATGTTTTCCTCTTGCCAGATTTTTTGACAAAAAGCATAATTCTCCTTGGAAATGTTGCACCCTTTCAAAGTGTTGTAAAATGCATCATAGGGGGGAAGAGAGGTTTGGTTCAATTTTGACAAGTCATCCAACCATTCATAAGGAAAGAAAAACTTTTTTTGTTCCACCCCATAAGCTTTAATGAATTTGTCGTATGAAGATCCGGCAGCCAAAAAATTGGAAAAATCTAGAAACTTTAAAGTAGATGTTTTGACACACATAAAATTATTGTTTCGCTTCACTACAAACACAATGTCAGGTTGAAGAAAAGAAAAGAATTCTGACTTGACAAGATTGATGTCGTACTTTCCGGAATTGAACCCTAAAACAGGTAATTCTTTTAAAAAACTATGAAAACGTTGCATTAATGATCGAAAATGCTTGTGATTGGGATTAGACTCATCAGGACCACATAGGCGCTCAAGTTCCTCAAACACATAAGAAAATTTTTTACAAAGCATGTCATAAGCGTGTGCCGATATTTTGTTTAAATAATCCAATTTTTGTTTTACCAAATCGTGTATACTGCCTGTACTGACAAAGCAGACAGGAGACTGAAAGTTGGGAACATTACTGCTAACGCTGACAGAACATGCAACGTGTTTAGCTCCCCATTGAATCGTGGTAGTAGGATTAGGAAGTTGCTCTTTGGAACACAAAGACTCATAGTCGTAGGTCGCTCTGAAATTGTAGTAACGGTCCGATGGTGGTACTGAAATTCCCAGGTCCTCAAGTTGTTGAAAAATGGTGAGAGGAGTATGATATGACCCACCAACATATTTATATTTTACATTGAAATCACAGGTTCTGACGTGGCGATTATAGTTGTGGTTGGTTGTCCAATTTTTTTGACATTTCGGACATTTGTATGTGTTGGCATAGAAAGACATGTTGAAAATATAACTGAAATGACTTTTAAATAAATTCAAGTTGATGGTGTCCTGAAAGTGACAATGACTCCGTTGCACAAGACTTGCTACAGCCCCCTCCCCATCCCATTCTAACGAATATACAAAAATGTTGACTTTGAATAATTTTTCTACTTCCCCAATTTGACAAAGCTCTACCCCTTGAAATTTTGTGGGGTCTTTGTGAAAGTGTGTGCAGTAAGTATGAAAGTATTGTTGTGCTGCGGTCTCCAGGTTGCAAAGTGTACATCCACGAAACAAGGCTAAACAGCGGAAAAAACAAAGATGATCCGAGTATTGACGTGTGGTATGTCTATTGATGTTTAAAGCATTTACCCCAGGGTTATTTAGAATAAACTCTGGCAGCTCAACCCCACACCCAATGAAAAATTTAGGTAACTTATATACAAAAAAAGTCACATTTGTCACTTTCTCAACCACCCACGAACTATCTGGTCGTTGCTGCCTTGCAAATTCTAAAAAATCCTGGTGAAATAAATCATTTAAAAATTCCAAAAAATCCTCTTTGTTTGATATTAATTTTGCTGACTTTAAAACAGTGTCTGTGCCATGTGAAGCATGGAAAAATTTTAAAGAATTGTTTAGGCGATGGCGTAAAATAAATCCAAAACTGTAATTGATTTTAAAACGACGTTTTTGTTGTTCAAAAATAATACGAATTAACTGGTTACGAAGCACTTCTATATTTTGATGTGATAACGAAAAGTTGAAAACATCTTGAATTTTGTTTCCAACCTTTCTTGAATCCACTATGCTGGAGTGATGTTGTGTCATAAACGTTCTGAAAAGAAAATATCCCTGTGAGACATTGGTAGAAACTTTAATGGGTTTAACATTTCATCACACAAAAGAAAATATGCATAAACTTTTGTTTTCAACATTATATCTCTTACTTTAGTTGATCGTCGATTGTCTCTTCATTTACTTCATCTCTGTCTGCTTTCTCACCTGTCCTGTAAAAGATCTTAAATGAAATTTCATCGAGTGTAAAATTTTCTCATTGTCGCATCTATCAACACTTTACATAAATGAATGCCAATACTCACTCCTCAACAGCAGGATGTGGTTCCTCGTTCATTTTGTTGACAGTTTGATTTTGCGACCAATCAATCTCCCTGTCAATATTTTACGATTAGTACACTGTTGTAAATAAGGAATTCCACACCAAGAATTTAAACACTCACTTCCAAAAGTCAGGATTTAATTCCTCATCCATTTTGTTGACAGTTTGATTTTGTGACCAATCGATCTCTTCCCACAGGGCCGGATCCAGGTCATGTTCAGCAATTGCTATTTGTCGTCTACAAGAATTTAACATGTCACAAAGCGGGGCTAAAGAGCTATTTTGCAAAAGACTTGTGAGAATTTTTATCTGAAATTTCTGTATACTTGTAGAGATTTGAACAAGCGTTACTTTGTCAAGTCAGGCGTTTAACAATGCGTTTCTTTAGCATACACCCCGAGAACTAACGTTACATATTTTGTCAAGTGTTTAACAACGCATGTGAACAACTATGAACGCATCAATAAGACATGTTTACAGCTAGTACAATCGATTGGTTTGTTGATGCATAGACACTTACTTTTTGCATCGTTTGGCATGCAGAGATCGACTGTAGGTTTTTGAAAAGGTTTGTTGACACAATTCACAGGTCCATCGAATATTGAAATGTTTTTTCCTATGCCTCTCTAAGCTTCTTTTTTGGGTATAAGACTGACCACAAATCTCGCAAGGAAACATGTTGAATGTAATGTCACTGACTCAAACGCGCGATTTTTTTATAGACCTAACCTTTTTCCTATATTCAACTTAAATGTTATGGTCACAAGACCACAAGATTTCCATGAGATGGTACAATCCTCACTGCTAAAAATAGCGTATGTCGGCATACCGAATTGTCATTGTCAACGCGATCTCACTATTTCTGAAGTTTGAAGTACCCTATTGATTAGATGTTGCTGAGATTTCCATGTGAAATCCTCACTGCTAAAAATAGTGTATGTCGTCATACCGAAGTGTCCTTGTCAACGCGACCTCGCTTTATTTCTGAAGTGTGCGGTGTATAAGTACCTTTCATTGATTATACGTTGCTGAGATGTATCTACCATCAAATAATTCTCTGAACAAAACCACACACAAAATTTTGTACGATTTTTTTTTTTTTTTTTTTTATTGAGAATTCTCTTGGCGTCTCTGGCGCCTCTTCCGCAACCTTCTTAACCTTCGATGCTGAAAAGACAAAAAATTATTTTAATTTTGGTAGGTTATTATCTTAAATTTTTCCATAACTGAAACAAAGATTAAAACAAAAATGTTACACAGACCAAACGTTTGAAATTATTTAGACAAAACAGAAAACTTACTTCCTTTTGAACTTGTAATAGGCATAGTCTCCCTCTCATGAGGTTGATGAGTTGCCTCATCATTATTTCCGCACTAGGATTCTGAAAAAAAAAAAAAAGCTTAATAATCGTATTGCAATCTATGGTCAAAGCAGATGTAGTAGCAACACATTATTAATTATTTCTTTTCAATATCAACCTATTTGAATAAGTTGCAGATGTTATAACTATAATCGATTCTTATTAAATTACATTCATCAAATGTCAGCATTTGATGAATGCAAAATAGAAGTGTTCTTGAACATAAAATAATAAACTTTTAAAACAAAATTTGGAAAACTTACATGTGCGGGATGACGCATCATTCTGTGATGCACGAGTTCATCACAGATAGCTTTCATTATTTGAACGTTCATCATGTACTCCTGTTCCATCTTGTAGTTTAGAAATGAACCGTATGTGTAGTGTTTCCATACTATAAGACGATTTTTCCCTCCAAATCGGACCAGCGCGCTTTTCCAAATGGTAATGTCATGCTCGATTGAATTCTTTCGAAAATATTGCATTCGATATAAGTCCCAATCCATGAAAGTGACTAGTTAAAAAGTCATATCACTCATTTGATTTATACCCCATGCATGTACCAACTGTGAAACTCTGATACAGCAAAAACCTCATTCGTTTTTTATCACAATTGAGTCCACACAAGTTTCTGCAAGCTGCAATCATTTCAAAGGCGCGAAATTTAAAATCTATCATGTGATAACGAACTTTTACAAGTACATTTGATACCTTGAAGACGGTCATTGAAATACTTTCAATGTTGAAAAGTTTTAACCAATGCTGGTGCAACAACACTCAAGTGTACTCTAACCTTAGAAGTACTTCAGTTCGATTACATTTGATACCTTGAGGACGGACATTGAAGTTCAAAGTTTTGACCAATGCTGGTGCAACACTTGTAATCTTGTGTGTGTCGAAATATATCTTCACCTGTTACTAGAAAATGACGTCTTCGCGTTTCTGCCTTAAATAGAGGATTTTCTGTCTATCGGTTTCAAACATGCAAGCTTATAGTTCAGTAGCTGTCCAACTGAGAAAACAAGCTGAAATCGCGATGGAACACATGCCCAACCTACCTCACGTCAGTTGTTACGAAGGACTGGTCGAATCTGAAAAGTTGAACGCGGAGGCCAGACAAATGCAAAAAATCTCCGACGAAGTGAGGTTGAAGTTTTCCGAAATCGCCGAACAAGGAGATTTATTACCGCAAGGTGGTGGTTTGTTACGGAAAGGGATATTGAAAGTGAGACAAGGGTCTTTCCACTTCTCAACAGAGCAGCTAAAGGAAGTGGCGGCATTGCTTTTCGAAGAGGATCCTTACATCTTATTCGTTCCAAAAACAAAGACAAAGGCCTATCTATCAATTTTATTTTGGGCCACTGCAGAGGACGACGAAAACTGTTCTCGTTTGAATCACATCGAAGCAGTCAAAAAAGAAATTAGTCCTGATGAATTTCGACTTTCTTTTTCAACGGACAAGGTCTTCGCCCCTCGTCACTACGTTCGTTTTGTGCATCAGCGGTGTGAGGAATTTTACATTGCCTGCAAGGGGAAAGATCGGTTGTCAGAAGAAGGCCAACAGCAATTGGAATTTTTTTCAAAACTTCTCATCACACCCGAACAAGCTCAAGAACCTCCGTTTAAACGTGCTCGTGTATAATTCACTTTCAATAAAAGACTCGAAATGTTTCATTGGTGTTTTATTGCGTAAGGTATATACATAGTATAAGGTGGTACACGTATATAATATACAGTATACTATACATAATATACATACATAGTACAAATATTATACAAGCAATTAAATTTTAATTTTATATGTATGGCGCACAAATTCGTCAACAGCACGGTCGTTTGCAGTCAGATTGGAATGAAACTTTGCCACAATAGACCTCATTGATAGTCCACGACAACGTTTTAATAAAAAATAAACACAATAATGACCACAAACGAAAGACAATGGTCCTTGGATCGTGGTAGAGTTGTAGACCCACTCGATCGAGTGTAAGTTCATAAAGTCGACAAACTCATCATGGAAAGGTGGAAGGCCGTAGGAGTCAAAATATTCACTTTGATGATCTTCACTCAGGAAAACAGCCACCCAATGCTCACCGGGTTGGTCGCTTTTATCAGTGTTAAAAACGTAGGCGGCAGGAGGAGACACATCTCGAAGTAGCATGTCTCTCGCGTAAACTCCTTGAAACACACGCTTTAGACAGGGGTCGTTGTATAAAATTCTTGAAATCTGGTCCGAGTTCATGCTGAATAATCGAAAATGACGCTTTTGTTCCGATCAATTTCTAAAAGATTGTCATGCTCCGCGTAAACAATCACGTTAATGGTATGTGCCAAGGCTGTCGCGAAATGAATTTCCAATCTTAAGTTACCATGCTTTATCAGTTCAAAATGGTTTGCTCCAGACCCAAGGTCAGGTGTCAAATCAAAGGCAAACAGCGTATAACCACCCGGATATTCCGATCTAGAAATGTCATTTCCTTCATCCGCATAATATTGGCTAGTCCCAGTAAACAGGGAAAGATAGCTGCGGATAAACTTTCCATTTGCGAAATCGGGTTGTAAAGGTCGTGACGGGATCTGTTTACCATCGCGGTACAAAGCTAAAAAGTTGGTAGAGTTGTGCTTGAAATCGAAAGGATTCCTAGTGGCCGTACCATTGAAAGACGCATTATCCACCATACCAATGACAACTCTCCTCGGTAACTGTCCCAAAAACAAGTTTTCTTTGGTGACAGAAAGATTCCCTTGAGGTACAGTAAAGGCCTTTGTTTCAACACGGCGTATCGGATACTTGGCTGTTCCAGATTGGAGGGCCTTGATGTGGGCGATCCTGACTGCATCGCTTGGCTTAACCTTTCTGCAGAAAAGAACCACTTCTTCCAGTTTGACCTTTCCTTCTCCCATGAGACAAAACGCGTCGGAGGCTCTAGTCAGCTTGAGCTTCATCTCAACTCCGTTGAGCAAATACCTATTCTGAAAGGCTACATCCAGATGTAGTTTTCCCATCATGTCCAATGATCGGCTTTCCGCTGTCAATAGTCTACGTTGGTTAAAGCCGCTATTTGTAGCGGCGAGCGTATCAAACTTTCCGTGGGAATCTTTGTACCACAGATTGGCCGATAGCTGTGACGTCTTTGCTGGGCTTCCAAAACTGAGAAGTGTCTCTAAATAGGCACGGAACGGATACGTGTGATTAGACTGAGAAATCTGGGTGTTGTTGAGGCTCAAGTCGACTTGAGACCATAGGCTATGCAGCCAATTGCAAACCGGAGCCACGGCTTGATCTGCATCCAAATTTGCCCCATCTTTCTTGACCACTTTGGCTCGAACGTAAAGTAGGGTGTTGGCCAAATCAATATAGTAGTCGCCTTCTTCCACAAGTAAAAACTCAACAGGCCCACTGTCGGTAAGAGTAGATTGGGGACGATGTTCGACATAATGTCCTTGTTCTAAACTGGTTTGTGTTGGCGGAACAGAAAACAAATCTAGTTCGGTTTTCAATCCCTCACAGGACTTTTCATGAATCAAACTACCCATTGAAGATGTCCTTAGGAGCGACTGCTTTTCGTTTGCGTTTTTTCAAACTAGTAGACTTTTTGCTTTTTCTCGGTCTTTTAGCTGAAGGAGATGAGAAGAAGGCTTCTTGTGGCGGGGGTTGGAAAGTTCTTTTGGTTGGGGTTACAGCTCTTTTTAACAAGTTCATACCGGCCTGTTTAGACCGTTGTATGGCCGCATCTTTGACACTTTTCCCTCCCAATACATCAGAGGCGAACTGTGCACCAGTCTTTAAAACTTCTTTGCCAACCATTTTGGCTCCTGATTTAAAGAGAGGTAAAACCGCTTTGCCTAGACTGGAAAAAATACTCCCCAACCCATAACCGTTTTGATATTGAGCGCCGGTAAAAAAGCCTGGAGTTCCATGCCCAACTTGTGAGACATAATAATTTTCATAAGCTTTTGCATTGCAACAAAACGCTGGCTTGTAGGGCATTATAGCTGGTGAAGAAGTCTTTTTCGAAAATGAAGAGTCACCACTACCTTTCCTGTTTCAAATAGAACTGGATTGCCTTGATCGTCTCGCAGTGATATATGTATGGTACTAAAGTTTTTTCGTTGCACAAGATGATAGTGCACTTTTTCACTTCTTCGATAAATGTAATCACCAGTCTTCCCCTCCACCGGTATGACACCCAACAAGGGAGCTAAAGTGTCACCGACTACGCGTGGTTCGACCACGTCACAATACAAATAGATAGAGTAAAAACCCTGACGTAGATCCACGCGGTGTTTCGATTGATACTCCCCAGTTTTAAAACGTTTCCTGTTAAATCCTAACATTTCAGCTAGCCCTACACCCAGAATAAGACGGACACCGCTGTCAATTGTAAAATTCACAAGCCTCGTGTAAGGGTCGAAATACATTCGAGAAGAATATTCATTTCCCAATCGGAGCTTCAATTTTGTTTCTATAACTTTAAGGATACTTTGAGGACTGGGGTAGTGACCAGGATCCAAGACCACGATTATCACATTAGTCCCATTAATATACTGCACCCAATGATTGACTGAATTCTTAACATTTCTCCAGGAGTGAGGGTATTGAACTTCGGCGACGCCAACCTCCCATTCCCCTTCTAAATTGATTTCTTTTGGTAGTCTGACCACATAATCCGTCAATGTGTTGGTTGGGAAGAACTTCATAGAGCTGTTACTCGGAAGGGTTAGGTAAAACATTTCGCTTTGGATATTTTATTTTAGGTTGGGGCATAACCAATCCTAAACAGTTGGACAGCAACACGATCCAAAGTCTGTGGGGGTCCTCCGTTAAAATCAGGTTGTATAAACTGAACGAGATCACAATCAGAATAACAGTCATCTGAAAAAAATAGACTATTTCACTTCTGGGAACGTTCTTTCCACACATTTTCCACTCAGCCATAACGCACAACACTCGCTTCGTCAATCCAGCAATTAAACTTGTCCGGGTAACCGAGCCACTTTACAAAGATTTGTTTCTTTCGACCTTTTTTCCTCCTTCCCAAAATCGCTTCTACCTTATAGATGTCGTTTGTTTTAAAAACTTTTTGAATTTCTTGTTCGTAAAAGGTACCTTGCAGTGTTTCCCCGTCTAAATCTTTTAAAATATAAACCTGCGGGTCTCCGGGTAAAGCTTTGTCGACAAGAAACAACTCCTCTGTCCAGTTTGGTAAATATCCTTTTTGAAAATTGCGTCTGTGTTTGCTAATGCGAACCAACGAACTAACTTCGACTTTGGGTTTTTTAGGTAAAGAAACACCTCCGTAAAGCGTTTGCCAAACAATCTCTTGATTTTCAGGATTCACAGAAGCCGGAGTGCGTTTGATGCTTCGGTGATACGAGTGATTGTAGGATTGAACCAACTTGGGTAAAATATCAATGTACCGTCTCGCTTTCTTGTATGTGAAATAACGCCACATACGACTTTTCAAGGTGCGATTAAACCGCTCTACAATACTGGCTTTTGTCTCCTTGTTATGAGTTGTAAAGAAATGAATACCATGATTTTTCAACCATGCTTGAAATATTTTGTTTGTAAACTCTGTACCTTTGTCTGTTTGCAGAGTCCTGGGTATTGACTTTCGGATAATTTTAGAGAAAGCCTTGATCAAAGTTTTACCGGTTTTATCTTTTAATGGCACAACCCACGCAAATTTCGAAAACACATCAATACACGTCAAGAGATATTTAAAATTGCGGTTTTCTTTTTTCAGAGCAGACACATCAACCAAGTCAGCTTGAAATTGTTCTCCTATACCGCCGACCACCACACGACGACGCGGAAATTGATGACGCACTGGTTTGTGAAGGGTATAGACATCTTGAGACATGAGCCATGATTTCACTGGTTTTTTGACAACTTTTTGCAGTCTTTCAGCACCTCCAAAACTTGCAGGATTTCCCGGATCGTAGTAGCTCAGTGATGCTGACGCCATGTCACCTTTTTAACGCTCGCAGAAGGGCGGAGCTCTTGCAAAACTTGTTGAAACTCTGTTAACCCCACTGGTTGGGAGCTTTTGGATTTGTGAACAACGGCTGATATCAGATGCTTTATATTGGAATTGGGAATCACCTGTCCGTGAATTGTGATCTCACCAGAATTGTTCCAGCCCAAGGATGAATTCTTTTTTATCAAGTCAATGAGACCGCGACTTTTTCCAAGGTAACTCTTTGCTACTCCAACCACAATATCGTCTTCGGTAAATTGTTTTTTCTCTTCCACAACAACTTTGGTCGGGATGTTGGCATATTTGTCACGATACACAATGTACTGTTGCAGGACTTGATCGTAAAGCCTTACTTTTTCGCTTGTGGGCAGGTCGGGTCGGTTGAGGATTTCATTCATTTTCGAGTCCAAGTCACTCATCGCGTTTACTAGCAGTGGCTTTTGAATACTTTTTTCCCGAATTGCTTCTAAAAGACGCGGTTCCACTAGACTCATCTTTTTGACACTTTCCATTTCTTATTTTGAGGTGAGAGTACCAATTAATCCAGCGATCGCCGGAATGACTGCGGATAAAAGTGCTCCTAGAAAACCACCACGTTGGATAAGTCGTCGTTTCTTTGTGAGACTAGTCTTCTTTTTTGCTAGCTCGCGTAAAGACTTCTTATGCTTATATAATCTTGCTTTGTGTGTTGAAGAAATAGGAACGTTACCCTTCAGTACGTTGTAACAACAATCACAAACACATTTAATCAAGTCGTTGTCTGCTGATTTTATAACCCCCTTGGCGACATTGGGAGTCGCTTTAGAAAGAAGTTTCAGAGTATCGATATGACGTTGCAAACGAGCAGTCATTTTAAAAGACTGGAACGTACACAGAATTTATTTCTCCAGGAAAGACGTCGGTCCGCAGACGAAACTTTTCCGGGGTGTTTTGCTTAAAGTCCAAGAGTAAATAACCGAAGGGCTTGGCAGTCGCGTCTGTAAATGCTTGCTGGAGGACGCTAGAACGTCTCGGGTAAGCTTGCTTTGCTAAATGGAGTATTTGAGAGTTGTCTCTGGGGTTTTTAAACACCACCAGATAATGAGCATTGAGACTAATCGTTCGATGTTCCTTGCCTTTGTGAAAAAGGTTTTGAACAATATACATGACACTGATGTTTTTATGGTGACTGCCTTTAGTAAAAAGATCGGTCACACTGCGGTTTGTCTCACTCATTAAATCGTCAATAACAACCAATGTTTTTTCTGAAGAGTTGAAAGTGTCGCTTGATGGTAAACCTTGCAGGAACTCGACATTGGCGATCGTCTTAAACCTTTCTTGCCACTCTCCATAACACCACAACACCCTATCCGGGATAGGGGACATCATCTCTTTAATGTGTTCTAAAAACCTGACCACAAACTCAGTTTTACCGCTTCCAGTTGGGCCAGCAATAACACAAGTAAATGGATGCTGAAAACGAACATCCATCTTACTCGACAAGACACAAAATGACATTCGATATTGATAGCATACCCTTTTATTTCGTGAAAAGACAACATATAAATATCAAACACATGTTCAACGATCAAAGTAGAATGAATAAAGTAGAATATTTATGTTATGTAAACTTTTTGAAGAGTTCCAATCACATGTCGACATACAGGACAATTTTCTAAATGTACTACACATCCACTGCAAGCACATAAATGCCCACAAGGAATGATTACCACATCGATCGTACAATCCAAGCACACTTTACATTGTAACGTTTCACAATCTGTAATTGCTTCCGTCGTATCTTTCGTTTCATGCAATAAAGACGTTTCATCACTACGATTAGAGATTGTTCTATTCATCTTCATATAGTTACATTGATCATTTACTTTCGCGTGTTCTGTCCAAGGACATTGAAAACCCGCCATGAAAAAGGAGGTGTCGCACCAAAAACAAACAACCTTTCTCCCTTCTCCAGTGTAGCATAACCCTGCTCTGGCAAGAGAGGCTTTCTCATGAAACAGATCTGAAGGTGCGTAAACAAACGACACAACCCGATGTCTCCACTTTTCCATTGTGACAGTTTGTGATTGAGTTGAGGGTGATCGAGGTGAAATTAAACCTCTTTGAAGTAAGAGTCCAGCAGGTAAGAATCCACCTACTCGAAAAGATGCTGGTCTATTCAAATAGGGATACTTCCTCACGACATCTAACACAAAATCGAACCCCATTTTTTCTTGGATAAACTTACAATGAGGGAAATACTTCGCGTGCTCTACACAGGGAACGTCAGTGGATGCCCAATGATTTAATCCTCCCCCACAACAAAAACAACGGACACGGTCTTTGTCACCATAATAATAGAAACCACTGTCCGCCATGTCCTCAGGATAATGGAGAGAACTTGAAAAATACTTTTTATATTCCTTATTCTCTTGAAAGGTAGTCATTCTAGCTCTTTTTTCCACCAAATGAGGAGCAGAAGGAGCTGATTCTGGACAAACAATGGAAGATAAACCACCTGAGAGTGCCACATATTCATTTGTTTTTGCAACACTTGAAGAACCAAAGTTTCTTTCCACTTCCATCACATCAACTAAGGACAAATGATACTCCACTGCTGTATATATAACCTTCAACTCAGAAAAAAAAAAAAAAGAATGGTGCAATAATATCAAAAAAAAAAAAAAATCTGATGCAATGGTTGTGACATCGTGGTAAGCTTTGTACAAGACACCTTTATAAACAAGACATTTCTCCTAAACAAGATCAGGACAGTGCTTTTCTCCTAAAATAAACAAACAAGAAATAATATCAACTTTACATAAACAAGACATAAATTTCTCCTAAACCAGACTAGAACAGTGCCAGAGCACTGCTTTTGACTCTGCCAGAACTGCTTTTTGAATCTGCCAGGTCAGTGCCAGAGCACTGCCGGAGCACTGCCGGAACACTGCTTTTAGCACTGCCAGCGGATATCGATCTCCTCTTTCCCTACTACTGAGGCTATCAGGCTCTCAGGTTAATTTACAAGTATTCATTTTGCCCTTAGAGCAATTTGAGTTTAACACCCCTGTAATAAAGTATAAACTAGCCTGCTGCTAGGCCTAATTCTTTGTCAGGAGATGCCCTATCCTTAATGGAACTCAATAAATATAAAGTATACACTATGTTAACAGTTGCTGTTTTTGTGTAGATTTTTTCTTCTCATGCAACTGTTGTAGAGCATAAAAGTTTTTTGACGTTTGAATAAAACCACAGAATTTCGCTTAAGTTGGCCTACCCCAGCAGCAAATAACTTAAGTTGACAAAGCATGACATTTGTAATATTAAGGGCATAGGAAATAGCTGACTGGATGGCCAGTGACGTATAACCAAGGGGGGAAACTGCCCCCACCCCCGCAAAATTCCTTGCTTCCCCTCTTGCTTCCCTTGTAAAAATACAGCTGATAAACCGTTAATCAGGAAAAAAATTAAATGGAATTCCGTATCTCATAAGTGCAGTAGCCTACATTAGCTCGCCTAATTTACCCAGATTCGGTTAAACACATCTGTTTTCCTTGACCTCGCTGGAAACAGTAGCCTATAACTTATGTCACAATTGACGATGATTGATGTGTTATCTTAATCCAGCATGTTCATTCTTTATAAACTGCCATTTGTGTCGTTTTGTCTTCAGTTATAATCATAGGCGTAGGAGAAAGTTATATTTTGGGGTTGTGAAAATATTCTTGCGCAAATATAGTTAAACGCGCCCAAATATTACAGACTACATTTTCAGCTAGGCATTTTGATATTGTAAATTATGTGTTATCACTTTCAGAGTCATAATTGGCAGCTCTCAATGCGGATATATTCTTCATAAAATTTGCAAGCATCTCAATATTTTCAGATGTTGAAAAGATATTTCAAATTGTTTAAACTAAACATGCAGGCTACAATTTCAGCTGAGCATATGTTGATATTGTAATTTATATGTTTGAAGCATTACTTTCAATACTGGAGCACATTGGATTGGGATAGCCTAATATTTTTCATAAAATTTCTAAACATCTGGATATTTTTTGCTTAAATTTTTCGAACTTGTGGTAGCCTACTCGATTTCAGACGTTTCTCTCCTGAAGCGCTTTGCGCTGACGCTAATTACTTTGTACGCGTACTTTGTTTGCCACAGCAGGGTTGCCAGATTGGCCTTTTTACGGCCAAATGTCAGAAATTTGGCCTTTTTGAAAAGTGTTTGGCTGGACAATTTTTGTTTGGCCGCTTGGCCTTTTTTTGGCCTTTTTTAGTTTCTCGATTGGCATTTGTTTGGCCTTTTTTTCTTTTGGTTTTTATAGTTCTTTTGGTTATCCCTAGCAACAGTGAAAAGTTTTGGTGTAGCGTTTTACATCATGCCCATTTCAAAGACCTTGCTAGCTATGCTTTAACATGTCTCTGCATCCCTGTCAGTAATGCAGTAGAAGAGAGGATTTTTCATTACTTACTGCAGTGAAAAAAAAACACGAAACAAAATGCAGACTGAGCTTTTGGAAACGATTTTGCGAATACAAATGGACATGCTGCTGAATGGAAAATGTTGCACAAACTTTGATGCCAGTGCCATAATGATAAGGCGTTTCACATCTGATATTGTTTATGGTGAAACTAGCAGTAACGAAATGGCAGAGGCGCTAGCATTCCTAGAATAGTAAGGAGTGTTCATTGTGGAAGGATGTTGGACATAAATGCAATTGATTTCTCTGATTTTGCAGTGTTGGGTGTTTAATGTAGCCTACAAGTAATTGTATTGGGTATAAATATTGTATACTATTTCATATTGCATTAAATGATATGCCAATATTAACTCCTTCTCACTAGTCACCAGGGTCTCACTGGTGGACGTTAATGGCTTTTTAGTCTACAGGATGATGCTTAGCCAAATGTTGTATGCATATTTCAGTTGTATTGTAATTGTTTCCATACCTATCTGTTTGTATTTTATGGATTGCATTTTTTCAGGAATTTAACTAAGCGATTCTTCTTTAACAGATAACATGTAAAACAATAGAACCTGGGTAAATATTATATAATTTGTTGTTGAAAGTAAGTGCAAAAACACCACTGATTTCAACAAAGAGAATAAAACCTCAGGTTTGGCCTTTTTTTCTATAATTTGGCCTTTTTGGGGATGCATTTGGCCTTTTTCGTTTAATCAATCTGGCAACCCTGCCACAGTTGAGTTCTGTCTTGCATACTGAGCTGCAGTTGCTTTGTTTAGTTTAACCTTTAGTAGAAGTGTTGTTTGCTGAGTTTTGTGAGTTAACCTTATTGTGTTTTAGGTTATGCAACTTCTTAGTTAATTAAAACCAACTTTGTTTATGTGACTAAATGTATGTTATTACAATTTAATTAACTAAGATTAGCGGCAAAGCTGGCCATGGAATAAAGTGCTGAAACCTGCAAGGTTTGATGTCAGCCCGAATACTCAGGATGCTGCAAAACTGTGGCGACACTGGCTTGTCACGTTTGAAAACTTCGTCGCTACTTTGCCGCCAGAGAACCTGAACAAATTGAATGTACTCATCAATTACGTGGCAGCCGATATTTACGACTTGTTCAGCGAAGCTACTACCTATGAAGACGCCTTAAGAGTTCTTATAGCAGCTTTCGTTAAAACACCTAATGAAATTTTTGCGAGACATGCCTTATCCACTCGTAAACAGCTTCCAGAAGAGTCCTTAGATGAACTTTTTCAAATTCTGAAGAATATGAGTAAAGATTGCAATTTTCAACAAGTGACTGCCGCTGTTCACAGAGATGAGGCCATTAGAGATGCTTTCATAAGTGGTATTTTAAATAGCAGTATTCGACAACGTCTCCTTGAAAACCAAACGTTAACACTTGCAAACGCATTTGATCAAGCGAGGGTTCTAGATGTAGCACGGAAAAGCTCGGAATGCTACAGAAGTCAGGATGTCGGTTTGTCGACCAATACATCATGTGTTGGAAAAGAAGAGTTTGCGTCTAAAAGTGTCGAAGAATCAACTCTTTCTTTTACAAAAAGAGCTTGCTTCTTCTGTGGTTCAGACTATCATTCCTGTACGTCGTGTCCTGCTCGCAAGGCTATACTTGCCACAAATGCAAGAAAAAGGGGCACTACCAGCGTGTATGTCGAGCAAAACCGACCAAGTCTTTAAACGCAACAGTTCGAAGTCTTACACTTGTTACAACAAGGCCTGTTGGTGTACCTGATAGTTTAAGAAAGTCCTCCATCCACGTCCTTGTTAACGATCGACATGCGACTGCCCTCGTTGACTCGGGAAGTACGGACAATTTTATTCACTCAGGAGTGGCAAAGCGTTGCTCCTTGAAGATAACTCCGAGTCAGGAAAGCGTTTCAATGGCCACTCAGAACTTGTGTGCTGAAGTTGAAGGACATTGCATTGCCAGTATTCATGTTTGCGATAAGCATTATCGTCTTAAACTGTTTGTGTTTCCAAACCTGTGTGCGGATATTATACTGGGACAGGATTGGCAAGCCAAACACGAAAGCGTAACGATCAAGTACGGCGGAGAAGAACCACCAGTAACAATCTGTAACTTGACCACCTTGGATGTTCCACCACCGCCGTTGTTTCTGCATTTGTCCCCGGAATGTAAGCCTACTGTCTCCAAGTCGCGTAGGTACAGTCGCGAAGATCACGATTTCATCAAGAACGAAACCGAAAGGTTTAAAACTTTCAGAAGGAATTATAGAGCCAAGCAACTCACCTTGGAGAGCACAAGTGGTTGTCACGAGAATGAACGTCAGAAAAAAAGGTTAGTTGTTGACTATTCACAAACTATAAACAAGTACACTAACCTAGATGCATATCCATTGCCAAGGATAGATGATACTGTGAACAAAATTGCGCAGTATCGTGTATTCAGTACCGTGGACTTAAAAAACGCTTATCATCAAGTCGCTATTCGAGACGAAGATAAAAAATACACTGCTTTCGAAGCTAATGGTCGGCTTTACCAATTCCGTAGAATACCCTTCGGTGTTACGAATGGTGTAGCTGCGTTTCAAAGAATTATGGACAATTTTATTTCTGGCGAACGTTTTTGTGACACTTTTGCGTATTTAGATAACGTAACCATTTGTGGTAAAGATCAAGCTCATCACGATCAAAACCTTCATCGCTTTCTGGAAGCAGCTAAATGTAAAAATCTGGTTTACAACGAAAAGAAGTGTATATTTTCCACGACAACTTTAAGCATTCTCGGAAACGTAGTTTGTAATGGTCAAATAAAGCCAGATCCCGATAGACTTAAACCTTTACAAGATCTTCCCCCTCCCTCCAACATGAAAAGTCAAAAGCGTGTTATGGGATTTTTTGCTTATTATTCACTGTGGATACGCAATTTTTCTGACAAAATCAGACCTCTCAATCAAAACAAATCGTTTCCTCTTAGTTCAGAAGCATTATCAGCTTTTTAGCAGCTCAAGCATGAAATCGAAAATTCAGTAGTTGTTTCTATTGACGAAGCACTACCTTTTCAAATTGAAACCGATGCTTCAAGGTGCGTCTACACGACGACTGTTTTCTTGCTTAAGCTAGCCAAACTTCTTGTTTCTGTTAATCGCAGTTTGTGCCGCTTACTTTTAAGAAAATGGGCGAGTAAGCGAGCCGTCGAGAAAAAATACGCTCCAGAGCGAAAAACTGGGCGCTTAAGTGAGTTCTCTTGCTTAGAAATGTTTTCCCGCCAAAATCTCAGGTTTCCTCTCAGCTCAGTATCCAGACAGGGCAGGGCGGTATCGTTAAAGGATTTCGTTAAGTTTTGATCCCAACCCGTTCTTATTAATGTTGCGGGCTGAACTGGCGGTGACCGTACTCGAAATAGCCCATAGAAAGCACAATATTTTCCAATTTCAAATCCAAAACAGGATCTCAGCAGAAAACCATTGCCATTGTACACTGGGTAATAAAAATAGCGGAGGAATGATCTTGCTGGTTGTTACCAGTCACCCACACTGACACGAAATTCTGTTTCCAACATTTCAACCTCATTGAGGTGTCTGAATGCTTCAATAAACAGTAAATTGCGGGTTTGCATCCTTCGCTTTTTGCAGCATTTTTTACACAACTTCTAGGAAGCCATGACTGAAAGACTGCAACAACTTCAATTGGTTAAAGAACAGTCAGTTGCTTGGTCTACTCTGCTGCGCGAACTGCTATGCTTTGGCGCGAACTTTTTAAAACGTGACGTCATTGGAGATTAGATACTCACGTGACCGCGATTCAAGCGAGCAAAATCTTCGTCGAGGTTGCCAGTGTAGACGAAACGAGCTTAATCACTAGCTTAAGCAAGAATTTCTAAGCAAGAACACTTTCTCGTGTAGACGCACCTTCAGAGTTTGCTTTAGCAGCAACGCTTAATCAAAATGGCCGCCCAGTGGCATTTTTTTCCAGAACTTTACAAGGGTCCGAACTGAAACATTCAGCAGGTGAAAAAGAGGCAGCCGCCATTATTGAATCTGTTCGGAAGTGGAAACACTATCTCACAGGCAAACAATTTACTTCAATTACTGACCAGAAGTCAGTTGCCTACATGTTTGACACAAAGCACAAAGGTAAAATTAAGAACGATAAAATCATGAGATGGCGCATTGAACTTTGTACTTATGATTTCGATATCATCTATAGATGTGGGAAAAAAACGTTCCAGCTGACACACTTTCTCGTATTAAATGCATGACACTGAGTAAAAATATCTTGAAAAGTTTACATGATTCTCTTTGCCATCCAGGTGAGACGTGCATGGCCCACTTCGTGAAAATTCGAAATTTACCTTTCTCACTCGATCAAATTCGCGATGTTATCCGATCCTGTAAAACTTGTTGCGAGTGTAAGCCCCGTTTTTATCGACCCAACGCAATGCATCTGATAAAGGCTACTCAACCTTTTGAAAGACTGAGTATGGATTTCAAGGGACCCCTACCGTCTACTAATCAAAACCGATTTATACTAGTAATATGTGATGAGTAGCCTACTCCAGATTTCCATTTGCCTTTCCTTGCAAAGACACAAGCACTAAAAGCATTTATTATTCATCTTCAAAAACTTTTTTGTGTATTTGGAATGCCAGCCTATGTGCATTCGGACCGAGGATCAGCGTTTATGAGCGAAGAACTAAAACGTTTCTTTCATGAAAAAGGCATCGCTACAAGCCGAACCACAAGTTATAATCCCACTGGAAACGGTCAAGTCGAACGTATGAATGGGACCATATGGAGAGCGATCACTTTAGCCCTGAGATTAGAACGCATGGACTGCCAAATAATTGTTGGCAAGACGTGCTAGATGATGTACTCTCTTTCTATCCGCACTCTATTATGCACAGCAACAAATCAAACGCCACATGAACGTATTTT
Organism: Aplidium turbinatum; assembly: GCF_918807975.1. Lineage (NCBI taxonomy): Eukaryota > Metazoa > Chordata > Ascidiacea > Aplousobranchia > Polyclinidae > Aplidium > Aplidium turbinatum. The sequence continues at coordinate 25,385,397 of NC_137480.1, forward strand.
TGCATATCAACGCAGGTCAACAACTGGAACTTCCATACCTTCATGGTTGACGACGCCAGGCCCCGTTCTACTGAAACGTCACGTTCGAGCATCAAAATATGATCCACTGGCAGAGGAAGTCGAACTCATTGAAGCAAACCCCAGTACGCTCATAACAGCTCGTTACATGCAGTAGTAGAGAAGTTCATTGTTTATTAGCAAAAAAGGCATTGATCTTCAGCTGTTTCGGTTTTGACACGGATTTGACACAGCTGTGGAGCTGCTTTTTACACGTGATAGTTTTTCACGCGAGAAAAAAGTTAATTAGTTTATACAGTAGGCTACTGCACGTACATTGTACAACTGTTGCTTTGAGTTGTTTAAAGGTCAGCTGCTGTAGAGCTGCTTTTTACACGTGATAGTTTTTCACGCGAGAAAAAAGTTAATTAGTTTATACAGTAGGCTACTGCACGTACATTGTACAACTGTTGCTTTGAGTTGTTTAAAGGTCAGCTGCTGTAGAGCTGCTTTTTACAGGTGATAGTTTTTCACGCGGGAAAAAAGTTAATTCAGTTAAAGTCCCTGCTGAGAACGACGTAGCAAAATAAAGGGAAGACATTTTGCAAGCAGCTAACTGGACTGGTGGACTGCTACTGCTAACTGGATTAAAAGACTGACCGTTCGTGGTGAAGGTGATGGCTTAAAGTGACGTTATAAACGAACAAAAGACGTCTGGGGACCAACAAAGGGTGCTGTTACATGCGAATTGACGTTATAGACGATGCTGTTGTAGCCGAACTACAATGTACGTAAAAGATAGGAATTCTGCCGGGACCGAGCGAAATGTGACGTAATAGGCGAATTGACGCTATATACGAAGCCGTTATAGGCGAATTCTACTGTATATGAGAATGGTAAAATTGAAGTTAGTTGCTTTCCACTGTCAACCATGTAGATAGGCTACTACATGTTTGTTTGTTAGAATACTATATCTTGTATCTTATCTGCGTCTGCTGTTTTTCGTCGTCAGTATCTAAATAACCCGGATTCCATTTGCTATATTTGCGGCAGTTTTACTATTCCTAGCCAAAGAAAAGACGTCAGTGCATTTGTCAAACAAGCCTACTTTGCATATTTTAAAATAAAACTTGGTGATCAACATAAGTCTTGGGCACCCCACAAGGTATGCAAGCAGTGTATCGAGAGTTTGCGGATGTAGTCCAACACGTGACAAATTGGCATTCGATATACACATGGGATGTGATGTGATGTGAATTGGGATGTGGTCGGCCTAGCTGAAACCAAAGTCATGAAAAGCCAAATTACAACTCATAACACTTCTAATCACAAACTGTTCCTATCAAGTAATGAAACCTCTCGATCTAACGGAGTCGGCTTCCTGGTACACAAATCCTATGCTCCCTTTGTGGAAGGATACCAACCTATTTCTGACAGACTTGCTGTGTTACGTCTTCAAGGAAAATTCTCAAAACTAGTTCTCATACAGTGCTATTTCCCTACCTCATCCCACCACGATGAGGAAGTCCAAGAACTATATGACAAAATCCAAGCTATCATTGACAACGTACCAAAAAGAGATCACCTCTTCATTATGGGAGACTTCAACTGCAAACTAGGTCAACTACATAAAACATTCCCGTCATCAATTGGAAAACACACTCTGGCGACCGCAAATACAAGAGGCGAACTACTGGGCCAGTTCTGCGTAAAAAACAACCTCCAAGTTACTAACACATGGTTCCAAAAGAAAAAGAAAATGTTGTTTACTTGGACCTCTCCTGATGGGAAGACAAAAAACCAAATAGACTTTATCCTATCACGCACCTCGTCTTCTAGACTAAACGTCCTGAACAGCTCTACCTTGAACACTCCTGACATATCAGACCACAGAATGATACGTACAAAATTTAGAATAAGCTTCTCATGGCCTCAGAAGCAGAAGCGGAAACCAATCCAGAGACCCCACCTTATGAAACAACAAGAAGTCGCTGAACACTTCCAAGTAAATTTACAAAACAGATATGCCACCTTACAGCAAATGACAGACCCAGAGTCCATACAAGAAGCTATAACCGCAGGACTACGGGAAGAATCAGAAGTTGTTCTTCCCAGATATATGCACCATGACCAACCGAACTGGATGTCGCAACAAACTAAAAAAGCCATCCAATCTAAACACAAAATTAGAAAACAACATGGATCCTCATCTACTCAATATAAAATCGCTAAATCTGAGTCGAAGAAGCTCGTGAAAAAAGACCAAATGAAGCAATTAGAAGATAAAATCGATGAACTCAACACCTTACCTCCACACAAAATCTATTATGCTGCCATAAAGAAACTTAAAGCAAAACCTAAAAACATCAGTTGGGGAATTAAAGATGCAAAAGGAAACATCCTCACGAGCAAAAGCTGTATCCTCGAACGATGGGCAAAATTCTATGAAGAACTCTATCACGACAATCCGCAACAGATACTCATCGATGACTCTGCCTCTGACGAAATCCCATCTATTTTAAGAAGCGAAATATCTAATGCTATAAGCAACTTAAAGTATGACAAATCTCCCGGTATAGACGGCATTTACTCGGAATACCTCAAAGCAGGAGGCGAACCTCTAATCACAGCACTGCTTCATCTCTTCAATTCTATCTTAACAACGAAAAAGATACCCAGCAATTTTAAAGAAGCTCTAATAATTGTAATCTACAAGAAAGGCAATAGACTCGACTGCAGCAACTACCGTCCAATAAGTCTACTCAGTCATGTATACAAACTCTTTATCACTATCATTGCGGCACGCGTAAAAAATGACCTATATGCATCCCTCCCCCCTACACAAGCAGCCTACCAACCAGGAAGAGGAACAATCGAGCAAATCTTAGCGCTGGAACAAATCATAGAAAAGTCTATTGAATTCAACAATCCCGTTCATATCACCTTCATTGACTTCAAAAAAGCGTTTGACAGTGTTAAATTACCCTACCTTTGGCAACTTCTGGATAAAACTTCCATCAACAAAAAATACATCAACCTCTTGAAAGCAACGTACGACGATTCTAAAGCACTAATCAAAACAGACATCGGAACAACCAGACGAATTGATATTATAAAAGGTGTTAAGCAAGGAGATGTCTTGTCTGCTATCCTGTTTTGCATCGTAGCGGCTGCAATAATCTCAGAAACAGAAAATAAGTGTACAACTGGATTCACCATCGGCGGTCATGTAATATCCAACTTAAGCTACGCAGACGATATGGCCATTTTGAATAATTCTAAACTGAAAATGCAGGAATACCTAGATGCTCTGTCAAAAAATGCTGCTAAATTCGGCCTCCAAATAAATGTGTCCAAAACCAAATGTATGACAACCGACAAAACTAACAACACACTCAATCTCACTCTCTATGGAAAACAAATAGAACAAGTACCAGAATTCATATATCTTGGCCACCGACTATCCGCAACCAACGATGGAAAGACTGCAGTGCAACACCGAATTGGCTTAGGCTGGGCAGCATTTGAAAAGAACAAAAAGATTCTAACATCCAATAGACTCCCAATCAAACTGAAAGCAAAAATTTTCAACACCTACGTTTTACCAGTCGTGCTGTACGGTCTAGAATGCGTAAATTGGACATCATCAACAATGAAAAAACTCACTACCTTCCAAAATCACATCATGAGAAGCATGACCAACAAAAGGTTACTTGATCACATAAAAATAGAAGATCTTTTAACTATGACAAAACTACATCCAATTGCAGCAATAATAAAATCAAACGTTTTAAAACTGTTCGGCCACACTAAAAGATCACAATTCGGAATCAGCAAACTTTGCACAGAAGGCAAAGTAGAAGGAAAAAGAAAACGTGGCAGACAACCAAAACGATGGCAAGACAACATTCAATCATGGACCGGACTCCACTTGACGACACTGGGCGAGTTGGCTCAAAATCGCCACTCTTGGAAACAAATAAGCCATGTTGATGCGCAATCTGCCGCAGGCGGAGATAACGACTAATGATGAATGATGATACACATGGTTTGGCGAGAGCCTAAAGATCATTACACAGACTAAACTGTTACTTTTGCTTGGTGCAAACTTCAAGGTATAAAAAGAAAAACAAAAGTAAAATTGAGTATCCAAGTCTTCCATCAGCTATACGTCCAGTGCCTCATTCAGCTGAAATCCCAGTCCCAGTTATCGTTCAACCACCTATGCTAGAAGATTTGAATGATGATGAATGTTTTAGTGATGGCAAGCCTAATGATGAAAATTTTGAAATTGAAGATGATTCAGAACGTGGAGTACTCCATCAACATGAGTTGAATGATTTGGCACGAGATTTGGGACTAGGAAAAAAAGCTTCGGAACTATTAGCATCCAGACTAAATGATAAAAATTTGCTTGGAAAAAGAACGAAGGTATCATACTTTCGATCGAAAGAAAGTGCGTTTTTACCGTACTTTCGAAGGGACGGTAGCTTTGTGACCGAGATCTGACCTTAAACCTGGTGATCCCAATATTCTACATGAGCCACTTGTTGACAGAGAAAAAAGTATTTTCCCACCTCTGCATATAAAGCTCGGCCTAATGAAGCAATTCGTTAAAGCATTGGCAACTGAAAGCAATTGTTTCAAATAGCCTACCTCGTTTTGGCTTTTCCTGGCCTGTCAATACAAAAAAATAAGACTGGTGTATTTGATTGTCCACAAATTCGGCAACTGATCAAAAATGAACGTTTCGGTGGTTCAATGTCAGAATTGGAAGAAAATGCGTGGTTAGCCTATCATTTAAAAACCTTGTCAAGGGATTTCTTGGGAATACACGGGCAGAATCGAAATTATATCGAAATTGTTCAGAAGCTATCGGAAAGCTACAAAGAACTCGGCTGCAACATGAGCATCAAGATGCATTTTTTGCATAGCCATCTTGATAATTTCCCGGAAAACCTTGGTGCGGTCAGCGATGAGCAAGGAGAAAGATTCCACCAAGATCTGAAGCTGATGGAGGAAAGATATCAGGGAAGATAAGACGACTTGCATATGCTGGGTGACTATTGCTGGAGTATTAAGCGAGACTGTCTATAGCTCATGCCAGGAAAAGCTACAAGCGTAAATTTTTGCCCTAAAACTCCCTCTTTATTTGTCCTGCAGAAGCAATGTCCGTTTTAAGGAACAGAATATTGTTGTACAAATGTTTATTTGAAAACCATGGAGTTACTTTCGGTTGCTTGTAGTTCTTAAAACGTTTTACACAATAAACGCAGATGTCTTAAATGTGGTACTTTTTGTGGGTTATGAGACAAAGTGGTGGCTGCCTAGCTCAAAAACTTGACGTGATAGAGAAAAACTGATGTCATTTTTGGATTCAGCGCCCTAAAGTTAGTCAAAAACAATTGTTAGATCGAAGTCAACAAAAATTGTGTTCCCTTGTGTAATCACTCGAGTAATGACGAAACTCACCGAGTTTCTGAGAGCAAGGAAAATCCATCAAGCGGGCCTACTGTTTCAAGTCCCTCAAAGACCACTACACAAGTTGAAAACGACTCACAAGGAAAGACGGAGCTTCGGCGCTCTCAAAGAACAAGAAGACCTCCTGACCGATTCAACCCATCTAATTACCTGTAATTTTAAGACTATCGTGATAATTTGGCAAAACATTTCAAAGGAGGGAAGAATGTGGTACTCGATTTCAGACGTTTCTCTCCTGAAGCGCTTTGCGCTGACGCTAATTACTTTGTACGCGTACTGTGTTTGCCACAGTTGAGTTCTGTCTTGCATACTGAGCTGCAGTGGCTTTGTTTAGTTTAACCTTTAGTAGAAGTGTTGTTTGTTGAGTTTTGTGAGTTAACCTTATTGTGTTTTAGGCTATGCAACTTCTTAGTTAATTAAAACCAACTTTGCTTGTGTGACTAAATGTATGGTATTACAGAACTCTCAACAAATAACAAATTTATTTCTTCACTCTCACAACCTAAATCAATTTCAATGGATTTTTTTAAATTTTACATGCATCAAAATGAGCAACCAAAAATAAGTTCAATCTTAATGAAAAAATTGAAACATAGTCAAAGTTCTTGCCAAAATTTTTAATCAATTAGCCCAAATTTTTGATTAATTGAAAAGTTAGGGGCGCGTTTGCACCCCTAGAATCTCTGAATTCTACGTCTATGGTTATAACGAAACCACAATCAGCAAGTGCAATCCGTATAACCAGGGACGTATCAGTCACCGGGGGTAATTGACATTGCCTCCCCTTAAATATTTTTGTACATGCAATCATCTCACAAACTTGTAAGCTATTGAAAAGTTTGTTAAAAAAGATGCATTTCTTTAGTTGTGCGGCATTTAGTTTTATGTAGCACTTTCGCTGCTATCAGTAATCAGAGGCAGTAATATGCAATTTTGTTGTTTAACGTTTTGCTTACCAGTAGCCTATAACCAGCCAAATGCAATGTCGAATGTTTGTTTCGACGTATGACGCACATCTCAGATCTAATATGAGCATTAAATAAGTGGGCTGCTGTGTTGCATTTTGTACGAAAGGTATTTATTGCCAAACTGAAGCCTACCATTGAACCAACCATTTGTGGGGGAGGGGGGCAGTCCAGTTTATTTATTCTTACAGCTGTTTTGGTTTTATGTAACTTAAACAAACTTTCCACCCTCTGTTACAGCATTGTTTGACAATGTTTTCTAATAATTTAGGCTGAAGCTATCCTTTGAACGCGCAATTTTAAGGCATTTTTTTAATTTCCAGGGGAGGACCCCAGGACTCCCTTACGGCTACAAATTTGCTCTTCCCATAATTCTGTGCTGGTTACGCTGAGCTTTACCAGTCTAGAAAGGCCTTCCAAAGTTAAGCTTTCATCCAATTCATCGTCAATCAACATTTAACGTTAGCCTCAATTCTAAAGCAATTTATATCGCGTTCGTTTATGACGTCATTGAAAATGTTGCCTCTCCTGGAAAAAGCCTTGCTCCTTTCCGAACCCCCTTCGTGTAAAATTGATCACGTTACGCCACTGTCGACGACTGATATAATCTTCTGCTGCTTCCTGTCTGTTGTGGAATCTAGTTTACTGCTTTATGGTGCTATTTTATTCTTATTATTTATACTTGTCCGTAGCCTACTATTCTCATAAAAGACGAAATAAAAACTTTTTTTCTGTGACAGCAATTAATCAGCAGTTGATCGTAAAACTGTAAGTTTACAAACATACAATTAGTAGGAATGACGAGGAATGTTGGCCCCCCCTTGGGAAAAATGATGTTAATTAGCTGTGTTTGCTAACTTTTTAGTTTTATGCCCGATTTTCTTGTGTTGTTTAATTGTAAACATTGTGTGCTTAATGATGTGGTCGAATGTTGTGTTAAACAGACAGACTCGAGATTTATGTGCTGGTTAGATCCAGAGTAGGCCTACACCAGTTTCCAACTGAGCTAAGCAGTGTGATAGCCGATCAGTAGTAGGATTACAATCAGTAGGATTGACGGGGAATCTCTCCGACATGGTGAGAGTAACAACATAAAACCGGGAAAAGAGCTGCATGCGACTAGCGAGGTGGCCACACTGTAAATGAAAAAGGTTCGTTTAGGGTTCTTTTAGGGTTCTTTTTTCGAGAAAAACCCTAGGCTTAGGGTTCTTTTAACAAAAAAGGTTCTTTATTGCAAAAAGAACCCTTTGCTTGCCAAAAGAACCCTAAGCCTAGGGTTCTTTTTCGGAACTTGTTTCGAAAAGAACCCTGCAGAAAGGTTCTTTTCGAAAAGGTTTTTTTTGGAACCTTTCTGTGAGATTATTTTAACAACAACGCAACAGGCTTGCTCTCGTCTAGTGCAAAGATCGGCAATCTGGAGGCAGTGGCGTAACTACCCATTGGATCTTGTGGATAAATCCAGGGGCGGCACGTTGCTAGAGGGCGGCAAAATGTGATAACGTTTTAAAGTTTAAACGAACAAAGACAGTCACGTTAATTTATTCTCGGAGAGACTCAGACTTAAACGACCTAAGTTAACACTGATCTTAGTGAAGCCAAAAAATTAAACAAGTTATGCCCATAAACTAATTTGCAACTTTTTAGATTGTGCCTCACCATGCGGTATTTGTGACGGTTTAATGATATTCATGCTGTTGAAGTAATGATAGAATGTCGGTTGTAACTTGTAAGCTATAGCATTGCTCAGTCAATTTAGCTTTGGTACGGTAGTTAAGTTCAGATTAGTTTTAAGCTTATTTCACTTCTTCTTCTTTCGTATGAGAGGTTGTTTTTTTGGACTACACTTCATTGGGGTCAAATGAAATGTTTATTTTACTTTCGGGAGGAGACAGGAATAGACCGTGAGGTCATCGAGTCAACAGTCACCTTTACTATCTGTCTGTGGTAGATAGAGGGGATTCCTCCATCTTCATCTGTGCAGATGGGTTAGGTTAGTGAAAGGTTTAAAGTTTCAGGTCTGAAATAGATCACTTAGCTTAACTCAGCAAATTTGTAATTATGGTTATTGTTTTTAACTAATGTGCTGCAGATTCCAGAACAAGATTTAAGTTGCATTTTTTTTAAGTTAAATTTTGCCTATGACGAGAGTAAAAGAAAGTGAAGATTTTTTAGAAAGAAAAAGAAAGCTAGAGAAGAGGAACTAAAAAGAATGAAGGAGTCATTTTGAAGTTCGTAAAAATTGCCTCTGCTAAAAAAAAACAGAAGAGATTAGCACAGTACCTAAATCTCTACGGTACCTCAAATTGAGACGGAAGAAGAAGTGTAGGCTACCTCGAGCAAAACAATAACAAAGTAGTCATTGAAAGCCTGTGAATGAAACACTGTCAGATAAAGATAAAACAGATGCTATCTATTATTCTCATAACGATGTGACTACTTGGCCAGAAACATTAACTCATAACATGAGAGTTGAGATAATCAAACTAGGGCCCGAAAGGTTTCAGAATAAAGAAGGGCCATTCAAGCCAGCGATTAGAGTAATTAAAGGAGACAAAGAATCCTTCAACTGTCTGAGTAAGAAGTGATTTTATTTTGAACTTTCAATAAAATTAAACAAAACTGCTTTAATTCTTCTGTTGTGTGAAATTTTAATGATCTTTTACGACGGTATCAGGGGGGTAGGGGCGGCGTTTTGTGCAAAAATCCAAGGGCGGCATATTGCGTTGCTACGCCACTGTCTGGAGGGCCCAGAAGCAAAATCATCTACCCTTGAGTCTTGACATCTCGTTATTAGTTATTTAAACAATGTGGGCATGTGGCCCGCCGACTCGTTTGCAATTTTTCTTACGTAATATAAATCAATCATTTTATTTTTTAACTTTTTTATTTTCTAACTTTTCCCACTTTTGATCATTTTATTTTTCGTCATTAACGCGTCCGCACGAAAAAGATACGGTACAAACTACAAAAATCGATATAGACCTACCAGCACGTTTATAAACGGGAAAAGGTGGCAAAACTATACCGACTGCTGTCTTATATTCGTCACCAGCCATTATTCTGCAGTGCAGTCCAACGTTCTCATAATTCTTAATTCAATTGTTTAGCCTACCGTACTCTCAACTGTTTCAAGTTTTAATTCATTAGCATGCGCCTGGCAGCACCGGCTGATGAATATTTTCGTGATGAAAGGACTAGCGTAGCAAGATTCGTTCTTTTTCCTCCCTTTTCAAATTGACACAACTTGGCGTGACCTGTTTTTGTTTCGGCTATCTGATGACATCGACTTGTATGCTGGGTAATCAATAAAGAAGACCTTTTGTGGAGCAACTTTAGTGCTTGATCTATGTATACAGAATGTTAGCTTAATCACTTCTGTCACAATGACATCTGCTTTCATCTCATCTGTTACAATGGTGACCCCGAGTAAACTTTCAGAACTCACGACCTGCAATAAAGACATCAACGCGACCTGGTAATGTACCACGTTTTTGCAAAAAAATTTTAACTTCTGTAATTACCTCCTACTATAGTCTATATGCATAGTTTCTAACTTCTATTCTCAAGGTACCTTATTCTTGTGGTTGCTATAGAAACTACTGCATGCGAAATTTTTTTTAAAATATCTCTAATCATCTAGCAGCCTATATTAATCATTTTAAACCATTTATAATTTCTATTCCATGGTACCTTATTCTTGTGGTTGCTATAGAAACCACTGCATACAAATTTTTTTTTAAGTATCTGTACAGTAATCATCTAGTAGCTTACTGTAGCCTACATTAATCGTTTTTAACCACTTATAAATAATTTCTATTCCATGGTACCTAATCCTTGTAGTTGCTATAGAATCCACTGCATAAAATTTTTTTAACTTGTTGCAAGTAACTAGTACAGTAGCCTACAGGTAATTACCGCCCTTATTCCTTATCAATCTCCCCACTATGCATCGATTCCCTACAGTTTCTCGTGGTATCACTCAACATTCCACTCCCGCCTGCGCTGCGCCTACGTATTCGTCTGCGCCCTCTTCAAACTCTCATGCAACTCATTCCAACAATTCCACATTGTTTCTAACTTTAGATAGTACTGCATCCACCACTCCCATCATGACGTCTCATACAGACGCCACCTTCACCATGCCAATGCGCTCCTCAGTAACTGCACTGCATGATCTTACTACAGTAAGTTCCATCTCTACGCCGGTACCTATTATTCACCTCTTAATATTAAACTTCCCGAATTTTGGACAGAGAATGTACCACTCTGGTTTAGCACGTGTGAGTCTCTTTTTAGGTCTCACAACATCACCAACGAACAAATCCAATTCGATCTTGTTTTAAATACCCTATCTTATGCACAATTACGTGATGTTGACCACGCCATCATCACCAATCAACATACTCGTCAGCCTTATTCTGCCCTAAAACAAGCTCTAATCACAGCGAATGAGCAAAGCTTGTCCGCACGATTATCCACTCTTTTTCATAAATCCACTCTAGGTGATAAACGACCTACCGTCCTCCTCAACGAAATGCGTAAGCTGCTTGGTTATGACAATGCTCACAATATTACGGCTAAGGCCATTCTTAAAAATTTATTCTTGGAGCGCATGCCTTCCCACATACGACCCATTTTAGCTGCCTCCGCGCATTTAGATCTAGATGCCCTGGCCCTTCAGGCCAACAACATTCTAGACGCCTCCACTTCACATGACAATCTCAGATCTAACGATCATTCCTCTCAATCATTAATCAATCAGCTCTTAGAACAAAAAATTACTTCTCTCACGCATTCTCTCGAAACCTTCATGTCGCTACCCAATCGGCAATCTGCACCTCTTCCAACACAAAGTAATGGTCCACGACCACCCTCGCGGCCACGTTCTTATCCTCAGGCTATGCCGCCCTTCAACCCTCATAGTCGCACAGATAACAGCACACGCTTCACCCCACCTATCTGTTATTACCATCACAGGTTAAAGCAGATGTCATTGTGACAGAAGTGATTAAGCTAACATTCTGTATACATAGATCAAGCACTAAAGTTGCTCCACAAAAGGTCTTCTTAATTGATTACCCAGCATACAAGTCGATGTCATCAGATAGCCGAGACAAAAACAGGTCACGCCAAGTTGTGTCAATTTGAAAAGGGAGGAAAAAGAACGAATCTTGCTACGCTAGTCCTTTCATCACGAAAATATTCATCAGCCGGTGCTGCCAGGCGCATGCTAATGAATTAAAACTTGAAACAGTTGAGAGTACGGTAGGCTAAACAATTGAATTAAGAATTATGAGAACGTTGGACTGCACTGCAGAATAATGGCTGGTGACGAATATAAGACAGCAGTCGGTACAAAACCTTGAAAGGTTTAAAATATGCCTCAATAGAAAATCATGTAGGCCTAGTAGGCTATATGTAGCTAGCACGGCCACAAAACCCAAAAACAAATAGCAAAAAATAAAACAAAAACAGAGAGAAGCACATGTAGTAATGAATGACAGCCTAATGAAAAGTGTTGTGGATTGAATTTGCCAGTTCCAATATTGATGTGGATGAGCAGTCATAATAATAACAATTTCACACAATGTATGACGCAATAAACATGCGATTATGTTGTAGCTTACATGCAAAGTTGCGGACAAAATGAAATGCTATAAAATAAGTGTGAGTGTGTTTGAAGGCACGCGCATTAGTGTGAGGAAGCATTCCATCGTTTTTTAGTTACAAAGCTTTCTAGTCTTGTTGTTGAATTTACTTAGCCATTTTATCAACGATTATTATGAAATCACAAAACCTGACGAGAGATACTGTAATTTAATAGGCTAAAGTTAACAATAGAAAGTATTTTATTATTAAAAATGGATAGAGAATCAGCAGAGTTAGGGTTGATTCTCCATGCATTTTTGATAATAAAATACTGAATTGATAGGCTACTTGATGGAGAATTGCTGGCCTGCTGCTGTCAGGAGATTCCCTATCCTTAATAACTAAAAAATACAATAGAAAGTAGGCTAGAGATAAAAAACGAGAATGTTTGTAATCACTAATCAGGCTATTGCAAAGGTACAACTAAAAAGTCAGCGGTTGTTGAATAGAGGGCTTCGAAAATATGTAAATCAGCGGAAGCGCTGGGGTTAGAAAGAATTGAGAATAGCAGGCTACTGATTCGTGCTTCCACACCCCTGTCACTCTAGCTGGTTATTTTGGCAATTTATATTTTAACCAATTGGTAAAGTCAATGCCAGTAGCTAGGAAATGTGAAGTTCCATACACAGTTTCGTTAAGACAATAACTACTGTAGCCTTAATATAACTGAAAATTGAATGAGGCTGTTCACCAGGCATTTGTTATTTAGCCTAAATATAACGTTATCTAAAATTTAGGCAACTCAAGATGAGAGCAAAATGTAGAAAGTTCAGTTTAGTTTGTTTTTATTTCTATCATCACAACGAAAAACAATATATGCCAAATACAGTAGGCTATAGCAGAGGTTTAGAAAATGGTAGAAGTGGTAAAACGGTTTTAAATCTTTGTTAATAAAACAACTGACATAGCAGAGGTCTAAACAAATGTAGAAGGAAGTTGCTGACAAGTGGCGATATTATTTGGACGGAGAAATAGGTAACTTTTTCATACTACACTTTGATAAACCTACGTGCTTAATTTGCAACAAATGTGTTGCTGTCAACAAAGGTAGGCTACAAACGAAAACAACGTTGCAGTAATGACTAGTAGGCCAGGTTATTTGGAGTATCCGTGCAACAAGTTATAACCACCGGAACCTCAGTGATAATGAACTTGTGATAAATTCGTCTGCAAACTAGGATGGCCTACCTTGTACCATCTATTAGATGACTTAAATAAGTTAAATAGTAAGTCATCTATGCTTGTACCGATACACATACGACATCAGAGTAGAAGATTCTCTTTTTTCATGTAGACCTTCCTGTTTATGTTATCAAGTAGACTACCCAAAATCGGAGCTGGTGTGCAAGTCTCCGCCCTGGTAAAAATACCATGACGTCATAGACAGGAATGGACCAAACATATAGGGTGAAACTACTTTAGCTTTGCTTTACTGTTTACACACTTCAACCCATGTGTCTTGGTCCATTCTTGTCGATGACGTCATGATATTTTTACAGGGGCGGAGATTTGTACACCAGCTCCCTAAAATCTTGCAGCAAAGTTGCAGCAGAATAGGGTACTGACTGCCGGGGTACACTTGTACAGCGTAGGCCTACCGTAATCTGCTATGCTCACTGGCACCTGAGAATTATCAGTAGCTATTGCCAGATCAAAATTATCTAAAAATAGGCTACGTATAGGCTACCATTTTTAACACAAGTGTTTGTCAAAACAACTTCAAAACAGTTACACAATTTTACTACGACTGATAACAAAACTATAACTTATGCAGTATAATAAAGTAATTTTATTTACGGTGTATTTGCAAGGTTAGATTAATGTAGACCTACACATCTTTGCGTTTTGTTGAAATTCCCCCCCCCCCCAAGACTGCTTGCTGCAAAGAAATTTTAATCTTCTACCACTACTTGAACTTTTAACCATAATATGCTTTAACCTTACTGGCTCTCCACGACCACATACAACACTTAGCATTCACTAACTTAAACCTGTTCTTTGCAGAACCCTTATGACGCAAGCAAGCTTACAATCACACATACCCTACTCAAGAAACATGAAAAGCTACGTCATAAGTTTCCTTTGTTTATTGTGCGCTTGCTCCGTGTATATTGTGATGTTCAGTATAGATATGAGCGGCTTCCATAACTGCTGGTTAAGTGAAAAGGTTCGTACAAAAACATCTGAAAGTTATTCTATTGGAGAAAACGTATCAATGAAAAAGGATTTTAATTCTGCTAACGATACATCACAAATCAAATTGCCAGGTATGATATCCGATATGATAAACTTTTTTTCTATTGGTGTTAACAAAGTAGGCGAATACATAAATGCAGGCTACACCGCAAGCCAAGGAGTGATGTTGATTTCACCTTCAGGTTAGGGATAGCCTACCAGTCACCCTGCACACGCGGCTGCTTGCGCGGAAATGCAACCTAGTCACGTGGGTGTCGAATAAAATTTTATTGAGTAAATCGCTCTGTGGAATTACAAGTTTGGAAAAAAATTAAATGGTAAATATATATTTTTTTCATTATTGGCAGCACTTCACTTTAGCAAACAAACTGTTTAAGCATGGACGTCGAAAGGCCAACGTTCTACCAATCCACACGCTTGATGAACCTCAAGGAAACTAAACCTACAATAACACCCTTTGCACACTGTTTCAAAAGAAAAACTGGAAACGTTTTGAGCTCTCGGCTACAACTACATCATCACTCCTGAACTGGATGGTTTCTGGTTTTACATTCAGTTGTGCCTCGATCTGCAGAGACAATCATCTAATGATTAGATGTGTTTCTCGGCAGTTGAGTGTAGCAAGAACTCAGCGATAGACACGTGTTTCGCCCGCAAGGCCGGGCTCATAGTTGTCTCTGCGGATTAGATTAGATTCTAATCACTACTTTGTCGGCTGCATAGCAGAGTGGTGAGAGCCCTGGAACGGCAATCGAAAGGGCGCCGGTTCGACACCGCTCAAGAGCATGCAGCTGTGTCTTTGGCAGGACACTTAAAGACATGCCTGAAGGTGGACATGAAAATTGGCTTCCTTGCCTTCCCGTTCACTTAATCTAAATCTTCAACCACCAGGTGTAAGGTTGGACACGACAAAAAAAAAACTACTTTAGTCAATGCGTTTTTTGTTTTTGAGTTACATTAGAGCAGCGTTTCTAACCACTTTGCATTTTAAGCATGATATTCTGCAAAGTTGCATTCAAGTTTTTGTTACCTTTCTATCAAATCAAACAACTTCTACACATTTTAGTGTTTTCGACGGAGCACAGTTTGAAAAACGCTACTCAACTATCTCAGTGCTATTCAACTGTTTTGCCACGCAGATGCCACGTTTCTTAAATTGAAAAAATCTTCTTGGAGAAAATCAAACAATATTCCAAAGAATCAAAATTGACTTATAGCATTACACTAAACTTTTGTGTATTTTCGCCAGTTTGATCTTGGGCTTGGTTTTATGCTGTGAAGTGATTGATTGAATCTTTATGCTCGGACTGGGAAAGCTTCTTGCAGAGCTTAATCCTGGCAGTTTCGCATACTTGTAGAGGCTTCGGATCACTGACGCAGGCCCGGTCACCGAGATTGACTGAGTGAAGTTTCCGATTGTTGAAGTCTTGTTGCCGGGAAACTATTCCATCCATTAGATGCCGCTGAATGGAGAGCAGTTCTTAACGTGCGTTGCTCAAGCGCACACCCCGAGAGTCGAACCAGCGCCGCTTGATCTTGAAGTTTCTTCGTTCCAGAAGTGACGCGCTAACCAATTGAGCTATCGGGGCGGACTACTAGTCTACAATCATACTAAGATTAGGCATATACGCAGAATATTGCACTTCAATTAACCAATTATAGGCAAACTTTTTCTGTATTATTATTGAATAATAGAGCCTCACCGCGATGACAACAGTCTACTGGTGTATCTTGTCAAACTGGACACGTTTGCTAAGCACCTTACTGTAGTCCACGGAACACTGGTGTTCTGCGGAACATCAAACGAAAAATCTCTGCTCTAACATGTTTAAATGCACATTTCATGCTGATTTACCGAGAGATGAATGTTAAAATAAAATTATGTCTCTTAAGCCTCCGTTCTGGCTTCTTGATGTTAGGAGAATTGTAGATTTAATTTTTATTAAGATCCATGTAGACTACATAGTATAAGGATGCTGCCAAACGAATAAAAGTAGTAAATGAACCGGCAGATTTGGCAAATAAAAAACAAAATATTTGTAGAGCTTTCGTCGATGTAAAGGCCACTTTACTGTATTAGTAATCTTTTTCAAATAGAATCAAAATCTACAAATAAATTTTATTGTTTGTTTTGTTTTATCATGCCAAACCTGCTTGTTTTATTTACCGGTACTGATAAAATAACATGTTGGCTTTTACTGTAAGACAAACTTTGTATTCCTTTTAGATCATCTGAATTGCAGTGGAATTCACAAGTTATCATGTGAAGAACCTTATTTCAGTCGATTGCTTCGTGTGCAAAAAGAGTGCAAGAAGAAGCCTCCACAAAACTATAATTTGCTTTCTTTTCATTATAAGTTCAGTGATAAATTCAAACTGATCATGTGCGAAACCCCGAAGGCGAGTTTTTCTAATGCACAGTTGCCTAAAATAGGTTGAATACTTGAGTAGTCTATTCATATGCACAATTGCACAGCCTGAGCACAAAGTGGCTTTCTTATTTAGACCACTCCCACTTGCAGCATAGCTTACATGGCTAAGTACTCCAGGAAAGAAATTATTTTATTTCGCAATTTTTGGGTCTTTGCAGTGCTTAATGAATTTATCTATACACTAGGCCTATATAGTATGTTTACAGCAAAGTTAGGCTATATTCATTTTGTCTTATGTCCGACGGTTAAAGATTTAGTGGACGGAAAGGCAATGTGATGTATCACAGGCAAAGAAACCAACTGTCGTGTTCTCCTTTTAAGCATATAGCCTAACCACATAAATTACCAAGACACATGGCGGTCGCTATCAAGTAGTTTGTGGAGATATTTCAAAGCTTGTGATATTTTCGTCCTTATGCCAGCAGACAATAAAAGAAGCATGAAGGCAAAAAGTTGCCTTGTGAAATTTTGTTGTGCCCAAAGCTTCGGTTGATTACTTGTGCCTTCGGTTGATATAGGCCTACTGGTGCCACTTTTTATCATTTATAATGATTTCATCAATTCAACTTTATAGCCTGATAGTGCAAGTATTTTTTCTGAGAATTTTTTTTTATCATATGTAGCATTTGTGAAACTACCTCAACAACTAATAAATTTAGCACTTTTCGACACCCTTAACCTACCTTGCTTTATCGAATAGTTCCCTGTTAGTCATACTTCTTTATAGATGAAGTATGACGTGTGTACATCAATGATGCGAAAGATTCAGAATAGGAAAAAGTGATTTAACTACTCGGTAATTTTGTGAGAAAATCATTCAATTGATTTAACTCGCCCAAATCTGATGAACATCAATCATGTCTTGAGATAACAAAAACATGTGGTCTAAACTTGACAAATTTTGTGTCATACTGTCAGTGAAAATGATTGACTAATTCTTCAAGTTGTGATTGGACGAGTTTCCTTATACTTCAAGGGTGATGGCCCGAGGCTGCTGTAAGCGTGGATCTGGGGACAAATCACTTGCAGAGGATGTGCATCAACCTACCTTTCTTTTCCAGGTTGGGAGTACCACGTTGCAAAATGTGTTGGTTGGGTTAGATTCATCTTTTAGGGAAAGAGATACGTGGACGGACAAACACGAATGTGGGGCATGGGGAAACAAGTGCTTCACAGAGTAAGCAAATGTTAAATCCCTATCAAATATAGGCTACAAGCTTGTAAATGAATATCACAAGAAAATAAAAAATAATTATCACAAGAAAATGTAGCCTAGGCCCACATCGCGAAAGAATGAGGTTAAGATTGCTTGAAGGTTTTGAAATAGACAAAAATTTTATCCATCACGTACGTAGCACACCAGGATTGATTTTGTGCAAACTTGTCCGAGAAAATAATTTGATCGACAATGTATGCCACCAATAAGTTGCAGAATCTATGCATAACCTTATATGTTGGTGTAATATTAGTTATATACCGATATGCTAGTGTGACAAAACATGCTTTAACTCTTCAGTTACTATTTGCCATATTCATGTTACAGTCATGTACTTTATTTGCAGGCTTACAGAGGAAGAAGCTCGTCTACGGACAAACACGTATACGTCATTTCTTATATCACGTCATCCTTTAGAAAGAGTTGTATCAGCTTACATCGATAAACTTAAAGCAAACAACTCATATTTCCGCAGTTGGGTTGGAAAACCTGCCGCTCTCCAGCAAGCAAGTCTACATCTACATGAAATTGGGTTAGGGTAAGTTTAACCACACAAATTTAGCATTAGGCCTAACCTGTTAAGTAGTAAGCCTAGTAGTCCAGTTTTAATCTGGTGATCTCCCCGTTACCCGACGAGGGTGGCCAGATTCACCTCCAAGTGTCGCAATCGCCTTCACATTCTGCCTCCACATTGATCTGTCTAACCCGTCCTTTCTTGTCAAGCCCACTTTGCTGCTTTCCATCTCAACTTGCTGTTTTCATGGGTCTTCCTTGTTTTCTACGACCCTCCACTTGGGAACAATGTTAAGTGAGCAATTAATATTTCGCAACTCGCGTTACTGCGCGTGTTCAATTTGATGACCCCCCCCCCAGTGTTTTTCGTCGCATTATTACTTTGTATAGTGTTGTGGAGCCTGCAGTGCAACAAGCTTTTCTTTTAATTTTGTTTGTAGTTTTTGTTTCCTTTTGTAGTTTTGACTATTCTAAAGAAGTCAGTGTCAAACTATTGTTTTCTGATATAATCGCATGTTTGCTGCATTATTTCTGTCAGATTGCAATTGTCATTGGAAACAATGTTCCTCGGTTCTTCACACGCTGTAATAGCGCCTTCCAGACAAAGAGCACGAAGCGAAATTAAATGTGTCATTGTTATAGTCGCCATTTAATTAACGTTGAAGTTATGTCACTTGTGACCTGCCTTACTTCATGACCACATTCAGCATTTTCTGGTACAGACGTTGGAATTGATTACCACCGCACTGCGCGTCGTAATCAATTAAGCGTTCTGTACCACGTTTTTCATTTGCATGCCTTGCGTTTCCTTGTTGCTATATATTGCGGTCCTTTTGTTCAATCAAGTGAGTAAGTACAAGAGGTCAGTAGTTTTTCATTTACTTGGTTGGCGAATTATTATTACTTGTTTGCGACCTACTTACTTCATTTTCTATTATATGTCTGAAAATACAACAGTTTATCGCCGTCAGTTTATCAAAAGGTCCTGACAGTCGAAAACGACTCGCATTAAGCACTCACCGTGGCGTACTTTTACAAAATGTTTTACCTTTTGGCATATCTTCTGCTCCAGGTTATTTTCAGAAGATCATGGACGACCCTTACAGCCTATGGCTAAAATATCGAGATCAACTATTGTCGCGTTGCGCACTTAACCGCTTAAAACTCAATGTGGGATTCAAGTTCTTACTTGCTCAGTTAAAAAAATAACACATTTTGTTTTTCACCTTGAATTAACTTTGGGAGTAATGGGATAAGGGATAGGGTTGGCCAAAGTTTAAAAATATTGCTTTTATCTTTATGCCAATTAAGAAAAACTTATTTGGCGTTTAGCGTTGAATAATAATGTGGTTTCTTACTCCTGAAAAAACAAATTAACTTTACGTATCTGAACACAGCACCACTTTTCAGATAAAATCATCCGTCACATTGTGCTGTAAAGTAGGATAACACAGAACGGCGTTTATTGAATGAAGGAAGATTAAATACACAATAATAGGCTTCTAGACAGCCGATTGTAGCAAAAATTGAAAGCGATAGACACCGTGTTTCGCCCGTGAGGCTGGGCACATCAGTATCGTACTACTAATTCTGTTACAGACTATCAGGTCAGCCACCGCCTTTTAAGTTACTAGCCTGTAGTGAGTATTCAGCCTTGTGCTGATAGCCAAGAAGAACACTAAGACACTTCCTCAAATGGGGATCTATCTTATAATCAGAAAAAAAATACTAAGAAAACAATTTTTAAGATCTAACCAGATAAGGTGTAGGCCAACGTGGCTTGCCGATACATTTCTGTATAAGTAATCTGTTGGTCAGTGAGATTTATCTAAGACTAAGGTTCACGTTTCGGACGCAGACTTTGTAAGAATCGGTAGTTCGCGGACCTTGCGTTCTTTAATGTGCTTATAGTCAAGTACCCGGATGTTTTAACAATCTGGTGTTGTGAAAATTAGCTTTTGGGGTCCGATAAAACCATGGTTTTAATTCAAAGCTGCTTCACACATTCAAAAATAGCAAAGCTTGTTGTATATTTGTATAAACAAACTAAGGACATTTCATTACAAGAGTTACATAGGATTGTTTTAGAGTTTAGCTTCGCATTTTAGTTTAAGCTATTGCATTGGATTTTTGTATGGGTCATTTTGCAATGTTTAATGTTTATGTGTTTCATATTTCAGTGAAGATTTCCGAGAGATGGAAGTAAAAAAAATCAAAAATTTGAAATCGTTTAAAAAATTATCGTCATTTCATAGACAAGAGGTCCTAAACTACGTAAGTTTGATGAAAACTGGAGCAATATCTTTTGCACAGCTGGTGAGGTAAGTTTTATACAAGTTAATACGAAAGTTTCGATTTCACTATAATAACAACATCTTCAAACAGTGCAAGCGTCTGTTAAAGTTCACTTTAAAAATAACTAGCGAATGAAAATTATTGATTGACTGTTTTCTATGCACATATTCCAAGCTGCTTTGCTTTCATGAGTGAAACGAGACGAACACAGGCTCATAGTCTGCCCCGTTAGCTCAGTGGTTGCGCGGAATGCGCGCCTGGCTCAAGATCACGCGGCGCAAGTTCAACTCTCGAGGTGTAGGCCTACGCTTGAGCAACGCATTTTTCAGGACTACTTTCCATTCAGCGGCACCTAGTGAATGGAACAATTCTTGGGCAACGAGACTTCAACAATCGGAAAAAACTTCACTCTGCCAATCTCGGTAACCGGCCCTGCGTCAAGAGCTTCTACAAGTAGGCCTATGCGAAACTACCAGGAATCACCTATCAAGGCTTTGTCAGTCCGAGGATAAAGATTCAAAACCAACCAGTCAGCTCATGTGTTGCGCTTAGTCAGTAACGTTCAGAGGGGGTCCAGGGGTTGCTTTTGGACCCGGAAGGATTTTAGGAGCCAGTAACTTCTCCAAGGGATCCAAGAAGTTGAAGAAACTACCGCATATACTTTGGATATGCTGCGTTTATCTCAGAAGTGTCTTGATATGGGGGTCGATGTGTCATTGATAACGCTCCCGTATTACCCTCTCAAAGGCCCTGTGTATGGTGGCCTACTAATTAAGGTTATGTGAAGACTTGTAAAATAAAACCCAGTTGGTTTCATTTTAGATTTCTGGTTCACCATTTTGTGGAAGGGAAAGTCGACCAAATAGATCGTCACTGGAAACCTCAAGTTGACATTTGCCAGCCTTGTGCTTTTAACTACAGTTGCATTATGAGATTTAATGATCTTGCCAAAGACACTAATCGCATGTGGGATTATGTGGTGGACTATCAGAAGTTTAATATTTCTAAGGCAGATGTTTATATTAAAATGAAAAAAACAAAAGCTGTGAACAATGCAGTCGCCACTGAATATTATAAACAAGTACCTGAGAACCATGTACAAATATTAAGAGATTTTTATAAAGACGATTTTATATTTTATAATTACGATCCTTATCTGTATCATGGATATTGACGAAAAATTATTCTTACGGGCTTCATGGATATTTATCTTAAAGTGACATAACGTACGTTAAAACTAAAACATATTTGGTAATCGCTCTGTAGCCTACCTTAGGCCATTAAGATTGTAGGCCTACTCAGTGGCGTAGCAGCCACTTGGCGGTTGTGGCTCTGCGGCAGGCTGCAAGGGGGCGGCAAAATGAGGCTGCACAGTGCACACAGCACGAGAAATGAAGTAATGCAAAAAAAAATAAAAAGTAAAACAAGAAAATGATTTACAAAGAGACAGCTAGCACACTTCAAAGCTAAAAATGATAAAGTCGTATTTACGTTCTACCATGAATGATGATCGGCTATCAGCTCTATCGATTCTTTCTATAGAAAGAGACTACCGGTACGTTCAAAAACTTGATTTTGAAGATAATATCGCTGATTTTCCTTCGGCGAAAGCTCGAAAAGTTCAAATTTGAGGCGGCTATTGATCTGTTATTTGCCTAATACATTTGTTGTCCATTTTTTGTCTTTTATTTTTGGCCTTAACGCTAAGACAGTGAGGCTTCTTTCTCAAGCAATATAGCACTTCTGAGACGCGGCACAATATTTATAATTAGTTTTATTGAAAAGATTGCTTGAACATGAAACTATTTCAAAATTTGCTGCAGTCTACTTAAGGCGCATTTTCAACGAAAGCCAGGGGCGGCAGCATATGCGCCTGCGAAGTGTGGCCTACTCGGTATTAGGCAACTTAGTTACAAGTGTTATTCAGTAGCCTACCCTATGAAATAATCGGTAGCACGACAATTTAAAGCAGACAATTCAAAGACGAAAATTCAAAGCCGTTGATTCAAAGCTGATGATTCAAAGACGAAAATTCAAAGCTGAGATTAACGACAAAAAACAAAACAGAGAAAATCCGACAATTCAAACCTAAAATAGTTCATAAGAAAACAGTTTCAATTTAATTAAATACCAAAAGCCGACAATTCTAACAGAAAATAGTTCGCAAGAAAACTACATGCCAAAGTTGTGAGCAATTCCACGCAGATACTGAGCCGTTGTTCGAGCATCATACTGTTGCACAATGCGAAGGATCCGTTCGTTTAGTTGTTCATATTTCCTTTTTCGAGATGGAGGATTGTGGCCTGCCACAAGACGTTCCATTAGGACTTCGTTATGTTTTTGCTCTTTCTTAAGAGCGTTGATGCAGCGAAAGATGGACGGACGAAAGCAACCAACCGACAGTTGATTGAAAACGTCTATGCCACCCTTCAATGCTATTGTTGGTACGATGCTCTCCACGCAAAGTGCGCTGACAAACATTCCAAAGTTCATTTGGGAACACAGCAGGTCTTCGATGCCCGTGGCGAGTTGGTTGACCAATCCAAGTGTCCTCAAAGTAATCAGCTACAGGTTGAATTCGGTGATCAAATTCATCTATCACTAGGGCGTGTAATGCGTTCTCAACGTCTTGTTCTGGTACAAAAGCTAGTGCTGTCAGGCTCCGCGCACTCATTGCAAACTTTCCATCATCTTCTTTATAAGCTGCTATACCAATCCAAATTGCTGTATTTTACGCCAAACGCATTGCTGTAAATGGAAAAAGCAGCCCGTCAGTGAAGTTGCGTGAAAATTGTCTTGAATGGCATTGATTGCAGCCTTCTCAAAGTCAGTCATCCAGGACATTGGATTTATTTGAGGTCGAAGGTTTTTTATAGCCTGCAAAAGTCGACAATAGGTTTGAGCAGCTTTGTTCGGAAGAAGAGCATATAGACAAGAGGTATCCTACAATTGTGCCTAATTCAATAGCATGGATGGTAGGGTAGGTGCGGGACCCATGGGACAGATTTTTTTATTTGTTAATAGCGACTCCAACATAAATACTACGTCGTCCATTTTTTCATAGTTTGTAGATCCACAGACTTACAAGTTATGATGTAAAAATTATTGAAATGTTATAATTAGTTATTGAGTTATTCAACATTTTATCAATGTTGTTAGTTGTCCCATGGGTCCCATACCTATGGGACCGATAGGACAGTGTTATGGGACCGATGGGACATATCCAAAATTGCACAAAAGAAGTACAAAAAATGATTTTATGAACTGAAATTGGTTATTTACATTAAAAGTGAAAAATCAACATGAAAAGTCAAGTTCCTTCGTCAATGTTCGTAAGCAATTGCAATATCCATGTATAGATTGTCTAATGTCTATACAGACGAAACAGTCTCTGAGAAACGTGGAATGCCGCTTAGGCGTGTTGTCATATCAACTGGTTGTGGCAAGGATTATTTTTTCTTTGTCTTTTTGAGAAATTGAGGCAATATCCTCATTGTTTGCAAAAACAAATTAAAATGCCTATTTAAAATGCCCTTGTCCCATCGGTCCGCAATCAACAATTTTGGAAAATATTTTTCTGCTGTCCATGCTGTTGACATCTGAAACTCCATTAGTATCACAAACCTTGCTTCTTATATCACTGATTTAAAACAACTTTATTGTCAATCATTGTTATGTCTGATATTTTCCACAGATTTTTTTTAATCCTATAGCTACAAGTTATTTTAGTGTCTTAAAATTAATATTTTGCCGCCATTGTTTACACAGTTGAGCTAGATCCTACTCTTTTCACGTGCGCAACCTGAGATACATATTTCGTGTCCAAAATCAATATTGCCAAAAACTATTCACTAGAGGGCAAGATATCGCGCTGTCCCTTCGGTCCCCGTGTCCCATCGGTCCCGCACTTCCCCTATATAGCTGTTGAAAGAGATGGCTTGGAGCTGTGCTAAACGTTCCATCAGAGAAATAGCTTTGACTCAGAGAGAGAAGTTCAAGGTTACGCTGGGTACTGAAGATGCATATGCGATCATTTCCAGGCCCAGAATCATATAGCAGAAACACAGTACCATCATCCAATTTCTTGAATTCTAATGTAATTACCAGTTCTTCAGCATTTGACGGCTCCACAGGAATATTTTGTACTTGCCTTCTGGCTCGCTGAATGCTGCGTTTCAAAACACGTTCCTCAGGAATGTGAGCTGCTGCATCTGGATGCAAATTTGCTGTTGCCGCCGTAATGATTTGCTGAGTTGTAGCGTAAGACGTTGCTGCTTGCAACTTAACCTGGGCACAAACGTCCAAAACCTGCTTACGCTGACCATTTGGAGCGTGGTTATGTTCTCCAACAAATTTCACTGCCTTTTCATTGCAGACATGCATTCTTCCTTCTTCTTTCCGTTTTTTCTTTCTTCTTTCCGTTTTCGTGAAAGAAATCAATCAATCAATGTTTTCATCATCATAATCTATCGTCGGTTTGTTCCCCACTAGTGGGGGTGGCCGATTGTTTCCGCGCAGCAATTGTCTTAATCCCTTTTCTCCATTTTACCCTGTCCCTTGCATCTTCCTCCTTCAGTCCGACTTTTTTAAACTCATCCTTCACTTGTTGTTTCCACGTTTTTCTTGGACGACCGCGTTTCCTCTTCCCATCCACCTTTAGATCTAGTGCCTTTCTAAGAAAACTTCCTTCCTCCCTCCTTATCACATGTCCATACCATCTTACTCCATTTTCCCTTGCCATTTGGTCTATGGTCTCTCTCATCTCTAGCATATCCAACAATTCTTCAGTCCTTTTTTTCCTTCTCGTTTTCACCCCACACATTGCTCTCACCATTGACCTTTCCGTTCTTCTCAGGATTGCCAGTTTACTCTCTCTCAATACCCATGTCTCGCTACCATATAGCATTGCAGGCCGCACACAGCTCCGATATACTTTTCCTTTCATCCTTAGTGAAAATTTTCTGCCATACAACATTTCCCCACATTCCCTGAACTTTGCCCAGCCCAATCTTGCCCTTGTTGTCACCGCTGCTTCACATCCACCACTTCCATTTATCCGATCACCCAGATAACAGAAGTCTGTCACTGTTTCGATGCCATGGCAGAACTCATCAGCATGGCCTTCCACTTCATTCCTTCCTTTACTGCATTTCCCACAAACAAAACACTTCGCCAATCTTGTTGCGGCTCTCTTGACATTAGCACATCTTGCATGTACCCACTTTCCACATTCCTTGCATTGCATTGAATTTCTCATCACTCTCTTGCCACATATTCCACAGGGATCTACTTTGCTCTCAACAACTGTTCCTTCTGCTCCACTCACCATCACTTTTATTTTTTCAAGATTCACCTTCATACCCTTGGTTTCAAATGCTTCTTTCCATTTCTCAAACTTTCTCTCCATTCCCTCCATACTATTACTTGTCAAGACCAGGTCGTCTGCATACAAAATTTCACTCAATAAGCCCTCCCTCACTCCTTCAGTTACAACGTCAACCACAATAGCAAATATCAGAGGTGACAAAACTGATCCCTGGTGTACACCAACCTTCACAGAAAACTCGTTTGAATAATTTGATCCAACTCTCACTTTTGTTCGTGCATCCTCATACATAGACATCACAGCTCTCACTAATACCTCCGGTATAGCTACCTCTTTTCCTCATTGCCCATTCCATCACTTTCCTTGGTACTCTGTCAAATGCCTTTTCTAAGTCGACGAAACACATATATAGTTTTCTCTATATATAGTTTTATTTGTCAGTAATAGGAACATAGGTAGGCCTACATGTTTGAAATATGCAATATAGGCTACACAGTACAAAAGTTACACAAGTACCCATACCGACAGGGAGACAACGAGACGACCATACGGTCTACTAGTCAATTGCCACCCTACGGAAATTACGATTTTGCTATTTAAAATAAGCTTACAAGAGAAAAAATAATAATTGAAACGTTCCCGCGCTTCAACAACAGCATACGCACAAAAAAAAACATATTGATGATAACGTAGGCCAAAACACAAAATTCCATGAAGCAAGCAGAGAATAATCAAGCTTCCGAAGAAACTGACAAGTTGGTTTCCATAACATATCACTTACGATGCACTGTAGCTTTGTAAAATTAACGTTTTGATTTCTTTTTTGAAACAATGAAATGATAAGTTTTTTAGCCTACTTGGAACCTCTGACCAGAGCATTGGTCCCAATACCTGCATTGACTTCTTGCCAAATTCTGTGTTTGATTTATTTATAAAATAGTTGTTGTTTGTTTGATATCTTGTGTTATGCTGATGAATAGATGAAGCATTTGTAAATAAATCACAATACGTAGACGGATACTCATTCATATGAACTTTGTACATATGTTTTTTTATTTCAATGTTATGTATGTCTTTTAGTTTCAAGATGTTTATTTTGAAAAATAAAAAATTAGTGTGAGCATAGTAATTTTGTTTCGTAATTATTCTTATAACCTTTTGTTGTAATTTTATTAAAAGATCCAGTGCACTGTCACAGGCCTTTCCCCAGCTTGAAATACAATATTGCAAATGACAGTAAATCAAAGCGTGATACACATCTTTTAAAGTGTCTGTGTTGACATAATTTCTGAGTTTAAGCAACGCCCATGAACCTTTTGCTACTTTTCCACAAATTTTATCTATGTGATATTTCCATGTTAATTTGTTATCTATGTAAACGCCAAGGTATTTTATTTGATCTTTTTGTTAAATGCTTGTGTTACCAATGTTAATGTTAAAATTTTTTATGTGTTTTTTATTTGTTATTAGCATGTATTCAGTTTTTGAGAAATTTAACGATAATCTATTAAGCTTCAACCAGTTGTAAACTTTTTGCATTTCGGCATTCACATTGTTCTGCAAATTTATTTCACATTTGTCGCTCATCGTAAGATTGGTGTCGTCAGCAAATAGTTTAACATTCATGTTTGTTGAATTTGGTAAGTCATTTATATACAGTAAGAAAAGAAGGGGTCCCAATGTCGATCCTTGGGGCAAACCGCAGGTAACCTGTCTTGAGTTTGAAGAGATTCCATTGACGACCGTGTGCTGTAGACGATTGCTGATATAGCTTTTTAACAATTGTAATGGAAGGCCCCGAAAACCATATGTTTGCAGTTTCTGTATGAGAATAGTGTGATCAACTGTGTCGAAGGCTTTAGCTAAATCAAGAAATACAGAGCAAGTTGTATCCTTATTATCTAGGTTAGTGAAGATGTTATCACAAACGTTTGACACAGCTAACGAAGTGGAATATTGTGGTCTAAATCCATACTGATGTGGTGTGATCAGGTCTTTTTTTGTTAGATAATTGTACATTTGTTCATACAGGCATTTTTCGAATATTTTGGTGAAGGGGGACAATAGTGATATGGGCCTATAGTTGGAAAAATTTGTCCTGGAGCCACTTTTGAAGATTGGGGTAACTTGAGCGACCTTTAGTACATCAGGATATACACCTTTATCGATACACTCATTGAATAAATTGGTGAGGAAAGGGGCAATTATTGGTGAGGATAGTTTGACAAATCTTATAGGTATTCCATCATGTCCTGTACTTTTAGAGACAGAAAGATTATTAAGATGTTTTAATACTTCTTCTTGATTGACAGGTTTTAGGAAAAAAGAGAATGGGACACTTTGCAATTTCAGTAATGAGCCAGGAGACGGTAGAGGGATTTTAGATGCCATGGAAGGACCAATTTCTGTGAAATAATCATTAAAACAGTTACTTATTTGTGCAGGGTCAGATATTTTTTCATTGTCAGTGCTAATTATTTCTTCTGGTATGTGAGCTGTGTGCTTATGTTTGTACTTGATGATGTCATTTATGGTTTTCCATATTTTTCCAGAAACATCCATACTACTCCTTGTTCGACTTCTGACTAACTTCAGCATTGCAAAACGATGGACTTTTGAGTACAGTACGAGCTCGCACTCTTATCACATCACAATAAGATTAATTAATTTCAATTATTGACTTTTCCAATCAAGCGGATTAATTATTATCGTCAACTTTGCACTGCCGGCTTTCAATTGACCGCTTGGAATTGTCGTCTTTGAATTATCGGCTTTTAATCAACCGCTTTGAATTGTTATCTTTGAATTATCGGCTTTGAATTTACCACTTTGAATTATCGGCTTTGAATAGACGCATAACCGAAATAATCCAATCTTGGGAGAGCTTCTATAAGACGATGCTGCCGGACATGGGATAGACACGGACGTGAAGGACTAGGCCTATACTAAACTAGTTGGCAAAACACCTGGCCAACATTTAAGACAGAGTGAAACTGTTAACCAGGCATTTAATAAATAAAGTGGCTTGCGTTCTTCTGGTGACTATATGCTACTATAGGTGAACTTCTGATGTTAAGGATGATAGGCCTACCTATATTTTAGCCCACTTGATAAAGTCTGTCGTGCTGACTGACGAAACGTCGGTAATAAAAACTAGGTATCATCTTTAACATCAGGAGGTCACCTAGTAGCCTACAGTCACCAGGAGAACGCAAGTCACTTTATCCATTAAACTGTTTTGTGGTGTGATTATCGATTTTAAATTAAGTCCCAAAGAAGTCCAAATTTATTTTGAGGAAGTAATCCTCTTAACGTCCGTGCCGGTGAAGCAATAGGCCTATAGCCCAGGCCATGGGAGTCGATCGAGATCTACTGGTAGATCGCGAACTGATATCGAGTCGATCGCGTGATGTGTAAGAAAAATTAAAATCAAAAGTTTTTTTTTTCTACAATGACTTCCAATTATAGTTAGGCTATCTGGCGTAGCCTATTGAATAAACAGGCGAGCTCAATGCAGGTTGGTTGGTTTTGAATCTTTATCCTCGGACTGACAAAGCCTTGATTGGTTATTCCTGGTAGTTTCGCATACTTGTAGAGGCTCTTGACGCAGGGCCGGTTACCGAGATAGGTGTTCCAGACAATTGTTCACCAAATCAAACGTCATGTAAAACCGTTCAGGTCTACTGAATTTTAGCGTATTACGTAATGAAATATTTCTAAAAAATGAGCAGATTGCAACATCGCTTGCAAGACCTGCAAAACATTGCAGCTGCAGCATAACATTACATCATCGTTAAATCTTTAATTACTTGAACAGGTGTAAGCCAAACTTGAACAGGTGCTTGAATAACTTATCATTGCTTATCGTTATTACGTCACAGTAGCTGCCTACGTGCGTTTGAGATATTGCAATGTATTCTCGTGATTCTTAAAATTGCTACTTGAGAGTTGGTCGCATATTTAACTGTTTTGCTTAGTGCTTGCCAGCTGGACGAAATTTCCGTTTTTATCCAAGTAATTTGCATTGTAGTGACAAGTTTAGTGGTGTATCGCGTTGCACCCCAATTTTGACAGCCTTGGGCTATTTTTACAGAAATACACTTTTTGAATAGACGTTTTCAAAAGAGTGTTTCTTTCGGTCATTGCATACAGACGAACGGATCCGAGAATCTTATGTTACAATTTTCCCACGAAGAGATTATGGTTTACCGTTGTGACCAATAGGCAGAGTGCAGTTTTCCAATTGTTAATGTGATTGTTGCCGGGGAATTATTCCATTCATTAGGTGCCGCTGAATGGAGAACGTGCGTTGCTCAAGTGCACACCACGAGAGTCGAACTTGCGCCGCGTGATCTTATTAGTGACATTGATGTTCACTTTTCGACTTGAAAAATCTCGGTTCGGAATTCTCGCTCTTGAAAATGAGATTTGGAATTTGAAAAATGACGTTGAGATAAAAGCCAGATCAACATTCTCTCAATTGAGAGATCATGTGGTGTTCTGGAAACTACTGCTGGAAGAAAATTATCCCAATCTCAGAAGCTGCGCCTTGAACCTGACAGCTCATGTTGATCACTTATTTGTGCGAGTTTACTTTTTCGCACGTAAATATCACCAAGTCTAAATAAAAATCAACAATGACTTAATTCCTTGCAGTTTGCCAACGCCTTGCAACCAGTTCTTGCTCCGAGAACCTTGCTTCCTCATACCAGGTATCTCACTAAGGCGGGAAGTGATTTCCCGATTCTAAACTCAGAGATCTTGCCTACTTGTTTTATATCTTTTCTTCTGTTTCTACCGTGCCGCAAGAGATAGGCTACCTGCATAGTCGAGTCGTGATAGCCCTGGTAGCCTACAAACCTCAAAAGGGCGCCTGTTCGATTCCACTCAAGAATATGTAGCCTAGCTGTGTCTTTAGCAAGACACAAGGCATGCCTGAAAGTGGACACGAAGATTGGCTTCCTTGCCTTCTCGACCACTTAATATTCAACTGCCAGGCGTAGGCTAAGTCTGGATAAAAAACAGATTTGCGAAAAAGTTACTTTTGGTTTAAATGCACATGAAGCCTATAGCCTACTGCTGTAGTATTGATTTCACTGGTAAGGCTAATCAGTTGATATGTTATTTGATTCGTTTGAACAGCATAGTCTACGCCTAACGAATTTTGCTGCACTGATAAGCTGAAGACGTGGATGTCGCTATAATAGCATCTGGACTGGAAGCCAAAGGGTATAGACCTCATTTTGCACGGCAAACAGGATTGTTCAACGCCAAAGTTTAAAAATTTGACCTTTTTTAATGCGTTTCTAAGGCTACCGGTACTTTGAATTTTGATATATTTTTGGCGTTTTTTTTAATTTTTTTCGGCATTGTAAATAGTTTTAAAAAAAATCTGTTTTATCGATACGCAGTAGCCTATTTACACAACATCAGGTTTGATACCCGAATCCATTCCATTGCTCAGTGGCAAGAAAGACTTAGATTCAGTATCATTCTTAAAAAGTCTTTGGTATGACTCGACAGGGTATCGAACTCAGGCAGGGCCGTTGACAGGATCTCTCGGGCCCGGTACCAATTTATTTTTGGGCCCCCTTCATCGACAATGTTATGAATATAAAGGTTGTGTACAAACTTTTATTGATGTCGTTTAAGCATGGTCGTTTAACAAACCTTGTGCAATCTTAAAATTTCTTGAACCGCAACACATACTAATATCTATAGCGATTGCTTTTTGAACTTTTATTTGTCACTTGGCACTAGAGTAGGCCTAATACTTCCTGATTCCATTGATGTTTCACTGGTCATTCTAGGCTCAACAGAAAAAAATTTACAGCAAAATTAGTGCAGACGGTGAGAAACTTTTCCATTTGATTTGGGAAAGGTGTTTGGGCCTAGGTCAAACATTTGCTGATATCTGAAAAGCGATTTTGGTCTAATTTTTAATGCAGAAATAGGAATAGCAATCTTCTTACCTGTGCCATTTCAGTTTTTGAGTTTAAACAAATATTAGCCTGTTTATTTTGAAATTCGTGTTTCGGATTATTTCAGTAAATATTCGTGGTCAGGGAAATCACTATACTAAACTAAATTCTTATTTTACTGTTTGGTGGCTGAAGTGGCTATTTTACCACCAGAGAGCTGAAGTGGGCCGGTACTTTACCATCTGACGGCTGAAGTGGCTGTTTTAACCTCATGGCAATTCCTTTAGATCTGATTATGAATGATCTTGATAATATTTGAAGTCGCGGGGAATGTTTTAAATCCGGGCCCCTTAAATACTCCGGGTCCAAAAGTACCACCTAGACCGCCCTGAACCCAGGCCTACCGATTCAGAGGCGGACGCACTAAGCCACCGATGTTGACGTTGATCTGGTAGGCTACATCTAAAAAGATTGGTCAGCTACTTTAAAAGTTGGGCACCCCTGGCCTAGGCCAGACCAAACGCAGCAAAAATTCCGGGGTTAAAGAACATCGCAGAGCTGTCAAAATGTGGATGAGAAAGACAACTCTTTGTCTGCCACAAACGCTCAAAGAAGATTACAGAATAAACTGGTCAGAAACAAAAAAAATAAAGGAATGAAAGAAATTACTGTAGGTTACTACTACCAATGACAGCAGAATCTGTCATTTTTACATTGAATCAACGTCTGCAGACATCGAATCAATGTAAACATAATGGAGTTTTGCTGTCTGGGATATAAACGTTTTGCAGCAGAAGTTATCACATTATTTTACGTCAAAACAATGCAATGAACTCGACCGTTATGCTGGAAATCTGGCTTGGCATAGGCTATATTGTTTACGTTGATGGTCGAAAATTGAACGGAAGAGCTTATTGCGATGAAAATGCACATTGGTTGGTTTTTAAAATTTATTCTCGGACGGACAAAGCTTTTGATAGGTTATTCCTGGCAATTTCGCACACTTGTAGAAGTAGAGGCTTTGAACCACTGACGCAGGGCCGGTAACCCAGATTGGCAGACTAAAGTTTCCATACTTGTTAGAAGTATCGTTGTTTGTGAGCTATTCCATGCACTAGGTGTCATCGTATAAGCGCTAATGGTTGGTTGGTTTTGAATCTTTATCCTCGGACTCAGCCTTGATACGTTGTTTCGCATAGGTAGTTTCGCATAGTTAGGTAGTTTCGCATTCCTGGTAGTTTCGCATAGCCTACTTGTAGAGGCTTTTGACGCAGGGTCGTCGTCGTCGTCGTGTGAGCATCTGGGGCCGAGGGTCTATCCTTTTACCACCCCAGATTCACGATGTTCCCGGACTACACTGGAAGGCTACTAGAGAGCAGCCAGTCTTTGGTTTCATCATCCATGACACGCAGACCTTCCACTCCGTTAGGTGGCTTGAAGATGGAGCAGTCATTGATGATGTGGTCTGCGATCTGTTCCTCGGCACCACATTCACAGGAGGAGGAAGAGGCTATTCCCCATTGGTGCATGGTTGAGCGGAAAAGCCCGACGCCCGTACGGAGACGGTTAAGGCGCACCCATGCCTGTCTTGGTAGTGTTAGACCGATGGGGCGTGTGTCGGCGTCGGAGATGAACGAATAGAGTCTGGTGGCGTTTTACTTCCATTCAGAACTCCATTTATGGTCCGCCCAAGCAGCCGCAGAGATGGCACGAATGGGTGTCTTGATTTCAGTCGACGGGGGTGCTCGTTTGGGAGAGCAGAGATCTTGTGGTGGAGAAAGTGGTTAGGCTCCAGTGCCCGTCGACCGAGGGATAGAGTGAGCTTCTTCGCGACGAAGCTCAGCGGGTTGGATGTCAGCGAGAATGGGGAGATTGTCCAATGGTGTGGGACGCAGGCATCCGGTCACTGTGCGCAGGGCGCTGTTTATGGCAGTGTCGATCATAGCCGTACGAGACCAAACCATATTGGGGGAGCAGAACGTAAATTTTCCCAAATGTGCACGCTTTTATAGAAATTGCCCAAATAGGCTATAATGTATGCGGTGCATGATAACAGTGAAAAACTGACATAACAACATCACCAGCAGTGGCGTAGCCAGGAATTTTGAAAGGGGGGGTTTGATGACGTGTTTCGCTTGTGGCGACACCCATCGGCGGGGGGTCTGGGGGGCCTCCCCCAAAAAATTTTGAAAAATTACTTTAAATTTGGTGCATTCTGAGAATATTTTCAACAAAAATGTGGGTATGAATATTCCTGTAAAATGGTGCTGTCCGGTGGCATAGCAAAAGGATAAGATCATGTTTTCTTCGGCATTTTTCGGAAATAAAGCTACAAGTCTCTATATGTTTTCTTGTTGCTAATTGCTGGCTGAGATATTTGAATGTTTGGTAATGGCAAAACTCGCTCTTTGCATACCGGTATTTCATTTAAAATTGGGCAAACTTTGTTTTAGAGGCATAGACTGAAAGCATCATTCTCAATATCGTGACGTCACACACGTGCCAAAGGAGGGTGCAACCCCCCTTGGCTACGCCACCAGCTACCTAGAATTTCTTACCAAAGGAATCAAGATAGAAGAACTGAATTCCTCTTTGAAGATACCTTGCCTGTGCATGTGCATTGCTCGATGCTTCTGCACTTTGGCATGGTAGATAGGAGTAACAAATATTGTTTTACACACCACAAATAAAAAACAACCCCACTTAAATATTCAGTTGTGATGTCATAAAAGACTCAGAAAAATAAACATTGCAGGAAACCTGCTCAGTGTGACCATACGCATTCAGATAAAAGTACATAACAATAGACATTTAATTAAATGTAATAAAACACAGACATACTACTTCTGTTCAAATAAACTTTGTTCTGAAATCAATTAAAGTAGTTTTGATGATACGAATTTTAGTACAAAAAATAAAAAGGTCTGGCAGCACTACTTCTAAAAATATAGTTAGGCTAAGTAATTTGATGACAAAAATTAACTAATAGGCCTACTGTATATATATTCTAAGGTTGCATACAGACTGTGACGTAGGATTCAAAGAACCCAATTAGTCTAACAGTTCGTATTTACATTTTCAATGTCTGAATATTAAATAATATTCAATCGTCGGATTTGCAGAAGGCGTCGTTGGATTTTCAAAAAATCGCCGAATAGTAGCAGACCCTTTTATAAAAGTAACCAAATAAAGCTAAGCTACACCTTAACATTACTTTTAACAGGTAGGCTATAACATTTTTTTGTTAAATGTTGTGGTGTTGCTTAGCTAATAGCTATGTCTGTTTATGGTTGAAAAAGTACTGTAACCTCTCCACCCGAATTGTTTTATAAAAGTGTTCACCAGATTTATATAAATTCATATTTTGTAGTCGCCCAAATCAAGATGATGCATTTATGGATATTATGAAAAAAATTAAAGACTTTGTAAATTTTGATGCGAGGCAACTGTATCATGCCAATTGGGCAGTTTTATAAATAGACTATGATCAGATAATTTCATAATTTTTTTGTTGCCCAAATCTAAACGATACAGTTATGTAAATGGGAAAAATTAAGGCAGTGGCTATTTGACCGGCGCCGGCCTTTTAATCTGGAACACTATTTAACCGGCTCCGGTCTTTTAATCTGAAGCACTATTTAACCAGCTGTGGTCTTTTAATCTGAAACACTATTTAACCGGCTCCAGTCTTTCAATCTGAAACACTATATGACCGATATCATATATAACCTACATCACTGTGGTTGTTCACGAAAAAGCCACTGCCTTAAATTAATGAATTTGTTCATTTTGGGGAAACTGCCTCACGCTAATTTGGGCAGTTGCATAAACAGACTAATCAGTTTTATCAAATAATTTCATGTTTTAAGCTGCCCAAATCAACACGATGCATTTGTGAAAATTAATAAAATTAGCTATATATATAGCAAATTTTGCGTTTTGATTTGGGCAGTTTCACAAAAGTATTAGAGACATATTTTGGTGGCTGCCCAAACTGGCATGATGCTGTTGGTTAAATGCATTTCGTACTACAGTTTGATCACCATGCAATACAATACATCAATATTGTGTGAAGATTTTGCGGCACATTTGAAGATTGAAGATTTTGCGGCAACATTTCTTGTGCAAATAAGAGGCTGTACTTAGTTTGATAGGTAAAAGATATTAATTTATAGTTTTTTTAATTCATACAATTTTGTAGTTTTTCATATAGCAATTTTTGCCCTAATAATTGCAAGATTTTGCCCGAATTTGCGACGTTTTGAAACAACAAGGGGGGGCGGCTGCCCCCCCTGCCCCCCTGGCTCGTACGGCTATGGTGTCGATGTTATGGCAGTGAGCACTGCGGCACCAAACAGGTGCACAGTACTCTGCTGAAAAGTAGACAAGGGTTAAGGCTGCTATACGCTAAGTGTCAGCCCTCGCCCCCCAGCTAGAGCCTGCCAGGCGCTTGAGTAGCGCAGCGCGGATGTGAGTTTCTTGCGCAGTGACACCAAATGGTGGCGGTATGTGAGCGATCTGTCCAGTGTCACCCCAAGATATCTTGGTTCGGGGCAGAAGGACAGAGATTTTCCGTTGTTCTGGACGTGTAGCTCACGATCAGCTTCCCGATTATGGAGGTGGAAAGCTGCTGCCACAGTTTTGGTTTCGCTGAGTTTCAGTCGCCAGTTCTGATAAGATAAGGTGAGAGAGTTTTCATGTCCTGGCTCAAGGTGTCTTCTAAATTTTCCCACAACTTTGCGGAGTGGAGAATTGCCAGGTCGTCCGCATAAGCATATTTTGCGAAGACCGTAGTTGGCAGGTCGTGGGTGTAGATGTTGAAAAGAAGTGGAGCCAAAACCGATCCCTGTGGGACGCCGTTTTTCAGGCGTCTCAGTCTGCTTCGCCGTGAGCTACCGGTGGTGAGGGTAAAGCTTCGATTCCTGACAAGTTCCATAATCATATGAACCATATGTCGGTCAGGAAGCAGGCGAAGCAGCTTGCAAGTAAGGCCGCGATGCCATACGGTGTCATAGGCAGCTGTAAGATCTAGAAAAACAGCGCCGGCCTTCTTTTTTGCCTCAAAGCAATCCTCGATGTCTTGGGTTAAGAGTGTGACCTGATCTACGGTGGATTTTCCGCACAGAAACCCAGCTTGCTCTTTTGGAAGGAGCGGGTCGATGATTGGGTTGACGCGTGCGTAGATCAGTCTTTCGAGGATCTTGAAAGGAACACAAAGGAGGGATATTGGACGATAATTCCTTGGGTCCTCTGGTGGCTTGTGAGGCTTAGGGATCGCAACTACTAAAGCTCTTCTCCAGATTTTTGGGAATGTGAGGTGGTGTAGGCAGGAAGAGAGGAATCTACGTAACCAGGACTTTAGGGCATGGCCAGCATGGAGCACAAGCTCAGGGCAGATCTTATCGGGCCCTGGAGACTTGTGTGGTTTCACTAGGCGGAGGGCGGTGGCGAATTCCTCTGGGGTGAAGTCTCCAGAAATTGTTTCTTCTTGTGGTGTTTCCACTCGCCAAAGGGCAGATACTTCCTTGGCAACAAGACGGGATGCCGTGCGGTCCTTTGTCTTGTAAACCCCGTTCTGCACTAGCTGGGAAGCGATGGCATTAGCAGAAACGGGGCACTGACGAGCGGAGTTTGCTGAGCGCCCAGTGAGGTTTTTGACGATGCTCCATGCTTTGCGGCTTGAGTGTAAGAAGTCGATGGTTTGGACAGCTTTGTTCCATCGCTCAAGCTTCTTTGTGTCCAGCCGCTCAAGTAGTCTGGTGGCGGCGGCGTTAGAAGCAGCGCCACTTGTGGCGCTTAAGTAGGAGCGATAGAAAGCTTCACACTCAAATTCCCAGCATGGTGTATAGCTGGTTCGATGGCCACGTGGTATTGTGGCCTTTGCCGCAGTTATTATGGCATTGCAGAAGTCCTGGTATGCCTCGTCTGCGTTGCATGTTTCAGGTGATGGTAACTTTGCAGCAGACTCATTGGTCAGGAGGCTGTATTGATTCCAATCGGCTTTTTTGAAGTTCCATCGCTTCACTGGTGAACTCGGGACAAGAGCCACAAGTTTTGGGGCGATGATGAGGGACGGCCAGTGTTGGGACTGCGGGAACTTCTCAAGCACACGTCTGTCTGGAAGAGAACTGTCGACACTCACGAAAGCCAATTCAGGGTTTGTCCCTGTTCCCCAGCGGCCGGAGTGGAAACTGGCTGGTTCCTTTGGGTTGAATAGGAAGGCAAGATGGTTTGTAGAGGCCCAGTCAGCCAGCAATTCTCCGTCGCTGCTTTTGTTGTTGTAGCCCCAGTCGATGTGCTGGCAGTTGAAGTCGCCAGCGTAGAGACTGGGGGAGGGGAACGTTGGAAGGAATGATGGCAACATTCGCGAGGGTGGGGGCTTGTAGATGTTGGACGATGTTGTAGTCTGAGATACATATGCACACCCACTCAATCTCGGCATCATTTGGAGATTGGTCGACAAACGTCCACTTCAGGCTCTCATGCACAAACGTGGCAATGCCGTGCTTCCTGCTTAAGGTAGACCCGGCTAGCGTGTAGTTGGGAATAGCTAGCCTATCTGCAGAAGTGCAGTGGGTCTCCTGGAGGAGGAGGATGACGAGTGCCCGGTTGGTATGGGCAAGCTGCTCCACAACTTTGGTCTTGCTTGTTGTGTAGCCTTCTATGTTGAGCTGCAGAATGGTGGGGCGTCTGAACTTATCAATTGCCTCTTGCAGCTGTGCCGTCCGGGTGGAGGCTCTTTGTTGACAAATTTCGTTTCTCCTCTGGTTGAAGGCAGATGGTACTCACAGGATGGGGCACGAGGAGCCATTTGTCGTCCATCCCATTGATGGCAGGGCCGGTTACCGAGATTGACAGAATGAAATTTATGAAGTGTTGTTGCAGGTGAATTATTCCATCCATGGAGAGAAGTCCTTACAACGCGTTGCTAACATAGGCGTGGCCAGGGAGGGGGGGGGGCGAAAGGGGCAATGGCCCCCCAAATTTTCAAAGTTTGGATTCCGAAGTTGAACCCTTTGTTGAAAATATAATATAATTTGTATAAGTTTATATCGTTTTCCAAGACATCTGGCTATTAACACCCCCCAGGACTTCTTTGAGACACACAGAAAGACACCAATAAATTTTGCAAATCGTAAATCGCGCAAAGTTTACGCGATTTACGCTTCTTTTAACTAATCTGTGGAAGCAATTTCAGAATCGCTTACTCTGTTGGGTTTTTGTGTTCTCTAATTTTAGCCGCAGTTTTTGCCCGTTCGTGTGTAACAGCTACCTTGAATAAGTTAATAGCTGTTTAGCTGCAAATAAATTTCATACAAATATTACCCTGAAAGTGTTTCCAGAAAGCGATATAATCCATTATTTGAGTGTAATTTTGCAAAAATTTTCCGGGGGAGCATGCCCCCGGACTCCCCTAAAATACGCGTGCCTTCGGCACGCTCTAACCCCCTACCACCTTTATTGCTCCCCTTGCTCAACCCACCAGGATACGCCACTGCACATCAGGTGGCGATGTCTTAAATCAAACACTTTGTCGTTCTCTTCAATTCATCAAATACAGTCAACCCCGCTTAATCGGCCCACGTTTAATAGGACCACCCGCTTATTCGGACCATTTTGCACTGGTCCCGAATCCAAATCCATTTTTCTGTACAATTTTCCCCGCTTAAACGGACCACCACCCCGCTTAAACGGACCACCCTCCGCCCTAATATAGGCCTTTATGGTTAACGTTTTTTACTTTTTGTACATTTTTCTGCGAGGTGACGCGTCAAGAGTTGATGTGGGCAACGTGCTTCGTTCTCGCTAAGCCATTTTAAAGTGAAGTAGGCTACAGATAAACAAACGCTTGTTGTCACTTCATAAGGTCAATTGTCATTTATCAGAATTGCAGTAATTGTGATGCAGTACCGAATACTGTAATGTACAGAAGAATGAATGATTGCTTTTAGCGCTTGAATAAAAATGGCAGCAATAACTCGCGTAGATCGAACACTTAAAGAAAAAATAGAGATTCTTAACAAAATGAAAAACCAGCCTTCGGGAACGTCAGAGAGGAAGTTAGCCGAGATTGTTGGCCTACCAAAGTCAACATTAAGAAGGCTACGTGTACAGGAGAGGGAATTGCAAGATCTATGGGCAAAGCATGAGAATAATGGTAGTGCAGCTACAGCTTCGCGTAAACGCCAACGAGGTGCTTAAAATGCTTAAACTATTTTCAAAAACGATGAAAAAAATAACGAAATTCGTTCTCCCCGTTTAATGGGACCACCCGCTTAATCGGACCAATTTGGCTTGGTCCCGATGTGGTCCGATTAAGCGGGGTTGACTGTATTTGCCCCCCCCCCCCCCAAATTTTTTTCTGGCTACGCCACTGGTTGCTAATGCTCAAGCGCGCACCCGGAGAGTCGAACCAGCTTCTTCAGGAAAGTCACGTGCTAATGCAACCATTGCTGGAAAAACGTCTGAAGACGTTGGATCAATATAAAAGAGCCGTTATTTTTTCTAGCTAAGTTACTTGCACTTTTTCAAAATCCACATAATGTTTCGACTTGAAAAAGTTACAAGTTTACTGTCGTTGAATGCAAAAAATACGCAATGTTTTGTCAATTTTCGTTTGGGGCGTAATGCGTA
This sequence comes from Aplidium turbinatum, assembly GCF_918807975.1. Taxonomy (NCBI): domain Eukaryota; kingdom Metazoa; phylum Chordata; class Ascidiacea; order Aplousobranchia; family Polyclinidae; genus Aplidium; species Aplidium turbinatum. The sequence continues at coordinate 25,426,022 of NC_137480.1, forward strand.
AAAATAGACCCAGCAGAGCCGAAGCAGTATGGCAGCCCTGACGTTCCACACCACTTGCGTCACAACCTGCTGCACTGGGACTTCCAAACCGACACTTCCGGCAGGTCAGTTTAAATTGGTAGGAGAAACCATTTGAGATTGACGCTGATAGACGTAAAGAAACAATAACAATCGACCGGTTGAAACCTGCCAGCGTCGGGCGAAATTACAATCAATTATTGTTTCAATAAGCAGTTTTGCCGGCATTCAAGTCACTTCCTTCAATAAATCACAGCAAACGTGAATTATAGCCTACTGTAGGTAGGCCTACACAATTCAAGATTCCTGAACTAGTCTTTGGAGTTCATTTTTATCTGCAGTCTTGGTGCTGTGAAGCCAAGTGTGGGAAGTGCTATAAAATGTTGTCAAATGAATCTCGAAAAACGAGTCAAACAGACATCCTGTAGAGCAGAGGTTCTCAATTATTTGAGATTCAAGGACCACTTAAAAAGTTGTGTCTCAGTCACAGACTACTACTCCCCTTCCAACAAACGTTACTACGACAGTTTATCGAACGACTATTGATCGAACGACAGTTTGTCGAACGACAATTAATCGAACGACTGTTTATCGAAACGACTGTTTATCGAAACGACAGTTTATCGAAACGACTGTTCACCGAACGACAATTTATCGAACGACAGTTAATCGAAAACCTAACCCCTAACCGAACCCTTAACCCCTGAGTAGCCTATTCCATTACATATGTGCTTCGTCGTTCGATAAACTGTCGTTTCGATAAACAGTCGGTCGATGAACTGTCGTTTCGATGAATTGTCGTTAGATAAACTGTCTTTCGATAAACTGTCGTTCGATTAACTGTCGTTTGATAAATTGTCTTTCGATAAATTGTCGCTTCACGGTAACAAACAAATGTCACTTATTGCTTGCTAAGTCATAAACAGTAGGCCTAGTTGGTTTTAGAAAGATTGCTATATTGGTGCGAGCCTTGAGCTTGCACATTTGAGCACAGCATATCCAAACGAGGTGTAATGCTTGAAAGACTCAATAGGAGTTCATCTTCGACTTCAAGTCGAGAACAATACTTTGTTTTTATTGTAACCAGTGCAGAAAATCCACATTCACAAAGATATAAGATGTTGCAAAAGGTAAACTTATTTTCAAAGCTTTCTGAGACAGTTGTGGATACTCATGTGAAGCTTGAATCCAAAATTTTATCAAGCTCTCTCTCAGATGGATGCAACATATTCAAAGTAGTGTCACTGGTCAGTTCACGGACTGGAAACCCATGAAAAACTCTGAACGTTCAAATCACCAAAGTACGGTAGAAGTTAAATTGATCTTGCAGTGACTGAGTATAGTCAAAAATAAAATTCATCAACAGTTATTTATTGATTTCAACATTTTCTGGTTTCCCAGTGAATTCGTACAATTGATCAAAATTGCCCTGCAATAATCTTGTCTTCCAAAGATAATTTTTTTTCGTAAAAGCAGACACTTTATCACTGAGGATACCGTAATTAAATTTATCTCCTTTCCTTGCAGCGATGAATTAAGTTTATTCAGTTGTTCAAAAATGTCAGTAGCCTAGTGCAGGCCCTTAGGGGCAAAAATGAGCATCTTTAGGCTAAACGTGTTACACGTTGGTTTTTTGCATTTTTTTGTAGTTGATGAATCTAACTTCAATTTTAGTGGATGCCGCAACTTTTTGGGCCGCGTGATCACCCCCAAATCGGAGATTCCCCCCAAATCAATTTTGAGCTCTTTTCACGGCATTTCTATGCAATTAGATACGTTATTTTTTATATTTGGACTGACTGCCACTACAAAATACACGAGATAAAAATCACCCAAAATTATGTTACTAATGACGTCATTGTGACGTCATAACATTAATTTTTTGCTCTTTTTTTTTTTAGTCGCTTGTTTGTTGTTGGTGTTACTTTTTTGGTTACAATAAGTTACCAATGCTAAAATAATTCCCTCTAAAATAATTCCAATGCTTATACTAACCTGTTTTTCGTACAGGTTAGTATAGTAGGTAGGCAATATCCAGTATTTTATACAGGTTGATTAGTGATAGGCCTATCATGAATGTAACTACCAAAAAAAATACTCATCATCGGCGTATGAGCAGATCTTTCCAGGCTAGATTGGAGGGCAGGAAATCATCAGCCACTCAACAGTCTTGTCGTCCAGGACCCTCAGACCATGCGCACCGTGTGGAGACCGGTGGGTTAGGCAGTGGTGGATGACATGGTCTGCGGTCTGTTCAGTGGCACCACACTCGCATTCAGTGTTTGGCGCGATAACTCATTTTTCAGTTAAGCGATAACGATAAACGAAAAATGCCTAAAGCGATAACGATAAACGATAAATCAAAAAAAAGTTAAGCGATAACGATAAGCGATAAATTATCGCCGATAATGTCCGATAACGATAATTTATTTTCTTGATTAGCGCTGCCCCATCCCATGCAGCACGAACTGTTTTCATCAACATGACGAAAAATCGAACATAATATACTGCAAAGGGACAAAACTTTGTAAGTTATGCATGAATAGAATCGCAACAGCGGCAGTAGGTATCGAATCTTCAACCTCTTGATCCAGAATCAAACCACTGAGGTAACCGCTGTTCTTATAATTATACATTCAGATACCAGTTGGATGCTTTTATCAATTGAGTTTAACTGCCGCTTACGTGCAGTAGGAAAAATAATTAAATCAAATGAAACTACCATAAAAAATTCCAAACTTTGTATTTTGCTTTCTGCTTAAAGGGCTGTTTACAGCAAAGTCAGCAATAATTGAAAAAATTCCAAAAAACGCAAAATGCTTGAAAATTTATCAGTAATCTTAAACGTTATTGGTAGTAAAAATATGCATACTGTGAAATCCATCAAGATTGTCAAATTAGTCATGTTTCTTTAAGAACAATAACATAATTATCATATTTACTGATAATTTCAGATAATTTTTTTTGTTTTCTTTGTGAACACCTTCATTAAAGCAATGGCAGAACGCTGAGTTGTTGAGATAAGAATTACAATAGGCACTGTATTAGTGGGAATAAAAATATTTGATTGAGGTAGGCTAGGTCGCATAGGTAAATGAGAAAGGTTATACTGTATTTAGCATAATTTTACCACGCAACTCGATGCGCCTATTGTCATGCAAAAACTACTACAAGATGCAAAAAATGTGATGTCGGTCTGCGTGTCAATTATCAAATGCTTCAAGCAATATCATATTCCGCAATGACTTGTTTCAGTGATATTGTGTTACTTTGCTAATTTTCATCTTCAAATTTTTTGAACTTCTATTTTAATAAAATGCTCGATGACAATAATGACATGACAAGACATAAACAAGACATTTCCCATTTATCACTTTGAGCGATAAGTAAAATGTAATAACGCTTACGCATTATGCACAAGAAACTTGTGAAATTTGATAACGGATTTGCCTAGCGTCTTATATATAGGACGTTTTTTTTTTCAAAAAGTACAAACACAATTAGGAAAAAAATAATTGTGATATGTTCTTTAGGTCATAATTATGCAATATTTAAATTTTCCGAAAATTTTTTTAAGTAGCCTACTTTCACTTTCGGCACAAATGGGTTAACGTTTTAAGTTAAATGGCACTTACGAATTTGGTTATTATTTTTGGATTAAAGTTATATCGCCAAGCTAGAAAAAAAATCGATCTTATAGTCTATAACAGATCTTGTGTTGTTATTGTGTGTGAATTTTGTCTTTTAAACTGAGTTTGTGACATAACCGCACGTCTCAAGGCAATTTCTTGCAATTTTAGTTAATCTACTCATCTAAAGATTTAATGCGCTTAAAACAGTTAGTTTCATGTTTTGACGAGAGGGATTTTATTTTTTTACGACAATTACTAAAAACTAACACTTCCAACGAAAAAAGAAAACACAAGAATAAAATAGTTGATCGTGAGGTGGCGCGAAAGACCGTGTTTCCGATGTAAAAGCGGCCTCGTATTGCTACACTTTCACAAACCACTTGCCAATTTCTTTCGCTTCGCTTCAAAGGAATCTGTATAGCCTACTGTCTGTGCGCTTACATTTTAATTGTAAAATTCACTCGCGATTGCCGATTGCAGCAAAACAACAAGAGACTTGTTGCATGCATTTCATTGCATTGCAATTTGCAACTCTAAAAATTATTGTGTTGTCAGGGCCGTCGCTGCAGGGGGCGTGCCCCCTCCCTTGACAATGACCTGTGCACACACACTTCAGGCACTGAAGAGGAACTGGTTATCAATTTTAGTTTCATTAACTAGGTGGCTAGTAAAAATATTACTTTTCATGGTCTTTCCACTTGTGCGTTGATTCGAAATAAAATTTATCGGCGATAATCAAATATTGCCTTTGGCGATAACGATAAACGATAACTGAAAAAATAATTGAGCGATAACGATAAGCGATAAAAATTTATCGCCGATAATTATCGCCGATAAATTATCGCCGATAATGCCCATCACCGCTCGCATTCTGGTGAAAGAGCCAGGCCCCACTTGTGCATGTCCGAACAAAAACGGCCGACGCCAGTTCGCAGGCGGTTAAGCTTGATCCACGCAACCCTTGCGAGGGACATCCCAGGTGGACGGGGATCGGCGTCGGGTATAAAGTCACGGAGCGTGGAGGTGTGGTTTTGCCACTCCGTGTTCCACATGAAATGCCTCTACGAAATCGGAGTGTCAAGGGAGCTGACTTTGTTCAGCCCCCATCTTATGGAGATGCCTCAACGTGGTGTAGAGGTGAACCCAGGCTGAAAACTAGGCTCATTCCTAGCAACTCCTGGGGCTAATAGACACACGTAAAAGTCCCCAACGGCAATCTCTCTTTGGCGGAAGAGGGCAGTGTCTGACGGGCAGGCATCCTGTAAGGCGGGCCTCAATGAACAGAGCACCCGGCAGCCCGTTGCAACCGGTTCCCCTGAATCTACACGTTCCGATCTTATTGGAAAGCAGTGGACATGGAGCTGGCCAAGACTGTGTGCGTAGCCCTCGCGTAGTCACGACCACCTTAAACAACCACACAAGCGAATGGCCTTTGTCTCAATATGGACCAGGACCGAACAAAGCCCAATGGCGACGACGTTCCACATGTGGTTCGTCCAGTGTTCCGCACTTAAACCAAGTTCTTCTGTGTTCTTAAGTAGTTGTTGTGTGGCAGGCACAAAGGGGCGTCTTGATTTCAGCCGCTTCTTTGAAGGTGGTGGTTGCTTGAATGTTGCATGGAGGGAATGGTCGGGGTCCAGAGCGCGGCGAGCGAGAGAAATCGTGGTTCCTTTACGACGTAGCTCAGCGGATTGGATGCCTGCTAGGATGGGTAGGTAGTCCGTCGGAGTGGGACGCAGGCATCCAGTCACAGTATGCAGTGCATCGTTGATGGCGGTATCAACGTGGTTGGTGTGAGAACTACATCACCAGACTGTCAAAGGTGGAATGAACAAGGGCTAGGGTAGCTATACGAAGAGTTTTGGCATCAGCTCCCCAGCCGGAACCCGCCAATCGCCTCAAAAGTGCGACGCGTGTAGATAGTTTTTTGCGCAGTGACTCCAAGTGTCGGCGGTACGTGAGTGACCTGTCCAGAGTTATCACGAAATAAGTAGGTTCGGCATAGTAGGGCGGGTCTGCTACTATTCGGTGAGTCTGATTCGGTGAGTTCCTAACTTCTAACCCCTAACCTTAACTCCTAACCCCTAACCCTAAAACGGCAATGATAATTAGGCTATGGTACCCGAAAATTAAAAAAAAAAATTGAAAAAATCCCCCGTTAAGGGATCGGACTCACCGAATCGGACTAACCGAATCGGACTCACCGAAACGGGCCATTCCGCAGTAGGGCAGGCGTTCCCCATCAATCTTGATGTTTATCTCACGCTGTTCCTCCCGGTTGTTAAGGCCGCCGACACTGTCTTTGCCTTGCTGAGCTGTAGCTTCCATTTCTGGAGGTATGCTGATAGTGTTTGCATGTCTTGGCTGAGGTTCCTCTCTACTGACTGCCAATTTCCCGCTGAGTGCAGGAGTGCCAGGTCGTCTGCGTAAGCATATTTCCTGGAGATGGTGGGGAGCCCATATGTGTATATGTTGAACAGGAGAGGAGCCAAGACTGAGCCCTGTGGGACGCCGTTTTTAAGTCGGCGTAGTCTGCTTCAACGACCGCTACTGGTTGTGAGGCTAAAACTGCGGTTTTGCACAAGTTCCATCATCATATGGACCATGTGTCTGTCAGGAAGCAGACGGAATAACTTGCAGGTAAGGCCGCTATGCCATACGGTATCATAGGCAGCCGTGAGATCAACCAACACGGCGCCAGCTTTCTTAGCCGAAAAACTGTCCTCAATGTCTTGGGTCATAAGTGTGATCTGATCTACGGTTGATCGTCCGTGTCGGAAGCCAGCTTGCTCACGGGGGAGCTGCGGATCTATTATTGGTTCGACACGGGCGTAGATGAGTCTCTCGAGGATCTTGAAAGGGATGCAGAGCAGTGAGTTTGGGGGGTAGCTCTTCGGATCTCCTGGGGGCTTCGGCTTAGGAACTGCAACCACAAGGGCTCTCCTCCAGATTCTGGGAATTCTCAGGTGGCGCAAACAGCAAGAAAGGAAGTCTTTTAACAAGGACTTTAAGGAGGCAGCAGCATGGAGTATCAACTCCGGGCATAGGTGGTCAGGGCCCGGGGCTTTACCTGGTTTTATGTGCTGGAAGGGGCGGAAAATTCCTCAGGGGTGAACTCACCCGAGATGTAGTTCCCGTCTGGGGTTTATCCTCCAGAGGTCCTTCATTTCTTGTAAGACGGATCTGTCTGATTCACGGTCTCTCGATTTGTATTTCCCATTCTCCACCAGTTGTGAGGCGATGGAATTTGCTGAAACCGGACATTGTTGACGAGAGGCACGTGATCTACCAGATAGGTTGTTCAATGTAGGCTACTCCATGCTATGCGGCTGGAGTGCGTGAATTCGATTGATTCAACAGCTTCTGTCCAGCAATCCTTCCTCTTTGAGTCCAGCCTTGCCAACAGGGCTGTGGCTGAGCGGTTGGTATCGTTGCCCTGGGAGGCGTGGAGGAAGTCGGAGTAGAGGCTTTCGCACTCCTTATCCCAGCACGGCATGTCGTTCTTTTGTCGGCCGCGGAGATGGGAGTGTTTTGCCGCTGATGTAATTGCATCACTAAAGTCCTGGTAGGCTTCTTCCACGTTGTTGTGTGGGGATGGGATATAGGCCTACTGTGTCGCTTCGTTGCTGAGGAGGCTGTAGTACTCCCAGTTAGCCATTCTGAAGTTCCATCGCTTAACAGGCTTGCTCGGGACAGGCATTGTGAGCATTGGAGCCGTGATGAGCGAGGGTCAATGTTGGGACTGGGGGAACCTGTCTAGCACACGTCTGTCCGGTTAGCAATTATCGGGGTCATCACTTGCAAAATTGGAAAAAACGCAAAATTGGAAAATGTAGGCTACTGCAAGTAGGCTGAAAAGCATTTGCCCTAGGTTTTTGCATTAAATCATCACCTTTATGCTCGTTGGACAATGGACATCAGCTCACATTCGTGATATTGAAGCATTTGAGCAAACTGATTCCACTTTGAAGACACATTTTGCTGAAGTGAAGTTTGCGGTTACAAAATCCGGTAAGAGGTTTTCTGCAATGGCACTTGACCAGAATCATGAGCAGTGCAATGCCGTTGTTAAAGGTAAAGGAGGTAGCCTACTATAGATTTGTTTCAAAACGATGAATGATTTCTCAACCAATGATTGTAGAAACGGTGACAAAATTTCATGATGAAATTGGCTTTAGTGACACAACACTCCAATGGCTACATCACGAAGAAAGTAAAGGTTATCACGAGAGGTTTCGTGAAGAATTGATTTGTTTAGTACAAACGTTTGAAGAGCTTGGCAACCCTTTCACCGACTCGTCTGGAAAACTTTTGACAATGTGCTCAAGGCAAGCCTCCGAAGATAAAGGTGTGCAACAGCTTCTAAACCTTCATAACTTTGGGAAAACAAAATTTGAATCGTTTGGATCTTCCAGTTTCCTTGAAGATGAAAATTTTGGAGAACCAATAACCAAAGTATCGTTAGACTTGTTCGGCAAAACGCGAACACCAAAGAAGAACACACAACCCATAGTCAAATATAAATCATCCCTTCTTCATAGAGGGTTTGTTTCAAGCTATGTTCGTGGCAAAGATGCTTGTTGTCCTGTTCTTCAAGCACGAAGTATCATTGTACCCTATAGCATTATCTGCGAACAGTTCTTTGAGATCTACAACAAAATCGGCTCTCCTCAGAGTTTTAGAACGTTTTGGATGTCCACAATGTACTGTACCAAGTTGAACGTCTATGTTATAGACCAGCGGTTCTTAAACTGGGGGGCGTGAAAGGTTCACAAGGGGGGCGCGAGCGATGTCAAACTATGTGACTAAGTGGATTTATTGCCAGGATAAAGCAAAAAAGTCCCAATGCCATTGGATCTCACTGCGTGATTCACCGTGAGGCTCTGGCCTCCAGGACTCTACCAGCTGCAATGAAAGATAAGCTTGCAGTAATCATACGAGCCGTCAACTTTGTCAAAACCAGTGCCGTCAATACGAGACTGTTTACCAATCTGTGCAAGGATATGGATTCGAACCATGAGACTCTCCTCTTCCATACATCTGTTCGTTGGTTATCGAAAGGTAATATGTTAGCCGCGTGTATGAAATGAGAGATGAACTGATGCTATTTTTGGAAGCTCATGGGAAGCAAGATCTCCTTCTGCCATTTTCATCAGAGAAGTTTCAGCTGGAGTTGGCATACCTCGTGGACATTTTCGAGGCCCTCAATAACTTAAATCTGCTCTTGCAGGGCAGAAATACTAACCGGATTAATAGCTATGATTTCATTCGAGCATTTGTGGCAAAGCTGGGGTTGTGGCACCGCCGAATACAAACAGGAAATGCAGCTTCATTTCCCAACCTAGATACTGCACTTGACAAAAAGCAACTTGAACTGGAAGGTGAGCTTAAGGCTGAAGTGGAGGCTCACCTTCAGCTTTTGAAACAAGAATTCGAACGCTATTTCCCAGACTTGGGTGACACCGACCTTCCAGAATGGAAGATGACAAGAAATCCCTTTCGTGTTAACGAGGACATTCTCTCCGACGGTTTGCAAGAGGAATTCTTGGAAATAAAGTGTAACTCCACTGCAAAAGACGATTATGAAGCAATGCCACTAACTGATTTTTGGGTTAAATATTTGCACATATACAAGGGAGTGGGTAGCGTGGCGATACGCACAGTTCTTCCGTTTTCCTCCACTTATCTGTGCGAAAGTGGCTTTTCTACACTTTTGAACATAAAAACAAAACATCGAAACAAACTTATTGATTGTGAAGCCGATCTGAGGTGTGCATTATCAGCTACAAAGCCTCGAATTAAACTTTTGGTTTCCGAACAACAATTACATCCCTCACATTGATGAAAGTTAAATATAAATTTCTGTAGTCATTACACATTAATGTTTGCTAATTTTTTAGTTTGGTGGGGCGCAAGTTTGGATGGCACGTCAAAGGGGGGCGCGGCTCAAAAAGTTTAAGAACCCCTGTTATAGACGGTTCAGTACCTACTCATGCAAATAATAAAATCCAGAGGTAATGTGAAAACATTTGAAGAATACATTTTTTAAATCGTTATCCCTTACGTTACTGGCAAGGCAGCAAAGTACAATCGTGTTGACATTGTCTACGATGTATATCTGAAAAATAACATCAAATCTTCTGCAAGAAACAAGCAACGATCTGGATCTTACGTGGCTGTCACAAGTAATGCGGCAAAGTGGGGCGTGTTGTCATAATTTTTACAAATCAGCATATATCTCGTTCTGTGCCAATGGTATCGAGATGCTAGATAGTGCAATTGAAAGAGGTATTACTCGACTTCTTTTAGCTACAACTAAAGTTTTTCTAGATTATATCGTTTTTACATAAATGCATGTTTAATGCAAGTAAATGGGCTGTGACAACACGCCCCACCCCGGGGCGTGTTGTCACAGAGCACGGGGAGTGTTGTCACAAAAATTTCTGCACATGCTTTATGATTAAAATATGACAGAAAGCAATAAAAAATGGTGTTTAATACAGGCTGAACGAATAAAAAAATATACGAAATGCAAAGAAATTAATTTACAACATATTGGTAAAAAGTTTATGCCCATTGTCAAAAGCAATAAAAATGTCATCTTGAGAATTGTGTGGCACTATCGAATATATGTGTGTAAGTTATCATTTACAGTAGAATTCGCCTATAACGGCTTCGTTTATAACGTCAATTCGCCTATTACTTCACATTTCGCTCGGTCCCGGCAGAATTCCTATCTTTTACGTACATTGTAGTTCGGCTACAACAGCATCGCCTATAACGTCAATTCGCATGTAACAGCACCCTTTATTTGTCCCCAGACGTCTTTTGTTCGTTTATAACGTCACTTTAAGCCATCACCTTCACCACGAACGGTCAGTATTTTAATCCAGTTTGCGCTGCTGCTTGCAAAATGTCTTCCTTTTATTTTGCTATGTCGTTCTCAGCAGGGACTTTAACTGAATTAACTTTTTTCTCGCGTGAAAAACTATCACGTGTAAAAAGCAGCTCTACAGCTGACCTATAAACAACTCAAAGCAACAGTTGTAGCCTACGTGCAGTACTGTATAAACTAATTAACTGAATTAACTTTTTTCCCGCGTGAAAAACTATCACGTGTAAAAAGCAGTACAGCTGTGTCAAATCCATGTCAAAACCGAAACAGCTCAAGATCAATGCCTTTTTTGCTAATAAACTTCTCTACTACTGTATGTAAAAAAAAAACTGTATGTAACGAGCTGTATTGCGCAAATTTCCTATACCTTTCGCTGTAGGTTATTTTTTTTTAAACAATTTCTTTGTTCACTGTATTTTCTGCGTGCCTTTTGTCAGTTTGGTGGTACACAGTAACCCTGATTGGATTCTACACCTCTTTCTTTAATCAAAAGACAGTTGTGGAATAGTTTGCGATAGTTCGTCTATAACGTCAATTCGGCTATAACGTCAGTTTTTACAAATCCCCTAGAGGTGCCGTTATAGGCGAATTCTACTGTATCTGATATTAATTTTTTTTTCTAAAAAAGCGTTGTATTTTAACAAATACGCATATTCCCTCGTTGTATAAGCAAAAATATTTTTTTATGTTTTTTAACATCAAAAATGCACACCATGGGGCGTGTAGGTAGTCACAGCTGTGACAACACGCCTCGTGGTATGAAATCACGTGGTTTCAACAACCATGTGTACATCTCTACTTGCATGTCTTATCTGTTTAGTATGATGAAAAGAGCAGGCTTAAAGCAAACGAATGGTATCTTTCCTGATCAGTTATGATCATACCTTAGTTTGCCAGACCATTTTTTAGTTTAGTTATAAAACCTGATTTTGCCCAAAATTCAATGGCACTCCTCATAATTTCTGATGTGGTGACAAATTTATTAACCTTCACTGCTTGTACGAAAGAGAATTGAAAACTATGCCTTCCATTGAAAACTCGTAGTTATGCGCTTGGGTTATCACATGGAAATCGTGCTGTGACAACACGCCCCACTTTGCCCTACTCGTCTTCCTCTCAACTGGTCTGAGTTTTTGAAAAATGACAGCAACAAAACTGCGTGATATCAACTGGTTCAACAAGCTGTGATAACTTCAGTCGATCCAAACTTGTCTACGATTGTTGTTACATCGTTAGATACAGCTCTTAGCTATCAAACATTTGACAAATTTCCTCGTGTGATCACGAAAGAGGAAGAAAACCGCAAACTTTTTCATCTTGAATTGACAGTGTTAAGATTCAGACATTGCATAACCTGGTGTCGTGTAGGCCTATTCATTTGATTTGTAGATCATAATTACATATTAGGCTATTTTAAATTTTGAAGTGGCATGGCTAAAAGGGAAATTCACTCCTGGTAGTTGCTTTTCTGGTTATACCCTTGATGACGTCATTATTGCGTCATACTGTACTGGTATTATTGCTTGCAATTTCAAAATTTTGAGCATTTGCAAAACTTATAATGATAGTAGTTAATCGCTTTTTTGGGAATAAACTTACATTTGGTTCCTGAATTTCAAGTTGTCTAGTCTTAATAATGTAATGATGACGTCATAAAAGATGCAATCATGACGAAACTACTTTTGGGAATTGTGAAATGGTTCTAGTAACCGGTACTCCAACTAAAACCAACAGCAAACGACCAAAATCGGTTAAAAACAAAAAAACATGATGACGTCATAATGACGTCACCGTGTCAAATTATTTTGTGCTTGTTTTGTCTCACTTATTTGTGTGCTTTTTAAGTAAATATATGCAAAAATCAAATCAGTAATTGCACAAAACTGCCGTAAAGAGCTGAAATGTGATTTCTGGGGAAATCCCCGATTTGGGGGTGATCACGTGACCCAAAAAGTTGCGGCACCCACTAAAATCAAAGTTGGGTTGACCAACTGCAAAAATATGCAAAAAAACAACGTGCAACACGTTTAGCCTAAAGATTCCCCTAATGGCCTGAACTACAGCCAAATAAGCCAGAACAGCAACCCAAAAGCTATCGTTGAAATGAGCAACAAGCTTGGATTTTTTTCCCCAAGAAACTCTCTCGCAGCATTACGTAACTCAAACAGTCTGTTAAACACTTCTCCCCTTGATAACCAGCGAACTTGAGTATGCATCAGTAGCTGTTCATGATCAAGATCCATATTCGAACATAATGAAGCAAAGAGACAACAATTTAGTGGATGAGCCTTGAAAAAATTAACAACTTTTATGCAAAAGGTTAAAAAAACAACGGTTTCAGACTTTGCTCGCGGACCACCAGGCAAATGCCCGCGGACCACAGGTTGAGAACCGCTGCTGTAGAGTGTAGACGAAGCACTCGGAACGTGCGTACCGTACTTTTTAAGCACAAAGAAACGGCACAAAATAGAATCGGTGTGATGCAGCGATGAATCCAGCGCTTTTACTTAGCCTCTCAGCAAGTCGAGTTATAGTGGACCACTCTACAACCGGTATATGTAATGAAAAAGACGATGATGTCTCTTAACCTCTTTTTAAACCTCTAATATATTTTAACAACCCATCAAAAATATTGCTAACGAATGCTCCTGTATTTTATTTTCATTTCATAACCATGGTGGAAGCGACAATTTTAATTTTCAAGAATTGACGCAAAATTATCAATCACTGATCATAATGCTAACGGTTGATTTCATATGTACATCTGCGGATCTAAGCCATTGGTTAGCCAATCGTATCGGAATCCAAGCTTTACAACCAGGATAAATAAAATCATTGTTGCAACATGCCGCAGTGAAGTTATTGTTGCAACATGTTGCACAAATGACAGATGCAAACTGATCTTATAACGCCAAGCCACTGCAGGAGCACATGCTTTGCTTCCATATCAGCAATGCTGATACAGTTACGTTCATTAATTAGTTGTTCTATATACAGTCATACGGTATCAATTTTTTCCCATGATTACAAGGAATGTGTTCTTCACTGGAGTAAATATCGAACTCACTGAGTTCGCAACAATAGATTTATTGAAAGAGTTTAATCGAGGCCGCGAGCGCGTACGCTTTCAACTTCAAGCTTAAGTTTCGAGGTCAATTCTGAGCACAGAAGACGTTCGGTCAGTTCGTCCTCGCCACACGCCTGTAAAAACACGTAACCTTCAGAACCATTCAAGTAAAATTACATCGATCAAGTACTTTCAAAGCCCCATGCACTAATCTATCTTCACAGAAACACAAATCTACTTCAGCAATAATAATAAAAAATTTTAAGCTAAGTTTAAACATGCCTCACATACTGTCAATTACAATACTAAATTGGCTTGCTGCGTGTGGCTAACAGCGTTATTACTAGTACAATGTTGGCAGTAGAGTTGACAGAAGTCCAGGAGGTACTATTGGACCTGGGATCCAGATTATTTTAGAAGCCTGAATTTTTCAGGAGAACTATGAACGAAGAAGCTTATTTTCTGGGGTTTTACTATTTTTTATTAATCTCTTGCTTGAGGGGGCCCAGGCTTCTCATCTGTACCAGGCTCAAACAGTTCTCTGAACGGACTACTCTGTGCAACTTGATGGTCATCGTTGAAAATCGGCAATTGGGGATTAGATGGAGTCAACTATTCGCAAACAAAAGACAAGACTGAAAAGTATATTTCTATGTTTGATAAATTACCGTCCAATAGAGTTTTGCTTTACAATATGGCTTGAACACATCCTTGGTTGAAGCTAATACCATTTTCTTTTTAATCTGGCAATTGTCTGCAACCCTGTGGAAATGTAAATACAAGAAACGAAAAATTATTTTTGAAAGTCAAACAGCCGATCTTCGTTGTTTTTTATGACAAATCCCCACAACACATTACAATCGAGAATTAGCCTAATTACTACTTTAATAGCCGGTGAATTATAATTTATTAACTACAGTATTACAATATACAGTAGTCCCGCTTATTAAGCCCACGGATAACAGGCCCACCCGCTTTTTAAGCCTATTTTGGTCTGATCCGAACTACTTCCATTCATTCTTGCACTAAACAATGTCACCAGCTTAAGCTCAAAATCGTCAGGTCCCGATGTGGATTTAATAAGCGGAGACTACTGTGAACGGATACACCGAACATGGTGGAGCCACCAATCAGAAAGATTTAAATCAGGGATTAATATATACATGCTCATACAGTTGAGAACCCCTGGGTGTCCACAGGATTTCTGTTAAGTTCTAGTTTTGCTTTCAATTGGTGGGTAATAGAGATGTGCTGAACTGTTATTTTTAAATAACTGCTATTATCCGTTACTTTAAAAATCTTATCTGTTATTGTAGTCCTTCCCAAGAACCAAGCTTGGCATTTTTTTGTTACCAGTGCATAAATTGATTCTTGAGAAAGGTAGTAGATGAAGACTAAAGAGTAGGCTATATATATCTTACTGGAAGGAAATTGGCAGGCCATCGATTTCATTCACTCCACTCATTCAAAACCAAAACAATGCTAACGTCAAGTAGCTTTAATTGTTCCTTTGTTTACAAATCACTTACCAATGAATAAACGTCGCTGCAGATTTTGGACCGTCACTAGTTTCTGCATCAAAGTCGGCATAGCACCACATTGCCTCTGCTTCTTTAAGCCGTGACAGAACCATATCCAGAGAAAAATTCCTATCAAGATGGGGTTCAGCTTCAACAATTTCCCAAGTAGTAGTTGTTTTCGTAGTGCCTTTTTGTTTGAGCTCAAAAAATGCTGCTCCAATGTTCTGCGACCGTGAGGATTTACTGGCACCATTCACCAAATCAATCTTCTGCTTGTGTTCCGTAGACAGCTGTATTCCTGACATAGCCTGAAAAATAACTGAAAAGTGTTGGAAAGAGCACAATACCTGCAAAAAATGTGATCATCAATTCACTACTAATGTTAGTGTACGTATGAAATGTTGACATATTTACTCGATTGTGAACCGTGCTTTATAAAGTTTTATGTGTCTCGATACCCCGTCTTACCCTGAGTCTGGAAAATGAGACGTAAAACAGAAAGAAGGTTTAGATTTGGAGACAACTCATGTATTTGATCGATACAGTAGTACAATATTAAAAACATGAGATGATTGGATGCAAAGCAGCTGTGACAAGAAGGGCAAGGCTGGGTTGGGCTAAGTTCATAAAATGTGGAGAAATGCTATACAAGTATACAGAAAATTTTTTTTGTTTAAAGTAAAAAGGGGGTCCACGTCTCTTAGGCGCAGACAGTTAGGCGCCGGTCAAATAGGCGCGCACACTGTGGCGTCTGGATATTTAGGTGCGGAGCACTGTGGTGCCCGTTCATTTAGGTGCTATTCCTAGTAAAGTCTGCAGATTGTATCAGCTCAGCTTTGGCAAAACCTAGTCGGGGTTTTGACGGAAAACTAAGTTATTCTTGACTCAAGTAGAGCTCGACCGATATCACTTTTTTAGACCGATACCGATATTCATAAAAATTTTAGGCCGATACCGCTATATATCATCTACGAATAATTTGTTACCAACAAAGTTATTAAGCAACAAACCAGTCCAAGAAAGTTTATGCATTAGTTGCTGTAATGGAAAAATCATTCTTAACACTAATCACAAAAGACACCAAACAAAAAAGAAACAACCCAGGCCTCGAAATTCGTTTTTGCTGACGGCGGACAAACGTGTCCGGTCTGAATTCTTCCCCATTTAAGAACTATGGCTACGGTTTGGAAAGCTTTTTAAAATTTCAGCGAAGGCTTTCATCAGACCAAAGAGGTGCGCTTGGAGAGTCAAAGCGCCGTGTAGCTGTAATACGCCGCATAACTGATTAACTTCCACCGAACAAGGTCGTGTGGCTTCTTGCGTCACAATGCTCTGGGCACGGGTCGGAAAACTTCTACAATGACGCTACTATTTTCTTCTGTGCAAAGTTTCACTAGGCTTTTTTCTTTGGGTTTATTTTTGCATGTCATGTGAGCGAAAGTTAATTTTCCTTGGGCCTTTTCTTTCTTACTGTAATACCAAAACTTGACAAATTTTGCTGCATCTTGCTGTGATAGCCAACTCGTATGATCTAATTTTGTAACGAATCTTGCCTTTACCAATATCACTTGGCATACATGCCTTTAGAACAGAGGTGGGCAAACTACGGCCCGCGGGCCGCATGCGGCCCGTGACTACTTTCTGTGTGGCTCGCGAAAGCCTGAAGCAAATATATAATAAAATAATCCTAAAATTGCTTGAAAATTTTAATTCTACAATGACTTAATTAAACTTTTACTTCGTATATTTCATCTTGATAAAGATAAATTATAGTCTTTTGGTCGCATTGTAGTAGTTTGTTTCCCCAGCCACATTGTGATCTTGCATGAATGGATGGCTAATATTAGTGTCAAAAAACAGCTGGTTAGGCTTTTCTGACTTCGGCCTGTAGAATCATGAGACTTTCTTTTTCGTTTCAGTTTTTCTGATTATGTTAATTCGGTCACAGATGTATTCTGTTTAATTCGCTCAAAGTGCGTCTGGCAAAGTGTTATCTTGATGTGGGTTGTATTCAAATAAACGAGACAACCTTTTTTATATCTTTTATGTAATACATGTACTGTATATAAAATCTCCGTTTCTTTCGTCATTTGACGTTTTGGCTTATAATCTTAATTATACACACTAGACATGGTTTTTGAGGCTTTTCTTTTTTTCTGTGGGAGGAAGCCTTTTAGGAAAGTGCTTACCACTGAGGGACTCGCACTGGGAAGGCTATGTGGACGACATCTACTGCTTTCCGACAAGTGCTCGAAGATATCAGTTGGTTTGCAAGCTGCAATTTAAACTGAAGCACTTAGTCACAACAGCACAACACTGACTGGCGTGGTCTTTGGGCTGGAGGTAGACCATCTGAATTCAATAAGAAATTACAATTGGTAGCTTGGTACTGCCAGCAGACAGTGAGTCAGTACGCATTGAGAGAGTGTCAAAAGAAAAACCTGAAATATCACTCTGTGATGATCCGGAGCTTTATCTATTTTATCTAAGTATTGATGCAATTCAGATGGAAAATGTCATGAGACAACAGATAAACAGCTGGCTAGTCATTATATTGCATAAGAAACTCCACAAACAAGTAACAACACATTTAGAAATCTTGAGGGTTTCCCCAAGTTTTACCCGGTTTCCCCCAGTTTTACCCGGTTTCCCCCAGTTTTACCCGGGGAAAACTGGGAAAAACCTCCCAGAGGTTTTACCCAACCAACCCTGATTATACTATACTGGGGCCCTCGAACAAATTCAGATTCTGAATGCGGCTCTCGAGATAAAAAGTTTGCCCACCCCTGCTTTAGAAGAAACACAAGTTGCTCAAACGTGCTTGCATAGCACGAACAATTGTTGCGAGAATATAATTTCCCGCCCATTCTAGTGCGCGTGTCTAGAAAATGTTAATACTGTATCCCTTAGCTTCCATTCAAGCAGGAAAACTTTCGAGGTTTCCGTTGCTTCAACGATTGATGACAATGAATCAACGTAACAAAGGTGATTTCTTAGCTAAGAATCGATGGGAGCACGCGCAACTTAGTTCAAGTCTTACATCACAATGTCTGGCTTTGATCTCCGAGTAATAATGATACGGCAAGGTTGATTACAAAATTAGATTATACGAGTAGGCTATTACAGCAAGATGAAGCAAAATTTGTTAAGTTTTGGTATTACAGTAAGAAAGAAAAGGCCCATGGAAAATTTACTTTCGCTCACATAACACGCAAAAAAATACCTAAAGAAAAATGCCGAGTGAAACTTTGCACAGCAGAAAATAGTAGCGGTAGTGTATAAGTTTTCCGATTCGTGCCCAGAGCATTGTGACGCAAAAATCCACACGACCTCGTTCGGTGGAAGTCATGGTGGAAGTTAATCAGTTATGCGGCGTATTGCAGCTACGCGGCGCTTTGACTCTTCAAGCGCACCTCGTTGGTCTGATGAAAGCCTTTGCTGAAATTTTAAAAAGCCTTCCAAACCGTAGCCATAGAATTCAGACCGAAGTCCATCACTGAGTCACACAGGCGAAGAATTCAGACCGGACACATTTGTCCGCCGTCAGGAAAAACGAATTTCGAGGCCTGGGTTGTTTCTTTTTTGTTTGGTGTTTTTTGTGATTAGTGTTAAGAATGATTTTTCCATTACAGCAACTAATGAATAAACTTTCTTGGACTGGTTTGTTGCTTAATAACTTTGTTGGTAACAAATTTTTCGTAGCTGATATATATCGGCCGATATATATCGGTATCGGCATAAAAATTTCATAAATATCAATATCGACCTGAAAAAGTGATATCGGTCGAGCTCTAGTCCTGATCTCTGAAAATAGAGGGTCTGCTACTATTCGGTGAGTCCGATTCGGTGAGTTCCTAACCTCTTACCCAGTGGTTCCCAACCTTTTTGACCTTGCGGCACCCTATCAAAGAGATAAGTAGTTTGCGGCACCTTGGCAAAACTGGATCAATTTTATGTTTTTTTTTTTGTTTTTTCATTTTTCGCGCAATTTTTTTCTTTTTTCAATTTTATGAGGTTTCTGTATTTCAAATAGCCCTAATAGCGCTCGTAAATAAATGTATTTATTCAAAATTAGTCAAGGTGTGAAATTTGGGCTTGATTTCTTGCAGAAAGTCCCTTAATATCTGGGAGCACTATTCGATAAAGCCACCCGCATATCTTCCTCGACTATAAGCGGTCGTTCTCGTTTTTCAGTTTTTATGTTCGTTTATACGGAAAATCCACTCTCACAAAGGTATGACGTGGAAAACTGCAGAAAAGGCACAATAGCTTTCTTTTCAAAGCAAGGATATTCATTTAAATTTTTATCCAGAACTCGTCGAGAGGCATCTGCTTGTGCATAAGCTTAAAATTTCTATCGTTACGTATGTCAATTAATTCTTCTTCTTTAAGATTCAAAACAATACGAGAGTCCAGTAAAAGAGGATATCTCACCCATGCGTAATTTTCCGTGGACAAGCTGGGGAAATATTTCTAAATTTTTTCTTCCAATGATTTTAGGTGCTGAGTTATTAATGAGACAACTTCTTTGTTCTTCATTTCAGAGAATGGTGAAATCATGTCAAAGTTTCCGTTCTCCAATTTTAAGGACCACATTTGCAGTTTTTCTCTCAGTGCTTTCATTTTATCGGTGGAAGTTAAGAGAGTTTCATTTTTGCCCTGCATTTTCACATTCACGTTTTTTAAATGGTCGAAGCTATCTACTAAATACGCTAATTTGGAGACCCAATTGTAATCGCAAAGCAATTCACAAAATTCCTTTTGCTTTTCAAGGCTGAAAATAGAGAGCATTGCATCCTTCAACTCATATAGTCTTGTTGAGAAGCAGCGATTTTCCTGGCATCAGAACTACCTGACTGCTCAGTGCTCACTATAATAAATAGAACAGCGAGCATTGTGTTTCGCTAACCATACCTGTGTAGCTTCCACCCTCCACACTAGCCATCAAGATTTTCCCAAAAACATGTGTTTCTCTGCCGTCGAGTGTAGCAAGAACTCAGTGATGGACACGTGTTCGCCCATGAGGTTGGGCTCATCAGTACCGCACCACTTGTTCTTGCTACACTCGACTGCTGAGAAACACATGTTTTTGGGAAAATCTTGATGGCTACTCGTGACAATGCTTTTAATCGCGACAACCATCTTACTTCGGACGGTATGTAACAGAAGATTAGCATAGTTTGCTCCCATTTCCTTACAAAGCTTGGCAAATAAACGTGATTTAAGTTGTCTACTTTTGATGAAGTTGACCATTTTGACATCTTTGTTTAACACTTTTTTAGGTCTGAACCTAATGTTTTTCCGACAAGAACTTCGCGATGAAGAAAACAGTGTGTTGTTATAATATCACTATTTTGCCTGTTTGCTAACGATACGAATCCTTCAATTGACCTTGACCCAACCATCGGTTTACAATGGTTCGCAAACAATCGTGCAGTTTTATAATCGTGCTGGGTCACACAATCCAATAATCCATCACTGCAATAAGACTTTGTGCGCCGTAAAATGCAAAATAAAATCGTGAAACCTGGCAATAATGATGCCTTTCAAACGTTTTTTGAGAAAGAAAAGCAACGAGTCAAAATCTCTTTCACGCTGTTTTTCCTGGGCGAGAAAACGAAGGCTCACCGCCAGCCCAGCGGCTTCCCCACTAAGACTACATTTACATAATAGGCGAAATGACAATGACCGAAATGAAATCTCAAGAAAGGAGCCGGGAATAACTACGAGGCTCAAAACTTAATTCACACTAAAACTCGGTTAGAAATAAATAAATTTCGCACTTAACGAGTTAAAGAAATAAAGAATGAGCCGCACAATTGCAATATCTCGCGGCACCCTTGAGCATTGCAATTGGCACCCCAGGATGCCACGGCACCCCGGTTGGGAACCACTGCTCTAACCCCTAACCCTAAAACGGCAATGATAATTAGGCTACGGTACTCTATAATTTTTTTTAAAAAATCCCCCGTTAAGGGATCGGACTCACCGAATCGGGCCATTCCAGAAAATAGCATCCTTATTATACGAAATAGAATTCTCGGATAAAGTGGTTAGAAACCATGAAAGCATTTGTACAGCTTTGTTAATGTTTCAAAACTTCAATATTAAACTTTTTATCAAATCTTCTTATGATTTAACTGATGATCCAATGGGATGCACAGTGTGATAAAAATATTTGGAACAAAGCAGACAGTATCACACTAAATCAGAAAAATGATTTTTTTATAGAGCTTTTGCTCCACAAGTGTGACTTCTTCAGTATGTCTGCAACAAATAAGAATACAGTAATATTGAGATCATTATATAATTTATATAATGATTATATGATGATAATGATTTTAATTATATAGATTTCAATTGGGTCATTGTTGACCTCAAATACGTTTTGATCCGCCTGAGTGTGTTAAACGAATGTTCGTCCGGCAAGACGTGCATGGTAATGTCAAGTACAATCGTATGAAGATTGCCACATTTAGTAACATGATTGTCGTTTTCACGAAGCTACCCTCTCCCAAAACCATTGTTGTGGCATGCTGCGTAGGAAACAAACTACATTAGCATGAATTTGAAACAGATATATTTTGAATAATAAAATTAAATAAAAATATGAAAAAAATAAAATTAAAATACCGATAAGAGCAGGGAGTGCGCCGCACCCCTGCACCTCCCTAGTACACCTATGATTGACATTGCATCCTAACATTCTTAGAATTCAGTTCTGTTGAGTTAACACTTTCATAAAATTTTATAATGATCTCAATAATATTGCATTTTTCATTATTTGTTGCAGACTATATTATACTGAAGCCACACTTGTGTGGAGTAAGCTCTATTAATAAATTGATTTTTCTGATTTAGTCTGATATAATACATACTGTCTGCTTTGTCAATGTTGTTTGATTCTCCATATTTGTATGAATCCTTGTTTTTGCACATAAATTTTATCAAATCAAGCACCCAGAATTGTCTATCTCACAAGGTGTGTTATCCCTCATAATCAAAATGACACACGTTCAAGGATTCAGAACAAGGGTGTCTAAGGTGATGAGGTTAAACATATTCAGAGGTGGACACTAGGGTGGATCAAAAAAATCGAATTTTTGAGTTCAGCTTAGTGCATTTGCCAAAAGATGCAGTTTGGGCTATCTCTTACATTGGTACTTGAAAAAACATTTTTTGACCCCGTTTGACCCCTATCCAAGAGCGCTCTAGTGGCCGCTGAGCCAAAATTCCTTAAATTAGCCATAATACCTTTTCTAGTGGGTGTAGGCTAATGATTTTGGTGTCTAACCCCACTAAATCAAGTCTTAGGAAGTCACTTCTGCAGTCTAAAATGATGCATGGGCAGCCAAAATTGCATAATGACATTTTTGCTCTAAAAAAGGCATTTTATGGGAAAGAAATGGCATTTTTAGATATTTTGGGCAGTTTTATGGATGAAATACTAAAAAAAGTGTAACCTAGGTAAAACACACTAGGGTGTGACCATTTGTGTGCAAACTGGCCTCCAGTCCAATGAGGTGGTGAGGTGATATGAGGTCCAATAGACTACAGAAGCATACAATAGTGCAGCTGCATGCCGCATATATATTTATTTGATAGTGTAAACTTAACTATTGCATTTATTACAGCTTTAGATATTGTTTATTTCAATGTTTGTAAATATCTGATCACACTTAACTTAATTGAGTTTATATGATGTTTAATAGAGGCAAAACTTGCATTTGGCTTCTGAATAAGCATCCCATTGAACACATCCTGGGTAGTGTGCACACAACCCCCTTGTTTTTTACTTTTTTTTTGTACTTATTGACTTGTAGATTTGTGAAATTGTTCCACTAGCCAGTAGCCAAGAATCTTTGCTGGTCCAAAAATCAGTAGAATTGGGGCACGTTTATGTGGGCCACCATCCCATTCAAATTTTCAGGTTTGCCATTAAGTAAATATTGAATTAACGGTATTTTCACGCTTCTCAACAGAAGTTGTATGTTTCAACAAAATAATATGCATAAAACTTTTGCCTGTTCGACTATCTATCGTACAGGGAATTAAAAGAATATGCTTGTCTATACGAGTTGTCTGTGAATTCACATTTTTTACGCGTTGGAATAGCTAAAAATACAACTCCAGTGAGCGGAAGTGGTCTAAGATTCTAATTTCGCACTGGAAATAGATCAAATACACATAGAAAGTTACCAATAGGCTAGTAAGTTTGCTACATGAAAGCCTGGTATTGAATCTGTATGTATACAGTAACTGTAAACTTTTACTAACACATTTTGTCACAGAAGGCAATGTAATCGACTAGTCTAATCTGTGCAAGAGGATATTTAGTTTTTTCTCTTTCTCAAATTAGGTGCGTCTTTTCTGTTAGCTTCCACTATTTGTAAAGTGTTTTGATAGTGTTCCTCGTTTCTGGCACAATGTAGGTAATCGGTGCTCAGTTTAACTCCATGTTCAGCCACATTGTACACAGCTTTCTGGTACGACTCTGATTCAGACCATTTCTATACTGATAAAGGAAGAAAATCATCATTTATCTCTAAAACAGAGAAAAAAACCGAGAGTCCTTTGTGATAAAATCTGTCAGTTTTGATTCCAGATTGATTTCGGATGGAAAACGTGGTTCGTAGCTAGGCCGGAATGGCCCGTTTCGGTGAGTCCGATTCGGTGAGTCCGATTCGGTTAGTCCGATTCGGTGAGTCCGATTCGGTTAGTCCGATTCGGTGAGTCCGATCCCTTAACGGGGGATTTTTTCAATTTTTTTTTTAAATTATCGGGTACCGTAGCCTAATTATCATTGTCGTTTTAGGGTTAGGAGTTAAGGTTAGGGGTTAGAAGTTACGAACTCACCGAATCAGACTCACCGAATCGGACTCACCGAATAGGACTCACCGAATAGGACTCACCGAATAGTAGCAGACCCTAGCTAGGCAGTGCCAAACCGATCTGCTGGTGTAAAAACAGGATCTGTAGGTTTTACATGTATAGGCCTAAGTTCATCAGCCATCTGATGTTTTCCTCTTCTTGAACTTCAGAGCTGAACAGTGCCAGTCCAGTGGTACCATCTCAGCAGAGAGATACCAAAATTGACGTTTGAAGCTACGTTCAGCAGCATGTAATATCAACTTATGCACTGCTCCATATCTGAGAATGTTCTTGTACATAGCCAAACAGTTCCAAGGAGCATCTACAGCAACACTACACCGAAACCAATATATACAGTAGACGAGTGAAATAAAATTCATGAGATCTTTTAATTTAGCCACTTGTGAAACTGATGTGATAGTTCCCTTAGGTAACTTAGCTATTTAATTTTCCAGTAGCACCAATTAATAGGAATGAATCAATTTGGCCATCCATCTGGCCTTGTGTGTGGCCCCAGAACGGTAGAATTTCACATTTTGTAGACCAGGACTGATATAAGCAATTGCACAAGTTCATAAGTTATTTATAGTCGCCTCAAATGAATTTGTATTTGCTTTGTGCAAGTTGAACAACGTCATCTTTGAGGTTCTGAATGAGATCATGTGTTGTTACTGGAAAGCTGTTGATATCCAGTGTACTTAGCAGTTGGCCACTGTGGAATAGAATCCCAGTTCTTGCGGAGTCTCATCAAGATGCTCATTTCTGGTTATTTGAAACCTCTAGCTCTAGCGATTTCACCGATGTGATGTAAACAAGCTGACCAGAGAAGTTCCTTATCTTAAGAGCTACAGTAGAAGCAGTTTTTGCGTTTCTTTTTTAGAGTGTTTTTGTCGTTTTTCTGCACTAAGAATCCTACTTTCTTTCTTTCTGACTCGTGCGAATAAAATAGAGTCAAATCCGTCTATTGTGGCTGTCCTGTCTGTCATCATTCCTTTTAAGAAAGATATGTCTGCAGGATTTGATATAAGCTCCTCAACAAAACACTAACATACTGATTTCGCCTGAACCCGTTGTCATGCATTTTGTCCATTACTGTAATGCGATGGATAATTGGATGCACAAATTAAAGGCAGCATTTTTGCAATTAACTTCATACGGTAATTGTTTGCTTTTATATGTTTGCTTCAGTGTATTAACAGCAGTACCTTTAGAAGCATTATGAATTTGTTTTTCTTTACCCTATTTTTTAAAAAAACAATAAATTTCCAACTTTTTCAAGCATTTTTGCTGAATAAAGGCTCTGATGTCATTTTGCTAGCCCATAGATGATTTTAAACTGCAGAAATGACTTCCCAAGACTTGATTTAGTGGGGATAGACACCAAAACCACTAGCCTGCACCCACTAGAAAAAAAATTATAGTCAATTTAAGGAATTTTGCCTCGGCGGTCACTAGAGAGCTCTTGGATAGGGGTCAAACGGGGTCAAAAAATGTTTTTTCAAGTACCAATGTAAAAGATAGCCCAAACTGCATCTTTTGGCAGATGCACTAAGCTGAACCTAAAAATTCGTTTTTTTTGATCCACCCTAGTGGACACTGGACAGTAGCATGCTACTTTTTCAGCTAACGCTACCTTTTTTGATATTGATAGTAGCGGTACATTTTAGTTAAAGCAGCGGCAGCAGTAGCGATGTTATTTTTCCCAATGTTGCAATCGTTAAGAGGCACTATGTTTGCTTAGTCGTACTTCTTCCCAATTTAAATGTACTTTCCAATTAAAAGTGTAAAAAAAAGAATCGTTTTTAGAGATTTTTGAATGAAACTCTGGAGCATAAGAATGAAACCTCAGTTAGAACTTGTTTTCCATTACAAAGTTGAAATGGCAGTAAAAATAAATGTGGTACTGAAAGGTGACATGATATATTTTTAAAGTCATTTTGACAGGCCTCGAAATTCGTTATTGTTGACGGCGGACAAACGTGTCCGGTCTGAGCAGCTATCTCGGCGGACAAATTAAGATTCACGACGGACACGCCAGTTTTAGCGTCGATTGTCATGCTTAATCACTTTATCTTGAAAATTCTTCGCCATTTAAGAGCTATGGCTACGGTTTGGAAGGCTTTTTAAAATTTCAGCAAAGGCTTTCATCAGACCAATGACGTGCGCTCGAAGAGTCAAAGCGCCGTGTGGTTGCAATACGCCGCATAACTGATTAACTTCCACCAAACGAGGTCGTGTGGATTTTTGCGTCACAATGCTCTGGGCATGAGTCGGGAAACTTATACACTACCGCACTACTATTTTCTGCTTTGCAAAGTTTTACTGGGCTTTTTTCTTTAGGTATATTTTTGCGTGTTATGTGAGCGAAAGTAAAGTTTCCATGGGCCTTTTCTTTCTTACTGTAATACCAAAACTTAACAAATTTTGCTACATCTTGCTGTAGTGGCCTACTCGTAGAATCTAATTTTGTAACCAACCTTGCCTTATCAATATTACTCAGAGATCAAAGCCAGACATTGTGATGTAAGACTTGAACTAAGTTGTGCGTGCTCCAATCGATTCTTAGCGAAGAATTCACCTTTGTTACGCTGATTCAATCTCATCAATCATTAAAGCAACGTAAAAATCGAAAATTTTTCTGCTTGAATGGAATCTAAGGGATACAGTATTCACATTTTCTAGATGCGCTAGAAGGGTCTGCTCCTGTTCGGTGAGAGCCTTTTTCGGTGATTTTTTTGAATTTTTTTTTTGAAAATTATTGGGCACCGTAGCCTAATTATCATTGCTGCTTTTACATCGTTTTAACGTCGCTAAACGTTGAAATAAGACCCTAACCCTTCACAACCCCTGACCCTTAACCCCAATACAACAATGATAATTAGGCCACGGTACCCAATAATTTCAAAAAAAAATCACCGAATAGGGCTCTCACCGAAAAAGGCTCTCACCGAATAGGGAACTCACCGAATCGGACTCACCAAAACGGGCCATTCCGGCGCTAGAATGCATGGAAATTATATTCTCACAATCGCAACAATTGTTCGTGCTATGCAATGATGATTTTTATCGCTAGTTCCTGTGTTATTTCTCGGCAGACAAATGTGACCGATCTAGATGGTGCTTCCCACGGACATCACATGCTGTGACGACGGACATGTCCGCGGTGTCCGCCGTGAATTTCGAGGCCTGTTTTGACTTCAAAGTACTTGCATAGAGCTTTTCTGTGTCAGTTTAAGACAAAAGTAGCATGTAGAAGTAGCTTTAACGCATGTTGCTTTTAGTTAATATTATTCAGACCACATCACAATAGAATAGTCATTAGTCATGGACACAAAAACTTACCATTTTGCACAATAGGTCTTTTTTTCAATGCAATGAAAAACAGATGTTAACAATAACAAAAATCTTTTATAAACAAACAGATTGACACTTAACATGCACTGAAAGTAAAAAAACAATATCAAAACTAAGTTGACACATACCAAAGACAGGCAAGGTCTAGTGTATAGAAAAAAAGCCAAGATGGCACCTGCAAGGCAGTAACTAGCTTTAACAAGGTTTAACTAACTACCTGGGTATTACCAGGCACATACAGAAAAAGGGTTAACCCTATCAGTAGTGACACGCGGTTTTATGAGGACGCACCACTCTAGTAGTGAAATAGTTCACAGTTTAAGGAAACATGCTAGAAATGCAAAATTTCTTGACTTTTAGTTTTTATTCTTTGCAAATTTTCTAAACCTACACTGGTCATTTTTCTACCTTCCTGCCCTTCACAATAAACATTTCGTCTCAGGCGGCTTGACATTTTCATGCAGTTTTTTAGACATTTTTGCTGCTTGATATTTGAGCACACAAATTATATATATATGGTCGGAATGGCCCATTTCGGTGAGTCCGATCTCTTAACGGGGGATTTTTTTTTTTTAAATTATTGGGTAGCCTAATTATCATTGCCGTTTTAGGGTTAGAAGTTAGAGGTTAGGAACTCACCGAATCAAACTCACCGAATCGGTCTACTCACCGAATAGTAGCAGACCCATATATGGTACATTATGTTAGTGCAATTACTTTGAAATATAAAAACACAAAAAATGCATTTAAATATTTATGAGCAAAAGTAATTTTTTGTTTAGTCTAGCATTACTCTATGTTATGATTCAAAAATATGCATCCCAAAAGTCAATTTTGAAGTTATTTTAGGGAAAATAGAATAAAAACCGACCTTCTGATGTTTTTTTATCTCAAACACTTTATTTCAATAAATATTTTGGGTAAAAATTAAATTTCTATACGCACAATACACATGGCTATTTTCTTGTAAAATATTTTGGCTCTGTGATTTTCATAGCTCCCGTTATTAGCGATTAATTAGCACGGTGCTACGATACCCCTTGACGTATTTTCCGCATACAAAAACAGCTTGTACTAAGATAGGGTTAAAACATTGTGAATGCGATCAAGAATCAAGATGTTAAACATTATTTCATGTCTTTTAAATCCATCAACACTTATCATAAGGATTTTTTGGTGCATGTTTCTCTACAGGGAGCATCACGCAATGTAATCATAAGACTGCTGACTTACGTAATTTTTCTTGGGCCAGGTACTTCAAGGCAAGGCGTAAAAGCGACACTTCACTCGAGAAATTTTCAAGACGTCCGCGCTGCCTTTTTGAACACTGCAGAAAAATGATTTGATCGAAGTTCTAACGCCTGGTATCAACATTTCGCCACACACGTTTTGTGCTATTCGACACAACGGGTTTCTTTTATAGATGAAATAACCTAGGCTACCGTTGTCAATGTCTATGCCAGTTTGTATTTGCCGTATGAGCCAATTAACATTGTTGAACTGTTAAAATGACTCTGTTGGACACTTGTTACAAAAGTTTTTCACATCTAGAAAACAGCCTAGCTTCCAATCAGATGTTCAGAAAATGTTCAGAAAAAAAAAAAACGCTATTTTTATGGAAAGGAGTTCTCTTCCAGAGGAACATTTTGAAGACTGCGGAAAATGCTTTGATTGAAGTTCTAACGCCTACTTGTTTGCCGCAGGTGTTTCTTATCTCCTAAACCAGGGGTCACCAACTGGCGGCCCGGAGCCGCATGCGATCTGCCACGCTGTTATGTGCGGCACGCGGAAGGTATCAGCGTACAAGTATAACCAAAAATACTTTTCTTGAGGAGTTAAAGAGCATGAAGGCAAAAATAATCTCCGGAAAGCATATTTTTGCTTTGCATACGATTTCACCGAGCGATCTGGTCAGTAATTAACGTAAATCGTTTGCCTGTGAGATAGTGTTTCCACTTCCGAACGGATTCAATAATGGCGACTGCCTCTTTTCAACTGCTGAGTGTTTCAGTTCGGACCCTTGAAAAGTTCTGGAAAAAAATGCCACTGGGCGGCCATTTTGATTAAGCGTTGCGGTTAAAGCAAACTCTGAAGTAGTGTTGGGCGATATATCGAATTTTCGATACGATATCTTTTTAATATCGCTATTTATTTCAATATCGTTCGATATTTTAACTATTACAGCCCTAATTTGTAACTGCAAACCCCTACAAAAACGTTGCCGATGCCAAACGACAAAAGTTGAAATTGCCTCGGCAATTGCTGTGAATGTTAATTACAAAAAAAATTGTACCAAAACATGTGAAACGAAAAGCGAAAAATATACTAGAGTAGTCTATCACGACCGCACTGTTTGATTTGTTGTGATGTAATAATACCAAAAGTAGCGATAAAGCGAACAACGCGATACGCACACTGTTACTGTAATTCACGTTGAATAACTCACGGAGAGGAAAAGTAAGTTAATTTTGGGTTGATTTAACCTTCGAGTCAGCACAAATCGATTTAATTTTCCCGGCGGGTTAAATTGCATAACAACAAAGCCCAACAAGAAATTTACGTTTGTTTTACATTAATTTGACATCTAACGACGTTGAATTATCATAAAATAACGTTAATTGCTCAACCAAGTACCGGTAACAAATTAATAGCTCCCTGCGAGAAGATTGCCTCAATTTACGTATGCACTAGCATAATTTCGGCACAATTGGGATTGGGATACTGCCAACACCAGTACACCACGAAGTCTGTTTGATGAAGAACTAGCTGTCAGAATCGGAATCTTCAGATGCTGAATCGGAGGATGAGGTTGTCGTGTCATCACTGGAATCACACACATCAAGAGGCTCATCGCTTGGCTGTAAATCTACACTATCTTCGCCGTTCGCAATGAAGCGTCCACGTTTTGCCGCTTTCGTGCTTTGATACCCATTAGTATTACCCATCCACACACCTCTTTCGCAGAGCTCCATCAGGGTGTTGACTAAGGATCAAATCTATGACTGTGGCATAAAGACTGGGAGGAATGTCTAACCCTAACCTTACAAGCGCTCGTTTGGCCTCGGCATTTTTATTGCCGACGCTAATGCGCCATTCATGCATTTGCGTCGGCAATCAACTCGGCAATTGCCGGCACTAATTTCGAAGACTGAGAAACTCAATTCTTAATTACAGTAGAACTCGGTTAATCCGGATCTTTGCCTAATCCGGATAAAACTGGAAGTACAAATGAACAAGTCTTAATAGAATCGTCATCGGTTAATCCGGATCTTCGCCTAATCCGGATGAAATCGCAGGTCAAATCGAATCCGGATTAACCGAGTTCTACTGTAAAACAAAAATATCGAAAAGTATCGAAATATCGAGTATTTTTTCAAATATTGTATCATTTTTTTTTTCAATATTGCCCAACACTACTCTAAAGCATCGGTTTCAATTTGAAAGGGTAGTGCTTCGTCAATAGAAGCAACTACTGAATGTTTGATTTCATGCTTGAGCTGCTGAAAAGCTGATAATGCTTCTGAACTATGAGTCACATATTACTAGTATAAATCGGTTTTGATTAGTAGACAGTAGGGGTCCTTGAAATCCATACTCAGTCTTTCAAAAGGTTGAGTAGCCTTTATCAAATGCATTGCGTTGGGTCGATAAAAACAGGACTTACACTCACAGTTCAAGTTTTACAGGATCGGATAACATCGCGAATTTGATCAAGTAAGAAAGGTAAATTTCGAATTTTCACAAAGTGGGCCATGCGCGTCTCACCTGGATGGCAAAGAGAATCATGTAAACTTTTTAATGTATTTTTACTCAGTGTCATGCATTTAATACGAGAAAGTGTGTCAGCTGGAACGTTTTTTTCCCACATCTACATATAGATGATAACGAAATCATAAGTTCAAAGTTCAATGCACCATCTCATGATTTTATCGTTCTCAATTTTACCTTTGTGCTTTGTGTCAAACATGTAGGCAACTGACTTCTGGTCAGTAATTAAAGTAAATCGTTTGCCTGTGAGATAGTGTTTCCACTTCCGAACGGATTCAATAATGGCAGCTGCCTCTTTTTCAACTGCTGAATGTTTCAGTTCGGACCTTTGCAAAGTTCTGGAAAAAAAATGCCACTGGACGGCCATTTTGATTAAGCGTTGCTGCTAAAGCAAACTCTGAAGCATCGGTTTCAATTTGAAAGGGTAGTGCTTCGTCAATAGAAGCAACTACTGAATTTTCGATTTCATGCTTAAGCTGCTGAAAAGCTGATAATGCTTCTGAACAAAGAGGAAACAATTTGTTTTGATTGAGAGTAGGGTTGAACGGATAGCTGTAAAAGCTTGATATCCGGATAACGGATATATATATATATACAGATATTTGACAATTTTATTATCCGGTTAACCGGATATTGGTAGGAACACTGAAAGCTACCCTGTCGCAGCATATCTAGTCTTTTAACCACTAAAATACACATGTTATCTTACAAGCAATTCAGTTACAAGTTAATGGTTCAACTCTGTTTCATTTTTACACAATAAAACGAAAACTATCAAATGCTTATTTTTTCTGTAATGCATTTTGAATAAAGCACAACGCATCAATAGTTGAATCGTTTAGACGAGACCGGAGTTTTGTAGCAAAAAGCCCACATGCACTGAATGCTCTTTCTGCTTCTACAGAAGTGGGCTGAATGGTAAGCAGCGCTTCATAAAGAATTTGAAGACTGGCCGGCCGTTTCGCTGTTGCTTCATAGACTTCACATTCTTTTCGGATTGTCCTTCTGCTAAGTTCTATGGTATTGGATTTGGAAGGTGGAGTTGCAGTAGGAGCAACAGATGCTGACATAATGGCTTGCTCTAGTTCTTCCTTAAAAGATGTAGGCCCTCTTTCTACCCTTGCAGAAGTAGTTGATACCAAGTTGCTTTCATCTTCTACTCTAGGTCCAGGATCTCTTGCAACCTCTCCAAGTAACCTTTGCAATAGGGTTGCTGCGAGAGCGTATACCTTGCTTCTTTTTCCGAATTCACCAAACGTGTCAACTGTCAAGTTTATCATCCATCAGAAATCTGGGATCATGCAGGTATTCAAGTAGGTGAGTAAGACATGTGTCTCGCCTTCCTTTGATTCTGGTCTGAAGGCAAGATCTGAGACATTCTGAAAACGCAGAATCAGTATCAGAAAGAGTTCTAAGTACAAAATCATGAATTTGTTCAGCTGTCAGCAGCGTGGAATCTCTTCTGCAAAGTGCATCTACTGCGTGTTTGACAGGTTCAAGGACATTAACCACATCTTTGAGGATCTTTGTTTCCCTCTCAGTGATTGTAATGAGAGAATTAACTTCAACAAGAGCCAATCTGATGCATTTCTCCACTTTTACAAACCGTTCTATCATTTGTAAAAGGCTGTTCCATCTGGTTTTTGAATCTAGAATTAACTTCAGCTCGGTATTGAACTGTCTTTGAACGTGCTTTTGCAAAATTTCATTCTTAAGAGGACTTCTGCGAAACAGAATTACCACCTTTCTAACCTTCTTTATCACTTCAGAAACAAATTCTTGAAGATTTAAGCCATTACTTTCATCCTCCACAAAATCTAGACCATCTTCTTCTACTTCTTCCATCTCCTCTTCTAAATGTTCCGATCATTCATCATTTTCGCTTTCTTCTTCCAGTTCATCAACGTTTTCTTGCCTAGCATACAAGAAATCCATGACAGCTAAATGATAACCATGTGCAAAGCAAAGCTGGTGGATGCAACAAACCAGCCGTCCAAAACTTTTCATCACACTAGCTCCATCTGTGGTGGCTGCAACAATATCTTCCATCTTTAGGCCAAATTCGTGCAATCTTTCTTTCACCAAATCCTCCACTTTTTTAGCTGGCATGGAGCCTTTTATCCTCGCCATTCCAAGATTAATGTAATCTTCATGATAGTGAAGGTTTAGATTCATGTATCTTCTGTTTCTTGTGCTTGTATACTCATCAAGCGTGATAGAGCAGAATTTTGTACTCATTTTTTCCATTTCGATTTTATCTTTCGTATTGCTTTTCGGTTGGTGGTAGAATGTCATGACAAGATTTCTGACAGTTACCACGCTTTGTGGTAACTTATATCCTCTAGATAAAAATGCTTGTCTTATTTGATTGCTGGTAGCAACTGTGTTGAAAGAAATTCTGTCAACAGCTGCTAGCTCTGCAACAATTTTCTCTAACGAATCTTTGGCTGGTTTAAAAAACTTGTCAATCCTGCTTGTACCAGTGGAACTGCTGTCTGTCATTGCCAAAGAAGAACTTTGGATTTTTGTCTTTTCAGCCTCAACCTGAATCTTGTGTTTCAAATGCAAGTGGTTTCTCATGGCCCCTGTAGATCCTCCTTTGCAGGAAATAGTAGTTTTGCACGTTTCACAGTTTGCCTTCTCGCCATTTCTTGAACGTAGGAAGTAGGCCCACACAAGATTTTCACTTTTAAAACGTTTGAACTCCATTTCAGTCTTTTTTATACACTCGAAGTAAGATATAAGCCTACTGTCTCACGCTTCTTTCACTGCGTTTTGCATCTATCTAACTTTTGGACTGTGAGGTGAGGACGTGTGGTAATAGAAAGACTTGAAGACTGCAGTGACGTCATAACAGCGCTAAAAGCCGCCGTCTAGATCAATCAAACTTCTAAGAAATATTTCTTCTAATGTTGCCGACTTCGCAGTTTTCACCTCTTGTGGGAAGTCACCACACCATGTTTATCGCAGTGTAGATAACTGCGAGATGCTATTGGCCACCCATAGCTAAAATATCGGATTTCAAAATTGCAAAAGAGGTGTAAAACACTCAACACACAATAATACTTTTACTTTTTTATTACACGGTTAACCGACAAAAAACTATCCGGATATCAGGGTCTGCTACTATTCGGTGAGTCCGATTCGGTGAGTTCCTAACCTCTAACCCTAACCCCTAACCCTAAAACGGCAATGATAATTAGGCCACGATACCCGATAATTAAAAAAAAAATTGAAAAAATCCCCCGTTAAGGGATCGGACTCACCAAATCGGACTCACCGAATCGGGCCATTCCGCGGATATCAGATAGGTGAAAATGCCTTGGTTAACCGGTTAACCGATATCCGGATATTTCAACCCTAATTGAAAGGTCTGATTTTGTCAGAAAAATTGCGTATCCACAGTGAATAATAAGCAAATAATCCCATACTTCACACTTTTGACTTTTCTTGTCGGAGGGAGGGGGAAGATCTTGTAAAGGTTTAAGTCTATCGGAATCTGGCTTTATTTGACCATTACAAACTACGTTTCTGAGAATGCTTAAAGTTGTCGTGGAAAATATACACTTCTTTTCGTTGTAAACCAGATTTTTACATTTAGCTGCTTTCAGAAAGCGATAAAGGTTTGATCGTGATGTGCTTGATCTTTACCACAAATGGTTATTGGTTACGTTATCTTAATACGCAAAAGTGTCACATAAACGTTTGCCAGAAATGAAATTGTCCATAATTCTTTGACACGCAGCTACACCATTTGTAACACCAAAGGGCATTTTACAGAATTGGTAAAGCCGACCATTGGCTTCGAAAGCAGTGTATTTTTTATCTTTGTCTCGAATAGCGACTTGATGATACGCGCTTTTTAAATCCACGGTACTGAACACACGATACTGCGCAATTTTGTTCACAGTATCATCTATCCTTGGCAATTGATATGCATCTAGGTTAGTGTACTTGTTTATAGTTTGTGAATAGTCAACGACTAACTTTTTTTCTGACGTTCATTTCTGGTGACAACCACATGTACTCTCCAAGGTGAGTTGTTTGGCTTTATAATTCCTTCTGAAAGTAACCTTTCGGTTTCGTTCTTGATGAAATCGTGATCTTCACGACTGTACCTACGCGACTTGGAGACAGTAGGCTTACATTCCGGAGACAAATGCAGAAACAACGGCGATGGTAGAACATCCAAGGTGGTCAAGTTACAGATTTTTACTGGTGGTTCTTCTCCATCGTACTTGATCGTTACGCTTTCGTGTTTGGCTTGCCAATTCTGTCCCAGTATAATATCCGCACACAGGTTTGGAAACACAAACAGTTTAAGACGATAATGCTTATCGCCGACAAGAATACTGGCAATGCAATGTCCTTCAACTTCAGCACACAAGTTCTGAGTGGCTATTGAAACGCTTTCCCGACTCGAAGTTATCTTCAAGAAGCAATGGTTTGCCACTCCTGAGTGAATGAAATTGTCCGTACTTCCGGAGTCAACGAGGGCAGTCGCATGTTGATCGTTAACAACGACGTGGATGGAGGACTTTCATAAGCTATCAGGTACACCAACAGGCCTTGTTGTAGCAAGTGTAAGACTTCAAACTGTTGCATTTAAAGACTTGGTCGGTTTTGCTCGACATACACGCTGGTAGTGCCCCCTCAAAGGAAAAAAATCTCGCAGTAGGTTACGTTAGCGGTATAGCCTAGAGCTTGTTTCTTTTGCGATCGTCATTGATGACACAACTCGCAAAAAACACAATTTTTGGCTCTGCTAAATATTTGTCATAAAACAGGAAAGAATCGATTGTTGTGTATTGTACAGTTTTAGAAAGGGTGCAACCTATTTTGTCGGCCCTGAACACTTCCTCCCCCAATTTCGTATCCTAAAGATCAAGAAAAAAATACAACAGAGCTGAAGTTGCTAATTGGAGTTGCTAATTGGAGTCGCTAATTGGAGTTGCAGCAAACATTTCAAAATTTTTCCCTTGAAAAGATGCAAAAGCACCGAAGTCAAAGATCGGAGTTGCCGAAATAGTTGACCACACTAAGTATCTGGAAATAATAGTAGATGAACCAAATTTTGGGTTAGGGTTAGTTTGATAAACTGAACCTCACTTGTCGGGTTAGGGTTATGAAATTAAGATTGTAACTACCCCATGGCATTACAAATGATCACGAGCTGCCACACTTGAAATTCACTTTCAACTAACATATCAAAACAAAATTACAAAGAAAAAGTCGCACTTATTTGTGGTGGCCCACAAAAATTCAATGATTACTGTAGTTCAAGAAAAAAAAATTAAAATGTTTGCCGGAACTACTTTCAGCGACTTCGGCTTTGTTTTTTTTCTTGATCTTTTCAGGAGCCGAAATAGGTTGCATCCTTTCAGGAACAGTGTACAGATTTAGCAACTTTTAGCATAGGTAATTATGCATACAAAGGAGTGGCAGAAATTCGTCCTCGCTTAAGCCCGAAATCATTCAGTCACAAGGAGGGCTTAATATTAATAAGCGGGGACTACGGTATTATACTGCACTAGACTTAACAATGAAACTGTGATCCAACAAAAAACAAACTCTCAGCTACACCTACTTATAAAATACAGTACGAAATATGTACCGTAGCCTACAGTTGTACAACCATGTTGCAACTGCATTACAAAACTGAAATAACAAACTTGTCGACCACTGATCAAGTCATGCTGCTATTTTGCATTCATCAAATGCTGACATTTACAGAACAATCTAACCTCTTAGTGTAATTTATTAAGAATTGATTTCGCTATAGTAATAGCATTTTTGGCTTATTCAAATAGACCTAGTCTATAGGTTACCGGTGTTAGAACTTTGCTAAACTCATATTTCCAAATAGCAGTCACCAAGCCAACTAGAATGGCATACATAAGGAAATGGTGACCAACCATAACACATTAAACATGGCAAACCAATAGGCCAAATCAGTGAGGACTTTTCACCACGAAGAATCCTACATTTTACTGCAAGATTGTTTAGAAGCAAACTATTTGAGGTTATAATAGATATCTTTGA
Organism: Aplidium turbinatum; assembly: GCF_918807975.1. Lineage (NCBI taxonomy): Eukaryota > Metazoa > Chordata > Ascidiacea > Aplousobranchia > Polyclinidae > Aplidium > Aplidium turbinatum. Next base: position 25,463,189 of record NC_137480.1, read on the forward strand.
ATGATTGCTATAAGGATCTTCACTAAAAATCTATTTTACAAAGAAATTTGACTGCAAAATTTGTAACTCAGCTACACCGGTAAGTGGTATTCAGGGAGAGGCTGTTATTACCATATATGGTGACAGCGATGGTCACCGTACGTTACGCAAGCATGACGTTATGTACTCAAGCGTATTTTTTTGCACAAACGTAAGGTCGCGTATGCATAGTCAAAATAATATAACTTGATAGCAATAGAGAGAGAAAAAACTTTTATTTCATCTGATGCAAGAATAGTAGGCTTACGGTACAATTATAAACAATACGAATAAAATAGCACTATAGCAATCTAGATACCACAACAGACAGGAAACAGCGAAAGACTAGGGTATAGTATACCAGTCATCCAATCAGCTGCTTTCCTGTTCTTCATGTGACACATGTCAAGCAACGGCAAATTACGCTGAAATAAGATAGGCGGACAAACTAAACATAAGTGATGTGCTTCTGCGATACTCAAGTGAAGTTCTGTGGTTTTATTCAAATATAGCCTAAACTTTATTTTGGCTGTTTAAAAATAACAGAAAAAAGAAAACTTTTGAAGTCTTTTGTTTGTTTGTTTATTATCTTTATCCTGCATTGCGGGAAAGCGGACTTGAGCGCTATGCATCGGTGTTCGCCTTCCGACTATGATCTACAATCCCTACTTCCGACGTACACCTGACTCACGCTGCAGCCGACTGCAATATTTGTATCCGGTTGTCTACTCTACTTAGGCTAATACTTATGACTTAAATTTGATACTACCCAATACTCGAAATCGACCACTGGGTAGAGGCAATTATCGTAAATTTTCTTGCCCAGAGAAACAACAGCAAGTGCAGGTGGCTGGAGTCCAACATGCAGGCTCTCGACTGCGAGCCCAACGCGCTAACCACTCGGCCACTCTGTCCACTGCAAGTCAATCCACTTTAATAGCAAAGGCGTTTAAACTTCAGTGCAACCTATAAAACTTTAAACTTAAATTAGTAGTCAATAAGAGTTCAAATAGTTTTCTTGTACAAATAGTAGGCTACAAGCAAAAACATTTTCAGTACAGTATTACAAAAATAATCACTATTTAAGAAAAATTATTTTGTTCTGTCGAAAAAGAAATCGATGAGTGACTCTCACTGTTCAATCAATCTTATTCTTATTCAAATCAATCAATCAATGTTTTATTTGTCAGTAACAGGAACATAGGTACATGTTTGAAATATGCAATATACACAGTACAAAAGTTACACAAGTTCCCATACCGACAGGGAGACAACGAGACGACCATACGGTCTACTAGTCAATTGCCACCCTACGGAAATTACGATTTTGCCATTTAAAATAAGCTTACAAGAGAAAAATAATAGCCTAATTGAAACGTTCCCGCGCTTCAACAACAGCATACGCACAAAAAAAACATATTGATGATAACGTAGGCCAAAACACAAAATTCCATGAAGCAAGCAGAGAATAATAAAGTTTCCGAAGCAACTGACAAGTTGGTTTCCATAACATATCACTTACGATGCACTGTAGCTTTGTAAAATTAACGTTTTGATCTCTTTTTTGAAACAATGAAATGATAAGTTTTTTAGCCTACTTGGAACCTCTGACCAGAGCATTGGTCCCAATACCTGCATGGACTTCTTGCCAAATTTTGTGTTTGATCTGTTTATAAAATAATTGTTGCTTGTTTGATATCTTGTGTTATGCTGATGAATAGATGAAGCATTTGTAAATAAATCACAATACGTAGACGGATACTCATTCATGTGAACTTTGTACATATGTTTTTTTATTTCAATGTTATGTATGTCTTTTAGTTTCAAGATGTTCATTTTGAAAAATAAAAAATTAGTGTGAGCATAGTAATTTTGTTTCGTAATTATTCTTATAACCTTTTTTTGCAATTTTATTAATGGATTCAGTGCACTGTCACAGGCCTTTCCCCAGCTTGAAATACAATATTGCAAATGACAGTAAATCAAAGCGTGATACACATCTCTTAAAGTGTCTGTGTTGACATAATTTCTGAGTTTAAGCAACGCCCATGAACCTTTTGCTACTTTTCCGCAAATTTTATCTATGTGATATTTCCATGTTAATTTGTTATCTATGTAAACGCCAAGGTATTTTATTTGATCTTTTTGTTGAATGCTTGTGTTAGCAATGTTAATGTTAAAATTTTTTATGTGTTTTTTATTTGTTATTAGCATGTATTCAGTTTTTGAGAAATTTAATGATAATCTATTAAGCTTCAACCAGTTGTAAACTTTTTGCATTTCGGCATTCACATTGTTCTGCAAATTTATTTCACATTTGTCGCTCATCGAAAGATTGGTGTCGTCAGCAAATAGTTTAACATTCATGTTTGTTGAATTTGGTAAGTCATTTATATACAGTAAGAAAAGAAGGGGTCCCAATGTAGCCTAACAGGGGTCTGTTAGGCTGCATGAAACTATCTCAATGTGACCAAATAAATTGAGAAAGAAATTAAATAGAATGTAAATTAGAAATAGTTAAATTTAAGCGAATAACAATAGGTCAATAACATTTTTTTTCTTTAGATGAAATTTAACAAATCAAATCCAGGTAGGCTAACTTATTCGTATATAGATGACTTATCGGCTGAATTGAAATCCCTAGATGTCGGATGTAAGCCTATTTAGTCCAAGTGCTAAAGGTACCCAAAAACTCGTCGATGTCTGTGAATCCTATGCTTTTAGACATAACATTATGTATGGTTCTCAGCTATGGTGTAATTATAAAACTAATACTTTAATACCAATGCAGTGAAATAGAACATCTAGAAGTATCTCATAGGTCACTTGAATTACACAATAAAGTTAAACAGCTAACATGTTTGAAGAAAGTTAAACAAGCAAACAGCTGCATCATGGATAGTGGAGGAAAAATGTTATTTCAGGAAGAGGATATAAAGAGTAGATGGGAAGAGTATGTGACATAATTATATGATGATGATAGAACATGTAGGATGCCTGAAATTACCAATAATGAAGAAGAAATATTGATATCTGAAGTTGAGAAAGCCATTCAAGATCTGAATGGTAATAAAGCTGCAGGAAACGATAACATTTATCCAGAAATGCTAAAAGCACTCAATGGCATAAGTTTAAAACGTAGGCCTATACACAAATTATGTAATGAAATATATATGACTGGATTTATACCTAAAGAAATGAATGAAACTGTTGGTCACAGCGGTAAACCATAATCTCTTCGTGGGAAAATTGTAACATAAGATTCCCAAATCCGTTCGTCTGTATATAATGACCGAAGAAACACACACTTGAACTTCTTTTCAAACAGTGTATTTCTGTAAAATTAGCCCGAGGCTATCGAAAACGAGGGGGGTGCAACGCCGTACACCACTGAAAACTGTCACTACAGAACAGATTATTTGGATAAAAGACGGAACTTTTGTCCAGCTAGCAAGCACTAAGCCAACAGTTAAATGTGCGGCCAACTTTCAAACAATCATTTTACGAATGACCAGAATAGATAGCAATATCTCAAACTCACATATGCAGTACTGTGACGCAATAATGAAAGACAATTATGAAGTCATTCAAACAGGTGTTTAAAGCTGATGTAATATTTCCTGTTTAAACAGGTTTCAAACTGAAACAGGCCCAAACAAGTCCAAACAGGTTTGACACAAGTCTATGAACGATGGTGCAATTTTGGCACATTTTCTAGCAACTTCCATGACGTAATATTCAGTAGACTTGAACGGTTTTTATATGACGTTTGAATAGGTGAACCATTGTCTGGAACATAGCGGCCCCTAGTTATGACAGTCTGACATGGCATAACTAAAAAAGAATTGACGACAATTGTGAGCCAATGAATAAAAACACATGATACACTAATTGTTTGAATCACTCACGTTTAAGTTAATAGGCAAATACAAAGGGCATGCAAAGAATGAACAGCAATAAGAATAAACAAGACGATACATGAAATTGGTACCATAGGTACACGCTAAAATGACGCTATATACAATAGTTGCGATAATAACCGACTGTTCCGGGCTCAGACAAGGGTCGGCCACCGCAGACAAAACCAGGCTCAAACCCTAACACTTAGGTGTTCTTTACAGGGGCGAGGCACGAAATATCCCTCAACACGTAGTCTACTTTCACTTTCCCCGTACTCTCATCATAGTTGCAGACGGCAACTTTGGCTCTACGAACCACAGGCTTCCCTTTCCTAATTTGTGGAACTACCTCATGCACCCTCCCAAGTTGATACTTCCCACGTTTACCAATGTCTTGGAGAGAACCTACCACTACAAGTTGACCAGGCTCCAAATTCTCGGCCATTTTTAGCCATTTTTTCCGGCCCTGAAGACCTGGCAAGTAAAAATCGATCCATTTACTCCAAAACTGCTGAGAAAGTGACAAATTGAACCGATAATCCCTTCTTAGTTGGTCACGATCATGTGGTTGCCCAACAGCACAGTATGGGTCTAAGTATGGGGTCAAAAGTGAGGCAGGGGTGATGACAGTAAAATCCCTAGGGTCGTCACTCAAAGGTACCAAAGGGCGTTCGTTCACGATCCGAACGGCACTGCCTGTGTACGTAAGCAGTTCAATAAAATTGGGCTTACGTATTGAAGAGTCCAAAATGTGAAAAAAGTATTTAATCACATCGGCCATGAAACCAAACCTTTCAAGCCGAAATCCAGCCAAGAGATCTGCCAGAGAGTTTAAGAAGTCAGGACACGAAAACACTACATCATTAACACAAGTTCCTCGAAATTCAGACTTGCCATCGTAAACAATGCGCTTTTTTAATTGTGACGTCACAAAGTATGGTAAATACCATTCAAATCCCTTGACATTTCCTGCTTCACCAGCACGCTCAATATAGCCATTAGATTTAAGATCTTTCATGGTGTCAGTAAGGAAATCACGAAGTTCAGGTTGTTTTAAAGCTTTCTTTCTTAAAGCAGCAGCTCTATCTGACGCCAACACAAAATTGTTAGGTAAATCAATATCTTCCTTCGACGGTACAGGTATCTCAAATCGACCATCTTTCAACTCAATATTCGGTTCGACAAGTTCTCTAGCCAAAATATCATTGCGAGACAATTCACAGGTTTCAGTTTGCAAAGTCAAATCCTGAATGACTTTATTCAAGTCTGCTATTTCCATATCACGAGACTGAATTTTACGCTGAAAGCCAGAGATGACATCCGACTCTGAAGACGTCTGCACTCTGCACACTTTAGCAACGCTTTCAACTAAGGGTGACTTACCACCACAAGCCAACCAACCGAGAGGAGTGAGTAAAGCATGCGGTTCACTACGATTTTCACCAACACGCTCTTCTTTTGCACACATCAAATAAGCGTTGTCGTTGCCAATCAGCAGTACATCTACAGTACTACAATCATTCAAATGAAACATATTCACGTCATGAAAATGACGGAAACCATTTAAATCCTGCTTATGTGGTAAAGTCTTAACATCGTCAGCCCAAGCTGGGTTAACCACCGAAGTTATATCACAAAACAGTTCATTCGTCTCTAACGACTGAATGTTGAGTTTAACAAGTTAAGCACAAGTAGGTTTCTGACCAGCCAGAGTATCCATTTTAAACGACGCTTTATCATACGGTTTAAGACCAAGTTCGCACACCAAATCACTCGAAACAAACGTCAACTGCGAACCAGGATCATGCTGACAATACACCAACTTCGATTTGCCAGTCATTGGATTCAAAACACGAGCAGCAGTAACGCGGTTAAAGGCTGCTTTAACATTTCCAATCTTAACATTACGCACAGGAACTCTGGCACCAGCCTCATCTTTACCGACCAAATCCAGAGAATCACGTGACGTCACATAAAAATCATGCAGAAGAAAATAGTGTTTCCTATCGTTGGTAGGTCCACACTTACGACAGTTATTTGCATGATTACAGTCTCTAACCATATGCTGGCGCAAACAATTCAAGCATTTGCCAGCTTTCACAATGACATCTCTCCGATCTTTAGGTGTCAAGCGCAAAAATTCTTTACAATTAGACAAAAAATGATATTCAACTTGACCACGTGACGAACAACAAAAACATGCCGGCAGGTCTTTACGTCTAGCCTCACCACCGCGCGGTGCGCCAACAGCAGTCGAGTACTGCGAACTTCCTGACATGACATTATCATGGGGTTTTACAGACGTCTGCCTAACCGGACATGAAGGCAATTTTCCTTTGCCAAACTTTTTAAAATGCTGCGACTCACCAGAATCGCCCATTAGCATAATGCTAAAATCAGTCGACTTGCGCGTTTCCTCCCGTACTACAAAATCAAACAAACTCTGAAAAGTAGGTTCCTCAGTGCTACCATACTGATCACGTAAAAAGTCAAGATAACGCTGCTTAGCGTCAAACGGGAGTCGCTTAGCCAAATCCAAAACAAAACGTCCTTCTAATTTATCACGCTGACCATAAGCTTTCGCGTAAAGCAAACACTGCGACAATTCATCTTTAAACTCTTTCAAATCACTGGAAGAGATAGAAGTCAATTTGCTACCATAGCGATACTTTCTAATTTCTGGTTCTGCGAAAAGACCTCCACGAACTCCAAAACGTTGGGACAAGCGAGCTAACGACATTTCTATCCTGTCTTCCTCTGACAAGCCAGGAGTGTCGGAAACCAAATTAGCAATCGTTTGTGCAGCTGTTCTAACACAAGCTGCTTGCAACAAAGTCAAACGAGTTCCCTTAAAGGGCGAAGCTGCCATCAAGGCCGTAACACGATTTTTAAAGAAGACAAATGGCATATTATTACCATCGTAACCAATCAAGGCCGCCTTATCGAAGAACGTCCTACTATTTTGGTATTCAAAAAAGCAATCCTGCTGTTGAGAACTCGATTTAGCGGGAGAAGACAAGCTATATCCCTTAAGGGGCTGAGTGGGCTCAGTCACATGTACAGCCCGATCACGATCCTCAAACACGTTAAAATCAGGAGACACGATACTCCTCTCACAACCACCCAAATTACGTGTAGCTGGGCGATCAGCAACTAGCGGCGCAGAAAACTTTGAAGGGGGCAAAGCATTACTGCTAATGGCGGCCCCGTGACCTGTACGCTCTGGGGGAGGAGTTTGGTTGTAATTTGCAGACCTTGGCTCTACAGCCTTCGGAAGACCCTTAGCCGCGGCCCTGAGACCTCCTGAAACAGCTTAAAAAGATGTGGATTGTACTGGTCCACTTACAGATTGAACAGGCGTCTGGAAAAGGTTATGTAAATTAAACTGTGATTGATGTTCACTTCTGGAATGCCTAGAAGATCCCTTCTTAGAGCTACGCCGAGAGCCCGCCTCTGATCGATATTCAGCTAATGCCACTTCCTTACGTTGTTCAGCCCTCAACTGAGCGTCTTTGAGTGCGAACTCAGCAGCTCTCGCTTCGGCTTTCGCGGCAGCCTCAGTTCGTACGGCCTCAGCTCTCGCGGCAGCCTCAGTTCGTATGGCCTCAGCTCTCATGGCAGCCTCAGCAGCTCTCGCTTCGGCTTCGGCTTGTATCTGGAGCTCCTCTCGTCTTAGCTGTAGGTTAATTTGTGCCACTATCCGTGACGAGCTCACAGACATCCTAGTGCTTAAATTTGAGGCGCTATCCTCAGGATGTATGTCAGCATCCAACCTATCTGAGAACTCACTTTCTTTTTGTTCGAAGTTATTTTTTAACGAGTTAAATTCGGGATCTACCCTATCACGAAGTTCTGCTAAGATTGCAGAGTTAAAAATTTTACTCAAGAGAGCATGGAAATGCCGTAATTCCTCTTCTAAAGTAGATAAGTTAGATCGAAAAATTAACAGTTCCTGCTTATCACTCAAAGAACCTAGGGCCACAGAAAGTTTCCCAATTTGAGTCAAAATATCCCGTCTAAGATGCCGGGCCTCTCGAACTGACTTAGCCTCATCGTTAATGGGTCCCTTCCCAGAATGGCCTGCCCGACCGCAAAGAACATCATCAGGCTTAAACTCAGTCGAGTCGACGGCGGTCGAGTCCCTGTCACCACCGAGTGTAGACATATTAAATGTTAGGGCTAAATTTAACAATTAAAAAATTAAGTTACACAAACACACAAAATTTAAGTTATAAAAAACTTAACTGTAAAGACCGTAAAAATACAAAAAAGAATTTAAATGCACGATACCGTAGCTGTACGAGTATGAAGTCCTAAAGTCCACAAAACTTGCTTGGATTCTTCCACTTGAATCTTCAAGCACAGATGGATTGCCTTTAATCTTCTTTCTTGCCAATGAATGTCAAAGTTATTTTTCTTCTGTACCAAACTGAGAAGAAATGTCTTTACTTTTTAGCTTAAAGTTCTTCAGTTGCCTACCGAGAAGAGATGTCTTTAATTTTCTTTGCTTCTTTAGACTACCAACCAATAAGATCTTCTTTTATTATTTCTTTGCTTCTAAGTGCTTCTTAACCTACCAACTAACAAACTTCGTCTTTTATTTTTTGCTTTTAAGTGCTTCTGTGCCAAACACTAGACAGAGAATCGTCTTTTATTTTTTATGGTCACAGCGGTAAACCATAATCTCTTCGTGGGAAAATTGTAACATAAGATTCCCAAATCCGTTCGTCTGTATATAATGACCGAAGAAACACACACTTGAACTTCTTTTCAAACAGTGTATTTCTGTAAAATTAGCCCGAGGCTATCGAAAACGAGGGGGGTGCAACGCCGTACACCACTGAAAACTGTCACTACAGAACAGATTATTTGGATAAAAGACGGAACTTTTGTCCAGCTAGCAAGCACTAAGCCAACAGTTAAATGTGCGGCCAACTTTCAAACAATCATTTTACGAATGACCAGAATAGATAGCAATATCTCAAACTCACATATGCAGTACTGTGACGCAATAATGAAAGACAATTATGAAGTCATTCAAACAGGTGTTTAAAGCTGATGTAATATTTCCTGTTTAAACAGGTTTCAAACTGAAACAGGCCCAAACAAGTCCAAACAGGTTTGACACAAGTCTATGAACGATGGTGCAATTTTGGCACATTTTCTAGCAACTTCCATGACGTAATATTCAGTAGACTTGAACGGTTTTTATATGACGTTTGAATAGGTGAACCATTGTCTGGAACATAGCGGCCCCTAGTTATGACAGTCTGACATGGCATAACTAAAAAAGAATTGACGACAATTGTGAGCCAATGAATAAAAACACATGATACACTAATTGTTTGAATCACTCACGTTTAAGTTAATAGGCAAATACAAAGGGCATGCAAAGAATGAACAGCAATAAGAATAAACAAGACGATACATGAAATTGGTACCATAGGTACACGCTAAAATGACGCTATATACAATAGTTGCGATAATAACCGACTGTTCCGGGCTCAGACAAGGGTCGGCCACCGCAGACAAAACCAGGCTCAAACCCTAACACTTAGGTGTTCTTTACAGGGGCGAGGCACGAAATATCCCTCAACACGTAGTCTACTTTCACTTTCCCCGTACTCTCATCATAGTTGCAGACGGCAACTTTGGCTCTACGAACCACAGGCTTCCCTTTCCTAATTTGTGGAACTACCTCATGCACCCTCCCAAGTTGATACTTCCCACGTTTACCAATGTCTTGGAGAGAACCTACCACTACAAGTTGACCAGGCTCCAAATTCTCGGCCATTTTTAGCCATTTTTTCCGGCCCTGAAGACCTGGCAAGTAAAAATCGATCCATTTACTCCAAAACTGCTGAGAAAGTGACAAATTGAACCGATAATCCCTTCTTAGTTGGTCACGATCATGTGGTTGCCCAACAGCACAGTATGGGTCTAAGTATGGGGTCAAAAGTGAGGCAGGGGTGATGACAGTAAAATCCCTAGGGTCGTCACTCAAAGGTACCAAAGGGCGTTCGTTCACGATCCGAACGGCACTGCCTGTGTACGTAAGCAGTTCAATAAAATTGGGCTTACGTATTGAAGAGTCCAAAATGTGAAAAAAGTATTTAATCACATCGGCCATGAAACCAAACCTTTCAAGCCGAAATCCAGCCAAGAGATCTGCCAGAGAGTTTAAGAAGTCAGGACACGAAAACACTACATCATTAACACAAGTTCCTCGAAATTCAGACTTGCCATCGTAAACAATGCGCTTTTTTAATTGTGACGTCACAAAGTATGGTAAATACCATTCAAATCCCTTGACATTTCCTGCTTCACCAGCACGCTCAATATAGCCATTAGATTTAAGATCTTTCATGGTGTCAGTAAGGAAATCACGAAGTTCAGGTTGTTTTAAAGCTTTCTTTCTTAAAGCAGCAGCTCTATCTGACGCCAACACAAAATTGTTAGGTAAATCAATATCTTCCTTCAACGGTACAGGTATCTCAAATCGACCATCTTTCAACTCAATATTCGGTTCGACAAGTTCTCTAGCCAAAATATCATTGCGAGACAATTCACAGGTTTCAGTTTGCAAAGTCAAATCCTGAATGACTTTATTCAAGTCTGCTATTTCCATATCACGAGACTGAATTTTACGCTGAAAGCCAGAGATGACATCCGACTCTGAAGACGTCTGCACTCTGCACACTTTAGCAACGCTTTCAACTAAGGGTGACTTACCACCACAAGCCAACCAACCGAGAGGAGTGAGTAAAGCATGCGGTTCACTACGATTTTCACCAACACGCTCTTCTTTTGCACACATCAAATAAGCGTTGTCGTTGCCAATCAGCAGTACATCTACAGTACTACAATCATTCAAATGAAACATATTCACGTCATGAAAATGACGGAAACCATTTAAATCCTGCTTATGTGGTAAAGTCTTAACATCGTCAGCCCAAGCTGGGTTAACCACCGAAGTTATATCACAAAACAGTTCATTCGTCTCTAACGACTGAATGTTGAGTTTAACAAGTTAAGCACAAGTAGGTTTCTGACCAGCCAGAGTATCCATTTTAAACGACGCTTTATCATACGGTTTAAGACCAAGTTCGCACACCAAATCACTCGAAACAAACGTCAACTGCGAACCAGGATCATGCTGACAATACACCAACTTCGATTTGCCAGTCATTGGATTCAAAACACGAGCAGCAGTAACGCGGTTAAAGGCTGCTTTAACATTTCCAATCTTAACATTACGCACAGGAACTCTGGCACCAGCCTCATCTTTACCGACCAAATCCAGAGAATCACGTGACGTCACATAAAAATCATGCAGAAGAAAATAGTGTTTCCTATCGTTGGTAGGTCCACACTTACGACAGTTATTTGCATGATTACAGTCTCTAACCATATGCTGGCGCAAACAATTCAAGCATTTGCCAGCTTTCACAATGACATCTCTCCGATCTTTAGGTGTCAAGCGCAAAAATTCTTTACAATTAGACAAAAAATGATATTCAACTTGACCACGTGACGAACAACAAAAACATGCCGGCAGGTCTTTACGTCTAGCCTCACCACCGCGCGGTGCGCCAACAGCAGTCGAGTACTGCGAACTTCCTGACATGACATTATCATGGGGTTTTACAGACGTCTGCCTAACCGGACATGAAGGCAATTTTCCTTTGCCAAACTTTTTAAAATGCTGCGACTCACCAGAATCGCCCATTAGCATAATGCTAAAATCAGTCGACTTGCGCGTTTCCTCCCGTACTACAAAATCAAACAAACTCTGAAAAGTAGGTTCCTCAGTGCTACCATACTGATCACGTAAAAAGTCAAGATAACGCTGCTTAGCGTCAAACGGGAGTCGCTTAGCCAAATCCAAAACAAAACGTCCTTCTAATTTATCACGCTGACCATAAGCTTTCGCGTAAAGCAAACACTGCGACAATTCATCTTTAAACTCTTTCAAATCACTGGAAGAGATAGAAGTCAATTTGCTACCATAGCGATACTTTCTAATTTCTGGTTCTGCGAAAAGACCTCCACGAACTCCAAAACGTTGGGACAAGCGAGCTAACGACATTTCTATCCTGTCTTCCTCTGACAAGCCAGGAGTGTCGGAAACCAAATTAGCAATCGTTTGTGCAGCTGTTCTAACACAAGCTGCTTGCAACAAAGTCAAACGAGTTCCCTTAAAGGGCGAAGCTGCCATCAAGGCCGTAACACGATTTTTAAAGAAGACAAATGGCATATTATTACCATCGTAACCAATCAAGGCCGCCTTATCGAAGAACGTCCTACTATTTTGGTATTCAAAAAAGCAATCCTGCTGTTGAGAACTCGATTTAGCGGGAGAAGACAAGCTATATCCCTTAAGGGGCTGAGTGGGCTCAGTCACATGTACAGCCCGATCACGATCCTCAAACACGTTAAAATCAGGAGACACGATACTCCTCTCACAACCACCCAAATTACGTGTAGCTGGGCGATCAGCAACTAGCGGCGCAGAAAACTTTGAAGGGGGCAAAGCATTACTGCTAATGGCGGCCCCGTGACCTGTACGCTCTGGGGGAGGAGTTTGGTTGTAATTTGCAGACCTTGGCTCTACAGCCTTCGGAAGACCCTTAGCCGCGGCCCTGAGACCTCCTGAAACAGCTTAAAAAGATGTGGATTGTACTGGTCCACTTACAGATTGAACAGGCGTCTGGAAAAGGTTATGTAAATTAAACTGTGATTGATGTTCACTTCTGGAATGCCTAGAAGATCCCTTCTTAGAGCTACGCCGAGAGCCCGCCTCTGATCGATATTCAGCTAATGCCACTTCCTTACGTTGTTCAGCCCTCAACTGAGCGTCTTTGAGTGCGAACTCAGCAGCTCTCGCTTCGGCTTTCGCGGCAGCCTCAGTTCGTACGGCCTCAGCTCTCGCGGCAGCCTCAGTTCGTATGGCCTCAGCTCTCATGGCAGCCTCAGCAGCTCTCGCTTCGGCTTCGGCTTGTATCTGGAGCTCCTCTCGTCTTAGCTGTAGGTTAATTTGTGCCACTATCCGTGACGAGCTCACAGACATCCTAGTGCTTAAATTTGAGGCGCTATCCTCAGGATGTATGTCAGCATCCAACCTATCTGAGAACTCACTTTCTTTTTGTTCGAAGTTATTTTTTAACGAGTTAAATTCGGGATCTACCCTATCACGAAGTTCTGCTAAGATTGCAGAGTTAAAAATTTTACTCAAGAGAGCATGGAAATGCCGTAATTCCTCTTCTAAAGTAGATAAGTTAGATCGAAAAATTAACAGTTCCTGCTTATCACTCAAAGAACCTAGGGCCACAGAAAGTTTCCCAATTTGAGTCAAAATATCCCGTCTAAGATGCCGGGCCTCTCGAACTGACTTAGCCTCATCGTTAATGGGTCCCTTCCCAGAATGGCCTGCCCGACCGCAAAGAACATCATCAGGCTTAAACTCAGTCGAGTCGACGGCGGTCGAGTCCCTGTCACCACCGAGTGTAGACATATTAAATGTTAGGGCTAAATTTAACAATTAAAAAATTAAGTTACACAAACACACAAAATTTAAGTTATAAAAAACTTAACTGTAAAGACCGTAAAAATACAAAAAAGAATTTAAATGCACGATACCGTAGCTGTACGAGTATGAAGTCCTAAAGTCCACAAAACTTGCTTGGATTCTTCCACTTGAATCTTCAAGCACAGATGGATTGCCTTTAATCTTCTTTCTTGCCAATGAATGTCAAAGTTATTTTTCTTCTGTACCAAACTGAGAAGAAATGTCTTTACTTTTTAGCTTAAAGTTCTTCAGTTGCCTACCGAGAAGAGATGTCTTTAATTTTCTTTGCTTCTTTAGACTACCAACCAATAAGATCTTCTTTTATTATTTCTTTGCTTCTAAGTGCTTCTTAACCTACCAACTAACAAACTTCGTCTTTTATTTTTTGCTTTTAAGTGCTTCTGTGCCAAACACTAGACAGAGAATCGTCTTTTATTTTTTATGGTCACAGCGGTAAACCATAATCTCTTCGTGGGAAAATTGTAACATAAGATTCCCAAATCCGTTCGTCTGTATATAATGACCGAAGAAACACACACTTGAACTTCTTTTCAAACAGTGTATTTCTGTAAAATTAGCCCGAGGCTATCGAAAACGAGGGGGGTGCAACGCCGTACACCACTGAAAACTGTCACTACAGAACAGATTATTTGGATAAAAGACGGAACTTTTGTCCAGCTAGCAAGCACTAAGCCAACAGTTAAATGTGCGGCCAACTTTCAAACAATCATTTTACGAATGACCAGAATAGATAGCAATATCTCAAACTCACATATGCAGTACTGTGACGCAATAATGAAAGACAATTATGAAGTCATTCAAACAGGTGTTTAAAGCTGATGTAATATTTCCTGTTTAAACAGGTTTCAAACTGAAACAGGCCCAAACAAGTCCAAACAGGTTTGACACAAGTCTATGAACGATGGTGCAATTTTGGCACATTTTCTAGCAACTTCCATGACGTAATATTCAGTAGACTTGAACGGTTTTTATATGACGTTTGAATAGGTGAACCATTGTCTGGAACAACTGTTTTTGTCAGACTACCAAAGAAATCCAAAGCAAAGAACTGCAGTGACTTTAGAACATTAAGTTTGATCAGTCATGTAGCCTACTGAAAATTTTGTTGAGAATAATTTTATTAAGAAATCGAAAATCTATTGAGAATGAGGTTAGCATGACTCAAAGTGGATTTATAACTGGTAAAGGAACACGAGAGGGTATACTTAACTTCAGAACAATTTGTGAGAGTTACAATGCAGTAAATAAAGATGTATATGCATGTTTTATTGATTATGAGAAAGCATTTGATAGAGTTAACCATGAGAAACTGATTCATTGTTTGTCCAATATTGGTATGAATGGCAAAGACTTACGTTTTATTATCAATTTGTCCTGGAATCAAAAAGCATTTATTCGCATGGAAAAAGATTTGTCTAAAGGAATTGATATCAAGCGTGGAGTACGCCAAGGATGTGTACTTTCTCCATGTCTTTTTAATTTATATACAGAAATGATTTTTCGACTTATTGATGACATGAAAGGAGTAAAAGTTGGTGGCTTGAATATAACAAATTTACGCTATGCTGATGATACTGTTCTGTTGGCTGAATCACAAGAAGATCTTCGAGAAATATTGGACAATGTTAACTCAATTGGTAAAGAATTTAATATGAAAATTAACCCTAAAAAGACCAAATTAATGATAATCTCAAAATCACCAGACACTCCAGTACTCCAAATTATAATTGACAATGAAATTATACAAACAGTAAAATCTTTTTCATATCTTGGTCATTTAATAACTGAAGATGGGAGGTGTGACCATGAAATTCTTAGACGGATAGAAATTGCAAGAACTACATTTGGAAAAATGAAAAATATTTTAACCAATCAACGTTTAAATTTATCAACTCGTCTCAGAATCTTAAAATGCTATATCTGGTCGACCCTATTATACAATTCTGAAACTTGGACAATGTCACAAAAAATGGAGAAACGGATCGATGCCTTCGAGCTCTGAACATACAGGCAAATGTTTAAAATTTCATGGAAACAAAAGATCACTAACGATGAAGTAGTTCAAGCAAAATGCTCTTACAAACAGTCAAAAGAAGAAAATTGAAGTATTTCGGACACACAATAAGGCAAAATTCATAACAAAGATCATTAATAGAAGGGAAGATAAACGGTAAAAGAAGTAAAGGCCGACCAAGAATGATTTGGACAACAAACATCACAAAATGGACAAAATTAACTTATGAATGTGCAGTACGCACAGCTCATGGTCGAGAACAATGGCGCATTGTATTCAACCCTCCAAGGAAGGAACAAAATGATGATGATGATACTTTAAATCGCATACCGGTACGAGTTGCTTGCAACGACTCGTACAGAGTTTGTTGATGACGTCATATCATTGCGCAACGCAGTATCTGTCTTGAGATCAGTCACTTCGCCTTTTTCTATTCTACGACCACTTGAGCTAATCCGTTACCGCCATTTTGTGACACGCATTCATTCTGTTACTGAAGTGCTTCGTACGAACAACGTTTGCAATAAAGCTCGAGACATAATAAACATGGTGGCAGCGCAAGACTCTTGAACTCAGCCGTAGCATCAGCAAATCGAAAAAATACAGATAGAAGTGGCACTACGGTTAAATTGAACCAGCGTCATAGACAGACAAGATGTCAGCCCAAGTAGCAAAGATTGGCGTCTAGCCAGCTCCACGCTAGCGAAGTTATTGGCGACGCACCAGCGATAATCGCCAGCCAGCCGCCACCGATCTGCTCATCGTTTAACCGGCGCAACGCTGGCGAAAATCGACAATAAAGTTGGCGGCGCGTAAACGCCCCGAACACGAAAGTCGCTCAAGTCAGTTAACGGCGCGCTGTCTGTATGTCAACGAATTTCGCTAAGCTTACTGGCACGTTTTTCCGGCTGCGCGCGCTGTCGCTGGGCTGACGAATGCCGACCTGCTTAAGCCCTTTTTTTCGGCCACCATCAGCAGCTGTTGCTTTGCGAATTTACCAAAACAAAACACTAAAACTTTTGGAAGCATTTTGTGTATTAATAGTCTTTTTGTGATTAAAGCCAGACGCAATTCAAGAATGTCAAACAACGAAAACAATGAAGATTTTTAATACACAGTCTTACCACAGCTCCATTTACGTAATAGCCTACAATGCTAAAAAATGTTTCAATAATTAATGAATGGCGGTTTTTATGATCATTTGTAATACAAATAACAAAACAATTTACAAGTCCAAGCCATGTGAGAGCAAAGCTAGACTATAAACATGAGGTTATTATATAAAAGCCCAACAGCTGTTAAGTGAATTTTGACAGTTATCGCGCAAACAATAATTTTTAAGGAAGAAATTCTATTAAAAAAACTTTCTTGGTTTTCGAAACTATAATGGGTGTGAGTGTGATTCAAATTTTTGCTTGCATGATTTACCCTAGGGTAAGTAAAATTTACTCCCGATTAGAAGCGAATTGTGTACTACATACTACAGTATCATAACTATAGTTACATTTAGTAAAACAATGAAAACTATTAATACTACAAAAAAGTGCTCAATGCCAAGCAAAAAAGCAAAGCAGAGCAAATTAAATCAAATATAGTTATTACTATCTGAAGCCTTTACAAATTGTTTCACCTAACGGATCATCAGTTTTTGCAGACCTTCTGATGATCCGTTTGGTGAAACAATTTGTAAAGGCTTCAGATAGTAATAACTATATTTGATTTAGTTACATTTAGTTATATATAACTATATATAGTAATATATAACTGTAAAGTTATACATCTAGTTTCGAAAACCAAGAAAGTTTTTTTTAATAGAATTTCTTCTTCAAAAATTATTGTTTGCGCGATAACCGTCAAAATTCACTTAACAGCTGTTGGGCTTTTATTAAATATTATTATTATTATTTCCTTAAAAATTATTGTTTGCGCGAAAACTATCAAAATTCACTTAACAGCTGTGGGGCTTTTACAAATAAGCAATAAGCATATAATTATGGTAGGTATTCCAATACGTCAAAATCACAGCACTGGAAAAAAATACACAGCAACATCAAGAACACTATTGCTTCCACTGTACTCTATGATGTAATAAAGATTAATACATAGCCAGCAGAGAAATTCAAATTAATGAGTTTTTCGTGCTATCTGACTTTGATGGTTGCCAACACGGCAACCACAATTATAGGGAAGGGCCGCCTGAACGACGACCACAACGCATTTTCGTTTGCACATTTGTTGTGGCTGTCATGCTGGCAACCTTCAAAGCCAGATAACACAAAATTCAAACCCTCATAACATACAAAAATAATGAAAAAGGCAATATAACGCAAGAGAACAACTGCACGCCCAGCAAGCTGATGCAAGAGAGAGGCCCAATTACGGATCCATAGGATGCACTGCCAAATAATTATAAATTCAAGACAAATGTACGACTAGTCCAATTGATGTCAAGTTATCTTGTTGTGTATCGCGATTTCGAATAATAAATTCTCTTCAGCACAACTTTATAACAGGCATAGTAAAATCTTCAGTAGGTCAGTTTAAGAATGTAGCAGTTAAGTTTAGAAAGAAATCAACAATAGTGTTTTTCGGTTGCTAAGAAACAAATAAATTTAGTCTGCGAGCAGTAGTGACAATATTATGTAAATTATGAAGGGAATTAAGTCATACATTAGTAAAACGGAGTGACAACGCCAGGGAGGGATTCTGGGGAGGCAAGCCATCCTCGCACAAAAGTGACACAAAATTGCCCTATAACGGATCAAATTGATACAGTCACTATCAATTAAATGCAAAAATAATGAAAAAGGCAATATAACGCAAGAGAACAACTGCACGCCCAGCAAGCTGATGCAAGAGAGAGGCCCAATTACGGATCCATAGGATGCACTGCCAAATAATTATAAATTCAAGACAAATGTACGACTAGTCCAATTGATGTCAAGTTATCTTGTTGTGTATCGCGATTTCGAATAATAAATTCTCTTCAGCACAACTTTATAACAGGCATAGTAAAATCTTCAGTAGGTCAGTTTAAGAATGCAGCAGTTAAGTTTAGAAAGAAATCAACAATAGTGTTTTTCGGTTGCTAAGAAACAAATAAATTTAGTCTGCGAGCAGTAGTGACAATATTATGTAAATTATGAAGGGAATTAAGTCATACATTAGTAAAACGGAGTGACAACGCCAGGGAGGGATTCTGGGGAGGCAAGCCATCCTCGCACAAAAGTGACACAAAATTGCCCTATAACGGATCAAATTGATACAGTCACTATCAATTAAATGCAAAAATAATGAAAAAGGCAATATAACGCAAGAGAACAACTGCACGCCCAGCAAGCTGATGCAAGAGAGAGGCCCAATTACGGATCCATAGGATGCACTGCCAAATAATTATAAATTCAAGACAAATGTACGACTAGTCCAATTGATGTCAAGTTATCTTGTTGTGTATCGCGATTTCGAATAATAAATTCTCTTCAGCACAACTTTATAACAGGCATAGTAAAATCTTCAGTAGGTCAGTTTAAGAATGCAGCAGTTAAGTTTAGAAAGAAATCAACAATAGTGTTTTTCGGTTGCTAAGAAACAAATAAATTTAGTCTGCGAGCAGTAGTGACAATATTATGTAAATTATGAAGGGAATTAAGTCATACATTAGTAAAACGGAGTGACAACGCCAGGGAGGGATTCTGGGGAGGCAAGCCATCCTCGCACAAAAGTGACACAAAATTGCCCTATAACGGATCAAATTGATACAGTCACTATCAATTAAATGCAAAAATAATGAAAAAGGCAATATAACGCAAGAGAACAACTGCACGCCCAGCAAGCTGATGCAAGAGAGAGGCCCAATTACGGATCCATAGGATGCACTGCCAAATAATTATAAATTCAAGACAAATGTACGACTAGTCCAATTGATGTCAAGTTATCTTGTTGTGTATCGCGATTTCGAATAATAAATTCTCTTCAGCACAACTTTATAACAGGCATAGTAAAATCTTCAGTAGGTCAGTTTAAGAATGCAGCAGTTAAGTTTAGAAAGAAATCAACAATAGTGTTTTTCGGTTGCTAAGAAACAAATAAATTTAGTCTGCGAGCAGTAGTGACAATATTATGTAAATTATGAAGGGAATTAAGTCATACATTAGTAAAACGGAGTGACAACGCCAGGGAGGGATTCTGGGGAGGCAAGCCATCCTCGCACAAAAGTGACACAAAATTGCCCTATAACGGATCAAATTGATACAGTCACTATCAATTAAATGCAAAAATAATGAAAAAGGCAATATAACGCAAGAGAACAACTGCACGCCCAGCAAGCTGATGCAAGAGAGAGGCCCAATTACGGATCCATAGGATGCACTGCCAAATAATTATAAATTCAAGACAAATGTACGACTAGTCCAATTGATGTCAAGTTATCTTGTTGTGTATCGCGATTTCGAATAATAAATTCTCTTCAGCACAACTTTATAACAGGCATAGTAAAATCTTCAGTAGGTCAGTTTAAGAATGCAGCAGTTAAGTTTAGAAAGAAATCAACAATAGTGTTTTTCGGTTGCTAAGAAACAAATAAATTTAGTCTGCGAGCAGTAGTGACAATATTATGTAAATTATGAAGGGAATTAAGTCATACATTAGTAAAACGGAGTGACAACGCCAGGGAGGGATTCTGGGGAGGCAAGCCATCCTCGCACAAAAGTGACACAAAATTGCCCTATAACGGATCAAATTGATACAGTCACTATCAATTAAATGCAAAAATAATGAAAAAGGCAATATAACGCAAGAGAACAACTGCACGCCCAGCAAGCTGATGCAAGAGAGAGGCCCAATTACGGATCCATAGGATGCACTGCCAAATAATTATAAATTCAAGACAAATGTACGACTAGTCCAATTGATGTCAAGTTATCTTGTTGTGTATCGCGATTTCGAATAATAAATTCTCTTCAGCACAACTTTATAACAGGCATAGTAAAATCTTCAGTAGGTCAGTTTAAGAATGCAGCAGTTAAGTTTAGAAAGAAATCAACAATAGTGTTTTTCGGTTGCTAAGAAACAAATAAATTTAGTCTGCGAGCAGTAGTGACAATATTATGTAAATTATGAAGGGAATTAAGTCATACATTAGTAAAACGGAGTGACAACGCCAGGGAGGGATTCTGGGGAGGCAAGCCATCCTCGCACAAAAGTGACACAAAATTGCCCTATAACGGATCAAATTGATACAGTCACTATCAATTAAATGCAAAAATAATGAAAAAGGCAATATAACGCAAGAGAACAACTGCACGCCCAGCAAGCTGATGCAAGAGAGAGGCCCAATTACGGATCCATAGGATGCACTGCCAAATAATTATAAATTCAAGACAAATGTACGACTAGTCCAATTGATGTCAAGTTATCTTGTTGTGTATCGCGATTTCGAATAATAAATTCTCTTCAGCACAACTTTATAACAGGCATAGTAAAATCTTCAGTAGGTCAGTTTAAGAATGCAGCAGTTAAGTTTAGAAAGAAATCAACAATAGTGTTTTTCGGTTGCTAAGAAACAAATAAATTTAGTCTGCGAGCAGTAGTGACAATATTATGTAAATTATGAAGGGAATTAAGTCATACATTAGTAAAACGGAGTGACAACGCCAGGGAGGGATTCTTGCATTCTTTCTTGTTCTTTCATTCATTCTTGTTTTTCATTATTTTTGCATTTAATTGATAGTGACTGTATCAATTTGATCCGTTATAGGGCAATTTTGTGTCACTTTTGTGCGAGGATGGCTTGCCTCCCCAGAATCCCTCCCTGGCGTTGTCACTCCGTTTTACTAATGTATGACTTAATTCCCTTCATAATTTACATAATATTGTCACTACTGCTCGCAGACTAAATTTATTTGTTTCTTAGCAACCGAAAAACACTATTGTTGATTTCTTTCTAAACTTAACTGCTGCATTCTTAAACTGACCTACTGAAGATTTTACTATGCCTGTTATAAAGTTGTGCTGAAGAGAATTTATTATTCGAAATCGCGATACACAACAAGATAACTTGACATCAATTGGACTAGTCGTACATTTGTCTTGAATTTACCTCATAACATAGCCGACCATTGCATGAAAAAATCGTAAACCCACGTAGGATATATGCAGTATATCAACAATCACGAGTGATTATTGCGTTTCGACATCCATTAGGTAAATATGAAAAAAAACTGGGAACAGGTTGTTTTGACGCCAAAGAGCTTGGGTGCGGGGCAATGTTAGGGATTAAGACTGGCGGCAAAACACCCCTCCGAAAACACGTTTGAATAACAACAGTAAACATATTAAAAGTGAACACTAAAAGGTCAACAAACAATCAAAAAACAGATAGCGTTCATGTATTGTCGGAATTTTTATCTGCGCCGGAAGTTTTGTTTGCCCATTTCTTTTTTTTTCGTTTCTGTCACCAGCCGCCTTCAAATATCGCTTCATTGCAGATTCGATATCTTTGTCCGTCGCCTTGGCTTGCCTTCGAATCACATCTGTAATAATACAATATGAGCTCTCTGTGAAAACAATTTCGCTCACAACAACAACCTAATTACACTACTAACTCACAATTAAATGTACTGTATCTTGGTATAAACCTCCAATGACGTAGCAAGACGGGTAGTAATATAAAAAATACGTCAAAAAATTGTAATTAGGGAAGGTTCAAATATTACGTAACGCCTTCGACGGGAGGGGGGGTTATGCAAAGCGTTACGTTAGCGTCACATTGGGGGGAGGAGGTTCAAGCAAAACGTTACGTAACGCTTTCGATAATATAAGTGATATATATAATATAATTCATCAGTGATAAACTCAGCATTATTGAAACATCTTTTGTGATAAGGTACTGCTGAAACCCGTGTTTTATCCTGCAACAACAACGACGCATGTGATATTGGGAAGGGAGGGCTAAATAGTAGAAGCTTATCTAATACTGGACGTTGTCACATTTTACCGTTTATATTACAGAAAAATATTCCATTCCTGGATAAAAGTTCCAATTTGTCAATCCTCAGTTGATTTGATTTATATTTAACTTGCATTCATAAAATCAAAGAGGCCTGACATTTTCCACCATCGTACTGTAGTATGCATGGTGTTAGCATTGACAGCACTTATTACTGACGATAGCTCGTAAAACTACGTAAATATACAATTATATAAATACAAACTTACCAAATAACACTTTTTTTATTTTCAGATCAAGAAAGGCAGTTTTTACATTTTTTCCAGTCCAATTAAACTGAGCGGCCAGATCGTCATTAATTAAAAGTCGCATAACTCTCCACACAGTTTCGGTACAATCGTTTCCTCTAACCGTTGTTATTTTCCATCGCTGTTAAATGAACATCCACACGTTACTCAATAGTCAGTTTAAAACTGAACAAGCCAGTTCTAGATCGTGAACTCAAACCGAACAACTACACGTTCTATATATTGGTTAATCTTTAGGTTATGCTTTAAAAATCATCATAAATTGGTCTAATAAACATGATTCTATTTTACAAACTAAAGTATTTCTGCACACAAAATGTATGTGGAAGCGTTTAGAGCAAAACAAACAAGTTTTAAAAATTAAAACTGAGCAGTTGAATAATTAGAAGGTTCTAATCTTTTTTAAGTATGAATTACCGTAGTTACCACCTGCAAAGCGAAAAAAAAACATGAACATCTGTAATGTAACATTACCGTAACTCACTTTCTTAAGAAGCAGCAGCTAAACGTTTTGATGCACCAGGTTGATATTCAGACGCATGAGCAATTGAGCATGATAGAGCAATTTATAACTAAAAGATATATAAATCAGGAGACAGACAAAGCTTAAATCTAAAATGACAGTCAATGGCGTTAGTGAGTGTTAAAAGTCCTTAAAATTTCGAAATTGTTATGTATTTTAGTTTATTTGCATTGAAACGATGTACTTTGTTTTCGTTTCCCTCAGGTCTTCTCTTTTTGCTGTTGCCTTTGTTGTCGCGCCTGTTCTTCTTGCTGTTGCATCTGTTGTTTCGCCTGTTCTTCTTGTTGCTGCATCTGTTGTCGCATATGTTCTAGCTGCGACTGCATTAATTCCACGACTTTTTCCATATTGTAAATAATTTAAAAAAAACTAAAACTTGTAGAAAGTAAAACTCGTAGGGACTAAAACTGAACACTTCTGCGTACCACTGTAGGTTTCTCGTTCAGACGTTCAGCATCCCATCCTCGTCGCCAAATAACTCTGCTGTGTTTTTAGCTCATTCAATCAGAGTCATACTGGAATTCTGTTTTATTATAAAATTGCACAACCAAGATATAGTGTGAAACCTGCAAAGTAAGCCCAAAACGAGAAGTGCCAATTAACAAAAGCAGGCGGATGAATATTAAGCAAAAGAGAAGACTTGAGGGAAACGAAAACAAAGTACATCGTTTCAATGCAAATAAACTAAAATACATAACAGAAATAGAACTGAATTTCCTTGATAGTGAGAGAACTGAAATCATAGCCGCAGGAAAGTAAAACATTTTTTTGGGGGGGGGGGGGTGGGGCGAACAAAATTTTCCCAAATTTCGCCTTTGCAAATATATTGTCAAAAACGCAATATTAGTCACAATCTCTGAGGTAGTGTAGTCTTAAGAACTCCATACTCATCAAATGTAAGCCGACAAAATGTAAGCCTACTATAAGGTAGCCTACGCTAGCTACTTTAAACACTTTTCACATTCATTTGAAAATTTCAAAGGGTCGATCTTAACTTTTTTTTCACTAACCCGCACGATTTTTCACTAGTCCGACCAGTTTACTGATTTTTCACTTGTCTGATGACGTATTAAGATAAGTGTTTTGGATTGCTGGCTTCTCTTCTCTGACCTCTGTGCAGGCGTGCTCACTAGTCACTACTACACGTGTCATGCAGGGTTGTCAGATTAGTTGTAGCCTTCCCTTCCAGATTGCATGTCAGTTTGATTCTAAATTATTCTAAATTTATTCTAGACATTTCATTTTAAGTCTAAAACAAAATACCATTAAATACGCAGTGTATGTTGTAAATATGATATAACTTACAATAAGTAGTGGTGAGAATCTTCATGTTGAAATGAAAATATCCCTACGATAAGATGATGCCAGCACATTTTTTATCAAGTTTTGTAGCCTTTGTTCACCCCAATTTTATATCTGTGCCTGCGTGCTTGTGGAAAAAGTTTGTCAAATGGTTGGGCAGTGTAAGCGATGCATGCTAACAAATGAACACAGCAAGTGAAAGAGCAACTGTTTTTTTCTTTATATCATTAGAATTCTTGAAAAATGTACGTAGTCGTAGGGTTGCCTCCTGCTGAGAAGCCTTGCCCAGTTTTTGCCTGTTGTGTAAGAGCTACCTTTGATAAGTTAATCGCTGTACATCTGCTAAAAAATATCATACCGTACATACAAATATTAGCCTACCCTAAAAGTGTTTCCAGAAAGCACTATAATCGCATTATTTGAGTGTAATTTTGCAAAAGTTTTCCAGGGGGCATGCCCTCGGACCCCCTAGAATACGCGTGTCTTCGAAACGTTCTTACCCCCCATGAGTTTTATTGCTTCCCTTTAATCCCTTGCTCAACCCACCAGGATACGCCACTGCGTAAAGCCATATTCTTCCTACAATAAACTTCACATACGCTTGGATTTTTGAACTTCTTATCTAACTTCTTCGATGCAACAAAATATGAAAATCAATAAATATCGTACCGGTACTTAACAATAACTACGGTACTGTATTCTGTAACAACCTAAAAACATAACAGATTAAAAGTAAACTTAACATACATGGAAATATAACCCAGTGTTAAGTGTGCGGAAGGTCCTGTCAGCTAACTAGGCTGCGTCACACTTCTCACAGACAGGCTTTCGCGCCAGAGAGCGTGCAATTCAGCAACAAAGTTTCAAAGAAAGAGACGGAACTAGGGCAGAAAGTTACGCGCACGCGTTGCAGCTACTAAATGCAATGAAAAAAAAGACAATTACCGAAACAATCTAGACTTGTCTAAATAATCCCAATTTGCTTCTAAAAATTATTCCAGATTCCAGACATTTTTTTTCACTACTAGACAGTTCGTTTTGATTCCAGATCTGGAATCAATTATTCCAATCTGACAACCCTGGTGTCATGTCTAGCAAAATTGCGAGAAAAAAATAGTAGTCACGTGTTCATTGACCGACTTTGCAGCCTTCTTCGCGCAATTTCGCCTCTGGCAAGCAAATATTTGCAGTATTTCAGAGTGACGTCACCAACCGCCATTTTGTAAACCAAAACTTTTCACCAGCGAATATTTTCACTAGCCAATCGGACTAGTAGCCTACTGCAACATTTCTACTAGTCCGCGCAAATTTTCACTAGCCATTGGCTAGCGGACTAGCGTTAAGATCGAACACAAGTTTTGTGTGTATTCTTTAAAGTATTTATGCTAAATATCTCAAATTTGGTCATCATTGGGTGTAACCAGACAAAAAACTTGCTGTCCACTTTGAAAAGCACTACAAACACATTAATACAACGAAAAAAAAATAGATAAGGCTACTTTAAACACTGTCCAAACTTATTCACACCAACATAAAGCTAAATCGCTAAAAAAAAACACTAGAACACTAGATGCAATCCAAAATCACTAGATCTGGTGAAAAACAGGCTTCAACTTAAATCAACTGCGTGCTTGAAATGGCACGTGACTTCAATCAAGCGCAACTAAAACAATATGATGACGTAATTTTTCTAATCAAATACGAAGCTCGGCCTGTCGTAGGGAACTTGATGGCGCGTTGTAAGCGGAAAACGAGCGAATATCGAAAGCGCGTCCCTCGCGCAAAAGTCGATGGCGTGAAGCCAGCAGAAATCGATAAACATTAAAGAAAAAAATTCATGACGATATTCGCCATTCAAGCGCTAGCCTACCGCTAACGATTTTCGATGTCGCCAATGTGAGCGCTCGCCGCCTTGATGACGCCAGCTGCACGACGACTGTTGCTACCTGGGAGATCGCCAACATAGACTGCCCCCACCACTTGATCCACTGGACAGCAACTTTGCCGAGTCCTATCACCAATGGCATGAAATGGTGGATATCTATTTGCTGACGACCAAAGCATATAAAGATGACAACAAGGTGCAGACAGCAATCGTTAAAGAATGCTCAGGCTGGAGCATGGTCCAGGAAATGAGACATTTTGAATATACCGCAGAAGAGAGCAAAGACGATCTGAAAATATTGCTGGAAAAACTTGAAAAATATTGCAGCCCATAACAGAACGATGTTATCTCCACATTGAGGTTTTACAAAGTAGAATATAAAGAACCCTTCGACGCATTCCTGACGGAATTGAAAGCAAAAGCCGAACACTGCAAATTTCCAGACAGAAACAGGGCTTTGCGAGACAAAATCATACTGTCTGTTCCGACGGCGCTGCAAGAGAAGCTTTCATGTGAAGCGACACTCACGCTTGACAAAACAATACAAATCTGCCGAGCCCGTGAAGCATCGCACAAACAATTGCAAGAATTGCAAACAAAGCCTGCTGAGTCCATACACAAGGTTGTAGCCTACAACACCATTCCAACAAGGCAACACAGAGACGCTTTTCACGCTATGAGAAAAGCGCTGAGTGTGACTTTTGTGGCCAAAACCATCCCCGCAATAGAAGCATGTGCCCAGCGTATGGAAAAACGTGTTCCACTTGCGGGAAAAAAAATCATTTTTCAGTAAAATGCCGAAGCCGCCTGCACCAGGTCCACAACATGGAGCCAAGCGTGCACTCAGAAGAAGAAGACGCATATTTGTGTGCTATACAAGGAAGTGAGAAACGAGGACTAACTGCACTACTCAATATAAATGAACAGGAAGTCCGTTTCCAGCTAGACACCGGAGCTGACGTCAACACCATATGCAAGCGCTTTGTAAAAAGAGGTCAGATAACTCCGACTACACAAACATTGACGATGTGGAATAGAACGACAGTTAAACCAGCAGGTACGGTCCTACTCGATGTTATCAATCCGAGAACTAAGGAAACCTAATGTGTTAAATTCACTGTTGTAGATAATAACTTGAACTGTTTTCTAGGATTATCCACAGTTAAAAACTTGAATTTGATTTCGATTAATGATGATGCTTTTATCGCCAATATAAGTAACACAAAACTGGGTTACATCGGTTGTGCGTCTTTAACAGTAGACCCAAGGGTAAAATCTAGAACCCTACCCTGTCGCAATGTGCCAGTCGCGCTCAAAGAGAAAGTTAAACTCGAACTCGAATCGCTGGTAGAGCAAGGCGTACTATCCCCCGTTGATGAACCAACGGACTGGGTTAGTCAAATGGCAATAGTAAAAAAACCAAATGGGGATTTACGTATCTGCATCGATCCCCAGCCACTAAACACAGCATTAAAAAGAGAACACTATAAATTGCCAACGCTTGACGATATCTTACCTTCCTTAACAAATGCCAAAATATTCTCAAAGGTACTGCTATTTTGCATTCATCAAATGCTGGCATTTGCACAACAATCTAACCTCTTAGTGTAATTTATTAAGTTAAGAATCGATTTCGCTATAGTAATAGCATCTTCAGCTAGCACATGTAAAAAAGAAAATTTGAAAAATACGTAAAACGAACAAATAAAGCAAACTCCGACATTATCAACACGCATAAAATTATATTTTAAATAGATGGTTACATAATATTAAAATCAAAAGCTGCAAGCCTAAATCTTAACCTTAATTCTCAAAGGCCGATGTAAAACACGCCTATTGGCATATGGAACTAGATGAAGAAGCGAGCAAACTAACAACAATGATCACGCCGCATGGTCGCTATCGGTGGAATAGACTTCCATTCGGTCTCAAAGTAAGCAGCAAAATTTTTCAAAAAAGATTAATAGAGGCGTTGCTAAACCTAAACGGTGTCTTTGCTGTCGCAGATGACATCATTGTTGTTGGTTGTGGATCAAATGAAAACCAGGCCATCAATAACCATGACGATAACCTGAGAGCTTTGCGACAGCGCTGCAAAAATATACCAATTTTGCTCAATGATCAAAAGGCGATCATTAAGAAAACGGAAATCACGTTTATTGGCCACAAGGTAACGAAAAACGGGATCCAAGCCGATCCATCAAAGATAGAAGCAATAAGAAACATGCCCTCACCCACAAATATATCTGGCGTAAAACGATTCTGCGGCATGATTCAGTATCTATCGAGGTTCATGCCAAATCTGGCAAACGACCTCGAGCCCGTACGAAGACTGACCCGAAAAAACGTAGAGTGGGAATGGAGTGAGGAGTGTGAGCAGGCAATACAAAAGGTTAAAAAGAAAATTGAGCAACCCCCCAATACTGGCCTATTTTGACGCGCAAAAGCCAGTGATTCTACAGGTGGACAGCAGCAAGGATGGACTTGCTGCCGTTCTCTTGCAGGACGATCAACCTGTCGAATATGCATCTCGCGCCCTTACAAAATTTGAGCGAAATTGGGCACAAATAGAGAAAGAGACATTAGCAGTCGTATTTGGTCTGGAGCGATTTGACCAATACACCTATGGCCGACAAATCACAATACACAACGACCACAAACCCATCGAAACCATACTTAAAAAACCACTAAGCCAGGCCCCCAAACGGATACAGAGCCTGCTGATGCGCATGAATAGATACGATGTTGATTTCAAATACATGCCTGGAGCCAGCCTTGTCATTGCCGACACCCTAAGTAGAGCCTTCCCTGAACTTAACGACACAGAGAATCAACCGAATCACATAATGAACTTAAACGTCCTAGAGGACATACCAGACGAACGTCTAATTGCAGTAAAACAGGCCATGCAAAGCGATGACGAAGCAAAAACACTGTTGAGGATCATAACAGAAGGTTGGCCAGCTACCAAAAATGATCTCCCAGAAAACATCAAACCTTATTTTTCGCTTCGAGAGTGCCTGACGCAAGAAAAGAACTTAATACTAAAGGGAGAGCGCATATTTATCCCAAAAAATTTGCGCCGCGAGATCAAAGACAATTTACACCTTGCGCATTTAGGTTATGACAGCATGATGAGGCGAGCACGCGAGACCGTGTTTTGGATAGGATTACCAAAAGAACTAAAACAAATGACAGACAATTGTATAATCTGTCAACAAACAAAACCAAGCAACCAGAAAGACACACTCAAACAACACAACGAAGGAACGGCGCCATGGGAAAAAATTGGTATTGATCTGTGTGAGTTTCAAGGAAAGAGTTATTTAATAACGGTCGACTACTACTCTAATTGCATTGAACTCGACGTGATGACGTCAACCAGCACCAGACAAGCTATAAGCTGCTTAAAAAAGCATTTTGCGCGATACGGCATTCCCAAATGTGTGGTATCAGACTGCGGTCCACAGTTTATGTCTAATGGCTTTAACGCATTTTGCAAAAAATGGCAGGTCACCCATACAACTTCCAGCCCAGGCCATCAACGAGAAAACGGGAAAGCAGAGTCAGCGGTTAAATGTGTGAAAACCATGCTTAAGCGGACATTTCTCAACCAAACCGACCAATACCAAGCCCTGCTTGAGATCAAGAACACGCCGTGCCAAGACGTAAACATCAGCCCAGCAGAGATCCTCTTTGGCAGAAAACTTAGATCAGTGATACCTCTAATCACCAAACCTAGCAACACCATGCACGCCGAAAAAGGGCTTCATCGCAGAAATGCCACAAAAAGAAATTATGATAAAAACGCTCGTGATATGAGTCCATTTTCAATGGGACAACGAATTTATTTTCAAAGCCCACCCAGTACAAGCTGGGAACGAGGGAGAGTGACCGCAATACCTTCTTCGCGCACCTACATAATCGAGTCCGCTTCTGGCACAAGGTATAAAAGGAACAGGATCCACCTTCGTATCGACAAAAGGATTATTTTCTTATTACGCAAGATGGGTCGTAAACTTTTCCGATAAAATTCAGAATCTGAAAAACACTACGTCGTTTTCATTCAATGCAGAAGCGTTAAAACATTTTGTTTCTATTAAACAAGAAATCTCCGAACCCGCATTGACGACCATCGACGAGGCGTTGCCCTTTGTTGTCGAATACGACACGTCAAAGGTTGCAGTTTCTGCTACTCTCAACCAGGCAGGAAGACCAGCTGCTTTCATGTCAAGAACTTTGCAAGAGAGCGAACGGCATTATCTTGCCCTAGAAAAAGGAGCTACTGCAATCATAGAGGTCGTTCTAAAATTGGAGCATTTCCTGACGAGACAACATTTCACATTGGTTGCAGATCAAAAGTCGGTAATATTTATATTCGACAACAGGAGACGCACGAAAGTTAAAAATAATAAAATGCAGTGTTGGCGTCTCGAACTCGCATCATTTTCGTATACAAGCGCGCCACGCTAATGTGATGACCTAATATGTTTCCTGACGTCATTTCACATATCCATGATATAGATAAGGATCGTAATTATAAAATACAAAATCGTCTGCATAAAAATTTCTTAATATTTGTACATGGTTCTCAGGTACTTGTTTATAATGTTCAGTGGCGACCAGATTATGGCCAACTTTAGTCTCTCTGAAGCTGATATGAATGTCTTTTTTTGAAACGTTAAACTTCTGATAGTCCACCACATAATCCCACATGCGATTAGCGTCTTTGGCAAGATCATCAAATCTCATAATGTAGCTGTAATTAAAAGCACAAGGCTTGCAAATACTAACTTGAGGTCTCCAGTGACGATCTATTTGATCGACTTTTCCTTCCACGTAATGGTCAACTATAAATCTGAAATACAACCAACAGTTTTTATTGTACAAGTTTTGCCACAACATTTATGAATACCTTACAGAATTATCACAACACACCAATTACTTCTGTGGTGTAAAGATGCAAATAATTACATTTTAAAGATCTGCACATATAGGAAAGCAAAGAAGTGTCAAGACTTATATTTGTACCGTGACCAAAATCACTTAAAAGCCAGCAGGATCAGTTTAACTGTGCTTGGCAATTCTAAGGTTAAACAATCGATTTCATCAGAAAATTGCTGCAATTTTATGATTTGTTCATTCAAATAAACTTAATATCGTGTCAAGACCTCAATGGACCCCATGGACCAGAATGACATCAGGCCTCTAATAAAGTTGTGGTAACATGTAGGCCTAACCTATATTTGCATTGCATTGATACAGAAAGGCGAGTTTTATGGATTGCTAGTTTTTGTATATGTTAATTAGATTACAAATGAATCACTTCATTTGCAGCAAAAACACATTTCAACACTTTTAAATTCCTTTTTCAATCTATTTAAAACTGACACAGTAAACTAAAGCACATAAAAAAACAAGGTTGTTATTGAAACGAAAATTCCAAAATACTGTCTGATGTAAAATCGAGGAGTCTTCTTGGATTCTCGCAAAAAAACCAGAGTTGTCTCCAAAACCAACTACACATACTTTTCATAAGCGAACTAAGTGAAAGCGGCAATGCCTTGTTGCCACCCTTTTATGACGAATCTTTCTGTGTCTTCAAGTGCACTTTGACAAACTCACCTTACCAACTGTGCAAAAGATATTGCTCCACTTCTCATCACATCTACGTAGTTTAGAACTTCTTTTCGGTGTAAAGAGGACAACTTTTTAAACCTTTGCAAAGCTTTGATATCTTTGTCTTCCATATTCATCAAATCTTCACTGTAAAATATAAAATGTGAACAAGGATGAGGATTCACATCAATAAAGCATCAATAATAAAGCAACAGTGAAGTCTTCACTTTGTCTTGCTTTGAGTCATATTTAATGGCGGTATAAAGGCAAAATCGTTGAATAAACCTTTCCTAGTTTTTGCTGATGTTATCAAACTACTGCATTTGAGCAGGAACTGATACTGTTCGATCCATAGGCCTGACTATTAATAGTCGCATCTAGATCCTATGAAATTAAATTGAACAACGACGTAATCTGCAGAAGATATTGTTGTCATTCGATTTCGAGTAATGGGTAGTAGCCTACCAAATTTAAGTCATTAGTAGAGTAGACAACCGGAAACAGACATTGCCGTCGGCTGCAGCGTGGGTCAGGTGTACGTCGCAAGGCGTACACCGATGCATAGCGCTCAAGTCCGCTTTCCCGCAATGCAGGATCAAGATAAACAAACAAACAAACAATCCGAAAAGATTTCAGTGATAATGATCTTGACCGGGATTCACCAAATCTGTTATCTTTATCGCCGCCTTTTGTTTCGTCTGATCAACGTACCGCAGTACGGTAACGTGGTGTTACAGCGACGTTCAATGGGAAGTGCAATGGCTTTAAATACATTTATGGAAACAACGTAGACTTGGGTGAAGCCCAAAGTTATCGCACAAGTGCAGGGCATGATAGTAGGTTAATGAATTCCTCTAATCTCTTTCTAATCTTTCTTTCTGTTTTTGGGGAGTGGGGAGTAGGGACAATCTGGATTATCCGATAACATTCACATTTACAGCTTCTTATGGTTAACTTTCCTATTATCTAGAAGGAAAGACATTACCACACTTTCGGTTGTTTGAGTTTCAGTAGCCTCTTTATATCTGTACATGAACTCAAAGTGTGTTTATGTTTATAATATCTTCCAGTTTCTCTAGCAAATTGCATAATGCAAGATGAGCCCTCGACCCTTGGAGTGGCAAAGAAAAAAAAAAGGTTCACACATTGAAGAAGACTTATGTCATCTACAAAATATATATTGCTTTATTTCGATGTGATAGTCAGAAACAAAAACAAACTGAACTGAACAAAAGTGTTTGCGAAGATTCTGTTTGACAAGTCGTGGGCGTAAATAGTGAACAACCGAGAACAAGACAGTTTCATGAGAGACACTGTGTTTTTTTGCATCCGAGCTTCTGTGTGTTCTATTTAGTGTTCTATTCATGCCATAAAAATCAAGAGTCGTAAAACCAATTTAAGCTTTGAAGTGACTTCTTCCTCTGCGATAATATAGTCATGCTGACTTAGAGAGTCTCTTTAACTTTACAAGGATTTCTAGAAACTCAAAGTATAATTATCATAAGCTACCTAAGACTAGGTCAGAAAAAAAAATTTAACTATTCTATGACCTCGTGATTTGCATTAAAGCTTTTGTTGCCTATCAATTCGTATTATAATCTTTCCTTAATCATGTATTGTAAAAATAATTGCTTAAAATATTGGAACTGAAACAGACCCTCTTCCCACACCATGTAGATGCAGACTTGCTTGCTGGAGAGCAGCCGGTTTCCCAATCCGTTCTCGGAAATATGAATTGTTTGCTTTTAATTTGTTGATGTAAGCAGATACCACTCTTTCCAACGGATGACGTGATATTAGAAATGACGTATATGTATTTGTCCGTAAACGAGCTTCTTCCTCTGTAAGCCTGCAAAATAAAGCAACATGGAGATGGTGAACATTAATTGTATTTAAATAACAACAATATAAAGCTATGAATCAGTCAACCTGCACAAATATCCCTCATAACTTGTTGTCGTGGCTAGCGTAAGCATGAGGAAAACATGAAACCATTTACCAGAGAATCAGCAGATGCATACATTTATTTACATTAAGCTACGATTTTCACGCTCAAGAATATAATCAAATCGAATAAATATAAAAGGAGGCTTTCCCGTGATTTTGGTAGACCTAATATGCGCCATTTTGTCGAAAATGACTTTTTTGCATTTTTCTACGTTTAAAGACTTCATGCATCTCCTGACAAAAATTTGTGCCCTAATGTAGTATGGTTTACGAGATAATTGGTGGGTAAAACCTAACATATTCTAATCTGTGGAAGATTAATTTTCTAAAACCTAACATATTCATCTACTCCAATCACGTGACAGGATATCGTCACGTGACAGCCATAACTACAGAAGCAATTGAAGCAGGCTATTTCACAACATCTTACATCTCTTGAGTTGCATGAAGCGGATTTAAAAGCGTTTGATAAAGTAGATTGGGCAAAAATGTTGTCAAGCACTAAGTAAGCTTAATTATGTAGGCTAGCCTAAAGATGTCCATCCAAACACACTAGCTTTTCTTTTCATTAAATGCCGTATCATTTACGTCTCTCCGATCAGTTTGATTTTTCGTAGCCTACTAGTGTACTGATGGCTTAGTTGACTTTACGGTACGCTGAATAACTTAGCTTGCATTATGATTATTAAGATTTTAAAGCAGAGGCCCGGAAGTACGCTACTCAGTGTGTTTGGTAGGGCTACCATATGTCCTCTTTTAAGAGGATTTGTCCTCTTTTTTCAAGAAAAATGAATTGTCCTCCGAGGACACTAAAAATGCTCAAATGTCCTCTTTTTTTGACAATTTGGGTTTTCATGCTTATATCTTCAACGGGATTATATTGCTTGATGACGTTTCAACGACGGCTTGTAGGCTATTTGTTTTCTAAACATTTGTGTACCAATGCAACATGCTGATTTATAAATTCTACAAGAAATTGGCACATTTTATAGAACCGTTGTTGAACGTTCATTGCCTGGTTCACTGTAAGATATTAAACTTAAATGACTTTTCTTGCTCATTGCTCACACTTTCACAAAAAATTATTCTTTTACCTACATACGTTTTATATTGATACCGCACAACGCTGGTAGACGTTGTTTATCACAGTTTGATTACAAACCGAAACGAATGTTTAAAAGTGCAATGTGTGTAACACCTAACCTACAGCAAACGAAATCGTGGCATGGATAGGCCTGCAGCTTTGCAAGGAAAGGAACAGCTTTTTAGTTCACGCCGTTTTTAGCATCTTAACGACTATAAGCAGCCTACTATTTTAGTCATATTTCTTGCAAATAATTTAACAACCTCGTTAAGGCTGACCAGTGACCATTTCTTGTTGAAAAAAGTTAAGGCTTGACCTGGAGGTCGTGCCTGATTTGTCACATTTTGCAGATTTTTGCGATCATTGCTGTCTGACTGAAACTGTCCGAAAATTAGGTATTTTTTCACTTTTTGCTTACGGTACTCTTAAAAATATAAAATCATTTGTTGTCTTAAGGAAGCACTAGAAATGAGAAAAAATAAGTTGAACGTTCACTCAATCTGTTTTCTTGTTTTTGTTTTTTTTATAACTTTTGCTGCGTATGGCTATACTGTAATGATCTAAAACAGGGGTCACCAAATGGCGGCCCGCCACGCTGTATCGCTGCGGCCCGCGGAAGGTATCAGCGTACAAGTATAACCTAAAATACTTTTCTTGAGGAGTCAATGAGCATGAAGGTAAAAAATACTTTCCGGGAAGCATATTTTCGCTTTGCATACGATTCCACCGACAGACCATTCAGATTGTAGTTCTAGGTGGGGGTCACTTAAGGTTATTCCAATGCGATGTCCAGCCATACTGTCCCAGTGGTTGATTAAAACGTCTGTTTTCGAATTTCGAAATTGTCTGTGAGTATAGGGTTGCTTATTTTAAGTTTGTAAGTCTTCTTTCATTTGAGACTAGATCAAATCAAATTTCAGGGCAGGTGATGGAGAGCCAGGTGAGTGTAGCTTCGTCCAGCGTTGCTTTTCCATGCGTTCCATTTGGTGCCTTATAGATCGGACATTCAAGAACGACATGGTCAGCAGTTTGTTCCTCCGCGCCGCATTTGCAGGCCGGTGAGGGAGCCAAACCCCACTTGTGCATGTTGGAATGGAAGCGACCGACTCCGGTTCGGATTCTGTTGAGCTTGACCCAAGTCGGCCGAGGCAGGTCCATACCAGGGGGGCGCGCCACCGGGTGAGGTATAAAGCGATGTAGTTTCGTGTCGGTGGCACACCACGCTGCATTCCAATTGTCTTCCATGAAGTGTGCTGCGCTGATGGCATGATCGCTGAGTGGATGTAGTAATTCAACAGCAGAGTTGTTGAATGTTGAGTTTGTAAGTGTCATGTAAACACTAGTGTGCGTTTTACCTTTATTGTGTTTCACGAGCAGTGTTCCCGTTAAGCAAGTTTTTGTTAGCAAAATAGGCCGGTGTGCCAACTAAATTTATAATAAATTAGCAAAATATTATATATAAATTTAAAGACATTTTCTGGTTGTATCAAGAAAATGAAATATCTTCTGACAGGTGTTGGTTGTATTACTTCTGGTTGTATTATGGTTGTATTTCATAAGACAACTTCTGGTTGTAGGCTATTACGAAAATACTTAGTTTGGTACTGCAAAATGTTGTTAATCAACAACTCTTGTCATGCTGATAAGCACCGCAAGTGACAGTTGTCTGATAATAAAGAAAGACGGTTTTATAGACTCTCACAAAAAGATGAAAAACCAACTCATTGCTTTTTTAGAGGGAACACTGTTCATGAGTTACGATAAAAACGTTTTTTCGGTGATTTCTACAAGCGTTTATTTCATGATGGTGCCTAGTTTCTTTCTCCCTGTTATTGGAGCCTATTTTTCGCTGATATGTTAGCAGCATAGCAGGTCACTGTTGTTGCCTGTATTGCAATGTGTCAAACATTTCTTTGGTTACTGAAACTGTTAATTGCAAGATATCTTTTGTGAAGCGAAGTGACAACATCACTCTTGCTTGGCGATGAATATTCTAATGAAACCGTTCGCCTCGCTACAAGTGCGCAAAACAAGTGGCCTCGTTTATTAGACATTGTTAAAGAAGTCAAAAGTGTTGTTAAAGGAGCTTAATCTGGCAGTAGCGTTGTTCAACTATTTTTGTTGCTGCTGTATTCTAAGATAAATAGTAACAACATGTAACGTTGAATACTGGGTACGAAATGCGTTCATTTCTAGCATAAGAGTCAACCTACCTAAAATTTTATTAGTGCGGCCCGCCACCGCTCTCCTTAGTGCCAAAGTGGCCCGCATGCAAAAAAGGTTGGTGACCCCTGAATTCTAAAAGCATGTAAAAGATTCTTCAAGCGTAAAATTTACTTGCTGGCGAAACGTGTCCTCTTTTTAGGCGATGAAAATATGGTAGGCCTAGTGTTTGGTCATTTTTAATCAACCGTCCCACATGCTGTGCAGCCAATCAGCCAATGTAGTACGGTTACCTTAAATCAGGGGTGACGAACCATTTTGCGGTCGCGGGCCACTTTGTCAATTACACATGAGTTATCGGGCCACACAACTTAGCGCTTGTCAAAATTCTATGACGTCATAGATTGGAATCGACCAAAAATACAAGGTGAACTTGGTGAATAGTGTTTAAACAACTTTGCCTTATAGCTTTCCTATTTTCCAGCTTTAAACCTTGAAAGTTTGTGTTTAGTACAAGAAAATAGCAAAGGAAAGGTGTACCAGTGAATGCATAAAACAGCTTTGAGATGTCTTTTGTCTTAATGCATGAGCGATTGTCAAATCGTTTTGCGGGCCTCACAAAACTCTTTGACGGGCCGCATGCGGCCCGCAGGTTCGTCACCTCTGCCTTAAATGAAGGCATGGTTATTAAGTAGGCTACCAGCAACTAATTTTGAGTCAGCGATAGTTCTGGGAGAAATCCCGAGGCTTACCGGTACTTTAGGTTTGATTTAGGCTTACAAAGCCAACAGAGTGTGGTCAAAGTCAACATTTAGCTTATATGAGGCTTTATCATTCAAAAACATTACATTAAATAAGCCAATAAGGCGGTTAAAGTCAACATCGGGAGTATATATTAGGTTTTATCATACAAACCTAATAGGCCTACTTTTTTTTATCACTAGTCATCTGGCAAAACCAAATATAAGCCATATTTTAATAAACAAACAAAAACCTGGCTCAAATTTCATTCTGAAAAATATTGTTTGGTTGTCCGCTCCAGCCTTCCAAAAGTCAACTTCGAGTGTTTTACCTTGTTAATTTTATAGCTATAAACACAAAAAGTCGTTTATCTCGAAAACTTGAAAATGGCGGATATTAGGTTGTGACATATCACAGGAGGGCTGTTCAAAACCATTTAATAATAACATATATCCCATTCTTTTGTACGACTGACTTTATAAGGAGCTGAGGTAAGAAAGGTTTCTGTAATTTGTCACAAACAGTAAGTTTTGTCGGTTTTAATTTCTTGATGAGATCAGTCGTAGACTGATGACACAACGATCGTAGCGAACAGCAAGGAAGAGAGTGAGGTGATGGAAGAGAACCTGAGACACGTCAGCCTAGATATGCGTCTCTCAATTAATAGCGCCAAGACAGCTATAATGACAATGCATGGAAGCGAAGAGATAAAAGTGTATGGTCATGAGATCAAAAGGGTGGAAAAGCTCAGGTACATAGGTTCTTCTTGCATTCCTCCAGATGAATACAGTTCGTCGGACATCAAAACAAGATTAGGACAAACATGTTCACAACTAATCTCATCAATATTTGGAAATTAAAAACATTACCAACAAGCTCACAATAGCCTACAGCTAGAAAAACTATAGTATGGAGTGTTGCACTCTACAGAGGCAAAACGTCGACAAC
The DNA here is from genome assembly GCF_918807975.1 of Aplidium turbinatum. NCBI lineage: Eukaryota > Metazoa > Chordata > Ascidiacea > Aplousobranchia > Polyclinidae > Aplidium > Aplidium turbinatum. Next base: position 25,502,175 of record NC_137480.1, read on the forward strand.
AAGAAAATCAGAGGAGAATATGATGAGGACTTTTGATATGTGGCTATATGGAGACGAGTTCTAAGGGTACGTTAGAATGATAGACGCGCGAATGAATGGGTAATAAATTAGTTCGGAATCTCGGAAAGTGAAAGTATGCTTAGGTACAGTGTTTTTTTTAAGGTGTTTTGGGGGACCGAAATGGTCCCCCAAATTTTTCCAGCGGTTTCCCAAAATTTGGACTTGCAACTACAGTAGAAAAGTAATGGTTGTTTCTCGCTATGTCTTGTCGATAATACGAATATAGCCTACGATCAATAGTTCACGTCCAGAAAAAAGAATAAGTGGAGGTACAGCTAACAGCTGAATCAAAGAGTTATTCACAAAAGAAGTGCACCTTCGATACTCGTCAATGTTTATTTCTGATTTATGGCGCATAATGATCAGTTTTTACGTGTGGAAACCTAACAAGCGGAAGCCAACAAGCACACTTTGTTTGATTGTGCAGCAAACTTGTTTGGCGGCCGTGTTGGGTAGGCTGTTTGGTCGCTGTCACAATCATTTAAGCTGTGCCTTGTCGAATAATTCATTTTATGTTGTGTTGATTGTATGTAGTTATGGCTATTTTTTGGCTATTTTTTGGTATTTAAAGGAAACACTTGCGGTCTCTTAAACCTACTTAGCGGTCAACCAAACCAAACCTTAAAAAAAACTGCTTAGGTATATCAAAAAAGAGATGCTCCGCAAATATGGCTATTGGAAAAGAAGGGAGATAGTTTGGTTTTGGCTACTATCGCAGGAGAGGTTTGTAAAAAAGTAAACCTGGAAGAAAAAGAACAGAGTGGGTAGACAATGTTCTCAATTGGAGAGGTAGACTTAATCGGATGAGCAAAGCAGTTCTGGAAAGAAATGCCTACGGCCCTATTTAGGGCTATGACAAACTGAAGTCAGATATGATTAAAGATGGTTGTCAGTTTTAACATGGCTTGGGAACAAATGGGTAGATATAGTAACCAGAAGAAAGTCAGACATTTTATAACCCAACTGTCTGCTTTAGATACTAAATCTTCTGCTTATGTCAAACACGGTTAGAGTCATTCGTCGAACGTCGTCCACAGCAAAACACCCAACAAGTTCACTTTCTCCTCAACGATCACTCGGCAATTTTTGCATTAACTTGTTCATAGCTACAGCTTGAACAAATTTTTAATGTAATTGGTCACACCAACATGTTGCCAGGATTCGTTGAGTATAATTTTTTTACGAACATTTGTAAAAAGTTAACATTTATGCAAAGTGAAGAAGGGGTGTTCTTCCCGGCCATCAGCACAAGGCTGATCACTCGCTAGTACAGCGAGCAGCAGTAACGCTTCGCTAACCATAACGGTGTAGCTTCCACGCTAGCCATAAAGACCTCCAATAAACGATAAGTTTCTGGGCAGCCGATTGTAGCATCGAATAGACAGCGATAGACACGTGTTTCGCCTATGAGGCTGGGCTCATCAGTATCGCACCGTAGAGTGTTAAACTGTTTTATTTGCATCAGTGGCTCACGGTACAAAAGATTGACACGGTGAGAGAGTACAAACAAACATAGCCAGGTCGAAGACTTTAAGAAACCGGCCTGCCACACCCCGCGGCGGCGGGGAGCGGCGTGATTTATGGGGTGACGATGCACCCGGAGGGGTAAGTCCACCAGCTTAGGTCGCAAGGGCCAGGCTGGGGAGTCGAGGTACCTGTGGAGGGAGAGTGTGGATCGAAACACTATATGGCCCGTCCGCAAATTTAGAATGGCGGAGCGGGCCAGGGAGACAGGCTCTTTCTGCATAGCCCAGAATGAAGCCCTGCGACGGACCGGGCGACCCGTCGCGTGTGGACGCTGGAACCGGCAGTAATTGACCGCCGGGCAGCGCCCACGTCTCCTTCACGCGTCCTCGCGCAGGTACTTTGACTCTTATACCCGGTCTGCCAGTAGGCAGAGCGGATAAAATTGGGGTCTCCCACGAGGAAGAGAGTCGAACCATTTAAGGATAATTTGGCTCTCGTGGCAGACGAATATTCAATAAAAATGTGGAGCAGAAGCTTGATGAATCAATATACTGTAATAAAAAATAAAAAAAAATATAATATATATATAGTGTAATTAATACTCACTGGAGAAGAGTAAGCTTTCATTCGGCGTGCACGGATGTGCACTGGCCAGACGTTGAGGCAGGTTCGCCCAGCTGGGTCGGGGAGGCTAGCGATCGAAACCAGAGGCACTGATAGGCTACATTATCGGTAAAAATAGAAAATTGGGGTAGAAGTTTTGAGGCTGCATCGAGTTGATCAGGGGATCGTGTTGATCAATGCATTGAAAGCGGAGCGATGTTGATCAGAGCGGGCAAGAACAGCGTTACAAGGCGAAAGCAGCGTATGACAGTTCGAAACAATTGATTGATTAGTACATAGAGAATCTAGTGATGATTGAAATTGCTTAATTGCTATTAAACCAGTCTCAAGTCACAATGTACATGAGGTATTTTATTTCCTTCCTTTTTACTTTAGAATGATTGTTTTTGAAGAGACTGAAGTATCATATAAAAGAAATGGCGCAGGTTTATAGAAATAAGGTGATGACATAAGGTGATCAATTTTAAGCCAATATTGTTATAAGGTTATAACGTCTAAACGGTTTGCTGTCTTGCGCGCTCGGATACTTACTGCAACGTTATTAGGGAATAAGTTTCTGATCGCTGATGTCGTCTTTTCTATGACGTAGCCCCTCCACAAGTGAGCCCGGCGTTCCAAGCTTTCCAGACGCGGAAGGATCCTTTGATTGAGAGTGAAGCCACTTCTCTAGCCACCTCTGCTACCCCACGAGAAGGAACGCCCAAGGCCGTCAGAGCTCGAGAGCTCGTCGGGGCATAGCTCCCAAGGGAGCCTACGACTAACGGAAGTGACAGGACGTCCCTGCAAGGGCGCTTCCTGTCTTCCTTTATGTTGACACATAACTCGCCGTACTTGTCGTGTTTCCTGTCGGCGGCTTTTCGAAGAGAATCCGCGCCGTTGTCGAACGGACATGTGACGTCACATACGACCGTGACACCGTCAGGGCGTTGCAAGACGATGTCAGGACGCAGATCGGCACCGCCCGCTTCCACGTGCTGTGGAACCGTACTATCTATGGAAAGCCCGGGTTGCCATTCGGCAGGCACGTGCCCCACGATCTCCCTCAATACTGAATTGTGTCGTTCCGTGACGACAGTCATCACGGTAGGGCAGTGATTCAATATGTGGGGGAGAGTCTCTTCCGCTTTCCCACACGCACGACACATGGAAGGTAGGTAACGGCGGCCATGGCTTGGTTTTGATTCAAGTGGCATTAGATTCAATCTAGCTTTGTACGCAAATACTCGGTCCGCGTGATCCAGGAGCTCCGGGCGCCGGGTCCAGGAATTTGAAAATCCGGACAGGCAGTGGGCACTGACCGTCTTACCTTGGTCAGGTTTGGATTCCCACTGTCTCCTCCACCACAAGTCATTGTGTTGATGGAGGGTCGGCACCACTTTTTTCCTTATAGGAGGGGTGATTGTGGAGCTCCCCGCGGCCAACTCAAGGCCGCCATCCGGGCGGGCGGACCAACGTACGTTCAGGCGACGGGTGGCCGCCGGGACACGGCCCCACAGGCTCTCGCCTGTAGGGCACGGTCTAGGACGGGCGCCGTCAGGAAGGGGGTCACTATTCAGATAACTGGCCAGTTGGTCAGTCGTGGGATCTGGAGTGCCGAACCTCAGACAGGCATGACGCCTAAGCTGCCCGAGAGCGACGGCAGAGACAATGCTGTCAGGTGACGTCAGCATCTTGAAAGCATGAGCTAGCAAAAGCGTGTCACTTTCGCGACACAAGTTCGTGATGCCCAAACCTCCCAATGCAGGCTTACAGTAAAAGAATACGCTGCAGGCCCACTTGGGAAGACGCCACGCCACCTTCAAACACCGCAAAACCAGTCGGTCAAGCTTCAGAAGCTCATACTGTCTAAAGCGCCGCACTCGCAGATGGTATGACGCGGACGGGAGAATGATGGAAGTGAGTGCCAGAAGTTTCTGGCTTGGGGTAAGAAAGGATTTCATCAATAAGGAAATGTGCTTCTCCAGAATGGAGATGAAGGGTTGGGTTAGGGATGCGTCCGAGGCGTAACCGGTTCGAGCGCCGAGGTATTTATACGTCTCGCCTTAGGGGATGACTCGAATTTCCTCCCCGGCAAGGGAGAAAGGTTTCGGGTCGACCCGCAGACGGGACGCCGACACTTTCCCATAGGAAAGGGTGCCACACTTGCGTGGGTTGAACCGTAGCCCGGACCAGGAAGAGAAGGGTTCAGTAGCAGATAGAAGAGAGATCATCTGCTCGCGATCGGAAGAAACGAGACAGATGTCGTCCGCATAAGCCATACAACGCACTTTGATGTCGTCTTCTTTGGCAGGAAGGTTGTAGCCGCAATCCGTTTTGTCACGGACGCCCCTGAGGAGCACCTCGATGACCAAATTGAATAGCAGCCCCGACAACGGGCAGCCCTGACGGACTCCCCGCCCCACAGGGATACGATCGGTTTCACCATTGCCGCAGCGGACGGTGCAGGTGTTGTCGACGTATATGTCGGAGATGCACTCAATAAGGTCTGTGGGGGCGTCGAAATGACGCAGGACCTCGGCTATGCATTCGTGCCGAACACTGCCAAAGGCGTTTCGAATGTCCAGAAACGCAACTGACACAGGCCTTTTGCGTGACTGTGCATCCGAGAGGATGGTGTCGAGCATGAACACATGCTCATAGACGCCCCAGTTTAACTCTTATCTTTGTGGAAAGAAACTATTCGATGCTACAATCGGCTGCCCAGAAACTTATTTTATTTTTTAATTTTAATTGATACATTAAATAAAAACTCAGCCCCCGGCTCGGATGGCCTCAGCGCAATCTTTTATCAAAAATGTTGGCACATATTGAAATATGATTTGCTTGAAATGTATACTAACTGTTTTCTAAAGAACACTATGACAGTATCGATGAGAGAAGCCATAGTTAAACTCTTTCACAAAAAAGGAGATAAATCATTGCTCAAAAATTGGAGACCAATCTCATTATTGAACACTGATTACAAAATTTTAAGCAAAATCCTAGCCAATAGAATCACCCCCTTAATGAAAACACTGATTCAACCCAACCAAAAATGTGGTCTACCGAACAGACGAATTGAACACGCTACAATGAATATCGAAGCAGCAAAACTAAAAAACAGAAAATTATATATAATGGTAACAGACTTTGAAAAAGCCTTTGACAGAGTGGAACATTCCTTTTTGTACAAAATACTCCAAAAAATTGGATTTAAGCCAGTGATGACTTCATACTTAACCCTTATATACACAAACATCTCTAGTCGAGTTGAAATGAATGGAGCACTGACAAAAAAATCGACATTAGGCGAGGCATCCGACAAGGATGCCCTCTGAGCATGCTCTTTTTTATAATATGCGCCGATGTACTCACTCGCCGCATAGAGAGCAATGCATCAATAAAAGGCTTCTCCATAAATAAAAAAGCAGTAAAAATCGAACAATACGCAGACGACACAACGTTTATCACAAATAACCTTAATTCTATTACTGAAATACTTAAACAATTAAAACTTTACCAACAAATGTCAGGACAAAAAATTAACGAAAATAAAACACAAATGCTTGTATCACAACCTGAGTTACAAAGTGAAGTACAGCAACATTACCCACATATTCAAATTCAAAATGAAATAAAAATCCTTGGAATCTGGTTAGGAAACAACAACAAAAAAACTAGACACTCTTAACTGGGAAAAAGGGATAAAACAAACTGAAACGACTGCCAACATTCATAAATTTCGACCACTCTCCCTTCTAGGAAAAATCACCATAATAAATACTCTCCTCGTGCCTATATCTCTTCACATGGGAAGGGTTCTTTACCCACAAAAAAAGCATATCCAATCCTTAAACAAAATCTTATACAATTTTCTATGGTATCCATCTCCAATTGAGCAATTAAGCAGAATTAAAATCATAGCAGAAGTTAAAAACGGAGGATTAAAAATGATTGACATAGAAACAAAATTTCAAACCAGTAGAGCTGACAGAATTAGACACCTATCCACACTCGATAAAGCTACAGAACTATGGCATGAGTGGGCAAAGTATAATCTAAACTATAAAATAAGGCACATCAACCAAAAATTATATAACCTAAGTGAACCACACTCTGAGTGCCCAAATTCGTTTTATTCTGATATTTTCCGCACTTTTCTCCAACTCCGAAAACACAATCTTGACTGGACTGATATATCATATAATACAATAACTTTTACACAACCCTAAAAACACAAAAAGAAACTAAAACTGAAATTAAGAGCCTAAACAATGAACCAATAAGCTGGTCAGAAATGCTCCTTATGAAGAAAGATATCAAACCATACTTTTCAAACTCTGACATATCGATCTGCTATCGAATAGCACATTCAGCTTTTAAATGGGGCGATTTTTACAAACAATCTAACTCATGGCGTTGCAGCCAGAACAAAATTACTCAGTGCAAATTTTGCAAAATGGCTGTTGACAATATAAAACACCTGTTAACTGAATGTACCTTCACGAAATCAATTTGGACAAAAATAGAAAAGTTATATCATTCAATAACAAAACAAAAGATTAAACTTACAACTGATATAATCCTATACAACCATTTTCCAAGCAGACAGGCAGACAACCTACTGATTCTGCTGATCCTAAATACAGTTAAGAATACCATAATTAAAAAGAAAATTTCACTAGACATTGGAGATAAATATATGTGGGACAACAAAACATTTACCAAAACAACCCTCTGGGTTATTAAAACAAAAATTAAAGAATATCTTCAAAGTGACACCTCTGTAATACCGACGCCCCTTACAAACTCCCCACACTGTAGCATAAGTCAAACATGACAACCAAGAACCCCCTGTCCTCGAAAGAATTCTGCTATTAATTGTTATCATTTGTAGTGTATGCACCTGACTTGTGAACTTTATGAAATGCGCCATAGTAAATGATACTTATTCACACATGCCATCTGCATGTAGCATCATTGCACTACAAGAGAGCAATGAGGCAACATGCAGATCCTTCTTCGTTTATGCAATTGCATGCATTACATTATATTCCTACTTATTGATTTGTTTATTTTTTGGCCACAAATGTGCGTTGTGGGACGCACAGTAACATAGACACTTTTATTGTGACTTGTAATGTGTTACCTACCTGCCTGCGCAATGCATCTGATTTAATGTCGAACACAACAACGTCTTCTGGCATATGTATGATAAGAATATCTTTTGGGCTGCTATTGTATGAACGTACTTGTTAGATGACCGTTATTGTGGAGATAAAACACTAGCCCCAAACATAAAACTGATATCATAGCTACAATGAATTTCCAAATCTATCGCATGCATTTGATCTCTTAATTCAGGTATAACTTATACTGTGCAACAGATTGTTATTAATAATATGATGTCATTCACCAATTGTTTCGTTTGTATTTACAATGTGTATTCTCTTGTATTTGCGAATTAAAAGGCTTGCATGATATATACTGTTCAGTGTACGTACTCTGTGAAGCATTTGTTCCCCCACTGCCCACATTTGTGTTGGTCTGTCCACGAATCTCTTTCTTTAAAGGACGCATCCATCTTAATCAATACTTTCTGCAACGTTGTACTTGCGACCTAGAAAAGAAAACAACTATTACAACATAATCAGCAATGCTGACAGGCAGGTACCCTAACCCTAAGACACATTGCGTCGGCCCTGAAACTATTTTAATGATTCGACACCTTTTCAGGAGACTGGCAACTTGAATGGGGTGCCACAGATTTTTTTCAATTTTTTTTTGCATTAAGTTCATAATAATTGCAAAACCACTCCTGCTTTTTTGAAAACCACTTTTGCAAAATTCCTTTTTTCGATGATATTACTATCTAGCATAGGCTACCCACCTCTTAAAGTATTTCTTTAAAAACGTTTTTTGTATTTTTGTCGTCAGGTTTGTTTGGATATGCTGTTTATTGGTCTGCTATTGCTAGTGGTACCAGCATCAAATCAGGCCTATAATTAAATGAATGATTCCCAACTACTTTCAAGTCACAATATCTGCACTTTTTCAAATTTAATGCCATCACTTAATATCAAGGAAGAAACAAAAAACAGATTTTACTTATACAAATTTTTATTAAATTGCGTTTCGTTCATATAAATTGTCTTTAGTACAAGATTCTCCGCCCCGATAGCTCAGTTGGTTAGCGCATGACTTTGTGAATGAAGAAGCTTCAAGATCAAGCGGCGCTGGTTCGACTCTCTGAGTGTGCGCTTGAGCAACGCATTGTAAGAACAGCTTTCCGTTCAGCGGCATTTAATGGGTGAAATAATTCCCCGGCAATAAGACCTCAACAAACACGACGACATTTTTTTTGGAGTAGAGGCTGCAGTAGCACTTCTTTTCCAATGTAGCGGAGAGGCGTTACATTTCTTTCTGTAGCACTCATGCTACCCGCTACTTTCCAACTCAAAATTTCAAAATTTACTGGGTCTTAAAGATTTTTATGGCAACACTGTGTGACAAAAATCAAGGAGGTAGAAATAATTTGACTTATGCGAAAAACACCAAGCCACGTTGATAGCGACAAGTGACACTAACACCAGTTACCACTCTGAGGATGAACTTTTTGGTATGTAGGTGCCATCGTATGAAACATTGGTATGGAAATAAATCTTAATTGTGAAAGCCGTTTATCAGACAAAAGCAAGTCCTTGAGCTTTCTCGGTGCCGATTTAAAACGTCTGTTCATTAAAACAACACCCCATTCGTCATTCCTTCCATTGTTGCGGCAGAGAGACCTTTGTCCGTTGGAAAACACGTTCTGAAGCCAAAGCGGGCAGGACTCAGCAACTCTCATTTTGAAATGTCCGTGTTTTTGAAAGATGCGTAACAATAAATTTCACCTAGAACGTGTTTTCTATAACGACGTTGCCATGGCAGTGTAAACGAATGATGTCATTCATTTTCAAGGTCGTTTTGACGTCACAAAGTGCTGTGTCCGTTCTATGAAAAAAGCAGCAGGAGAAATAGCGCTAGTGCACACTACTTTAGCTCCAGTAGCGGTAGTGCGCGTTACTTTAGCCCCAGTAGCGGTAGCGGGTACCGCCCTACTTTTAAAGTAGCGAATGCCAACCTCTGATTATATTCAACAATTGCACCATCCAGAAATATATATCACTTCCTTTTATGCTGGCTGCTTTATTATTTTTAGATGCTACATTAAATGTTAAAAACTCACTTTCGGGCTTTCGCACATGATTAGTTTCAATTCATCACTGAACTTGTAATGAACTGAAACCAAACTGTAGTTTTGTGGAGGCTTTTTCTTGCACTCCTCTTGCACATAAAGCAATCGACTGAGATAAGGTTCTTCACATGATAAGTTGTGAATTCCATTGCAGTTCAAACCACCTGGAATGAAAAAAAATCTAGATAAACATAAACATTGTTGAAGACAAGCTAATGATCTTTTAATTGAAGCACGGCTTTCCAACAGCCAAGGAAAACATTAAATTGTCTGCAAAGACTTAATGATTTAAGTAACACAAAGCGAAAGGGCCTTGGACTGAATCCTAACCCGTCCCTAACTTTTTAAATTTCCAAGCACTCATCATCATCATCATTATGTTCCTCGTATTGAGGGTTGTATGCAATGCGTCATTGTTCTCGTCCATGAGCTGTTCGTATTGCATTTTTATAAATTAATTTTGTCCATTTAGTGATGTTTGATGTCCAAATCATTCTTGGTCTGCCCTTGTTTCTTTTACCGTTGATCTTCCCTTCTATTAACGATCTTTGAAACGAGTTTTGCCTTATTGTGTGTGCGAAATACTTCAATTTTCTTCTTTTGACTATTTGTAAGAGAATTTTGCTTGAATTAAGCACTACCTCATTAATAATCCACCCACAATTTTCATTCTCTTAAAGCCACACATTGCCAATCCTATCTCCCTGTACAATGCCACTGAAGTGGTCGCTCTTGAACGTGAATACTCTCTCATGGAATACCTCGCTCACAATTTGCCTTACTATATTTCGTTCAATTAGTTGCTACATTTTAGCGTTGATTGAATCGTTTTAGTTGTTGGAATCATAACTATAGGAGAACAAAATAGTTTGGGGATGTAGAGCAGACAGTCTTTGGTTTTATTATCCAAGACACGCATACCTTCCATTCTATTAGGTGGCTGAAAGGTGGTACAATCGTTGATGATGTGGTCTGCGGTCTATTCCTCAGCATCACATTCACAAGAGAAGGAAAAGGCCTTTCTCCATTGGTGCGTAGTTGAGAGGAAAAGTTCGACGCCGTGAGGAGACAGTTGAGGCGCATCCATGCCTGTCTTTGTAGTGTCAGGGCGATTGAACCGGTGTCGGCGTCGGAGGTAAACGAATCGATAGAGTCTTGTGGTACTTAACGTCCATTCAAAATTCCATTTATTGTCAACCCAATTAGCTGCAGAGATGTCTTGTCCATCTACTTTGTTGGTCAGCAGTTTAGCGGCTGGCAAGAATGGGTGTTGATCTCAGTCGACAGGGGGTGCTCGTTTGGGTAGGCAAAGATCTAGGAGTGAAAACGATAGTTGGGTTCCAATACCCGTCCACCAAGAGACAGAGTGGTTTCTTCTAGGCAAAGCACAGAAGGTTGGATGCCAGAAAATATGGGAAGATTGTCCAATGGTGTGGGACGGAGACATCTGGTCACTGCGCGCAGAGAGCTGTTGATGGCAGTGTCGATGTTGTGGCAGTAAGCACTACTCTGCTGGGAAATAGACAAAGGCTAGGGCCCGCCATATGCAAAGTGTCAGCCCTCGCTCCTCAGCTGGAGCCTGCCAAGCGCTTAAGTAGCGTAGCGCGCAATGACAGTTTCTTGTGCTGTGACACCAAATGGCGACAGTACGTGAGCGATCTATACAATGCATGGTTTTCAACCGGGGTCAGCAAAGCGTTTTCAAGAGGCCCGTGAAGTTTCCGAAATTGCAGCTTGATTGACAAATTACGGCATCTAAAAATTGGTTGTACTTTTTGTTCCGTTGTTCTGGACATTCAGCTCACGATCAGCTACCCGGGTGTGTAGATGGAAAGCTGCTGCCACTATTTTGATTTCGTTGAGGTTCATTTGCCATTTGCCATCTGGTTTTCATGTCCTGGCTCAAGGTGTCATATGGAATGGACCATATGTCGGTCTAAAAGCAGGCTAAGCAGCTTTAAAATATATTTGAGGTAATTGCAATAACATGCTAAAACTATCGGGTCATTCCAAATTTTATTATGATTAGCTAAATTCCATTGAAAGATTAAATATAGTAAATCCAAAGAAAACTTCAAGACTATACCACACGGATCGATTAGTCCACATTGTCAATTTAGGCTAGCTGGCTGCACCGTTTTCTGGAGTAATGTAGTAACTTTGAAAGAGCTATTGTAAACTTGTTTTCATGGAAAAAGTAGTTTTGCTTTATCGCAATGCTTTCTGAGAACATCCATGACAGATGCGACATCTGCGTTGTGCGAAAACGTTCTTTTGTTAATTACAGTCGACTCCGCTTAATTCGGACACCAGAGAATCCGGATAACCGCTTTATTCGGCCAAAATTCTCGGGAATGGAACAAAAGTGAAAATTGCACATAAAAAACTCCCGTTAATTCGGACAATACTTCGCATAATTCGGACACAGGACACAGTAATTGAAGAATTACTGTACTATTTCAACCCTATATGTGTGTGTTACGCAGTAATATATTTGCTGAATCGCTTGGTATCGAAATACTGTACAGTACAACTAACCAGAAAGTATAATTCTTGTGCGTTTTATGCGATCAGTGCCAATTACTGCAGTATAGGGCAGCTGCAACTCATTTATTACGCAACAGAACGGTATTTTTAATGCGTTGTGTGCCTTTACGCATACGGTACCATGAAACAAACAATTGATTTTCCGCTTAATTCGGTAAAAAGTGAGTGGAACCAAAGTGTCCGAATTAAGTGGAGTCGACTGTATGGTTATAAAATTATGTTTGAACCGGCACTCCTAACTTACCGTTTGTGGAATGGAATTCCTTATTCACTGATAGTTTTTCGTCACGAGGAAGCGGATACACTTCAGAAGTCTTTATAGGAACCTTTTTGCTTGACCAAACACCAAAGAAGTTGCTCGTTTCCATATTAAACATCACAATAAACATGAAGCAAGCGAACAACAAACCAACAAAAATTACGACATATCGTTGCATGATGTCAATAAATATGTGTGATTATAAAATCAGGTTGAGCTGGAAAAATTTTGCAAAGAACAGGCATAAACTAGTAACTTGTTGTTGTAAAGTGCAGTAGCCTTCTAACTACTAAAGTGCAGTGCAGTTGTTGTACAGTGCAGTAGCTCGTGTTACGCTTAAAGTTATTTGACGTCACATCCAGGGCCGTTGAAAAGATAATTTGCGCCAGGTGCCAAGGAGATCTTCAGATTCCTAACTAAAACACTTCCAAGAAATACGCTTACGCACCATGTCCAAAAAATATGCGACGGTTTCGTCAAGTTCCCGGCTCCTCTGGATAGGTTACGGACCTCTAAACTTATTCCAGCCGGGCCCAAAAGTGTCTCGTGCTGGACCTCCTGTCAACGCTACTGATCGCGCCTATCATTCTTTTGACGAAAGATTCCCAAACTGTGTGCCGTGGCACAGTGATGTGCCTCGGGAGGCTTGCAAGTATGACCCGGAAGACGAGCAGCAGTGTTCAACTGACGCCTAGCATACTAAGTAACTTTCCAAGTAGCAAAAAGTAGCAAATTTACATTATACTTAAGAGAAACCAACTTAGGTATAATGTAACACTAGTAAGAAGCTGAATAATGGCATTCGTCATTCATAACATCTAGGCTCTTCCTTAGTGCCTACCAGTTGCGTCTCCTCTTCCTGCTGTCTTGTTGTTTGGTACTATAATCCGTCACTTGATCGCGTTCAAGACTTCAAGCGAAACGAACGCGTTCAAGACTTCAAGCGAAACGAACGCGTTCAAGCAAAATTCGCCGAAGCGTTACGATTCCGAATCGTTATTCTGTTTGGCAATCGTTCCACAATTTGAAATCGTTACTCAAAAATAACAACTGTGCACACACTGGCACAACAACTTTCACTACCTACGCCTACGGTACTAATGTAAAAAAATTCAGGCCCCTCAAAACCAAGGGGCCTGAGGCCCGTGCCTTATGGTTAATCGGGCCCTGATGATCATATATTTGGCAGATATTACGGCTAATCCTCGAGTTAGATATGAACCACGTGCTTCATGAAGATAATCGCTTTACACTCAAAAACCTCCAAAAAATTCGTAAATATACCTAGAACTACCGGTACCGCACCGGTCAATCGACCGGTAAGTGGAAATATTGGATGAAATTATTCCTGTAGATATCGAATAATCAAACTTATTTGACAAAAGCTCTGGCATAGGTTTTCCATCTCAACCAAATACTTTATTACAGACAGTAGCGTATTTAGGGGGGAGGATAAGGGGCGATGGCCTCCCCCTAATGATCAGGCATGGCCACCTAAAGATACGGCCTGATTTGTCACATTTTGCAGAAATTTCCAGGTTTTTCTAACTTTGGGCGAACGTTTAAATAAATTTTTCTAAAAATTAGATTTTTACGCTTTCTTTACTCTTCTCCCCAGATGACACAAAGGGTTTTAACATCCTCACATGCTAAAAAACAAAGAAAATTTGATTTCGAAGATGTTAGTCAGACTGTTAATTTTTCAATAACAGTCTGATTTAGCGTTTATCAACTTACTTTTTCTCATTTGCTACTGCTTCCTCAAGCCAACAAAAATCTTTTATATCATAAGGAAACCGCAAAAAGTAAAAACATCTCAAAAAATGTCAGTCAAGCACTAGCAGTAGCTGTAATCAAAATCTGCAAAATGTGACAAATCAGGCCGCATCTCCAGATGGCCATGGATCAGGTAAAAAAAATCATAAATTTTGCAAAAAAAAGTTGTAGCACAAGACATAATTGCTTGGGTGATTCATCCTGCGCAACTGTGTCACAAGACCTAAGGGGCGATAATAGTCTTTTTCACCAACTTTTTGGCAAGACTTGCTCAGTTTTTGGCGAAGAAATCCGAATGCCGCGGAGAGCACCTAGACAACAACATTGACCTAACATTCCAGCTGAAACCGCGGAGATCTATTTTAAACAAACAGTTTTTCTTCCTTTTCTTGACAATTGCATGGCACAAATTCACGAGAGATCCAATGAGCACTGCTCGCTAGCTTTTAAAGTCAGCACATGATATATCTGCCTTCATTGATTCATGAAGATGAGAACTGCCCGATCGACGAGATTTTCGACTTCTACCATGCCTACCATGAAATGCTGGATGTTGAACCAAGCAATTGCTTTGCAGCTACTATTAAATTACTAAAAGCGAATTGGCTTGCAGTTTCTGTGGATAAAAGACATGCGACTTTTGTGGATGCGCGTCAAGCTGTTGAATAACTCGGCAATTATCCATAAATTACTTCGAATCTTTGCTACGCTTCCAGTTACAACTGCCTCCAATGAGCGATGTTTCCGTTCACTAAAGTAGCCTACCTGCAAAATTATTACCGCACGACCATGACCGAGCCACGTTTGGATGGTCTAGCTCAGATGTATTTAAGTAAGGATATTATACTCGAGTATGATGCAGTCATTGATATATTTGCCAAGCGCAGCCATCGCATTAAACTGTAAATTGTCATTGCGAATCGCCGAGAATGTTCAAAAGGTAGGCTATTCGAGGTCGGAAGGACTAACTTATTGTTTATGTTCTGAAGTGTTTGATATCTTTTGTTGGTTCATTGATTGGAACAGTAACTTACTTCTACGGATTCGCTCTTGATTTTGGACCCCCTCCCCTCCTATCTGACGGCTTCAACTAACCCTCTCCCCCCATTCTGACGCATCATATGACATTTTGGTATAGCCTACTCCCCCTATTTAAAAGATTAAACAAGTCTAATTTTTACCTAAGTAGAAAAAATTTGAAACAATTAACATCCATTTTCACCAAATTTGAGTCTTCCATGTACTACCGTTGAGACTACCCCTATTGGCCTCCAGCCGCTGAGTCAGCCGCTATGCAGCTGACTGACACAATGTCTTGCCCCCCCCCCCCCCCTAACAAACTTTCTAAATACGCCACTGATTACAGACACATCTACAAACAACGTTATCCTTATTTGCTTATCTGCCGGTCAAATGACCGATGTGGTCGTTCTAGGTATATCAACTTTCCAGTGGTTTTGAAGTTTAAGTTTTGGTCAACTTATTTTCTGACAGTCTACTGCAATATCGAATAATCAATCTGATTTGATGTCAGCTCTATCATTAGCTCTGCTACCAATTACAAACGAGATAATTTGTCTCTGGAATATTTGTAAATAGTGTTATCCTTTGTAATTAAAGGTTTAACGGAAGGGCAGTGCCTGGTTTGAGGTGCAAAACCTTTATCATTTGTTGCAGGCTATACTGAAGAAGCCACACTTCTGTGGCGAAAGCTCTACATATAAACAAATTGATTTTTCTGATTTGCTGTGATACTGTCTACTAAGTTCATCTTTGTCAGTACGAGGATAAACATTCAAACCCACCCAACGTTAGCGTGGAAGTTGCACCTGTATTGTTAACAAAACGCAATGCTCGTTGTCCTGTAGTGAGTAGGCCTATTGTAGTTAGCCTTGTGTTGACGTCAGGTCAATAGCTCCTTCTATAACAAATATTAGCTTAGTAACCAGTTTTTTGTTTGATCAACAATGTCTGATATCTTCGTATATGTACAGTAGAAGCTTGTGGTAAAGTATTTTGCCAGTTAGATGAATAGTTCTTGGATAGAAAGTATTATGAACATGGTTCACTGTTATTAGAGTAGGCTAGTTTGAACCAGCAAGTAAAAGTGACTATATTTGCAAGCGACATCAGTAGGCCTATACATTAAAACGACGCAGACAACGTTTGGTTTTGCTGGACAAAAGGAAACTGAAGTTTTTCTGGAAAAGTAAATGACAAAGTTAATTTAAGGCCAAAAGTACAAAGTTACCAGTCAGGCTTATTGCAGCCAATCGCTTTATCACAAGATACCGCAGTTTTCCTTGCGTGCATACTGCAATGTAATTTGTACAGAATTCTCAATATTCAAGCTTGCATGTTTCAATAACAAGTTACTTTGAGCAAAACAGTTGTTGAAATCCTCAGTCATTGTCTATTGATACCTCAAGCCCAGACAATTGCCTGCGTAAGGGCCAGGAGTAGGTGGGTACGTGTCTCTTATCTAAGCCAGTGGTTTCCAAACGTTTTTGGACCATCCCACAATAAAATATTTCAGAACCTACAGCGCCACATTAACTGAATACGTTAAAGCTGTTTTTTCGAAATATTGTTTTTTATTTAGACATTATACTTAATTGAATTTAATAAAAGTTAACTTAACTTTAATCAGTGTATGGCAGTGAAACGATTCATTTTTACTGCAACGTGGAAAGTGTGCTTACTTTTGTGCACTGATAGGTAGTCTTGATTCGAGGCTTCATCAGTGTCAGTGCAGAAAAAGCCGATTTGCACAAGCAAATGGTAAAAAATGATTGCGCAAGCTCTGATAAATGGTTATAAATATGCAAATGGTTTGTCGAGCAATATTAGGACACTCTTGGCAAAAAACTACCAACATCCATTGAATTGTGATTCGCCTGTAAGGAGCCACCCATGCCTAATTTGAACAATTGCTCTTAGGCTGCCAATTTTAAGCTGGTGACATGCAGAAGTAATGCAAAAGTTTTGACTATGCAGTTAAATGGTGGGAGTTGGAATGGTCCGATGACTAAGCGATTTGAGAAGTAAATTGTCCCCAATTTATCGTAGCCTGCTGTAGGCCAACACAAAAACAAATATGCTCTCTTTCAAACTAAATTGTCAATTGGCAGCTTTGCGCTACGGTTGCGACATTCAATTGTTCAGGCTTCCGCGTCATACTTGCAAGCCTCCCGAGGCACATCACTGTGCCACGACACACAAATTGGGAATCTCTCGTCAAAAGGATTATAGGCGCGACCAGTAGCGTTGACAGGAGGTCCAGCATGAGATGCTTTTAGGCCCAGCTGGAATAATTTTAGGGGCCCGTAACCTTTCCAAAGGAAGCCTGGAACTTGAAGAAACCGTCGCATATACTTTGGACATATTGTGCGTAAGCGTATTTCTTGGAAATGTTTTGGTAAGGAATTCGAAGATCTCTTTGGCACCTGACGTAAATTATCTTTTCAACGGCCCTAGATGTGACGTCAAATAACTTTAAGCGTAGAACGAGCTACTGCACTGTACAACAACTGCACTGCACTTTAGTAGTTAGAAGGCTACTGCACTTTAGTACCGTAGGCCTACTTTAGTACCACACTTTAGTATAGTTACTAGCTTATATCAGTTCTTTGCAAAATTTTTCCAGCTCAACCTGATTTTATAATCACACATATTTAATGACATCATGAAACGATATGTCATGACTTTTGTTTGTTTGTTGTTCGTTTGCTCCATGCTTATTGTGATGTTTCATATGGAAACGAGCAACTTCTTTGGTGTTTGGCCAAGCGAAAAGGTTCCTATAAAGACATCTGGAGTGTATCCGTTCACTCTTGGCAGAAAAAGATCACTGGAAAAGGAATTCCATTCCACAAACGGTAAATTAGGAGTGATAGTTCAAACATAATTTTATATCATTAAAAAAAGAACGTTTTTGTACAACGCAGATATCGCATTTGTCATGGATGTTTTCAGAAAGCGTTGCGATAAAGCAAAACTACTTTTTCCATGAAAACAAGTTTACAATAGCTCTTTCAAAGTTACTACATTACTCCAGAAAACGGTGCAGCCAGCAGCAAACCTCAATTGACAATGTGGACTAATCGATCCGTGTGGTATAGTCTTGAAGTTTTCTTTGGATTTACTATATTTAATCTTTCAATGGAATTCAGCTAATCATAATAAAATTTGGAATGACCCGATAGTTTTAGCATGTTATTGCAATTACCTCAAATATACTTGCAAGCTGCTTAGCCTGATGTTAGACTGACATATGGTCCATATGATCGTGGAATTTGTCGGAAATCGAAGCTTCACCCTCACCATTAGCAACTCACGGCGAAGCTGACAGACGCCTGAAATACGGCATCCCACCGGGATCAGTCCTGGCTCCACTTCTCTTTAACATCTACACCCACGACCAGCCAAACACAGTCTCCCCAAAATAAGCATACGCGGATGACCAGGAAATTCTCCACTCCACAAAGTCGTGGGAAGGCCTGGAAGACATCTTGAACCAGGACATAAAAATCTCTCAGCTTATCTCCAGAAATGGTGACTGAAACTCAGCGAAATCAAAACTTGATCGTGAGCTGAACGTCCAGAACAACGGAAAATCAATGTCCTTCTGCCCCGAACCAAAACATCTTGTGGTAAACATTAGACCAGTGGTTTTCACCTTTTTTGTCTTAACGGACCTCGTTTAGTTACCTCGAAGCCATCACGGGCTCTCAAAAAAATATTGAAAATTTGGATATATCGCCATCGCCTTAATCATCATCATCTTCAGCCGGTCATGCCACTGCTGGAAGATGGCCTCTACATATGTTTCCACACCATTCTGTCTTTTGCTGTTCTCATCCAAGTGATGCCTATCTTCTCTTCTTTTCATCGCCTAATGTATATCCCTTAAGAAAACAATTGTTTGATAACTTTCATAGGCACACACTTAGAATGATTTGCTGAGCTCGCAACGTACTGATGACAATTTTGATGACATTGACAAATTTATGTTATAAGCTGTAGCCTATGTTGGCACACAGGGTCAAAAATCAGTAAACTTAATTCATATCGTGATTCAATGTTTTTCTGTAGATTTTATCGAAATTCAATTGAATTTGTGCGACCTTTAAAAAAGAATTTCTCTTTTCTTCTTTAATCGATATTTTGTTGTACCAAAGCACAGTCGTAGCAAAACTATGAGTGCTAGCAGGCAGCTGACTAACGTTTGCATTTCTAAATATGAAGCATTGATCAGAAATCTGCTGTCTAAAAAAATTAAGTTGAACATACATGTCCCACATAATCAGATTTAGCTCGTTTATATGAAATGTTTGTGATATGAAATTCTGTGCAACGCCCTTTGAAATTCCAAACGAAACTCCAGGGAGTCACAGTTTGAAAATCACTAAAGTACAGAAATAAAGCACAACTAATTTTTAAATGCCGTAACTTATCAATCAAGCTGCAATTTCGGAAACTTCACGGACCTCTTGAAAACGCTTTGCTGATCCCGGTTGAAAACCACGCATTGGACAGATCGCTCTCGTACTGCCGCCATTTGGTGTCACTGCACAAGAAACTGTTATCGCGCGCTGCGCTACTCAAGCGCTTGGCAGGCTTCAGAGGATCACACGATGACGATCTAAAATATTAAGGTTTTGATGATTAAATGGTTATAAGGCTACGCTTGACTGCATCACCGAATAATTTTGTTCTCTTATGGTTATATGCATCCAACAACTAAAACGGTTCAATCAACGCTGAAATGCAGCAACTAATTGAACAAAGTGTAGTAAGGCAGATCATGAGCGAGGTATTTCATGAAGGAGTTAGCGTTCAAGAGTGACTACTTCAGTGGCATTGTACACGGGTCAGGATTAACAATATGTGGCCTTAAGAGAAAGAAACTTGTGACCGAAATGTCACTGAGGTAGCGCCCAGAAACAAGGGACGGGTTAAGGTGTAGTCCAAGGCCCTTTCGTTTTCTTTTACTTAAATCATTAAGTCTTTGCAGATATTTTAATATTTTCTTTGGAATTTGGAAAGCATTGCTTCAATTAAAAGATTAGCTTGTCTTCAACAATGTTTATGTTTATCTAGATTTTTTTTCATTCCAGGTGGTTTGAACTGCACTGGAATTCACAACTTATCATGTGAAGAACCTTACTTCAGTCGATTGCGTCATGTGCAAGAGGAGTGCAAGAAAAAGCCTCCAGAAGACTATAGTTTGCTTTCAGTTCATTACAAGTTCAGTGATAAATTGAAACTAATCATGTGCGAAACCCCGAAAGTGAGTTTTTAACATTTAATGTAGCATCTAAAAATAATAAAGCAGCCAGCATAAAAAAAAGCGATATCAACTGCTGGATGGTGCAATTGATGAATATAATAAGAGGTGGGCATTCGCTACTTCAAAAGTAGCGTGCTACGCGCTACCGCTACTGGAGCTAAAGTAGCGCGCACTACCGCTACTTCTGCTGCTTTTGTCGTATAGAACGGACACAGCACTTTATGACGTATGAACGACCTTGAAAACAAATGACATCATTCGTTTACACTGCCATGGCAACGTTATTGTAGAAAACACATTGTAGGTGAAACGTATTGTTACGCATCTTTTAAAAACACGAGCATTTCAAAATGCGAGTTGCTGAGTCCTGCCCGCTTTGGCTTCAGAACGTATTTTCCAATGGATAAAAGTCTCTCTACAGCAACACTGGAAGGAATGACGAATGGGAATGTTGTATTTAATCAACAGACGTTTTAAATCGGCATCGAGAATGCTCAAGGACTTGCTTTTGTCTGATAAACGGCCTTCACAATTAAGATTTATTTCCATGCCAATGTTCCATACGATGGCACCAACACACCAAACAATTCATCCTCAGAGTGGTAACTGGCGTGAGTGTAATTTGTCGCTATCAACGTTGGCTTGGTGTTTCTCGCATTATTCAAATTATTTCTGCCTTGATTTTTTTCCACATTGTTGCTATAAAAATCTTCAAAAACCAGTAATTTTTGAAATTTTTTGTTTGAAAGTAGCGTGTAACATGAGTGCTACTGAAAGAAATGTAACGCCTCTCCGCTATATTGGATAAGAAGTAGCACCGCTACTCCAACCAAAATGTAGCGCTGCTGTCGCTACAACTACCAAACTAGGTGCTACAACTACCAAAAAAGGTCGCTACAACTACCAAAAAAAGTGCTACAACAGTAGCGTGCTACTGCTCAGTGCTCATCTCTGATTAATAGGTTAACCATAAGTAGATGTCACATCTGGAGTTTTGTTTTTATGAGAGTAGCAGACACGAACCGTTTTTCTAGCACAATCGAAAATCATTCGTTCACAAAGTCAAGCTTCTTCGTTCACAAAGTCATGCGCTAACCAACTGAGCCATTGGGGCGGAAAGTTTTGCACCAAAGACACTTTATATGAACGAAATGCAATTGAAGTAAAATTTATATCAGTAAACCTGTTTTTTGCTTCCTCTTTGATATCAAGTGATGACAGTAAATTTGAAAAAGTGCAGATATTGTGGCTTGAGAGTAGTTGGGAATCGTTCATTAAATATAGGCCTGGTTTGACAGCGGTGGCAATACTATTGGCAATACCAGATCCATAAACAACATTTCCAAAAAATCTGGCGACAAAAATACAAAATCTTTTTGAAGAAATACTTTAAGAGGTAGGTAGCCTATGCTAGATAGTATGATCATCGAAAAAAAAGAAATTTTACAAAAGTGGTTTTCAAAAAGCAGGAATGGTTTTACAGTTACTTCTTCTTCTATCGAGTCTTCTAAAGTTTGTTGATACACCACAGGTTGACACATTCTTCCGCAACGGAGTTGTACACTGACAGGTCCCACCTACTGCACCGGGTGGCAAGCCGAGGGCAAACAAGAAGGTGGTCCGCTGTTTGGGGCTCGGTGCCACAGATACATACAGCAGGGCCCGTGTCGTAGCCCCACTCCCACTCCAGGGCCCGTGTCGTAGCCTACAGTTACTATGAACTTGATACAAAAAAATAGGTGTCCGACGTTTTCTTCGTAAACAATTCTTCGTAAACAATTCTTCGTAAATAATTCTCCGTAAAACAATTCTTCGTAAAACAATTCTTCGTAAAACAATTCTTTGTAAAGTTAATTCTTTGTAAAACAATTCTTCCCAAAGCATTTACTCGTGCATGCAATGAAGATTTGATGTATACGAAGAAATGCTTTACGAAAAATTCTTTTACGGATTTCATTTCACCAACAACTGTTTACGAACAATTGTTTTACGAAGAATTGCTTACGAAGAATTGTTTACGAAGAATTCGCCTATAACCAAAAAAATATATGAAAAAAAAACCTGCGGCACTACATTCAAGTTGCTAATTCCCTGAAAAGATGTAGAGTCATCACTCATCAAAATAATCTCAGGGTCAACTCAAACTGTCTTAGGGTACCTACCTGTCAGCGTGGCTGATTGTGTTGTGATAACAGCTTTCTTTTTTAGGTCGCAAGTACAGCGTTGCAGAAAATAATGATTAAGATGGATACGTCATTTAAAGAAAGAAAATCGTGGACACCGCAACACGACTGTGGGAAGTGGGGAAACAAATGCTTCACAGAGTACGTAAACTGTACAGTACATAACATGCAAGCCTTTTAATTAGTAAATACAAAGAAAATACACATTGTAAACTTGAATGTGAAAGACTATGAGGTTTAGTCTGATAGAAAACCTTGGAAATATACCACAAGTTGGTTCATCAGGTTGCATATGCAGTCAGTTAACTTTTCACAAATTTTTGTAAAAAAATTATTAACAACGTATCCTGGCAACCACATGTTGGTGTGATTAATTCAATTGAAAAATTGGTTCAAACTGAAGCTATGAACAAATGAGAATGCACAAACTGTCAAGTGATCGTTGAGGAGAAAGTGAACTTGTTGGATGTTTTGCTGTGGACGACGTTCGACGAATGACTCTAACCGTGTTTGACATAAGCAGAAGATTTAGTATCTAAAGCAGATAGTTATGTTATAAAATGTCTGGTTTTCTTCTGGTTACTATATCTACCCAACCGTTCCCAAGCCATGTTAAAAATGACTACCCTTTTTAATCATATCTGACTTCAGTTTGTCATAGCCCTAAATAGGGCCGTAAGCATTTCTTTCCAGAACTGCTTTGCTCATCCGATTAAGTCTACCTCTCCAGTTAAGAACATTGTCTACCAAGGTTCTTCTTCTTCCAAGGTTTAATTTTCCACAAACCTCTTTTGATGTTTGTCACCATACTTCAATTTCCAAGATTCCGAACTAATTTATTACCCATTCATTCGTGCGTCTCAGCCCAACGTACCCTTAGGGCTCGTCTTCATAGCCACATTTCAAAAGTCCTGATTATCTTCTCCTCTGCATTTCTTAATGTCTACGTTTTGCTTCTGTAGAGCGCAACACTCTAGTCTATACTATAGTTTTTTCTAGCTGTAGGCTATTGTGAGCTTGTTGGTAATGTTTTTGATTTCCAAATATTGGTTGAGATTAGTTTTAGACATGCTTGTCCTAATCTTGTTTTGATGTCCGGCGAACTGTATCCATCTGAAGTGATACAAGAACCTATGTACTTGAAATTTTTCACCCTTTTGATCTCCTGACATACACTTTTATCTATTCGCTTCCATGCACTGTCATTATAGCTGTCTTGGCGCTGTTAACTGAGAGGCGCATATCCAGGCTGACGTGTCTCAGGCTCTCTTCCATCTCCTCAATCTCTTCCTTGCTGTTTGCTATGGTCGTTGTGCCATCAGCCTAAGACTGATCTCATCAGGAAGTTAAAATTGAATAAAAACTTACTGTGTATAGCACATTGCAAAAACCTTTCTTACCTCAGCCTCTTATAAAGTCAGTCGTACAAAAGAATGGGATATGCGAATATTCAGCCCTGATAGCTCAATGGTTACGCGCCTGGCTCGAGATCACGCGGCGCTGGTTCGACTCTCGGGGTGCGCGCTTGAGCAACCCACTTTCAAGACTGCTCTCCATTCAGCGGCACCTAGTGAATGGAATAATTTCCCGGCAACAACACTTCAACAATCGGACAACTTCACTCTGCCAATCTCGGTAACCGGCCATGCGTCAAAAGCCTCTACGAGTATGCGATACTACCAGGAATAACCTATCAAGTCTTTGTCAGTCCGAGGATAAAGATTCAAAACCAACCAACCAATATTGAATGGTTTTGAACAGCCTCCTTCTATATTTATTTTGTTTTGATTATGTTCTTGAGCGTAAAAATCGTAGCTAAATGTTAATAAATATATGCATCTACTGATTCTCCAATAGGCCTAAATGGTTGAACGTTTTCAGCATGCTAACGCTAGCCACAACGACAAGTTATGAGGGAAAAGTTGTACAGGTTTACTAATTCATAACTTTATATTGTCGTTATCTAAACACAATTAATGTTCACCATCTCCATGTTACTTTATCTTGCAGGCTAACAGAGAAAGAAGCTCGTCTACGGACAAACACGTACACGTCATTTCTAATATCACGTCATCCGTTGGAAAGAGTTGTATCTGCTTACGTCAATAAACTACTGCCAAGGAATTCAAATTTCCGTAGATGGATTGGAATACCGGCTGCTCTCCAGCAAGCAAGTCTACATCTACATGGTGTGGGAAGAGGGTGTGTTTCAATTCCGATATTTTAAGTAATAATTGTTACAATGCATGATTAATAAAGAAAATATTATAATACAAATTGACAAGTAGTTCAGTTCAGTTCAGTTGTTTTTATTTCTGACCTTCATATCAAAACAATACATGTCAACATAGCAAAGGTCGAGAAAAGGGTAGAAGCGACAAAACGCGAATGTTAAAACGTGCTTGAGACCGAAGTAAGTTATTGAGTTGAAAAAAATTTGGCACGGTCGCAACACCTTCAGAAAAATTTAAAATATAAAGGGAAAATAAAAAAAGAGAAAATGTTAGAAAACATAAACAACATATATTTAGGCTATAGCTTTATTAGCCCACATAGCTTTAGCTGATATATTTAAGATTTGTATGGACAGTTGCTATGAAGATCGGCCATGGTGCGTTATCAAGAGTGCTGATGGTCGTAAGGGGAACACGTCTTGATGCGTTTAGCTCATAGCAAAGACGAGCAAGGCAGGCAAAGAAAAGGTAACAAAAGGTGTAATGCAAATAGAATGCAATAACAAGACGAGGTCATAGAATAGTTCGATTTTTTTCCCTGACTTATTCTTAGGCATGATAATTATAGTCTGAGTTTCTGGAAATCCTCGTAAAGAGATTCTTCAAGTCAACATGACTACAATATTATCGCAGAGGAAAAAGTCGCTTCAAAGCTTCATTGGTTTTACGACTCTTGAGAGTTTATGACATGTAAACTAAGTAAAACACACAGAAGCTCGGAGGCAATAAAAACACAGTGTCTCACATGGAAACTGTCTTGTTCACGCTTGTTCACTATTTAGGCCCACGACTTGTCAAGCAGAATCTTCGCATACGCTTTTGTAGTTGACATAAGTCTTCTTCGCGGTGTGAACCCTTCTTTTCTTTGTCACTCCAAGAGGCGAGGAGCTCATCTTGCATTATGCATTATATGGAAACACTGGAAGTTATCACAAACATAAACACACTTAGAGTTCATGTATAGATATAAATAGGGGAGACCGGGGCAAGTTGAGCAGGGTTTTTTTTTAAATCTAATTTTTTTTTTTTTTACTAACTTTTTCGAAGACTCAAGTATTGCATTTCAAAAACATGCTAATAAGCCAAGTTTCAAGACAAAAACTGATTGGTTTTATTTATTATTTTGCACCGTATTCAAGTTTAAGTATTGATTGCGCAACTTGCCCCGGATTATTTTCCGGGGCAAGTTGTGCAACACCATGGTGGGCAAGCTGTGTAGCACCATGGGGTAAGTTGAGCAACATTAGTGCCAGGGGCAAGTTGAGCAACATATTACGACCATATTACAGTTGCACAACTTGCCCCGTTATCAATTGCACAACTTGCCTCATTCACACTTTTTTTAAAGAATAAAAATTTCAAGAAAACTAACAAATGTACAAAAAAATTTTGCCTGCGAAAATACAACTACATCACATGTCTACTGACCCCTGCTGCTAAAGTTTGACTAGTTCTATTGTGCATCCAAAAAATCAAAATTTCGTTTGCATCCGAATTTAGATCCTAAGACCTAAACACCTTATATCGTTGATCAAGCCTAACCTGCCCAAAAAACTGATAACTGCAATTCACGTGCTTCGAAGGCATTATAGGTAAAATATAATAATGGCGTTAAAGATTCATTACGCTCTTTATTTCCTTTCAAACGTGGACTTGCACAACTTGTCCCGGTCTCCCCTAGGCTACTGAAAAACAAACAACCTAAACTATGGCAGTGTCATTCCTCCTACGTAATAAGAAAGTTAACCATGAGAAGCTGTGAATGTGAATGTCATCGGATAATCCAGATTGTCCCCAATCTCCAAGAACAGAAAGAAAGATTAGAAAGGGATTAATGGAGTCCACTACTATCATGCCCTGCACTTGTGCGATAACTTTCGGCTTCACTCAATTCTATCATGTTTCCATTAATTTATTCGGAGTCTTTGCACTTCACTGTGAACGTTGTGGTAAAACCACGTTACCAGGTTGATCAGACAAAACAAAGAGCAGCGATAAAGGTAACAGATTTGGTGAATCACCGTCGAGACCGTTATCACTGAAATCTTTCCGGATATGACAACAATTTCTTTTGCAAGTTACGTCGTTGTTCAATTTAATTTCATAGGATCCAGGGGCAACCATTTTTCATAATCAGGCCTATATGGGTTGAACAGTGCCAGTTCCTGCTCAAATGCAGTGGTTTGATAATATCAGCAAAAACTGAGAAAGGTTTACCACCTGAGATAGGTTTACCACCTGAGAAAGGTTTATTCAACTATTTTGCCTTTATGCCGCCATTAAATATGACTCCAAACAAGACAAAGTGAACACTTCGCTGTTGCTTTATTATTGATGATTTATTGATGTGAATCCTCATCCTTGTTTACATTTATAATTTACAGTGAAGATTTAATAAAGATGAAAAATGATGATATCAAAGCTTTGCAAAGGTTTAAAAAATTGTCATCTTCGCACCAAAACGAGGTTCTAAACTACGTAAATGTGATGAGAAGTGGAGCAATATCTTTTTCCCAGTTAGTAAGGTGAGTTTTTCAAATTACAATTGAAAACACAGAAATATTCGTCATAAAAGTGTGACAAAAAGGCGTCGCCACTTTCACTCAGTTCACTTACAAAAAGTATGTGTATTTGGTTTTAGAGAAAACTCATGTTTTTAGCGAGAAACCACCATAGCCGTAGGAGATGGGGTGGCAGGAGCGGTTGCTCTACCGCTGAAAAAACGCCGCGAATTTGGACAAAAATCTGCACTTATTTGGGCAAATTAATCTTATCGTGATGTTTCGACACTTTACCAGTTTAGAAACTTTACGTACTTGTTGTAATTTATGAGATACATTGATATTTTCCAATCAATGTAAGATGCATTTTTATCGGTTTTGAAAACTGCTTCATGTGGTATTACAATTTGGGCAGAATGATCAGTTTCGATTCAACACTTGCAAAAGTAAAGTGTAAAAAACATTATTGGCAAACAAAGTTAAGCTTATTAATACTGATGTTCACCAGCATGTACGTAGGCTGTATTTCTTCACAGGTGAGATTTCTAAGCTTGCTGGGACAGCCTACTAATAACCTTATGTGGTTTTTTCTTTTTACTTTATGTCCTACTAATGTAGTTATTTGTAAAACTATATTTGGGAAAAAATGTCCAGTTAATGGGAAAATCAATCTTACCATGAGTTTTCAACATCTTACCAGTTTAAAAACTTTGTTTATAGTGTTACATTTTGTATGAAATACATTCCCAATTTTCTTTAAATGTTAAATGTAGTGTCATCAATTTTGGAACTTTTGTATTTGGTATAAGCCTATTGCAATTTGGGCAGAATGTTAAGCTTCGATTCAGTATATCTGCAGAATGTAAATGTAAAAAATGCAATTAGCAAGTAGAGGTAAGCTATTACTAATAATCATTAGGATATGCACTAGGCTACATTTCTTCATTGGATGAATTTTGAAACCCTGCTGGGTACTGGTAATCTTATGAGGTTTTTTGTTTCTTTATCTATATTCTACTACTGTAATGTATTTATTTGTAAAAATATTAGGGCAGAAATGTCCAGTTATCGGGAAAATAAATCTTACCTTGAGTTTTCAACATCTTTCCAGTTTAAAAACTTTGTATATTTGTTATAGTGTAATATTTTGTATGAAATACATTAAAATTTTCCCGTGCATGTAAACTGTGCCATCTTCAATTTTGGAAAATATTGTATTTGGTATGTTGCAATTTGTGGAGAATATTAAGCTTCATTTTGGTATCTGTGAATTTTCTAGTGTTTGATTTCATGTTTTTGTGGGCTACAGTGGAACTGTTTTTATA
The DNA here is from genome assembly GCF_918807975.1 of Aplidium turbinatum. Lineage (NCBI taxonomy): Eukaryota > Metazoa > Chordata > Ascidiacea > Aplousobranchia > Polyclinidae > Aplidium > Aplidium turbinatum. Next base: position 25,530,659 of record NC_137480.1, read on the forward strand.
AAAATAAATTTTTGTATTAATTGCTGTTTGTCTTTGCCTGTCCTAGGGTTGATACGCTCAGCTATTTACCATATATGATACAGTATTATAACAATCAACGATCAAATATATAGGCAAGTGTTATGTTCTTTTGGCATCCAATTCATGCAGTTACAATATCAGGCAATGTAGACAGTATTGAAGATGTTGTCTGTATTTTCTGACAAGGATTGAGTTTGAAGTTATTACCTATATGAGTTCTTTTAGATCAGTGCCTGCGATTTCAGTAGTTGCTTCATCATGAACTTAGAATATCTTGGTAATGATGTTAATTAAAAAACATTGGCTATGACTTCACTGTAATATGAGATCAATATTTATACTAATAACAACTTAGTTTTGTTCTAAGGTGCAAATTTGATGCGCATAGTATCATTGTCACGATTTCTTTCTATCTCTTACCAGGAAAAAGACTTGGAAAGGTTTAATGACGTAGTTTAATGGGATATCACCAAAAAGCAGTCAATTAAATGTCGAATAGTTCTACTAGTGAAATGATGTATGAAAATTGTTGAAGGACTTTAACGAACTGCTCAACACAGCTTCTCACGTAACTCTAATTTCGATCACAATTTATATCAGCACTAACTCTCATCTACTCGTATTCAATTACTTCAACTTTCAATCAACAATAATCTCTGCTCCTATTACCAACTACTCAACAACAATCTACAACTCATAACACAACTCTCATAATAATTTTAATAATGCAAATTACACCACTATTTATAGCAGGTTGTTCGGCCTAGTAACTTCGAGAAGGTTACGTAATGTTACATCATAAGAACTCATTGTTCTGTCAAGTTGCACTACACGTAAACAAGCAAGTTGAAGAAGCTTCCAGATTTGCACGTAGGGTAAAATGTTCTAGAAATACGTCACATAATAAAGATTTTGCAATCAGAGGTCACTACAGGGCAGTAACCGATAATAACACATCGCTCAAGAATTCCACAATAAAAACAGCACGTTCGGTCAAGATACAAAGCAGCCCGTCGCTAGACCTCGCACATTAATGATAAACTGTCGAATTCTTTTCAGGTTGTAAGGTTTTAGGTAGCATCATAGCATGAAGTAAGTAATATTACTAGTTTGATAAGTGAATAGGTTGTCATTTTAGACCTTTCCAATGCAAATTTACAAATCTTGACTCTTGAGTCATTGGACTATCTTTATGATTCAGCTACTTTTGGTCTGGCTTTTTATTGCAATTAAGCTAGAGATTTTAAAATGATCTGACGACATGGATATTTAGCCAACTGTTGTCCAGTTATTGTTGAATTCTCAGTTATTGTTGTTGAATCCAGGTAGACCTAATGTATATAGGCTACATATTTTTGTGCCACAAGAAAATTATTTCAATTTGATAGTTGATTTAGTTTTAGTTAATTCAATCTTGTTTTGCTGCCTGTGTTTTTGTACACGGCCAAGTTGATGACTGTAAAGTTATTAGACTACTCTACCTCAGAGATTGTAAGTAATTTTGCGTTTTTGACAATATATTTGCAAAGAAAAAATTTGGAAAATTTGGGCAAAGTTTGTTCGCCCCCCAAAATGTTACTCTCCGCTATGGAAACCACGAAGACAATTTCCTCGATGATTTTACATCAGCTAGTATTTTTGAATTTTCACTTCAATAACAACTTTCTTTCTTTATGTACTTTAGTTTACTGTGTAAGTTTTAAGAGGATTGATAGTGTTGAAATGTGTTTATGCTGAAGTGATTCACGTGCAATCTATTTAGCAAATACAAACAAACAATCAATAGGAAAACTCGCATTTCCGTATCAATGCAATGCAAATATAGGTTAGCCCTGCATGTTAACATAGCTATATTAGGGGCCTGATGTCATTCTGGCCCATGGGGTCCATAGAGGTCTTGACATGATATAAAGTTCATTTAAATGAATAAGTGATAAAATTGCAGCATTTTGCTGATGAAATTGATTGTTTAACCCTAGAATGCACAAGCACGGTCAAATTGATGATGCAGGCGTTCAAGTGGTTTTGGTCATGCCACGTCTTGACACTGCTTTGTTTTCCTATATGTGCAGATCTTTAAAATTTAATAATTTGCTCATAAAAGTGATTTTATAAATGAGGAAATTATATTTTAGCTTGCATAAACAAAAGGACACTAATGAAGGTACTACGACAGTTTATCGAACGACTATTGATCGAATGACAGTTAATCGAAACGACAGTTTATCGAAACGACTGTTCATCGAACAAAAATTAATCGAACGACAGTTAATCGAAACGATAGTTAATAGAATAATAGAACAGCTGATTTAACTCGAGTCTATGCATCCCAAATTCATCTTCGAGAGACCTTTTGTTTGTGTAATTCCTCATTTACAGAATAGAATCACATGTTTAAGCACAAATTGCAGCTTTTGTTAGTTACTGTAGCATGGATCTTATAGTTACTGAGTCATAAGAAATAGGTCGATGCATGCGAGAGCAATTAAATGATGGAATTGCTGGCCCTTCTCGGAAAAAGCGCTACGACGCCGTCAACCAACGGCTGAAGGGCATTGTCCAAGATTATCACTCAACGAATATTGACATAAACAGATATCTTCGAGCAATTGCATACAACTTGTAACTGTAAATATTTTGTATCCGTGTATTCAGAATGTGATTTGTAACTGTAAACATCAACGGCTGAAGGGCCTTGTCCAAGATTAAGCTATCACTCAACGAATATTGACATAAACAGATATCGTCGAGCAATTGCATACAACTTGTAGACTGTAAATGTTTTGTATCCGTGTATTCAAAACAAATGAATGTGATTGAAATGTACATTTAAAACGCTTTGAGTATTCCATTGCATATGAGCATTAAAATTTTAGATAAAACTTGTTTCGAGAGATTCGTCGTTCGATAAACTGTCGTTTCGATAAACAGTCGGTTCGATGAACTGTCGTTTCGATGAATTGTCGTTAGATAAACTGTCTTTCGATAAACTGTCGTTCGATTAACTGTTGTTCGATAAATCATCTTTCGATAAATTGTCGCGTCCCGACTAATGAAAGCCTGCAGAAGGAAGTGGTTTGCTGTGATAATTCTGTAAGGTATTCATGAATGTTGTGCGAAAACTTGTACAATAAAAATTGTTGGTTGCATTTCAGATTTGTAGTTGACCATTATGTGGAAGGAAAAATCGACAGAATAGATCGTCACTGGAAACCTCAAGTTGACATTTGCAAGCCTTGTGCTTTTAACTACAGCTACATTATGAGATTTGATGACCTTGCCAAAGACGTTAATCGCATGTGGGATTATGTGGTGGACTATCAGAAGTTTAACGTTTCAAAAAAAGACATTCATATCAGCTTCAGAGAGACTAAAGTAGGCCATAATCCAGTCGCCACTGAATATTATAAACAAGTACCTGAGAATCACGTAAAAATATTAAGAGATTTGTATGAAGACGATTTTGTATTTTATAATTACGATCCTTATCTGTATCATGGATATTGATGTTAAATGACATCAGGAAACATATTAGGTCATCACTTTAATACTAGAATTACCAAGGTATCCCATAGGACACCGGTTCTTCTTTAATCTGCAATTGCCTCTTCGGATTAAGAGCTTTTGTTCTGAAATTTTTTGACTTTTAACAAAATTTAGTTGACATAATGTTACCGTGTTTCCCGAATTCCAAGGATATTTGTTCAAAAAATTATATCGCATTGTTCATTTTACACCCTAGATTTACCACGGTGTCCTATAGCAGGGCTTCCCAAAGTGGGGGTCGCGACCCCTTGAGGGGTCGCTTAACGAACTTCGGGGGTCGCAGACAGTAAACAAAGTTTACACAAAGCACTGCATATTAACACTTATGTACAAGATGCTGTGAAAGACATTAACTTTATTTTTTAAAATTTATATAGCCTAGTGAAATACGGAATAGGAATTTAATATCCTCTTTGCTGCATTGTAAACGTGACTTTCAAAACTAATGCCAATGCTTTAAAAAGTTACTAGTGTTAAAATTAAGTCGTGAATTTTTCAACGAAAAAATATGTAGACTTTCCGCCGTTTTTGTAAAGGCGTTTTTGGAAAGGCTTTTCAAATGATGCTATTTGTCAGGTTTTCCTGAAAAAAGGGAACGAATTTAATTTGTCCTTCCAAGGAGAAAACGTCCATGTTTTTACATGGAAATCTAAAGTTGGAGCTTTCATCAAAAAATTAAACATCTAGTATAGAAACAAAACATTGAAAATGATTTATTTAAAATAATCTCATTTACTGAAAAGTTTTTGCTAACAATGGCGTGGAATCCATCGTTATATTAAGCCTCCGGTTATCGACACTTGTCAAGACTGTTGAAAGAGCTTAAATAGTATTTTCTTCCAGAATTGGACAATAGCCTACTTTTAGATTGGATCCAAAACTCATTTGGTTGGTTTTGAATCTTTATCTTCGGGCAGACAAAGCCTTGATTGGTTATTCCTGGTAGTTTCGCATACCGTACTTGTAAAGGCTCTTGACACGGGCTGGTTACCGAGATTGGCAGAGTGAAGTTTTCCGATTATTGAAGTGTTGTTGCCAGCAAATTATTCCATTCACTAGGTGCCGCTGAATGAAGAGCAGTCCTGAAATGCGTTGCTAAAACGCACACCCCGAGAGTCGAACTTGCGCCGCGTGATCTTGAGCCGGGTGCTTAACCACTGAGCTAACGGGGCGGACCATGCAAAAACAAAGTAGGCTACTGCAATGCAAAAACAAAGAAACAAAGTACTGATCACCTCTCTTTCAAATCTCAGGAAAAATTTGCAGATCTATCTTTTGACTTTGTAGCTTGAATTTTCTGGAAAACAGTTTCACACTTTTTGGCTTAGCCTAACGTTAGAGCGGAATATACCCCACTATATGGCTTGGCAGTAACCGCACTCCTGCCGTTTGTTTCCACGCATGTGCGTGTCAGTGATTAAAAGTTGATAAATACCGTTCCAGCGTAAGTAACATATTGAAGCCGACTTGAGACCAGCATTGACAAACATCGAGCGAGCGACTTGCTTTGTAGCAGAGAGCAGTCTCACCCATCACATTGAATAAATGCGTTTACTTTTTGTTTAGTTTTGCTTCCAGCAGACTACAAGTAGTAAAGTAGTAGGCTTCGAGTACGGACAGCTTGCTTTTAGTTTTCGTTCAAATTAAACCTTTCAATAAATATCACACTCGTATATTTCACATTGTTTATCTTTTTAACCGTAAAGGGGGTCGCGGAAAATTTTAGGATATTAAAAGGGGTCGCGAGCAAAAAAGTATGGGAAGCCCTGTCCTATAGGACACCAGAAAGCATTTTACACTGTATTGGCTTAATAACCTTATTTTAAATCTAAATCTCTTTTGCTATCAATAGCTGCCTGTCGAAACTCACTCATTATGACGCAATAGCAAGTCTTTGATTTGTCACACACCAACAGCAAGATTTTTACGCATACATTTCACCAGTGACGTTCGGTGGCTTAAACCGTTGGGAAAGCAACTTGTAAATATGCTGCAGCAAGGTAGTAGGCCTAGGCACGAAGGGCGTAACCGTCGGGCGAAGCCCGAAGGCGTGTTGCCGAAGGCAACACTTCCAGCGGGGGGTCTGGGGGGCCTCCCCCAGAAATTTTTGAAAAACACTTCCAATTTGGTGCGCTCTGAGAGCATTTTCAAAACAAATCAAACATAAAAATCTGTCAAATTGTGCTTCGCCTTTGTCGTGATCATACATCCATTTAATGTTTAGAAGTCATGAACAATCTTAATTTTAACGTTGCAGGACCAAAATCCAGTGTTAGACATGGAATAATAGTTGTCTAAATATTTAATTCGTCATGAATATTCATTCTGAGATATTCAGTTAGGCCTACACTACAAAAACTAACACTTAGGTCTAAACATTACAACCGCAAGCAATTTGTACAAAAAGCTGGATAAGTTTGCCTCCTGCGTATAGAAGCTTAACAAACTAAATATTGCACCCGCACCTGAACGTTCATTGACGAAGTAACGTTACATCAACGCTGTAAAAAGGGCAAAGGCATGACTATGAAAGCTAGTAGGCTAAAGTACAGTACATGGCGAGGAGACATCAAAAAACAGCAACAATTATTTCGGCATTATGATGCTTGTGCGGTGTACCGTGACGAGCACCATTCTGACGAGTTAGTCTAGCCGCTCTAGCGAATGTATGCATTGACGTCACTGGGAAAGCAAGACTCACCTGGTCTCACCATAACACATCTGATTGGCTAAGCAGCTGGTGACGTTTTGCAAAACGAGTGATGATTGGATAAAACGAAGGCGTTTTTTGACATTTTTGAATTTGGGTAAGCAAGTTTGATAGTTGCTTACCTTGGAGCCTCAGTGATTGTTTCTGACAGAAGCGTTTGCGTTAATTGGCATTTATAGGCAAGACATGCGGTTTGGTGAGGATTTAGACTACTCACTAGCGTTACGAGTAATTCTAGTCACGAATACAGTAATTTTCAAGTTAAAATAGACATGATAAAAATAATAAGAAGTTAAACCTAGAATTCAATCATTATACTTTGCATAGTTTTCGCTCAGGTAAGCACTGCTTTCCTTGCTTTCCCTCACCGATCGTCACTGCATTTCACACACTTTACTGACTTTAGCACATATTTAAAGTACCAACCAAAAGCTAAAAAACAGTCTGTCTGTTATCCACCATGCATTCTACGTCAGGTGTGGACACCACCATGGCTGCCAAAAAGCGTTGTGTGATCGGTTTCTACAATGAGAACAAAAGTCGGCGTCGACGTTTTTGATCAAATGGCTCGTTTGTACAGTAGGCTACGCGATCAGTTTCCAGGAGGTGGCCATTAGCTGTATGGGGTAACAACCTCGATATAGCGGCAATCAACTCATGTGCGCTCTTTTTATGAAGTCGACTAGTAACCATAGCCTATATCACGAAGAGACTTTATACTTGAGCTCATTGAATGTTTGTGCCACCGTGGCCTACGATATAACACGGCCGGATATCGTGCCGCGAAGAGAAAAAATTAGAGGGGTAACTTTTCTGCACAAAGTTGCATATACTAACAGCTTTACAATGATTAACAGACAAAATATTTTACATTTCTGAACAATTTATGGACATAATGATGCGTTAAAAAGCATTCAACATAAAATTGTAATCATACGCTGATATGCTTGGTTCAATTGCTAATCTGGTCAGCCAAAACTTGAAAATTTGATGTGGCAAAGTATCACAGCTACCGTCATTGTCACTTTCATCTTCAGAACTTGATGGTACTTCAATGACCTTGCGTTTCTTGCCTCTCTGACTATTGGTACTTCCAGATCCTGTTCCAGATGGCATCTTCGACATTTCTTTCTGTGCAGCTATGTCTTGACGTATATGCCTTCCCTGCTGCTACTGTTGCTGGTGGAGACAGGTGCTCCTTCAACATGTTTGCCACAACTTCTCCCAGGGCCTCTTGGACTGTCTCAGTTGGATTGTTGTTTGTATCAGGGAGACGCTTAAGCACCTGCTGCTCATCCTGAGGTACTAGACCGCAAGCCTTGAATCCAGCTGCAAGGTTTTCCTTTTTCTCCTCCATCTGGTTACACAGTCATTTCAAAAGCGATGGAAACACAGTCTTTGGTATGCTGCCCCTCACTCTGCTCTCCTTTCTCCAGTATCATTCTCCACATCTTCTTTACTGGCCCAAATGCGGCAACATCCAGTGGTTGAAGTAGATGGGTTGCATTGGGTACTAAACTGATAAACTTGATATCATTTTCTTCACAAACAGCTATCACCTGTGTACTGAAATGTGATGCCAAATTATCCCCAATAAGCACTTTCTTCCCAGGCTTCTCCTTTACATGGTCCAGAAACAACTTGAGCCACTCCTCAAACGTAGTGGAATCAAACCAACCACTAACTGAGTGATTGTATAATGCACCAGGTGGGCCACTTTCCGTCCAACCAGCATAGAGATTCCTTGATTTATACACGACCATCGGAGGGAGATACTCTCCCACTGCATTTCCGCAAAACATCATGCTCACGCTTGCTTGGAGTGTGATGTCTTTCCACTCTTCGAAGTCCTCTTCTCACAATGCACTGTTTAGCCCCTGGATTGTCTGTTACATTGGTTTCATCATAATTGTACACGTTTTAGGGCTCTACCCCATTCAGTTCCTCATAAATGTTTTTGAAATATTCTTTCACGATAGTTGAACTAATTTCAGCACGGCTTGGCTTCACATTGTCAGCAAGTCGTTGTGTAAGATGTTGACGTTCCTTAAATTTTTTTAGCCAGTCCCAACCAGGCAGGTTTTCCCGGAAGATTTTTATGGTTTTACCTTGTCGATTATCATCTTGTACAAGGTAACGAATGTCAGAAGACGATAATAGAAATTTCCAATCAGTTAGGTGGTTGATGACTTTTACGAGTGCTGTCTCTTCAGCAGCCAATAACACTGATTATCCACCTGGTTTTCCTGCATGTTTCACTGTTGGACGTGTCTTGTTCCAAACCGTTCCATATGGTACTTTAAACTGCTTCGATGCAGCATGAATGGTCAATCGTCCATTCTGCACCTGCCGCACAGCATTTTCTAGGTCTACTTGAGTATATGCAGTTTGATACCCCCTCGACCCAGCTTTCCGTTTGTAGACTCCTGGCATAATTGTTACAGTATAGTATCAAACTTAATCAGTATCTACAAAGACAACACAAAATACAAATTTACTATCATAAAAACACAACTATACAGAATTTTGGACACCATTGTTCAATTTTGACGTTCAGTGTGACTTTGATAACCAATGTCAAAGTCACACTGACTGTCAAAAGTCACCCTGATTAACGGTATTCCAAATATTGCTTAAGCTACAAACGTATTTTATAATTAATATGTACAATTACAGTATAAGCACATAAACTATCTAAACCAAGGCTGTAGCTATATTGACGAAAATGAGGCACTTGACTTCCACAGAAAAATTTTAATGTGCATGATTATGTCCAGTGGCATACGCAGGATTTTCTCAAGGGGGGGGCCATTGAGAGTAGCGTAACCAGGAATTTTGAAAGGGGGAGTTTTACGACCGGCGGGCGAAGCCGGACGGCGTTTTCACCTAAAACGACACCTAGCGGCGGGGGGTGTGGGGGGCCTCCCCCAGAAAATTTTGAAAAATTACTTCGAATTTGGTGCATTCTGAGAGCATTTTCAACAAAAATGTGGGTATGAATATTCCTGTAAAATGATGCTGTCTGGTGGCATAGCAAAAGGATAAGATCATGTTTTCTTCGGCATTTTTCGGAAATAAAGCTAGACGTTTTCATGATATCCCAGTATGGTTTTAGTTTAGACTTTATCCATTTCTTTCTCACTATAATAGGCTTACAGAACACTATGCTACATTGGCATACCTGGGGTGGGGTAGGTGGATTGGGCTATGTATTTCGTATTGGTTTAGTCTATATTGTTAATTGCTTTGACAGAGCAATGCAAAACATATTAAATGGCTTAATCTACGTCGTTAACTACTAAAACATTTTAAAGGGGGGGGGGGCCATGGCCCAATGGCCCCCCCCCCCTGCGTACGCTAGTGATTATGTCTGTTCAACCTTGTGACATTTGACAAATGTATACTGGTTATAACCAAGTGGTTTTTGGAATATCAGCCAAAATTTCCTCTAGTTTGGTTGCTTCTGGGCTTTGTACAAGGATATTTTTCAAAAATTCGACATCAAATTACTAAATGTTAATAAAAGGATTTTTGGAAAAAATGCAAACTATTTAATTGCTGCTCTCGATCCTGACTACGGCCTAGATCACATCACAAAACTGAACAATCTAATGACTAATAATGTAATACCTACCCATTATTGCAGATTATAACATAGAGCATAACTTAGTACTGCAGCACAATATGCGTCTACCCTGTGGTGTCATCACTGCACTAAAACCTTAACCTGTTAGGCACTATTGCTAAGTAATATTTTCTGTGCAAAAAGTTACCGCTATATTATTGTTATTGTTTATCTTCAAGCATTAACAAGCTGCTCCAATCAGCAATTCAAATTAGATTAGATATGGCTCCATAGCATTGCCAGATAAGGAATTCTGCCCTAATTTGAGAAAAGTTCAAAGCTGTTGAAAACAAAACTTGTATTTTGAAAATTTTTTTAGTCCTGGGCAAAGATCCTTAGCTTAACCCATCCTAACTTTAATACTAACTCTGGCAAAACCTAATTGTGACCATGGCAATATGTGGGTAAAAATAGCCACTCCGAATTACATTTGCTGTTTTGTCAGCAAAATTGATACTGCTTGCTACAGCAAAGTTTTTAACAAGACCAAAGATGTTTAAATGGTGTATGATTACTGGTGCTACCTAACGCCTACTCTTGCAACAGATACCATTTTAAAAGCTTTGGTTTTATAGGAGCTGTTCTGCAACAGCAACACTTTACATTTAGGCTACAAGCACGTTTTAACGTTCGCGTTTTGTCGCTTCTACCTTTTTCTTGACCTTTGCTATGTTGATGTGTATTGTTTTGATATGATGGTCAGAAATAAAAAAACAACTGAACTGAACTGAGTTTAGTAACTTCAGAGAATGAAATTAAATGGTGAAAATTGAACTGACAGTGTTGCCAGACGCAAAGCGTTACCCCTCTAATTTTTTCTCTTCGCGGCACGATATCCGGCCGTGTTATATCGTAGGCCACGGTGCCACCAACTACAAAACAACACAACTGTTGTCATGACACCTGGGTCAAGAAAACGCAGGAAATGCTATAGAAGAGGCTGTAACAATGCAACATTTACGTGTTCCAAGTGTCAGAATCCTACCTGTGGAAAGTGTTCGCAAAATGATTCAAAAGTTGTTTTTGTGAAATTCAGCGGGTGTTGCAAATGATACTCTGATGCATTATATATATGGCTGGTCACAAATCCACTCATTTATGTTTCTTTTACATCTGTAGGCTAGTCTAAGATTGCTAAGCCGTGTCCCATAAAGTGCTTATTTCTTATGCTTTTTTGTTCGAAATAGGTTTTCAACAATACAAGTTGCATGCAAATGTGTTTCTTGGGAAACTGCTTTTATTTAGAATGCATAATAATAGTTAAAACACTAGCACTTAGACAGAAAAACTCTGCATTACTGAAGGTGTCCTGTATAGGAGTTAGGACACCGTGGTAATTCTAGTGTTAATCATTAATGTTACCGTCACATAGAGATTTGAAAATTACACTTTGTTCTAATTTATTCTTTGTATCCGTTCAACAAACGGATAAGTAAATGTCAGTGTCAAATAATTCATGTGTTCTGTTTATTTAGTTTACATTATCTTATGTTTTCATTATTTTTCATCACCTTCCACATATTTTGACTAGGGGTTGTTACGGCCAATCTCTGTACAAATCAAACGTCATATAAAACCGTTCAAGTCTACTGAATATTACGTCATGGAAGTTGCTAGAAAATGTGCCAAAATTGCACCATCGTTCATAGACTTGTGTCAAACTTGTTAGGACTTGTTTGGGCCTGTTTAAACAGGAAATATTACATTAGCTTTAAACACCTGTTGAAATGACTTCATAATTGTCTTTCATTATTGCGTCACAGTACTGCATACGTGAATTTGAGATATTGCTATCTATTCTGGTCATTCGTAAAATGATTGTTTGAAAGTTGGCCGCACATTTAACTGTTGGCTTAGTGCTTGCTAGCTGGACAAAGGTTCCGTCTTTTATCCAAGTAATTTGTATTGTAGTGACAGTTTTTAGGTGTACGGCGTTGCACCAGTCATTTCGATAGCCTCGGGCTAATTTTACTGGAATACACTTTTGAATAGACGTTTCGAAAGTGTGTTTATTTTTGGGTCATTGCATGCAGACGAACGGATTTGGGAATCTTACGTTACAATTTTCCCACGAAGAGATTATGGTTTACCGCTGTGACCATAAAAAATAAAAGACGAGTTCTTGTTAGCTGGTGGGCCAAGAAATTAAAGCAAAAAAAATAAAAGACGATTCTCTGTCTAGTGTTTGGCACAGAAGCACTTAGAAGCAAAGAAATAATAAAAGAAGATCTTATTGGTTGGTAGTCTAAAGAAGCAAAGAAAATTAAAGACATTTCTTCTCGGTAGGCAACTGAAGAACTTTAAGCTAAAAAGTAAAGACATTTCTTCTCAGTTTGGTACAGAAGAAAAATAACTTTGACATTTATTGGCAAGAAAGAAGATTAAAGGCAATCCATCTGTGCTTGAAGATTCAAGTGGAAGAATCCAAGCAAGTTTTGTGGACGTTTGGACTTCACATACTCGTACAGCTACGGTATCGTGCATTTAAATTCTTTTTTGTATTTTTACGGTCTTTGCAGTTAAGTTTTTTATAACTACTGTAATTTTGTGTGTTTGTGTAACTTAATTTTTTAATTGTTAAATTTAGCCCTAACATTTAATATGTCTACACTCGGTGGCGACAGGGACTCGACCGCCGTCGACTCGACTGAGTTTAAGCCTGATGATGTTCTTTGCGGTCGGGCAGGCCATTCTGGGGAGGGACCCATTAACGATGAGGCTAAGTCAGTTCGAGAGGCCCGGCATCTTAGACGGGATATTTTGACTCAAATTGGGAAACTTTCTGTGGCCCTAGGTTCTTTGAGTGATAAGCAGGAACTGTTAATTTTTCGATCTAAGTTATCTACTTTAGAAGAGGAATTACGGCATTTCCATGCTCTTTTGACTAAAATCTTTAACTCTGCAATCTTGGCAGAACTTCGTGATAGGGTAGATCCCGAATTTAACTCGTTAAAAAATAACTTTGAACAAAAAGAAAGTGAGTTCTCAGATATGTTGGATGCTGACATACATCCTGAGGATAGCGCCTCAAATGTAAGCACTAGGATGTCTAAGACTTCGTCTCGGATAGTGGCACAAATTAACCTGCAGCTAAGACGAGAGGAGCTCCAGATCCAAGCTGAGGCCGAAGCAAGAGCTGCTGAGGCCATCGCGAGAGCTGAGGCCATTCGAGCTGAGGCTGCCGCGAGAGCTGAGGCCGAAGCGAGAGCGGCTGAGGTCGCCGCGAGAGCTGCTGAGTTCGCACTCAAAGACGCTCAGTTGAGGGCTGAACAACGAAAAGAGGTAGTTTTAGCTGAATATCGATCAGAGGCGGGCTCCCGGCGTAGCTCTAGGAAGGGCTCTTCTAGGCATTCCAGAAGTGAACATCAATCACAGTTTAATTTACCTAACCTTTTCCAGACGCCTGTTCAATCTGTAAGTGGACCTGTACAATCCACATGTTTTCCAGCTGTTTCAGGAGGTCTCGGGGCCGCGGCTAAGGGTCTTCCGAAGGCTGTAGAGCCAAGGTCTGCAAATTACAACCGAACTCCTCCCCCAGAGCGTACAGGTCACGGGGCCGCCATTAGCAGTAATGCTTTGCCCTCTTCACAGTTTTCAGCGCCGCTAGTTTTTGATCGCCCAGCTACACGTAATTTGGGTGGTTGTGAGAGGCGTATCGTGTCTCCTGATTTTAACGTATGTGAGGATCGTGATCGGGCTGTGCATGTGACTGAGCCCACTCAGCCCATTAAGGGATATAGCTTGTCTTCTCCCGCTAAATCGAGTTCTCAACAGCAGGATTGCTTTTTTGAATACCAAAATAGTAGGACGTTCTTCGATAAGGCGGCCTTGATTGGTTACGATGGTAATAATATGCCATTTGTCTTCTTTAAAAATCGTGTTATGGCCTTGATGGCAGCTTCGCCCTTTAAGGGAACTCGTTTGACTTTGTTGCAAGCAGCTTGTGTTAGAACAGCTGCACAAACGATTGCTAATTTGGTTTCTGACACTCCTGGCTTGTCAGAGGAAGACAGGATAGAAATGTCGTTAGCTCGCTTGTCCCAACGTTTTGGGGTTCGTGGAGGTCTTTTCGCAGAACCAGAAATTAGAAAGTATCGCTATGGTAGCAAATTGACTTCTATCTCTTCCAGTGATTTGAAAGAGTTTAAAGATGAATTGTCGCAGTGTTTGCTTTACGCGAAAGCTTATGGTCAGCGTGATAAATTAGAAGGACGTTTTGTTTTGGATTTGGCTAAGCGACTCCCGTTTGACGCTAAGCAGCGTTATCTTGACTTTTTAGGTGATCAGTATGGTAGCACTGAGGAACCTACCTTTCAGAGTTTGTTTGATTTTGTAGTACGGGAGGAAACGCGCAAGTCGACTGATTTTAGCATTATGCTAATGGGCGATTCTGGTGAGTCGCAGCATTTTAAAAAGTTTGGCAAAGGAAAATTGCCTTCATGTCCGGTTAGGCAGACGTCGGTAAAACCCCATGATAATGTGATTTCAGGGAGTTCGCAGTACTCGACTGCTGTTGGCGCACCGCGCGGCGGTGTGGCCAGACGTAGTGACATACCGGCATGTTTTTGTTGTTCGTCACGTGGTCAAGTTGAATATCATTTTTTGTCTAATTGTAAAGAATTTTTGCGCTTGACACCTAAAGATCGGAGAGATGTCATTGTGAAAGCTGGCAAATGCTTGAATTGTTTGCGCCAGCATATGGTTAGAGACTGTAATCATGCAAATAACTGTCGTAAGTGTGGACCTACCAACGATAGGAAACACTATTTTCTTCTGCATGATTTTTATGTGACGTCACGTGATTCTCTGGATTTGGTCGGTAAAGATGAGGCTGGTGCCAGAGTTCCTGTGCGTAATGTTAAGATTGGAAATGTTAAAGCAGCCTTTAACCGCGTTACTGCTGCTCGTGTTTTGAATCCAATGACTGGCAAATCGAAGTTGGTGTATTGTCAGCATGATCCTGGTTCGCAGTTGACCTTTGTTTCGAGTGACTTGGTGTGCGAACTTGGTCTTAAACCGTATGATAAAGCGTCGTTTAAAATGGATACTCTGGCTGGTCAGAAACCTACTTGTGCTGAACTTGTTAAACTCAACATTCAGTCGTTAGAGACGAATGAACTGTTTTGTGATATAACTTCGGTGGTTAACCCAGCTTGGGCTGACGATGTTAAGACTTTACCACATAAGCAGGATTTAAGTAGTTTCCGTCATTTTCATGACGTGAATATGTTTCATTTGAATGATTGTAGTACTGTAGATGTACTGATTGGAAACGACAACGCTTATTTGATGTGGGCAAAAGAAGAACGTGTTGGTGAAAATCGCAGTGAACCGCATGCTTTACTCACTCCTCTCGGTTGGTTGGCTTGTGGTGGTAAGTCACCCTTAGTTGAAAGCGTTGCTAAAGTGTGCAGAGTGCAGACGTCTTCAGAGTCGGATGTCATCTCTGGCTTTCAGCGTAAAATTGAGTCTCGTGATATGGAAATAGCAGACCTGAATAAAGTCATTCAGGATTTGACTTTGCAAAATGAAACCTGTGAATTGTCTCGCAATGATATTTTGGCTAGAGAACTTGTCGAACCGAATATTGAGTTGAAAGATAGTCGATTTGAGATACCTGTTCCGTTGAAGGAAGATATTGATCTACCTAACAATTTTGTGTTGGCGTCAGATAGAGCTACTGCTTTAAGAAAGAAAGCTTTAAAACAACTTGAACTTCGTGATTTCCTTACTGACACCATGAAAGATCTTAAATCTAATGGCTATATTGAGCGTGCGGGTGAAGCAGGAAATGTCAAGGGATTTAAATGGTATTTACCATACTTTGTGACGTCACAATTAAAAAAGCGTATTGTTTACGATGGCAAGTCTGAATTTCGAGGAACTTGTGTTAATGATGTAATGTTTTCGGGTCCTGACTTGTTAAACCCTCTGTTAGATGTCTTGGCTAGATTTCGGCTTGGTAGATTTGGTCTCATGGCTGATGTGACTAAATGCTTCTTTCAAATAAAGTTACCTGAGTCGCAAAGGGATTTGTTTCGTATATTGTGGTTTGAAGATGATGACCTTGAAAATGGTAGGATGGTACCATTTCGTTTTTGTGTACACCCTTGGGGAATAAAGAGTAGCCCGTATATCGCTTGCTTGGCTATAAAGAAAATGATCGAGCAGAATCCCAGCAGTGCTGGTGAATTGACTCTCTGCAATATTGCAAATAATATGTACATGGATGATTTTATATTTTCGGCTGATAGCTTAGAGGAAGCTCAGCAAATCACTCATGAATCAATTGCTTTGTTTGATAGCCGTGGGTTTAAACTTGTTAAGTGGAGTGCTAACAAGGAGGCTATGATTGTCTTGTCAAATTTGGATAATGAGATGCTTTCACCTTTGATTCGTGACATTGACTTTCAGACTGAAAATATGACTTTGCCATCAGCGAAGACATTGGGTTGTGTGTGGCAAACCGAGTCTGACGAGATGCGTATCGCATGTTCCTTAAAGCCCTTAGCTAAACACACGCGCCGAAGTATGCTCAGTCAGCTTGGACAAAATTTTGATCCGCTAGGCTTTGGAGCGCCATTTTTTCTAAAAGCACGCCTTATACTTCAGCAATTGGCGATAGACAAGTTTGATTGGGACACCGAGGTCCCTGATAGCTTTGTTAAAGAGTGGGAGTCGTGGCTTCGCTCTTTGGACCTGCTTAAGGATTTTTCGTTACCTAGATGGTATTTTGCAAACTCTGGTGTGTGCAGTCCGGATGATATTGTTTCATATCAATTGCATGGGTTTAGTGATGCTTCGAATCAAGCTTTCTCTTCTGTTGTTTACTTACGTAGACTGGTTAACGGAGTTCCGAGTGTGTCTTTCGTTCTGGGTAAATCTACCATTGTTGTAAAAAATCAGTTTTCTTGGCCGATAGCTAGGAAAGAGCTTGTTGCCGCTTTGAATACAGCAAGACTCGTGAAGCAGGCCTACGAGGCATTGAAGATGCCCGACTGCAGTAAGTATTTTTGGTGTGATTCTCGGACTGTGTTGCAGTGGGTTAAGAACCCTGATTTACGTTTGAATAAGTTTATTACGCGTCGAGTTGAGCATATTTTATTGTTATCTGGAGCCCAGGATTGGCGTTTTTGCCCTACCGATATGAACCCAGCTGATGTTGGCACAAGGCCAAATCTTATTACAAAGAAAGAGTTTCGAGAGTTGTGGTTAAATGGTTCTAGTCTTCTCTATCAGTGTGAAGAAATTCCATCTGTAGAAAACCCCACTCCAGTACCTGTCCATAGCCTATATCTTCGTGACGAAGAGGGGTCGCTTGACGTTGGACAGGGTGGCCTTCACAGATTGATCGAGGCCGCACCTTCTTTGTATGTTATGAAAAAGAGAATTGCTTATTTGGTTGCTTTTGTTGAATTTTTGTGCTTTAAAACGAAAAAGCGTAGCTTTATGAAGCCAAAACTGGACGCCTCTTATCTTGATAGAGCCTTAGACTTAACTGTGAAGTTTGTTCAGAAAAGCGTGTATGGCGATGTGTTACATTTAATGACCAAACGATCGCCGGATGCACTTGAGGAAGTGATAAAGCGGGGTAGTGTTGGCGCTTCGCAACGTGAGAAGGAACGCTTGAAAGGATTGCGTTCACTTAAAAAGTACAGACCTTGTGTAGATGATGCTGGTGTAATCCGCATTGAAGGGCGCTTAAGTAATTCTCCCGAGATTTCTCTAGAAGCAAAGCATCCGATTGTTTTGCCTTCGAAACACCCCTTCACTAGGCTTGTTGTACTGTCGCATCATAATCGAAATGCGCACTGTGGAGTACAACACACTTTGTTGTCTACGCGACAGAAGTTTTGGATCGCTAATGGTAATGCTTCCGTGAAGAGGTATCTTAATGATTGTGGTGTATGTGCGATTGAGAAAGCTCGGCCTATAAGGCAGCTCATGTCTGATTTACCTTTGTCTCGCACAACTGCCCATAGGAAACCCTTTTTTGATTGCGGCTTGGACTATCTTGGACCATTGACCTTTGTTGAAGGTAGGAGTCACAAAAAAGCTTGGGGACTCTTATTCACATGTATGGCATCTCGCGCTATTCATGTTGAGCTGGTTACGTCATTGTCGCTGAGTGATTTTTTACTTGCCTTTACAAGGTTTACAGATTTACGTGGGCAGGTTAATGCTATCTATTCCGATAATGGAAGTACCTTTCAGGCAGCATCTAAGAAGTTACCCGAGTTGATAGAATCAGCTGAATTTCACAACGCCCTGAGACAGAGAGAGATAAACTGGGAATTTATACCTCCGTATGCTCCGGCGCAAGGTGGCGCCTGGGAGGCAATGGTAAAACAATTTAAAATCGCATTTTTTCACATTTTGGACTCTTCAATTCGTAAGCCCAATTTTATTGAACTGCTTACGTACACAGGCAGTGCCGTTCGGATCGTGAACGAACGCCCTTTGGTACCTTTGAGTGACGACCCTAGGGATTTTACTGTCATCACCCCTGCCTCACTTTTGACCCCATACTTAGACCCATACTGTGCTGTTGGGCAACCACATGATCGTGACCAATTAAGAAGGGATTATCGGTTCAATTTGTCACTTTCTCAGCAGTTTTGGAATAAATGGATCGATTTTTACTTGCCAGGTCTTCAGGGCCGGAAAAAATGGCTAAAAATGGCCGAGAATTTGGAGCCTGGTCAACTTGTAGTGGTAGGTTCTCTCCAAGACATTGGTAAACGTGGGAAGTATCAACTTGGGAGGGTGCATGAGGTACAGTAGTTCCACAAATTAGGAAAGGGAAGCCTGTGGTTCGTAGAGCCAAAGTTGCCGTCTGCAACTATGATGAGAGTACGGGGAAAGTGAAAGTAGACTACGTGTTGAGGGATATTTCGTGCCTCGCCCCCGTAAAGAACACCTAAGTGTTAGGGTTTGAGCCTGGTTTTGTCTGCGGTGGCCGATACTTGTCTGAGCCCGGAACAGTCGGTTATTATCGCAACTATTGTATATAGCGTCATTTGCGTGTACCTAATACCTATGGTACCAATTTCATGTATCGTCGTGTTTATTCTTATTGCTGTTCATTCTTTGCATGCCCTTTGTATTTGCGTATTAACTTAAACGTGAGTGATTCAAAAAATTTGTGTATCGTGTGTTTTATTCATTGGCTCACGATTGTCCTTCAATTCTTTTTTAGTTATGCCATGTTAGACTGTCATAACTAGGGGCCGCTATGTTACGGCCAATCTCTGTACAAATCAAACGTCATATAAAACCGTTCAAGTCTACTGAATATTACGTCATGGAAGTTGCTAGAAAATGTGCCAAAATTGCACCATCGTTCATAGACTTGTGTCAAACTTGTTAGGACTTGTTTGGGCCTGTTTAAACAGGAAATATTACATTAGCTTTAAACACCTGTTGAAA
Source organism: Aplidium turbinatum (assembly GCF_918807975.1). Taxonomy (NCBI): domain Eukaryota; kingdom Metazoa; phylum Chordata; class Ascidiacea; order Aplousobranchia; family Polyclinidae; genus Aplidium; species Aplidium turbinatum. The sequence continues at coordinate 25,549,990 of NC_137480.1, forward strand.
TGACTTCATAATTGTCTTTCATTATTGCGTCACAGTACTGCATACGTGAATTTGAGATATTGCTATCTATTCTGGTCATTCGTAAAATGATTGTTTGAAAGTTGGCCGCACATTTAACTGTTGGCTTAGTGCTTGCTAGCTGGACAAAGGTTCCGTCTTTTATCCAAGTAATTTGTATTGTAGTGACAGTTTTTAGGTGTACGGCGTTGCACCAGTCATTTCGATAGCCTCGGGCTAATTTTACTGGAATACACTTTTGAATAGACGTTTCGAAAGTGTGTTTATTTTTGGGTCATTGCATGCAGACGAACGGATTTGGGAATCTTACGTTACAATTTTCCCACGAAGAGATTATGGTTTACCGCTGTGACCAGGGGTGTTAAAAACAGGTCTTTTAGTCGTTTTTTTGTACTATATCCAACTGTTTCATACATTTTTCAAGTAAAGGCTGTTTTCATTAATCGTCATAAAGAACTGCCCAAGCAACTGTAAAATTATAGCTGTTGAATAACTTAGCATTTAATTTACTGCAGGTTTGACTTGGTTCTGTTAGTGAGAAGTGTGGCCGCATGCTCAGCAAGTGATACCAATGAATCACCTGAGACGGCCATTTATTAAGTTTTAATAAACTAAACCAACAAAGTACATGTGCAAAACACAATCCATAAATATGAAACGAACAAAATAAGTCAGTCTCACAAAATCAGAACTTTAAGCAACAGAATGTCCCTTTAACTGAACACTGTAACAAAAGCTCCTATTGAAACGGGTTTGCCGAAAGTGAGTGAAACGAAAGCCGAGAGGCTCAAACACAGAAAACATCAACGTAAAGTGCGCCTAGCAGAGAAACGATAATGTAGAAACATCAGTGAAATAAACGTAAATTTACAGCATTTCTCCTCCTAAAATGTAATGGGATCTCCATATCTTCTTCTTCCAGCAATTCAGGCAACATCTCCCAATTGTTGCAACCAGTGCAATGTCTTCATATCAGAGTCTATGAGATCCACATGTTCTGCAGGTCGAAACACTGGACCAGGGCTACTCAACTAATGTTAGCAAAGGTCCATTTTGACAAGTTGAATATTTTTGCGGTCCGGTGAATATTTCACAATTCACATGCAACCACGAAAATTAAACAACCAGTACGAGCACCGAAACACTTCGTAACAAGTAGGCCTACCGTATGTAACATGACTTGGATTTTTGTCTGACACAAACAAAGAAATAAAAAAGGAAAAATGTATTTTGTTTCTTTTGTACTGTAGTTGTGTGGATCGCACATCAGAGAAGACGGCAAAGCGTTGGGGGGTCTGGGGGCGAAGCCTCCAGCTTTTTGGATGGTCACAAAAAATGCTTTTCCACAATAGAAATCTGTTTAAAAAGGCCTTAAAATGTGGCAATGAAGTTATTCTTCCAGAAGCCCGAGGTCCACCTTCAACACCCAGAAGGTCCGAATTCAGACCGCGGTCCGCCAGTTGAGTAGCCCTGCACTAGACAGTGATTTATGATGTGCTGTGCTGTTTGACACATCGTAGTAGTGGGACACCTTTGTTGGCAGTGTTGGGCGCGATAACTCATTTTTCAGTTAAGCGATAACGATAATAATCGATAAACGAAAAATACCTAAAGCGATAACCATAAACGATAAATCAAAAAAAAAGTTAAGCGATAACAATAAACAATAAAATTATCACCAATAATGTCCGATAACGATAATTTTTGTTTTTTCTTGATTAGCGCTGTCCCATCCCATGCAGCACAAACTGTTTTCATTAACATGACGAAAAATCGAACATAATATACTGTAGTGTAAAGGGACAAAACTTTTTGTAATTTATCCATGAATAGAATCGCAACAGCGGCAATGGGTATCGAATCTTCAACCCATTTATCTAGAATCAAACCACTGAGGAAACCGCTATGCTTATAATTATACCTTCAGATACCAGTTGGATGCTTTTATCAATTGAGTTACCCTACCGCTTACGTGCAGTAGGCAAAACATTTAAATCAAATGAAAATACCATAAAAAATTTCAAACTTTGTATTTTGCTTTCTGCTTAAAAGGCTGTTTACAGCAAAATCAGCAATAATTGAAAAAGTTCCAAAAAACGCAAAATGCTTGAGAATTTATCAGTAATCTTAAGCGTTATTGGTAGTAAAAATGTGCACACCGGTACTGTGAAATCCATCAAGCTTGTCAAATTAGTCGTGTTTGTTTTAGAACAATAACATAGCCTAATTATCGTAATTTACTGATAGTTTCAAATAATTTTTTTTTGTTTTCTTTGTGAACACTATCATTAAAGCAATGGCAGAACGCTAAGTTGTTGAGATAAGAGTTAAAATATAGGCACTGTATTAGTGGGAATAAAAATTTTTGATTGAGGTAGGCAGTGGCGTAGCTAGGGGGAGGGCAGGGCGCCCCGGGCGCGAAATTTTTTTTCCCCACGAGATTTCTGTCTCATTTACATATTTTGATAAAAGTTTGTATTAAAACAGTGTGAATGCAACATTTTCTCGTTGGCACGGTTAGTTCAGTGCAAGCCCGCAACTAGGGGGGGGCATTGGGGGCATTTGCGCCCCCAAAATTTTTTGAAAAATTGTTAAGCGTTCTATGCAGTATGAAATGTACTAATGGACTATACACGTACAGCCATACTGTAGAAGCAGGGGTCACCAACTGGCGGCCTGCGGGCCGCATGCGGCCCGTCACGCTGTATCGCTGCGCCCGCGGAAGGTATCAGCGTACAAGTATAACCAAAAGTACTTTTCTTGAGGAGTTAAAGAGCACGAAGGCAAAAAATACTTTCCGGGAAGCATATTTTCGCTTTGCATACGATTCCACCGACCGACCAATCAGATTATAGTTCTAGGTGGGGGTTGCTTAAAGTTATTCTAATGCGATGTCCAGCCACACTGTCCCAGTGGTTGATTAAAACGTCTGTTTTCGAAATTGTCTGTGAGCATAATATAGGGTTGCTTATTTTAAGTTTGCAAATGTCAGGTAAACACTAGTGTGCGTTTCACCGTTATTGTGTTTCTCGAGCAGTGTTCTCTTTATGCAAATTTTTGTTAGCAAATAGGTCGGTGTAGCCTACTAACTCAATTTATAATAAATTGGCAAAATATTATATATAAATTTAAAGACTTTTTCTGATTGTATATTGAAAATGTTTAGCTTAGTACTGCAAAATGTTTTTTGTTTTTAAAGAAATATGGAACGCTTCACGATTTTGCGTGTCATCCTTGCGCAGGGGCCGTACTAATCATCTCTGTATTGCTCCAATTTTAGCATATGTACTGCGGAAGCAAGTAGCCTACTGCAAAATGTTGTTAATCAACAAATTCTTGCCACGCTGATAAGCACCGCCAGCGACAGTTGTCTATAATAAAAGAAAGACGGTTTTATAGACTCTTACAAAAAGGATGAAAAATCAACTCATTGCTTTTATAGAGGGAAGACTCTTCATGAATTACGACAGAATTGCGATTTTTCGATGATTTCCACAAGAGTTTGTTTCATGGTGCCTGTTTTTTTTTTTCTGTTATTGGAGCTTATTTTTCGCTGATATGTTTGCAGGTCACTATTGTTGCCTGTATTGCCATGTGTCAAACATTTCTATGTTTACTGAAACTGTTAATTGCAAGATATCTTTTGTGAAGCGAAGTGACAACACCACTCTTGCGATGAATATTCTGATGAAACCGCTCGCCTCGTTATGAGTGCGCAAAACAAGTGGCCTCGTTTATTAGGCATTGTTAAAAAAGTCAAAAGTGTTGTAAAAGGAGCTTGGCCTGGCAGTAGCGTTGTTCGATTAATTTTGTTGCTGCGGTATTCTAACATAAATATGAACAACATATAACGCTGGATACTGGGTACGAAATGCGTTCTTCTCTAGCATGAGAGTCAACCTATACCTAAAATTTTATTAGTGCGGCCCGCCACAGCTCTCCTTAGTTCCAAAGTGGCCCGCATGCAAAAAAAAGGTTGGTGACCCCTGCTGTAGAGTGTAGACTATCGAAACCGAAAGTAGGCTACGCTGGTTAGAAGCCATGCTAACGACTTTGTTCGATAAATTAGGCTGGCATCCTCATTATCTGTTTCGTTAGCGTATAGCCTGCACAATGTCAGCATCCATCATCACCATAAAAAGCGTTTAAAAACAACTAAATAATTCGAGATCAAAAGCAGCTGCGATAGCGTGGTGAATAAGCTACTCAGTTGGGCTTAGCCTAGGCATTTGTAAATCTGATTTTAAATGAGTAAGCAGTTATGAATCACAGGGCACAGCACTGGTGTGTTTATTTTAATGTTTGTTCTTTGATAAAAATTAAATGCCCCCTCCCCGAAAATATTTGCTGGTTGCGGGCCTGGTTCGGTGGTTTCATCCTCTGCCTAGTGATGGTGAGAACGAGGGCTCGACGCCCGTCGAAGTCAAGTCGAAGTCAAACGCCCGTCGAAGTCTTATATATTTTACCACGCAACTCGATGCCCTATTGTCATGCAAAAACTACTACAAGATGCAAAAAATGTGATGTCGGTCTGCATGTCAAATGCTTCAAGCAATATCATATTCCGCAATGACTTGTTTCAGTGATATTGTGTTATTTTGAATTGTTGCATGCATTTCATTGCAATTTGCAAGTCTAAAAATTATTGTGTTGTCAGGGCCGTCGCTGCAGGGGGCGTGCCCCCTCCCCTGAAAACGACCTGTGCAGTGTGCACACACACTTCAGGCACTGAAAAAGAACTGGTTTCAATTTCAGTTTCATTAACTAGGTGGCTAGTAAAAATATTACTTTTCATGGTCTTTCCACTTGTGTGTTGATCCGAAATAAAATTTATCGGCAATTATCGGCGATAATCAAATATTGCCTTTGGCGATAACGATAAACGATAACTGAAAAAATAATTGAGCAATAACGATAAGCGATAAAAATTTATCGCCGATAATTATCGCCGGTAAATTATCGCCGATTATGCCCATCACTGTTTGTTGGTTCGCTTGGCACGTCTAAAGTCCGGGCTTGCATCGTTACAATCTAAATCGAAGCTCCTTATGCTACCATTAGATGAATCGAGTCCAATGTTATTCGGGTCATTGCCAACATTCTAAACTGATTTAGAAAACTCATCAGTTTCCAATCGGGAATTCTCTGTGACAAATGATTCAGGGCAACGAGATTGACCGGGAGAGTCGTCCGGGTTCGGTGCTAGGGGTCTCAACGATACATTTGATTCTCTTCTGTCTGGAGATCTTACAGTTGCATACATAAGATTGGCATCGATTAGTTCGACCCGGCAAGCCAGGTCATCGTTCTTCGAGACCACAAACGTGCATAGTAACAGGGGCCCGGGTTTTGTAGTTCAGGATCAGGTCTTATTTTGCCATTGACGATGCAATACCCAAGAAAGTAGATTTCTGCGACAGACGAGATTGTTTTGTCTTCATTAAACGCAAAATTTCTTGTTTGAATTGAAGAAAGCGAGAGATATTTTCATCGTGCTCGCTCTTGTCGCGCCCACATACCGTAATCAGCAAATCGGTGCAGCAGCTGGAGTTTTTTGAACGGTAGACGCTTTCAACATGGGGAAATTTTCTCTATGAACCAGCTGCTGCAGCCGTTCTAGAACAGCCAGAGAGCTGATTCTTGCTTTAAACTATGTTTCATATTTACAGAAGAAAAAAATGTGATGGCAGCAGTGGAAATCGAACCCACGCCATCACAACGACTATTCCCTAGCGCAAACCCTCTCGGCCACTCGAAACGTTGATTTCATTTACTTTATAAAGTGCATGAGTTGCATGACTGCAATCAGCTGATTTAAATCTGCCTTCTGATTGGTTAATAAACCTCATTGGCTGCAGCGACTTGCAGATTACAAATACGCGTACCGTAACGGCATCCAGGTAAGGGTAGGTATTTTTCAATTTATCAGTATTCACTAGCTCATCCATTTTTCTTGGAAACTAGGGAACGCTATTTGTGATTCCAAAATGGATTCTGTTGAATTCCCAAAGTCTTCCGGAACCCTCAAACTTGTTTTGAAAAACACCAACTTTTACACTGCTGTAGAATTTATTACCGACAGTGATATCGATGAAATAGTTACCTACGACTTTCTCTTTTGAGTTGGGGGTAGCCATAGAGACTTTAAAATCACAGCGTTCAATTTTAAGTTTTAGCTTGTAAGCAGTGTCTCGGTTGATGAAACTACCGGAATGGATGAGTAACGACATCTCGACTCCATTAACGAAAGATTTCATAGCAGCATGAGACAAACAGCGCGGTGCAGGGTGAATTGTGCACATATGATTGGTATCAATGCAAGCGGTAAATTTTCCTTGAGAAAACTTATTTTTGCACACTCTAGCAAAATGCCCAACTGTATTATAATGGTAGCAAGCTGCTCTTCGGGCAGGACATCTCTTCCTCTCATGATAGGAATCCCCACAAAAGAAGCAATATCTTGCGACGTTGCTTACAGCACTGATAGTACAATTGTTTTTGTTCTTACTTTCAACAACGTCGTCGCTATGGATATTTGAGCTCGAAGAAACGGCCGATACCTGTGGTTGGTCTTTTGAAGCATGAAAGAGCCAAGTGTCTCTTGCCGCTTGATCAAGGGTGCTTGCTTGAGTGTATGCGTCAGCTAGAATGAGCTGTTGGTTTTCTAACAAACGTTGTCGAATTGTATCAGAAGAAAAACTATTGATATTGAGCCACGTTGACGGCTTGAAAGCCACATTCTTTGCTTAAAAGCTTCAAATTTTGTAGAAACTCGTCTAAGGATTGTCCTGGGTGTTGCTTGGCAGTGGCCAAGCGATGCCTCGCGAATAAAAATACTCTTAGGCTTTACATAAAAATTTTGAAGAGCGTTCAATGCATCATTGCAATCTCGTCAGTTTTCGATAAATTTGTAGACTTCAAAATTTACACAGGTCTTGAGTATTTGAACCATGGACAAGCAAAACAAAGTAGACCTAACCTTAGCGAGTTTAACATAGCCTAATGTATTACATACAAAACAAAATATATAACATAATGACTCAAACGTTTTCGACACGTAGGCTACGTGAGCCATTATGTGATATATTTTGTTTTGTATGTAATACATTATGTCAAACCCGCTAAGGTTACTTTGTTTTGCTTGTCTATGGTTCAAAAATGCAAACTCTCTACCAAAGCTTTATCGTGAGTATTTGCAGGTCATCCCGCCGGTTTTCTTCTTTGTCTTGGACTAGTAGAAAAGCCAAGTCGTTTTCAAACGTCTTCCTCCAGTGCTTCCATTCTTTTGCCGCTGTGCTTGCGTTCGGATTTAAAGCAAGGCGTTCCGGCTTCATTAACTTGCTCATTTTAGTTCATTAAATTGAAATGACTATTTATTAGGTTTCAATGAACTAAAAAAACGAAGTTCATCTGCAAAACACAAATAACGAACAAAGTAAGTCAGTCTCACACGATCAGAACTTAAAACAACTGAAAGTCCCTTTAACTGAACAGTGTAACAAAAGCTCTTATTAAAACGGGTTTGTCGTCTTCGTCGTTCGTATGAAGCAGAAAGTTTGTGGTCAGTCGAAAAGAAGGACTTGGAGCCAACCTTTCGTCACATCGTCAAGTTTTTGCAGAGGCCTGTTATTCCAATCGGAGGGGAATAGATGGGACACTCGAAGAGCTTTGGCATTTGTGTTGATCAGATGTTCAATGACCAAAATTTTGGCTGTTCTGAGGCCTTCTGCATTTAGCTGTAGCAGCGTGATGCTTTCCCTTACCGTGTTTGGATATACCTGCCCTAACAAGGGCACATGCTCATGGGAGGCGTCACGCAATTCATATCGTCTACCTCCACATGGCAAATCCTTGTAACTGGAAACTTTTCCAGGCTAATGACGACAGCCAGAAGGAGAAACTGCAGGTCACAGACAAAGAAGTCTGATATGTGTGATGGGTTTGCTGAAACTGTGCTACACCCGAGACGGTTTAAAATAATGTTCGTGTCGTTTTCTTGTTTGAAAGGTAACGACCTGAATATGAAGTCACAATCTTATGTTGCGTCTTCCAGTTGCCTCAGGCCATTACAAAGCAGCTTTGTGAAGAAAGGGGCGTTCTTCCCGGCTATCAGCACAAGGCTGAGCACTCACTAGTACAGCGAGCAGTTGCGATTCGCTAACCATAACGGTGTAGCTTTCACGCTAGTCATTCAGACCATCCAATCAACAATATGTTTCTCGACAGCGCAGCCACAAAGATAAGAGTTAAACAGACTGGTAAAGCGGCGGTCGAATAAATTTGCGGCTAGAATACGGTGCGATACTGATGAGCCCAGCCTCATGGGCGAAACACGTGTCTATCGCTGTCAATTGTTGCTACAAATCGGCTGCCGAGAAACATAAAGCAGCTTTGCAAGTTATTCACAACAGCTTTAGTGTTTCTGTGACTGCTTGCCAGCTCAGTGGAGGAAGAGTGATGCAGGCCAGCCTACCCCACTTCTTTGCAGCATAACTGAAGTCGATATCTCAAATCTAGGTAGACAACTCATAAGTAAATTGATGCAAGTAACAACTGCGCATGTTCAAAAGCGGAAACTTCACTCTGTCAATCTCAGTGGCCGGGTCTGCGCTAGCAGTTCAAATCTCCATAAGTTCAGTTCAGTTGTTTTGTTATTTCTAATCATCACAGCAAATGGACGTCAACATAGCAGAGGTCTAGGAAAAGGTAGAAATGACATAATACAAACGTTAAAACGTGCTTGTGATCGAAGTAAGTTATCAAGTTTAAAAAAATTAACACGGTCGCAACACCTTCAGAAAAAACTTAAATAGTTCAGAAAACTTTTAGATACGTATGCGAAACTGCCAGGAATACCTTTCAGGGGTTGTTTCAGTCCGAAGATAAAGATTCCAACCAACCAAGCAAATGTGACCATTTTGTAAACGACAACAGGAGGTCTATATATTGAAACGATGCATAAAAGGTCAGTTTTGATAAGAAAACCTGAAGTTTCTCAGAGAAACTAAAAAAGCTAATTCAAAACAAAAATTCCAAAACAAAACTTCGTTATTAAACTTTTCATCAAATCTTCTTTTGATTTAATCCATTTTGGATAAAACTATTTGAATTTGAACAAGACTATACTGAAGAAGCCACACTTGTGTGGAGAAACCAAATAAGTGAAACCAATATAAATAAACTGATTTTTTTGACTTAGTGTGATACTGTCTACTTCAGGGGTTCCCAACCTGGAGGCCATGGCCCTTAGTGGGCCATGAGTCTTTTTCAAGGAGGTCATAGAAAAATTTGAAAAATAATGATTTTTTAAATTTATCATCTCTAAGTCCACTCCAACACTATATAACAAAAGAAATAAATTAAAATCTAATAAAAATACTAGTACGGTAGCCTACATTTTGCCCAAATCTTCATGAAATGGTCTTTAATTCCCAGTTGTTTCAAAATTAATATAATAACTTAATAAAAAATAAACAAAAATAGGGGGCCATTGATTTTTCAAAATTTTCAAACGGGGCCACGGTGTAAAAAAAGTTGGGAACCCCTTGTCTACTTTGTTTCAAAACAAAAATCTCTAAAGTTACCAATTAGGCCAAAATACCATCCAAAAAAGTTACCGTGATATTCTTTACATGGCCTACATGTGTCGACATAACTTCTACAATAGTCTCAATATTCAAACTTTGCATGTTTCAATAACAAGCTACTAAGCAGCTACTACTATTTATTAATATTTATGTTTGCTTTTTCAGGATTTTCTCTGTTCAAGCAGGTTTTTAATCACACATAGCTTGTGTAAGAATATAGCTACTAATTTAACAATGAAGAAAAGTTATATCTCTATTTTCATTAGTTTATTATGTTTTACCTGTTTGTTTACTGTGATGTTCGATATGGAAAAAGGAGATTACTTCAGTTTTTGCGACAAAGTTCTTACAAAAACATCAAAAATGTATGAGGGATCCTCCATGAGGTACCCTGCGGCTCAAACATCAGTGGAAAAGAAGTTACAATCTACAAACGGTCCATCAGAAGTAAAATTATCAGGTATAAGTTTTCATGTGATAAACCAACTTTTTTGTCACCTTCCGCACTACAATAAACTATATATGGTTCATTGTGTAATTCAGTGCTGCCAAGTCTACGGAAGCATCTGGCAACACTGGTGTAATTACAATAGGGGAAAGTACGGAAACATGATCCCTTTTTTGCTTAAATGACCATAACTTCAAATTTTTTGTAAATTTTATCAAAATCAAAGTATTGGGCTAAATAACTACCTTTCGCCTTTTCAGTGGTGTTTTATTTCGTGTTTATCAGCAACCATACATAACTACCAACAAAAATAAGAAAACAACGTAACTTCTGAAGAGTATCCTGAACAAATCAAAATAATAAACATAAAAATACAAAGCTGCCCAGAAAAGTTAATCTAGACTTAACAGAAAAAAGTGTAAGCTGGACGTAAGAGGAATAATGGCTAATACAGTTCGAAAGGACGTGGGTTCGACACCGCTCCAGAGCACGTGGCTGTGTCTCGGCAAAAACACTTAATGGCAAGCCAACATAAAGGGAGCCGCTGACTCGAAGACTATACGTCACTTCGCTGCTTCCTGTCGTCTGTTGTATCGCATCTGTGATCGCAGTGTACTGTATGTCGTCGCAATGGGCGCACATAAAAACACGATTATTATTACAGTAGCAAAAAATTCTTATAAATTAAAATAAGTCGTTTCCATCGAAATTAAGGACTTTGCTATTAAGTGCTGTTTTTATACAAGCTAAGAAAGAAGCTAGGCTACTTTTGACATATTGCAATCTTTCATCTGAATTTTAACTTGGATCTATCATTGTTTTTCTCCTGATCGTCTTGCCCCACGAGCAAGTGATCATCTTGCCCCATTCATGATTTTTCACTTTGACTTGTCATCCCCTCAAAACTACAAGTGGAATTATTCTGTGTAGCGGACGTGGCGTAGACTACTGCATGATGAGATGCCCGCTCATACAGGGGCGCCGGAAGCAGGGGGGCAGGGGGGCGATTGTTCCCCTGCCCTCAATTTTTTCTGGATGGGGGCAAGGGGGGAAAGGTGCCCTTTTAAGGTCATGTGAGCTACTGCACATTTTTTAATACAGTATAACAATTTCTGCAATTCGGTTTTAGCCTAATTACAACCTTTCATTTTTGCCTCAAAATAATATTCACACACAAAATTCTGCATCACAGTAGGTTACATCATTAATTCATTATAACATAGCTTGATGCCCTTCCATGTCATTGTTCTTTGTATACCGGTATGTAGTTCTTGTATCATTACTTGATGATGAGCTATTGTGTAGGTCACACCTCACAAACATAATTTATTGAAATTCTTCCACTCCTTTGCTTCTTCAAAGACGGTTTTGTCACAACTAGGCTATGTTTGATGTTACCACCAGCTGTGAAAATCAAACGCCAATGATTTGAGGCACCTCTAAGGACCGTTTTGCATTGCATAGGACCAGTCCAAAGGTAGGGCCGGATGGCATTGTATTGTTGATGATTTATGAGAAAAAGAAAATGTTCTTCGTGGTTTTGGTTTTAGTTAGAAAAAAGATCTGAGTCAGAATTGTAGGAAAATTAAGGAATGGTAGCCTATAAACGTCTTAGCATTGCAAAAAGTGTGAGAACCTGGAAGTTAAAAATTTTTAGAAGGCAAAGCGTAAGTAAAGCCGTTATGATATTGGGTCAAATTAGGAAAGGTGAATGTTGAACGCAGTTTTAGCGCCATGAGGAGAGTAAAAATGCGGCTTCGTACCACAATGATAGACAACAGTTTAAACAACCGAATGTTTGCGACTATTTACAAACAGCCAACAGGTGATGGACACCATTGACTTAGAAGCTGTTGCAAATGAGCTCATTCGAGCAACCGACGCGAGTAAAATGTAGTCTACTTTGGATTGGTTTGATAGGCCTATTTGTCTATATACACATAGGCTACAGTATACAAACTATCCCGTGGACACATTTTATACTTTGCAGCAGATTGTGACGTTATAAACGTGAAATTTATCTTTCGTTTCTTCTTGTTCAAGCTATTTCAACATATTTTATTCATTTATTTTCATCTGTCTCACATTTCGATTATATAGCTAATAGTGGAAAAACGATTAACGAACTGCCCAGCATTATCGCTATATCTTATCTTTAAACTTTAAAAAAGTGCCCTTTTTTCATAATCCTGCTCCCCAGTCAAAAATCGTTCCGGCGCCCCTGCGCTCATACACAGCCGTCGTTAGAACAACACCACTGGTCACGATGGTGGCGACTGGCGAGAGGCGGTCAGGAATCAGGACACAACTGTTTTCGGTGCTACATTTATTCTATATCCAGGTATAGAAACGAAGGTGTAACACAGCAAGCACAACGGAATCCAAAAACTAGAACATTGAACAGAAAACACCATAACTAAAGGCTAACAGACCCGAAACTATTAATAACAACGCTATGCTGCACTACATTACTGAAGTCTGAAGTGACCTTTTTAGCTATGCCAGTCTGTTAGTCAGTTTTAGCCAGTCAAATAGCATTGTTGCAGCCAATTAAAAGGAACTGCAGTTTTGATTAGTGGCGTACTGCTGGGAGCATTACAATCACTATTCACAAACACATAATGTAAGGAGACCGCAAAACTATGTATGTGTGACACAATTGCCAGGGTACGAGTAAGCATTCTTAAAAATCCGGTGCATTGAATTCCATAGCGAAACGCAAGAGTTCGCTTAACGCCTACGGTGTAGCACAGACTACATAGCTTCCAATAGCCCATCCTAAAGCGAAACCAAGAGTGGGTGACGTCAGAGAGCGCTTTCGGGAGCTAGCCTACAATGTAAACAACACGACATGGCAGAGAACTGTATCCTTACTTATTATGCATCTTTTCACTTTTCCATCATATTCAGTAAAAAGCTGAACTCAAATATTCCACTAGCCTAATTGCCATTTTTACGCTTACTCTGCAAATTTAGTTTTTTGTATAGGGCTGCTTTGCTGCAAAATTTTGGAGAAAATTTATATGGAAGAACAAGCACCAAGCCTACCGAACAACCACTGAATGGCAATAATTCGCAAAATATTTTTCTGAACAAACTTTTTTGGGGGATGTCATCTTGCCCCCGGAATCATATTACCCCACTCTACCATGCAGTATATTTTCAAGGCTTAAATAAATTTGAAGTTTAGAACTAGGTAGCATACTCAATTGCATAACTTTTTTATCATTCAGCAACCACCGCAAAACGCAAATTGGGGGGGAAGAACTAGCACCTTCTCGTGGTCCCTCCCGTCAGTACCATATCTTTAAGAAAAAAGATATGCGAAGCGAAGCTTGTCACACTCGAGCAAACCAGGCCCAGGTTCAGCCCAGGGTGGATAGGGAAACGCCCTTCTCAGGGCACGGCAGCTCCTCTGTCGAAAAGTACCGACGACCCACCGTACTGCAGCTGAACACCGAAAGCATTACGGCCAGAAAGTTCAGCATCATCGAGTATCTGGCCACAAAACATCAGGCCCTCGTTATTCTCCTCCAGGAGACCCACTGCACATCTGTGGATAAGTTGGTATTACCCAACTTCACACTCGCAGGCGCAACCATCAGCAGGAAACACGGCCTCGCCACGTTTGTCCATGAGCAACTGAGCTGGACGCCAATAGACCAGTCCAGTGCCCAATCGGAGATAGAGTGGTTATGCATAGACATATCAGGCTATCACATCATCAATGCCTATAAGCCACCACCCTCACGCTTAACACCAACAGCCATCCCAGTGTTCCCCCAACCCAGCCTCTATGCTGGCGATTTTAATTGCCACCACGTTGACGGGGCTACAACATCACCAACACCGACGGAGAAAGCCTGGCCTCATGGTCAGCCAATAACAACCTCACCCTACTGCACGATCCCAAGGGTGCAGCGAGCTTCTTCTCCGGACGCTGGAACACTGGTACAAACTCCGATCTAGCTTTCGCAAGTGATGACCCCGATAATTGCCAACCGGACAGACGTGTGCTAGAGAAGTTCCCCAGGTCCCAACATCGACCCTCGATTATCACGGCTCCAACGCTCATAATGCCTGTCCCGAGCAAGCCTGTTAACCCTATCTTAATACGAGCTGTTTTCGTACGCGGAAAGTTCGACACGGGCTATTTTAGCCCCGTGCTAATTAATCGCTAATAATGGGAGCTATGAAAATCACAGAGCCAAAATATTTTGCAAGATAATAGCCATGTGTATTGTGCGTATACAAATTAAATTTTTACTCAACAAAATTATTCAAATAAAGTGTTTGAGATGAAAAAACGATAAAAAGTCGGTTTTTATTCTAATTTCCCGAAAATAGCTTCAAAATTGACCGTTCGAACGCATATTTTTGAATTATAACATGGAGTAATGCTAAACTAAACAAAAATTTACTTTTGCTCATAAATATAAGGCATTTTTGGGCGTTTTTACATTACAAAGAAATTGCTCTAATATTTATAATCTACCATATAATTTGTTTGCTCAAATATCAAGCAGCGAAAGGTCAACTCTGGTTTACCGCTCTTGTCCTGACCCAATTCTCATCGTAGAGAAATAAGCACAGCTTGATATGTCCTATCGTGTCATTGCGAGTGCTAACAGCTTATAGATACTTTGCCTATGTCGATACAACGTTCAGCGGTGTTGCGATACAACCTAAGAAAGTCATGCGTTTGTTTCAAATTGCATTCCTCTTGTATGAATGCTTTTTTGTTACGCAAAACTTTTGCAGGAAATATTGGCCGCTTTACAGCGGTTCACCGTCGTCAGACGTTGAAACAGTACAAACATTTGATCTGTGAAAGTAATGCCTATCAGCGAAAATGGAAACACATAATGTCATCCAGGCACTGTTTATTGAAAATGAAGACATGCAGCTCGTCATTGCATTGAGAAAAACTGACTTATCAAATTCTTCGAAGACAAGAAATTCCAGTCACAAAAAAATATGACTTGTGCGAAATATTGTACAAAACAGACCGTATTGCAAGTGTAGTAAGTTAGCATTGTCAAGTGTAATGGTAATGAAATTGAACCGCGCAGCTTTATAAGTAATATTTCGATCAATTTATAGATAGAAAAATACCCCGCTTTTGAATAAAACGGTGATGACCAAATACTGTGATTAAAATATCTATTCCCATAATCAACGATAACATGATAAGAACAAATCTTATGATAGCCCGATATTTCATTATGAAAACCACTGGTAATAGAAAATTTGAGTTTGCTGTTAATCTATGGTTTCGTCCCAATAATGTTGACATTGTATGGCGGAGTGACCCACGTAGAATAGGTACATCATCCAATCGTCTATACATGTGTGGTTTGACTAATGACATGGCTAGCTGCCACCCCTCCACAAAACTTTCGTCTCCCTTGGCTTGTGAAAAGGACAACTCGCGGTTCAAGTAACTAATGGTCATCGCATTGACCCGCGCAACGTCTAAAAGGTAAGAAAATGCAGACACAGTCCATTTTGCTGACCTCGGCTTGACGCTATAATATGCCATCTTCTGGTCGACAACATCAGTCCCATCCTTGGTAAAATCGTAGAGCTTGATTATTGCAGGTTTTTTTCTTTCCGTCATCTTTGGTTACTCCAAGGATCGACTGCATGGTTGATAAGACCAGCCCATTGCGTTTACCGGTAGATTTTGGTTTTACTGCGTACGACGTAACGGTAATGTGGTTTCTCGACTCCTCCCAGTAAATTTTGGTACTGAAGGCTTCCCAATCAGTGAGAGATTTTAACTCGCTAACCCCTTTTCTATTGCTTTGCCATTTACCAACTAAAGTTATTTTTTTGTTCCAAAGCCATTCTGCCTAATCAAGTGAAGTGTAAAAGCGATCAAGGGATATGTTTCGTCCTTGAAGCGAAGAAACTCTGTCCAAATTGTTTACCAACTTCTGACTTCCACATATTCCATAGTGGAAGTCAGATAGTGTGGTCCTGGTACACCTACTGGCTTACCCGCATAAGCTATGGCGGTATAGGTGAATGACTTACGCGCACTATTTATGCTTCTTAGCAACAAATCATATTTAGCAGGCTTATTTTTTGCCTGAAGCTTATTACCTGAAGGACACACCAACGCGGGATGGAAACAAAGTCTCATCCAGTGAAAGGAAGTCTTCTGGTATTAAAATCTTTTCACCTTTTCCAGTAAAATATTGGAAAAGTTCTCTGATTGCTGTAAATCGGTCACTTTGCCAGCGATTGGCCCTTGTGCTTTTATCATCAAAACGAATATTTGGCGACAGAAATTTGAATCAGCTCAACGACATTGTCGCACTAAATATAGGATGTCCATATAAATGGGAAAAGCAATGTTAATTCGGTGAAATGTTCGCTTGAGTAGTCCTTTAATATACCACAATCCAATGAATGCTTCTAGTTCCGTGGCATCAGTTTGCTGAACATGTGAAGCATGCCAAGATGTTCGTTGAGCCTCCGATATTCGCGATAGCCTCTCTCGTATACATATGCTGGTGCTTGAAACAATAATTGAGATCAACTCTGCTGTAAATAAGAAATGCCATGCATTATACGACGTCGTTGCATATTGATAATCGCGCTTTACTCCTGGTAAACTGTGCACCACATTAGAAGAGTTTTGTCTTCCTCTTATTGATGGTTGCTTGGTACTCCAAACAACTTTCACTCTACTTCTTTGGTCAACAACCACCGACATTCGCTCCTCTTCCTGGTCAGGCAACGTTGGCAGATGTTGAATCGTTGTTGAGTGACTGATTTTGATAGACGAGGTGACTCAACTACTATATCGCATTTTTCGCTTGATTTTGCCATTGTAAAAACATAGCTTCATTCTTACTTTCGACTGACGATGAAAACAGCAGTTTTCGAAACGTTTGAATAAAATGTTCGCTAATGTGTTAGTTTTGATATTCATAGTCCGAATTTCCTCTAAATCCTACGGTTATGCTCCGAAGTTTGTTACTTTACTTCTGGCCTTTTCAATATCAAATTAATTGGGCCATAAAACATATTTTTTTCATATAGCCTAATGATGTAACCTGACTTGTAATATCGCCAAGGTATTATGTGCATTTCTACATTACTCCTGTACGCAACGTTGGTCTTTAGCATACTAACATATCGTAGATGTCGTTTTATTTGGACAGTTGCTCATAGTACTCCCAGAGCTAAATATACTGCCAACGTGTTGCAGATAATCTATATCGCACCTTTAGAGGAATTCATCATTACGATTTTACATAATTCAAGAGTTTGCCGCAATAATGAGGAACGCTTTGTGTCTTATTCAAAGTATTCTTCATCTCATAAATAACAAAGTGCCATGAGACATCAAAATGACGTAGAATAGCTGTAAAGTTTATAAGTTTTGCGCAAAGAAATTAAAATGAGGCAGGATACTTTGTTTTCTGTCCGATATAAACTCATCTATATTTGTCTAAATAGGTTGAATGACAGTAAATTGGCATAATTTGGCGGTTACAACCGATTACACAAATATGTGAAACGTATAATGATTTTTAGCAATGATGGGACCGCTTGAACTACCTCTCATTCTTCAATCTTTATTGTAGGGACGCTATGAACTCATAACGAAAATCAATGACCTAGAATTCATTACACCGTGGTGCTGACAAAACACGTTATGTATGTAGCATGACAGGTGTTATATTATATTGTATCGACGCTCTACGAGATAAATATAAGTGAATATACTTACAAGAATCTAAGGTGCGATAAGGCGTTGTGAAATAAATAATCGAGCAATTTTGTTATGATTATGGGAATACAACATGCATCAAAAAGAATCAAATCAAAAATAATTAAATTTGGGCTTCAGCATCTTCTACGAAACAAGCGTATTTATGACTTCGGCAATGTCGTCGAACAAGGGTAGAGCACATAAAAAGATAAAATCGTAATGTTTGATTTGTAGTTTGTGCGATAGGCTACAATCAAAGTAAGCAACATATTGTTACAATAATGATCAAGCATTTTACGTTGATTCAAAGTAGAAATGCAGCGACGAAATATCAGGGACAGACTTTCTGAATAAAACTAGTTTATTCTATCTGGAAAGCAGCGAAATGTGGAAAGCAGTCGCAATTCTAAGGGCATTGTTCGAACACACACAAGATTGTAATTAAAACCCCACAATCCTATTTTACGCTTTTGCGCCGAAGCAACGCCTCGGGGTAGGATTAGAACGAATGTCTTAAAACGATATATTGGATAATTGGATCACACAGCGGGAGAAAAACTTCCCACGACAATTAACTGCTGTAATGTAGGCAGTTTCATGAAAATGTCTAGCCACCTGGGACAAAATGAAGCGTTTAGAACGAAAAGTGACTAAGTCACATTTTCACTCGAATTGAGTTAAGTACAAAAACGTATTGCTTTCATTGTCCTTTGTCACCAGACACAAAATAGTTTGGTATAAAGGTTGCTAAGCCATCATTTTCGAATACAGGTTTTGAGCGGAAAGGTAATTTTTTCTTCTAAAAGTAGCTAAGTCCGTTCTTACCAATAGCGTCGAGTCATTTAACCACGTGACATGATTTTTATTTTGCTTTTTGATCGGGTTCCATTTTAGAGGATATAAAGTCATTAGCTGGATACCGGTTATTTAGACTGGGACACTGCCTCTGGTTTAGGTAGGGTAGGTGAAGGATAAGGATCATTGGTAGTGTTAAAAACGGTAGTGTTTTTATCAGCTTTTAATTGTAGCCTAGATATTTTGCAAATAAGGATCAAATACCAGTAGTATTTATAGGCCTACTGCTTTCGAATCAAATTCAGCAGTCCACAGGTCCAGTTTGCAAGAAGTTTAGCAGTGCATAGCCTACTTCAATATTCATGGGACATGATTAGGCTATTCGATGGAGTGTTGGTGCCAGCAGATAACGAAATGAAGTAGCCTACACTTAACCTAAGATTAAGTAGCCTATTAGATTGGACTATTATTTTTAGAACTTATTCTGTAAAGGTCCTAGCCTATCTACCAGTCTTCTTTACTTCTATACTACACTACTAATGAAGGGAAGAAAGTTTTGAGAGTGTACCCAATTATTATTATGTAGTCTAGTAGGCCTAACCCAATTATTATTCTACTGTACATTGCCAATGCAGGTGGGGAAGTCTCTGTACTTTACCTGTTTTTTACCCCATTAATTACCAGTAACAGTTATTATGTGCTACCAGCCTAATTTTTTCAAGATATTTCTAACCCAAAATAATTCTTTGCAGATTATTCCAATGTCATATTAGTACGAGGTTTGAAGAAATATATTTAAATAGCTTACTTTACAGTAATATCTGGAGTAAGAGATGACAAATTCTGTTAGGCCAATAGAACACTTAAAAGTGCTTAAGTCCATCATTTGTGTCTAAAAGTGCCCAAGTCCAGCAATTTTGAAGAAAAGTGCGTAAGTCCAAAAAAGAATATTATCAATATTTTTTGACAAGTTCAACTAAAAAATTAATTAATTGTGCAATCAGAACTAAATTGGGGTTGTAGACACTGACATATGGTAAAAACAAAAAAATCTTTTAAATCTTGATTTTACAATGCAATTGAAAACTATACATGTCAATATCTCCTTACTAGTATTTTGTGACTTAGTCACTTTTCGTTCTAAACGCTTCAAATGCTTATTGTGAAGGGCAGGAAGGTAGAAAAAAGACCAGGGTAGGTTTAAAAAATTCACAAAGAATAAAAACTAAAAGTCAAGAAATTTCACATTTCTAGCATATTTCCTTCTGTGAAATATTTCACTACTAGAGTGGGGCGTCCTCATTTGACCCCTTGTCGTATTAAGATAGGGTTAATCGATGGAACTTCAGAATGGCTAACTGGGAGTACTATAGCCTCCTCACCAATGAAGCCACACAGTATCTCCCATCCCCTCACACCAACAACGTGGAAGAAGCCTACCAGGACTTTTGTGATGCAATAACATCAGCGGCAAAACAATCCATCTCCCGCGGCCGACGAAAGACCTACATACCGTGCTGGGATAAGAAGTGCGAAAGCCTCTACTCCGACTTCCTCCACACCCCTCAGGGCAATGACACCAACAGCTCAGCCACAGCTCTGCTGGCAAGGCTGGACTTAAAGAGGAAGGAACGCTGAACAGAAGCCGTTGAATCAATCGACTTCACGCACTCCAGCCGCATAGCATGGAGTACATTGAACAACCTAACTGGCAGATCACGTGCCTCTCGTCAACAATGTCCCGTTTCAGCAAATTCCATCGCCTCACAACTGGTGGAGAACGGAAAATACAAATCGAGAGACCGTGAATCAGATAGATCCGTCTTGCAAGAAATGACGGACCTCTGGAGGGTAACAACCCCAGACGGGGACAACATCTCGGGTGAGTTCACCCCGGAGGAACTTTCCGCCGCCCTCCAGCACATACCCTGTAAAGCCAGGTAAAGCCCCGGGCCCTGACCACCTATGCCCGGAGTTGATACTCCATGCTGCTGCCTCCTTAAAGTCCTGGTTAAAAGATTTCTTTTCCTGCTATTTGCGCCACCTGAGAATTCCCAGAAACTGGAGAAGAGCCCTTGTGGTTGCAGTCCCTAAGCCGAAGAAGCCCCCAGGGGATCCGAAGAGGTTACCGTCCAATCTCACTGCTCTGCATCCCCTTCAAGATCCTCGAGAGACTCATCTACGCCCGTGTCGAATCAATTATAGATCCGCAGCTCCTCCGTGAACAAGCTGGTTTCCGACACGGACGATCAACCGTAGATCAGGTCACACTTATGACCCAAGACATTGAGGACAGCTTTTCGGCTAAGAAGAAGGCTGGCGCCGTGTTTGTTGATCTGATGGCTGCCTATGACAGCGTATGGCATAGCGGCCTTACCTGCAAGTTACTCCGTCTGCTCCCTGACAGACACATGGCCCATATGATGATGGAACTTGTGCAAAACCGCAGTTTTACCCTCACAACCGGTAGCGGTCATCGAAGCAGACTACGCCGACTTAAAAACGGCGTCCCACAGGGCTCAGTCTTGGCTCCTCTCCTGTTCAACATATACACCTACGACTTGCCTCCACCATCTCCAGGAAATATGCTTACGCAGACGACCTGGCACCCCTGCACTCAGCAGGAAACTGGCAGTCAGTGGAGAGGAACCTCAGCCAAGACATGCAAACACTATCAGCATACCTCCAGAAATGGAAGCTACAGCTCAGCAAGTCAAAGACATTGTCGGCGGCCTTTCACCTTAACAACCGGGAGGCACAGCGTGAGATAAACATCAAGATTGATGGGGAACGTCTGTCCTACTGTGCCGAACCTACATACCTCGGCATAACCCTGGACAGGTCACCCACGTACCGCCGGCACTTGAAGTCACTGCGCAAAAAACTATCTACACGCGTCGCACTTTTGAGGCGATTGGCAGGTTCCGGCTGGGGAGCTGGTGCTAAAACTCTTCGTACAGCTACCCTAGCCCTTGTTCATTCCACCGCCGAGTACTGCGCGCCGGTCTGGTGTCGTAGTTCTCACACCCACCAGATTGATACCGCCATCAACGACGCAATGCGTACTGTGACTGGATGCCTGCGTCCCACTCCAACGGACTACCTACCCATCCTAGCAGGCATCCAACCCGCTGAGGTACGCCGTATAGGAGCCACGATTTCTCTCGCTCGCCGCGCTTTGGACCCGGACCATCTCCTCCATGCAACATTCAAGAGACCACAACCTATAATGCAGCGGCTGAAATCAAGACGCCCCTTTGTGCCTGCCGCACAACAACTCCTTAAAAATGCAGAAGAACTTGGTTTAAGTGCGGCACACTGGACGAACCACATGTGGAACACGGAGTGGCAAAATCACACCTCTACGCTCCGTGACTTCATACTCGACGCCGATCCCCGTCCACCAGGGATGTCCCTCGCAAGGCTTGCGTGGGTCAGGCTTAACCGCCTGCGAACTGGCGTCGGCCGCTTTCGTTCGGACATGCACAAGTTGGGCCTGGTTCCTTCATCAGAATTTGAGTGTGGTGCCACGGAACAGACCGCAGACCATCTCATCCACCACTGCCTAACCCACCGGCCTCCACACGGTGCGCATGGTCTGAGAATCCTGGACGACGAGACTGCTGAGTGGCTGAAGATTTCCTGCCCTCCAATCTAGCCTGGAAAGATCGCTCATACGCCATTATCATCATCATCAGCAACCACTAGATTAAGTCACTTTGTGGCCATCCTAATGCATCTCATATCTCACTCAATCATCTTGATCATGTCTTACCATTGGATTCTGAATCCTGAGATGAGAAAGGAGTTCATTTAAAACAAAAGCCGTCTCTCATTTAAAACAAAAATCATGTTTTTGGTCATCTCCGGAAATAAAGGCGAAAACATCATCATCAGACTATCGTCCTATTCTGAAAACATGCAATTTTTTACTTGTTAAAGTTTTACTAACCTAAAGCCTAGATTAGGTTCTTAGAATATTAATTTGTCACCCCGACAGCTCAGTTGGTTAGCGCGTGACTTCTGGAACGAAGAAACTTCAAGATCAAGCAGCGCTGGTTCGACTCTCGGAGTGTGCACTCGAGCATCGCACGTTAAGGATTGCTCTCCATTCAGCGGCATCTAATGGATGGAATAATTCCCTGGCAACAAGACTTCAACTATGACAAAACTACATCCAATTGCAGCAATAATAAAATCAAAAGTTTTAAAACTGTTCGGCCACACTAAAAGATCACAATTCGGAATCAGCAAAGTTTGCACAGAAGGCAAAGTAGAAGGAAAAAGAAAACGTGGCAGACAACCAAAACGATGGTAAGACAACATTCAATCATGGACCGGACTCAACTTGACGACACTGGGCGAGTTGGCTCAAAATCGCCACTCTTGGAAGCAAATAAGTCATGTTGATGCGCAATCTGCCGCAAGCGGATATGACGACTGATGATGAACAAGACTACAACAATCGGAAACTTCACTCTGTCATCTCGGTGACCGGGCCTGCGTCAGTGATTCAAAGCCTCTACAAGTATGCGAAACTGCCAGGATTAAGCTCTGCAAGAAGCTTTTCCAGTCCGAGCATAAAGATTCAATCAATCAATTGACAACAATCTTGACTATTATTTGCCTTGATATTGATTAATGTCGATATAATAAGCTGATGAAGTCAGCTAAGTTCGAAAACTTGTATATTTTATTTTTGTCGTTCTGAATACTTTCAATTCTTCCAACGCTCATTGTATGTAAATTTGTAACAGTAGATAGCCTATTTAGTGAGCTTTTAAACTGACGACATCCAAAGTGGATCTCTGTGACCTTTGCAGTTTGTGTATTATTTCGTTGTTTTGTGTTGGATATGGACATTGGACAGCTGTGTCTGACAATAATAATAAATAAAGGCTTTACAAGCATGAACGTGGTTTTATCAGCTCAGCAGGCTAACTTACTGATGGAAGCCATTTCTTGGCGTTTTATCATTTAAATTGCAAAAAAGTTGATTTTTCTTAAGCTAAACTTTGCACACACTTTCGTCTTTTCCTTGGCAGTTGGAAAATTGTGCTCGAATTAAAAAATATAGCGCGTTTAAATCAATTTTTATCTAGCTTTAGAATTGAATACACGTTTGTTTATTCCAGGTAACGGAAGTTGCATTGGAATTCACAACTTATCGTGTGAAGAACCTTACCTCAGTCGAGTGCTTCATGTGCAAGAGGAGTGCAAGAAAATGCCTCTAAAAAACTACAGTTTGGATTCTAATCATTATAAGTTCAGTGATGAATTGAAACTGATCATGTGCGAAACCCCGAAAGTGAGTTTATAACTTCAACGTAGGCTGTTACCTAAAAATGACTAAGCAGCAAATAACTGCGTTACTTTCGACATACTAGTCCCCTGAAACAGTGCCGTCACTAAAATTATCTCATGGCTGGACCAAAAGCATATCAGCGTTGCTGATTGTGTTGTAATAATAGCTTTCTTTTCTAGGTCGCAAGTACAACGTTGCAGAAAGTAATGATTAAGATGGATACGTCCTTCAAAGAAAGAGATTCGTGGACAGACCAACACGTATGTGGGGAGTGGGGAAACAACTGCTTTACAGAGTACGTAAAACTTAGCACCTAATTAACTTAATTTAAGGTACCGTACTTAATTCTTGGCCTACTTTCACTTGCTGTTGAACCACACATCATTCTGCAACAAGCTAACTTTCGATCTGGCAGGTCAACAACAAGTCAATTGCTGTGCCTAACACAATACTATATTGAAGACGGATTCTAGAAATGGGTGATTACTGGTGCTGCATTTGGGCATCAATCTTTGGTCTATGACAAAGCTAGCATCGTTTCCTGCTGAAAATGATCTTGCAAATGTCCAAAGATGATGTGGTACCAAAGCTAATAGCAACGTTACTCACAATAGAGGATTTCAAATTGTCTTGAATTCTAAAACAAATCGCTAGCATCGTCAACGGAATGGACTTCCTCAAGGAAGTGTTCTAGTACCGTTACTGTATAACCGATACACCAACGATCAGCCGATAGATCTACACACCGAGCGGTTTGTATACGCCGATGATTTTTGCTTAATATCACAGAAAAAGACCTTTGTTGCTGTAGAACAAAACCTCACCAAGTCCCTCACACAATATTACATAAACTTTCATCTTAAAGCTAGCCTTTCAAAGAAACGACTGTTTTTTCCACTTCAAAAACAGAGAGCTGCAAGGGGCCTCAAAATCTCCTTGTCAGGAACAGAACTGAAACATTGCCCCCAACCCGGTCTACCTTGGAGTGACACTGGAAGGTACTCTCAACTAAAAAAAAAAGTACATTGAAAGCACAAACCCAAAGGTTCGCACTAGGGTGGCTCTTATTTGGCAAAAAATGAAAAAAATATGAATTTTGTGTGGGACACCCTTTTAAAAGGTGAGGTTGTCAGAAAAAATAACTCCTGCAAAAAATTTTTGAATTTGAAATTGATTTAGAGGTGGCCCTCCCCCCCTAAAGTTTTGCGCCCTCCTCCAAAATACCAAATCTGCATATCTCAAAAACTGCTTGAGCTAGAGATACGGTTTTTGTGTCAAAAGATGCAGAAAGCATGATTTCCTATCTGCTTTCTGAACAGTGATTGCGTCTATCTTGAGTAGAAAAGCAGTTATTTAGAAAAAACCTGTTTTCGGTATTCTAGCACAAAACAGTGCTAAACAAGTATTGTGGCCCAAGCTATTCAATAAACAAAGTTCATAAACTAACCTGTAAAACTGGTAAAGCAATAAACGAAATAAGTATTCCTAAACTTTTATGCATTCATGCATAGCTAAAATGCCCGTTTTTTATCATATTCCTTGGAGAAACTCCTGAGCGTGGAATCCGCTTTCAAGCTTCAGGTGCTATGCATCGCACTTGTTGGATGGCGAAGGCGATTTATGCAAAAAGCTTGGTATGCATTTATGGTATCTGTCCGAAGAAATGGTTGGTCTAGCCTTGTTTGACTCTCGATTGTCTGTGGAAAGTAAAAAGCTAATGGTGGCAACCATGTTAGATGAAACAGGAGAACGTCCACCAAGGAGACCAAGCATCAAAGTAGATGCGTTTCTTAGCAATAAGGGTCTAGATCAGTATTGCACCTCTAATTCAAAATGGCTTCTTCAGCTGTTGGTGTTGGGTGAAAATGAAGCAATAATTATACTTTCAAAGGATCCTGCTCATTGGACTGAAGATGGTGCATTTATTCAAGCTTTACACATGGCGAAGGGACTTTCAGTAGTCAATGACAGAGCAGAGAGAGGAGTTGCTCTAAGTCTAATCCAGGATTTTAACAAAATCTTAACTGAAGATGAGTACCAACTTCAGTTTCTTTTGCAAGTTGTTACTGAACACAGGAAACTGTTTCCAAATTCCAACAAGAACAATATTGTCTATTCTTCTTCGTTTAAACTTTAAACCTTCTTTGTTACTCCAGGGGTCAAGGGCTCTGTCTTTTACCACTCTTGGGCAGTGGCGATGCTGTTTAGATGCTTGAGCAGGTGTTGAGCAGCAATCCTTTGATTCGTCCATTGATTCGTCATCCAGTTCAAGCAGACCACGCACACCATTTGGTGCAGTTACAGATGGTGTGGTCTGTGGTTTGTTCCTCTTTGCCACACTCACAGATTGCGGATGGAGCCATCCCCCATTTGTGCATGTTGAAGCGGAATTGTCTGACTCCAGTAGGCTAGCCCAGTACGCAGGCGGTTGAGCCGCACCCAGGCCTTCCTTGGCAAATTATCCATTCCGGTTGGATGGCGGCTGGTGTCGGAGATACAACTTTAGAGTCTTGAGGAGTTCTTCTTTCACTCTGAGCTCCATTTGCTGTCCTCCCAGGTAGCCGCGCTGATGGATTGGTCTTCAGCGGTTTTCATCAGGAGTTGTGCGTCACATACAAATGGGTGTCTCGATTTCAGTTGCCGAGGATGCTCGATTGCTCGCTCACAGATTCGTAGAGATTTGAGTGGAGCAAGTGGTTGGGGTTCGTAGTGCGGCGAGAAAGAGACAGGATGGCTTCTTCGCGACGAAACTCAGCTGGTTGGTTGCCTGCAAGGACAGGGAAATTGTCCGATGGTGTAGGTCGCAGACATCCTGTCACGATACGCAAGGCAATATGTAAAATATTGTCAATAATATCGCTTCTTCCAGTATGATACTGACCAGAATTACATTTTGAAATGAATATCGTTACCAGTGTTCCCTCTAAGGTGCAAAAATTAAGACAAAAAAAAAGAAATTTTGTAGACGGTTGCGTGGTCACAAAAAAGGTTGTAAAATCAAGATTTGGTCAAATGCGTTTTTTCTAAATAACTGCGTTTCTACTCAAGATAGATGCATTCAATGTTCAGAAAGCAGATAAAAAACCATGTTTTCTGCATCTTTTAACACAATAACTGTATCTCTAGCTCAAGTGGTTTTCGAGTTACGCAGATTTGGTATTTCGAGGGAGGGCACAGAACTTTAGGGGGGGAGGGCCACCTCTAAATCAACTTCAAATTAAAAAAAAATTTGCAAGAGTTATTTTTTCTGACAACCTCACCATTTGAAAGGGTGTCCCAAGCAAAATTCAAAAACTCAATTTTAAGAGCCACCCTAGTTCGCACGACGAAGAAAGAAATTTTGTCTTTTTTCTCCTACTTATATAAATGTTTGAAAATTTCTTTTGTTTTTCTTAATTAAAAATTCTACTAAGGTGTTGCGATCGTGGCCACATCTTTAACTGATTGTTCTGTACAGGGCCGTTGACAAGATTTCTCGGGCTCGGTACCAGTTTATTTTCGGGCCCCCTTCATCGACAATGTTATGAATATAAAGGTTGTGTACAAACTTTTATTAATGTGCTGTTAAAATGAGGAGGACACATGCCGTGCAAAGTAGAAAATTACGAGGAATATCATTTATATACCGATAGCCTATATATCATTATATTCTCAAAGATTTGTTGTATCCACGAATTTCTCCAACTGCGCTATTACGCATTAGAGATTTCTCCCTAATCCGCGAAAACCTTGCTCTCAATCACGATCTTCGTCGGTATGTTTAAAGTTGTAGGAGTTTTCGGCTGAAATTAATTCTTTGTAAAGTAGGCGCAAGTAGCTACTGTAGAAGTGATTACCACTAAAAAATATATATATTCAGAATTAAAGAGTGGGAGAAGAAAAATATTTCGTGCTTTTGAAAATAAATATCGTGGTTAGGAAAATCACTATACCCTGAAGGGGGCCCGGTACTTTGCAATCTGACGGCTGAAGTGATTGTTTTAACCTCTGATGGCAATTCCTTTAGATCTGATTATATTAAGATATTGATAATGTTGGAAGTCGCGGGTAATCTTTTAAATACGGGCCCCCTAAATATTCCGGGCCCGGGTTCAAAAGTACCCCCTAGACCCCCCCAGTCAACGCCCTTGGTCCTGTATTGGTATTTTGTATGCACGCTATTATGTCCGCGTTTTGGCCCTTTCACCTTTTTTTAGATCAGGATTCAATCTATTATGTTTGGCATATATTGTTTTTTGTTGTGATGGTTAAAAATAAAAACAAACTGAACTGAACATTGCTTAGTTTGTTTGTTTGTTTGTTTATTGGCCGCTGCAAAAAAATATGTACAATAAATCAAAACACAATGTACAGTAAAACTGTTGAAAAGTTTACAATAAAAAAAAAAAACGAGTAAAAAATGATGGTGGCATCACAGCAGCGGGAGGCTGCGAAGTGACCGTTCAAGGTCTTCAAGTCAAGCAGCCACCCTTAACTCATCAATGATAATTATAATTGAATAATTGAGACAAAGAGATAATAGTACATAAATAACGGTGAAGCTGTCCAAGATGATAAGAAGTCAAAAAACTGATTAGTAGGTTAATTTAGCATTTGTTTAATATGAGTCAATAATTTTCTTTTTGTACATTCTTTTAAAAGTTGTGAATGAGGATTTGCGAATTTCATCTGATATATTATTCCAAATTTTTGCGCCAGAGTATTTTATTGAGCGTTGTAGTTTTGTGGTTGTGTATCGATAATAATAGTAATCTAGGTTGGTCGAGTTTCGAGTAGAAAAGTTGTGAATTTGGTTACATTTTTTAAAGTATAGTTTTGAAAAGTGTCGGGTAATGTTGACACATGGAAGTCGTAACAGCTGTAACCCACATGGAAATCGTAACACACATGGAAATCGTAACAAGCTTAGACGTAACAATCGTAGCTAAATGGTAAAGCGGCGGTCGAATACCCTTGTGGCAGAATTAGTGGTGCGATACTGACGAGCCCAGCTTCATGGGCGAAACACGGTGTCTATCGCTGTCAATTCTTGCTACAAATCAGCTGCCGAGAAACATAACTCTTTGAAGGTTGGGGGGCTGCTGTCAATTCAACTTTTTTGTATCAACAGTTGTATCTCTAAAACCACTGAGGCTGCGACTACGAGATTTCTTGGCTTTTCCTAACTTTTATTTACCTCTATTGAGCTGAAATTTTGAGCGAATAAAGGTTATAAATTGAGAGATAGGGCAAAGTAGGGCGTGTTGTCACAGGGGCGTGTTGTCACAGCACGATTTCCATGTGATAACCCAAGCGTATAACTACGAGTTTTCAATGGAAGACATAGTTTTCAGTTCTCTTTCGTACAGGCAGTGAAGGTTAATAAATTTGTCACAACAGCAAAAATTATGAGGAGTGCCATTGAATTTTGGGGAAAATCAGGTTTTATAACTAAACTATGGTCTGGCAAACTAAGGTATGATCATATGTTCATAACTGACCAGGAAAGATACCATTCGTTTGCTTTAAGCCTGCTCTTTTCATCATACCAAACAGATAAGACATGCAAGTAAAGATGTACACATGGTTGTTGAAACCACGAGGCGTGTTGTCGCAGCTATGACTACACGCCCCATGGTGTGCATTTTTGATGTTCAGAAACATAAAAAAATATTTTTGCTCATACAACGAGGTAATATGCGTATTTGTTAAAATACAACGCTTTTTAAAAAACAATTAATATTAGATAAATGATATACATATATAGGCAGTGTTGTACGTTGACGCTGAGGCTAGCGCCGTCAGTTTATTTTTTAGTTAACGGAAGTGATAGCGCCGTCAACTATTTTGTCGATTTTAAGCGTCAAGCGCTATGCGTCATTTTTCGTTTTCATGGAAAATCTCGTTTTACAATGAGAGTTAAGTTTTGTTTGACCTTTTGACTTTCTGACTGATAGCAATGAACAATCTTTTTCTGTGGCAGCTGTTCCTCTATCCAATTATGCAGCTTCAAGTTTGTTTATCGTATCCTGGGTAAATCTGAGTCGAGAAAAGACGAAATCGTCTTTCACAGCTCGAAACAGTCTCAAAAACCAAACTCGTTAGAAGTCGAATACTTCCGTTGTGTGAGACCCTGGCTAAAATAGCGCTGACGCTGACGTCGTCAATTTCTTTTAGAGCTTACGCAGTACTTTGCGCCGTAAAATTTTTAGGCAATTCGCGCTGACGCTGACACCGTCAATTTATTTCATTGACGCGTACAACACTGTATATAGGCTATTCGATAGTGATACATAATTCTCAAGATGACATTTTTATTGCTTTTGAAAATGGGCATAAACTTTTTACCAATATGTTGTAAATTAATTTCTTTGCATTTCGCATATTTTTTTAATCATTCCGCCTGTATTAAAACCATTTTTTATTGGTATCTGTCATGTTTTAATCATAAAGCATGTGCAGAAATTTTGTGACAACACGCCCCGTGCTCTGTGACAACACACCCACTATCTAGCATCTCGATAAAATTGGCACAGAACGAGATATATGCTGATTTGTAAAAATTGTGACAACACGCCCCACCTTGCCCTATAAGGCATTTTTCAGGACATCCTCTGAAATATTTCATATTCTATTGTTCAAAATTTTTCCACCAGATGGATGAAAGTAATTAATTTGGCCTTCCTAACTGTTTCACAGCGTGAAGGAAGTTGGCTTTATGTAAAACTATGTAAAAATGTTTTAATCACAACATTGCAATGCATGTCCTTCATTACTCTACCAAAAAATAATGTGTAAACTCACGCTACAATTACAGTCATAAGTCACCTCAACATTTCAACGTATATGAGCATTTCTAAAATTCACATAGTTTTAGTTTTCGGATATGCTCAGCGTGAATAATTTTACAAAGTGAATCCCACATTTTGAAACCGTGCCTTAAAAAATAACAGAGATATTACTCCTAAAGCATAAGAAGAATCGACAGCCACTCCCCCCCCCAAATTGAGCAAGACTCCAGGAGCCCAACCTTCTAAGGGTTAATATGCACATCTGCTGATTCTCTGGTAAATGATTTCGTACTTTCCTCATGTTGACGCTCGCCACAACGACAAGTTATGAGGGATATTTGTACAGGTTAACTAATTCATAGTTTTATATTGTCGTTATCTAAACACAATTAATGTTCACCATTTCCATGTTACTTTATCTTGCAGGCTAACAGAGGAAGAAGCTCGTTTACGGACAAACACGTACACGTCACTTCTAATATCACGTCATCCGTTGGAAAGAGTTGTATCAGCTTACATCAATAAACTAAAAGCAAACGATACATACTTCCGAGAACGGATTGGGAAACCGGCTGCTCTCCAGCAAGCAAGTGGACATCTACATGGCGTGGGAAGAAGGTATAAAAGAATCATCATAATATGAATAATCACGCAACAAAATACTACAACATAAATTATGAGGTCATAAAATACTTCTATATTTTCTGGTGGTGAATTACTTGCTATGAAGATGATACTCTGAGTTTCTTGAAATAATCGTAAGGAGATTTTCCAATTAAACTCGCCTATATTATCGCAGTGGAAAAAGTCACTTATAAAAGCTTAAATTGTTTTAGACTTTTGAGTTTTTATGCCGTGTACCCAAGTAGAACACACAAAAACTCGGATGCATAAAACACAGTGACAAAATTGACGCCGTCAATTTGACGGCACCAACTTTTTGTTGACGCTGAGGCTAGCACCGTCAATTTATTTTTTAGTTGACGGAAGTGATAGCGCATTCGACTATTTTGCCGATTTTAAGCGTCACGCACTATGCGTCAGTTTTCGTTTTCATGGAAAATCTCGCTTCACAATGAGAGTTTCACAATGTATTCTGGCCAGCACGACTCATCCGAATAACCCGCTTTCGAGTCAGTTGGAGTAGCTACCTGGATTACAAGCGGAAGAAGTTCGCCAAAGGGTGATCACTCATATCGTGAGCAGTATCGAGAACGAGGGATCAGAGAGAGAAAGCAAAAAGTCAATGAATGTCATCGCGGAGGGGTTGAAGATACTTTATTTCAAGAGCTCTATGCTCCTGAAAAAAGCGATGTTGGTACAGTGGACTTCGTTAAAATAAGATTTGATGCTAAGCCATCACAGCACGCTTGGAACAATGACATGTGGACCATGCCAAACTGGTTCATGTGTCAGCTCATACATACAGCAATCACATAATTACAGACGATGACATCGAGAGTGACAGCGATAAGCTTTAGTAATACTTGATCCATGTGCTTTCTTTACGCTGATTATGTCAAGAGTCTACATGGCCATATCGTATGAACTCTTTATGCCTGCTTAGTTTACTCAAATATATATAGAAGTTCACCGGGTTTTTTAAAAACCGATACACTGTTAATGTTTATTTTTAATTGTTTTGGCGGCCATCTCGGATTGCCATAATGAATTAATAGGCTATCAGATAATTCAACAATTCTGAGAATGGTCTCATTGACCTTACAGGGTATGAAAATCTAAATATAGACACCAAAACTACATGTTTTGGTCATAATTATAATGACCGAGTTATGGCCAATTTACTGTTATGTTAATGTTTTGGCGGCCATCTTGGAAGCCATCTTGAAAATAACCATTTTCTTGAAGTGGGATTCCTTAAAATTTTGAATATGTCAATACTGACACCCAATACTAATCAAATCAGGTGAAAAACCTTTTGTTGAAATTTTTTGGGGTAAGGGTACCATTTGTCATAAATGCCCTTAAATATTAACAGTGAAGGATAGTTTAACGTACAGAAATATTCCTCTGATACAGAATTCTAAAATGGTGCCAATTAATGCGAATCAATTCATTCAGAGCATTGTTACCAGAATGCAAATTAGACTTTGCGCTAATGCCGACACTGACAATGGTCAGCTACTGGTTGATATTGCAAACTTGCAACCTCAAAATATAATCGAAGGAAATTTGCGCCATGGAGTAGCAGAGGTGAGAAGAATTTGTAGAGGCTTTGACATTGATGAGAGACTTAAGTGAAAAAGTTGTAATTGTGCCCAATAATTTGAAGCCTTTCTTGACAGCTATTTCAACTTTATCTTGTTCGAATGTTTGACAGCAGAATGTGAACGTGATTTCAGTTTAATGAACAATCTTACAATCGGAAACTTCACTCTGTCAATCTCGGTGACCGGGCCTGCGTCAATGATTCAAAGCCTCTACAAGTATGCGAAACTGTGTCAGGATTAAGCTTTGTAAGAAGCTTTCCCAGTCCGAGGATAAAAATTCAATCAATCATCGCAGGTTTAAGAGTATCTTTGTTCATTGAATTAATGTGAGCAGTTTGATGTCTATTAATTGCAATGGACCACCTGTGGCTCAATTTACCGCTAAAAAATATGTAAGATCCTGGCTGCTGAACCACCAATCAGCTAAGGATACTAGATCCAAAATTTGTAAAGAGGATAAAGATGTAGATTCCTCTCGGAAGGCTGTTTGGAATGTATATATAGAAAAGTAAACAATTTTGTACCTCTCGTCCAACTTTGGTCGAATAAAGATTAGTTATTTAGCATGTTATGTATTATTAATCAATTTGGCAAATCTGACAATATACCCTGTGCTATTTTTTACGAATACCGCACTGACCTCAACTGTTTAAAAAATGGTATTGGCAGACAGTGGCGGCTCGTGCCATGGGGCTGCAGCCCCACCTGAAAGAACGAGAAGAGGGAAAATATGTTTTTCTCTGTGTTTGTCCGACCCGGTTACTTTTTTCACTTAACCCTTTGCTTTTCAACGTTTTTTTGGAAATTAACTGCTCAAGGGGGGGCCGTTTTTGGATCAAATTCAATCAGCTGTTACGTGTTATCCGCTGATGCTATTTCAACAGAAGTTGCACTGGTGTAAAAGCAAATCATTTGTCTATAAGTTTGAAAACTCATTATTTTAAAATTTTATATGTTAAACTTGATATTTCAATTTTTGCAAAGGTACCCAAAAACGACAATTTTGATTTAACTTGCCGCCTTTAATTAACCGTGCTAATCCGATTTCATGCAAACTTCTAAATAACAAAGAGCTCGATCGAACGCACGAAGTGTGTGTGCGGTGTGCCGAATCATTGCATTGATTAGAATTTACGACTTGCGAGCAAATCTTATTGTAAGCTACTCACTGATTCTAAAATAGTTACAATCAGAGTAATAGTGTTACACGAATTTGAAAAAAACAAAACTGCGTTTGTTGTCTTACATTTTTATCCTAAACTAATGCATTCCGAAACTCATGGCTAGCTTCTAGTTTTATGGAACCAAATTTCTCATAAGTAACACCTTAGCCTGCTTGAATAGCTGTTTACATCTTCGTTTGTGTATTTTAGGTCTACAATTGAGTTTGTAGTATGAATATTTTTAGTAGAGAGAAGACAATTGAACAAGTTGTTGAAATAATCTGAAATTTCTAAGTTCAAATTAGGTGCTTTTGAAATTGTGGATTTGTGTCAAGTCGCATCACAAATATCATGCAGGCCACATCATAAGTCATTTCGCTTACGGGTGTTTATAAACATGACTCATAAATTACATCCACAAAAAATACAGCATTTACATCAACAAAGCTAAGTTCGAAGCTCACTTTTTATTGAAGATTGTGTCAATCAATTTGAAAATACATTTTTAGTCAGCCAGCGTCGAAATAATGCAACAGCGAATTGAGGAACATGCGTAAACAAAGGAAATGTGAAATAACCCACAGTCAGCAAATCTACATAAATTTAACGTTTACAAATGTTGAATCAATGTAAAAGGACTGGATTGCTGACTGGGTCCTTATTGTTTGAAGCACTAAAAATACGCGTAAAAGCGACAACGTCAGCAAGGCAGTGATTATGTTTCTGGCCAAAAAAAAAATAACGTTTGACTTCAAAGATAAAAATGATTATAACGAAGCTTCAAAGTTTGTCGTAAAACATTTTACTGAGATACAATAAACATAATCATTCTGTGCCAGATTGTGAGAAGACTTCCTAGATTCTTTCCAACCATTTGCATGATTGCAAATTATTTTCTATAACTTTACATTGCTAAAAAATGGCTTCTTTGTTGAAACAACGTGGCTACAATTCTATAAAAAATTCTTAGGCCTACTACATTGAAGTAATGAAATTTTTTTTGTGATTTTGCTGATGACGTTTTACAATATCCGAGAAGTAAAAAATAATAATGATGAATTATTTTACAAAACCGTGGTTTGCAAGTGCTTCACAAAAAATTGTTGGGGGAAAATTTACTATTAGACGTAAAACGTTTGTAAAAGAAAATTGTCGGTTTACGTATTTATAATGTTTATTGCGCTGTTATCGAATTATAAACTGCCTGTAGGCTATTGTCTACCTTTGTGGTTGCCGGCCAGCTTAGAGCAGCATGCAAACTAAGCGTTTGTGGTATTTGCATCGTGTTATGATTCTCGAAAATTTCCCACAAGGTCTTTATTTTTATCGTGATATTTTGTGCCTCTTCTGTCCTAAACTTGAAGTTATTGTGCAGCACTATCCACATCGGTTTTTAGACTCAGTCTTCATTGAAAATCTTTTGTGTGGTGCATCATTTCAAGTAGTGTCTTCCCCTAAACTGTTACACAAATCGCCCAGAACCAGGTTGATTATTATGTATCTTACAGCAGTTGAGAGCCCGTTATTGTATGTGTGGAATTATTACTGTAGATGTCTGACTAAATTCATGCCAAAGTCGAGCAAATTCTGCTTTCGGGATCCTTGCCGTTATTTACTGTATTTTTTGTTGATAAGTTTAGGCAGCATTTTTCCAAGATAAATGAAGACATCGGTATTGTTCGTCACTTAGATTTAGTTTTCTCAGCATTATTTATTCATTCTTTGATCCACTAGTTTGTCCCACTTTTGGTATAATCGGATCGTTTATAAATGGCGGGTCTTCACAATAGCCGGCCTCTTATACATTGGCGCAACGTATTCAGATGTTGAATCAATGATGAAGAAAGCTGATTTGTTGTTTGTCTTATGTGACGCCTAAATTTATGCCTCGTCTACAGTACAAAATATTTTGTAATGTACATTGTGTACATTGTACATTTTGTTTGTAGGCCTACATTACAAAATATTTTGTAATATTTTATTATCATCTTTTGTAATATTTTATTATCATCATTATCATTATCATCTATTATATTATCATCTTATATTATCATCTTATTATCATTATCATCATTTTATTATCATTATCTATCATCTATCATCTTATCATTATCATCTTTATTTTGCGCTCTTTGGAACAAAACACAGTGCACTGTGAAACAAAAATACAGGACATAACAACAAGTAGGCGACATAAAGCAGTGAAGGGACGCCATCGAGTTAGCTGCTACGTGTAAATGGAGCCTATCTCATAATTTTGAGTGTATCTCACAATTACTGTTTGCAAAAACGCTATTTCTCCGGCTTCTCCCAAAAGCATTTGCAGTGATACATTTCCTCAATTGCAAGTTTTGTCAATGAGAGCATTTCCATAGAACGTTTATTTCGAAACCAGGTTTTCGTGTCTTTATCCAAGAGAAGATTTCTTATTGTAACGTTTTTTATTCGTCAATGAATATTATCTGCTTGAAACAACTGTTTTGAATAGTTTGTGGCCTCCATAGCCTACTGTTTTGATCGTGGATTGCTATTCTTCTTTGTAGAGCTGATAACGCAAAAAAGCTTGCTATTATTGTTTCTAATTAACAGCTTTGCGATCACTGGCTTTTCTTTGCAGCATAAGAAATAACGCGCTTTGTATTATTGAGGTCAAACCGTGGCCTGGGTCAAACCAAACAAAAGAAAGCAAGAGGATGCTTCTCTCTGCTCGCGCATATCGATGCACGAAGCAATTATGAGCTTATGGCTTGTCATCGCAATGTAATCCATTTCACGCTTTGCTGGAAGTTAGCTAGAAACAGCAAAAATTCACCAAAATCTTGAATTTACAAGAAAACTACACAACTTTTAGCATCAAATTTAATATCATCAGATCCGCCTGGCAATTTTAGGAAAAGTCAAGAAAAACCAAGTGCATGGCGTTACTGTGCTTCAAATAATTAAAGGAAATATGAGGGGGGGGCCAAATCTGGCCTCCCTTTGAGGAGCAAAGTGTTAAGAATTGCAGATCGAAAGTTAAAATATTAAAAGTTTTGTTTGGCCACACCGATTTTGGGCAAACTGCTCTGCAGTCCAAGATTCTGGATTTCAAGCGCTCTGATTGACTAAAAATTATCCTTGAAGCTCTCCCTCTTTTGGTACTTTGCAGCAATTTTTGAATTTGTTGGGGCTGCATAGAAAACAGCCCTACTTAATCAAATAACTTTACAGACTTTTTAAAGTTAGTTTTGATTTTGCAGAGTAGCGATGAGCCATGAATGTAGAAGTGTTAGCTGTAGAGTTAGGGTATTCAACAGGTTATAGGAAGTGCTAGTCAAGGCTAGGGCATCTTAAAATCACTTGAACCTTGTATGCAACGGCTAGGCTAGTCAAGACTAAGCTCAATACTAGTAAAGTTTGTCTCCAAAGCAATAGCCTACTGTTAGTTTTTTCAAATTATAGCTTAGAAATACATCAACTTTTTAGCAATGTTTGAATGCATTTTTTTCAAAATTTGGGGTAAAAACATGCTCAGAACGCTCCAAATTTAATGTAATTTTTCATTTTTTTCTGGGGGACAACCCCCCGCGACGTCGTTCGCCTTCGGCAAACTCAGCGACGGGCTTCGACCCCCGGACTATTTATTGCAGCTCCACTGCTCACAAACACCACCAGATGCCACTGTTGGCAGATGTAAATCGTTGATGCACCACTGGGGGTACCGGTAACCTATTCTTTAATAAAAGTAACACCATTTGTAGCCTAAATGTGGACAAGAACAAACGATGCAACGTCTGCTCGATTGCTCTGATCTGAAACTAAATTGTTTTGCACGAGGCTTGACTACGTGAACGATTCAAGATCACCACCTTGATCTTTACGATCACGTTGAAATGGTGATCTCATTTCGATGTGATCACATATTCTTAATTTTCAAGATCATAAAAACTGTTCATCTTTTCCATCTCTGATTACAGAGCAGCAGTTACATGGGGGGTTGCGGTGGAGAAATATCACTGCTTACACTAAATATAGGCAGTGACATCTGTAATGTCTGTGCATCGTAAACACTTATTAGCGCAAAGCCATTCTAACAACGACTCTTCCACATTTGCTAAACTGCTGATCAGGTGACAACAAACTGAATGAATAGATCACTTGAAAGGCATTCAAGGGTACTAAAATAATAGAACAGTGTTATAAGGATAGGCTACATGTAACATCCTTCCCAAAAAAACGCAAATAACAGTAATAAGTTGGTAAAAAAACGATAATAAACAATACAAGAACAAAAAGAAAGATTAGAAATGTAGGCTACCGTACTGGATTACTGGGGTTCATTCCTATCATGTCTTGCAGTTGTGTATTATTAATAAACTATGGTCTTCACCCCAGTCTACATTGTTCCAATCAATCCATGCGAAGCATTTAGCCTACACTTTACTTTAAAAGTCGTTGTAATACCACGTTACTGTATTACAGTAGGTTGATCAGACGAAACAAAAGACGACAATAAAGATAACAGATTGGGTAAATCATCGTCACCCAATTGTGAGCAAGATTAGGTGCTCTCCATTCAGCGGCACCTAGTGAATAGAATAATTTCTCGGCAACAACACTTCAACAATCGGAAAACTTCACTCTGCCAATCTCGGTAACCAGCCCTGCGTCAAGAACCTCTGCAAGTACCGGTATGCGAAACTACCAGGAATAACGTTGTGTGAATAACCTATCAAGGCTTTGTCAGTACGAGGATAAACATTGTCGGCAGGAGTGGCCGAGTGGTTAGCGCGTTGGGCTCGCAGTCGAGAGCCTGCGTGTTCGACTCCAGCCACCCGCACTTGCTGTTGTTTCTCTGGGCAAGAAACTTTACGATAATTGCCTCTACCCAGTGATCGATTTCGAGTAATGGGTAGTACCAAATTTAAGTCATAAATAGAGTAGACAACCGGAAACAGACATTGCCGTCGGCTGCAGCGTGGGTCAGGTGTACGTCGGAAGGCGTACACCGATGCATAGCGCTCAAGTCCGCTTTCCCGCAATGCAGGATAAAGATAATAAAACAAAACAAACAAATTCAAAACCAACCAACCAACAAACCAACCATCGTCAACACCATGATCACTAAAATCTTTCCGGATATGACAATAATATCTTCTGCAAATTACGTCGTTGTTCAATTTAATTTCATAAGATCTAGGGGCGACCATTTTTAACAGTCAGGCCTATGGATCGAACAGCGCCAGTTCCTGCTCAAATGCAGTGGTCTGATAACGTCAGCAAAAATTAGGAAAATGTTTATTCAACGATTTTGCATATATTTAACCGCAATTAATTTTGACTCAAAGCCAAACAAAGTGAAGACTTCACTGTTGCTTTATTATTGATGCTTTATTGATGTGAATCCTCATCCTTGTTCACATTTTATATTTTACAGTGAAGATTTGATGAATATGGAAGACAAAGATATCAAAGCTTTGAAAACGTTTAAACAATTGTCATCTTTACACCGAAAAGAAGTTCTCAACTACGTAGATGTGATGAGAAGTGGAGCAATATCTTTTTCGCAGTTAGTAAGGTGAGTTTGTCAAAGTGCACTTGAAAACACAGAAAGATTCGTCATAGAAAGGTGACGAAAAGGCGTTGCCACTTTCACTCAGTTCACTTATGAAAAGTATGTGCAGTTGGTTTTGGAGACAACTCTTGTTTTTTTTGCAGAAACCACGAAGATTCCTCGATAATTTTTCATCAGCTGGTATTTTTGCGTTTTCGTTTCAATAACGACTTTGTTTTTTTATGTGCTTTAGTTTAATGTGTCAGTTTTGAAAAGATTTATAGCGTTTAAATTTGTTTTTGCTGCAAATGAAGTGATTCATTTGCAATCTAATTAACAAATACAAAAACAAGCAACCAATAGAACTCGCCTTTCCATATCAATGGAATGCAAATATAGATTAAGTTTACATGTTACCACAGCTGTATTAGGGGCCCGATGTCATTCTGGCCGATGGGGTCCATTGAAGTCTTGACACGATATTAAGTTCATTTGAATGAATTAGTCATAACATTGTAGCAATTTGCTGATGAAATCGATTGTTTAACGCTAGGATGCACAAGCACGGTCAAATTGATCCTACAGGCTTTCAAGTGATTTTGGTCAGGCCACATATAGGTCGTGGCACTGCTTTGTTTTCTTATATGTGCATAAACAGACATAACTAAGCAACAACACTACATTTAACATTATAAAAACGAAAAACAACAAGCGAACGTTTTCGGCTAGTCATATAGCCCTTTTCAAGCCTATAAGAAAAATACATTATTGAAAGAAATGCTAAAGAATCATATAGTATCACAGCAAAAAATATGGTCAAATCTAAACATTTGAAAAACTGCCTCGCTCACACAAAATGATAACTGAAAATTACACAGCGCAACGGGTCAAGTAGTTCAGAGGTAAAAATAATTGATCCAAATCTAATTAAAAATAATTGATTTTGTGCCACTATCTCTTGTGCTTCTGTCTTTCTTGCGTAATCTGCCTGAGTCCTTGTCTGAACAATCAATTATTTTTACCTCTGAAATACTTGACCCGTTGCGCTGTGTAATTTTCAGTTATCTTGTGCTTCTGTCTTTCTTGCATAATCTGCCTGAGTCCTTGTCTGAACAATCAATTATTTTTACCTCTGAAATACTTGACCCGTTGCGCTGTGTAATTTTCTGTTATCATTTTGTGTGAGCGAGGCAGTTTCTCAAATGTTTAGATTTGACCATATTTTTTGCTGTGATACTATATGATTCTTTAGCATTTCTTTCAATAATGTATTTTTCTTATAGGCTTGAAAAGGGCTATATGACTAGCCGAAAACGTTCGCTTGTTGTTTTTTGTTTTTATAATGTTAAATGTAGTGTTGTTGCTTAGTTATGTCTATTTATGGTTTAAAAGAGTTACCTCTCTACCCAAATTGTATTATATGTGCATATCTTTAAAATGCAATAATTTGCTCATAAAATTGATTTTATAAATGATGAAGTTAGTTTTTTGTATTTTAGCTTGCACAAGCAAAACGACACTAATGAAAGCCCACAGAAGTGATTGGTGTGTTGTAATAATTCTATAAGGTATTCATAAATGTTGTGCGAAAACTTGTAAAATACAAACTGTTGGTTGCATTTCAGATTTATAGTTGACCATTACGTGGAAGGAAAAGTCGACAGAATAGATCCTCACTGGAAACCTCAAGTGAATATATGTCAGCCTTGTGCCTTTAACTACAGTTGCATTATGAGATTTGATGACCTTGCCAAAGACGCTAATCGCATGTGGGATTATGTGGTGGACTATCAAAAGTTCAACGTTTCAAAAAAAGACATTCATATCAGCATGATAAAGACTAAAGTTGGCCATAATCCAGTGGCCACTGAATATTATAAACAAGTACCTGAGAACCATGTACAAATATTAAGAAACTTCTATGCAGATGATTTTGTATTTTATAATTACGATCCTTATCTGTATCATGGATATATTAAATGACATCAGGAAACATATTAGGTCATCACTAGAACGTAACCGCCATATAGAGATTTGAAAATGATACTTTGTTTTAACTTTTTTATTAAATTTGTTCAACAAAAAAATAAGTGAACATTTTAAATTTTGAAATTTTTATTTGAATAAGCTGGAGATGCTATTACTATAGCCAAATCGATTTTTAAAAAATTACACTAAGAGATTAGATTGTTGTGAATTGTGCAAATGCCAGCATTTGATGAATGCAAAATAGCAGTACCAAGTACAAATAGGTGTGTGGTACAAGTAGCACCTTTGAACCCTGGGCAGTCGCGATGGATTGTTACACCATGGGTCTCGGGGAACACTGGTCTTGATCACACACCAAACTAACAAGTGGGTCCACGTCCCACCTCACGGGCAACAACCTCGACTGGTTGGCTAAAACTTGTTAGAAATCCTGCTGCCTTGCAGGAAATACTTTTTTAAGTAAAGGCTAGGCCCACCGCCAATAACTGTGGTTAGCGTCAGGAAGGGCATCCGGCTGGAAAATCTATGCTCCAAAATATTATTTAAATGCAGCAAAAGCTAAAAATGGCCCCTAGTCCCCAGCAGCCCTTAGATGGGCAAGGGGTGCGAAGAATCTCTGGGTTCCGAGAAAACAAAAAAACATTGAAAAAAGATTATGGTGTTAGAATCGTATGCTGGAATGTGGGAAGTTTGTGTGGTAAAGGAACTGAAATATGTGAAGAACTAAGAAAAAGAAGGGTGGATATATGTTGCCTAGAGGAAGTAAGATGGAGGGGACAGTCAGCGCGGTTTTTAGGTGCCAATGGGAGGAGATATAAGTTATGGTGGTCAGGAAATAACACAGGAATCGGTGGTGTTGGTTTCTTGGTAAAAGAGGAATTGTGTGAGAAAGTAATAGAAGTTAGAAGAAGGGGTGACAGAGTGATGACAATGGTACTTGCTTTTGAAGAGGAGGTAGTGAGGCTAATTTGTGCATATGCACCTCAAAGTGGTAGGGATTACTTAGAAAAGGAAAGTTTTTATGATGTTTTGGCAGAGGAATGGGATTTACGGAGTTCAAAAGAGTTGGTGTTTGGATTAGGAGATTTTAATGGACATGTTGGAAAACAAGCAAATGGGTTCGAGGGCATTCATGGAAGGTATGGTTTTGGGGAGAAAAACATGGAAGGAAGAATGCTACTTGAATTTTGTGATGAAAGCAAACTTTGTATTGCCAACACATGGTTTAAAAAGAAAGAGAAAATGAAGGTGACTTACAGCTCAGGAGGACATGAGTCAGAAATTGATTTTATTGTGGTTGGGCAGGAACAGAGAAAGTACTTGAAGAATGTGAAAGTAATTCCGTGGGAGTTGCAGCATAGACTAGTAGTAGGAGACTTAAATATGAAAAAAGTGAAGAAAATTATGAAGAAAGAACGAGTTTTTGTGAGAAATGTGTGGAAACTGGAGGAAAAAGAAACGAGAATTAAGTTTGTGAAAAGAGCAAAAGAGCTGGTAAACATGAGTGCGCAGGACTTGTGGGCTTCATTTCAGAAAGGTGTCCTAGCAGCATGTGATGAAGTATGTGGGAAAAAGAAAGTGAGGAGGGATTGTGGAGACACATGGTGGTGAGATGAAGAGGTGAAGCATGCGATTTCACAGAAAAGAGATGCATACAAGCAGTGGCGCAAAAATGGGTCAGAAGAGAATAAAAAGAAGTATAAGAGTATAAAAAAGAAGGCAAAGAGGGTTGTTGCAAGAGCTATGAAGAATGGTGCTGAGGAGGAACTTAATAAAATGTGGAAAAGCCAAAACAAAGTATTCAGACTCATAAAGCAAATGAAAAAGGACGTGAAAGATGTTGTAGGGGGAAGATGTATAAGGAGTGGAGATGGGAAGTTGCATTTCAGCCCGGAAAGCAGAGGAGAAGTGTGGAAGGAACATATGGAAAATGTTATGAATAAGGAGAATGTATGGGATCATATGACAGAGGTTGATCTGGTGGAGGGTCCAGTGGGACAGGTGACTCGTGATGAAGTGGTGGAGGCAATGGGACAAATGAAACTGCATAAAGCAGCCGGTCCATTAGAAGTGAGCTTAGAGATGATAAAAGCAAGTGGAGAGTTGGGAATTGAAGTAATGCTACAACTTAGCCAAAGGGTATTAGATGGAGAGGGAATGCCGGAGGAGTGGAAGCATAGTACTGTTGTTTCACTGTTCAAGAGAAAGGGGGATGTGAAAAGTTGCAGTGCATATAGAGGTGTAAAACTACTAGAGCATGGAATGAAAATTGTGGAGCGAATACTAGAAAAGAGGTTGAGAACATTGGTGAAATTAAATGATATGCAGTTTTGATTTATGCCAGGAAAAGGTACAGTGGATGCTCTGTTTATATTGAGAAGAATGCAGGAGGAATACCGAGAGAAGCAGAGAAAACTATATATGTGTTTCATCGACTTAGAAAAGGCATTTGACAGAGTACCAAGGAAAGTGATGGAGTGGGCAATGAGGAAAAGAGGTATACCGGAGGTATTAGTGAGAGCTGTGATGTCTATGTATGAGGATGCAAGAACAAAAGTGAGAGTTGGATCAAATTATTCAAACGAGTTTTTTGTGAAGGTTGGTGTACACCAAGGATCAGTTTTGTCACCTCTGATATTTGCTATTGTGGTTGACGTTGTAACTGAAGGAGTGAGGGAGGGCTTGCCTTATTGAGTGAAATTTTGTATGCAGACGACCTGGTCTTGACAAGTAATAGTATGGAGGGACTGGAGAGAAAGTTTGAGAAATGGAAAGAAGCATTTGAAACCAAGGGTATGAAGGTGAATCTTGAAAAAACAAAAGTGATGGTGAGTGGAGCAGAAGGAACAGTTGTTGAGAGCAAAGTAGATCCCTGTAGAATATGTGGCAAGAGAGTGATGAGAAATTCAATGCAATGCAAGGAATGTGGAAAGTGGGTACATGCAAGATGTGCTAATGTCAAGAGAGCCGCAACAAGATTGGCGAAGTGTTTTGTTTGTGGGAAATGCAGTAAAGGAAGGAATGAAGTGGAAGGCCATGATGATGAGTTCTGCCATGGCATCGAAACAGTGACAGACTTCTGTTATCTGGGTGATCGGATAAATGGAAGTGGTGGATGTGAAGCAGCGGTGACAACAAGGGCAAGATTGGGCTGGGCAAAGTCCAGGGAATGTGGGGAAATGTTGTATGGCAGAAAATTTTCACTAAGGATGAAAGGAAAAGTATATCGGAGCTGTGTGCGGCCTGCAATGCTATATGGTAGCGAGACATGGGTATTGAGAGAGAGTGAAC
Organism: Aplidium turbinatum; assembly: GCF_918807975.1. Lineage (NCBI taxonomy): Eukaryota > Metazoa > Chordata > Ascidiacea > Aplousobranchia > Polyclinidae > Aplidium > Aplidium turbinatum. The sequence continues at coordinate 25,594,849 of NC_137480.1, forward strand.
TGGCAATCCTGAGAAGAACGGAAAGGTCAATGGTGAGAACAATGTGTGGGGTGAAAACGAGAAGGGAAAAAAGGACTGAAGAATTGTTGGATATGCTAGAGATGAGAGAGACCATAGACCAAATGGCAAGGGAAAATGGAGTGAGATGGTATGGACATGTGATAAGGAGGGAGGAAGGAAGTTTTCTTAGAAAGGCACTAGATCTAAAGGTGGATGGGAAGAGGAAACGCGGTCGTCCAAGAAGAACGTGGAAACAACAAGTGAAGGATGAATTTAAAAAAGTCGGACTGAAGGAGGAAGATGCAAGGGACAGGGTGAAATGGAGAAAAGGGATTAAAACAATTGCTGCGTGGAAACAATCGGCCACCCCCACTAGTGGGGAACAAACCGACGATGGATTATGATGATGAAGTAAATATCAGTGTCAAATAATAATTCATGTGTTCTGTTTATTTAGTTTACATTATCTTGTGTTTTTATTATTTTTCACCACCTTCTACATATTTTGACTAGGGGTGTTAAAAACAGGTGTTTAGTCGTTTTTTTATGCTATATCCAACTGTTTTATACATTTTTCAAGTTACGGCTGTTTTCATTAATCATAATAAAAAACAGCCAAAAAAACTGTAACAATATAGCAGCTGAATAACTTATCAATTTAGTTTACTGCAGTTTCGACTTGGTTCTGTAAGTCAGAAGTGTGACTGCATGCTCAGCAAGTGGCACCAATGCATCACCTAATTTTAAGTGGTACCAATGATAAGGAGGAAGATTGTTTGGATGATGATAGCCTACCTGAGAATTTTTGTCCCTGTTTTTCCTAGTTTTTTTTTTATCAGTTTGTTTATTTGTTTCATTATTTACCCTATTTTTGACATTCATTTATTTCATTGCATATATTATGAGTTAATGTTCTTTAAAATCTAACTGGGGAAATTGCAGTCTAGTCGACTGTGACAGGTTAACTTATCGATGACTTGATTATTTCAAAACAGATATTTCAGATAAGCAAAAGTGAGTGTAATGGATTGTTTTTATATACGCTAAGGATAGCAGACAATTAAAAGCTGAGGTTGACATGATATTAACAAGACATCAAATTTCATCCGTTTCTATTTACTTGTTAGTATCGAAGTTATTAGAAAATATACAAAAAAATAAAGAATTGTCTTTGTACGCTAAGCTAAGAATGACAGAATATCAAAAGCTAAGGTTTGAATCTGTTGGAAGATGAACTAAATGTGCAGCATTTTAAACCATAAATTATAACAATGTGGGCCTATGCTTTTATAGAACGCTGTAACCATCGCGAATATATGTTGCTCCCAGTAAAGAGAAAACGGTTTCAATTTGGCGGTATTGATGAGTGTCCTACAAGTCAGAAGTTGTAAACTGAGCAAGTGACAACCGAGCTAGCAATATTTGAGCAAGTGACTGAAGTTAGTAAATGATGAAACTGAGCAAGACATAACTTGGAATGTCACAAGTCAACAAAATGAGTTTGACAAGCCATGGTCTAGCAAGTCCGACGTTGGCATGTAAATCTCATTTGCTGACTTGGCAGTAGCTGTAATGTAGGCTACTTGCTGAGTTGTCGTATGCCGAATGGTCCGACAACCGCATGAAGACACAGCCGGGTACAATTAGCCTGCTACCCGGAACCCGTTCATTTGCTAAGTGCCAAGCAGTAATCGACCCATTTGCAAGCTAGTCAGCAAATGCAAACAAGGCATTAACAGAACAACTCGCCTTTTCATGTCAATGAAATGCAAATATAGGTTAGGCCTACATGTTGCCACAGCTCTATTAGGAGCCGGATGTCATTCTGGCCCAAGGAGTCTACAAAAGTCTTGATACAGCATTAGCCTAAGTTCTTTTTAATGAATAAGGGATAAGAGTGAAAGAATTTGCTGATGAAATCAATTGTTTAACCCTAGAATACACAAACGTGTTATGTTTTTACAAAAAACTATGTTTTCAGACTTCGTACCGATTTGAGTTCAATGTGACCACATAGGCCTACATGCTTCGTTTGTAATAGCAATCCCGCTTGATTTTATAGTTACTTCAACTTTTGATTTATTTAAAATGGTTGAAGTTGCAAATGGAATTCACAAGTTATCATGTGAAGAACCTTACTTCAGTCGATTGCTTCATGTGCAAGAAGAGTGCAAGAAAAAGCCTCCTTAAAACTATAGTTAGCTTTCTCTTCATTACAAGTTCAGTGATGAATCGAAACTGATCATGTACGAAACCCCGAAATTGAGTTGTTTTACTGTTAATATTGCCTACTCTACATGAACAGCAGCTTATAGAATTTGTTCAATCTGTTATTTTGCACGTTTGTCACATTTTTACAGGCCCCAGGCTCCGAAGTAAAGCGAATGGTTTGCAGTAGAGGCTATATTCCGATTTATTTAATGTGAAACGAACTCAGGTAAACCGCAGTGCAACAAATCACTTTTCTAGCAGTGGCGTAGCGTGACCATATTTCGGGCTGTTCATCTTCGAAGTCAGTGGTTCTTAGCCAGGGTTTGACGAAGCTGTTTCAGGGGTTTAGCGCAAACGTCCTCTGAAACATTACCACACGGTCTCCTTAATGGTATATCAGAGAATATTTTTGGAAAATATTGTCCAGCCGAAACTTGATTGCGGCTTACATGATGGTAAATAAATATCTGTGTGTTTAACGCATGATGTAATGATGTCACCTGCATGTAACACAGAATGCAAAAAACTATATTTTTACCTAACATTGTAAAAACAATCAGTAAGAAAAACTTCATTTTCTCAAAACATGAATTTCCCCACGTTTGCTTTTGCATGGAACGGCAGAAGCAGGGCTCTCACTTTTGAGGAAATTTCCTTAGTTTAAGGAAATTTAGTTCTATTTTCAATTTTTTTCAACAACAGCAGATATAAACAGTCCATAGGCTACTTGGATTACATTAAGTATCGAGCTTTAAGAAAGCAAAATGCAAAAAAAAACTTCAACACCACAAATTTTCAAACGTTTTGGTGCCAACAAATGGAAAGTTATCGTATTACAAAAGTTGCCCTTGAAGTTCTCATGCCATTCATAACGCCTTATTTATGCAAGCATGCGTTTTCTATTCTGGTGGATGTTAAAACGAAACCGGCTTGCATACGAAAGGGACATGAGAATTGCTGTTTCCGAGACAAAGCCTCGAATCTCACTATTGGTCTCAGAAAAACAACAACAGAAGTCTCATTGATACAGTAATGTATTAGGCTACTATTAAATGTGGTAGATTTTCGTTTTTGTGACTCAGCGAAAATTTGAGGTTCAACGAAAGCTTGCAGATTAGCATGAGGATTCGGAAGGTTAGCAAAGGTTAAGAACCACGGTTCCAAGTAAACTTTAAGCATATACAGTATATTAAGCCTACAGTAGTTTATTTGCATTAAACTAAAACCAGTGGAGCTGGTTCGGTTGAACCTCGCGCAAGACTTTTTCAATTTTTTAAATAGAATTAAACTAAAGTTTGCTGAAAAAACCGAAACACTCAAAAGATGATCACACTGCAACATTGCTTTTCAAGGCGAGTAATTCTTAATTTTTTCCAACCCCTATTCCTGAAAATTCTTACTCGGAGGCTATTTGTCTAAGTCACATACAAAGGATGTGTATGATGAAAGAGAATTTGCCATACCTTTTGGGTACCCCAACACTTTTCATTTGACCTCGAGGACTCCACAACGCCCAAGACTCACAACCACACCCAGGGCCCGATTAACCATGAGGCACACGAGGCACAGGCCTCAGGCCCCCTGGTTTTGGGGGCCCCCATTATTTTTTACATTGATAGGAAAAGTACTATAATTTGGACCACCTAATGAAAAATCTTAATATTTTTATAAAAATCCACAACATTGGGGTGCAACTAACTTTACTTCATTACTTACAGGCTAGTTGGTTTGCAAAAACAATTCCAATCAAAAAAACATAACACAAACAAAGAAAACTACATTATTATTTTTTTTATATAGTGGTCCATATTATCAACCCAGTTTCTAAAATGGACCACCCTGTTTCATAATATGGACCACCATACTGTAATATAGACAGTTGTCATGTGAAAGTAAATATATCAAGGAAGTCAAACTTCAAAGGCATGAAATAAAACACAAACACTCAATAAATAAAAATAGTCTGAAACGTTCATGATAGTCATCTCAAACAAGTTTCAAATCATTGATCGTTGGCACAGTTGTCACAATAGTAAAAATGAGCATTTGATATATCAGCACAACTTTCATGGGCCAATTTCTTGCACTGACAACACTGAATCCAATCCTCATCAGTGGACTCGTCACGCACAAGACACGCGCATGCAGAAGCAGCATTGCTTGGAATACCTCTCTTTTTTGAAAACTTAAAAGGTTAAGCCTTTTCTCACTTGTTTTGCTGGTTTAGCTTTTTCCGTGAACTTGATTTTATGTTTGTGTGGCGTACCTGACAGCACAGTAGCCTTTGTAGTTTTTCTACGTTTTCTTCCCTTCGTAACTTGTTTTGGAAGTGGGCTCATGTCCTCGACAGATACCCTGCATGAAATGCTAACTGAACAAGGTTGTAAGTTCTTAACACTCAATGACGATGGTCCTGGTGCTTGTGAGATTGCTTCATATGGTGCATCAGCTAAAGCTCCAGCATTTAATTCTGTTGACATGATAGAATTTTTTGCCACTTTCTCAATGTTTACCACATCTTGTGACAAAGGTGAAATGTTTCGAGAAATTGCATCTTGAGTAGACATATCTTGATCATCAATTATCAGCGGTGATACATTGTTTGGAGAGGTGTCTACTTCATGAGGCTTGTCAGTAACTTCAGCTGAATGAAAATCACTTTCATCAAATACAAGAGGATTAATGGGGTAAATTCCTGCTTTTTTAAATCCATTTACTGCATTTAAATCCATTTTAAATCCAATTTCCATGCTTAGACATGTCATCAGAATTTAATCAAATTGTTTATAATATCAAAGTGATTATGCAAATTACTGGTAATAGCTTTTATCACTATAAGAAAGCAAGTTACAAATATATTTTATGATGCACTCTAAAAAGTTTGAAAAAAAATGCATAAATCTCATGTAACTTCATTTCTATGCCTGTCTTCATTACTGAGAAACAAATTTCTACCAATTGACCATAACCTGGACCACTGGACCATATTACCAAACAGTTAGGTGGTCCATATTACAGTTAGCATAATCTTATGTTGCTTGGTGTCATTTAGAATTAATAAACTTAAACTAAACAGTGGACACTTCTTCAAGATTTTGGCACATAGTCATTAGTAATGCCTCTCCTGCAGATTACTTTTGTATAATCTTTTGTAACTGTAGCAATATTTGAAAAATTCTCAATAGTTTGAACCAGCAAAATAACATCGCAGACCCCCAAAACACAAAACCTCTAGTAACAACAAAGAACCAGCTCAATCCTTTGAATCTGAATTCTGAAACAGTAAAAACTAGGTCAGTAAGAAAGGTTAATTCAAGCTGTTCACAAACCATGAAATTATTTACTTCAGTCATTGAAAAAACAGCAGTGGTCCAAATTATCAGCCGGTCCACTTTATAGCACTTTCTACCGTAGGCGTAGGTAGCGAAAATTGTTGTGCCAGTATGTGCACACTTGTTATTTTTGAGTAACAATTTCAAATTGTGTAACGATTTTGCAGTAGGCTAACAGTTGAGCACTCCTGCTCTGCATCGAAAGCGATTGCCAATAGGAGCCCCTAAACTTAGCTGTGCCTCGGGCCCCCGTGAGCCTTAATCAGGCCCTGACCACACCTCGTCAAAGCCCTGACTTTACACATGCAAATCGTATTCAATAACTTAAAATGATGAATTGTAACATTTGAAAACTCTTGAAATGTGTAATTAAATATGTAAGCATTTTCTTTAAAACAAAATTAGTTGAATTAACAAAATTTTAATCCATAAAAGTTGGGACAAAGCAACTTTAAAAAGTTTCAAAAACCTATTACAAAAGTCATAATGACTTCTAGTGGTGAATACAGCAGCAGAATTTGAAACCCGGAAGCAAAGTTTAAGTTTAGTTTTTGAGATAATAAGACCAGGTATCGAACCTATGTCTACTGATGCAGAATCGAACATTCTACACCTGAGACCATAGCCGGAGGAGAGTAAAACATTTTGGGGGGGCGAACAAAATTTGCCCAAATTTTTCAAAGTTTGCCCAAGTTTTATCTTTGCGTATGTATTTCAAAAGCACAAAATTACTCACAATCTCTGAGGTAGTGCATTTAATAACTCTACAGGCATCAACTTGGCCGTGTACGAAAACACAGGCAACATAACATAGGCTACAACAGCAAAACAAGGCTAACTTAACTTTAACGTGCATTCATAGACCTGTCTGTGTCCCAATTAAATAAACGATCAAATTAAAGCACTCTTATGTGGCACAAAAATATATATTAAGCCTAGCTGGATTCTACAACAATTTAAACTGACTTACAGCAATAACCGGGTAACAATTGATGAATATCCTTGACAGATTATTTGAAAATCTCCAGCCTAACTTCACTAAAAGGCCAGACAAAAAGTAGCTCAATCTCTTCAATATAAAGATAGTCCAAAGACTCAGTATTTGTAAATTTGCATTGAAAAAAATCTAGAATGACAACCTATTTACTTATCAAACCAGTAACATTACTTAATCCATGCTACTTCAAACACTATAGCTTAAAAAGAATTTGACAGTTTATGATGCTATGCACAATTGCACATCAAACTTGCACCTTTGAACAAAACTACTTTTAATAACACAAATATTGATATCATATTACAGTGAAATCATACTCAATGGTCTTACAGAACATCATTAGAATGATATTCTGATATTCTTACTTCATAATGAAGCAGCTACTCAAATTGCAAGCACTGAAGAAAAGCGACTCCCAGGTGGTAACTTCAAACTTAATCCTTGCCACAAAATATTACAGACCTCATTACCAACAGCACTATTTACATTGCCTGATGCACCAACTGCATGAATTGGATGACAAAACATGAACAACATAACATGTGTTTTTATATTTGATTGTTGTTGCTCTAATACTGATCATAGATAGTAGGCTAAATAGCTGAGCATATCAACCCCAGGACTAGCAAAGACAAACAGCAGTTTAAACAAAAAACTTCTTTACATAATAGAAAACAGTTAAACTGTAGACAACAAATTACATGAAACTAAATGCTGGAAAGTTTACAAATTATATTCATTTAATATACTTTTTTACTTTGTGCAGGCCTATGCGGTAGCTAGTTGCCGAGATCAAATGCCCACAAAAGTGGTGTATACTGTATATGTGGCCTCACAACTGTTGATTTTTAGAGTTTATAACAAATGCTTAACTTGTTTCGCCATATCTAAAAATGATGAGCTATCTTTGTAGTATTTAAGTTAAGTTTTGTGAGCATAGCATAACTCATGATAAGATTAATTTATCCTACAAGAATCCAGTAGGGTTTCAAAATTCTACCAATGAAGAAATGTAAGCTAGTGTGTATACATACTGTATACATCCTAATGAATATCTGTAATAAGCTTACCTCGGCTCGCCAAATGCATTATTTTACATTTACTTTCTTTAGATAGTGAATCGAAAGTTACATTCTGCCCAAATTTCTATACCATATACAAAAGTTTTCAAAATTGTCGATGCTACATTTACATTCAAAGAAAAATGTTAATGTATTTCATACAAAATGCAACACTATAAAGTTACTAAACTGGTAAAATGTTGAAAACTCATGGTAAGAATTAACAAAGTGGCTATTTTTACACACTTGTTGCCATGCTTGCTTGTGAAAGGTGTTGCCAGATTTAGGATTAACTTTTCTCAAATTAGGGCAGAATTCCTTATCTGGCAATGCTATTACGGCTATATTTACACTATTATAGTGTAAATATAACCACAGCCACGAATTAATTGATTCAATTAACTAGATATTTTTGCTCAAATGATTTTTACAAACAACTACATCACAGTAGTAGAATATTAAGGAAAAAACCCAAAAAACTCTCAAAAAGTTACCAGTAGGCCTACCCAGCAAGCCTTTAAATCTTATATATCTAATGCAGCCTATGTTTTAGTGAAAATCAGTGATAAACTTACATTTGTTTGCCAACTGTGCTCTTTTACAGTTACTTTTTGTAGTTTTAGAATCGAAACTTATCATTTAAATGCCGAGATTGCAATTGTTTCCAAAATCGATGATAATGCATTTTTCATTCATTGAAAAATATCAATGCATCTCATAAATTATAATAATTATATAAAGTCTATAAACTGGTGAGGCTTCGAAACATCATGGTAAGATTGATTTGCCCAAATAACTTGACATTTTTGCCCAAATTCGCAACATTTTTTTTCAACGGGGGAGCGACCGCCCCCCCTGCCCCCCATCTCCTACGGCTATGCCTGAGACAGTTTAAAATAATGTTCGTGTCGTTTTCTTGTTTGAAAGTTTATGGCCTGAATATGAAGTCACAATCTTATGTCGCGTCTTCCAGTTGCCTCAGGCCATTATAAAGCAGCTTTGCAAGTTATTCACAGCAGCTTTAGTGTTTCTGTGACTGCTTGCCAGCTCAGTGGAGGAAGAGTGATGCTGGCAAACGTACGCCACTTGCAGCATAACTAGAATTGATATTTCAGACCTAGACAACTCACAAGTAAATTGACGCGTAACAACCGCGTGTTCTACTTATTGCACACAATTTCATTTAGACGTCAAAAATGCAGGTTTATCATAATATTTTATTTGAATAAGTTTGTACCTGAGGTTTTTTGGCAATAAACCAAAAGGTAACGCCTAACTGATGATGAACTGTTTTATTTTGGTCAACGACGCACGAGTACAAAATAATTGACACGGCGAGAAGAACACAATAAACATAGCCAGGTCAGAGACTTTAAAGAACCGGCCTGCCACGCCCCGTGGAGGCGGGGAGCGGCGTGATTATGGGGTGGCGATGCACCCGGAAGGGAAGTCCACCAGCTTAGGTCGCGGGGGCCAGGCTGGGGAGTCTAGGTACCTGTGGAAGGAAAGTGTGGATCGAGATTTTTGTGCGACTCGTCCGCAAAAGTTAGAATGGCGGAACGGGCCAGGGAGACGGGATTTGCTTTCTGCAAACGCAAAAAGGTCAGCTCACGACGGGCCGGGCGACAGAAGTTTTATAAAGCCAGGCAGCGCCCACGTCTCCATCACGTGACCGTAACACAGGTACGTTTGACTCCTATACCCGGTCTGCCCGTAGGCAGAGCGGATAAACTTTGGGGTCTCCCACGAGGAAGAGAAGCTTAGCTACAAGGACGATTTGAATACTCGTGGGAGACGAAAATTATTTAAAATCTGGAGCAAAGGCTCAATTAATTGGTGTAAAAAAAAGATGGTAAGTGGGAATATATTGTATGCTTTACCTACCGAAAAAGTGTTGACGTTGAACCAACGAGCACGGATGTGCACTGGCCAGACGTTGAGGCAGGTTCGCCCAGATGGGTCGGGGGGACTAGCGATCGAAGCGTAGATATGACTAGGCTACGTTACCAGGAAAAATATATAATAGTGGGATGAAACTTTGGAGGTTGCATCGAGTTGATCGGGAAATCATGATTATCGATGAGTTAAAAGCAACGCGAGGTTGATCCGAGCGGGAAAGAGCAGCATATCGGGAGAAGGTAGTGTGTGATAATCTAAAATATTGAAATATGAAAATACAGATCTAGTGTTGTTAATGATATTACGTCATTGATGATGATATGAGTCCATTCACGATATGCAATATATACTTAATTCATATATTGCTATTTTATTTTATTGATGATGATTGTATTCTTCATTGAGCTGCAGCATGCTGATGAAACGACAATTGTTTACAGGTAAATTGATAATGAAACAATGGATTTAACATACTATGACGTCACACAATTACTGGCGGGTTTTGAGGTTTGCTGTCTTGCGCGCTCGGATGCTTACTGCAGAGCTTCTGCTGTTGGGGAATTGAGCTTCTGATCGCTGGAATCGTCTTTTCTATGACGTAGCCCCTCCACGAGTGAGCCCGGCGTTCCAAGCTTTCCAGACACGGAGGGAACCTTCGATTGAGAGGGAGGCCACTTTTCTAGCCATCTCTGCTACCCCACGAGCAGGAACACCCAAGGCCGCCAAAGCCCGAGAGCTCAACGGAGCATAGCTCCCGAGGGAGCCTACGACGAACGGAAGTGACAGGACGTCCCTGCAAGGGCGCTTCCTGTCTTCCAATATGTTTACACATAACTCGCCGTACTTGTCGTGTTTCCTGTCGGCGGCTTTTCGAAGGGAATCCGCGCCGTAATCGAACGGGCAAGTGACGTCACATACAACCGTGACACCGTCAGGGCGTTGCAGGACAATGTCAGGGCGCAGATCAGCACCGCCCGCTTCCACGTGTTGTGGAACCGTACTATCTATGGTAAGCAAGGGTTGCCATTCGGCAGGTACATGCTTCACGATCTCCCACAATACCGAATTGTGTCGTTCCGTGACAACAGGCATCACGGTAGGGCAGTGATTCAATATATGAGGGAGAGTCTCTTCCGCTTTCCCACACGCGCGACATATGGCAGGTTTATATGGGTGGCCATGGCTTGGTTTTGATTTCAAGGGAAGTAGGTTTAGGCGGGCTTTATAAGCAAATGCACGGTTCGCGTGATCCAGGAGCTCCGGTCGCCGAGTCCAAGAATTCGAAAATCCGGACAGACAGTGGGCACTGACCGTCTTGCCTTGGTCAGGTTTGGATTCCCACTGTCTCCTCCACCACAAGTCATTGTGTTGGTGGAGGGTCGGAACCACTTTTTTTCTTAGGGGAGGGGTGATTTTGGAGCTCCCCGCGGTCAACTCGAGACCGCCATCCGGGCGTGCGGACCAACGTACATTTAGACGACGGGTAGTCAGTTTTTATTGTTATTATATAAATACTTGCGTAAAAATAGCAATCTATTGGCCTGTGAGCTCAAACTTCTTTCAATATTTTCTTTATAATATTATATTATATTTATTATATATATAACTGCAGACAGTGCACACCGTTTCGACCTCCCGGTCTCATCAGTGCAGTAGTTACACCGGAATAATGGCCATGGAGATGTATATACCTCCATGTGACATTTTCCCATTTGTGGTACCTAAACAGTAACCAAAAATGGTACTACTGCCAACCTTGCCAAAGTGCTCAAACTGCAAGCAGTGAGCTTTGCGTTATGCATAGCAAGGTGCCTCCAGTAAAGTGCTCAATCGGCATAAGCCAAGAGCGTCAATAACTGCAGACAGTGCACACCGTTTCGACCTCCCGGTCTCATCAGTGCAGTAGTTACACCGGAATATATATAATATATATATATATATATATATATATTAATATATTTATTAATATTATATTTATTATAATATTTTTTCAATATATTTCTCACTTGTTTTGAAACTAAAGACTAGTTGTCACTCTATCATTTTTGAAAAGGTTGCATAACATAACAGCAAAGTCTGATCTTGCACGATGCCATGCAATTGCTTGAACGTCTTACAATGACTCTCTGTGTTTATTTTTACCAAATTTTGGCATTTCACTCTTTTGACTGATATTTTTCCTTGTTGAAAAAGGTTTATAATAATAATTAATGTCACACCAAATAATGAAAACCCGGAAGAAATTTGTCTGTTTCGCGTTAGTTTGTTTGTTATTTGTTGTGATGCGGATTATGAAAAAGAGCGATAAAACAGGGCAAGAGTTAAGTGTCAAGCTTTCTGCGAAAACATCACAAACAAATGTGCGGACGAATAAAGAGTTCAGCTCTGCCAAAGACACAGCAAATATTGAATTGCCAGGTATGCTATTGTGACGTTGTAGTGTATTATGACCTTCCAGGGGTCAAGCAGAAGAACAATTGGGTAGCAAACTGCCTCACAAGGTTACAGTAGATTTTAACCAAGTCCAATTTTTGTATTCTGATTGACAAATACGATATGCACAAAAAATGTGATTATCACTGCAAACAATCTTTTAGATATTTTTGTTTTATCCATGCAAGGAAGTCAATATTCGTATCCATATGCAAGCACGTCATTAAGTGTCTTGTCACACAAAACTGGGTTCTCTAGGTACACTACATGTTAATCCAGTGCCCTTTCAGGCGTTGTCCGCGTTGAGTAAAGCAAGTTTCAACTATTACTATAGCCTACCTTAAATTATTTAATATTAGCGTACCATATATCTTCAAAACAAATTATCTGCAAGGAATTTTAAGGCAAAATATTTGGAAAAGTTACAAAAGTTTGTTGTGTTTGAATAAAAAAAAAGCTATGCTTTCTATTCTGTCCAATTTAAATTTATTGTGACCACATAGACTATGTCAGGGGTCACCAACCTTTTTTGCATGCGGGCTACTTTAGCACTAAGGAGAGCGGTGGCGGGCCGCACTAATAAAATATTAGGTAGGTTGACTCTTATGCTAGAAAAGAACACATTTCGTACCTAGTATCCAGCGTTACATGTTGTTAATATTTATGTTAGAATACCGCAGCAACAAAATTAGTCGAACAACGCTACTGCCAAGCCAAGCTCTTTCAACAATACTTTTGACTTCTTTGACAATGTCTAATAAACGATGCCACTTGTTTTGCGCACTTGTAGCGAGGCGAGCGGTTTCATCAGAATATTCATCGCCAAGCAAGAGTGGTGTCGTCACTTCGCTTCACTAAAGATATCTTGCAATTAACAGTTTCAGTAAACAAGGAAATGTTTGACACATTGCATTACAGGCAAATCATAGGCTATATCACATATCAGTGAAAAACATATGAAAAACAAATGTAAACATATCAGTGAAAAATAGGCTTCAATAACAGGGAGAAAGAAACCAGCCACCATGAAACAAACGCTTGTGGAAATCACCGAAAAAGCGTTTCTATCGTAACTCATAAACAGTGTTCTTTCTAAAAAAGCAACGAATTAGTTTTTTATCCTTTTTGTGAGAGTCTCTAAAACCGTTTTTCTTTGATTAATTATTAGGCAACTGTCACTTGTGGTGCTTATCAGCATGGCAAGAATTGTTGACAACATTTTGCAGTAGCCTACTAAGCTAAATATTTTCGTATTATTACAACCAGAAAAAGTTTTTAAATTTATATACAATATTTTGCCAATTTATTATAAATTGAGTTGGCACACCGGCCTATTTTGCTAACAAAAACTCGCATTGGCCTAAAGTGAACACTGCTCATGAAACACAATAACAGAGAAACGCACACTAGTGTTTGCATGAAATTTGCAAACTTAAAATAAACTGTAACGCTTCTGAGTTGGGGTGTAACGCTGCTGGATTGGAGAAGGAAGGCTTCTGGGTTGAGGGGTAGACGTTGCTGGGTTGTAGGACTTGAAAGCAACACTAGATTTGAGAATTCATCTTTATTGCGGCAATCGTTGCAGCGATCAGAGCGGATTCAGAAACGTCACTGACTTCCCGTGGCGAGAGCGTAGATCGAAAAGGGAAGATTCATACCTAGTCTCTTAATTTATATGCGAAACAATATTCATCCGCGGGTTGCAAGGCGCAAAGCTAATTAAATAATAATTGAAACTTGAAAGGGCTAAACAATTGAATTATGAGAGCGTTGGACTGCACTGCAGAATAATGGCTGGTGACGAATGAATAATGGCTGGTGACGAATACGAGACAGCAGTCGGTACAAAACAACCCTAAGCTCACAGACAATTTCGAAATTCGAAAACAGACGTTTTAATCAACCACTGGGACAGTGTGGTGGACATCGCATTGGAATAACTTTAAGCGACCCCCACCTAGAACTACCATCTGATTGGTCGGTCGGTGGAATCATATGCAAAGCGAAAATATGCTTCCCGGAAAGTATTTTTTGCCTTCATGCTTTTAACTCCTCAAGAAAAGTACTTTTGGTTATACTTGTGCGCTGATACCTTCCGCGGGCCGCATGCGGCCCGCCAGTTGGTGACCCCTGGACTATGTTATGCTTCGCTTTTAATAGCAATCCCGCGTGATTTTATTATTACTTCAATTTTTAATTTATTGGAGATGTTCGAAGTTGCATTGGAACTCACAAGTTATCATGTGAAGAACCTTACCTCAGTCGATTGCTTCATGTGCAAGAGGAGTGCAAGAAGAAACCTTCACAAAACTACAGTTTGCATTCTCCTTATTATAAGTTCAGTGATGAATTGAAACTGATCATGTGCACAACCCCTAAAGTAAGTTTGTAACTCTTTTAATGTAGCCTACATAAACAGCAGCCTATAGAATTTGTTCAATCTGTTATTTTGCACGTTTGCTGCAGTTTTACAGGCCCCAGTCTCCAAAATAAAGCCCATGTTTTGCAGCAGAGGCTATATTCCGGTTTATTTAATTTAAAACGAACTCAGGTAAACCATTGCAACAAATCACTTTTCTAGCCAGGTAATTCTTAACGCTTTCATTCCGCTATTCCTGAAGTTTCTGTTTGTCTACGTCCATACAAAGAAAGAATATGATGAAAGAGCATTTGGAATACCTGGTGGGAACCTCAAGACTTTTCACGTAACCGCGGGACTTCACAACGCCTAAGAATTACTGCTAAAGTCACAACCACACCTCGTCAAAGCCCTGACTTTACACATGCAAATCATATTCAATAACTTATAGGCCTAATGCTGAATTGTAACATTTGAAAACTCTTGAAATGTGTAATTAAACATGAAAGCATTTTCTTTAAAGCAAAATTAGTTGAATTAACAAAATTTTAATCCATAAAAGTTGGAACAAAGCAACTTTAAAAAGTTTCAAAAACCTATTACAGAAGTCATAGTGACCTCTAGTGGTGAATACAATAGCGGAATTTGAAACCCGGAAGCAAAGTTTAACAACGTCATTATGAGCTTTGTGACTTAGTTGAGGTTACACATAAAATGGGTTTTGCATTTCGGGGCTACAATATAGGGTGACCATATTGGTGATATTGTAGAGGGTGCCGGCTGCCAGACAAGCGCCTATTTGAATAAATTGCTATTTTGCTAAATCACAACTTTTTTAATTTATTTTGGCGATAAATTAACCAAAGTTTACCATAATTGTTAGCGAATAATGTAAACTTTTGGTTGTACTCGCTATCAGTGCACTTCACATCGATGCGACATTCTCACGGATTGGCCGAACATTGTGACGTAGTTGAACGTTGAAACTGCTTGAACTTGTAACAGAATAGCGACATATAAAACAACAACAAGCGTAGATACTTTAAGTTCTATAGTTAAATCGCCTCTTGCACTACAATTTTGATAAACCTTTGGTTGGCAAGGCAAGCACGAAATATGTTTCGAAACGTAGTTTTCTTTTCAAGACCGGAAGCACTGTCATGCAAAGAACAATTGTCCGGTTGGATTCTTCTTTTAAAGAATCAGAATCATTCAAAGAATCATTCAAAGACGATAAACCTTGTGGAGCAGTGGGAAATAAGTGCTTTACAGCGTAAGTTTACATGTGAATATGTTAATTAATGAACACGAAGCGGAAGGTATTGTAATGGCAGGAGACTGGAAATAAAAAGATTTTGAAGACCTGGACTTCTTAGGCTATACGACTTAATTAGCTACAGGTAAAATTTTGCAACTTTAAAAAATGCTGATTAAGATCTTATCAGGCGAGATTCACACCGAACATGCAAAGCTGTGTTTAGCATGCAAAAACGTTGCACAAAACATAGCGCATGTTTGTTTCCTTTCACCATTCACACCAGAAATTGTATTTCTAGAGTTATGCGCCATTTTTTGTGCGACGTTTTTGTATGCTGAAGACAGTTTATATGTTTGGTGTGAATATTGCCATAGGTTTACAAATTTCTTATATAAGCAGCAGATTTAACTCTAATCTGGTGTATTATATTTTGAATTTCACTATATGCCTACTGTAAACTCACATATTATGTGGAATTTGTCTATCCTAAATGTGTTTCAGTTCGGGACCAGCTTAGATTTCATGTTAGACAAAATACTTAAGTTTGGATGGTAATTGAATAAACTAATCAACTTGAAGTCTTGCTAATTGCATTTCTGACACAATTTCAAATGACACTCTTCTAAGTGATACTTTATGTTTCAGACTTTCAGAAAAAGAATCTCGTTTGCGAGTCAATACTCACACTTCAATTTTGACAACACGCCACCCGTTAGAAAGAGTGGTGTCAGCTTATATCAGCAAATTGACTATACATAATTTCACTTTTCAAGTTCGAATCAGCGGACCAGATCCGGAAAAGGCGTATTTTTCACTTGAACAAGTTAAAGTAAACAGATCATATTTTCTAAACATGATCGGAAAACGTGCAGCTCTCCAACAAGCAAGTCAATATCTGCACGGAGTAGGGAAAGGGTAAGTTTTAGGATGAATCGTCATTTCTTTTTTGTTTGGACACGAAACAAAACAATCTTGCAGCGTTTCATATTTGATCTTGGCAGTTTCGCATATACTTGTAGAGTGGCTAGTTTTTGAACTTTTTTTTTAATTCTCTCGGGGTTGTGGGGGAAATGGTGCCAATGAGTGAGAAAAAACTCATGACAAAATTTGAGATTCGTAGGCTAACAAATTGTCTTCAGCCTCCTCATGGGGCTCAAAAACACAACTTTTTCCAAAAATATATGGGAAGGTGGGGTAAAGTGGAATACCTAAGGGTTAATTCAGTACAGTTCACTGATTTTGCCAAAAAATTTAACTTTTTTTATTTGAGCGTTAATTCTAACATATTTCGACAACTTTTAAAGTGCACTTTTGATGACTGCCAGCATTTTTATATAAATTTTTTTAATTTTAAAATTACCTCCAATAGTCCACTTTACCCCGCATATGTAGGGTAAACTGGACCGTTGTAAGTTTTGAGCAAATTCCGTAATATTTTTCCACGCAATCAAATTATTTACAACTAGCATCATTAGCATTAGGGAAGACATTGTGAAACTTCACAACTGCAGTTCATAAGTCCATTACGAATCAAACTTTGAAGAATTTTTTTAAAAACGGAGTTCACAGATAAAGTTGTCATCCTCTTCATTGCAACCAGCGCAGGCTTCATGCGCCCACAGGATGTCCTTTGGTGATAACGAGGTATTCTGAAAAACAAGAATATAACTAAGTTAAGAACCAGCTCGTCTACTCGATCATGATTGGTGGGATATTCCGCCCCGTAAGCTCAGTCGTTACGAGCCCGGCTCAAGATTACGCGGCGCTGGTTCGACTCTCGGGGTATGCGCTTGAGCAACGCATTTCAGGAGTGCTCTCCATTTTGCGGCACTTAATGGATGCAATAATTTCAGGAAACAACACCTCAGCAATCGGAAACTTCACTCAGCCAATCTCGGTAACCGGCCCTGCGTGAAGAGCCTCTACAAGTATGCGAAACTACCAGGAATAGCCTATCAAGGCTTTGTCAGTCCGAGGATAAAGATTCAATAACCAACCAACCATATCAGAACAACTATCCACTTGAGTGCTAATTAGGCCTACACAGCTGTTGTGTAAAATAAGCTACAAGATTATAAGTAACACAGCACCTAATTCGGTCAAGAAATCATAAACAAGAAAAATATTTATGACAGGGTAAAGTGGACCACCACTGGTCCACTTTACCCCATCTCTACATTACTACTAATTTAACTGTTGGCCAAATTTAAGCTAGTCAGCAGCAAGAGTGAATCTACGTAATGCGTACGTGATATAGTGAGGCTCATTTTTATCATTCAAAAAAACTTCTACCTTATGTACATAAGATACAATTTAAGTTACCATACATACCTTTCAGTAGATCAGAGGGTGCAAAAAGTAATTTCCGTGCTTTTTTGTGTCTTATAAACCATGAAACCTTGAATAATGGCGTGTGCAGCTACTTTTCGTCATGCTTTACTAAGCTTAATGGTATCCGCACAATAGTGAAACTTTAATAGCAAAAAAAGGCGGGGTTCCACTTTACCCCGTTGGTCCGCTTTACCCCACCTTCCCCTATTTAGTTTGGGTAGATACAATATTGTTTAGATATATCTAATTAACCTAAGAAAAAAATTGGAGTCATTTAAACTATTCCTTGAGCTTCCTCACAGCTTCTGAAAATTTTCATTTTGCTGAAAATTTCGCATTTTTGTGGGTGATCACATAATTGCGTTAGACATTTTACCAGCTATAAAACGTCATTGCATTTCTCTTTATAGACCTACCCTGAGCTGTTGCGTCATTTTTTAATGAAATTGGGTTAATTTGGTAGGAAAAAGTGACGTCTTTTATTTGAATTTACGTCACTGACGAAGTCTGTAGTCATCACTCATTGGCACCATTTCCCCACTACACCGAGAGAATTCAAAAAAAAGTTCAAAAAACGAGCCATCCTTAATTGTAGAGGCTTTGAACCACTGACGCAGACCCGGTCACCGAGATTAACGGAGTGAAGTTTCGGCTTGTTGTTGCCAGAGAATTATTCCATCCAATTGGTTTGGAATCTTTATCCTCGGACTGACAATGACTTGATAGGTTATTCCTGGTAGTTTCGCATATCTGTAGAGGCTCTTGACACAGGGTCGGTTACCGAGATTGACAGAATGAAGTTTTCCGATTGTTGTTGCCTGGGAATTATTCCATTCACTGCGTGCCGCTGAATGGAGAGCAGTCCTGAAAGGCGTTGCTCAAGCGCACACCCCGAGAGTCGAACCAGCGTCGCGTGATCTTGAGCCCGGCGCGTAACCACTGAGCCATCGGGGCGGACAAATAAAAATTGACAGCCTACCTTTCAAGTAGTCTAGGCAAGGCGAGTAGCCGAGCATGGTTTGTCTTTGTCTGAAAGACGGAAGTTAAGTTAATATGAAAGACGGAAGTTAATATGGCTACTTTAGTTTGTTTTTATTTCTGACCATCACAACGAAAAAAAACAATATAGGCCTATGACAAACCTAGTAGAGGTTCAGAAAAAAGTAGAAGCGACAAAACGCAGACGTTATAGCGTGCAAGCCGTGCATGATACCCAAGCAGGACAATCAGTTTAAAAAATGGCACGATTGCAACACCTTAATAATTTTTTTATAAATTTAGAAAAAAAAGGAGGGGAAAAAATGAACTTGTGAATTTTATTTTAAACAATTTATATTAAACAATTTATATGAGTGAAAAAATAAACAAAACAAAAAACTAGACAAAAAGACAGTTGCTATGTTGATCGACCTTGGTGAGTTATCAAAAGTGTTGATGGTTTTGAGGAGAACACTCTTGATGCGTTAGCTCATCACGTAAAGCAAGGTAGGCAAAGAAAACCCCTGAAAGAAATGCTACCACGAGCAAAGTAGTCTAACTTAAGACAATGAAACTCTACCCCATGTATGATAGAAACCAAAATATAGCCTAGTTGTTCCAGTGTAGCTCTTTAGGTCATTTTCGCGTTGTATCACGTCGCTTTCTCTCCTTGAGAACAGCTAATGTTTGCGGTTGTTGTAGAATGAGGCCACATTCTCTGCGGCGGTGGCATCGAAATCTACATGTAGTCTTGCGTCAGTTTTACGTTCCCCTTGTAGCCTATTATGCACCGCATCAATCAGACCATGTTGGAGCAGTGCACTTGTAATCAAGATGTGCGGCTGCCTTTAGTCTTGTAGTCATCGTATAGGAATTCCAATTTTCGTTCAGCTACCAGATGATTCTATGCCTAGTTTTGCTCAGTCGCAGAGTGGTCAACTTTTCCTATTTTGTATTCAGTTCGTTTTCTTTGAAGCGGTGCTATGTTTTACTTTCCTGCTCGAAGTTATAGGTCTGCCATTGAAATAAACTCGTGCGTGAAAATCTGAAAACCTCGTTCTCTCCGATCACCACTGTGCCCAGAGGTGTCGTTGTCGCATTGACGGCTACCATATAAGCGGATGACTTGGACTAAAACACACCACAAACGCTATACTAAGCATGATAATGTTGGCAGGTAGCCTACACAGGGGCAGTGATGTACGCGCATACAAAAAATATTGACGCCGTCAGCGCAAACGTTCGAAAAACTATACGCCGCATGCGTCAACGCAACTTGTAAAAAAAGTTGGCGGCGTCAGCGTTAGCGCATACTCTAGCGCAAACTCATTTTGTTTGCTAGGTGCCAAACATTCACACGGTATAAACCACTTGAAACAACACACTTTTCAAGCCACTTCGCGATTTCTCGTTACAAGAAATTATCTTTTTGGCCGAAAGGCACATCTGGCATTAAAAATATAAGTTTTTGCCTTTCGAAGAAGAGAGCTTAAAATACTTTTCCATGATTGTAGGGCCATGGATTTGTATTATCATGCTCCATTTCACTTGGAGATTAGTATTACCATAAGTTATTCCCTGAATACAATAGTGTAGTGTAAGAAACTGTACCGTATGCCTATCAAGAAAATTCTAGTATTATACTAACTGTCGCTCCTAGTAATATACTAACTGTCGCTCCCTAAAAATCCATTATAAAAAACACTATTTTTAAAATGATTCCGTTTGAATAAGACTAATGTTGCTTGTAATGCCATAATTCTCTCAGTAAGCTCTATGCTTTTTTTGATATGATTTTTAAAAAGTGGGTTAATGGAAGACAAAACTGCCAGACACAAGCAAGTTTAGATTCTGAACTGCACAACTCTTTGTTATTAGCATTCAGGGATAGTTAGCATTACTAGTGTTATTAGCAGTAGGCTACTCAAAAGCCTCTCACAATTGGCCCCTGGATGCATGTTTTGCTAAACTGCTCATCAAGTTACAAAACATATATAATTACATACTTACGCAACAGAATGTATAAATTGTCAAGTAAAAATTACCTTAGCTTGATAGCCTACTGTATGTAGGCCTACACATTACTATGCTACATAGCCTACAACAAGAATGACCGGCAAAGGCAAAGTAATGTACTACATGTAACATACAGAGTACAACATCATGCAAGCAATCACTGTCGGAGACCAAATATTTGAGTTTGTTTAGATACATAGGCTGCACTGCTCATTGCCTGAGAAGTTTCTGATTTGCCCCAAAATGCAAGACTTAACTAATATAAATTAAAGTGCTCACAATTGCTTACAAACGCCTTCAACACTGCTTGACTAAAAAAACTTCACACTACGAAGCCAAGTCATTGTTTACATTTTACATGGAGCGACATTACCAACCTACCTACTTGCTTGCTTACATTACATTCCTGTTCTGACCCGTAATTTACTAAGTAATTTCGCAGTAGGCCTAAGTTGTTTTAACTAATTCTTTCTTTTTTTCTGCAAGACTTCAGTCTCCACGTGGGACTCTAGCGTCAAAGGCAGTAGTGCGATATACAAACAAACTCCAGCTGACTGAACAATAGATGACACTGTGACACAACACTAGAACAATGGGCAATTGCAAGACGTCAACATTTCGCAGTTTGACAAAAAAAATAAATTGCAAACAACAACTAAGACATTAAAAAGTATGCGTTGACGCTATGCGCTAAAAAACCGCGAAAACTTTACGGCGCATCCTCAAGCGCAAACTATCCAAAAAATGTGGCCGCAAGCGTTAGCGCAAACAAAAAGTCTACGCCGCATGTATACGGCGTAGAATTTGCGGCGCATACGTACATCTCTGCACAGGGGTTGCACCCAATGTAGGCTACCCACACCAGCGGTGCCCAAAGTGCACCCAGCAGGAACAATATTTGCGCCGCGTCCGAGCTCTATTTAAAAATATACAATATTAAAGCTAACAAACTGAATTTCAAGGAAAAAATGAGTGAGAATTTTAATGGCGTCCGGACTACGTGACTACAAAACTTTGGGTATCCCTGATCTACGTTGTCAACCTACATGCATGTCTTGTCTGGAAAATTGCCTTAATAGTATTGCCTTGATATCACAGTGAGGATTTGTTAAAGATGAATGGAAACAAAATAAAAGCATTGGAAAAGTTTACAAAATTGCCACTCTCTCAACAAGAAGAAGTATTAAACTACGTTAATGTGATGAAGACTGGAGAAATATCGTTTCCACAATTAGTAAGGCGAGTTTTTTAAGGTGTGATGAATAAAAGTTAGAAAAAAAAATCTAGGCTACACAACAATGGCAAGAAAAA
This sequence comes from Aplidium turbinatum, assembly GCF_918807975.1. Lineage (NCBI taxonomy): Eukaryota > Metazoa > Chordata > Ascidiacea > Aplousobranchia > Polyclinidae > Aplidium > Aplidium turbinatum. The sequence continues at coordinate 25,617,035 of NC_137480.1, forward strand.
CTTAGAAAACACCACGATGTCGGAATATTTTATGTTTTTTAATTACTCGATAATCTTGCAATTCAACAATAAAATTGATTATTTGGAATTTATTTAATTTTTGTTACAACTCAATATATAAGCCATGTTTATCATGCGAACAGCTCTTACAGAATGGATACTATTTGTAAAAACGTAAACCATTTGTCTGTATTTCAGATTTCTGATTGACCAGTATATGGAAGGAAAAGTCGACCAAATAGATCGTCACTGGAAACCTCAAGTTGACATTTGCCAGCCTTGTGCCTTTAACTACAGCTACATTATGAGATTTGATGATCTTGCCAAAGACGCTAATCGCATGTGGGATTATGTGGTGGACTATCAGAAGTTTAACGTTTCAAAAAATGAAATTCATTTGGTAATGAGTGAAGTAAAAGCTGTGAACAATGCAGTCGCCACTGAATATTATAAACAAGTACCTGAGAACCATGTACAAATATTGAGAGATTTGTATAAAGACGATTTCATATTTTATAATTACGATCCTTATCTATATCGTGGATATTGATGTTAAATGTTGACACTAAAGGAAAATCGAGAAGAGCATGGGAAGACGCTGTGAAAGATGGCCTGACAAAAAAAGAATCAAACATTGAAGATTCCGACAATGGAGAGAAATGGAGGATTCACTGCAGACAACAAGTCGATCCAGATGTTTTGGGATAAGACCAGGCTTCTTTTAAGCAAAATGGAAAGAATTGACACCAAACATAGATTAATATAGCTTTGGGAAGGAAGTAATTTTACAATGCCATAAACAGATGACTAATAGTAACTTAATAATATTGAATAGCATTATTCAAAACAAATACAATATTCTAATAAAATAACAACATAATAAACTCAAACATATTCGACAAGTCTTCGCTTTTTTCAGAAAACACCTAGTACATCTAAACAAAACAAACAAATAACTGCAAATAATGGCGTGACACGAACTTGTTCACTTGTTCGTGTGACACGAACCAGACATACACAGGTATGTCCACAGTACATTTGGCTACAAGAGCAAAGAAACACCTTAATTTGGCAGATATCAATAAACACAGTTCAATTAAAGACCATATATATGACTACAGTAGGCTGTTTGTTGTGACGTCAATTTTACATCAGATTCATTTGATTTAATTCGAAACTGCCAATTAGAATTTGAAACCAAAATTCACGAGGCACTTCAAATAAAACAACGCAACCGTAAGCTCAGCAATCAGTTATTCGCTGGAGGGGCATACTTCCTACTGAATTTATATTACATTACGTTTTCTACAAGTTGATTGTCTTTAATTTCAGCTGGGTATCTTATGTATCAGATATGTCCTGAAAAGGGCAAAGAATTCTTGCCGAAAACGTTTGAGTTTATTATGTTGTTATTTTATTAGTGTATTGTATTTGTTTTGAAAACATAAATTAATGTTTGAGCGTCATCATCTTTAGGTTCAGGGCTGGTGTCCACTATTCGTCCTGTTCCATATTGAATTGGTCTCTAAATCAGTGGCTCCCAATCTGGGGATAAATTACCCCAGGTGGGTATATGCGGTTATTCGGGAGGCAACGCGACATCACAGCTACGCTAATAATATATGTTGTCATTTCTCGTTATTATGTTGTTACGTAATGTTGAAGGTCACCATTCCATGATATATGTTGTTCTCCACAGCGCTAATGCAGTCACAACAGTCACAATGAAAAACGGTAGTTTTCTTGCAATGATTGTTTCAAGAAACTTACTAAGTAGTAAACAAATCGATATAAATATGAGCACAATGATTGAGTTCTTTTACAAATGAAATATTAAAGGTAGGCCTAGTACGCCATAATCCCTACGTTTATTTGTGTAACGGCTCGAAAAAAGTCGAGAAACACTGTTCTAAATATTTATATGCGTGAATTTTGATGTTTAGTTTTTCGTCAGTGTTTAACTGTTTGCATCTTCTTATTTCCTCCTTCCATACCAAAGACCAATTTGAAGTCTGATTGATATTGCAAATCACGAGTACATTCATTTGGTGTGTGATGATAAAATTATGATATTTTCTTTGGGGTCTCGCGGTTAACAGTTTCCCGTTTTTGTTCGCATTAGGCCAGCACTCGCCACAAACTACTAGGGTAAAACCATGCGGTCAGGGAAATTTTGACCTATGAACTATACTTGCTAATCTCTTAATGAATATTTTCCCCATTTCTTGTTATTTGTTTTTGAATGAAAAAGTTTTACGATATTTTTTAATGTTAATTACATTACAACAAAAACAAAGCTATAATATCAGAAACTGTGAAACTTTAACTCAAGAACATGAACAGGTGCAAAGTGTCTCATCAGTCCTAAACCTCATGTGTAAAGTGTCTCATCAGTCCTAAACCTCATGTGTAAAGTGTCTCATCAGTCCTAAACCTCATGTGCAAAGTGTCTCATCAGTCCTAAACCTCATGTGTAAAGTGTCCCATCAGTCCTAAACTTCGTGCGTAAAGTGTCTTATCAGTCCTAAACCTCATGTGCAAAGTGTCTCATCAGTCCTAAACTTCGTGCGTAAAGTGTCTCATCAGTCCTAAACCTCATGTGCAAAGTGTCTCATCAGTCCTAAACTTCATGTGCAAAGTGTCTCATCAGTCCCAAACTTCGTGTGCAAAGTGTCTCATCAGTCCTAAACCTTATGTGCAAAGTGTCTCACAGTCCTAAACTTCGTGTGTAAAGTGTCTCATCAGTCCTAAACCTCACGTGTAAAGTGTCTCATCAGTCCTAAACCTCATGTGTAAAGTGTCTCATCAGTCCTAAACTTCATGCGCAAAGTGTCTCATCAGTCCTAAACCTTATGTGCAAAGTGTCTCATCAGTCCTAAACCTTATGTGCAAAGTGTCTCACAGTCCTAAACCTCATGTGCAAAGTGTCTCATCAGTCCTAAACCTCACGTGTAAAGTGTCTCATTAGTCCTAAACCTCATGTGTAAAGTGTCTCATCAGTTCTAAACCTCACGTGTAAAGTGTCTCATCAGTCCTAAACTTCGTGCGCAAAGTGTCTCATCAGTCCTAAACTTCGTGTGTAAAGTGTCTCATCAGTCCTAAACTTCATGCGCAAAGTGTCTCATCAGTCCTAAACTTCATGTGTAAAGTGTCTCATCAGTCCTAAACTTCATGCGCAAAGTGTCTCATCAGTCCTAAACCTTATGTGCAAAGTGTCTCATCAGTCCTAAACCTCACGTGTAAAGTGTCTCATCAGTCCTAAACCTCATGTGCAAAGCGTCTCATCAGTCCTAAACCTTATGTGCAAAGTGTCTCATCAGTCCTAAACCTCATGTGCAAAGCGTCTCATCAGTCCTAAACCTCATGTGCAAAGTGTCTCATCAGTCCTAAACTTCATGCGCAAAGTGTCTCATCAGTCCTAAACCTTATGTGCAAAGTGTCTCATCAGTCCTAAACCTCACGTGTAAAGTGTCTCACAGTCCTAAACTTCGTGTGTAAAGTGTCTCATCAGTCCTAAACCTCACGTGTAAAGTGTCTCATCAGTCCTAAACCTCATGTGCAAAGCGTCTCATCAGTCCTAAACCTCATGTGCAAAGTGTCTCATCAGTCCTAAACTTCGTGCGCAAAGTGTCTCATCAGTCCTAAACCTCATGTGCAAAGTGTCTCATCAGTCCTAAACTTCATGTGCAAAGTGTCTCATCAGTCCCAAACTTCGTGTGCAAAGTGTCTCATCAGTCCTAAACCTTATGTGCAAAGTGTCTCACAGTCCTAAACTTCGTGTGTAAAGTGTCTCATCAGTCCTAAACCTCACGTGTAAAGTGTCTCATCAGTCCTAAACCTCATGTGTAAAGTGTCTCATCAGTCCTAAACTTCGTGTGCAAAGTGTCTCATCAGTCCTAAACCTTATGTGCAAAGTGTCTCATCAGTCCTAAACTTCGTGTGTAAAGTGTCTCATCAGTCCTAAACTTCATGCGCAAAATGTCTCATCAGTCCTAAACTTCGTGTGTAAAGTATCTCATCAGTCCTAAACTTCATGCGCAAAGCGTCTCATCAGTCCTAAACCTCATGTGCAAAGTGTCTCATCAGTCCTAAACTTCGTGCGCAAAGTGTCTCATCAGTCCTAAACTTCGTGTGTAAAGTGTCTCATCAGTCCTAAACTTCATGCGCAAAGTGTCTCATCAGTCCTAAACCTCATGTGTAAAGTGTCTCATCAGTCCTAAACTTCATGCGCAAAGTGTCTCATCAGTCCTAAACCTTATGTGCAAAGTGTCTCATCAGTCCTAAACCTCACGTGTAAAGTGTCTCATCAGTCCTAAACCTCATGTGTAAAGTGTCTCATCAGTCCTAAACCTCATGTGCAAAATGTCTCATCAGTCCTAAACTTCGTGCGCAAAGTGTCTCATCAGTCCCAAACTTCGTGCGTAAAGTGTCTTATCAGTCCTAAACTTCGTGTGCAAAGTGTCTCATCAGTCCCAAACTTCGTGTGCAAAGTGTCTCATCAGTCCACATGTGTGAAGACTGATGACAAAAACTTTTGAAGAAGTTGAGTTAAACACTTAAACACAAAAGTTTATGCAAATTACGCAACAATAAAAAAAGTGTGTATAGCACCAATCAGTCAACACAAAATGTTTAACAAAGTGAGAGTAAGAGAGCAACAAGAGCAACCATTTCATACAATGGCATTTGGCATCAATGGTTCATGGCTTATCGATCCCCACACAAGTGGCTCAATGGTTCCCATTTGACGTTTTACAAAGGAAACAAACAAACACTGATAATTCAGTTTAATTTTGTCATAAATGCACTAGCTATCACTTACTAAAAACCATCATTAACGTTTCGCGCACACCAAAACAGCTATTTTAAACCTCATTAGTTTGAAAAAAGTACGTTTTTAACACAAAAACAACAAATCGACTTGTGTCTTTAATTTTCAGTGTAATTGTAATCAAAAGAATATGGGAAAGTTGTTGAAGCATAAAAACCATAACGATGTTAAAAAAGTAAAAAATCTATTTTGAAGAATCTATTTTCATTTAAAATAAATAGTTTAACTATCTTGCTTAGTTCTAGCATGCACAAAATATAACCGTGTTTTTTTATTAAAAAGGAAATTTTAACGTCATAACTCTCTCAATAAAACGTTCTTTCGAAAAATTAATACATTATTTCGACACAAAATAGCTCGCTTTTTTATCACTAATTTTGCACATCCACTCGGCTATTCTAGCCTGTGACACAACTTTACCAATACAGTATAACTTCAAAATTAACCACCGATGACAACGCGGTCAATCTCACACAAAAGGCGGCCGCAACAGATAGGCTACGTAGTACGTAATTACTACACGAATGAAAACAAAACACGTAAATATAGCTGTTACGAATCCATCAAGGTCGTCTAGCTAGGGCAGAACACATTATAGGAGAAGCGACATATAGTCTTCGAACCAACTTCCTCTCATTATTTTGACATGCCATCAGATTGTCTTGCCTGAATACAGACGCATGCTCTGAAGCGGCGTCGAACCGGCGTCTTTTCGAGCAACATGCAGGCGCTCAAACCAACACATGGTCACTGCAAGACCAAACAGTTTCTTATTGGTTCAATCTTCTTACTTTCCTTATCTTGATTTTCTAGCAAATTAAAGACCGACTTTCACCACCTGTCTATACGTAAACCGGACATTTTTGAAGCCAACTCTTCGTCAAAGCATTCTTGACGGTTGGCGAGTAAGTGACTTTTAATATCTGCAACAATGTTGGGCGTCTTTTCATACAGCTTCCTACAAAGCCCACAAAATCCACTGGAAGTGCTTGCAGCGAATTTGTTAATCACTTCTGTTTGTTTGCGAGTCAACTGTTTAGCATGTTTACGAAGATTTTTATTGATAATTTGTTGGAAATTTCCTTTCCTGTCTAAAAACTTGGTCCAAGACCTCCATTCCAAATACTCGGCATAGGCTGTTACGTTCTTGTCCAAGTAATGAAGATATCTCACCAATGTTTCTGCATTTTTAAAATCTTCTGCATGAAGGTACGACTTTGGAGGAAGAACTGCGGCTACATCGCTTGGATGTGCACCAAATATGATAGGAACTGCGCCGCTATATAACGCGTTATACCATGTCTTTTCGGTGACATACCCATCACAATGGTAGCTGTTAGGCATAGCCAAATAAAACTTATATCTGCAAAAATAAGAATCCAGGTCAGTTCAGTTTTCTCTAGAGCAGCGCACTGCTCATAATCAGTTCAATCGTTGTTTTTATTTCTGACTATCACAGTAAAAACAATACACGTCATCATAGAAAGGTCTAAAACAAGGTAGAAGACAAAACGAGAACGTTAAAAAGTGCTTGAGATCGAAATAAGTAATTAAGCTGATAAAAAAAAAAAACAGCACGGTCGCAGCACTTTAAGATAATCATGAGAGGAATCAAAAGTTACAGTCGAAGGGATACTACTCCGTAACTGACGGCATTCCTTTAAGTTGCCAAACACACAATTACATGCTCTTGAGCGGCATCGAACCGACGTCCTATGGAACGTCAAACCATGGCTTTCACTACTCGGCTATGCAGCATAAATAACCTTCCATTGTGGCAGTGTGTGTAGTGAGTAAAAGCGACTAGTTAGTATTGACTAAAACACCAACAGTCTGTTTCACCCTTGTTCCACATATATGCTTTCCTTGGTGGGACCTGGACATTGGACAAGGTTCTAAACAGGTTGAAATAACTCCATAGGTTACATGGAGCAAAGCAAGGCTTCCTAAACTGGATATACTGGTAACGCCATTTTACTGGTAACGCCAGTATATTGGTAACGCTAGTAACTGGTAACGCTGAGGCTCTGAAGATACAGTTCTCAGTAATAACCGACACTAACGAGAGCATGGTGGCCACTGGCCAGTATCTTTCTGTCAGTCACCTTTCTCTCCCAACTACACCAACCCAATTTATTTCACCTGGGTAGAAGTTAGAAATGTTTTTCGCAACCAGTTTAAGGATGGATAAGAATCAGGATTGTTTATTGGAAAGTGAGGTTTGAATGCGGATTAGGGCTGTGATATTAAAAAAAGATAACTGTAACTGTGAAAAAGGGGTGTAAACAGGGGCCGCTAAAATCAGTTAAGTTTGAGAAGCCCCGGTCTGTAGCAGTTAGGCTAATCAAGCCATCGGGCGTGTTTTCACCGATATAAGCTTCAAGTCAGCACACCTGTAAACAAATTCGATACAACTCAGCAAGCTTGTACACGATTCTTCATTCTAAGAATTAAAGTATCATATTTTTAACCTTATTAACAACTAAATATTACCAACCTGCTTATTATTTCGAAAAACGCTGGATCCCAACGTGATTTAATGTGTAATGGTTTTCCGCAAGAGCCAAAGACATCAAGCTTTAAACCAGCTTTCTTTAGTTTTTTATGATATCCGCCTCTCAGCCGAGCACCAAAACTCATCTTGCAGTTGCTGACAACCCAAGTCACTAGCCTTAAAAATAAACCAAGCTTGTCAATGTATCTGTGTGGTTTGTTTCTTTGCCCTTCATCCTTGTCCGGCCAAGTATAAAGTGTCCTTCATCCACGTTAAAGCTTTATGTTGGTCTTGAACTTTTAACATAGTGTTAACAATGAGTTATAAGATGATTGTGTTTATACACATAAATTAGATTCCTGACAAGGGTTAGGAACAGCCGAAAACATTTGAATATCGTACTTATAAACACGCGAAGAATATCAATGAGTCTACTGTGTTCAACCCCACTGCCTTGCTTTGCCATTCTTTGGTACAGAAGAGAAAATCCTCTCTCGCAGTTATATTGATCTAAATCATGGTAGGCCTACGTGCTTTGAATTATTTCTAAATGGAAGAAATCAGAAACAATTAGTTCAATTTTAAAACACTTAGTTTGTTAAGAAGTTTGATATTATTGTTGATGGACTGCTCTCCCTTCCTCCTATCTGCGTTTATATACGCAGTTTTTTAATGTCATAAACACCCATAAACTGCACTGAGGTGACTGACTATCAAGAATTAGTTAAACTATCAACGTTTTTCTCCTTCTTTTAAACCATGCAAATCCTTTTCAACTATGACATCATCATTGTAATCAACATCTATTACCATTCATTGTTTCTTTTTCCAGTTTTTGTCAACATTTCTGCTACAAGAACACACCTTCAAGCATAAAAACATATTAGATCATCATAACAACTAAACTTTGCCATCATAGGCCTACCTGTTTTTCTTTTTTAACAGATTTCCAACTTCAGCATCAACACCCTCTGGTATCGATATATAAGGACTCGTAAGAGAAGAAAGTGGACCAGTTGGCAAATCATCTAGCGCAAAACGTAATTGAGCAGTGGAAGCCACTTCGCCACTTTTAATTAAACAAATTTGTTTCATCCAGTCGATTCCTTTGCGTTTATTCCTGCAAGTCATCTGAGTCATTCATTCGTAAAAAAACTCTGTTCTTTGAGAAGTTTCTACAGCAAGGGTAGGAAACTTTTTTACATTAGAGACCCATGAAAGGTGCATATTTTGGAAATGCATTTCCGTATTGCCATATAATGCATAGCCTACAACTAATATGTATTGGTATCTGGCGAATTGTGAAAGTGGGGCCACGTATTCGCTGAAGACTAGAAAAGCAGCGGGGGTGTGGGAAGTCTCCCCCATAAAAATTTGAGAAATTTAATTTAATTTGGTGCATTCTGTCATCAAGAGCCCCATATTTGGTTCGCAAACCATGTGTTCCCGACCCCTGTTCCACAGAAACTGCCTATTTTGTAAATGCATTAAAACATTTAAATCGGATTTTTCAACCTCTGCTAAAGTTAAATTATTATTTGAAAACTTGAAGATGTTTTTACGCTGTTAAAAACTAATATCTTTTAAAGCGTTTATCTACTTGGTATAACTGCATCTCAACCAGGCAAAAACTGTGCAATATGTCAATAAACTTCCTAACTGCCAAAATTTCCTTATAAATCTGTCGAATCTTGCTTGAAACCTACGAGCAGGTGTGATCTTATAAATTGATCTGTAAGTACTGTAATTGTGATGAAATTGGGAGTATAATGTCATAATTATTTTGTTTCGGAGGCAGGGATTTCTTGCTTTATTGGTACATGCGGCGTTTTCTGTTTTTAACTTGTTGCAGTCTTGGGTTGTTAGCTGGTGTCAGATTCCTGTGTTGAGTATAGAGCACCTCAATGTTCTTTCTGTTTACGTATGTATTTATGTTCTGTATTTAGATACCTTACTTTTAAGTTGATTATAACAAACGCTAGTGAAACGTCTGAACATTATAATAGCACAGCGATTATGACACCGTGCTTCATATGTATACATAGCATTAAACAATATATAAATACTATTACAATGAAGTGCTCAATGCCAAGCAGAGCGAATTACATCAAATGAGGTTATTATTCAATAAAAACCTTAACAGACTGTTTCACCCTATATTGAGATCATCAGAAGGTTCTTATTCAAATAGTAAGAGTGAAACATCCTACTAAGGTTTTTAGGGTGTCCGACAAATTGTTCGTAAGCAATTGTTCGTAAGCAATTGTTCGTAAGCAATTGTTCGTAAAACAATTGTTCGTAAAATTAATTCTTCGTAAAACAATTCTTCCTAAAGCATTTTTTCGTGCATGCAGTTAAAATTTGATGTATACGAAGAAATGCTTTACGAAGAATTGTTTTACGGATTTCATTTTACGAAAAACAGTTTACGAACAATTGCTTACGAACAATTGCTTTACGAACAATTGCTTACGTACAATTTGCCTTTACCCGGTTTTTAGTCAATAGTCAGTGCATTTGATATAACATTAAACATAAAAATATTAATGTTTTCTCTATAACACGTTCATGCAATTCCTACCAGAGCAACTTTAACAGCCACGGAATAGAAGCAACCGACGAACGAATGTTCGAATATCGTTTGATGTCCATTGTTTGATTAAAATAGTAAGACAAGTATGTCGCGTCACTTTCGCGGACCACTGAACCACTTTCTTGGTACCACCAAACATACATTTGATCCGCCTTTCTGTCATTTACAAAACATGTGAGTTAGTAGCTTAAACATATTTTTTCTTCTCACAGTCACATCAAGAGTAATCAGCGGACTTAAACAACCGAACTTATTGATTTGACAAGTTTCTAAATAATTAACCTTCAAAATTCCGGAATGGCCCGATTCGGTGAGTCCGATTCGGTGAGTTCCCTATTCGGTGAGAGCCTTTTTCGGTGAGAGCCCTATTCGGTGATTTTTTTTTTAATTATTGGGTACCGTAGCCTAACTATTATTGCCGTTATAGGGATAGGGGTTAAAGGTTTGGGGGTTAAGGTTTGGGGTTAAGGGTTTGGGGGTTAAGGGTTTGGGGGTTAAGGGTTTGGGGGTAAGGGTTTGGGGGTAAGGGTTTGGGGGTAAGGGTTTGGGGGTAAGGGTTTGGGGGTTAAGAATTTGGGGGTTAAGGGTTTGGGGGTTAAGGGTTTGGGGGTTAAGGGTTTGGGGGTTAAGAGTTTGGGGGTTAAGGGTTTGGGGGTTAAGGGTTGGGGGTTAAGGGTTGGGGGTTAAAGGTTTGGGGGTTAAGGGTTTGGAGGTTAAGGGTTGGGGGTTAAGGGTTTGGGGGTTAAGGGTTTGGGGGTTAAGGGTTTGGGGGTTAAGGGTTGGGGGTTAAGGGTTACGGGTTAGGGTCTTATTTCAACGTTTAGACGTTAAAACGATGTAAAAGCGGCAATGATAATTAGGCTACGTACCCAATAATTTTCAAAAAAAAATTCAAAAAAATCACCGAATAGGGCTCTCACCGAAAAAGGCTCTCACCGAATAGTAGCAGACCCTCAAAATTCATCTCCAACAAAAGCATACGTACCTTTCTATGATTGCCACTTAGACGAAATAAAAGTAAAGATAGAGAAAATGTCTAAAGTACACTTGACGATTTTAAGATTTGTTGTGGAATTCCAAATTGCTTAGCAACTGAATAAATCATTCTCCTTTTCAGAACAATTCAAAAAGAAAGGTCTTCAATAAATTTCTAATGAACGATTTAGTCTAATAATTTTATGGTTATTGGTGCAAAATACCTGCCACTTTTTGTTGGTAAATCCGCCTTTACCACGTCCGGGGCATGGAAAACAATTGCATCACTAAAGTTTGCCAATTTCCTTCGGTACGTAAATTTACATGAGCCACAAATTGGAGAATTCACACTAAACCTGGAATAAAATAAATAAGGTTAAAAATGTTGGAACATTTGGAATTATAATACTTGTTGATATAATAAGCTAAGTCCAAGCAAACATCTTGTAGATAAAGATTTGAACGTTTGTTCTTTCAATATTTTGAACAAATTGTTTGCTTGAAAATTGTATTCGGAAATTATGGTTCAAAATTACACCAAATAGTACAAGTCAATACTCTAATGTTGATAACTATATGTCATGGCCAAGACTAACATAGATCATCTGAATTAAATATAAATGCTCTGTTGTTTGTAATAACATGGGGAATAACAGCATAATCAACTTCTTCACTTCTTTAACAATGTCTAATAAACGAAGCCACTTGTTTTGCGCACTTGTAGCGAGGCGAGCAGTTTCATCAGAATATTCATCGCCAAGCAAGAGTGGTGTCGTCACTTCGCTTCACTAAAGATATCTTGCAATTAATAGTTTCAGTAAACAAGGAAATGTTTGACACATCGCATTACAGGCAAATCATATATCACATATCAGTGAAAAACATATGAAAAACAAATGTAAACATATCAGTGAAAAATAGGCTTCAATAACAGGGAGAAAGAAACCAGCCACCATGAAACAAACGCTTGTGGAAATCACCGAAAAAGCATTTCTATCGTAACTCATGAACAGTGTTCTTTCTAAAAAAGCAACGAATTAGTTTTTTATCCTTTTTGTCTCTAAAACCGTTTTTCTTTGATTAATTATTAGGCAACTGTCACTTGTGGTGCTTATCAGCATGGCGAGAATTGTTGACAACATTTTGCAGTACTATAAGCTAAATATTTTTGTATTATTACAACCAGAAAAAGTTTTTAAATTTATATACAATATTTTGCAAACAGACGTTTTAATCAACCACTGGGACAGTGTGGAGGACATCGCATTGGAATAACTTTAAGCGACCCCCACCTAGAACTACCATGTGATTGGTCGGTCGGTGGAATCGTATGCAAAGCGAAAATATGCTTCCCAGAAAGTATTTTTTGCATTCATGCTTTTAACTCCTCAAGAAAAGTATGTTTGGTTATACTTGTGCGCTGATACCTTCCGCGGGCCGCACATAACAGCGTGGCGGGCCGCATGCGGCCCGCCAGTTGGTGACCCCTGGACTATGTTATGCTTCGTTTTTAATAGCAATTCCGCGTGATTTTATTATTACTTCAATTTTTGATTTATTGGAGATGTTCGAAGTTGCATTGGAACTCACAAGTTATCATGTGAAGAACCTTACCTCAGTCGATTGCTTCATGTGCAAGAGGAGTGCAAGAAGAAGCCTTCACAAAACTACAGTTTGCTTTCTCCTTATTATAAGTTCAGTGATGAATTGAAACTGATCATGTGCACAACCCCTAAAGTAAGTTTGTAACTCTTTTAATGTAGCCTACATAAACAGCAGCCTATAGAATTTGTTCAATCTGTTATTTTGCACGTTTGTTGCAGTTTTACAGGCCCCAGTCTCCAAAATAAAGCCCATGTTTTGCAGCAGAGGCTATATTCCGGTTTATTTAATTTAAAACGAACTCAGGTAAACCATTGCAACAAATCACTTTTCTAGCCAGGTAATTCTTAACGCTTTCATTCCGCTATTCCTGAAATTTCTGTTTGTCTACGTCCATACAAAGAAAGAATATGATGAAAGAGCATTTGGAATACCTGGTGGGAACCTCAAGACTTTTCACGTAACCGCGGGACTTCACAACGCCTAACAATTACTGCTAAAGTCACAACCACACCTCGTCAAAGCCCTGACTTTACACATGCAAATCATATTCAATAACTTATAATGCTGAATTGTAACATTTGAAAACTCTTGAAATGTGTAATTAAACATGAAAGCATTTTCTTTAAAGCAAAATCAGTTGAATTAACAAAATTTTAATCCATAAAAGTTGAGACAAAACAACTTTAAAAAGTTTCAAAAACCTATTACAAAAGTCATAGTGACCTCTAGTGGTGAATACAATAGCGGAATTTGAAACCCGGAAGCAAAGTTTAACAACGTCATTATGAACTTTGTAACTTAGTTGAGGTTACACATAAAATGGGTTTTGCATTTCGGGGCTACAATATAGGGTGACCATATTGGTGATATTGTAGAGGGTGCCGGCTGCCAGACAAGCGCCTATTTGAATAAATTGCTATTTTGCTAAATCACAACTTTTTTAATTTATTTTGGCGATAAATTAACCAAAGTTTACCATAATTGTTAGCGAATAATGTAAACTTTTGGTTGTACTCGCTATCAGTGCACTTCACATCGATGCGACATCCTCACGGATTGGCCGAACGTTGTGACGTAGTTGAACGTTGAAACTGCTTGAACTTGTAACAGAATAGCGACATACAAAACAACAACAAGCGTAGATACTTTAAGTTCTATAGTTAAATCGCCTTTTGCACTACAATTTTGATAAACCTTTGTTTGGCAAGGCAAGCACGAAATATGTTTCGAAACGTAGTTTTCTTTTCAAGACCGGAAGCACTGTCATGCAAAGAACAATTGTCCAGTTGGATTCTTCTTTTAAAGAATCAGACGCATTCAAAGACAATACACCTTGTGGAGCAGTGGGAAATAAGTGTTTTACAGCGTAAGTTTACAGTACATGTGAATATGTTAATTAATGAACACGAAGCAGAAGGTACTGTAATGGCAGGAGACTGGAAATAAAAAGATTTTGAAGACCTGGACTTCTTAGGCTATACGACTTAATTAGCTACAGGTAAAATTTTGCAACTTTAAAAAATGCTGATTAAGATCTTATCAGGCGAGATTCACACCGAACATGCAAAGCTGTGTTTAGCATGCAAAAACGTCGCACAAAACATAGCGCATGTTTGTTTCCTTTCACCATTCACACCAGAAATTGTATTTCTAGAGTTAGGCTAATGATAATTGCATTTCTGACGTGAATGTAAAAGAAAACAAACATGCGCCATTTTTTGTGCGACGTTTTTGTATGCTGAAGACAGTTTATATGTTTGGTGTGAATATTGCCATAGGTTTACAAATTTCTTATATAAGCAGCAGATTTAACTCTAATCTGGTGTATTATATTTTGAATTTCACTATATGCCTACTGTAAACTCACATATTATGTGGAATTTGTCTATCCTAAATGTGTTTCAGTTCGGGACCAGCTTGGATTTCATGTTAGACAGAATACTTAAGTTTGGATGGTAATTGAATAAACTAATCAACTTGAAGTCTTGCTAATTGCATTTCTGACACAATTTCAAATGACACTCTTCTAAGTGATACTTTATGTTTCAGACTTTCAGAAAAAGAATCTCGTTTGCGAGTCAATACTCACACTTCAATTTTGACAACACGCCACCCGTTAGAAAGAGTGGTGTCAGCTTATATCAGCAAATTGACGATACATAACCTCACTTTTCAAGTTCGAATCAGCGGACCAGATCCGGAAAAGGCGTATTTTTCACTTGAACAAGTTAAAGTAAACAAATCACATTTTCTAAACATGATCGGAAAACGTGCAGCTCTCCAACAAGCAAGTCAATATCTGCACGGAGTAGGGAAAGGGTAAGTTTTAGGATGAATCGTCATTTCTTTTTGTTTGGACGCGAAACCAAACAATCTTGCAGCGTTTCATATTAGATCTTGGCAGTTTCGCATACTTGTAGAGTGGCTAGTTTTTGAACTTTTTTTTTTAATTCTCTCGGGGTTGTGAGGGAAATGGTGCCAATGAGTGAGAAAAAACTCATGACAAAATTTGAGATTTGTAGGCTAACAAATTGTCTTCAGCCTCCTCATGGGGCTTAAAAACACAACTTTTTCCAAAAATATATTTAGTTTGAGTAGATACAATATTGTTTAGATACATCTAATTAACCTAAGAAAAAAATTGGAGTCATTTAAACTATTCCTTGAGCTTCCTCACAGCTTCTGAAAATTTTCATTTTGCTGAATATTTCGCATTTTTGTGGGTGGTCAGTGATCACATAATTGCGTTAGACATTTTGCCAGCTATAAAACGTCATTGTATTTCTCTTTATAGACCTGCCCTGAGCTGTTGCGTCATTTTTTAATGAAATTGGGTTAATTTGGTGAAAAAAGTGACGTCTTTTATTTGAATTTACGTCACTAACGAAGTCTGTAGTCATCACTCATTGGCACCATTTCCCCACTACACCGAGAGAATTAAAAAAAAAAGTTAAAAAACGAGCCATTCTATTGTAGAGGCTTTGAACCACTGACGCAGACCCGGTCACCGAGATTAACGGAGTGAAGTTTCGGCTTGTTGTTGCCAGGAAATTATTCCATCCAATTGGTTTGGAATCTTTATCCTCGGACTGACAATGACTTGATAGGTTATTCCTGGTAGTTTTGCATGCTTGTAGAGGCTCTTGACACAGCGATTGACAGAGTGAAGTTTTCCGATCGTTGTTGCCGGGGAATGATTCCATTCACTAGATGCTGCTGAATGGAGAACAGTCCTAAAATACGTCGCTCAAGCGCACACCCCGAGAGCTGAACCAGCGTCGCGTGATCTTGAGCCCGGCGCGTAACCACTGAGCTATCGGGGCGGACAAATAAAAATTGATAGCCTACCTTTCAAATAGGCTAGGTAAGGCGAGTAGCCGAGCATGCTTTGTCCTTGTCTGAAAGACGGAAGTGAAGTTAATATGAAAGACGGAAGTGAAGTTAATATGGTTTGTACTTTAGTTCAGTTTGTTTTTATTTCTGACCATCACAACAAAAAAAACAATATAGGCCTATGACAAACATAGTAGAGGTCCAGAAAAAAGTAGAAGCGACAAAACGCGGACGTTATAGCGTGCATGATACCCAAGCAGAACAATCAGTTTAAAAAATGGCACGGTTGCAACACCTTAATAATTTTTTTATAAATTTAGAAAAAAAAGGAGGGGAAAAAATGAACTAGTGAATTTTATTTTAAACAATTTATATGAGTGAAAAAAATAAACAAAACAAAAAACTAGACAAAAAGACAGTTGCTATGTTGATCGACCTTGATGAGTTATCAAAAGTGTTGATGGTTTTGAGGAGAACACTCTTGATGCGTTAGCTCATCACGTAAAGCAAGGTAGGCAAAGAAAACCCCTGAAAGAAATGCTACCACGAGCAAAGTAGTCTAACTTAAGACAATGAAACTCTACCCCATGTATGATAGAAACCAAAATATAGCCTAGTTGTTCCAGTGTAGCTCTTTAGGTCATTTTCGCGTTGTATCACGTCGCTTTCTCTCCTTGAGAACAGCTAATGTTTGCGGTTGTTGTAGAATGAGGCCACATTCTCTGCGGCGGTGGCATCGAAATCTACATGTAGTCTTGCGTCAGTTTTACGTTCCCCTTGCAGCCTATTATGCACCGCATCAATCAGACCATGTTGGAGCAGTGCACTTGTAATCAAGATGTGCGGCTGCCTTTAGTCTTGTAGTCATCGTATAGGAATTCCAATTTTCGTTCAGCTACCAGATGATTCTATGCCTAGTTTTGCTCAGTCGCAGAGTGGTCAACTTTTCCTATTTTGTATTCAGTTCGTTTTCTTTGAAGCGGTGCTATGTTTTACTTTCCTGCTCGAAGTTATAGGTCTGCCATTGAAATAAACTCGTGCGTGAAAATCTGAAAACCTCGTTCTCTCCGATCACCACTGTGCCCAGAGGTGTCGTTGTCGCATTGACGGCTACCATATAAGCGGATGACTTGGACTAAAACACACCACAAACGCTATACTAAGCATGATAATGTTGGCAGGTAGCCTACACAGGGGCAGTGATGTACGCGCATACAAAAAATATTGACGCCGTCAGCGCAAACGTTCGAAAAACTATACGCCGCATGCGTCAACGCAACTTGTAAAAAAAGTTGGCGGCGTCAGCGTTAGCGCAAACTCATTTTGTTTGCTAGGTGCCAAACATTCACACGGTATAAACCACTTGAAACAACACACTTTTCAAGCCACTTCGCGATTTCTCGTTACAAGAAATTATCTTTTTGGCCGAAAGGCACATCTGGCATTAAAAATATAAGTTTTTGCCTTTCGAAGAAGAGAGCTTAAAATACTTTTCCATGATTGTAGGGCCATGGATTTGTATTATCATGCTCCATTTCACTTGGAGATTAGTATTACCATAAGTTATTCCCTGAATACAATAGTGTAGTGTAAGAAACTGTACCGTATGCCTATCAAGAAAATTCTAGTATTATACTAACTGTCGCTCCTAGTAATATACTAACTGTCGCTCCCTAAAAATCCATTATAAAAAACACTATTTTTAAAATGATTCCGTTTGAATAAGACTAATGTTGCTTGTAATGCCATAATTCTCTCAGTAAGCTCTATGCTTTTTTTGATATGATTTTTAAAAAGTGGGTTAATGGAAGACAAAACTGCCAGACACAAGCAAGTTTAGATTCTGAACTGCACAACTCTTTGTTATTAGCATTCAGGGATAGTTAGCATTACTAGTGTTATTAGCAGTAGGCTACTCAAAAGCCTCTCACAATTGGCCCCTGGATGCATGTTTTGCTAAACTGCTCATCAAGTTACAAAACATATATAATTACATACTTACGCAACATAATGTATAAATTGTCAAGTAAAAATTACCTTAGCTTGATAGCCTACTGTATGTAGGCCTACACATTACTACGCTACATAGCCTACAACAAGAATGACCGGCAAAGGCAAAGTAATGTACTACATGTAACATACAGAGTACAACATCATGCAAGCAATCACTGTCGGAGACCAAATATTTGAGTTTGTTTAGATACATAGGCTGCACTGCTCATTGCCTGAGAAGTTTCTGATTTGCCCCAAAATGCAAGACTTAACTAATATAAATTAAAGTGCTCACAATTGCTTACAAACGCCTTCAACACTGCTTGACTAAAAAAACTTCACACTACGAAGCCAAGTCATTGTTTACATTTTACATGGAGCGACATTACCAACCTACCTATACTTGCTTGCTTACATTACATTCCTGTTCTGACCCGTAATTTACTAAGTAATTTCGCAGTAGGCCTAAGTTGTTTTAACGAATTCTTTCTTTTTTTCTGCAAGACTTCAGTCTCCACGTGGGACTCTAGCGTCAAAGGCAGTAGTGCGATATACAAACAAACTCCAGCTGACTGAACAATAGATGACACTGTGACACAACACTAGAACAATGGGCAATTGCAAGACGTCAACATTTCGCAGTTTGACAAAAAAAATAAATTGCAAACAACAACTAAGACATTAAAAAGTATGCGTTGACGCTATGCGCTAAAAAACCGCGAAAACTTTACGGCGCATCCTCAAGCGCAAACTATCCAAAAAATGTGGCCGCAAGCGTTAGCGCAAACAAAAAGTCTACGCCGCATGTATACGGCGTAGAATTTGCGGCGCATACGTACATCTCTGCACAGGGGTTGCACCCAATGTAGGCTACCCACACCAGCGGTGCCCAAAGTGCACCCAGCAGGAACAATATTTGCGCCGCGTCCGAGCTCTATTTAAAAATATACAATATTAAAGCTAACAAACTGAATTTCAAGGAAAAAATGAGTGAGAATTTTAATGGCGTCCGGACTACGTGACTACAAAACTTTGGGTATCCCTGATCTACGTTGTCAACCTACATGCATGTCTTGTCTGGAAAATTGCCTTAATAGTATTGCCTTGATATCACAGTGAGGATTTGTTAAAGATGAATGGAAACAAAATAAAAGCATTGGAAAAGTTTACAAAATTGCCACTCTCTCAACAAGAAGAAGTATTAAACTACGTTAATGTGATGAAGACTGGAGAAATATCGTTTCCACAATTAGTAAGGCGAGTTTTTTAAGGTGTGATGAATAAAAGTTAGAAAAAAAAATCTAGGCTACACAACAATGGCAAGAAAAACTTAGAAAACACCACGATGTCGGAATATTTTATGTTTTTTAATTACTCGATAATCTTGCAATTCAACAATAAAATTGATTATTTGGAATTTATTTAATTTTTGTTACAACTCAATATATAAGCCATGTTTATCATGCGAACAGCTCTTACAGAATGGATACTATTTGTAAAAACGTAAACCATTTGTCTGTATTTCAGATTTCTGATTGACCAGTATATGGAAGGAAAAGTCGACCAAATAGATCGTCACTGGAAACCTCAAGTTGACATTTGCCAGCCTTGTGCCTTTAACTACAGCTACATTATGAGATTTGATGATCTTGCCAAAGACGCTAATCGCATGTGGGATTATGTGGTGGACTATCAGAAGTTTAACGTTTCAAAAAATGAAATTCATTTGGTAATGAGTGAAGTAAAAGCTGTGAACAATGCAGTCGCCACTGAATATTATAAACAAGTACCTGAGAACCATGTACAAATATTGAGAGATTTGTATAAAGACGATTTCATATTTTATAATTACGATCCTTATCTATATCGTGGATATTGATGTTAAATGTTGACACTAAAGGAAAATCGAGAAGAGCATGGGAAGACGCTGTGAAAGATGGCCTGACAAAAAAAGAATTTAACATTGAAGATTCCGACAATGGAGAGAAATGGAGGATTCACTGCAGACAACAAGTCGATCCAGATGTTTTGGGATAAGACCAGGCTTCTTTTAAGCAAAATGGAAAGAATTGACACCAAACATAGATTAATATAGCTTTGGGAAGGAAGTAATTTTACAATGCCATAAACAGATGACTAATAGTAACTTAATAATATTGAATAGCATTATTCAAAACAAATACAATATTCTAATAAAATAACAACATAATAAACTCAAACATATTCGACAAGTCTTCGCTTTTTTCAGAAAACACCTAGTACATCTAAACAAAACAAACAAATAACTGCAAATAATGGCGTGACACGAACTTGTTCACTTGTTCGTGTGACACGAACCAGACATACACAGGTATGTCCACAGTACATTTGGCTACAAGAGCAAAGAAACACCTTAATTTGGCAGATATCAATAAACACAGTTCAATTAAAGACCATATATATGACTACAGTAGGCTGTTTGTTGTGACGTCAATTTTACATCAGATTCATTTGATTTAATTCGAAACTGCCAATTAGAATTTGAAACCAAAATTCACGAGGCACTTCAAATAAAACAACGCAACCGTAAGCTCAGCAATCAGTTATTCGCTGGAGGGGCATACTTCCTACTGAATTTATATTACATTACGTTTTCTACAAGTTGATTGTCTTTAATTTCAGCTGGGTATCTTATGTATCAGATATGTCCTGAAAAGGGCAAAGAATTCTTGCCGAAAACGTTTGAGTTTATTATGTTGTTATTTTATTAGTGTATTGTATTTGTTTTGAAAACATAAATTAATGTTTGAGCGTCATCATCTTTAGGTTCAGGGCTGGTGTCCACTATTCGTCCTGTTCCATATTGAATTGGTCTCTAAATCAGTGGCTCCCAATCTGGGGATAAATTACCCCAGGTGGGTATATGCGGTTATTCGGGAGGCAACGCGACATCACAGCTACGCTAATAATATATGTTGTCATTTCTCGTTATTATGTTGTTACGTAATGTTGAAGGTCACCATTCCATGATATATGTTGTTCTCCACAGCGCTGATGCAGTCACAACAGTCACAATGAAAAACGATAGTTTTCTTGCAATGATTGTTTCAAGAAACTTACTAAGTAGTAAACAAATCGATATAAATATGAGCACAATGATTGAGTTCTTTTACAAATGAAATATTAAAGGTAGGCCTAGTACGCCATAATCCCTACGTTTATTTGTGTAACGGCTCGAAAAAAGTCGAGAAACACTGTTCTAAATATTTATATGCGTGAATTTTGATGTTTAGTTTTTCGTCAGTGTTTAACTGTTTGCATCTTCTTATTTCCTCCTTCCATACCAAAGACCAATTTGAAGTCTGATTGATATTGCAAATCACGAGTACATTCATTTGGTGTGTGATGATAAAATTATGATATTTTCTTTGGGGTCTCGCGGTTAACAGTTTCCCGTTTTTGTTCGCATTAGGCCAGCACTCGCCACAAACTACTAGGGTAAAACCATGCGGTCAGGGAAATTTTGACCTATGAACTATACTTGCTAATCTCTTAATGAATATTTTCCCCATTTCTTGTTATTTGTTTTTGAATGAAAAAGTTTTACGATATTTTTTAATGTTAATTACATTACAACAAAAACAAAGCTATAATATCAAAAACTGTGAAACTTTAACTCAAGAACATGAACAGGTGCAAAGTGTCTCATCAGTCCTAAACCTCATGTGTAAAGTGTCTCATCAGTCCTAAACCTCATGTGTAAAGTGTCTCATCAGTCCTAAACCTCATGTGCAAAGTGTCTCATCAGTCCTAAACCTCATGTGTAAAGTGTCCCATCAGTCCTAAACTTCGTGCGTAAAGTGTCTTATCAGTCCTAAACCTCATGTGCAAAGTGTCTCATCAGTCCTAAACTTCGTGCGTAAAGTGTCTCATCAGTCCTAAACCTCATGTGCAAAGTGTCTCATCAGTCCTAAACTTCATGTGCAAAGTGTCTCATCAGTCCCAAACTTCGTGTGCAAAGTGTCTCATCAGTCCTAAACCTTATGTGCAAAGTGTCTCACAGTCCTAAACTTCGTGTGTAAAGTGTCTCATCAGTCCTAAACCTCACGTGTAAAGTGTCTCATCAGTCCTAAACCTCATGTGTAAAGTGTCTCATCAGTCCTAAACCTCATGTGCAAAGCGTCTCATCAGTCCTAAACCTCATGTGCAAAGTGTCTCATCAGTCCTAAACTTCGTGCGCAAAGTGTCTCATCAGTCCTAAACCTCATGTGCAAAGTGTCTCATCAGTCCTAAACTTCATGTGCAAAGTGTCTCATCAGTCCCAAACTTCGTGTGCAAAGTGTCTCATCAGTCCTAAACCTTATGTGCAAAGTGTCTCACAGTCCTAAACTTCGTGTGTAAAGTGTCTCATCAGTCCTAAACCTCACGTGTAAAGTGTCTCATCAGTCCTAAACTTCATGTGTAAAGTGTCTCATCAGTCCTAAACTTCGTGTGCAAAGTGTCTCATCAGTCCTAAACCTTATGTGCAAAGTGTCTCATCAGTCCTAAACCTTATGTGCAAAGTGTCTCACAGTCCTAAACCTCATGTGCAAAGTGTCTCATCAGTCCTAAACCTCACGTGTAAAGTGTCTCATCAGTCCTAAACCTCATGTGTAAAGTGTCTCATCAGTTCTAAACCTCACGTGTAAAGTGTCTCATCAGTCCTAAACTTCGTGCGCAAAGTGTCTCATCATTCCTAAACTTCGTGTGTAAAGTGTCTCATCAGTCCTAAACTTCATGCGCAAAGTGTCTCATCAGTCCTAAACCTCATGTGTAAAGTGTCTCATCAGTCCTAAACTTCATGCGCAAAGTGTCTCATCAGTCCTAAACCTTATGTGCAAAGTGTCTCATCAGTCCTAAACCTCACGTGTAAAGTGTCTCATCAGTCCTAAACCTCATGTGCAAAGCGTCTCATCAGTCCTAAACCTTATGTGCAAAGTGTCTCATCAGTCCTAAACCTCATGTGCAAAGCGTCTCATCAGTCCTAAACCTCATGTGCAAAGTGTCTCATCAGTCCTAAACTTCATGCGCAAAGTGTCTCATCAGTCCTAAACCTTATGTGCAAAGTGTCTCATCAGTCCTAAACCTCACGTGTAAAGTGTCTCATCAGTCCTAAACCTCATGTGCAAAGCGTCTCATCAGTCCTAAACCTCATGTGCAAAGTGTCTCATCAGTCCTAAACTTCGTGCGCAAAGTGTCTCATCAGTCCTAAACCTCATGTGCAAAGTGTCTCATCAGTCCTAAACTTCATGTGCAAAGTGTCTCATCAGTCCCAAACTTCGTGTGCAAAGTGTCTCATCAGTCCTAAACCTTATGTGCAAAGTGTCTCACAGTCCTAAACTTCGTGTGTAAAGTGTCTCATCAGTCCTAAACCTCACGTGTAAAGTGTCTCATCAGTCCTAAACCTCATGTGTAAAGTGTCTCATCAGTCCTAAACTTCATGCGCAAAGTGTCTCATCAGTCCTAAACCTTATGTGCAAAGTGTCTCATCAGTCCTAAACCTTATGTGCAAAGTGTCTCACAGTCCTAAACCTCATGTGCAAAGTGTCTCATCAGTCCTAAACCTCACGTGTAAAGTGTCTCATCAGTCCTAAACCTCATGTGTAAAGTGTCTCATCAGTTCTAAACCTCACGTGTAAAGTGTCTCATCAGTCCTAAACTTCGTGCGCAAAGTGTCTCATCAGTCCTAAACTTCGTGTGTAAAGTGTCTCATCAGTCCTAAACTTCATGCGCAAAGTGTCTCATCAGTCCTAAACCTCATGTGTAAAGTGTCTCATCAGTCCTAAACTTCATGCGCAAAGTGTCTCATCAGTCCTAAACCTTATGTGCAAAGTGTCTCATCAGTCCTAAACCTCACGTGTAAAGTGTCTCATCAGTCCTAAACCTCATGTGCAAAGCGTCTCATCAGTCCTAAACCTTATGTGCAAAGTGTCTCATCAGTCCTAAACCTCATGTGCAAAGCGTCTCATCAGTCCTAAACCTGATGTGCAAAGTGTCTCATCAGTCCTAAACTTCATGCGCAAAGTGTCTCATCAGTCCTAAACCTTATGTGCAAAGTGTCTCATCAGTCCTAAACCTCACGTGTAAAGTGTCTCATCAGTCCTAAACCTCATGTGCAAAGCGTCTCATCAGTCCTAAACCTCATGTGCAAAGTGTCTCATCAGTCCTAAACTTCGTGCGCAAAGTGTCTCATCAGTCCTAAACCTCATGTGCAAAGTGTCTCATCAGTCCTAAACTTCATGTGCAAAGTGTCTCATCAGTCCCAAACTTCGTGTGCAAAGTGTCTCATCAGTCCTAAACCTTATGTGCAAAGTGTCTCACAGTCCTAAACTTCGTGTGTAAAGTGTCTCATCAGTCCTAAACCTCACGTGTAAAGTGTCTCATCAGTCCTAAACCTCATGTGTAAAGTGTCTCATCAGTCCTAAACTTCGTGTGCAAAGTGTCTCATCAGTCCTAAACCTTATGTGCAAAGTGTCTCATCAGTCCTAAACTTCGTGTGTAAAGTGTCTCATCAGTCCTAAACTTCATGCGCAAAATGTCTCATCAGTCCTAAACTTCGTGCGCAAAGTGTCTCATCAGTCCTAAACTTCGTGTGTAAAGTGTCTCATCAGTCCTAAACTTCATGCGCAAAGTGTCTCATCAGTCCTAAACCTCATGTGTAAAGTGTCTCATCAGTCCTAAACTTCATGCGCAAAGTGTCTCATCAGTCCTAAACCTTATGTGCAAAGTGTCTCATCAGTCCTAAACCTCACGTGTAAAGTGTCTCATCAGTCCTAAACCTCATGTGTAAAGTGTCTCATCAGTCCTAAACCTCATGTGCAAAGTGTCTCATCAGTCCTAAACTTCGTGCGCAAAGTGTCTCATCAGTCCCAAACTTCGTGCGTAAAGTGTCTTATCAGTCCTAAACTTCGTGTGCAAAGTGTCTCATCAGTCCCAAACTTCGTGTGCAAAGTGTCTCATCAGTCCACATGTGTGAAGACTGATGACAAAAACTTTTGAAGAAGTTGAGTTAAACACTTAAACACAAAAGTTTATGCAAATTACGCAACAATAAAAAAAGTGTGTATAGCACCAATCAGTCAACACAAAATGTTTAACAAAGTGAGAGTAAGAGAGCAACAAGAGCAACCATTTCATACAATGGCATTTGGCATCAATGGTTCATGGCTTATCGATCCCCACACAAGTGGCTCAATGGTTCCCATTTGACGTTTTACAAAGGAAACAAACAAACACTGATAATTCAGTTTAATTTTGTCATAAATGCACTAGCTATCACTTACTAAAAACCATCATTAACGTTTCGCGCACACCAAAACAGCTATTTTAAACCTCATTAGTTTGAAAAAAGTACGTTTTTAACACAAAAACAACAAATCGACTTGTGTCTTTAATTTTCAGTGTAATTGTAATCAAAAGAATATGGGAAAGTTGTTGAAGCATAAAAACCATAACGATGTTAAAAAAGTAAAAAATCTATTTTGAAGAATCTATTTTCATTTAAAATAAATAGTTTAACTATCTTGCTTAGTTCTAGCATGCACAAAATATAACCGTGTTTTTTTATTAAAAAGGAAATTTTAACGTCATAACTCTCTCAATAAAACGTTCTTTCGAAAAATTAATACATTATTTCGACACAAAATAGCTCGCTTTTTTATCACTAATTTTGCACATCCACTCGGCTATTCTAGCCTGTGACACAACTTTACCAATACAGTATAACTTCAAAATTAACCACCGATGACAACGCGGTCAATCTCACACAAAAGGCGGCCGCAACAGATAGGCTACGTAGTACGTAATTACTACACGAATGAAAACAAAACACGTAAATATAGCTGTTACGAATCCATCAAGGTCGTCTAGCTAGGGCAGAACACATTATAGGAGAAGCGACATATAGTCTTCGAACCAACTTCCTCTCATTATTTTGACATGCCATCAGATTGTCTTGCCTGAATACAGACGCATGCTCTGAAGCGGCGTCGAACCGGCGTCTTTTCGAGCAACATGCAGGCGCTCAAACCAACACATGGTCACTGCAAGACCAAACAGTTTTTTATTGGTTCAATCTTCTTACTTTCCTTATCTTGATTTTCTAGCAAATTAAAGACCGACTTTCACCACCTGTCTATACGTAAACCGGACATTTTTGAAGCCAACTCTTCGTCAAAGCATTCTTGACGGTTGGCGAGTAAGTGACTTTTAATATCTGCAACAATGTTGGGCGTCTTTTCATACAGCTTCCTACAAAGCCCACAAAATCCACTGGAAGTGCTTGCAGCGAATTTGTTAATCACTTCTGTTTGTTTGCGAGTCAACTGTTTAGCATGTTTACGAAGATTTTTATTGATAATTTGTTGGAAATTTCCTTTCCTGTCTAAAAACTTGGTCCAAGACCTCCATTCCAAATACTCGGCATAGGCTGTTACGTTCTTGTCCAAGTAATGGAGATATCTCACCAATGTTTCTGCATTTTTAAAATCTTCTGCATGAAGGTACGACTTTGGAGGAAGAACTGCGGCTACATCGCTTGGATGTGCACCAAACATGATAGGAACTGCGCCGCTATATAACGCGTTATACCATGTCTTTTCGGTGACATACCCATCACAATGGTAGCTGTTAGGCATGGCCAAATAAAACTTATATCTGCAAAAATAAGAATCCAGGTCAGTTCAGTTTTCTCTAGAGCAGCGCACTGCTCATAATCAGTTCAATCGTTGTTTTTATTTCTGACTATCACAGTATAAACAATACACGTCATCATAGAAAGGTCTAAAACAAGGTAGAAGACAAAACGAGAACGTTAAAAAGTGCTTGAGATCGAAATAAGTAATTAAGCTGATAAAAAAAAAAAACAGCACGGTCGCAGCACTTTAAGATAATCATGAGAGGAATCAAAAGTTACAGTCGAAGGGATACTACTCCGTAACTGACGGCATTCCTTTAAGTTGCCAAACACACAATTACATGCTCTTGAGCGGCATCGAACCGACGTCCTATGGAACGTCAAACCATGGCTTTCACTACTCGGCTATGCAGCATAAATAACCTTCCATTGTGGCAGTGTGTGTAGTGAGTAAAAGCGACTAGTTAGTATTGACTAAAACACCAACAGTCTGTTTCACCCTTGTTCCACATATATGCTTTCCTTGGTGGGACCTGGACATTGGACAAGGTTCTAAACAGGTTGAAATAACTCCATAGGTTACATGGAGCAAAGCAAGGCTTCCTAAACTGGATATACTGGTAACGCCATTTTACTGGTAACGCCAGTATATTGGTAACGCTAGTAACTGGTAACGCTGAGGCTCTGAAGATACAGTTCTCAGTAATAACCGACACTAACGAGAGCATGGTGGCCACTGGCCAGTATCTTTCTGTCAGTCACCTTTCTCTCCCAACTACACCAACCCAATTTATTTCACCTGGGTAGAAGTTAGAAATGTTTTTCGCAACCAGTTTAAGGATGGATAAGAATCAGGATTGTTTATTGGAAAGTGAGGTTTGAATGCGGATTAGGGCTGTGATATTAAAAAAAGATAACTGTAACTGTGAAAAAGGGGTGTAAACAGGGGCCGCTAAAATCAGTTAAGTTTGAGAAGCCCCGGTCTGTAGCAGTTAGGCTAATCAAGCCATCGGGCGTGTTTTCACCGATATAAGCTTCAAGTCAGCACACCTGTAAACAAATTCGATACAACTCAGCAAGCTTGTACACGATTCTTCATTCTAAGAATTAAAGTATCATATTTTTAACCTTATTAACAACTAAATATTACCAACCTGCTTATTATTTCGAAAAACGCTGGGTCCCAACGTGATTTAATGTGTAATGGTTTTCCGCAAGAGCCAAAGACATCAAGCTTTAAACCAGCTTTCTTTAGTTTTTTATGATATCCGCCTCTCAGCCGAGCACCAAAACTCATCTTGCAGTTGCTGACAACCCAAGTCACTAGCCTTAAAAATAAACCAAGCTTGTCAATGTATCTGTGTGGTTTGTTTCTTTGCCCTTCATCCTTGTCCGGCCAAGTATAAAGTGTCCTTCATCCACGTTAAAGCTTTATGTTGGTCTTGAACTTTCAACATAGTGTTAACAATGAGTTATAAGATGATTGTGTTTATACACATAAATTAGATTCCTGACAAGGGTTAGGAACAGCCGAAAACATTTGAATATCGTACTTATAAACACGCGAAGAATATCAATGAGTCTACTGTGTTCAACCCCACTGCCTTGCTTTGCCATTCTTTGGTACAGAAGAGAAAATCCTCTCTCGCAGTTATATTGATCTAAATCATGGTAGGCCTACGTGCTTTGAATTATTTCTAAATGGAAGAAATCAGAAACAATTAGTTCAATTTTAAAACACTTAGTTTGTTAAGAAGTTTGATATTATTGTTGATGGACTGCTCTCCCTTCCTCCTATCTGCGTTTATATACGCAGTTTTTTAATGTCATAAACACCCATAAACTGCACTGAGGTGACTGACTATCAAGAATTAGTTAAACTATCAACGTTTTTCTCCTTCTTTTAAACCATGCAAATCCTTTTCAACTATGACATCATCATTGTAATCAACATCTATTACCATTCATTGTTTCTTTTTCCAGTTTTTGTCAACATTTCTGCTACAAGAACACACCTTCAAGCATAAAAACATATTAGATCATCATAACAACTAAACTTTGCCATCATAGGCCTACCTGTTTTTCTTTTTTAACAGATTTCCAACTTCAGCATCAACACCCTCTGGTATCGATATATAAGGACTCGTAAGAGAAGAAAGTGGACCAGTTGGCAAATCATCTAGCGCAAAACGTAATTGAGCAGTGGAAGCCACTTCGCCACTTTTAATTAAACAAATTTGTTTCATCCAGTCGATTCCTTTGCGTTTATTCCTGCAAGTCATCTGAGTCATTCATTCGTAAAAAAACTCTGTTCTTTGAGAAGTTTCTACAGCAAGGGTAGGAAACTTTTTTACATTAGAGACCCATGAAAGGTGCATATTTTGGAAATGCATTTCCGTATTGCCATATAATGCATAGCCTACAACTAATATGTATTGGTATCTGGCGAATTGTGAAAGTGGGGCCACGTATTCGCTGAAGACTAGAAAAGCAGCGGGGGTGTGGGAAGTCTCCCCCATAAAAATTTGAGAAATTTAATTTAATTTGGTGCATTCTGTCATCAAGAGCCCCATATTTGGTTCGCAAACCATGTGTTCCCGACCCCTGTTCCACAGAAACTGCCTATTTTGTAAATGCATTAAAACATTTAAATCGGATTTTTCAACCTCTGCTAAAGTTAAATTATTATTTGAAAACTTGAAGATGTTTTTACGCTGTTAAAAACTAATATCTTTTAAAGCGTTTATCTACTTGGTATAACTGCATCTCAACCAGGCAAAAACTGTGCAATATGTCAATAAACTTCCTAACTGCCAAAATTTCCTTATAAATCTGTCGAATCTTGCTTGAAACCTACGAGCAGGTGTGATCTTATAAATTGATCTGTAAGTACTGTAATTGTGATGAAATTGGGAGTATAATGTCATAATTATTTTGTTTCGGAGGCAGGGATTTCTTGCTTTATTGGTACATGCGGCGTTTTCTGTTTTTAACTTGTTGCAGTCTTGGGTTGTTAGCTGGTGTCAGATTCCTGTGTTGAGTATAGAGCACCTCAATGTTCTTTCTGTTTACGTATGTATTTATGTTCTGTATTTAGATACCTTACTTTTAAGTTGATTATAACAAACGCTAGTGAAACGTCTGAACATTATAATAGCACAGCGATTATGACACCGTGCTTCATATGTATACATAGCATTAAACAATATATAAATACTATTACAATGAAGTGCTCAATGCCAAGCAGAGCGAATTACATCAAATGAGGTTATTATTCAATAAAAACCTTAACAGACTGTTTCACCCTATATTGAGATCATCAGAAGGTTCTTATTCAAATAGTAAGAGTGAAACATCCTACTAAGGTTTTTAGGGTGTCCGACAAATTGTTCGTAAGCAATTGTTCGTAAGCAATTGTTCGTAAGCAATTGTTCGTAAAACAATTGTTCGTAAAATTAATTCTTCGTAAAACAATTCTTCCTAAAGCATTTTTTCGTGCATGCAGTTAAAATTTGATGTATACGAAGAAATGCTTTACGAAGAATTGTTTTACGGATTTCATTTTACGAAAAACAGTTTACGAACAATTGCTTACGAACAATTGCTTACGAACAATTGCTTTACGAACAATTGCTTACGTACAATTTGCCTTTACCCGGTTTTTAGTCAATAGTCAGTGCATTTGATATAACATTAAACATAAAAATATTAATGTTTTCTCTATAACACGTTCATGCAATTCCTACCAGAGCAACTTTAACAGCCACGGAATAGAAGCAACCGACGAACGAATGTTCGAATATCGTTTGATGTCCATTGTTTGATTAAAATAGTAAGACAAGTATGTCGCGTCACTTTCGCGGACCACTGAACCACTTTCTTGGTACCACCAAACATACATTTGATCCGCCTTTCTGTCATTTACAAAACATGTGAGTTAGTAGCTTAAACATATTTTTTCTTCTCACAGTCACATCAAGAGTAATCAGCGGACTTAAACAACCGAACTTATTGATTTGACAAGTTTCTAAATAATTAACCTTCAAAATTCCGGAATGGCCCGATTCGGTGAGTCCGATTCGGTGAGTTCCCTATTCGGTGAGAGCCTTTTTCGGTGAGAGCCCTATTCGGTGATTTTTTTTTTAATTATTGGGTACCGTAGCCTAACTATTATTGCCGTTATAGGGATAGGGGTTAAAGGTTTGGGGGTTAAGGTTTGGGGTTAAGGGTTTGGGGGTTAAGGGTTTGGGGGTTAAGGGTTTGGGGGTAAGGGTTTGGGGGTAAGGGTTTGGGGGTAAGGGTTTGGGGGTTAAGAATTTGGGGGTTAAGGGTTTGGGGGTTAAGGGTTTGGGGGTTAAGGGTTTGGGGGTTAAGAGTTTGGGGGTTAAGGGTTTGGGGGTTAAGGGTTGGGGGTTAAGGGTTGGGGGTTAAAGGTTTGGGGGTTAAGGGTTTGGAGGTTAAGGGTTGGGGGTTAAGGGTTTGGGGGTTAAGGGTTTGGGGGTTAAGGGTTGGGGGTTAAGGGTTACGGGTTAGGGTCTTATTTCAACGTTTAGACGTTAAAACGATGTAAAAGCGGCAATGATAATTAGGCTACGTACCCAATAATTTTCAAAAAAAAATTCAAAAAAATCACCGAATAGGGCTCTCACCGAAAAAGGCTCTCACCGAATAGTAGCAGACCCTCAAAATTCATCTCCAACAAAAGCATACGTACCTTTCTATGATTGCCACTTAGACGAAATAAAAGTAAAGATAGAGAAAATGTCTAAAGTACACTTGACGATTTTAAGATTTGTTGTGGAATTCCAAATTGCTTAGCAACTGAATAAATCATTCTCCTTTTCAGAACAATTCAAAAAGAAAGGTCTTCAATAAATTTCTAATGAACGATTTAGTCTAATAATTTTATGGTTATTGGTGCAAAATACCTGCCACTTTTTGTTGGTAAATCCGCCTTTACCACGTCCGGGGCATGGAAAACAATTGCATCACTAAAGTTTGCCAATTTCCTTCGGTACGTAAATTTACATGAGCCACAAATTGGAGAATTCACACTAAACCTGGAATAAAATAAATAAGGTTAAAAATGTTGGAACATTTGGAATTATAATACTTGTTGATATAATAAGCTAAGTCCAAGCAAACATCTTGTAGATAAAGATTTGAACGTTTGTTCTTTCAATATTTTGAACAAATTGTTTGCTTGAAAATTGTATTCGGAAATTATGGTTCAAAATTACACCAAATAGTACAAGTCAATACTCTAATGTTGATAGCTATATGTCATGGCCAAGACTAACATAGATCATCTGAATTAAATATAAATGCTCTGTTGTTTGTAATAACATGGGGAATAACAGCATAATCAAGCCTCTAAGCTCCCGGCGGCCAAGGCCGCAGAAAAGCTGTTAAATGGCCTCTGAAACTATCGCGCCGGCAGGCCATGTTTGGTCGCCTACACAGGCCAACATTTCTCAACTCCGTTGGTATTTGAAACATTTCTCTCTTTACTTCCATTTGCAACCTTTTCTTTCACAAACAAGCTAAAGTCTCTCACACGCTGACAACAAATATCGCTGATCAAGTTTCGCAAAGAGCCTGAGTTTCGACCCATAAAAACTTGAAAACTAGTTTACCTTCACGGGAAGCAGCGAATTTAAATACAACTGCAATTATGGTTCAGAGCCTTGTTTGAATTGTTCCGACCTGAGTGAACGCAACAACATAATATTAGTTAATGGATTATTAAAAACACAAAATTTTAACAAATTCTGTATTTTGGCTGCCGGGCGCGAGAACTTGGTCGCCGAAAAAGCTCTGGTAGGCCATGCTTGGTTGCCGGAAAAATAATGGAGCTTAGGGGCCTGCATTATGTTCATGAATGCCTTGAACAAGAATAAAAGAAATCGCTATTGTTATTATTTTTGTGTTTGTTAAATGCAATTAATAAGACTGAACAAATCAGTTAACCAAAAATATCCTTCAGTTATTTGCATCAGACATAAAAATTGGAATTTTGAAACTTTTATAATGCAGTTAAGAATAACAGATAATTGCATATTTTATTTTAATGCATATCAGAGCTTTGCAAGAAGTTTTTTTGCAATCAAAATTATTCCTTTCTGCAGCCACAGTAAAAAGGAAAGTTGCACCAATTGTTTGTAAATTTACCCTTCATGTAACAACTGCACTCTTGATAGAGGAAAATCATGATGTTCATGAACATATTCCAATGGCTGGGTCACACTTCCAAACGGGCGATACCAAAACAAGACTAGTTTACTCTCAAATGTCCTTGCTTTGATTCTAAAATAAAAACCTCAAGTTAGATTGGACAATCTTCTAGTTTATGTGAATAACGTTTTAAAATGTTACAATAATAGAGTTTTAAGAAGCAGCAATAGTTGTAAATTTCACACCCACACAATCACTAAAAAAGTTCAACACCTTTGACATTTGCATCCACTAAACAGTAGGCTACCTATTTAAAAAATTATTACTTTTCCATCTCCAATATACTATGTATAGTTGTATACTGTAGATGCACAAGACCGAGGCTAGTTACACTGTAAAGCTATACAATGTTACATAATGTGCAAGTTCGAAAGTTTCAACAAACAAGCATAAAAATTCCTCAGACAAAATTACATAAAAATTTTCTCACAATTGAATTATAATGATAAAACTCTAAAATTACGACTCAGCAACACATTACTTACGGAAAGTCTTTATTTACATGATTTATATTTCTTTTAAATGGATGTAGTCCCAATCTTTTAAGGATTTTTTTAGTCCTTGACAACAGTGGTGCTTTTGTTGCTACATGAAATTGGTCAGAGTAACTCAGTACAACAAGTGTGATAACAATTATCACAACTAAAGCGTAGAACAATCTCCAGTACCAATTAATTCTATTAAACTGCACAGGAGTTTTACTCATAACTGCAACAGCCACTAACTGAAAAGACATGTACAAGAAATTAGTTTGTCAGCAACCTTACTTTTTTTTCAGGTAAATCAGACAACTCCAGAGATCAAAGCTAACTACAAATGGAGCAAGCTAGAGATACTGTATAAATTGGGATATTTTTGACATTTTATAAAATTGTGGTCTCCAACCACTTCAAAACTGGAGATTCAAAGTTTGGGATTATTATCACTGTGTGGTGTTGATCACTATCCAGTGCTTACGTTTCTTTTCAAAATTATTTATCTTGCACAGAGATCAGTTTTGTTCTTCTTGCCATCTCACTGCTTTCATGCACTTACCAATATGTGATTTTCCTCTCTTATGCAGCATTGCATGCAACTTTATAATATTCTTCTACTTACTATTATTTTATTTTCATCAACCCTAATTACTGGGGGCTTATGTATTTCTGTACAAATGTACATTGCTGTATGTCTTAGTAAAATTTGTAGCCACTGACTGCAAGTTACAAAAATTTACATATTGTAGGCCATTATGCAAAGCATGAATAGGGTAGTTGGTTCATCACCAAAGTTGTCAGATATTTTTCATACTTCCACAAAAAGTAGCCATATTATTTACAAGTTGGAACAAGACCAAAAGGAGCGTAAAATTCTAATGCTTGAACAAATTAAGGTAAAAAAAAACATTTTTTAGCTACAAGTACTATTTAAATTGAAATAAAACAAAATCCACCAGCAAAAAACCTACGACTGCTTAAATTTTCCAGAAAATGCGAAACAAAACTTGTCCAATTTCGCAAAAAATCTTAGAACTGTCAACCATGTTAATTACTGTCAAAATATTACAGCCTACATAAATTTTTCAGCCAATCAGTAAAAGTTATGTTCATTCAAGAAAAGAAAACCATTTTGTGCATTCATGTGAAAATCCAAAACTGCATTAATGAAAATTATAATGATCAATATCGTGGACTGCCTAGTGCCTATAGACCTGGCTTGCAATAGCCTACTCTACACCGTTTATCAGTTTTAAAATGGTATTTTTATTTTGTCTTTCTCTCAAACTTTACCCCAGCTCCCATTAAAACTAGCCTACAGAAGATGAATATTTTGATATCAAGATTACTTTAGCACACTGACTAGAATCCCCTTGAAATAGAATAAAATAGTAGCAAAATGTTTGATAACTCTTATTAATAACAATATTTATAAGCTTTGTATGATGAATCAAAATATCTATAAATACATCAGTTCAGTTCAGTTGTTTTTTTATTTCTGACCATCATATCAACACAATACACATCAACATAGCAAAGGTCAAGAAAAAGGTAGAAGCGACAAAACGCGAACGTTAAAACGTGCTAGTGATCGAAGTAAGTTATTGAGTTGAAAAAAATTTGGCACGGTGGCAACACCTTCAGAAAAATTTAAGATATAAAGGGAAAATTATTACGAAAGCTCAAAAATGCGATTGCTTATTGTTCCAGCAACCCTAACACATAAATACATCAAACAAATTCTGTATAATAAATAATTGGCAACTTTAGTTTAGCAGAACAACCATACCAGAACAGAGTTGCCAAAAGTCAAAAATTGAATTTTCGTATATTTGCTTTAAAAATCATTACTTTCAGGGTGTTATTATGCCAACTTTAAGCTGATCTAAACAAAAAAAATGCACTTTGTTTCGGTAGTGTTTTTTTTACGTAATTTTGTGAAAAAATGGCAAAGTCTTTAGTTTATAGACAAACCCTTTATTTTGCCTGTTGCGAGAATAGTATAGCCTACCTATGGTACAAACATAAACAATGCGAATGAACTAACACCATAACAATCTAAATTCCACAACAGACAGGAAGAAGCTAAGGACTATATTAGTCATCGAGTCAGCTGCACAAAATCAGTCAGTTTATAGGCCGACTTGATGATGGCGTATGAGCGATGTTTCCAGGCTAGATTGGAGGGCAGGAAATCTTCAGCCACTCAGCAGTCTCGTCGTCCAGGATTCTAAGACCATGCGCACCGTGTGGAGGCCGGTGGATTAGGCAGTGGTGGATGACATGGTCTGCGGTCTGTTCCGTGGCACCACACTCGCATTCTGATGAAGGAGCCAGGCCCCACTTGTGCATGTCCGAACGAAAGCGGCCGACGCCAGTTCGCAGGCGGTTAAGCCTGACCCACGCAAGCCTTGCGAGGGACATCCCTGGTGGACGGGGATCGGCGTCGGGTATGAAGTCACGGAGCGTGGAGGTGTGATTTTGCCACTCCGTGTTCCACATGTGGTTCGTCCAGTGTGCCGCACTTAAATCAAGTTCTTCTGCGTTCTTAAGGAGTTGTTGTGCGGCAGGCACAAAGGGGCGTCTTGATTTCAACCGCTGCTTTATAGGTGGTGGTCTCTTGAGTGTTGCATGGAGGAGATGGTCGGGGTCCAAAGCGCGGCAAGCGAGAGAAATCGTGGCTCCTTTACGGCGTAGCTCAGCGGGTTGGATGCCTGCTAGGATGGGTAGACAGTCCGTTGGAGTGGGACGCAGGCATCCAGTCACAGTACGCATTGCGTCGTTGATGGCGGTATCAATCTGGTGGGTGTGAGAACTACGACACCAGACCGGCGCGCAGTACTCAGCGGTGGAATGAACAAGGGCTAGGGTAGCTGTACGAAGAGTTTTAGCACCAGCTCCCCAGCCGGAACCCGCCAATCGCCTCAAAAGTGCGACGCGTGTAGATAGTTTTTTGCGCAGTGACTTCAAGTGCCGGCGGTACGTGAGTGACCTGTCCAGGGTTATGCCGAGGTATGTAGGTTCGGCACAGTAGGGCAGGCGTTCCCCATCAATCTTGATGTTTATCTCACGCTGTGCCTCCCGGTTGTTAAGGTGGAAGGCCGCCGACACTGTCTTTGACTTGCTGAGCTGTAGCTTCCATTTCTGGAGGTACGCTGATAGTGTTTGCATGTCTTGGCTGAGGTTCCTCTCCACTGACTGCCAGTTTCCTGCTGAGTGCAGGAGTGCCAGGTCGTCTGCGTAAGCATATTTCCTGGAGATGGTGGGGGGCAAGTCGTAGGTGTATATGTTGAACAGGAGAGGAGCCAAGACTGAGCCCTGTGGGACGCCGTTTTTAAGTCGGCGTAGTCTGCTTCGATGACCGCTACCGGTTGTGAGGGTAAAACTGCGGTTTTGCACAAGTTCCATCATCATATGGACCATGTGTCTGTCAGGGAGCAGACGGAGTAACTTGCAGGTAAGGCCGCTATGCCATACGGTGTCATAGGCAGCCGTGAGATCAACAAACACGGCGCCAGCCTTCTTCTTAGCCGAGAAGCTGTCCTCAATGTCTTGGGTCATAAGTGTGACCTGATCTACGGTTGATCGTCCGTGTCGGAAACCAGCTTGTTCACGGGGGAGCTGCGGATCTATTATTGGTTCAACACGGGCGTAGATGAGTCTCTCGAGGATCTTGAAGGGGATGCAGAGCAGTGAGATTGGACGGTAACTCTTCGGGTCCCCTGGGGGCTTCTTCGGCTTAGGGACTGCAACCACAAGGGCTCTTCTCCAGATTCTGGGAATTCTCAGGTGGCGCAAACAGCAGGAAAGGAAGTCTTTTAACCAGGACTTTAAGGAGGCAGCAGCATGAAGTATCAACTCCGGGCATAGGTGGTCAGGGCCCGGGGCTTTACCTGGCTTTATGTGCTGGAGGGCGGCGGAAAATTCTTCCGGGGTGAACTCACACGAGATGTTGTCCCCGTCTGGGGTTGTTACCCTCCAGAGGTCCGTCATTTCTTGCAAGACGGATCTATCGGATTCACGGTCTCTCGATTTGTATTTCCCGTTCTCCACAAGTTGTGAGGCGATGGAATTTGCTGAAACGGGACATTGTTGACGAGAGGCACGTGATCTGCCAGTTAGGTTGTTCAGTGTACTCCATGCTATGCGGCTGGAGTGCGTGAAGTCGATTGATTCAACGGCTTCTGTCCAGCGCTCCTTCCTCTTTGAGTCCAGCCTTGCCAGCAGAGCTGTGGCTGAGCTGTTGGTGTCATTGCCCTGAGGGGCGTGGAGGAAGTCGGAGTAGAGGCTTTCGCACTCCTTGTCCCAGCACGGTATGTAGGTCTTTCGTCGGCCGCGGGAGATGGATTGTTTTGCCGCTGATGTTATTGCATCACAAAAGTCCTGGTAGGCTTCTTCCACGTTGTTGGTGTGAGGGGATGGGAGATACTGTGTGGCTTCATTGGTGAGGAGGCTGTAGTACTCCCAGTTAGCCATTCTGAAGTTCCATCGATTAACAGGCTTGCTCGGGACAGGCATTATGAGCGTTGGAGCCGTGATAATCGAGGGTCGATGTTGGGACCTGGGGAACTTCTCTAGCACACGTCTGTCCGGTTGGCAATTATCGGGGTCATCACTTGCGAAAGCCAGATCGGGGTTTGTACCAGTGTTCCAGCGTCCGGAGAAGAAGCTCGCTGCACCCTTGGGATCGTGCAGTAGGGTGAGGTTGTTATTGGCTGACCATGAGGCCAGGCTTTCTCCGTCGGTGTTGGTGGTGTTGTAGCCCCAGTCGACGTGGTGGCAATTAAAATCGCCAGCATAGAGGCTGGGTTGGGGGAACACTGGGATGGCTGTTGGTGTTAAGCGTGAGGGTGGTGGCTTATAGACATTGATGATGTGATAGCCTGATATGTCTATGCATAACCACTCTATCTCCGACTGGGCACTGGACTGGTCTATTGGCGTCCAGCTCAGTTGCTCATGGACAAACGTGGCGAGGCCGTGTTTCCTGCTGATGGTTGCGCCTGCGAGTGTGAAGTTGGGTAATACCAACTTATCCACAGATGTGCAGTGGGTCTCCTGGAGAAGAATAACGAGGGCCTGATGTTTTGTGGCCAGATACTCGATGATGCTGAGCTTGCTGGCAGTAATGCCCTCGGTGTTCAGCTGCAGTACGGTGGGTCGTCGGTACTTTTCGACAGAGGAGCTGCCGCGCCCTGAGAAGGGCGTTTCCCTATCCACCCTGGGCTGAACCTGGGCCTGGTTTGCTCGAGTGTGACAAGCTTCGTTTCGCATATCTTTCCTCAAAGATATGGTACTGACGGGAGGGACCACGAGAAGGTGCTTGTTCTTCCCCCCCATAGGCTGACTTGAATACAGTTAATAAGTAGTGCATAGCACCAGTTCGTGAGTAGCAGGTCTACGTAGTAGCCTACCGTACCAACAATGCTCAATCCGAAACAAACTGCGAAACAGTCATCAATGTTGTTACAATAAAAACAGTCACAAACAAAGTTTTTTCATATAATAAATTTTAAGTTTTTTCGTAAAATATTTTATAGCCTTTTAGTAACTTCGACTATTTCTGAAGATAAATCTTTCCATATTTTTGGGCATAAGAATTTCAAACTGCCTTGAACTTTTCTTGAGCTGACATTACGTACGGTAAGTGAAAGTTATTTTTTTGAGAAGCTCTCTTGCCATGGCATTGTACTTCAGTAATTTCCTGAAAATGAGGTTCAAAGGAGCCAGGTAGCCTCATAGCATATTTTTAAATTAAAAAAAAATTTAGAAATTTCTAATTGATGCAAATTACTGATACGGATGTATGTCATCTTGGTTTATCAAGCGCCGTGTTTGTCAGAGTGTCAAGTTGGGCCTTTCTATTAAGTCTTTCTTTTCAAAACTCCAGAATTTTTACAAGTACACATTTCTGTCTATCACAAATTTGAGATTTTCATTTGGAAACTTTATTGCAGAACACTCACTTTCGGCGCGGAACTTCTACGGTAAGACTTGCTAATTCTAGGCAGGGATATCTAGAGAAGGGGGTATGAAGGCTTGCAGCAATTGCCTTATTCTTATGACACTACCAGGGCGGCAGTTTGTAGTGTTTTAAACATGTGGTTATTTTTAAAATCGTACAAAGTTTTGTAGCGCAGCTGGTACCATGAGCTACAGAAGACAGTTAGAAAATGTTACGTAGATCATATTTAAAAAATACTTCTTTACAAAGACAGTTGAAAAGTTACCAGTAAGCTGTTATTTTTAACAAAGCCTTTGCAGTAAGCTAGATGTAAAGCAAGTATATGGGTAGTTGAATTAACAAGCAACCATGAGCATGCTGTGAATATCCAGGCCACATTCTAATAGCGCAATGCAAGTTTTAAGCAAGCAAGATTTATCAAACTACTATCGGTGCCAATTGTCATTTTACGATAAACACAGATTATTTACGATAAACAAAAGCCCTTCTATTGTCAGACGTAATAAAAGCATTCGTATCCCCTCTTTAGATATCCCTGATTCTGGGTCGCATAATGTTCCAAAAGGTTTTGTGACTCAAGGCTCGCATACTGCATAACTTTCGAAGTTTGGGCGCCATAATGGTTTATCTCCTAGACCTAGAATAGTGAATAGATGATCTAGTGTAAGTACCAGTGACGTTCGGTGGCTTAAACAGTTGGGAAAGCAACTTGGAAATATGCTGCAGCAAGGTAGTAGGCACGAAGGGCGTAACCGTCGGGCGAAGCCCGAGGGCCTATTGCCGAAGGCAACACTTCTAGCGGGGGGTCTGGGGGGCCTCCCCCAGAAATTTTTGAAAAACACTTCCAATTTGGTGCGCTCTGAGAGCATTGCCAAAACAAATCAAAAATAAAAATCTGTCA
Source organism: Aplidium turbinatum (assembly GCF_918807975.1). Lineage (NCBI taxonomy): Eukaryota > Metazoa > Chordata > Ascidiacea > Aplousobranchia > Polyclinidae > Aplidium > Aplidium turbinatum. The sequence continues at coordinate 25,657,087 of NC_137480.1, forward strand.
AATTGTGCTTCGCCTATGTCGTGAGCATACATCCATTTAATGTTTAGAAGTCATGAACAATCTTAATTTTAACGTTGCAGGACCAAAATCTTGTGTTAGACATGGAATAATAGTTGTCTAAATATTTAAATCGTCATAAATGTTCATTCTCAGATATTCAGTTAGGCCTACCCACAAAAACTAACACTTAGGCCTAAACATTACAACCGCAAGCAATTTGTACAAAAAGCTGGATAAGTTTGCCTCCTGCGTATAGAAGCTTAACGAACTAAATATTGCATCCGCACCTGAACGTTCATTGGCGAAGTAACGTTATATCAACGCTGTAAAAAGGGCAAAGGCATGACTATGAAAGCTAGTAGGCTAAAGTAGGCCTACATGGCGAGGAGATATAAAAAAACAGCAACAATATTTTCGGGATTATGATGCTGTGCTGTGTAGCCTACTGTGACGAGAGACCATTCTGACGAGTTAGTCTAGCCGTTCTAGCGAATGTGCGCATTGACGTCACTGGGAAAGCAACTTTAACCATAACACATCTGATTGGCTAAGCAGCTGGTGACGTTTTGCAAAACGAGTGAGGATTGGATAAAACGAAGGCTTTTTTTGACATTTTTGAATCTGGGGAAAGCAACTTTGATATTTGCTTCCCTGGAGCCTCACTGGTTGTTTCTGACAGAAGCGTTTGCGTTAATTGGCATTTATAGGCAAGACATGCGGTTTGGTGAGGACTTAGACTACTCACAAGTCACAAGCGTTACGAATAATTCTAGTCACGAATACAGTAATTTTCAAGTTAAAATAGACGTGATAAAAATAATAAGTTAAACCTAGAAATCAGTCATTATATTTTGCATAGTTTTCACTCAGGTAAGCACTGCTTTCCCTCACCGATCGTCACTGGTAAGAACTATGGACAATCGTTCGTTGCAGAGACTACTAAATCGTAATCGACACCTTATTCAGGCATGGTCGATGATGATGATCTGGTGAGGTCTGGTAGATCCGGATAGTAATTAACAGCTAACTTTCATGCTATCCCATACGTAGACATAATTAAGAGGGGTATGACTATGCATATCGTCCAGTTGGCATATGATGATAAGCTAAGTCGTTTCTTTACACAACGAAGTAGGCTACTAAAGCAGGCTAGACGAGCTCATAAGTTTTTGAAGTTGATAGCCTACTTTGTGTTAGCATACGCTAATGAGTATGAATAAAAATTCATATGACGTCAATCAAAAGTAGTTTAGTCTTTTTCTTTACGATTTTTCCAATCGGTAGTTTTACTTACACATGGTTTCAACATAACAAGGGTACCGTGTTTGGCAATTTGCGCCAATTTTGAACACACGCAAAAAAGATTCCAAGTAAGCTAATTCCTGATCTCGTCCGAATTCTATTCAAACTTAAACCCGCCGACAACCCTAGCTGAGAGTGGTATTTGGTTCTGTAGTTCCTAGTTATAGGCCTATTGTATTTGTTGCACCAAGCCTTAAACAGTAGACCATCTTCTTGTGTGCCCTCAGCTTGTGACCCAGTGCAATAATTGGGACCTTCAGTATAGGCTACAACTCCGTCGTAAGAGAATGTGTGAATCTGTTGTATATCCTGGGACATTTACGAGGCGTATTCATCAAATTTAGAAGCATAGATAGGAGCTGACTTCGTAACGTTTTTTTTCTTATGTAGCCTACTTTAGCTTATGCTGAAACTTCTTTCACAACAAATTTGTGCAACTGTTAAGTTAAGATTACTTTGTACAACTGGTATAGCCAATAAGAGAATAACTTTATGAAGTAATTGAAGAATAATCACAAAAAAGTAACAAGGATATGTTATACGCTATCTACGGTTTCATAAATTATATAAAAAATCGTCAGGCGCAACACTTATTCAAAAAGATATCTTCTTTCGTGTGTTTTCTCGATTGTTGCTTTTACTTTTTATTGGGCAGCAAACTATTCTGTTCCTTTCCGTGATATTTATGAATATCATAATCAAAAAATAAAAAGTCATCGCTATAAATTTTCTTCAACATTCGCAACTCTTCTTCTGAAATTTGTTTAAAATATTGTTGTGTTATAGTGGGATTGGCTGCAAACTTTTTTCTTCTTGGAAAACTGATTTTTTTGTCTTTCAAAAGATGAGGATTCTGTTCGTAAATGTAACTTAACAATCTGTTGGAATCTTTCATAACATTTTCAAATTTCATGATGTAGCTGTATTTGACGGAGCACGGCTGGCATAGCAAGTGCTGCGGCATCCAATGTACATCTTTTTTTTCCATGTTCTTTTTATAAAACTGAATAATGAACCTAAAACAATAATGGTTTAAAAGTTATGACAATATTTCATTTTGAAGCTTCAGTTGCCAAAGCTAAAACAAATTGTGGAGATTCAAAAACAGTTTTAGCCCTATGGCAACACTGAATTATTTTCAAAAGATCGTTTATTCATTTTATTGTGGAATTGTTTAAATGTACGGTAGCTTTCAGACTCATGGCATTTTTCTTATAAAAAATGCAAGTAGCTTATAACGTTGAATATAGGCTACATAATTGCTTGCAAGTTCAAAATAAAAATTCTGCACTTGAATCGGAACAAAATTAGGCTAGAACCACAAAATTAAAAAATTGCGGGCCAATCTCCAACAATAACAATTTATCAACCCCTGTTACAGACGCTTCCGTCATAAATCCAGTCGTTGTAATGAAGTTTCAAATAAAAACTTATAAGAACATTTTTAGCGGTGTTGTTTTAAACCCATTTCTTCGATTCCATGATGGCTTTGATAGAAAAAAATTGTCCGAATTGTCCACTAATAGGTGACACGTGTGACATAGACAACGAAAAGAGAAAAAAGAAGCTGTCTTGTAATAAAAATAATTTTAAACTTTTTACCTTATGAACTGATGAAAGGATATTTCTCCTGTGTTCATCACTTTAACATACTTCAACACATCTTTCTTGTGTGAAGATGGCAAGTTTTTGAATGAATTCAAAGATTGAACGTACTGCAATTTGTTGGGTTGATCGTATTCCCTGAAACAGCATAATGAACGCCCAATAGTCTACATCACCAAATAGTTGAACGATAAAATAAACGCTGAATGGTCTAACGCTGATAAGGTATATCAGCGTTAGACTGATAGTGATATACTATTAATGTTAGCTGATAACGCTAATAATGGTCTAATGGTCTACGTCTGATGGTCAAACGCTAATAAAATAAACGCTGAATGTTCTAAACTAAATCACCAAATTTCTTAAACACTAAAATGACAAACAATTTGGAAAACAGACATTACAATAGTTTTCCAATCGTTAACTTCTGTGATTAACGTTGTTGGAGTTGTTTTAAACCAATACATCTAGATCTAGATGCTAACGTACAAATATTCAAACCTGTTAGGGGCTATTCAACATTGATATAGCTATTAATATGATTAGAGGTGGGCATCTGCTTTTTTAAAAGTAGCGCACTCCCGCAACTTTGAAAATCTCTAAAAATGATTCCTTTTGCTTCTACTTTAAATTGGAAAGTAGCGGAGGTTCGCCTGAAACAAATGTTTCGACTCTCCATTACCTCAGGAAAGAAGTAGCGTCGCTATTGCTGCAACTACTCTAACAAAAATTTGGCGCCGCTATACCTACCAAAAAAGTAGCGCACAAGTAGCGGCGCTACAAAAGTAGTGTGCTACTGCCCACCTCTGGATATGATGTAGTGTAGCTATGGTGGGATGGCGCAGCGGATAAGGAGCTCGCTTTCCAATCATGCAATCCTGGTTCGACTCCCGGCTTAAGCTGGTTGTTGAAAAACACCGCTCACCTCTACCCAGGGTGTAATAAATTGGGTGGGCGTAGTTGCTGAAGGAAAGGCGGCTGAGAGAAAGGAACTGGCCACCCTACTCTCGTTAGTGCCGAAGGCTTAGTCTAATGAGAACCTTATCTTCTCGTTCCCCGAGGCTTGAATCAAGTATGGGACTCACCTTTACCTTTAGCTATGGTATGATATGATGCAATGTAGCTATATGACGTAGCTGTAATGTACCTATATGACGTAACTATTGATCATCTTTTACAATGCAACTCGATAACCTTAAATTAAATTTTGCATCTACAGCATCAATGCTAAAAGAGGAAATACAATTAACACAACATTCTAGAAGACAAAATCTTGAAGTTTGTCGGGTTATGGTCTTTGTGCAATATAATAAGGCTGCAAAGTAAAAAGTAAAAGATTTTGACGCATCCAAATTCGGATGTTTTGCTTCAGTTTCACAAGTCATCATATCAACAAACAATTAGACGATCAGACCCGATATCCACGCCATGCATGTGTTCTGGTGCCTGCTTTGCAGCGATAGGTCTCCCGATGTTTGCACGATAGTAATGCTTGTCAGTCCGATTCGTGAATTTATCCAAGTAAGCAGAAACGAGCCTTTCAAACGGATGCCGAGTGATGATGAACGACGTGTAGGAACGCAACTTTTTGCGTGCATCCCTTGAGGAAATGCTGGTAAACACGAAAAACATTGCAATTCCGAATTATAAAGCCAAACATAAGTCCAACACTTGCTTGTGACAATAAATAAGGAGGGAATAGCAACGGGAGATTTCTATTATCCTTTGCAGATCTGTTTTGTAGGTTTAAAAAGTGCTTCTATCATATTCATGCGAAATAAGATAGGGGAGAGTGCCCAGCAGTGCCCCGGGTGCCTACAGTGCCCCTCCCATTGTTTTTTGCAATCCGTGACAAATTATTCACTCAACCGTACATTACCATGATCACGTGGTCCGTAGAAGCTGCTGAAACTAAGTTAGGCAGAAATAAGTCATTGCTTGTTGTTGGCAGAAATGAAAGTTTGTTTTAGGGGGTAAAAAGTAAATTTTCAGAACTTTATAACTTTTTTGTTACAGTTTTTACGGTGGCTTTAGGGATGCTTCACAAGTTTTTCATGCTTTGTCAGTCACTAGACTAGGTTTCAGTAATAACGTTTCAGATCGTGAGCCTCGGTAAAAAAAACTGACGCCATTTTATCTTGTAGGCCCGTGGTTCCAACAGTGCCCCACCCTGAGGTCTCCTACAATGCCCCGGTGGAGCACTGTTGGAAGCCAAGAGATTTTATTAATCAATATGCAGTGCCAAAATGATTATCAACATTTTATGTTATATCAATAATATTATAGGTGTTGGGGAGTTTTTGGTAGCCTGTGTTTCTAAGTTTCGGCTGTGGAAGAAGCTTCGTGCCTGAACTATATGTGGGCCTATTGTTTAGTAATTTTGTCTGTCAAATTTGGTTATTTTGCTCCATAAACCAAGCCATTTCTTGTGAACCACATGTCATTATAGGCCTACTAAAATGTGTTGTGTCTGTATCTTGTGCTAATCATACCTTCCATGCGGCCGAATCAATGATGTCTTTAATCTCCTGCATTGCATGTTCTTTCACTGATTGACTGTTGAATAAACACCTTCCTTGTCATTGCAATTGGTAGTTAGGTCATCACACCAAAGCTTTTAAAAAGGTAATTACAGCTCTAATTAAATCAACTTGGGCCGTTCTATAAACTACAGCTCAGTGTGTTCGCATGGTTCCTTGGAACCTATTCGCATTCTTTCGTTTAAGCACAGTCACCACGACGGGCAGATAGCGTGTCCTACATGTTATGATAATTGTTGCTGTTATATTTTGTGTCTGTGATAATTGTGTAGCATATGTAGGCTACCACTTTTAAAAAGTTTTGTCTTGACCTGACCAGCTCAGTGACTTCCATCATATAAAACAATACCGGTACTAACACAAGTTTCATACCTAGGGTAATCATTGCAAAAAGAGTGGTTCAACATTGCAACTAAAGACACCAATTACTTTGATAGGGGCACTGTTGGATATGGTATCCAACAGTGCCCCACTTTGACAGGTGATTTTTAACGCCTAATGATGAAGTTTGTGTAAAACTTAAAAAAAAATTTTTATGTGGAAATACTAAAGAAAAGGAGGAATTTTCATAATAGAAAAAAAAATTTGAAAAAAATTTTTTTTTTTATGTCTAAACTTCAATTTTCCAAAAAGCGGGGCACTGTTGGACACTCTCCCCTACGTTAAACCATTAATCGAAAGGTCCCTGCTAGAAAGAGAGTCTTCTATCCTGATTAATAAAAATATTTTAAACTTGTAAAATAATGTGTTCAAATTAGAAATTTTAAGCTAAATCAACAGAAAATACGTTTCTATTTTGAAGTTTAAGCGCTAGGTATCGATAATAATTTTAAGCTTACAAAGCATAGAAAACTAGAATATGGTAAACAAACACATTTCACAAAATACCTTTTGTAATTGCGAAAAAATGCATTTTAAAACTAGCCTACGGTACCGTACAAAAAAAAATCACAATTTGAGTGTTAATAGTGAGATTAAATAAAATTTATTTTCTGCAGCCAAACGCTCACTGGTAAAAACTGTTATTGGACTTCGATGCATTCCATCTCTCTGCCATGTCTTCAATTGAACCTCCAGTTAAATTTCCGTCTAAGAATGATAGCAGCACTTGCCAGATTGTGCTTGCTGCCTGAGCCAATCAATGATTAAGAAGGAAATTACGCTACAAAGAGTGTCTTTTGCACTTAGCGTTTTATTAAGTCGACAAATCTTTTTCTGACCTTTCTATGATCATGGATCAACTGTCAACTTGAGGTGAACAAATTCAAAAAAGATGAATTGAACAAGAAAACTTCAATTTTGGATAGTAGCCTAATTCTTTCTAGAATTTGTTACTAATTAAATAAATAAACGTTTCACTGAACTAGTATTGAACATTTAACTCGTGTATCTCATTTGCAGATGTTTCGTTGTTCGGGTGAGTTAGCATACAACAACCTAACGGTTAATTCTCTTACTAGCTAAGTTAGTTGTAATTCGAAAAAAGACGCTTTAGGATCAGTTCAAATACCACGCTACGCCCATGGAAAAGGTCGTCAGAACCAATACACTGAGTTGCCAGGTGCGCAACTTAGACTAGGGGAGACCGGGGGGAGATGTTACAGGCACTAGCGTACGCAGGGGGGGGGGCATTGGGCCATGCCCCCCCCCCCCTTAAGATGTTGTGTGACGTCACGATATTGAGAATGATGCTTTCTGTCTCTTTATGCTTGGGAATGATGCTTTCAGTCTAAAAAAAACTTGCCTAATTGTAAACAAAACTGAATTAAAAGAGCGAGTTTTGCCAATACCAAACATTCAAACATCTCAGCCAGGAATTAGCAACAAGAAAACGTAGAGACTTAGCTTTATTTCCGAAAAATGCCGAAGAAAACATGATCTTATCCTTTTGCTATGCCACCTGACACCACCATTTTACAGGAATATTCATACCCACATGTTTGTTGAAAATGCTCTCAGAATGCACCAAATTCAAAGTAATTTTTTAAAATTTTATGGGGGAGGCCCCCCAGACCCCCCGCCGCTAGGTGTCGTCTTAGGCGAAAACGCCGTCGGGCTTCGCCCGCCGGTCGTCAAACCCACCCTTTCAACTTTCCTGGCTACGCTACCGCTAATGGCCCCCCCCCTTGAGAAAATCCTGCGTACGCCACTGGTTACAGGGGTGGGTTGTTACACTCCCTTTAATTTATTAATTATATTACTCCAACCGCTGGAATTAAGTTTATTAGTTCAGACGCTTGTTTTCTCTTTCCAAACAAAGTTTCAGCTGTTTTGAAAGGTGTAGTAGCAAATTATTTATGAAAAGTGGTTTTGGGGTATCAAAAGTAAATTTTGCATTGTCAAAGAAAATGTGATTTCTATAAAGAGAGGAGTGATATCTTTTTGGTTTCAAAGTTACTGTAGGCTTCAAGTGCTGTAGCTTAGATTAATTAAAAATATTTTGGAGCTGATTATCAAATGTTTGACATATCTAGACATTATTCAGTCAACCGCCATAAGGGTGAGTTGTTACAAGGTGTAACATCTCTCCCCTACCAGAAAATTTACTTAATTTGGTATTTTAATAATAAATTTTCCAAATTTTAAATTGCTCAAGCAGTTAAATTATGCTCCACTTCATCTTCTGTGGAAGGTAGCCTACCAGTGCAGCATCTGAAATGCCTTAAACTGCAGCAGCATGTGTTGAATTGGAGGATTTACCTGAAGGCATAACAGCATCTCGGGTTTCAATTCGGCCCTTTTCGAAAGCTCCAGCAAAAGTAGGTAAACATACTTCTCGAAAACGTTATTCTGCTGTTGTTACTTCTACTCTCGAAAAAAAGAAAATAGAAGATGCCTTCATTATCAGAGAAGCTAAAAAGACTGGCCACAACAAACAAGCCAAGCGAAACCTTTTGAAGAAGAATTGCAGCCAAAAATCAAAGGAGTGGTTCTGCATGGTGTGTGATGATTCATACTCAAAGTCTGCATCAGGAGACACATGGATTCAGTGTGTAGGCTACACTGCAAAGGCTGGTCTCATGAAGCTTGCACTGACTTTGAAAAGCAATATGTCTCTGAAAACTGCAATGAGTAGGCCTAGTTGGGTAGAGATTGTGTGTAATTGCTACACCCAGTTATAATGCATTGTTTTTGGTGATGTTGTTACTTGTTTGTTCTTGTTTGTTTTTTTTCAATTAAACTTGGGTGTTTAATAAATTCTGACAGACTTTGTTAAATATGACATCAGTTTTAGATGTTTTCTCTTAAAAGTAGACTTCTTATTTATAAAAAATAGCTGATACCAGTCTAAAAAAAAACTGTAACATCTCACCCCGATACTGGGGTGAGATGTTACAACTGACTCATAGGTATGTAAATGCAAATATTTTTTTTAAAGCTCAATTTAAAAAATAATTAAAGTTGCGATTATAACAACCAGTCATGTAGCAATACTGTATTAAATTTGCAGCAACTTTGCGCAAATAGTAGGAAAGAAATCTTACATTTACTGTAAACTGTAACAACCCTCCCCGATCTCCCCTACATCTTTTCTTCATTAAGGCAGAAATCTTCCACGATATCTTATCGATATATCAACTAACTTAGTCGTGAAGCAATCGACATCGACACGTCCATTTTTCGTTAAATTTTTAGTATGAATATGAGATACTTATAATATGATAAGATATAATACAATATATATGATATACTTATAATACGATGTAATCTAAGACTACCAAAGTTATTTATCCTCGCTAGCATAAGCGAAATAAATTAATGGTCTGAATCAATGCAATCTTTTCGTCAGAGTTCAATATCATGTGTAGGCTAGTAGCTCTTGGCATTCCAGTATGGAAAAGCGGGATCGTAAAAAAGTGTGTATTGATACTAGACAGCTTCAACTAAACGATTGGTTATAGAGCGTGGGGTGAAAAAAGCAAGACAATAACGTCATGTGGTAATTGAACAGAAGATCATTCAATTCAACGGTGGGTGTACAATACATGTACAACTGTACATCAGGGAATAGATTTAAGATCGACATCGGTACTATAGGAGTCGAACAGAAAATTACCATAAGCTGCAAACCATACCTTGGGAACTTCACACATAATGGTTTTTAGGTTGTCGTTGAATTTTAAGGCGGTCATTTTCCATCGATATCGCTTTCTTCTGTTGGAGCAAGCGCTGTTTATGCGAAATATTCTACCCAGGTATGGTTCTTGACAAGATAACTTATGAAGAAAGCATTCTTGATATTTAATTTCACCTAAGCAAAGAGGTGTTTAAATTATTGGATTCAGTTTGCACAAGTGTACACTTAGCAACGGACGTTAAGGACTGCTCTCCATTTAGCGGCGTGGATTGAATATTCCCGGCAACAAGACTTTAATAATAGGAAACTTCCTTCTGTCAATCTCGGTGAACGGGCCTGTGTCAGTAATTTAAAGCCTCTACAATGCGAAACTGCCAGGGTTAAGCTCTGCAAGAAGCTTTCCCACTCTGAGGATAAAGATTTAATCAATCAATCAAGATAAAATACCCTAAAGTGGGGAAAAAAAAGCTTAAAGTCATTATAAAGCTGTTCTAAATAAAATGAATATTTTGAAACAAATTGTTGTTTCTTATATCGAAATCGTATTATTAACAAAACACATGTAAGCTAAAGCTAAACGATTCTTACTCTTTTTTCTTGAAATTTTCTTTCGAACGTTTTCTGCTGAAACATTCGCAGTGGAAGTTTTATCTGCAATAAAGAATCACGAACAGTAGAGTAGAATCTAACTACAGCATAAGCAAAAGCGGATCTAGAAAAGCATTTTTTTTTTAAAACTGTAGTTTTGTCGAATTGGAAATTCGTAAGGAAAAACAAGCAATTTAAATTCTAAAAGTTGACTTCTGCATCATTAACTAGCGAAAAGTGGTCTACGAGGAGACTGCACAGCAAAGGTGTACAAGTGCAAGCGTTTTGGAGTAGGCCTATTTAAAAACCGGAGTCTTGCTTTTCGGCCGGAGTGAAGCGGGAGTCTAAAATTCTTAGCAAACCCAGGAGTCAAAGTCTGATTTTATTGCCAGATGATACTTTTGGCGTACGCGTTTTTTTACTCTGTTATGAATGGTGGTTTGCGCACGGAGTCGGAATGGAGTCAATAACCTAAAATTAGTTGGAGCAAAAGTGGAGTTTGGAGTCACAGAATTCAGAATTTTAGAGGAGTAGGAGTCCAGAAAAGCTGACTCCGTGCACTTATGCTGCACAGTTTATCTTTCGAAGTGTGTAGTTTGCATTTCAAACATCTATCCAATTATTATTTTGCAATGGAATGTTTGCAAGTAAGAGTAATAAAGTTTCCAAGAGGCTCTCTCAAAAATTCTCAAATTCAACGCAATCAACTATATCATTTAGTACACAATCTAAAGGCTGCAGCGTTCAAGCAAACTATCAAGCTAGACCAGCGGTTCTCAACCGGTGGGCCATGGCTCACTAGTGGGCCATGCAAAGATTTTGAGGTGGGCCACAGACCTATTTAAAAATTTGCCAGAGTTAATGAAAAATTTAGTTAAATTTGTGTTACTTTTGTTAATTTTACACTTGTGTGTTTTGTTTAGTTGTTTTGATTGTAGCAACAATGAATAATATTGAAATAATAATTTTGGCGGCGTGATGTAGCCTAATCAATGCCGTCTGTTGCATAATATACGAACGTTGATTTCAAGCAGCTACAACAGTGTGGTTCTTATAGGGAGCAACTTGGCTCCGTAAAGATAAATTTGTAACTTAAAGCCCTAGAGGAATAATCGTATTGAAAGGAATTGGGAAGAAATGTAAATCAAATGTAAATTTATCTAAATAATTTATTGAAATAATTAATTTATATATGACTCAGCACATAGTTTTGTAGAGTTTTTACAACACTTTATAATCAAAATCAAGTCATAGCCAAACTGAAAGCGGTAGCCTCAGACCCGTAGCCGTCGGGGGCCAGGGGGGCCTCGCCCTTCCTGAAAAAAAAATCGCCCCAACTGGCAAAATCCCAACATTCTCGAGCAACAGCTATTTTTGAAGACAGCGCATACAAAATATAAACCCGTAATCTTTTATGCAGTTTTTATTTTTCCTCTTCAATCCAATCAGTGTAAATAAATTTTGTTTCTAGTTTTCTGATCTGTGAAGTGTTCAACCTTGCAGCAGATATTGCTACATTTGGATCTAGCACTGCCGTTTGTGAATGCGGATTCTCAGTGTTAACAAGGTTTGACGCTCCCACCAAACCAGTGGTTTTAACCGGGGGGGGGGGGGGGCATGCAGCATCTCTCAGGGAAGGGGGGGGGGCGAGCTCTACAACAATTTCAATTTTTTTAATTACAGTACTTTAATGTCCTAGGACTTATTTTGTTCGTCATATTTTGTATTTTATCTTATTTTATATTGCGTTCAGTATAATTTTTGCTTTATTAGTTAGACCAGAACTTTACAAAACTATTTTGCACTGAATTCCTTCAGATTTATCAAATTTTCTCGACGCTGCTTCATTTTTACTTGTTTGTTCAAATTGCTTTTTTACAGTTTTATTTACTTAATGCTCAATTGCATTTTTACACTTTTATTTAATGCTCGATCACTTTATCAAGTCATTTGAGTGCTTAGCTCAGTGGCCTGTCCCCAGCCTAGTTGCAGTCACGTGGTACTATTCTTTGCATTTTCTGCTCTTGTTGCTATCAAGACTAAGTACAGAAGCAGGCTGAGAGTTGAAGGAGACTTACGTTGTTCACTCTCTGGAGTTAAACCTCGCATTAAAAATCTAGTCGCTAAGAAGCAGTGTCAAGTATCTCACTGATGTGTACAATAAACAGACAAAAATGCATTTTTTTGGGATATTACTTATTTAAAATCTAAGGGGCGCGAGGCACATGACCATTATTGAAGGGGAGCTTGATAGAAAAAAGGTTAAGAACCACTGCAATAGACGGAGCATGTTACAACCAAGAGAGGCAAACTTGGTGCTTATGGCCTTTGAACATTCTGCATCGAAATTTATCGATTTAAACTTGTTTGTGAGACGGTTTGCGTCCAAACATCCGCGACTGCAATTGCAATACAGTAGACTAGCTCACGGGTGTATAGGCGGAATGTAATCGTATGTATCAAAATCTTCGGCACTAGCTTCTTCGAGCCAGTTAAAGTTTTTGCTCGTAACAAGTAGGCCTACCGCTATTTATACAAGTCAACAATTGCTGTGTTATGTTGGTCATTGTAATATGGTTGCTGTGATTTAACTAGCGCATAAAATAAGAGACCAGTGTTGGTCTTAACACTAATCTGATATAGGCTATTGCAATGTTTGTGGATACCGGTATTTAAGAGATTAAAATGCCAAAATCATTTAAAAATTTTCGCCCCCCCCCCCCCTTTGCTCTGCGGTCTGGAAACGGCCCTGGGTAGCCTACTGAAATTTGTGCAGATCTGTTTTTAGTATTTTTTTGTGAATTATTGTGGGGAGAAATTGACAATAGTTGTGTCTTTCAAAGAAGGAATACGGCATTAATGTTGAGAACCACTGTAACTACAAGTAGGTCAATAACGTTCAGGAGCACGCATCTCATTGATGCACGGTATAATAATCTGTTTTGGAACATTTTCTGCTGTTTTTTGGTTTTTAAATCTATTTTGCATTTTTTTTGTATAAACAATTAATGGGCCATAAGAATTTTTGTGCAACGAAAATGGACCACGAAAGAAAAAAGGTTGAGAACCACTGAGCTAGACTTAGCGATTTTGGCTACTCACAGATCGGCCCCCAGTCAAATTTTAAACTTGCACGTTGGCATGCAGGGTTGTCAGACAGCTTTTGAGAAAAAGAGCCAAATAATGTTGAAAAAAGGGCCAAACTGGGTAAAAAAAGAGCTAAATTGTTCAATAATGTTAATAACGTTGCTAATAAAACATAATAACGTTAACAACGTCAATAACGTTACAACATTACAACAACACAGTCTACATTCTACAAGAACAATTCCAAATCTTCATCTTCTACAGTGTTTCCACTCGAATCTTTGGCATTGGCATAAACATTGTCAGCTAAACACTGTCTAAAAAATCGTAATAACACTTTTCAGTCTCAATTTCCGAAAGACATTTATTTAAATAGCTAGTTTGATAGTATGTGTCAACTGCTTCCAAAAAAAGCCAAATATTGAAAACAAAGGGCCAAGGGGCCGAACAATTTTTTTGGGGGCCAACTACCTCTAAAAAGGGCCAATCTGGCAAGCCTGTGGCATGGCCAATTGGCCAGTGTCTAAAGGTTGCCATAAAATTTACCTTTCAGACGGATTCTGGTTGTTTCATGAGGAGAGAAGCTTGTAGAAGTGGTTTGATATTCTGGTAATTTAAGTGCAAATTCGTTAGACCGTGCTTTGAGATATCAAATTCACATAACCGCAAAGAAAAAATTGCGTATTTCTGCAATTTAGCAACGTTGATTTGTCACAACCCAGCATTGCGCTTTTTATGTAGCCTAATGATACAATAAAGGCTTTTGTTTTTCTGACAATCTATCTGGAGAGAAATTACTGATTATCTCACCTACATCAAATTCTTTGTGAAAAACACTCCACCACAAAAGCAGAAAAAAAGCGAATAATGTCCCAACTCCAAATAAACGAATGCGTTGCTTCAAAACAGTTACAGTACACCGCTTACGATACATTCTAAGTTTGAAACAGTTTTTTTAGGCTAAATATTAGCTTTGTAGACGTGCAGGCAATTTTCAAGCTCATAGATCGATATAACTGTTAACAGGTAAATCTGAACACTAAATTTTTTAAATACTGATAGTGATAGCAGCCACAACTTTCCATTTTGAATGTTTGAAAAAACACGAAAAATTTGCCATAGCTCTGTAGTCTGTACGTTTAACCTGTGACCATTAATTATTTGTTACCTAATTACCTGTTTAACCATTATTAACCTGTGAGAATCTGACTAAAGTTACAGCAATTTTCTTCACATTTGCTTTATCCTACTATTTAAGCAGACAAAAGAAGCAAGAATTATAATTGCACCTCCTTAAATTACCAAAATGTACCATAAGCACATGTTGAAATTACTGTTATGCTAAAAATATGCAGGGTGTGCAAAGCTACTAAAGGTATGAAAGGCTACTAAAGCTAAAGTCTACCACTACCAAAACAAAACTTCGTTCCTAAACTTTTTATCAAATTTCCCTATAATTTAACTGATGATCCACTGGGGATGCGCGGTGTGATAAAACATTTTACATAAAGTGAACAATATCACACCAAATCAGACGAATCAGTTTATTTAAATACAGAGCTTTCCATTTGAATAAGATTATACTGATGAAGCCACACTTGTGTGGCGAAAGCTCTGTATTTAAATAAACTGATTCTTCTGATTTGGTGTGATGTTTACTTTCTCTACCACTACCGTTTGAAATGAGTGTGGTTGGGAAAGCAGTTCAGCAATGTTGCCAGATTTCTCTATGTAAATGACAGCACATGTTGATCAATCAATCAATCAATCAATGTTTTATTTGTCAGTAACAGGAACATAGGTAGATGTTTGAAATATGCAATTAATGTACACAATGCAAAGTTACACAAGTTCCCATACCGACTGGGAGACAACGAAACGACCATACGGTCTACAAGTCAATTGCCACCCTACGGAAATGACAATTTTGCCATTTAAACTAAGCTTACAAGAGAGAGAGAAGAGAGAGAAACCTTTTCTTTTGTCTGTTGCGACAATACGAATAAAAAATAAAAATATTGATAAAATATTGATAAAAATATTGATAAAATATTGATAAAAAAGGCTTTTGGCTCAACAACCTCTGCTCCACCAGATCTTCCCCAAAACGGCCAGATTTTATCAGTTTAGTTTCTGTTGCAGTTTAGTTGCAGTTTAATTTCTCCAATAAAGTTTAAATTTTTCTCAAATTGAAGACGAATGTGGCAACTCTGGAGCTAGGCTTTATGTTTGTAAACAAATCTGAGTGTTGTGACGAAATAATCGTCGAATCTAACAAGGTTCAAGCTTATATTTTTAATTCTTACATAAAAAGAGAAGATTAGAAATGAAGTTATCAGAAACAAAAGGCTTATCAAAGATGTCATTGAAACAGCAACAATCTGAAGTGGCAATGGGCCAGACATGTAGCAAGAATTACAGACAGTAGATGGGTCAAAATAACCACAGAATGGACGTCAAGATATTCAAAAAGAACTAAGGGGAAACAGAAAAGATGGCTGGGTGACATTGAAGAAAAGATTGGCATCACCTGGATGGTAACATCGAAAGACTGTGTAGCCTAATCAACCTACCCGGAGTAAAAACAATGATGAATGACCAGACTTAGGACTGCGTGATTACACAACGCTACTAGCTAGAAAAATATATTTTGTCTCTATTTTCAGCAGAGGATCTTGTTTTCCAGTTCAATATATTTATTGTGTGGTAAAAGAGCATCAATATTTAATTAAAGGATTCGATTTTGTTTCTAGGCTACGTACAGTGAAAACTAAGTTACCTGGTAAGTTATCATGCTGGCAAATTAAACTCATCCAGGGAGATTATACTATGAACATTACAGTACAAACAAAAGTAAGTGACTATTTCCAAGTGCTTTTTAAATTGCTAGCTCAACTGCTATTGTTTATTTTTATTTATATCAGACAAGAATGCCCATATTCGAATCACAAAAGAAACAGCACAACGAAAGTATAAAAATAAGAGGCATACAAACAACAGCAACGCAAAAGGATCTTTGCATGCTGCATCTATGCCAAGTTTTGGGAAATCAAATAGCTTTTTTACTCTTCAAAAGAATGCTACTTAAAGATTTAGACCACTTTTATATCGTATAATTTGAAATTCTAGACGAAACTAGGTGAAAGCCCAAAACTCATTGGCCTAGATTTCAGCTAATAAATATTTACCATAGCTCCTGAACACAACTAATTCAACTCGATAAGTTGTGAAACTGGCAACTCTGGTACAGAAGCAATGCGGACTCCGGTGCTGAGAGATTTATTTTTAATTTAGATGAAAAGGAATCGATTTTTCTGTACAATAAACGAAAGAGTCGTATTGACATTCTCTAAATGTCGCCTACTCAGGAAGGATATAATGGAGATAATTTTAGGTATAGAGAAGATTTGTCCACTAACACACTTGGAAAGATGTCATTGAAAAGCTTAGAAAAGCATAATTTTTCTGAGATGTCAATCAATCATTTATTTTTCGTCATTAACGCGTCCGGGACGAAAAAGATAGGCTACTAACTACAAAAATCGATATAAACCTGGGGCCTCCCCTAGAAAATTTTGAAAAATTACTTTGAATTTGGTGCATTCTGAGAGCATTTTCAACAAAAATGTGGTTACGAATATTCCTGTAAAATGGTGGTGTCCGTTGGCATAGCAAAAGGATAAGATCATGTTTTCTTCGGCATTTTTCGGAAATAAAGCTAAGTCTCTACGTTTTCTTGTTGCTAATTCCTGGTTGAAATGTTTGGTATTGGCAAAACTTGTTCTTTTAATGCAATTTTGTTTAAAATTAGGCAATTTTTTTAGACTGAAAGCATCATTCTCAATGTCGTGACGTCACACGCGTGCCAAATGGGGGGTTGTAACCCCCCTCCCCCCCCTTGGCTACGCCACTGAGCACGGCCACAAAACCCAAAAAAACAAATTGCAAAAATAAAACAAAAACAGAGAGAAGCACACATGTAGTAATGAATGACAGCCTAATGAAAAGTGTTGTGGATTAACTTTACCAGTTCCAATATTGATGTGGATGAGCAGTCATAATAATAATAATAGGATTGAGAAAGAAAACCGGACATAAAAGAAACCCATCCTCGGGCAAAAGCCCGTTTCGATGTGGCCCAGGAGTGCAGGTGTTGAGCTGTTTCTATGGTTAGACTGCACATCACACAGTAGCCTAAGACGATTGAGATTTGATATCCAGTTTAAGTTATTGTTTCTTGTCCTGGTGGGTGATGGAATGGATGAGCTGGTAGATGATGATGTCCTGATGGTGTTGATGAAGCTCTCATCCCCTTTTGCGGCGAGTCGTGTTAATTATGTGGAGTGTTGCGTTTGCTGTTAATATCTACAAACATAAAAGTACAGCACAAGCAATCGATATTATTAGTAGGTAAGCCTAATCTTTTGTAAATAATTTCGGATTTCCACTAAAATCTTCACAAGAATGCAAGAAAGCCTTTCTACGTTGTATTTCTATTGCGTGTTCGTTTTGCTTAACTGTTGTTTTAGTTTGTGAATAAAAAGTGACTTTGTATCAGTCTTTCTAATTGAAGAAGGAAATTTGTTCCATGTTTTCGCACCTGTGAATTTTATTGAATGCTGAGTAAAGCGTTTTTGAGAGTATGGAATGTTTAGAGAATCATTATCATGGTTTCTTGTAGACAAGCTGTGAACCTCTTTGACATATTTAAAAAGGTTGGAGAAGCAATCTGGTAGTAAATTGTTGTGAAATTTAAACACGAAAACACCGATTTCCAGTTTCAACAATTGCTCAATTGATATCGGGATCTTGCTACAACTATCATTGTTGGGACGGAAAATGCGATGAAACTGGTCACAGAGTTTTTGAAGTTTTTGTATAGCCTAAGTCCTTCGTTGCCATATTTCCAAGTCGTAATGCAATACCTCAGGTTACTTTCAATTAAAGAATGGTATAAGCAGATCAAATTTGACAAATTAAGACAGGGTCTAATCTTGGTAATTATGCCAAAATTTCTTCGAAGCTTTTGCAGCAAATGTTGCATGTGTGGTTTCCATGAAAGAATTCATTTAGAGTCAGGCCAAGGAAACTGATATTTTGTACTCTCTCAATTGGTTGTGGACTCAAAGATGAAGAAAAAATTATATTGTTGTTTAATAGGGTGTTTGATTTTTTTTCTCACTAATTTGTTATCTGCTATAATACATTTTAAAGCAAATGTACCTATTATAGCAGATATAAATATGGACCTTCTAAGCATTCAAACATCAGTTTTCCAGCTAATTTGATTCTCAAGTTATAAGATTTTTGCCGATTTCGAAAGTCACATGACCTCTTGGGGCATTTAGCCACGTGTGTACAGGTGGAAGGTAACCAAAATCAATTTAAAGCTGCTTTTAGGCCTAAACGCCACTTTTAAGACATCTGTTTTTTTTTGCTATAAACTCATGAAAAAAAATCACTCCACCCTACTACAGAGGCCTTGCCAACGTGCAAATCGATTACAATGACTGAAGGCCGATGTAATTTTGATTTCGGTCTCGAAGGTTAAAGGTGCTTTATATCTTTTTGAAATGTTAGTTTTGAGGATCCAAATTGCCAAACTACCGGTACAAAAATTATATTGTTACCAGTGTTGCCAAATTCATTTCGGATTGCTGGTACAAGTGCCAAAATCTAGTTATCTCACTGGATTGTATTGGTTGGATTGTATCACACGAAACTCACTCACACGAAATGTACAAAAAGCTATATTTATCAAATTCTATTAAAAATATCAATAATCGGCCTCCAGTCAAACAACCTTGCACATTAGCATGACCTGTGTATCAACTGTATCGTGTATCGTGCATATAGGTCGTCATAGTGCGGAACTTCAGTGTAGCAAAACCACACTAAACTACACACACAACCACCAAAACTACACTGGACGATGCACAGTAGACTACGTTTGGTGAATCGTACATTTGATGGTAAGAAGCTTGAAGATCGCCAAAAAACAAAGGGTAAATTTATATGGACACTAGTCATTGTGATAAATATCAAGACATTTCAAATTATTCAGTGAGAACTTTCGTACTTTTTCAGTACTTGGACTACATTTCCAGATGCAAGCGACGAAAGATTGTATGGTTTTTAATAAGCTGTATTTTTGCTGGAACTATTATCTTCAGAATCAAAGAACATGACGGAGGTATGAATTCATAAGTTAAGATTTAGGCTACTGTGTTTAAACACTACCAGCCTACTACAAACTGCTTGTGGCTATGTACATACAGGCCATATACCAACGTGCAAGCTTCAAATTTGTCGGCTGCGTAGCCGAGTGGTGAGAACGTCTGCGCGACGTTCGAAAGAATGTGGGTTCAACCCAGCTCTGGAGCACGCGGCTGTGATTCGGCAAAGACACTTAATGGCAAGCCAAAATAAGGGAACAGCTGACTCGAAGACTATATGTCACTTCGCTGCTTCCTGTCGTCTGTTGTATCGCATCTGTGATTGCAGTGTACTGTATATTACCGCAATGGGCGCAAATAAAAGCATGGTTATTAATTATTATTTTGATTTTGACTGGAGACCAATCTGCTGGTATTCAAAATCTCTAGTATAAGTTGATAGTAGTTAATGAGAACAGGCGAAGCTACTCTACATGGAGGTCAACGAACCGGACCAAACGACGTAACTTGAAATACTTCATTTTGATACGGTTCGATTTCTATTGTTTGTGACATTGTTTTTGACTTTAGGAAAAATACGATGGCCTAGTATTGATTGGTTACTTGATCATAAAGATTCCTCGAAAGGCAACGGTAAGCAGGTACTGTTATTTTTAATGTAGCAATCAACACTCTATCAAGACATTAATCAAACGATGTTCAATTTGTAGGTAACTGCATTGATTTTCACAAGCTTTCATGTAAAGAACCATATCGAAGTAGACTAGTTCGCGTGCAGAAATTGTGTGCTACGCTACCGAAGAAAAATTACACTCTTACGAGCAAGACTTTCAAATACAGCGACAACGCAAAGCTAGTGATGTGCGAAACTCCGAAGGTAAGGCTGATGTGCGAAAGTCCTTTCAATAATGTTTTGATCCACAGCTTTAAAATAGGTAGTTGTAGAACAAAAGTTGTGGCCCAGCACCTGTGCGCAAAACATTTGTGACCCTGTCAACAGTTTTAGAATTTTTGATTTTATTGTTGCTGCAATTGGGTGTAGCTTCGTCAAAGATAATATTTCTTTAATTTTCATGCGGTCAAGTAGCCTTTTGTTGGTCATGCTTCTGATGATGTGATTTTGGAAAGTGGTAAGTTTTTCATTGTTTCGGACGTCCAATTTAGGCATTCTAAACTGTGTAGCACGACTGGTAAAGCGTAGGTGTGGAAAATTTTTGATTTTAGTTTGATTGGGAGTCTATTGAGGTTAACATCTTTTTATTCTTTTCAAATGTTGCCCAGCCTAGACCGATTCTGTGTTGTAGGCTACTGCAGTTCCTACACCGTTGGTCGAGAATTGTTTGTGGCCAATTTATGCAAATTCTATTACTTGTTTTATTTGCGTGCCATATACAGTGAGATCGAGTGAGTTGTGAATTGTATCGGTTGTCATACATTTGGTTTTAGATACATTTATTTGAAGGTCAAATTTAAGAACATTTTTTGACAAATTATCGAGGAATTTCTATTTTCAGTTTAGATTTGTTGATGATGGCCATGTCGTTTGCATGGGTTAGGATGGATAGCACGTTACCGCCAATTGTGCATTCACTTGTAGACTACATTCATCTTCTGCTTCTGACACTATTGCAGCAGCTAAAATGCAACACAGGATCGCGGATAGAACATCTCCTTGTTTTACACCTTTTAGGATATTGAACGATCTGATTTTCCAATGTTTGTTTTGATCAGTGCTTTTGAGTTGTCGTAGGTTGCTTTTAAAAGTTTGATGTGTCTTCTGTTGATGCATGGCTGCCTGGTGATGCGGCCTGATTTGTCACATTTTATATACATATTTTGATTACAGCTACTGCTAGTGTTTGACGTTTTCTGCTATTTTTTACTTTTTGCTGTCTCCTAATGATATAAAAGCTTTTTGTTGCCTTGGGGAAGCAATAGCAAATGAGAAAAAGTAAGTTGAAAAACGCTCAATCAGACTGTTATTGAAAAATTAGTGTGACTAAAATCTTCGAAATCAAATTTTCTTCGTTTTTCAACATGTGAGGATGTTAAAACCTATTGTGTCATCTGGGGAAAACAGTAAAGAAAGCGTAAAAATGCAATTTTTAGCAATATTTCTTTAAACATTCGCCCAAAGTTAGCAAAATCTGAAATTTTCTGTAAAATGTGACAAATCAGGCCGTATCTTTAGGTAGCCATGGTTGATAAAAGTTTTATTTAAAATTTGCCAAGAGGTAAGGTAGTTTAACATTGTCAAAGGCCTTTTTGAAGTCAACGAAGATTATATGAACTCGGTTGTTGAATTCAATAGATTTTTCTATAATCTTTTTCAAAGCTAGGATTTGTTCGATTGTTCCTCTTCTTGGTTAGTAAGCTGCTTTTTTGGGCGAAAGGAAGCAAAAAATATCATTTTTTACTCGTGTAGCGATGATAGTGGAGTTTCCGATTATATGTAGCAATATTGCATGTAGACGGAAATAAAATTAATAACTGTATAAAAAAGGATTTTGACAGATCAGTTTCGAATTAACGTGTAGGCCTACTCGTTGCTTTACAAATCCCTCACACGTTCATTCATAAGACTCCCGGGTGTGCGCTTCAGGAACGCATTTCAGGATTGCTCTCCATTCAGCAGCAACTAGTGGACGGAATAATTCTCCGCCAACAACACTTCAACAACTATCGGAAACTCCACTCTGTCAATCTCGGTGACTGGCCTGCGTCAGTGGTTCAAAGCCTCTACAAATATGTGAAACTGCCAGGATTAAGCTCTTGGAGAAGCTTTCCCAATCAGAGGATAAAGATCAAATCAATTAGCAATCCGTCAAAACAATACGATAGCCTAACGAGTTGGAGTACGTACCACAAAAAAGTTTCTATCCCTGCTCATGGCAGTCAGATTCTTTACCCGAGCAGAGACAGTATCTCCTTGATATCTATCAGCAATGGCCTACAGTTGTCACCACTTAATTACTTCACTGTGTGAGAATTTATTCTCAGACAAAAAAAACTTCTTTGGATGGTTAATTTTAGTTTTGTATTTTCTGTTAGAAGAAGTTAAAAAAAGACAATACTTAAGCCAAAATAGGTTAGTTGAAAAGTTATAAGTTAAAAAATAAGTTAGCGAAATCGTTAGTAACGTTGCTATCTAAAGCTGTGCTAACAAATTAAACAATAAATTTTGATCTTTTAATCTTAAGGTCGCTAGCACAACTTGGCAAACTTTGTTGTTACGCTTGGATGGTTTTAAAGAAAATATTTCAAACGAGATTCTACGACAATGGCAGTACGAAAGAATTCCCAATAAACAGTTCAAAAAGTAAGTTTATCATGTGCACATAACGTGCAGGCATCGAGAGAAATACTTAAACTACAGTATAAGAAAGTGCAGGTGAATATAAAAAGCTTTAACTCTACCATGGCCACTAGGGTGGCTCTTAAAATTGAGTTTTTGAATTTTGCTTGGGACACCCTTTCAAATGGTGAGGTTGTCAGAAAAAATAACTCTTGCAAATTTTTTTTTAATTTGAAGTTGATTTAGAGGTGGCCCTCCCCCCCTAAAGTTCTGTGCCCTCCCTCGAAATACCAAATCTGCGTATCTCGAAAACCAATTGAGCTAGAGATACAGTTTTTGTGTTAAAAGATGCAGAAAACATGGTTTTCTATCTGCTTTCTGAACATTGAATGCATCTATCTTGAGTAGAAAAGCAGTTATTTAGAAAAAACGCCTTTGACCAAATCTTGATTTTACAACCTTTTTTGTGACCACGAAACCGTCTACAAAATTTCGTTTTTTTGTCTTAATTTTTGCACCTTAGAGGGAACACTGGTAACGATATTCATATCAAAATGTAATTCTGATCAGTATCATACTGGAAGAAGCGATATTATCGACAATATTTCACATGTTGCCTTGCGCATCGTGACAGGATGTCTGCGACCTACACCATTGGACAATTTCCCTGTCCTTGCAGGCAACCAACCAGCTGAGTTTCGTCGCGAAGAAGCCATCCTGTCTCTTTCTCGCCGCACTACGAACCCCAACCACTTGCTCCACTCAAATCTCTACGAGTCTGTGAGCGAGCAATCGAGCATCCTCGGCAACTGAAATCGAGACACCCATTTGTATGTGACGCACAACTTCTGATGAAAACCGCTGAAGACCAATCCATCAGCGCGGCTACCTGGGAGAACAACGAATGGAGCTCAGAGTGGAAGAAGAACTCCTCAAGACTCTAAAGTTGTATCTCCGACACCAGCTCCCATCCAACCGGAATGCATAATTTGCCAAGGAAGGCCTGGGTGCGGCTCAACCGCCTGCGTACTGGGCTAGCCTACTGGAGTCAGACTATTTCGCACCAACATGCACAAATTGGGGATGGCTCCATCCGCAATCTGTGAGTGTGGCAAAGAGGAACAAACCACAGACCACACCATCTGTAACTGCGCCAAATGGTGTGCGTGGTCTGCTTGAACTGGATGACGAATCAATGGACGAATCAAAGGATTGCTGCTCGACACCTGCTCAAGCATCTAAACCGCATCGCCACTGCCCAAGAGTGGTAAAAGACAGAGCCCTTGACCCCTGGAGTAACAAAGTTCTAAGGTTTAAACGAAGAAGAATAGACAATATTGTTCTTGTTGGAATTTGGAAACAGTTTTCTGTGTTCAGTAACAACTTGCAAAAGAAACTGAAGTTGGTACTCATCTTCAGTTAAGATTTTGTTAAAATCCTGGATTAGACTTAGAGCAACTCCTCTCTCTGCTCTGTCATTGACTACTGAAAGTCCCTTTGCCATGTGTAAAGCTTGAATAAATGCACCATCTTCAGTCCAATGAGCAGGATCCTTTGAAAGTATAATTATTGCTTCATCTTCACCCAACAGCTGAAGAAGCCATTTTGAATTAGAGGTGCAATACTGTTCTAGACCCTTATTGCTAAGAAACGCATCTACTTTGATGCTTGGTCTCCTTGGTGGACGTTCTCCTGTTTCATCTAACATGGTTGCCACCATTAGCTTTTTACTTTCCACAGACAATCGAGAGTCAAACAAGGCTAGTCCAACCATTTCTTCGGACAGATACCATAAATGCACACCAAGCTTTTTGCATAAATCGCCTTTGCCATCCAACAAGTGCGATGCATAGCACCTGAAGCTTGAAAGCGGATTCCACGCTCAGGAGTTTCTCCAAGGAATATGATACAAAACGGGCATTTTAGCTATGCATGAATGCATAAAAGTTTAGGAATACTTATTTCGTTTATTGCTTTACCAGTTTTACCGGTTAGTTTATGAACTTTGTTTATTGAATAGCTTGGGCCACAATACTTGTTTAGCACTGTTTTGTGCTAGAATACCGAAAACAGGTTTTTTCTAAATAACTGCTTTTCTACTCAAGATAGACGCAATCACTGTTCACAAAGCATATAGGAAATCATGCTTTCTGCATCTTTTGACACAAAAACCGTATCTCTAGCTCAAGCAGTTTTTGAGATATGCAGATTTGGTATTTTGGAGGAGGGAGCAAAACTTTAGGGGGGGAGGGCCACCTCTAAATCAATTTCAAATTCAAAAATTTTTTGCAGGAGTTATTTTTTCTGACAACCTCACCTTTTAAAAGGGTGTCCCACACAAAATTCAAATTTTTTTCATTTTTTGCCAAATAAGAGCCACCCTAATGGCCACCCACAGTCCCACAGATACGGCCTGATTTATTACATACTGCAAACTTTTCCAGACTTTATCAAGTTTTGGTAACTGAATGAAATCTTCTAAAAGTAATATTTTAACATCTTTTTTACTGTCTTTCCTAGGTAACAAATGGGGTTTTCACATCACCAGGCGTTAAAAAAATAAGACAGTTTGGTTCTAAAAATTTCAGTCAGATTTTCAACCACTTGTTAACAATCTAAATGAATGTTTCTGAACTTTTGCTCTTTTTTACTGCTTCCCCAAGGTAAAAAAAAATGTATTATTATGATTCAGCGGAAAGTAAAAAAGGTCTCAGACAATTTCAGTCGCACAATTGCAGTAGCGCTATTCAAAAGCTGGTATTATAAATCAAACTGTACTTTTAGATCAGTGATTCTCAACCACGGCCTTCTACCATTCTTCCTGCGGCCATCATCGATGTAGCAAAATAATATTACTTGTGCTAGACGAACTGCCTATAATAGCAAGAATAGGCTACCTGGCTGTCACGTAACTTACGCGTTATAATAAAGTTTCACCACACTCCGGATACAGAGCAATTAGCTGCATGTTTATCAGTGGAATTACGCCAGACTTTAACATTCGCGAGCAATTTCTCACTTTCCGTTCCATTCAGGGCACAACAAAGTGATAGGCTATATTATATTTTGTGAATGTCGTTCAAGTCTTGTGGAAGCACATCTGGTCTCATCAAAGCTGTGCTCAGTTGCAACAGATGAGTGTCCTTCCATGTCAAGAAAGAATCACAGTTTGATTTGATTAAATAATCAAGGTCTTCATAGAACCAAACGTGTAACCTTTTTTCCTTACAATCTTCTCTGCGACCCTTTCATTGGATTTGTTGTTTAGTCTGGCAGACGCCGAAGCCAGGCGCCGTGTTCGTCACTACACGTCATTTTTGATCACTCGGCACCCGTTCGAGCGACTGGTATCAGCGTATCTTGACAAGTTTACCGGGGACAACACGTTCTACTACCAGCATAGCTATGGAAGACAGATTGCTCTCTATCAAGCACGGGAGTATTTGTATGGCATGAGAAATGGGTTTGTACAATCATGATATTGCTAAGGGACAAAGACTGGCGTTTGCTAACTAATGTTCTCCAAAAAAAGAGCACAAAAAAGTTCGTGAAACGTTTAGGGCGTTTGAATTGTCCAAAAGTGAAATATTTTTCAAAAACACAAGATATGGTTATTTGGCATGACGATTCAATAACAAACATTTCTTTTACAAATTTTTATTTATAATATAAATGGAGAACATTAGTTAGCAAACGCCAGTAGTCTTTGTCAACAACTATATGAATTTTATATAGTTAAGTTTATGCCAGAGGTTGAACGTTTCGTTACCAGAATATTACCACTAGACAAACAATAGCCAATAGTTTTTTTCTCTTGAACTTACGTTATTCCTTGCACATCTCACTGGCTTTAGGTTGCATAGTATTATATTGTTTTGCTTTTACAAATATCTTCTACGTGATGAACAAGACAGTAGGCCTACAGGCTACAAGCCACTACAATATGCCGAATACATAAACCCACATGAATAAACAATAGAATAACTTTGAATCATTTAGGAATCGTTTCTATGTTGGAGAAATAGGCTACATATGAAGTTGAGTGCCCACTGAGCTCATGTTTGTTGATACAGAACTAAACTCATTCAGTTGAAGGAGAAGGAAGTCAAGTCTTTGGACAAGTTTAAAGAATTATCAAAGCAGCAACAAGAACAGGTCTTACAATACAGAGAAGTCATGTTATCAGGGCAAATATCTTTCTTCCAGTTTGTGAGGTACATTAGACCGTTTTTTTATTAATTGTGCGCATAGCCCTACTGAGTACTGTAGCCTACATAATTGTAATTTTTATTTCTTTGTTTAAACGCAAAAAAACGATACTGTCAAAATGAAATCCAGCAAACCAACAAATGGAAAAGGTGGCAAAACCGTAATGGTTTAAGACGTGCAATCGCGCGTGTACAAGATCTAATTTTATAGAAAATGTATCGACGACTATTATAGGCACGGCCACCAAACCTGAGAATTAGAATGAACTTCTCATAGAATTAGATTTTATAGTTCAGCGAGTCACATCTTTTTCCAGATTCCTTGTTGACTTGCATCATTCTGTGAAAAGGAGTCGGTTTGACCATCACTGGCGCCCTCAAGTGGATTTATGTATGCCTTGTGCTTTTCAATACAGTTACATGATGAAGTTTGAAAATATATCCCATGAATCTGCTCGACTATTGAACTATGTGCAGCAACATCAGCGTGGACAGGCCGAGAAAATTGAATTTACGAAAAAAGAAAAGCCGAGGTATCGTATTTTGACTCGGAGAAAGTTTAAAGAAATTCCTGAAAATTTTGTCAAGATATTACGAAAGATTTTCAAAAACGACTTTTTATTTTACAATTATAATCCTTTCCTCTATCGTGGCTATTAAATATTGAGTTGGTATTTGTATCAAAATAACTACAATCGGGCACACGGCACCTGGACGTGATCAAGTTCGCTTTAAACTCAAATGTTATGAAACCATTTTGCATTTGTCAATGGACAACAATGGCAATCAAGGCAAGTCTCAGTGTAAAAACAATTATCACCCAGTTTTCATCGCGGCAAAATGGTGACCGATAGTTTTCGACGCCGACAAAGAACACGCGATTGTATCTTTGCAAAACTTAGCAGAGAGTCAAAACGTGAGAAGGTGACTCGGCGACTTCACAGTCTTTCCTGCTGTTTGTTGCGTTGAATCTGCGCTACCACATTGTCCTGTGTGCTGTTGGTATAGAAACAAGACAATAGCTTTTGTGGTCGGGGAAGGGCTGGTTAGTTGTTACACTTTTCACATTTGTTCGCTTTTCCCAAAACGTAAACATGATAAAAGCTTGAAATTTTAAGGTTTAGTGGAATATTATCTCATCTATTGATTAGTGATCTTTCAGATTCGTATTTTCTACAGTTTATTCATAGCGCGCAACTTAAAAGGTGTACTCAAGTGTATGAACTCACCTGCCACCGCAAGTCAGTTGATACACCATGGAGGGTCAGTTGATACACTACCTAAACTGCTTATTGTGCTAAAAATAACTTTTAATATACAATGAAGGATTGAAGGAATAATTATACACTAGCTTATAGGACTTAGTATATTGAGGATTAATAGATCATGTAAATTTTATCAACAATGAATAAAAATGTGTGCAAGACTAAATGACTATTGCAGGGGTGTGCAACCTTTATTACAGGAAGGCCAGATATAAATATCTGGGTGAAACCACGAGCCGCATCTTTATTTAACATATGATTTCTGGTAGTTGGAAGTGCTCGCAATTCGAAGTCCATTTTCCAAGTGTTCGTCTGTCAGCACCGATCGATACGGAGGTTTCATGCCGCCCATTTTAGAAAAAAAATGTTCGCACAAATACGTTGAGCCAAAAAGAGCCATTTTTGGAGCCATAAATTTTTTCAAATGTGGAAATGTCATTTAGGTTGAGATGTTTTTGGTAAAAATCGCCAAGATTCGTTTCTAAATACTTTGCTTTGAAATCCGTTTTCTCTTGAAGATCAATCAGTTCAAGTTAGATATCAGCTGGTGCTTTGTCAATGTCTGTGTTGAATGGTGAAGGAAATATATCAAACAAATGTTCATGAGATTTGAGGTCATTGAAACGAGCGAGAAATTAATACAACAATTTGTCAAGTTGGTCTGCAAATTCAGTTTTCTTTGCAGAATGCATTCCATAGTCTCTCAAAGTTGGAAAGTGGAAAAGATTTCCAGTCTGTATGTGAGATATCCAAAGTCGTAATTTGTTCGTAAAGCTTTTTATGTGACCATACATTTCATTCGCATACTGTTTTTTTTCACTGCAGTCTTGTATTGAGTTCATTCAGGTGCGTAGTTATATCAACCAAGAAAGCTAGATCGCATATCCAGTTTTTCTCTTCCATTTCAGCTATTGGGTGCCCTTTAAGTTAAAAAATTCATGACTTCTTTCCGCAGTTCGCAAAATTGCAGCATGCGTCGCAACATGCAGCCCTTGCTTAACCAAAGCACCTCAAAAAAGTAGCTTACAGTAGATATTTATGTGTCGTGTTAAGATCATCCGGAAACTTTTGAAACTGACGGTGGTTGAGCCCTCGTGCTCGAATGAATTTTACTGCCTTAATAACCGGGCTCAAGATGTGTTTGAATTTCAAGGATTTTGCGCACAGGTTTTACTGGTGATAGATACAATGAAAAATTGCTATGTCATCATCGATTTTTTTCTCCCTCAAGGCAGACTTCAATAGACCTATGAATCCGATGCCAGTTCTGGGCATGGATCGAGCACCATCAGCTGCGATTCCGCAGAAACTGGACAAGTCCAATCCGAACTTGTCAAAAGCATCAATTACTTCAGTGAAGATGTCAGCACCAGTTGTCCTGCCCTTCATTGACTGTAGTGGCAGAAGGTCTGCTGTTTCGTTCAAGTCTTTGTCTACTTTTGTCACTAATATCACAAGCAAGATCATCGATACGCCTTGCTATCGTCCACCGTGACAGACTCATTTTCTCGAACTCACTCTTCATTATAGGGCATGTTTCTAGAGCGGCATAGATAAAACACTGTTTCACAAAATTACCGTCAGAAAAAGGTTTCACAGTTTGAGCGATTCTATGTGCAATTAAACCATTTACGCCTAGCGTCCTATATGTAGGACACCCACTCAAACTAAAAATTTCCTTCGCACGTTCAGTTTTTAGATTTAGACGAAGTCAAAATACATTATTATGAGTATTTTTGCAGCATAGATCAAAACTTTTTTCAAAAATTGCTTTTTTGGTTGAGACTTGACATCATTTTCAATTTTTCCTATTTTGGTAAGTCTGAAATTTCGAAAGTGCATGTCGATTTATAATAATAAATCCGCATATGGAAATAAGCTTCCATAAATATTGGTCATTTTTTTTATTCGTTATGTATCAACATATTTTACAGCAAATGTTTAAATTAAATTGGCAGCAAATTTTTGGGAAAATTGGTTCAAAAGATTGGTGTCCTATATATAGGTCGCTAGACACACGTGTTAGCAAAATGAAGCAAAAGCGGCAATCAATTCCCACGCATCAAGTGGTATCAAACAGCAATTCCCTACGATTTCTAGTCTACGCTGTGTAACAAAGTAGTTGTGTTTGTTTTTAGAGCAATAACATATTTAGCGTAATTTAATGAAATGTTTTGATAATTTTTTAGTTTTCTCTTGACGTTTTTACATGGATTTTTTGCATCGTAACGTATATTGTATTGACAACAAATAGGAAATTCGTCCCTTCCGGTATTTTTGGTGCAAGTTCCAACTCTCTAGCTCTTACCATATTCGTAATAAGGCCAAAATAGCAAAAATACGCTACCTGGCACATCAAGATGATGTTATAATGAAAAAATAACGTCATTTCTTAAATCAGTGACAAAAACCCAGTCAGAATTTGACCCGAACCTAATTTTCCTGAAAAGTCGCGTAAAAATGGGACACTCTAATACAGTGCTCTTCAACCTTTTTGTCCGTGGTACACCTTTTTTCAATTTTTAATAACTTCGTATACCTCACAAATAGCAATGTTTAATTGTGCACAGGAAGTAAAAATTAATTGTTTGTTAAAGTGATTATAGTAGTCTTGAACTGGGCACAAGAAACTACGCATGCAAAAGTGCAAAAAACGTCGAAATTGAAGATTTAATAGCTAGCTTGTTGTTGCATTGTTTCGGCAAGTTGGACATAACGTGGTGTTAGCTCTTTCTCTATTCCTCCCAGCATTAAAGAATCAATGTCAAGTATCGAGTTTCGTTTGTTTGACATGATCTCAACAAGACTGGAAAACCCTTCTTCACACAAATAAGTGGTAGGCATCTGCACCAAGACATCAATGGCTTTTTGGGCGAGATTTTTGTATTCGGGAAATTCAAGAAGAGATACCCAACATTCTGTGTAATCCACTTATCGGAATAAGTATTTTTGATTTAAATCCGCCTGTAGTTCCAATAATTCCTCATCCTCAGTTGGTTCTTCATTGAATGGTTGGATATTCCATGAGTTTGCTTCCAGACATTGGTGGTTATCTTCAGGAAAATACGTAGTCAAATTGTCGGCAAGTAATTTCAGGTGACCAACAATAAGGGCAGACAAGTTATCTTCAGTAGAAACGTCCTCAAACTCCCAGCTAGACTCTTTCATGTATTGACTTAATAGGCTACAGGAAAGTCATTGAAGTTCCTCGGCAAAGCATTCTCTTTCCAGAGTGCAATTTTCATCTTCAGCGCATTGATTTTGCTAGTTGACCGAAATATATCACCCCCTCTCCCTTGAAGACTGATATTCACTTGGTTCAAACGATCAAAAATCGACGCCAAGTATGCCAATTTTGCAATCCAGAATATGTCACGAAACTTGGAAGCCCTTGGGTCTCCCTGTTCAGTGTAAAATGCCCCTAATTGTTTGCGAAGTTCAAACACACGGGAAAGAACTTTCCCTCGCGATAGCCACCGTACCTTTGAGTGCAGAATAAGTTTTTTAGAAGAGGAGGTCATTTCATCACAAGCCCTACTTGCGCATTAATGACGCAACAATCCCAAAGTCAAATGCGAACCACACGGCACACGCATCCAAAATGAGCGTATCTGTTTCAAAAGCGCAAAGCCGGTTGGCGAGTAATAACCGCACACCTGTAGGTCCGGTTAAAAGTTTACAAATAGGCCAATTGCTGTCTCTGTTGTGACTTCCACTATCACAGATCTAAGCTGTATACCCTTCGTATACCCTTCTCCAGCTGTATACCTTATTTTTGATCTGGTATACACTTGGGTATATAGTATACCCGGTTGAAGAGCACTGTCTAATATATATACTAGCTAGCATATAGATACCAGACACTTGTTGAAAACATATTATAAATCCACATAAAAGCAACAACGTAATTGATAAAAACAGAGTGAAACTGTTCACCAAGCATTTGATAAATGAAGTGACTTGCGTCCTTCTGGTGGCTATAATCTACATATGTAGCATATACTACCATGAAGTCAGCTTTTAAACGTGGTTTTAACAAACCTGTCTTCATCATGTTCAATCTTTAAATTCTTGTGGTGGCTGTCAGAGAGTTAAGATCTAACGTTGAAAACTGTACTGGAGTTTCTTTTGAATCAGTTTTATTGAGTTTGGTATGTTAGCACAAGCAAACTTATCAGGGTGCAAAACAAGTACACTTTACAACAGTATACTGCACGATACGGTACGCTATATTATTCTAGTGTTTAATAATTAATATCAACAATACATACGATACTACAATACAAACAACGTATATACATTTTTGCTGTTTTGTGGCATAAACAGCACAAAACAGATCCTACAAATCAAAAGAATAGTACACAAAATTTGAAAAAAGCAAAATTAAGATTGTATCGATTGACAATGGCAAATGATTCGTAAAGTTCAGCACGGTACTGCATAGATTAGTAAATTTTTAAAGTAAAAAGTGGAGTTTATTTGACTGTATTAAATCAACGACAGTAAAACGTAACAAAAATTAATTAATTTAAGAACAATATGTTGTTAAAGGTGAGCCAGATAAATCCCAAACAGCCACTTCATCTGGCCCAGATCCGTATCCGATCTAGTAAAGATCTGGACCAGATAAAGTGGCTATCTGGGATCTATATAAAAAAAGTTTGTAATTGGAATAAATCTGTTGTAATTGCCAGCAATACTTTATTCGATCAAAAGAAACAGAAAATTCAATTCACACAAAAACAAAATCAGACAGCAACCAAAGCATGGTGGCTATGCCGGGCTGTTTGAAGCTTTGCATCAAGATCACCACTAATAACAAATATCCTTTTTTCCAACCCATCAGCTCAACCTGCACACGGATGGAATTTATATCACAAAAATCAACCCATCAGGCGATCAATCACATTTTCAACAATTTTTAGCACCATATTATTACTACCCGGATAGCAAAACCCGTCATTTTCACATTGATTCAATCAATATAAAAATGACGGATTTTGCTGTCTGGGTACCACAAACTTGTCTACCAATTGCATAAATGGATCATCACGCACGCAGAAGCCAGTCATTGTCTTGGTCACACACAGTCATTGTCACACGATTCACATTTTCTAATTTACAATTAACATATAAAACCAAATTAACCCATTTATGCCTAGCGTCCTATATGTAGGACACCTACTGAAATTAAAATTTTTATTCGCACGTTCAGTTTTTAGATTTAGATGAAGTCAAAATACGTTTATGAGTATTGTTGCAGCATATATCACAACTTTTTTCAAAAATTGCTTGTTTTGTTGAGACTTGACATCATTTTCAATTTTCCCGATTTTGCTAATTCTGAAATTTTGAAGATGCATGTCGAATTATATCAATAAATCCGCATATGCAAATAAGCTTCCAAAAATATTTGTCATTGTCTTTATTCGTTATGTATCAACATATTTTACAGCAAATGTTTAAATTTAATTGGCATCAAAATTTTCGAGAAAATTGATTCAAAAGATTGGTGTCCTATATATAGGTCGCCAGGCACACGTGTTAGCAAAATGAAGCAAAAGCGACAATCAATTCCCACGCATCAAGTGGTATCAAATAGCGATTCCCTGTGATTTCTACGCTGTATAACAAAGTAGTTGTGTTTGTTTTTAGCACAATAACATAATTATTATAATTTACTGAAATTTTTGATAATTTTTTAATTTTTTCTCGGCGTTTTTACATGGAGGGCATCTTGACGTAGGCGAATTCGGCCTCAAAGCGATTTCGATCCGCTAAATGACTTATTTCAGTGATGTGTTGCTTTGCTAATTTTCATCTTCGCATTTTGTGAACTGTCGTTTCAATAAAATGCTTTCGTTTTCAATAAATCGATGACAAGAGATTTCCCATTTATCACTTTGAGCAATTACGATTAGGCCTACGCGCTTACGCACGAGAAACTTGCGAAATTTGGTAGCGGATTTGCCTAGCGTCCTATATGTAGGACTGTCTTTTTCTCGACCAGTACTAACATAATTAAGAAAAAATTAATTGTGAAATGTTTTTTAGGTCATGATTATGCAATCTTTAAATTTTCAAACTTTTTTTTTAAGTACTTTCACTTTCGGCACAAATGGGTTAACCACCATGCTATAACTACGTGCAGATTGTAGGGTTGGTGAAGCAACTTCACTTACGGTGACATTTCTTGATTCGTACAATTTTCAAACATATGTCATGCCATGCACACGAAAAGATGAAACATGTATGTTCAAAGCAACTTATGAACGAATCAAAAATTAATGTAACATACAGATTATACAAGCACGTAAAACAAACAATTAAAATCAAAGTATTGTTCTCTTTATTATGCAAACAACAAGCATTCCACGAAAGAAGCATTATGAAGCGATAAACGGAGTTCTTATTGTTGATAGAAACGTTAGATGGCTACAACAGAATGATTAAATAATTCTTCAACAGTTTGTCCAACAATGCTCCATTCGTTAGTTTGTGGGTCATAACACTCTATTTCTTTGACTGGTTGAGATCTTTCATCAAGTCCACCAACAACAAATATTCTTCCTTTCAAAACACAAGCAGAAAAAGTAAATCGATAGAAATGCATGTCACTGATGTAAGTCCATTCATCCGTTAATGAATCATACTTTTCAACACTTTTAAGCGTAGCAATATCATCAGCTTCAGCTTTTCCACCAATTGCATAAATAATCCCATCACAACAAACAGCTGCCAGCCATCGTCGTGGAGTTTGCGTGGGACTTACAACTTTCCATTTTCTTTCACCAGTTTGCAAATATTCAACAGATGATAAATATTCACCATTGTCGCTTCCACCAATTGCATACAAGCGATCTTTGCAAGCGACAAGTGCGTTTGAGGATCTAGCTTGTCGCAATGAAGGTAAATTCTGCCATGAATTAAATGTTAATAAATAGCACTCCCCAGGTTCTTTGCTACCGACAGCAACCGGGTTTCCATTAAACACAGTTGCTCCCATCTGTGATCTTGTCTTTTTCATTGACTTGACTTTTTCCCACTTCAATTGCTTTTCAGATAAACCAATTCGCCAAACTGAAGATGTGCGAATGTTGTCTTTGCCTTCATCGTCGTCGTGTTTTTCTCCACCAACATAATACAAATGACCACGCATTGCAACAGCACAACCACAATCTCGACCATCTGGTAAATCAGGGAAGGCAAGTGGTGGTTCACCATTACAGTTATAAACTTCAATCACTTTGGACAATGTCTCAGTTCCACCTAAGCTCAATATTCTGGTGTTCTTGTCTGGTTGCATCAAATTCTTGAAAACTTTGTTTTGTGCTTGAAACATCAACTGACATAAACCAGGATTTTGCATCACCAACTTTTCTTTCAAAACAACTTCTTCAAAAAATAGTGGTGGAAGTTTGTGAAGATCTATTAGTTTCAAAAGCTCAGGAAACTCACTGGAACGATTTCCTTCATCATGTTTGATCCATCCCAATATGGCAGTGAACACTAAAGCTTCATTGACAATGGATCGATCTTGTTTTAAAATGCAATTTCTCAGATCTTTTACTTTGAAATTTTTGAACTCAATTGTACTTGATACTGCATCAAAATTTCTGGCAATGACTCCTACAGTTTGAGTTTTAAGTGAATCGTTTTGGAAGTATTCTGCGATACCAAGAACAATAAAACAGTTGTTTGGACTAAGAGCTTCACTCACAAAATCAAAGCAAAACTGCTTCGCATCATCAATTTGTAAGTAATTGGATGCTGCAATCAAATCACAAACATTCTCGCTGTTGATATCAATGTCTCCAGTGTAAATAAATTCAATCAGACTTTTCATTGAATTTCCATCTACACAGCTGATTTCAATAGAACTCTGATATTTTTCTTTCATCTCAATTTTGAACATTGATTCAAAATAAATTGAAAAGCAAGACAAGACCATCTTGTTTGCAGGAAAACGACCATACCCTGCGCATATTTCAACATCATTAAACAATCCTGAATATCTGTTTTGATTCGCATATTCGAGCAATTTGGATTCATTTGTTCTCTTCCTGGATACTTGCTCTAGATCAGTTCTACCAACAAGTGAAATAGACATTTTCATTGTTGATTAATTAATTGCTTAAATAAAATGCTTAGAATACTGAATTGCAATCACAACGTAACTGCAACGTAAATTAACTGATATTAATAAAGCAAGCACAGAAGCATTCAATCAGAAAGCAGATGATTTCAATTTGCATTCTTATTGAGATACTGAGAAAAAAATCATATATTTGCAACTAATGGCTACCTGGAAGTGTGGCCTGATTTGTTACATTTTTGCAAATTTTGATTACCGTTACTGCTACTAATACAAATTCAGTTGACATTGATACTTAAAGTTTAATTTAAACTGTATTGTTTTTGTAATCAGTCAACATAAGATTATTGCTCAAAGCTCCTTAAAATAATCCACAAGTTATGGACTGTTTTTACAAGTATTCACAAACATTGCAAAAGTTTCTTGCAAAAACTATAAAAGCTATGTTAGCTGCAATTACAGCAAGTACTAACTAATTCATTCATAGCTTGTCACGCCAGTGTCGGAGCCAGGTAAGAGCATTGTTTGTGATGTTTTTGACTAATCAAAACATTGGATCCTTAACATTGCACGTAACAAAGAAAGTTTTACACCCGAGGGCATGTGAACTTTGTAGGGGGCATAACAACGACGATATTACAAAGTAACCTTAATGGAATCACCTCGAGAATTGTAATTGCATCAATCATGCAAAACTACACATACTGTAGCCTACTTAGGTTTACACATGACACTAAAAAGGACTCTCAATCAATGTAATGTAATCTCCAACTCGTTACCACACATCTACTTGATTGTCTGACATTATTACAGAAGAGTAAACCATTTGTATTTTACGTGGAGAAGTCAGCTGATGTTTGCACTAATAAAAAAAAGTACTTTAACCGTTTGTACTGAGGGGGAGGTTCGGTTCGGCCTTGGTACTTTTCAAAACTAAAAAACACTATCAATACCTTTGAAATTTTATGACTTTTCTTAAAAATGATTCAAGTATAAATGACGTTGCTATGTATATAGTTTATGACATGATTTTCATAACATACAAAAATAGCAATCTAAAATATCAGATTTTCATAAGAATAACATGTTCTGATATTTTAGATTGCTGCTAGCTTTTGCTTTCAAATTATACGGATCAGTAGGTTTATTGAGCGTTGCGTGGAACTACGTCGCAGATTTTTCATGACTTAGTTTGATTAATCTTTTAATTGCATCTAAGTTTCTTTGAAGTTATGAGAAAGCTTATGATAAGCCGTGCTGAAAAAGATGTGATTTTACTTTGTTTTTTATGGCCAATACATTTTGTTTCTAATTTATAACAATGAAGAGTCGGAAACGTTTTGACAAAACTCAGATTTTTGTTGATTTCTCGTCGGAATGCAACAACAAGCGAGTTCTTATCTCGCCAATATACTTTCGCAGGTACCGTACATGAACTTACATCTACATTAAATTTAGTTATTTATACTGTAGAAATATTTATGGATGTTTTTGAAATGTTTTATAAAAACAAGAGTTTGAGGGATTCTGAAGAAAACTTGATCTAAGCTGCTATGCTTTTGTAGAGAACACACGCAGCTGAATTGTGATTTGAAAAACATTGCACATGTCATATCAGCATTGAATGTTTGCGTAAATGGTAATTTTATAATTGCTGGATTACAAACTGTTTTCCAACGGGATTCAAAAGTATTTTGATAAATATCACCAGACACCAGGGCCTCCGAGAGAAGTCAGCACTGGTCGGGAAACAATACGAAAAATGGGCCCCATAATATTTTTTAGCAAATATACAACTAATTTGTATCTTGCGTTGCATGTTCGTGTTAAGCTGAAATTAGCCTACTTTCCTCAGCATGAAAAGAACTTCGTTCAATGTAAAAATCATCAATATAATCACTGGATTACATTTGCAGCAAAAAGCCATTGAGGCAAACTATTTTGTCTAGAAAGCTTTGTAAACACACAATAGGCCTACAGGCAACGAAAATAGTTCAACCAAGCATTTAATTCAAGAGTGTCCAAACTTTTTCCCACGCGAGCCAGATTTGATAATAAGTGTTCGCGGGCCAACAACCACAATATTTTTTCTGAAAACTGCAAGTTGAATTTATATGATTTTTGTATGTCTGCAGGCCAAAAATAACACATTGTACAACAACAGGCGCGAGCCATACAAAAACGTCTCGTGGGCCGGAGATGGCCAGCGAGCCGGACTTTGGACATCCATGATTTAATTCAACCCATTCTGGACTTTTTGCAATGCAAAGTTACGGATCACAGCATCAAATGATAAAATTTTGCGACGTCTGAATTGATGCACAACATGTATTGTTAGGTTTTTCGATCGGTTTTGAGTCATAGGCATAGACTCCGTAAGTAAGGAGTCTATGGTCATAGGCCTACTGGAGCGCAAACAATTCTTTACAAATTTCAGTAATTGCTAAAACCACGTTTTCAAAGCGCAACCGTTGGAGGTACCTACCAGAACACAAAAAAAATCATAACAAAACTATTTGAAAAAACCTCTCGACAGTTGAAATCAATGATTCCTTGTGTAGAGATTATGGGGTGGTTCGTTCTGGTTTGCAGCTGAAGTTTGCTGTGTGGCTTTCTGTCAAAAGTACCAACTCATCCAAAATGTCTTGAAAAATGTCATTGTTGTAGCCTACAAATGGTTTAAATTTGTCCCACTTGCCCGCAAACTGCACAACAGACATACGATAAAATTTTCATGGAACTTCAAACTCATCGACGATATCGACGATATTTTTAACAGTTTCCTGCCATTTCTTAGCACAAATTCTTTTAAAAAAATCACACTTTCTAATAGGCTGTAAAACTACGTTTCGCTGAGGTCCAACTTTAAAACTTAAATCCAGGCTCATTGTCTCACAACAATCACTCAAGTTTCAAATCATCATCTCAACCAACGCTTCAAGTTCAAGACAACTTTCACTTTACTACGCTGAAGAGATCGGAAGATCGAAACACTGGCCTTTGTCCGTAGTTACTTTTCGTAATGTCTTTTTAGACATTCTTTTTGAGTCAATAATACTTTTAAAGAAATAAAAAAGAGTCAAAAGGCATGTAAATTTCACTCTGTGTGGAGCTACATGTACTTGAGAGGTTAACTGTTATTTTTTTATTCACTTGTTGATTTATTCATATCAGTTTGTATCCTCTGGGGATCCTTCTCTTGTATCATGGGCCAATCCTATAGATGTTTGCTGGTACACCCCTTCATTTTCTTTGAATTTTAATACTTATATGTGCCGCTAGAATCTAATTTCTTGTATTTTAGATCCATCTCAGATGATTGTTTTGTCCTAGCTCAGTTGCAAATTCTTGTCTTTTTTTCTAGTTTTTATTTTTAACAGTTTCCTGCCATTTCTTAGCACAAATTCTTTTAAAAAAATCACACTTTCTAATAGGCTGTAAAACTACGTTTCGCTGAGGTCCAACTTTAAAACTTAAATCCAGGCTCATTGTCTCACAACAATCACTCAAGTTTCAAATCATCATCTCAACCAACGCTTCAAGTTCAAGACAACTTTCACTTTACTACGCTGAAGAGATCGGAAGATCGAAACACTGGCCTTTGTCCGTAGTTACTTTTCGTAATGTCTTTTTAGACATTCTTTTTGAGTCAATAATACTTTTAAAGAAATAAAAAAGAGTCAAAAGGCATGTAAATTTCACTCTGTGTGGAGCTACATGTACTTGAGAGGTTAACTGTTATTTTTTTATTCACTTGTTGATTTATTCATATCAGTTTGTATCCTCTGGGGATCCTTCTCTTGTATCATGGGCCAATCCTATAGATGTTTGCTGGTACACCCCTTCATTTTCTTTGAATTTTCATCGACGATATGTTTGAGTTTTTTGATACATTTGTCAATTCCAACAACTATCGAATCCTTTGCAATGTAGGACAGTAGAATACATTTCCTTCGAATGATTCAGCTAGTTAAGTGGACTTATAAAAACGTTCTGTCCTCAGGAAAAGAAAATCATTTTCTTTTAAATTTATAATTGCCACTGCAACTTTAGCTTGCGAGTAGTAGCCTACTCTTCTCAGCTTTCTCTTACTTAGATTACATCTTCCTTTAATTTCATTAAATTCATCAGTGAATCTTGTTTAGGACCGTAATCCACATAATGCAAAGCAGTCACAAATTTAAAACTGCTAGTTGTAGGCTACTTTAGCATTGACTCAGCTTTCGATCAAGCTCTTGTTGGTTCCACTTGATGCATTTAAGAAACGTCTTTAGAGCTTCAATTGCAAAAAGGTAATGTAAAGCGTTGGGTTTGACTGCACCACGCCTTGATTACCCTCTCGAAGTCAATTTTCTTTGCAAGATAATAGGACAGCTTTCTTTAGATTTTTCAGAACTTTCCTCTGACTGGGCTGTAACTTTAAAGATGCCACAAGCTTACAGATAATCAATTACTCCAAAAATGATAAGACATTTGAACAACGCTGTCTGTAGGCAACATTATGAATTCCAACTAGATTTAAGTAACAACATCCATAAACATAAAACTCAAATAAAGAAAAAAACTCACTAGGCCTACCTTTCAAAATCACATCATGAGAAGCATGATCCCAATAAAAGGCTACTTGACCACACGAAAACAGAAGATCTTTTAACTATGGCAAAATTACATCCAATTGCAGCAATAATAAAATCAAAAGTTTTAAAACTGTTCGGCCACACTAAAAGATCACAATTCGGAATCAGCAAAGTTTGCACAGAAGGAAAAGTAGAATTAAAAAGAAAACGTGGCAGACAACCAAAACGATGGCAAGACAACATCCAATCATGGACCGGACTCAACTTGGCGACACTGGGCGAGCTGGCTCAAAATCGCCACTCTTGGAAGCAAATAACTCATGTTGATGCGCAATCTGCTGCAGGCGGAGATGATGACTGATGACGATCCATAAACAAAAAATATACAGGATTTACTTTCTTTAATCGTGCTTGGACTGATAGGCTACCTTTAACTTCCGCAGATTTTGAAGTTAAGGTTCAGTTGTCAAACAAAAATTTTTTTTTTAGTACATTTTTACTTTAGTTCTAAAAATGGGCCCCCCTCAAAAGTGCAAAAACAAAAAACTACCCGTTTTTCCTTTACAATGTTTTGCTAGGGGGGATATTGGCCCGACTTCCCCCCCCTCTCGGAGCCACTGCCAGACACACCTGGCTTACTAGTACCAAGTCAATCTATAGGCCTACTCTATGTTGAAATGTCATTTATAAATGCGTATTTTCAAAAAAGCTTATTACAAAACGGTGCATAACTTTTTTTTAAAACAGTTTGCGCGTTTATGTCATTTGAAAAAAAGTTATTGCTATTTGTTGGTTTGAAAAAATCTGAAATCAATGCCTCGTCTGTGCAACGTAATCTACCAGTCAGCAGCTCTTGTGCCTTTTTGTTTTTAAATACATTTCCGTGACAAAAAAATGGCTTTTGTAATAACGCCATCAACAGCGAAGTTGCATTCTTTGACTGCGCCTAAAACGCTGTGTCTTAATCAGTAAAATTTTCTAAACCACTGTTGCACAAAATACATATCTAACAAAGTAAGGGAAATATATTGAAATGAATTATTCTTTATACTTAACGTTATCCTCAACTCAAAAAACGAATTAAAAACACGGAAAAACTATTTTCATTGTTTAACACAAAGTTTGCATATTGAAATTTGCCTCAAAGTTTTCATAATGAAAAAGGGAATCATAGCAAAGGATTTCTTGATGTGCTTTTGAAAGCTGTTTAGTTTAGTCCTACTCGATGATATCAATCAATGGTTTGTTCATAGTTTCTATCACTTGAAGCCTGTTCAAACCAATTTTTTAAAACTTTGTCATTGGATAATATGATAAAGCTTTGGTAGAGAGTTTGCTTTGTTGAACCATAGAGAAATAAAACAAAGTAACTTCAGCGGTTTAACATGATGTATTACATAGGCTACATACAGAAGTCGCCAACCCCCTTTGCTCTTTCTTCGAATGTTGTGTATAAATTTAGTTGTTTACGTGACGCAAACCAGACATGCATTGGTATGTCAACCAAACATTTGTTGACAAATAATAATAATAATAATGTTATTATTTATTGTCGCTCTACAGCAGCTAAGGTCTTTTAGCGACAGGGCTCATTTTTTTAATTTGTATCAGGTTTACGATGTTATCACATTATTACCCGACTCATTCTCACTGCGCTATGCAGGATAGAACACAATCGGTACCGTTTTTAAAGTCTTCGGTTTGACCCGACCTGGAATCGATCTCAGATCTACCAGCACCAGAGCCGAAGGCGAAACCACTCGGCCACTGAGCTGGTAATAACTTAACAACCAAAAGTGCAATTAAAGAACACATCGCCTCTTGTGAAACGTGCACTGACAATGTCTCGATCGACCAATTTAAAATCATCTCTCGAGGCAGATCTGAATTTCAGACTAACATCATGGAAGCCTTAAGAATCAAACGTAATAATCCGTCTTTCAACCGGCAGTTATTCGCCTGTGGCTCTTGTGTGTGTTCTAATTGTTTGTCAAATGCCTGTAGTTTACACCTCATGTGATCTGTTTTTCACCGTATAATTTACTTGTAATCATTCCTGTGTCACTCGTTCAGTTTGTGCTTTTCAGTCTGGAGTGTCGTTAGTATACAGTTATAGTGCAAAGTCAAATTTACCTTACAATTTTCATTTTATGTATATTGCAGATATGCAATTCCTGATGAGGACACACGTAGCCTATGTGTCGAAAACGTTAGAGTTTATTTTTAATTATGTTATATTTGTGTATGTAATACATCATGTTAAACCCGCTGAAGTTTCTTTGTTTTATTTCTCTATGATAATACGATAGTTTGCCAAAACAGTTTATTTTATATCTTTGTGTTTTTGCTTCGGCTTTTTCATCAACAAGATTTCATAGCCTACTAAAGAAAGTCTGCATGGGCCTTCCCAATAATGTCGATAAATCATTTGCAACGTGAGTTGATTGATTAAGGCGCTTTTCACTGTAAACTTACCAGAAAGGTATAACCAAAACTTGATTACTTTTTATCAAAATGTTTGCATATTTGAAACAAAGGGAAAGCTATTCCCAATCAGCAAAGTTTAGACGTCTAACCGATGCAAAAATTGGTTTGCCAGGTTTTAGGTTTTGAAAAACATCTTTTTGATGTATTGTGACGTTGTTTATCAGTCAGCAGTAGGTTTTGCGCCTTTTGGTGCATGTAAATTACAAAAGATTGGCTTTGGTCGTTACGCCGTCAACCGTAAACTGCACATGAAATATTTTTTCAACGTTTGAAATGAAAGGAATCTTCTAATAAGTAAGAAATAGCTTACCACGAAACGCATAAGCCTACGCCTATTCAACAAATTAGACAAAAATGTTATTGTTATTTTGCATAATTTTGTATATTTTGTTATTTTTGTTATTGTTACGTAGCCTATATGGTAGCCTATACAACTATGCATCGTATATACTATACAGTAAGGCTATGACAGAAAATTGCCCTTGATGATAATACAACAAAAACAATCGCACATGAACAATGAACATTTCATCAGCAACATTGATCTTAGCTAACCATTTGAAGACAGATAAAAGCCGAATATGAAAAATAGCTCGCGGCACCTCCGAGCAAGGCCTCCGAGAAGGGGGGGGGGCAAATTTCCCCTCTAGCATAACATTGTAAAGGAAAAACGAGTAGTTTTTTATTTTTTTCACGTTTGAGGGAATCCATTTTTGCCACTAAAGAAATAGTGTATCAACTCAAAAAATAAATAAATTTTTGAACAAAATGAACAGTTCAAAGTATTTTTCGATCATGGTAGATGCTACTTCAGATGTTTCTCATTAATAGGCTATGTCACTGCTTTAAAACGTAAAATTTGATGCTGTTAAGCCTACTCGTTTCTGGATCATTAAAAGGTTTTTCTATTGTTTTAACTTGAAAACTGGTGCTGCTGCGTTTGGCTAAGCGTGAAGCGTATGCTACTATTTTTGCTTGACCAACTGAACCTTGACTTCAAAAACTGCGTTGGCCAGGCTTATTAATTCAACATATCTGGAAAGATTCAACATGTTCAGGTAAGATTCAATTCAAGGGAAGTAAACTCTTTTGCCTATTGTCTGCTTATGGAATGTCATTGCTTAAATCCGGTAGGAGTTCATAGTATTGTCCTGATGTCATATCATTTTTGGAGTAATTGATCGACTGTAGGCTAAGTTTGTGTCATTTTCAATTGTAACCCGGCCAGATAGGAAATTCTAAAGAAAGCTGTCTCATCCAAGCAGCCTTCTTGAGCAGTGTCCAATCTA
This sequence comes from Aplidium turbinatum, assembly GCF_918807975.1. Taxonomy (NCBI): domain Eukaryota; kingdom Metazoa; phylum Chordata; class Ascidiacea; order Aplousobranchia; family Polyclinidae; genus Aplidium; species Aplidium turbinatum. The sequence goes on from NC_137480.1 coordinate 25,701,679, forward strand.
TACTTCCCTGCATTTTGTGGATTACAGTTCAAAACATTATTTACTCGACTAACCTATTCATACAGCGATAAAGAACTGTTCAATGAATAGCAAAATATTCAATGGGTAGATGTCCGCTCCGATAGCTCAGTTGGTTAGCTCGTGTGACTTCGTGAACGAAGAAGCTTCAAGATCAAGCGGCGCTAGTCCGACTCTCTAAGTACCGGTATGCGCTTGAGCAACACATTGTAATAACTGCTCTTAATTCAGCGGCACCTAATGGGTGGAATAATTTCCCGGCAACAACACTTTAATAAACAGAAACTTCGCTCTGTCAATTAGGGGCGCGGGGGGACGAATGCCCCCCTGCTCTCAATTTTTCTCTGGATGGGGGGGCAATGGTGCCCTTTTAAGGCCATGTAAGCTACTGCATATTTTGCAATATAACAATTTATGTTATTCACTTTTAGTCTAATTATAATCTTTCGTTTTTGCCTCAAAATAATATTCACGGCACAAAGTTCTGTATCATGGTAGGTTACATATTTTGAAACGTATTTTCATACCATATTTTCATAGCCCAAAAAGAGGACACGTTTCGCCAGCAAGTAAAATTTTACGTTTGGACAATCTTTTACATCTTTTGGATAATTTTAAACATATGCAGCAAAAGTTACAGCAAAAAAATAAGATAAATTTGTATGCCAGATTTGGCCTATGAATATTTTGCAGCCCCCTTATAGCCTACTGCCTGATTTGTTAGCCTACATTCTGCAACACGTTTCCAGATTTTTCCAACTTTTGGTTACTGTCTGAGTGAAATTTTTAAAAATTATATTTTAACATCTTTTGCTCTCTTTCCCAAGTGACACAATGAGTTTCAACATCACAAGGGTTGGAAAAACGAAGGCAATCTATAAGATTTCATTCAGACTGGCAACAGGACTTGCTTACAAAGACTTTTTAACAGTCTGCTTGAACACTTTTTAATATAGTTTTTCTCATGTTTGACTGCTTCCTCAAGGCAACAAAAAGCTTTCATATTATTACGAGTCAGCTGATTTTTATAAAATTTAAGTCAGACAACAACGATCGCAAAAATTTACAAAATGTGACAAATCAGGCATCACCTCCAGGACCAGGTAGCAATGCCTTAACTTTTTCAGTGAGAAAGGATCAGCTCTAAAATTACAAAATTGTTGGCATGAAATAGGCTATGATTGAAATTGTATGCTACTCAATAGATAAGATTCTGAAAACGGACTGAGATAACTTAAAAGCTGTTTATTTCCATGCACCATTGAGGCTAAAACGAGAATCGTACATAAAATGCGTTCTATTTGCATCTGCATCAACTGAAAGTATCTATGCCACGATTTCTTTTTGCAGTAGCCTACCGTAAGCTATGTTATTCATGGTGCACTTTTGTAAATTCGTTCCTACTTGCTTCACTTGACCAACGAGCCAAACTCTTAAGTTGGTAATCATAACGTCTACAAGCGTTGAATCAATTTAATAAAATCTGAGTAAAAAGATTATTGTTTGTAAAAGTATGCAGAGGGCCGTAAATTATAAATACGATAAACTATTTTGCATTTTTCTGTTTTTAAGTCACATTTTTTAATGTATTTCCTCGTGATTTAGCCGATATAGCCCACTCATTTTTTTTGATTTCTCAAATTTCTTATTTCGTCACAAAATTCCTTGTAAAATTCCAAATTCAAAGTCACAAATTTCCAATAATTGCGAAACAATGGTGTTTGATATGTTACAATACAGTAGGCTGTAGACATCTGATTGTTTACAACAACGGATCATCACGATAGGCTACGCCAAATTTTTGAATTATCTTTGAATATTAGATTGGTGCAGAAATTTGTTTTGGAAAGCACATACAAGCCATCGCCGAAAATTTGCACAGCAATAAAATCCTGTTAAAAATTTAAGCAAGAAAACTCAAAATACCAAAAAAAGAGGACATTTGAGCATTTCTGAGTGTCCTCGGAGGACTATTCATTTTTCTTGAAAAAAGGGGACAAATCCTCTAAAAAGAGGAAATATGGTAGCCCTAAGGTTACATCATTATAATATAGTATGATGCCCTTTCGTGCCATTGCTCTTTGTATACCGGACACTTGTATAATTACTCGATAGTGAGCTGATAGAAAAGCATCATTGCTATATCTTATCTTAAAACTTAAAAAAAATTGGTCTTTCAGCAACAAAAGTGCCCTTTTTTCTTAATCCTGCCCCCCCCCCCAGTCAAAATTCGTTCCGGCGCCCCTGCTGTCAATTTCGGTAACCGGCCCTGCGTCAAAAGCCTCTACAAGTGTGCGAAACTACCAGAAATAACCTATTCAAGGCTTTGTCAGTCCGAGGATAAAGAGTCAAAACCAACCAATCAACAGTAATCTTATAAAATGTAATCAAAGTTAAGGGAAGCTAAGAAGAGTAGGCCAGGCTATTCGCAAGCCTGAGTTGTTATTACAGGAACTTTGAATTGAAAATAAAAAGAGTCGATTTTTCTAGGGACGGAACCCTCCAACAACTCCGCTTCACCAGCTCAATTATACAAACAAAATTTATTCTACTGTATGTTGTAACATATATTCGCTAGCTGTTGATAGTCAATTAACAAACTCTAAACATATCATCGATAAGTTTAAAGATCTATGGACATTTCATCGTACCGATATGTCTGATGTGCAACTGTGGGCATGTGGAACAAATTTAAACAAGTTGTGGGCTACAATAATGACATTTTGGATGAGGTACTTTCAGGGCCTCTGAGAAAAATTTTCACTAGGGGTACGAAGAGTCATTCCGGGCCCCCTTCTTACTCCGGGCCCCCTTTATCTTGGGCAAAACTTGTGCTATTTGCTTATGCGTATTGCACACCATACAACATTTTACTGCAGAATTGGACATTTGTGCGCAATAATAGTATCAAGCTGCAATAAAACTATTCTTTAATTTTAATAGGCTATGCACAATAATAGGCTACTGAATATGAAAGAGGATAAATATGTCATTTCCCTCATATGATATAGGCCTAGCCTGCCCTGCTGCCAGATAAGATAAGACTGAGCATCATAAAATACAAGTTTATTAAAACAGAGAATGACATTGGCCTACCCTAGATTAAATTCTATTCCCATGCATCTGAATAAGGACATACAGTAATATAAGGTTTAAGTCGCCCCGATCGCTCAGTTGGTTAGTGCGTGACTTCTGAACGAAGAAGCTTCAAGATCAAGCGGCGCTGGTTCGACTATCGGGGTGTGCACTTGAGCAACGCATTCTAAGAACTGCTCTCCATTCAGTAGCACCTAATGGATGTAATAATTTCCCGGCAACAAGACTTCAACAATCGGAAATTTCACTCTTGTCAATCTTTGTAACCGGCCCTGCTTCAAGAGCCTCTACAAGTATGCGAAACAACCATGAATAGCCTATCAAGGCTTTGTCAGTCCGAGGATAAAGATTCAAAACCAAGTTTGCCCCTTTTTCAAATAGTTTTTTAAAAAAGCCCAAAAACACCCGGGCATTAAAAAAAACTAGCTGTTTGCCCTCCCCCGGACAGGAGAATAACCAACTTTTATGACTTAATTTAGAGTGCTTTTAACAGAACATTTTTGCACGTAAAACATTAATTTACTACTTTGGGCCCATAATTTGCTCACAAAGCACTCAATTACCTTTCTGGGCCCTTTTGCTACATTACGGTCCCCCCAAGACTATAGAATAACAACTTTTATGCTTGAAATCAGTCGTTTAGGATGGTTTTAACTAAACATTTTTGCGCGTAAACTATAAAATCACAATTTCGGGCCCCCCAACAATCACAGGCCTGGGCCCTCAAGGGTACGCCGTACCCTCCGTACCCCCCTCTCGTAGACCTTGGATACTTTTGAAAAAAAGCTACACAGCAAACCTGAACTGTAAACCGGAACACACCACCCCATGATCTTTATTCAAAGAAATCATTAAATGCAACTTTCGAAACACTTTTCAAAATATTTTTGTTGCTTTAAAAATTTTTGTTGTAAACCTTCAACGGTTGCGAGTTGAAAACCTAATTTTAGGACACAGAAATTTGTAAAGAATTGTTTACGATTCACCATGAATCAAAACCGTGGCCACGCTCAAAACCGATTGAACAGCCTATGCATGATGTGCATTAAATCAGACGTTGCAAAATCTTTACTACTTGACGCTGTGACCCGCAACAAATCAACCTTGTGACGCTGTGACCCGCAACAAATCAACGCAACAACCTTGCATTGCAAAAAGTCCAGAATGGATTGAATGCTTTGTTGAGCTATTTTCATTGCCTGCATTGTGTGCTTAATTTTTTCTCTACTTATACTAAAGTTACCAGCTACAATAAGTTCAATTCGCATCATGATTGGAACGAATAGGCTACTGGCACACAGACTTGTCCAGGAGAGAAGACGTCATCATCGACCCAACAACGACTCTTCCAAGATTCCACTCAACAAACAGACAAAAGTCGATAACAGGATCATCAACAAACACGCCCGCACTGCCCAAACACTAGTACAGTACATATGTACAATGTATACATGTACATATGTACATGTATATGTACAGCACTGTACATACAGTAGGCTACATATAAGCTTTGTCAGACAAGCTAATTCAAGCAGTAGCCTACCACTTAAACAACGCTTTCATTTTAACGGTTGACCAAAGCGCGGGCATCGAGAATAGATTATGTCAGCAAAGAGCATCATTATGTCATCATTGAAAACGAATCAGGCCTACTTCAGCAAAGAGAAAACAAATCCTTGGCAATCCGATTCACGCTTCCTTTACTGTATCAAACTGGCGTGACGTCGTCGTACACAAGATACCGCACAAATGAAAATGTTTAAAGCAGTGGTTCTCAACCGGGGGTCCGTGAAGCGATTCCAGGAGGTCCGCGAAAGTTTCCGAGTTTTTAGCATGATTGATAAATTACGAAATTTAAAAATTGTTTGTGCTTTATTTATGTATTAGCCTACAGCAGTGATTTTCAACCTTTTTGGTGGAACGGAACCCAATGAAACATTACAAAAACTCGAGGAACCCCTGTTCAATAATTTAATTGCCTTATGCAAAAAACATCGTTAAATTAAAATACTCATGTTCAGATTCATTTATGTACAATAAAAATACAATCTGTAAAAAATTACATTTATTCTCATAAAATTTTTATTATTTCTCGGATTTAAATGTAAACTGACGGAACCCGCAGACTTACTGGCGGAACCCTGGTTGAAAACCACTAACCTACAGTGATTCTCAAACTGTAAGTCGCAACACACTGGTGCGTCGTTTGAAATTGCTAAGGACTTTGCACAAAGGTTTGGTTTCGTAACTAAAAAATATCATATAAATGAATTAAACCTTTTAATAAGGCAATGTTAAACTTAATTCTTTGAGACAGTAGATTGTTGATCAATGATTAACTGAGGAATGCAAACGTTGGTTAGCAGTCTATCACCACTCACAGGTTTGCAATGACTGTGATTATAACGAATTAATATTGATTACAAATGAAAAATACAGAAATTCTTTGTAACGGTCGTAAGTAGCCTATTCTATTAACTTTTGATAAAATTTATAGAAAAACATCAAATGAGCATATAGATTACTGATGTTTGATCCTGTGTGCCAACATATAGCTCATCATTTTGTCAATCTCATCAATCGTCAAGTGCGTAGCAAATTCAGAAAATTATTGTAAGTGTGTTGCTTCGAAACTTACGTAACATAAGATTTCATAAGGAGACGCGATATATCAAAATGTTATAGAAATTTTTAGGGTTCCGCGACCGCTTTGAAGGCACCAAAAGTTCCATCAAGACAATAAGGTTTAGAACCACTGGTTTAAAGTATTCTATTAAAGCTGTTTCATTAATTTCAGACAGAGACGTGCATTTTTAAAATGCCAATAACCTTCAATTTTGGAAAATGAAAGAGTCAAAAACTTTAGTGAAGGCTTTTTTGTAGAACAACAGCTTCAGGAACGAGAAGACGACTGATTCTTAACTAATTCATCTATTTGTTTGAAATAGCCTATCAGGTTTGATGGCCGTGCTTAACTATAGCCTATTTATCGATGCATATAGGCAACCGTAGAATTAGGTCTTTTCATGCACGCCTTAAACCATTAAGGTTTTGCCAACTTTTCCTTTTGTTAGTTTTGTTACTGTATTTCTTTTTCAAAATATCATTTCTTCTGCATTCTGACAAACAAATATGAATTGTATTGAACCTAAAAAAAGCATTTTTGTTGCTGCAAGATTCGATATGCCAAGAAAAGAATGAATGACTCTGAATCGCCTCCGTACTGGTGTTCGTCGCTACAAACACAATATGTTTACCTGGAGATTGTGTGACTCGCCAGCCTGTGTTTGTGGTGAACGTCAAACAGCACAGCACATCATAAATCACTGTCCAGTGTTTCGACCTGCAGAACATGTGGATCTCATAGACCCTGATATGAAGACATTGCACTGGTTGCAACAATTGGGAGATGCTGCCTGAATTGCTACCTCATAAGCAGAAAGATTCAATACCCGTTAGCTCAGTGGTTACGCGCCCGGCTCAAGATCACGTGGCGCAAGTTCGACTCTCGGGGAGTAGCCTATGCATTTTCAGGACTGCTCTCCATTCAGAGGGCAGCGGCATCTAATGGATGGAATAATTCTCCGACAACAACATTTCAACAATCGGAAAATTTCACTCTGCAAATCTAGGTAACCGGCCCTGTGTCAAGAGCCTCCACAAATATGCGAAACTACCAAGAATAACCAATTAAGGCTTTGTCAGTCCGAGGCAGGGGCTCCGAGAGGGGGGAAGTCGGGCAACTTTCCCACCTAGCATTACATTGTAAAGGAAAAATGAGTAGTTTTTCGATTTTTTACTTTTGAGGGGGGCCCATTTTTTGCTACTAAAATAAAAATGTACCAACTTAAAAATTAACAAGTTGTTGAGGGAGACTGAAATGGGTAGTTTCAAGTAAGTTATTTTTCCATAATTGTACTGTGGATGCTACTTCATTTGTTTCTCACCAAGAACACATCGCTGTCGTATTAAGGCTGGCTATGTTCAACTGCTTCAATACGTAAAATCTGTTGTTATTAAGCCTATTATTTCTGTGTCACTGAACGGTTTGTTTTGTGAATTTGTAAAGTAATGTAATTGTAATGTATTAAAATAATGTAATTTTCTTAAATTTGTAAAGAATTGCTTGTAAACCATGAAGCAGCACCGATTGAACAACCAGCAAATGTTGTGCACCAAATCAGACGTTGCATTTGATGCTGTGTGATCTGTAACTTTGCATTGCTAAAAGTCAGGACTGGATGGAATGCTTTGTTGAGCTATTTAGGGTATTTTATTGGTATTGGTATTTTATTTTATTTAGGGTATTTTATTTAGGGTACTTTCAGCAGCCAATATGACGCGATAAACGGACTTCTTATTGTTGATGGAAACCTTGGATGGCTACAACTGAAGAATTAAACAATTCTTCAACAGTTTTTCCAACAATACTCCATTCGTTAGTTTGTGGGTCATAACACTCTATTTCTTTGACTGGATGAGATCTCTCATCAAATCCACCAACAATACATATTCTTCTTTTCAAAACACAAGCAGAAAAAGTAAATCGATAGAAGTTCATGTGACTGATGTAAGTCCATTCATCCGTTGATGGATCATACTTTTTAATACTTTTAAGCGTAGCAATATCATTAGCTTCAGCTTTTCCACCAACTGCATAAATAATCCCATCACAACAAACAGCTGCCAACCATCGTCGAGGAGTTTGCATGGGACTTACAACTTTCCATTTCCTTTCACCAGTTTGCAAATAGTCAACAGATAAATATTCACCATTGTTACATCCACCAATTGCATACAAGCGATCATTGCAAGCAACAAGTGCGTTTGCAGATCTGGCTTGTCGCAATGAAGGTAAATTATGCCATGAATTAAATGCTAATAAATAGCATTCCCCAGGTTCTTGGCTACCGACAGCAACCGGGTTTCCATCAAACACAGTTGCTCCCATCTGCGATCTTGCCTTTTTCCCACTTCAATTGCTTTTCAGATAAACCAATTCGCCAAACTGAAGATGTCGAAATGTTTTTGCCTTCATCGTCGTCGTGTTTCTCTCCACCAATATAATGCAAACAGCCACGCATTACAACAGCACAACCACTGTCTCGACCACCTGGTAAATCAGGGAAGGCAAGCGGTGGTTCACCACCACAATTGTTTAAATAGAGCACTTTGAAGTTAGCACGTCCGTTTTGCCGCGCCTTCACTAATCATTATTATGCATTTCCAAGCTTTCTTTTAAAACAACTTCTTCAAAAATAATGATGGAATTCTGTGGCGATCTACAAGTTTCAAAAGCTCAAGAAATTTACTAATTCGGAAAATGTTACACGACAATTCAAATTAAAATGTAACTATTACAAAAATGCAACAATAGTTGTAACTACAGTTAGACCGCAACAACCGACTGGTTTACCATCATCTTTTGTCATCAGCTCTTCCAACAATGCTCCATTAATTAATCTGTGGATCGTAGCACTCTATTTCCTTGACAAGTTTCGACACAACATCTTTTCAACCAAACACAAATATTCTACTTTTCAAAACACAAGCCAAGCAGGCACTTCGATTAAAACGATGCATACATCACACACTGCAAGGATCTAGATCAGGGAGGGCAAGGTTTTTGGACCAAGGGCCAAAAACTTTTTAATCTTTAACAAGCGAACCATGTGAGTATATGAAATGGACAAGAGTGTTAATCTACAGTTTATTAACAACATTATTTACATGATTATTTTCATTATTTGCAGGCTTAGTTCATAAACCTGTTAAAAGGAAGCGATAAACAAAACTTTCAATAAAAAAAATTGATTAAACAAAGTTTGAACAATTGTTTAACTGTGACAGAACAATAAACTACAGACCAGAGGTGACGAACCTGCGGCCCGTCAAAGAATTTTGTGCGGCCGGCAAAACGATTTGACAATCGCTCATGCATTAAAGACAAAAGACATCTCAAAACTGTTTTACGCCATCACTGGTACACCTTTCCTTTGCTATTTTCTTGCCCTAAACACCAACTTTCAGGGTTTAAAGTTAAAAAATATGAAAGATTTGATTTGTTTTTATTTTTTACTGTTGTATGTTGCGATTCTGCGTAAGATAATTTCAACTGTGTGGGTTTTATTACTTTCATCTGCCGTTTGTTACTTTTTGTGAATAATATCTTGAGTCGCTTCTAAAAGATTTCATAGTAGGTTACGATTAAAAAGTTGTGTGGCCGATAACTCATGTGTAATTGACAAAGTGGCCTGCGACCGCAACAAGGTTCGTCACCTCTGCTATAGACCCTACATAACAAATTTCAATAAAATAGAATGATTATGTGTGCATTAGAAAGAATAGTAACGAATTAGGTTAAAGCATTCCTTTCCACCAATATCAGGTGGCCAGATTAAATACCCAATAGGCAGGATTTGGCCAGCGGGCCGTAGTTTGCCCAAGTCTGAGCTAGATGGTAACAATCGAGTGATTAAACAATTCATCATCAGTTTGTGCAACAACCGTCCATTTGTTGATCAATGGATCATAACACTCTATTTCTTTAACAACGTTGTTTTCTTTATTAACTCCACCAACAACAAATATTTTTCCTTTCAACACACAAGCTGAACAAGCAGCTCGGTAAAACTTCATGTCGCTGGCATAAGTCCACTCATCCAAGGATGGATCATATTTCTCAACACTTTTTAGTACAGTATCGTCACCTTCACCGGATTGTCCACCAATCGCATAAATACATTCACAACAACTCGCAGCTGCAAGCCATCGTCGTGGAGTTTTCATGAGTGTCACAACTTTGAATTTTCTTTCACCACTTTTTAAACATTCAACAGATGATAGACACTTATTATTCCCATATCCACCAATGGCATATAAACCATTTTTGCACACAACCAGTGCATTTCCAGACCTGGGTAGCTGCAATGAAGGTAAATTCTCCCATGAATTAAAAATTGACATGTAGTATTCTCCAGGATCTCGAGACCCGACAACAACTAAGTTCCCATCAAACACGGTTGCTCCCATCTGAGACCTAGATTTTTTCAATGCCTTGAAATTCTCCCACTTTAATTCCTTTGCGGACAAATCCATTTGCCAAACTGATAATGTAGAAATGCTTTTTTCATGGTCGAAGTGTTTCACTCCACCAATACAATAAATATTTTCTCCCATTACAACAGCACAACCACAATCTCGACCATCTGGTAATTCAGGAAAGGTAAGTGGTGGTTCATCATTGCAATTATAAACTTCAGTTACTTTCGACAACGTTTCACTTCCACCTAAGCTCAATATTCTCGTGTTCTTGTCTGTTTGCATCAAGTTCTTGACAATTTTGTTTTGTGCTTGAAACATCAACTGACACAATTCATTGTTTTTCATCAGCAAATTTTCTTTCAAAACAACTTCTTCAAAAAATGGTGGTGGAAGTTTGTGAAGACCTACAAGTTTCAAAAGCTCAGGTAACGCACTGGCACGATTTCCTTCATCATGTTTGATCCATCCCAATAAGGCAGTGAATACTGAAGCTTCATTGACAATGGATCGATTTTGTTTAAAAATGCAATTTCTCAGATCTTTTTCATTGAAACTTTTAAACTCAAATGTAGTTGACGCTGCATCAAAATTTCTAGCAATGATTTCAACACTTTCAGTTTTCAATGAATTGTTTTGGAAGTGTTCTGCTATACCAAGAACAATAAAACAGTTGTTTGGATTAAGAGCTTCACTCACAAAACCAAAGCAGAACTGCTTCACATCATCAATTTGTAAGTAATTGGATGCTGCAATCAAATCACAAACATTCTCGTTGTTGATATCAATGTCTCCAGTGTAAATAAACTCAATCAGACTTTTCATTGAATTTCCATCTACACAGTGGATTTCAATGGAACTCTGAAATTTTTCTTTCATCTCAATTTTGAACATTGTTTCAAAGAAAGATGAAAAGCAAGACAAGACCATCCTGTTTGCAGGAAAACGATCATTCCCTGTGCATATTTCAACATCATTAAACAATCCTGAATGTCTGTTCTGATTCGCATATTCCAGTAAATTGGACTCATTCTCTCTCTTCCTCGATACTTGCTCTAGTTCAGTTCTGCCAATAAGTGAAAAGGACATTTTTTAAAAGCAATTAGATTGAAAGAATGACTAAAATACTGAATTTTTCCAGCTAAAACATAAAATGAGTTGATTACAATACTAATGCAACAACCAATTATTTTAATTTCAAATGCAAACTTTTTGATTTACAATTCATGTCATATAACTTTACAAGTACCAATGGTGTACAAATTGTTATCATACTGTAGAGGAAAAGTGCAGTAAAAAGCTAAAACACAAATAGAGTCACGAATTGCAGAGTCGAAACAAAACGAAAATACAAGTTATGTCGCAAACATTGCTGAAATAGCTAATTGGCCCCTATCTGAAATTGTTTTGAGGGCCAAATGAGTAGCCTACCTGATGGCCGCATTACATTTTTTCGTTTCAGAAAGCAAAGCTTGTCCCCCTGGTCAGTTCCGCCTAAACTTTGCGGACGAGTCCTACAAAATTTTCGATCCACACTTTCCATTCACCGGTACCTCGACTCCCCAACCTGGCTTCGCGACTTGATCTGCTAGTCCCCCCCCCCCCCCCCCGGGTGCATCTCAACACCAAATCATGCCGCTTCCTGCAGCCGCGGGTGTGACAGGCCTGTTCTCTAAAATATCTGACCTGGGTATGTTTATTGTGCTCTTCTCGCCTTGTCAATTCTTTTCTACCATTTAATTAACAAAATAACACAGTAAGAAAGCAATAAAAGAATTAACTAAGAATCGTAGAGTAAGATTGCAAAAATAAATAGTACAGTAGTCCCCGCTTATTACTACGGTTAATAAAGCCAATTTTTGTTGCACCCCCAAATTTTTTTGCTCTGATAGGCCCACGTAGCCTATTTAAAAAATGATAGCTTACTAAAATTTCGAATAATTGTAATTTTAGAGAAAAATCGCTTTCAAATATAACTAACTAAATAAAAATTCTTCTAATTTGTGTATTCTTGTCCATTTTTTTTTAAATTTAAGTCAATGTAATGAGCATGCCAAATTTTTATGCTAGCTTCTACTATGTAATATAAGTTCTGGGTTGAATGACCCCAATGTTCATGACCATTGCCAGTATATTTTTGATTAACAATCTTTGATGCTTTTGTCTTTCATTCCGAGAAAAGGTGTAGCTATGACATAATAGACCTGTCTATGCTATCACCTAGCCTACATTTGTGTTGTTTTCCAAACTGGTTAGAAAGTCTATTCATATAAATGCTAACCCAGAACTGCCAGACCCCTTACTCCCCACACACCTGATACTTAATAATTTAAAATCAACGTTATAGAACAAAAAATTCGAATAAAAAAAATTACAACTTTAAAATGATTGGGGGGCACGTGCTACCCGTTGCCCCTTAGACGCTACTCCAATGGGCCACATACTATTATCTTCGTACAAACACGAATATTTGACATTCGTAAGCCGTGCTTAAATATTATGTTCGGGATGTAAAGGTTTGTAGGCTACGATTATTTTGAAACATGAAGGTTTTAAATTAAGCATACTATTTTACAAACAGTCAAAATTTCTCTGAAATAATTGTACAAATAAAAAATAATGCAAGTGCTTTTAAATATCATCGTCTTCGTAATTTTTGTTCGTGTATTTGTAACGCGAATGTTTGCTGACGAACTTAAACCGTCATCTAGTAACACAAAGTCATAACAGTATAGGCTACTTATAAATCAATGAATAGCCTACTATCAGTTATAATTGGCCTTCTCAAGAACAAGTATGCTTTCTAATACTTTACTAAAATATATTGTACAAATTTGTTTTTTTTTCAGCCAGCCAAGCAATCAAACAAGTCATAGAAACAATAAAAATATCCTGGCAATGGCTTGTGAAAAAACAGATAGGACTTATATCCTACGAGTTTGTTTTGTCGGTCACAACTTTAACTTTCTAACTTCTGCTGAAATCATAGACAACAACCTCACTTATTAGTCCTTGCTTTAATCCCCAATGAAGTTCACAGCACCAAACAAAACAATAGGCTACCACTACAATAAGAGGTTTCATACAAAGTTTTGCTGTGAAATAACATAACTACATTTTTAATCGTGCTTGTCGCTGCATTATAACTACCTCCAGCTCTGCTACCAGCCATTGCAATAAGGGAACGTTCAAATATTACGTAACGCTTTTTTTTCGAATTTTTGACCCCCCCCCCATTTCCCATGTAACGCCAACGCAACGTTTTTTTCAACCCCCCCCCCCTCCCCCATGTAACGCTTTTTCACTACAAATTCAGCACAAAAACTACCATTCCGTACTCGAAAGCGTTACGTAACGTTTTGCTTGAACCCCTCCCCCCGATGTGACGCTAACGTAACGCTTTGCATAACCCCCCTCCCCCTCGAAGGCGTTACGTAATATTTGAACGTTCCCTAAACTGAACAACCACTGTACGTACAGTACATATGAACTTGGGTAGACAAGCTAATTCAAACAGTAGCCTAAAACATAAGCACCGCTTTCGTTTTTAACGGTTGACTGAAGCGTCAGCGCTGAAAATGAATCAGGCCTACTTCAGCAAAGAGAATACAAATCCTAGGCAATCCAATTGACGCTTCTTTTACTGTATCTAATCCGCGTGACGTAGCCTAGTCCTACACAAGATATCGCACAAAAGAAAATGTTTAAAATATTCTACTAAAGCTGTTTCATTCATTTAGACAGAGACGTGTATTTTTAAAATGTCAATAACCTTAAATTTTGCAAAATGAAAGTCAAAAACTTTAGTGAAGGCTTATTTTTAGAACAACAGCAATCAACCAAAAAAGCATTTTTTGTTGCTGGTAGATTCGATATCTTGCAAAATGTATTTATTTTTCGTGGCTTTATGTTACGACTTTTGAGTTTGTCACACAGAACGGCACCGTCCAAACGACCTCTTCCAATAAGATTAGACTAAAACAGGGGTGGACAACCTACGCCCCGATTGCAGCTTTTGTGCGGCCCGCCACAACATAATTGCTCCATGTATCCACCCCGTGACTACTTTAAAAATTGGTGTTTTTTCCTGGTTCGCCAGATGTAATTTGTGCTGCATAGGTCTACAGACGTAGCCTACTAGTTAGTTCTATGAACGCGTTAGGCTATGTAGGCTAAATTATTAACATTCATATTGTAAAATTATTGTGCGTGTGTGTGCATTAGAACTGTGTCATAGAGTTGTGCTGAGTGGGCAGGAGATCAGAAAAGATAAAGTTTGTAGACTAGCAAAGTCTTAGCAGCAGCAGTCCTTATTCTTTACAAAGATGGGCACAGACGGTGAAAGAAATACTCAAGCTAGTTACGTAGTGTCAAAGCTGACAACGGAAAACGTGTGTGGAAGGAGAATTTATAAAAAGAATGCCTGATCGTTTGTCCAGAGAAAAAGAGGTTCACGTTATCATCTTATCTTAATTATGTGTTTTGTGTGTATTTTGAAACGCGGGAAAGTTGAGTCTTTCTGTAACTTTTTTTAATGACAAAATTGTCATTTCTGTAGGGTGGCAATTGACTCGTAGACCGTATGGTCGTTTCGATGTCTCCCTGTCATTATGGGAACATTTGCAACTTTTGCATTATGTACTAGGCCTACTTGCATATTTCACAGATGTACCATGTTTTTGTTTCTGACAAGTAAACCATTGATTGATCGATGGATTATTTTCAATCATTAGCTTCTCCAAGGGCAGTTATAACAAGAGAAATCGAAGATATCTCTGTCAATTTGAGGAAGCTTAACCCTATCTTAATACGAGCTGCTTTCGTACGCGGAAAGCACATCACGGGCTATCTTAGCCCCGTTTTAATTAATCGCTAATAACGGGAGCTATAAAAATCACAGAACCAAAATGATTTACAAGGTAATAGCCATGTGTATTGTGCGTATAGAAATTAAATTTTTACTCAACAAATTTATTGAAAGAAAGTGCTTGAGATGAAAAAATGTCAGAAAGTCGGTTTTTATTCTAATTTTCCAAAAATGGCTTCAAAATTGAAATATTTGAATTATAACTAATTTATCTATCAAGAGTTTTAGACGTTTTTAGAGTGCATGAAGGCCTAAATCTGAACGAGCTCCTATCGAAGCAAGTAACTGCTTTTGAATAGGATGTTGTTCAAATACCATGTGACACCATTACCTTACTTTTTTCTGTTCAACAGCTAGTCAGACAGTAAATCAGTCACTTTTCACATTGATTCAACTTTTCTAGACGTTGAAACAATGTTAAAACAACTTAGCTGCCTGGTATGCGCTGCAAAATACAATGTTTTTGTTCTTGTGGCTAGAAACTCGGAGTCTCTCAATAAGCAAAAGCCTACAACCTCACGTTTGGTAAAGTTGACCACTTTGAAACTTAGTTTATGACACCCCTTTTTTGTTTTACTGAAGGCAAAGTTTTGGATGCTAGGACTTTGCGATAAATACAGGGGGAGAGTGGGGCTAGTCGGAAAGATTTTTTTTTTAATTGAAATTTAAAACAATTGGTGCATAACCTGACAATTTGGTGCATGTCCTCTATCATACAACCAAAAATAAGTATTGAGTCAATTCAGCTTTTAATGAAAATTTAAAATAAACAAACATACAATTGATTTTTCAACTAACCCCATGCCTGGGGTTAGTTGAAAAACGTCAGTTTAATGCCCACTAATGAACTGGATATTATTTTTTCAACCAACAAACATTTAGGCTACATGGGGTTGTAAGCAAATATGTTTACCTGCTTTAAAATCAAAATGCAATGAATTCTACATCTAATCATCGGAAAAACATTTTTTAATAAACGCATTGTTAAAACTTGTGATGCCGCATATACAGCACTTTCCAAGTTATTCAAATTAAAATTTTACAATGTATGTCTGCTTAAAACAAATACATTGGAGCTTATACTATTTATGATCATACCACGACGATATACTCGTATCGTACTACGTGGTCATACCGTTATCAAACCGCTTTCCAACTAACCCCACCCACTATTTTCCAACTAGCCCCATTGGCATATGACAAACTATTTTTCTAAAATATTCAAGCATGGCGCATTAGACTAAAATTTGTTTATGTCTTAGTGTTGCTGAACACCTACAGATGACACACACCAAAAAACTTCTGCCTATCTTTAACGATATCGACGCATAAGATTTTTTTAATACGCCAAAAATTTTACTTCGAAAGTAAGAAAATTGCCAGCCAAACAGGTATACCTTGACTCAACAAATCGAAACTAACATGGATTATGTGTTTTTATAAACTACTTCACATGTTGGCAGTAAATATTTAAAAAAGTTATCGAGAGTTAAAAAAATGATCATTTTTCAACTAACCCCGCCTTCCAACTAACCCCACTTTCCCTACTAGCATTAAATGGATTTTACTATTTTTCACATAGGCCTACTGTGTAACGAAGCCACATTGCAGAGCAAGTGCAAGACAAGCTCCGTCTGTATGCAACCCTACCAGTGATTTCCAGTTTCCAAAAGATGTAAACTGCAAAATATTGTAGGCTACAGGATATTGCACACTGCAAAAAAGGCGAAACCAATGCAAACTGCCAAAATGCTAAATATCGTTTTATATACCCTAAAATATTCCCTATGGAAAGTGGTCGGCACTCCCCTAGAGGGCGTGCCCCTGGGAACCACTGGTTTAAACAATCTATAAGCAGCCACAAATCTTTTGCTGGATAAGATATCGCAACTGTTTCAATTAAACTCTGAACATCTTTAAAGGAAAACACTATTTTCTTTACAAAAAATGTGTGATTTCCTTCTTTCTGAATACGGTAGTCTGTCACGCAAATACTTTTTCAAGAAAATTGTTTTTCTTCAGTTTTAGCGCTAAAAGTTTTGCAGCTTCTGTTGAAATATTTAACTCTCTTGTGAGACCATTCAGATAAGGTTGTGAAAAAACCTTGGAAGAATCTTTGCTTTTTTCCGAAAGTACTCTTCCATCACTGGCACCTTGCATAATCTATGCACATGATGCTTTGTTTGGGTTGTATAATTTATGCAATGGACATTTGTTGCGTTGTTGAACCTGTTCATTCAGTTCAGGATTGATCAAACTTAAAACTTCATCTTGCAAACGTTGATTACAAGTGTGATGATTGTTTCACAGCAGCATGTTTTATTTAGCTTATGGGTTAATAGCCGCGATGTGTGTTTGGTTTGTCGGTATATACTGTGGAAGTACTTTACTATATTAATATAATTTCATAACATTAGTTTGCAAACAATCTTATTTGTAAATGGACAGTAAATAAACATCACATTAGGTGGTTCTGGCTGAATGAAAGAAGTAAAGGAGAATAAAACGTTTATAAAATGATACAAAAATACTGAACAGCTAACCTTAAACCAAAGTAATTAATAGCTGGTAACACCACGAAGCGTCTTCTTCCTTCAAACAGCATGATGCATGCAGTACAAACATGTATGCAGTGCTAGTAGGCGAGTAATTTCATAACATCTGCTTATAAACAATCTCGATTTGTAAATGGACAGTAAAAACCACATAATATCACTAGATAACACTAAAAGGTGTCAAAATCGACACTTCAGTGCGCGGCAGCTGAATTTGTTCTCTTACCGCCATGAAATTTTATTCACATATAAATCACATAAACGCAAGGATTTAATAATTCATCATCAATGGCCCATTTGTTGAACAATAGATAGTAACTAATTAGATATGTTTAAAGCCTGTGCAGTTATAACATTGCCAAAGCAAGTTTCAAACAAATGAAACAATTCTTTGCAATAAAAATATTTTCTTTAAGACAAGGTCTAGAGCAGGCATGGCCAAATGGCGGATCGCGATCCGGTTCCGGATCTTTTCAACTTTTTTTGTGGATCTTTCAAGTTGGCTCTGAAAAAAATTTCAAAGTATTTATTTTAAAATTTGCTTGAATTTTTTTTTGTTTTAGTCTATAAGGCCTACATATATATTTTAAGGCTTTTATGAAGGATTCATAGTATAGGGATCGCCAACAATTTTATGCAATCAGTTCAGTCATAGACCTTGTGTCACATACACTGATGTTAATGGCAGTAGGAAAACCCAACTTACAGCTGAGTATGCATTACTGGTGCCTCAAATACAGATAGAGCTGTGCAGTCTCAAAGGAAATGAGATTTCTATTTCAGACTCAAATGTGTTTTGGTCATCACCTGTAAGCTTGGAAAGGTACCCAATTACTGCTAGGCTAGCTAGAAGACTACTTACTTGCTTTGGGTCCACTTACCTGTGTGAATCGTTTTTTTCAGCAATGAACTTTGTGAAAAACAACCACAGAACACGACTTACAAATACTCATCTTCATGAACTTGTAAGAATCGCTGTAAGTAGCAGAAAACCACGTTTCCATAGTATTGTGAAATCAAAGCCCACTCATCATTTTTCTCACTAATACCAGACCTGTTTATTACAGCACACGCCTTGTTTTAGATGTACACAAATAATTGCATGTTTTTTGTATGATGCAAAAGAAAAATGCACATCTTCATCTCATTGTGGATCTCTAAGTTGTCAGATTTAGCGGTAGTGAATCATGGCCGAAATTATTTGGCCATCCCTGGTCTAGAGTTTTAAACTGCTATATTTATGCTGAGTTTCATTACAACTCTGAAACCTGGAATATCTCAACAAAAATGGCAGAAAAATTAATGCTTTTGAAATGTGGTGCTTCCGTAGAATGCAAAGTAGGCTATTTCATGGCTTGTAAAGAAGACAAATAAAAAAGTTTTACACCAAGTGAACCAAACCAGACCTCTGTTAAAAAATACGAAAACCAGGCAATGTAAATTTCTCGGCCATGTAATAAGAAAGCAAAAACTGGAGCATCTCTCTTCAACTGGTTAAATTTTTGGAAAGCGGGCACATGGCAGACAAAGACAAACTCATCTGAAACAGTTTAACGACAAGACAGAAACAATCATCTATGCAACACATAATAGGAATATTTGGTCTAATTATTCATCTGAGGCCGTCAATGCCGGGTTCAGGCAAGGCATTTGAAGAAGAAGAAGTTATAACATTTGCATGGCATGAAATATTTTAACTTGGTAGTGCTATGAAAGTGAGTTCCATGCTTGAATCCAAGCATTGGGTGATGAGAAGATAAGGTTTTTGTTATACTAAGCCAACAGCACTTTTCTGAAATGTGAATAATTTTAAATAACCAGAAAAAGATCGCACACAAAAAACTGGGAAGACGAAAAACGATATGAGACAATTGATTAATCAACACAAAAATTAAAACACGATTTAGAATCAACAGAAAAACGTTCATGTGATTAATACGAAACTCATCAACTGATTCAGCAATCTAATTATATTCTGCATAAATTATGTTATGATGTTAAAAATATTTGTCTTTGTCACCATATTTTGAAAAATACACTCAGAATTTTGTATCAAGAAACGGAGTTTCTATTGTAGATGAAAATATTGAGAACAAGCAAATGATGAAACAGCTCATCATCTGTTTTACCAACAATGCTCGGATCTTTGAAATATCGATCATAACACTTTACTTCATTGACTGGTTGATAGGTTGCATCAAGTCTATCAACAATAAATAATCTTTCTTTTACCACACTAGTTGGGTATTCATCTCTATGAAATGTCATCTCACTGGCATAACACCATTCATCCGTTGATCGTTCGCGTAACAATGCATACAAACCACTTTGCAAGCGACCAGTGAAATTCAATGTCTGCCCCTCCTTATAATAGAGGCAAATTTTGTTATAAATAGGTGACTGATCAATAACATTCTCCAGACTCTTGCACTCCATAAACAGCTTTCACATATTCACTTTCACATATGACAAATAACATATTAACAAACCTATTAAGATAAAATGAAATACGGGAAATACCATGCTACCGGGGCAAACGGCGGATCTCACCAATTAAAAATGGAACAAATGAAAGATGTACATTATGCGTTTGCTATTGAAATTTTTGTGTTGGAAATTCAAGTACTTGCAACCTATTTTGTAGCTACTTTTATAGCCGAGAAGATTCTCGCCACTTGGCCACGCAACAGACAACGATGCGGTACTCTATGGATTATCTTCTCAGTTAATGTAGGGAAACTATTGCGTTTGTAAATAAATGAAGTGAAAACGCTTAAATGAAGTGAAAACTACCAACCTTTATAAAGATTCACTTCCATATATCGCTCGCAATATTACAGAATGCATTCAGATTTTTCAGTGTTAATGCTGAAATCAAAACAAAAATCACAGTTTAGGTTGTTTGCAGTGTGTTCTTACTTCCGGGAAGCATCAAGAGCTACAAGTTAAAATTTCGCTATGTTCTGTGTCACAATCAAGGTGCAATGCCTCGCGATGGCTTGCTTTGTATCTTCAACGAGCGTGTTGTTTTGGTTGTAGAATTCTGGTGCGATGTGTTATTATCGGTTATGACCTGAAGTAACCTCTGATTACGAAATCTGTATTATGTAAAATGTGTATTCTGGAATCATTTTCCCTACGTGACATTCTAGAGACTTCTGTTGTTTACATTTAAATGCTGTTTGATAGAACAATGGTTTTTTATGATGTAACCTTACGTAACCTTCTCGAAGTTACTGGACTGAACAACCAACTATAAATAGTGGTGTAGTTTGTGTAATGTTTATTATTATTATGAGATTATTATGAGTTGGTTATGAGAGTTGTGTTATGAGTTGTGGATTGGTAGTTGGTGCAGAAATTATTGTTGATTGAAAGTTGAAGTAATCGAATACAAGTAGATGAGAATTGGTGCTGATATAAATTGTGTTCGAAATTAGAGTTATTTGAGAAGCCGTTCGTTAAAGTCCTTCAAGAAGTTAGATTATCATTTCACTAGTAGAATCATTCGATATTTAATTGACTGCTTTTCGGTTTGACCCATTAAACTACGTCATTGAACCTTTCCAAGTCTTTTTCCTGGTAAGAGATAGAAAGAAATCGTGACATTCTGGGGGCTCGTCCGGAATAAACCGAAAAAAAAAAGCGAAGAATACCGCAGGATTTATTGAAAGAATAATAAATTAACAACAAGCTGTCAAAATGGCGGATGCCGTCAAACATGAGATGATTGATGACTTACGGAGCATGGCTGAACGAATGGGGCTGAGTGACAATGAAAAGTCTCAGTTTGTGATGGAAGAGTATCACAAGATAATGGCTTAAAAAGCTCAGCGAGAAGCTGACGAAAGAGAAGATAGAAGAGCTGCTCGTGAAATAAGAAAAGTAGAACTTGAAGCCGAAGAGAAGCGGGCACAGCGCGAAGCAGAAGCTGAAAAGAAGCGAGCACAACGCGAAGCAGAAGCTGAAGAGAAGCGAGCACAACGCGAAGCAGAAGCTGAAGAAAAACGTGCACAACGCCAGTACGAAGCAGAAGCTGAAGAGAGAAGAGCGCAATATGAATTGGAAAAGATAAGACTTGATTTAGAAAGACAAAAGCTGGACATTGGTGAGCGATCTAATTCTACTAATGATAATGCTCGAGGTGTTATTGTGGCGCAAGTTAGACGTCCAGATTTGCCATCATTTGTTGAAGAAAAAGATGAGTTGGATAGTTATTTGTTAAGATTTGAAAGATATGCTACAATAGCCAAATTGGAGAAGTCAACGTGGGCTACCCAGCTAAGCATGTTATTATCGGGACAAGCTCTTGATGTATATTCAAGACTTTCGCAAGAAGAGGCCATGAACTACGACAGATTGAAGTTAGCTCTGTTAAAGCGATACAATTTTACCGAGCATGGATACCGTCAAAGATTCCGTGAGGCAAAGCCTGAACGACACGAAAGCCCAGGTCAATTTATTGAACGTTTAAGAAACCTTTTGTTAAAATGGTTTGAACTTTCGGGGGCTGAACAATCATTGGACGGATTGGCAAACCTTATAGTTAAGGAACAATTCACAGATTCATGTTCAAAAGATCTTTCAGTTTATTTAATGGAGAGAAGTCCGAAGACTCTAGAAGATATAGCCATGTTGGCGGAACAGTATTTAGTTGCTCATGATGAGAAGTTGTCGACTGAAGAGACGTTGGTATTCGATAATGATGAGGAGCAAACAGATAATTTTAAAGGAGGTGCGGTTCCAAGAGAAGTACGTTGTTTTAATTGTAATGGCTTAGGTCATAAGGCTGTCAACTGCCGGGAGAAGGCTAACAAAAATCATCAGGAATCGAGGAAGTGGTGCAATCGTTGCAATAGGCAAGGACACGAAGCGAAGGAATGCAAGGACAAGTCGTTTTCCTTATCCAATCAGTCTGGAAAAGATAAAGACACGGACGTTTATCGAGGTGGTTGTGCGTTAATGATTCCTGAACCCACGCTTGGGAATGAGAGATCCGAAGAAATAATACCTGAAGATTACCTGCCAGTAGTGGATGGAACAGTTGGAAACAAAAAGGTAAAAGTTTTACGTGATTCTGGTTCTACGAGTATAATGGTGAGGTGAGATTTGGTTAAAGAAAGTCAATTAACGGGAAAAACTGGCATTGTGATGTCGATTAATAACACTTCAATCCAAGGACCGTTAGCGAGGATAAATATCGAAACTCCGTATTGTAGTGGGACTGTGAAAGCATTATGTTTACAAAATCCTTTAATTGATCTTATAATCGGAAATGTTATTGAGAGAGATTCTGAAGTTACTTGTTATTCTTGTGGCAAGAATGGTCACTTTGCTCGAGATTGTTCTGCAGATAATCAGCGACAATCTCACGATCACGGATACTACAAGCGCGAAGAACCGAGGAGAGGAGGCAGGCGACGACCATTTGGAGTTTGCTATCGATGCGGTAGACGCGGACACTTCGCCAGGGAATGCGTTGCTGACGGCGGACATTCGGAAAATAGACGTTGCCGTAACAACCATTGCTACCGATGTGGGGAAATTGGACACATAGCCAGGAGCTGCTCTTTTGATGAAAAGGCTTGCTTCAGCTGTCACAGAGAAGGTCATCTGGCCAAGGACTGCCCGGAGAGGAAGTGCTTCCGATGTAAGAAGATGGGTCATCTCGCTCGCCGGTGCACTGAAGACATTGAGGACGATGGAAACTTTCACAGTAAACGTAATGATCATTGTTTTGAGAAACGCTGTCGTTGGTAGATCATGCAACGATGGACTAATGAGAACTGTTTTATTGAGTAATTAATTGTTTTTGGTAATGTGTTTTGTATTGATTGTGTTGTTTGCAACAATATTCTAAGGGGGGGCGTATGTCACAATCAAGGTGCAATGCCTCGCGATGGCTTGCTTTGTATCTTCAACGAGCGTGTTGTTTTGGTTGTAGAATTCTGGTGCGATGTGTTATTATCGGTTATGACCTGAAGTAACCTCTGATTACAAAATCTGTATTATGTAAAATGTGTATTCTGGAATCATTTTCCCTACGTGACATTCTAGAGACTTCTGTTGTTTACATTTAAATGCTGTTTGATAGAACAATGGTTCTTTATGATGTAACCTTACGTAACCTTCTCGAAGTTACTGGACTGAACAACCAACTATAAATAGTGGTGTAGTTTGTGTAATGTTTATTATTATTATGAGATTATTATGAGTTGGTTATGAGAGTTGTGTTATGAGTTGTGGATTGGTAGTTGGTGCAGAAATTATTGTTGATTGAAAGTTGAAGTAATCGAATACAAGTAGATGAGAATTGGTGCTGATATAAATTGTGTTCGAAATTAGAGTTATTTGAGAAGCCGTTCGTTAAAGTCCTTCAAGAAGTTAGATTATCATTTCACTAGTAGAATCATTCGATATTTAATTGACTGCTTTTCGGTTTGACCCATTAAACTACGTCATTGAACCTTTCCAAGTCTTTTTCCTGGTAAGAGATAGAAAGAAATCGTGACATTCTGTATTTGCTATCTTCTACCACGAAACAGGTTCACTTGTTAAGTCAAACTGAAAAAAAAAGCAAAAAACATTGCACTATCAATAATAAACGTGATTTAAAAAAAAATGGCGAAAGAGCTACCAATATTTATATTTAAAGCAAAAACTTGGTGGTCAAACTAATTATTTTTTAAAGTGAACAGAAATGGAAACATGTGCTGATAGTATTCAACTTGAAAAAATAAACAACTCTCAATGACAAGAATAGCCATTCAGTGGTTTTAGAGATACAATTGTTGATACAAAAAAGTTGAATTGACAGCCCCCCCAACCTTCAAAGGGTTAAGCACATTAGATAGATTTTTAACGACAGTATATGGCCTTTAAACGTACATTGTTTTTAGATTAACTAAATCTACATGTTGATGATACAATTAATTTCTTTTGGAAACAAATGAAGTCAATCTTCGCTATTGTCGAGACACTAAACACGAATATGATTTTGAATTGTGCTCGTTAAGTCTAGTCTTTGAAGTCTGTTACCAACTTACCAGAATTATAAGATTTCACTTCCTACACACAAGTGATTAACCTAAAAAGGAAGTTTTTTAAATTCCATTCATTTATGAAACGACACAAAATATTGAAAGAATTAAATAGCAACAATCGAATGATTTAATAGTTCATCATCAGTTTTTCCCACAATGCTCCATTCATTAATCTGTGGATCATAACACTCTATTTCTTTGACTACGAAACCCTTTCCAACTCCACCAACAACAAATATTCTTCCTTTCAACACACAAGCTGAACAAGCAGATCGATGAAAATTCATCTCACTGACGTAAGTCCATTGATTAGTTGATGGATCATACTTTTGAACACTTTTTAGTTCCTTGTCCTTACTACTATCTCCACCAATTGCGTAAATGATACCATCACAACAAACAGCTGCCAACCATCGTCGTGGAGTTTGCATGGAACTTACAACTTTCCATTTTTCTTCACCACCTTGCAAACATTCAACGGATGACAAATACTCATCATTGTCGAATCCACCAATTGCATACAAATTATCTTTGCAAGCGACAAGTGCATTTCCATCTCTGTTTCGCCGTAATGGAGATATGTCATGCCAAAAATTGAAAACTGATGAATAGCATTCTCCAGGAGTTTGGTCGCCGACAACAACTAAATTTCCATCAAATACAGTTGCTCCCATACCACTTCTATTCTTAGTCATTGATTTCACTACTTTCCATTTCAATTGCTGTTCAGATAAATTCATTCGCCAAACTGAATATCTTTCAACGATTGTATTCTTTTTGTTGTGTTTGCTTCCACCAACATAATACAAATGGCCATGCATTACAACAGCACAACCACAATCTCGACCATCCGGTAAGTCAGGAAAGGTAAGTGGTGGTTCACCATTACAATTATAAACTTCAGTTACTTTGGATAATGAGTCACTTCCACCTAAACTCAATACTCTTGTGTTCTTGTCTGTTTGCATTAAGTTCGTGAAAACCTTGTTTTGCGCTTGAAACATCAACTGACATAAACCAGGGTTTTGCATCACCAACTTTTCTTTCGAAACAACTTCTACAAAAAATGGTGGTGAAAGTTTATGAAGATCTACAAGTTTCAAAAGCTCAGGAAACTCACTGGCACGATTTCCTTCATCATGTTTGATCCATCCCAACATGGCAGTGAATACTAAAGCTTCATTGACAATGGATCGATCTTGCTTTGAAATGCAATTTCTCAGATCTTTTTCATTGAAATTTTTGAACTCAATTGTAGTTGATGCTGCATCAAAATTTCTAGCAATAATTTCAACAGTTTCAGTTTTCCGTGAATTATTTTGGAAGTGTTCTGCTATACCAAGAACAATAAAACAGTTGTTTGGACTAAGAGCTTCACTCACAAAATCAAAGCAAAACTGCTTCACATCATCAATTTGTAAGTAATTGGATGCTGCAATCAAATCACAAACATTCTCGCTGTTTACATCAATGTCTCCAGTGTAAATAAATTCAATCAGACTTTTCATTGAATTTCCATCTACACAGTTGATTTCAATGGAACTCTGATATTTTTATTTCATCTCAATTTTGAACATTTTTTCAAAGAAAGATGAAAAGCAAGACAAGACCATCCTGTTTGCAGGAAAACGATCATTCCCTGCGCATATTTCAACATCATTAAACGATCCTGAATGTCTGTTTTGATTCGCATATTCCAGCAAATTGAATTCACTTGTTCTCTTCCTGGATACTTGCTCTAGTTCAGTTCTACCAACAAGCGAAAAGGGCATGTTAATCAATGAAATGTTTTAATAAAATGCTTGAAATACTGAATAGAAATTATAACCTGGCTGCAACATAAAAACATAGCGATTATAAATACTTGTTAAATTATTTTATAAATTTACAGAAAGGCAACAGGCGTGAAGTCTAATTTCTATGTTGACGTGTATTATTTTGATATGATGGTCAGAAATAAAAAAACAACTGAACTGAACAGTTAACATAAAATAATTGATTGGAATAAAACAAGAAAAGAAGTGCTAAAAACAAACCACAAGTAGCCTAATCGCCTGCCTGCAACTATTAACAAACGCTGCTGAGTTTGCATATTTTATTAGACTTATTGAAAGAATATAAATTAAGTACAAATTGAATGGTTAAGTTAACAAACACCTTCATAGAAAATATTAAAGTGATATACAGACAAAGTGAGCACACTTGTAACAATTGAGCACACTTGCAGCACACATATTTTGTTTCATTATAATATTTATTCATTGTTTGAAAGTTAATTGCAAATACAACAAGCACTCTTGGTAATAGAAATGTTGGACCCGTAACATTGCAATTGACATGGTAACGTTATAATGGCAATTGCACTGGCATTGGAACTTTACAATCAAAGCTTTAACACAAGACTTAGGTGGGTATATCGTCGTTGCAAGACACACAACCTTGATGGCTCTACTAAATAACTTCAATAGAATCACCTCAAGAACTACAAATTGCATCAATCATGTAAAATTACACATACTGTACTTAGTTTTACAGGTGACGCTGAAAAGTCTATGCATCAATGTAATCTCCAATTCGTCATCAGACAAACATTCTGCATTGATAATATTTGTTGTGGGAGAACATTTGTGGCTTGTGTGGAGATTTAGAAGTGAGCTAGTGTTTACATAAATAAATAAAACACTTTAATATTAAATACTATTAAATACTAACATAGGTTTGTTAAAACCACGTTTAAATACTATGAAGTCAGCTTTTAAACGTGGTTTTAACAAACCTGTCTTCATCATGTTCAATCTTTAAATTCTTGTGGTGGCTGTCAGAGAGTTAAGATCAAACGTTGAAAACTGTACTGAAGTTTCTTTTGAATCAGTTTTATTGAGTTTCGTATGTTAGCACAAGAAAACTTATCAGGGTGCAAAACAAGTTCACTTTACAACAGTATACTGTACGATACGCATATTTTAGTGTTGAATATCAACAATACATACGATATTACGCTACCATAATACAATACAAACAAACAGCACAATACAGATCACATAAATAGGATATAAATTTGAAAAAGGCAAAATTAAGATTGTATCGATTGACAATGGAAGATGAGTCGTAAAGTTCAACACGGCACTGGAAAATTAGTATAAATGAGTAAATTTGTAAAGTAAAAATTGACTTTATTTCACTATATTAAGTCAACGATAGTAAAACATAACTATAATTAATTGATTTAAGAACGATGTATTGCTCTACGCTACCAAGGTGTCCTATAGGACACCAGTCACTTTTGTTCTTGCTATAATTTTTAAAACGTTTGCTCTTACGCCGTCATACTTCTTGACTTTTTCTAAATGTTATTTGACATGTTTTATAATAAAAAACTTTTAAAAATACTTCTTCATTTCGTGGTTTTCAACACGTACCACTACTTTTATCATGGAGTCCTATTGGATGTATAGTTTTAACTGCCCAGAAAGGATACAGGGTCATCAATAATTATAATTATCATAACGTTACAAGAGATCCAATTCAAAAACTGGCAAAGGAGGCGAACGTGGCCTATGGAACCATGTTCACAGTTCTTAAAAAGGATTTTAAGATGAGCCCATTCAACCACATGAAGAAACGGGTCTGCTACTATTCGGTGAGTCCGATTCGGTGAGTCTGATTCGGTGAGTTCCTAACTTCTAACCCCTAACCTTAACCCCTAAACCTAAAACAGCAATGATAATTAGGCTACGGTACCCCATAATTAAAAAAAAAATTGAAAAAATCCCCCGTTAAGGGATCAGACTCACCGAATCGGACTAACCGAATCGGACTAACCGAATCGGACTAACCGAATCGGACTCACCGAAACGGGCCATTCCGTGAAGAAACAGTTGCTAAATGCCAATATCTTTGAGAAACGTCTCTCCAGAGCCAGAATTCTGCTGTTGCGCATTGAAGGAAGAGGCATGCTGCCAAACCTTGTATTCAGCGATGAGAAGAAATTTGATGTCCAGCATCATTTTAACAAACAGAATAATCATGTTTGATCAAGAGATGGTGACGTGGAACCCCGGGTAGTCACTCGGACACTAGGGGGGGCATCAGTGATGGTGTGGGCCGCAGTCAACGAATCAGGAAGGAGTCCATTGATTTTTGTGGACCAAAAAGTCAAATTGAACCAAGAAAATCACCGAAATGATATTCTTGAGGGTTCATTGTTGCCTTGGGCAAAGAAACACTTCAAAAAACGTAACTGGTCATTCCGACAAAATTCTGCTCCAAAAAGTTAGGAAAACTCAAGGAGTATGACCAAGCAAATCGCAAGAACGCCAAAAATATGAAGCGCCAAAACTCAAAACCGGTCAAAAATGACTGGTCAGGGTTTCTAGTGTTCCTTGTGCAATAATTTACAGGCAACATCAAAAATTTTGATCTTAGATAAACATCAGTAATCAGCAGGTACAAATTAGGTTATTTTTGGAGTCTGAGCAGCGTAACAGAAAATGATACACATTTTTTTCTCAATAGAGCATCGATAGTACATGACAACGAACTTGGTGAGTGCCAGAGGTGGGCACCTGCTACTTTTAAAGTAGCGCGCTACCCGCTGCCGCTAACTTGGGCCAAAGTAGCGCGCGCTACCGCTACCCGCTACCAATTTACAAAAGTAGCGCGCTACCCGCTACCGCTACTCGGGCCAACGTAGCGCGCGCTACCGCTACTTTTGTCTGAAATGACACTAGGAAACACTCAAGTCCCTAGTGACGCAAAAATAACCTTGAAAACGAATGTTATCATTCGTTGACGCTGTCATTTTAACGTCGTTATAGAAAACACATTCTAAGGGAAAGTTATTGTTACGCATCTTTCAAAAACTCGAGCATTTCAAAATGAGAGTCACTAAGTCCTGCCCGCTTTCGCTTAAGCACATCTTTTCCAACAGAGAAAAGTCTCTCCACCGCAGCACTGGAAGGAATGGGGGTGTTGTATTTAATGAACAGATGTTTTAACTCCGTATTCGAAAAGCTCAAGGACTTGCTCTTGTCCGACAAAAAGGCGTCCACAATTGCTGCTTCCTTCTGCACAGACGTTTCACGGGAGGCCGCAAACACTCCAAAAAATACATCCTCGGAGTCATGACTGGTGTTGGTGTCACTCTTTTCGGTATCAACCTGGCTTGATGTCTCCCGCAACAGTCGAATTACATCTATCTTGACTTTTTCTCGCAGTGCGCAAGCATCATCCGCGGAAACGTAGTGCAGAAATTGTAGCCACGACGTCTTGAAGAAGGGATGAAGACATGATGCCATAACGCATTTCATGTCGTTGAAGCACTTGTTGAATCGTTTCTTCACCCCTTCAAAGACTTTCACTTTTAACTCCTCACAGGTCACAAGATCACTGATCTCGGTCAACTTCTTCCGGCAAATTGTGATGGTTGGAAGCAAGACTCCGTAATATGCCTTGGACTCGCCCTGGAGAATGTCTAAAGCCTGGCAGATAGGCTTCATCACACGGAGATTTCGCCGAAGAAGTTGACGTCAGCTAGAAAAGACCGAAACTTTGCAACCAAGCCGATTATATAGCTGCTTGACCACGCCAGTATTGCAAAAAAAACAAGCATTTTTTACAGTTTAAATTAAAAAGTAGCGGGTAGCGGGAGTGCGCAGAAAAAAAGTAGCGCCTCTTCCGCTACCGCTACTTTGGAAAGACAATAGCGCCGCTACTCCAACTAAAAAGTAGCGGCGCTACCTCTACTTTTACCAAAAAAGTAACGCCGCTAGTAGCGCCGCTACAAAAGTAGCGCGCTACTGCCCACCTCTGGTGAGTGCTCACACTTTCATATAGATGTAAACCAAACACACGTCTACATGCCATATAGTGAGCAATTTTAAACTTCCTTTACCATTTAGCAGAGACATTAGTCCACAGGTGTGAATTATAAAGAGGCATACAATAAGTTGATGTTACAACCAATTTCTTTTGGAAATAAATAAAGCTAATCTTGGCTACTATCGAATCACTAAACACAAATATCATTTTGAAATGTGTTCATTGAGTCTTGTGTTTGAGGTATGGCACCATACCAAACGATTAAGCACAAAACTTAGCAATAATGTTTTAACATGAAAAGCAGTCACTTGGTGATGTCAAATGATAAATCAACAATGAACCCAATAGTGAATATAGCCAGAAGATTCTCTATGTATTTGATAATTCTGTAAAAGAATCGTAATAATGCACAGGATTAAAAAATAGAAGTAGTCTATTAATAATCTGTTTTTCCAAAATCAAAATAATAAACCACGTTTACAACTTCATCGATAAAATCTGACGAATACACAAACAAAATTAAAATGTTATCACACAGGCAATTCACATATCGCAAACGCTTAACTACAACATTTAACACGTTTCAATAATACAGGTTTGCTAGAAATACATTAAACATTCTTGATGAAATTAATAGAAAGTTTTGATACACAACATAGATGTGACGATATTAGAAAGCATTACTCCAGATTTACATACAAAACAATGACAGAATTACAAAGCTACATCCACGTCTGGTGCTAGATGGAATTATAAGAATTAGATGGCAACAATCCAGTGATCAAACAGTTCATCAATAGTTTGTGCAACAATTCCACTCCAATGCATTTTACAAGGTCTCATGTTTCATTTGTTTTGTCACGATGCAAGAACGGTCAAGCTTGATCAAGTGACGTCCCAGGTGTGAGTCTGCACACAAACAGTAGTTCGGTGATCCTTGTCTAAATGGCCGGTTGTTATCCAATACATGATAATAAAACCATTAGTGATGCACCGGAGGCAACATTTTGACCGGGGGCCGAAACCTCCAGCCTTTGGTAATATTTACTTAATATAATCAATGTTCTAACCTACCACTCTCAGCAAGCGCTCTAAAAGATACCTCAAGGCAATGTTTAGTAGAATAAAACATTCAAGAATAAACTTTTCAGTAGACTTCAAATTTGGCAATGTTTTCTATCCTATATATATATATGTAGAATTGTATTTAAGACATTGAAGATTTTTGACTTCCACATTCCCCGTAGCGCCCTATGCTGCATATGCACAACAAAGATTTTTGGGAAGTACATGACTTTGAGAGAATAGAATGAATATTTGTGAAGAAAATAAAACAAAAAAATACTTTCAAGTGACCCTCTATAGCTCACTGTTGTAAATTTGCAACACGTTGTACTGCTAAATATGTTGTGTTGGCCATTTTTGAAAAAAAAAAAATACACTATTCACAATTAGACTTTTTTTTCTTGGGCGCTATGAATTGACCAATGTTACAGGCAACGTGTATAGTATATGTAATTTATAGTATCAACATGTATAGCCTATATTGTTGTATTGCTGCAGTACCGCAATGCTAAAAAAAAGATTTATCCAAGGTCATAAATTTGACCACAGCCACTATTACCTCCGGCCC
Source organism: Aplidium turbinatum (assembly GCF_918807975.1). Lineage (NCBI taxonomy): Eukaryota > Metazoa > Chordata > Ascidiacea > Aplousobranchia > Polyclinidae > Aplidium > Aplidium turbinatum. The sequence goes on from NC_137480.1 coordinate 25,733,752, forward strand.
GAAGCAGGAATTGAAAAAAGTAGCCGGAGTTCGTTCCATCACAAAAAATCATATCACAAACGATGCGTAAATCAAACAACGCAAGGATCTAAATGGTAACAATCGAGTGATTTAGCAATTCATCATCAGTTTCCCCAACAACGCTCCATTTGCTGAGAATTGGGTCATAACACTCTATTTCTTTAACAACCCGATTCTCCTCATCAAGTCCACCAACAACAAATATTCTTCCTTTCAACACACAAGCTGATAAAGCAATTCGATGAAAATTCATCTCACTGACGTAAGTCCACTCATCTAAGGATGGATCATATTTTTCAACACTTTTTAAAATGGTATCATCACTTTTTCCAGCTTGCCCACCAATGGCATAAATAAATCCATCACAACAAACAGCTGCCAGCCATCGTCGTTGAGCATGCATAGGTCTAATTACTCTCCACTTATTTTCACCAATTTTCAAGCATTCAACAGATGATAAATATTCATCACAGCCGTATCCACCAATTGCATATAAACTATCTTCACAAGAAACTAGTGCATTTGCTTTTCTTCTTTGGTGCAATGGAGGTATGTCTTGCCATGAATTAGTAAATAGTGAATAAAATTCTCCTGGTTCGTCGTCGCCGACGATAACCAGATTGCAATCAAAAACAATTGCTCCCATGTCAGACCTTTCTTTACTCATTGATTTGATTTCTTCCCATTTCATTTCATGATCAGATAAACCAACCCGCCAAACTGAAGATTGCAGAAAGTTAACTTTGTCATAATCGTCGTAGAGTTTCAATCCACCAATATAATACAGATGGCCATGCATTACAGCAGCACAACCTGCATGGCGACCATCTGGTAAATTAGGGAAGGTAAGTGGTGGTTCATCATTACGGTTATATACTTCAATTACATTGAACAATGTCTTAGTTCCACCTAAGCTCAATATTCTAGTGTGCTTGTCTGCTAGAATAAAGTTCTTTACAATTTAATTACGTTTGTTACATTAAAAGTTTACAAGCGGATAAAATCACAAAGAGTCTTCTTACTTCAAACAGGATCATTGTTTTAGCGATGCAAATGGGCGAGGAATTTCATAACATCAACTTACTTGAAATGAGCGATCACATTAAGGTCAGTTGTTCATTAAGTGAAAAAGATACGGAAGTGTTTTCATCTTCATGGTAACCGTGAAGGTTTGACGAAGATGAAAAAACTTTAGTATGTTTTTATACATGTCAAAGGACTGTAAATAAACGTCATAATGGGTGATTCTGATAGAACCAAACAAATGAAGGAGCATAAAACGTTTATAAAATAATACAAAAATACTGAACAGTTAACCAATAATTAATAGCTGATAACACCACAAAGTCTTCTCTTATTTCAAACAGCATGGTGCATGCAGTGCACGTAAGTGAGGAATTTCATAACGTATGCTTGTAAACAATCTCAATTTGTAAATGGACAGTAAAAAACAATATAATATCACCAGTAGTTAACACTAAAACGACGGATGTATCGACACTTCATAGTCCGTGGCATCTGAATTAGCATTTGTTTGTTCTCTGCCATAAGAGTTTATTCACATAAAAATCACATAAACGCAAGGATCTATATGGCAACAATCGTCACGATTCAATATTTTTCGTTAGCGTGTGAGAGACTTTGCCTCATCTACAAAAAAAAGTTGTGAATACAAATGAAAGTGAACAGAAATGGAAACATGTGCTGATAATATTCAACTTGAAAATTAAACAAGTCCTAATGACAACAATAGCCATTCACCAAAACCGCAAGACAGCTAAAATGATTCAGCTAAAAACGTTAACACACAAAGAAACACATAGCGATTAGATGGTTACAAAAACTAAATGGCCTCTATGAAGTGAAAATTTGAGATTTTGCACAATTTATCAACCATAAACGTACCATGCATAAACAACACATTAAAAGTGCAAGAAATACCGAAAAGATGATGCCCATTTGATGATATTGAAACTAATCAGCTGACTAAAAAACATCCAAAATTAATTATTCAATAATCCGACTAGTGAAACAAACAATCACTTGAACTATCAATTAAAAATTAAAAAATCAATTAAACAATAAAAAATGTACGTAACGCGCTTGTATTGTGCATTGTGACGCAATAAATGGAGCTCCTATAGTTGACAGAAACGTTAGATCGCTACAATGAAATGATTGAACAATTTTGCACCAGTTTTCCCAACACTGCTCCATCTATTAATTAGTGGATCATAACATTCTATGTGCTTGACTGGTTGAAATGTCTCATCAACTCCACCAACAACAAATATTCATCCTCTCAAAACACAAGCAAGTAGAATTGCGACGAAATTTCATCTCACTGACGTAACTCCATTTATCAATGGATAGATCATACTTTTCAACACTTTTTAGTGTAGTGACCCAACCACGACCAGTTCGTCCACCAATGGCGTAAATGAACCCATCACAGCAAACAGCTGCGACCCATCATCGTGGAGTTTGCATTGGACTTACAACTTTCCATTTGTTTTGTTACTAGGCTCCAATAACAGGGAGAAAGAAACTAGGCACCATGAAACAAACGCTTGTAGAAATCACCGAAAAAAACGTTTCTGTCGTAACTCATGAACGGTGTTCCCTCTAAAAAAAGCAATGAGTTGGTTTTTCATCTTTTTGTGAGAGTCTATAAAACCGTATTTCTTGATTATTAGACAACTGTCACTTGCGGTGCTTATCAGCATGGCAAGAATTGTTGATTAACAACATTTTGCCGTACCAAACTAAATATTTTCATAATACAACCAGAAGTTGTCCTATGAAAATACAACCAGAAGTAATTCAACCAACACCTGTCAGAAGATATTTCATTTTCTTGATACAACAAGAAAATGTCTTTAAATTTACATATAATATTTTGCCAATTTATTATCAATTGAGTTGGCACACCGGCCTATTTTGCTAACAAAAACTTACTTAAAGGGAACACTGCTCGTGAAACACAATAACGGTGAAACGCACACTAGTGTTTACATGACACTTACAAACTTAAAATAAGCAACCCTATAATCACAGACAATTTCGAAATTCGAAAACAGACGTTTTAATCAACCACTGGGACAGTGTGGCTGGACATCGCATTGGAATAACGTTAAGCGACCAGCCACTTAGAACTATACAATCTGAATGGTCGGTGGAATCGTATGCAAAGCGAAAATATGCTTCCCGGAAAGTATTTTTTACCTTCATGGTCATTGACTCCTCAAAAAAAGTATTTTTGGTTATATCTGTACGCTGATACCTTCCGCGGGCCGCAGTGATACAGCGTGGTGGGCCGCATGCGGGCCGCCATTTGGTGACCCCTGATCTAGATGGCAACAATCGAATGATTTGACAATTTGTCACCAGTTTTACCAACAACAGTCCATTTATTGAACAATGGATCATAACATTCTATTTCTTTAACAACTTTGTCTTCTTCATCAACTCCACCAACAACAAATATTTTTCCTTTCAACATACAAGCTGAACAAGCAGCTCGATGAAAATTCATCTCACTGACGTAACTCCAAGCATCGATTAATGGATCATATTTCTCAACACTTTTTAAAACAGTGTCATCACTTTCTCCAGTTTGTCCACCCAAGGCATAAATAAATTCATCACAGCAGACTGCTGCCAGCCATCGTCGTTGAGCATGCATTGGTCTAATTTCTTTCCACTTACTTTCACCAATTTTGAAGCATTCAACAGATGATAAAAATTCATCATTGCCATATCCACCAATTGCATACAAACTATCTTTGCAAGCGACAAGTGCATTTGCAGATCTGGGTTGTTGCAATGGAGGAATGTCTTGCCATGAATTAGAAAATAATGAATAGCATTCACCTGGTTCTTGGTCGCCAACAACAACAAGATTAGAATCAAAAACACTGGCAGCCGCGTAAGGCCTTTCTTTGCTCATACTTTTGATTTCTTCCCATTTCAATTTCTGACCAGATAAACTCATCCGCCAAACTGAAGATGTTGAACTGTTGCTTTCATCCTCTTTGTCATCATCGTCATGTTTCACTCCCCCAATATAATACACATGGCCACGCAATATAACAGCACAACCACAATAGCGACCATCCGGTAAATCAGAAAAGGTAAGTGGTGGTTCATCCGTGCAATTATAAACTTCAGTTACTTTGGACAACGTTCTGGTTCCACCCAAACTCAATATTCTTGTGTTTTTGTCTGTTTGCAATAAATCATCAATTACTTTGTTTTGTGCTTGAACACACATTTTACAAAGCTCAAGATTTTGCATGACTAAATTTTCAGTACAAACAAAATGTTTAAGAAATTTTGGTGAAAGTTTGTAAAAATCTACAAGTTTCAAAAGCTCAGGAAACTCATTGGCACGATTTTCTTTATCATGTTTGATCCATCCCAATACGGCAGTGAATACTGAGGCTTCATTGACAATGGATCGATCTTGTTTTGAAATGCAATTTCTCAGCTCCTTTACAGCAAAATTTTTGAACTCAATTGTAGTAGATGCTGCATCAAAATTTCTAGCAATGATTTCAACAGCTTGTGTTTTCAGTGAATTGTTTTGGAAGTGTTCTGCTATACCAAGAACAATAAAACAGTTGTTTGGACTGAGAGCTTCACTCACAAAATCAAAGCAAAACTGCTCCGCCTCATTAATTTGTAAGTAATTGGATGCTGCAATCAAATCACAAACATTCCCGCTGTGGATATCAATGTCTCCAGTGTAAATAAATTCAATCAGACTTTTCATTGAATTTCCATCTACACAGTTGATTTCAATGGAACTCTGATATTTTTCTTTCATTTCTATTTTGAACATTTTTTCAAAGAAAGATGAAAAACAAGACAGAACCATCCTGTTTGCAGGAAAACGATCATTCCCTGCGCATATTTCAACATCATTAAACGATCCTGAATGTCTGTTCTGATTCGCATATTGCAACAAATTGGATTCATTTGTTCTCTTCCTGGATACTTGCTCTAATTCAGTTCTTCCAACAAGTGAAAGGGACATGTTCATAAATCAATAAGTTTGATAAAATGTTTGAAATATTTAACAATAAGTTCAACCTAGCTGCAACAAAAAAACATACTGATACCAATTACTTCTTTAAAACATAAACAGCACAATTGATATTATCACAATATAATAATTCAATTTAATTAGTTATTCTTATAATAAAATTCAGTCCTATAATGCATTGTAATCAGTCAACATAAATTAGTTGCAAAAACATATGAGTAAAGAGGCAATGCTAAAAACAATGCGACTGCCGACTGCCTGCAATTCTTGTCAAATGGTAAACGTTTGCATTGTAAAGACTGTAAAGTTTTCTTGTAAAGACTACAATTAAGCACAAACAGAAGTCAAGTTAACAATATCGTTTTCAATTCTATAGAAAACATCAGAGTCATATACAGACAAAAATTACAGTGTGAGTACTCTTGCAGTAAACGTTTATTAGCTTTCATTATGGAATAGTTAGCTGCAAATACAACAAGCAATCTTGTTGAAAGAAACAATGGATCCTTAACATTGCACGCAACAAAAGAAGTTTTTACACCCCAGGCTTAGGTGGATAGATGAACGTTTTAGGTCACATGACCAAATAACCTGAATGGAATTACCTCGAGAATTTCAAGTTGAGTCAACAATGCAAAAACATAGCCTACATACTCAGGTTTGCAGGTGATACAAATAAAACTATGCGTCAATGTATTGCAATCTCTAATTCGTCACCAGACACGAATTCGGCGTGAATAATGTGTATTGTAGTATGGCCATATTGCGACTGTCAGTTGCTCAACACAAGATGTTGGTGATTATACTGACCTTTCTTTCGAATCAGCTTTATTGTGGTTTCATATGTTAGCCTGAGCAAACTTACCAAGGTACTAGAACAAGTAGCCTACACATTACAATAGAATACAACACGCTATATTCTAGTGTTTAATATGTACTATATATACAATACTACAATATTATAATATAAAGCGATGTATACAGTATACATTTTACAACGTATACAAAATACATACATTATACATTTTATACTTTCGTGTTTAATATGAACTGCCAACCCAATAAATCGCGAGGTGTGGAGGGGAAGACGTTGTTCTCGACAGACAGACAGACCACACCCTCGATATGAAGATTAATTCATGGCCTGTATAATCAAAATTGGTTGATGATGATGATGGTATACATACGGCACGAAATTTTCAAGATGAAGCCCATTTAACACTAACACACTATGTTGTGTCAAATACGATTTCACAGCCATTTTGAAATATAAATTCTGCTTGGAAATAGTGGTTCTGCAGAAGATATCGAAATAGCAAGAGTGAAATAGGAAGATGCTGCTGACAGAGTGATGTGGAGGAGCACGGGTAACCCCACTTGAAGTGGGAATAAAGCCAGAAGAAAATCTGTTTCAAAAAACTTATCATTGCAGCAACAAAATCAATGTACATAATGTTCGTTATTCGATAATGAGGCAAACGACCTTGTTTCAATCAACAACATTACCATCGTGTGGCAACCTTACTAGGGATAGTAACACTTTGTATTGCTGCTGAAAATTTGTTGAATTTTAATATTTTAGAAATTATGAAGTAATGATAGCAGATTGTTGATAGTACTAATTGAAGTGTGCCACGGCTTGAGCTTGTTGCTGCCGTTTTAGCGGCTAAACTAAGTAATTTTGTTGTTCGTGAAATCGAACTTAATTTATCAAAAATTGTTTTTGGACTGATGCCACTGTGGTTCTGCGGTATTTGAACAATACGTTAACACGGTTCACCACGTTTGTTGCTAATCGTTTGGAGGTGCTGCACACGCTCTCCTCTGTCAAACAATGGCATTACGTGCCATCGGCCGAAAACCCTGCTGATCTCGCATCCAGGGGTGTGTGGCCGGATCAGGCCGCCTCAGCAAACTTGTGGTTTTGTGGCCCTGATTTTTTGCGAAAGAAGAAGGTCGAGTGGCCTAAGCAACCGGACTTCGTAGAAGAATTCGTTGAAGATCCAGAGGTAAAGAAAATCAAGACATGTTTTGCCCAAATGCACCGGTCGGATGATGTGTTGTATCGGCTTTTCCCTCGGCATTCAGACTTCTACGCCCTGCAGCGGTCATTAGCCTGGTTACTTCGCCATCTGCACTTTCAAAATTGGAAATTTAGGACAGGTTTTTCTGCTCCTCGCGTTGGTCCCCTTCTTGCAGAAGAATTAAAAGAAGCTCGACTCGCCATAGTGAAAGTTACCCAGCACCAGTCCTATCCTGCGGCATTCAGTTCGTTAGTGGATCACATTGGTTTCGATGAGCCTGTGTCACTGCTAACGGAGCAGCAGCTGTGCGTGACACCAGCTCTAAAAGAGCTACAAACACTGAACCCTTATCTGGTCAAAGTTGTGCTTAGAGTTGGAGGCCGGTTGGAAGCCTCATCGTCATTATCAGCTGAATCTAAGCACCCCATCGTACTTCCTCCACAGCATCCTGTAACAGATCTCCTAATCATGTCCTTTCACGAAAAAGAGGGACGGATGGGCTGTTCTCAAGTCCTAGCAACAATGAACCACCAGTATTGGATCATCAAAGGAAGATCGGTTGTGAGGAGAGTTGGGCAATCATGTGTAAGTTGTCGCTATTGGAAAGCACCTGTCGGCAGACAACAGATGGGAAATCTGCCAGCGGAGCGTGTCAACAAGAAGCCTGCCTTTTCAGCTGTCGGCACCGATCTGATGGGACCTCTGTCTATTAGAAGTGGACGCAACTCGTTAACCCTATTTCCTGTGACGTATTTTGGCCAGTTGACTTGCGGACGGGGGGGTCGGTTCGACACTAGCACTTTGAGCTCGTGTAACTCAAAAACTACCCAAGATAGAACAATCAAATTTTCACATGATGCAGATAATTCATCTGACAACACAGCATCGAAAATCTTTTGCACTTTGTTCAACAGCACAACTTGAAAAATCAAATAATTTGATCGCTGGTCATATTTTTTTATTTGATTTGAGAAACCGCTTCTTAATTACTTTATAATTGAGTGTGACGGGCGGATTCTTTTGTTTCGGACTTTAATCTTTTACGCGTAGACGTCGTCCACGTTTCAATAAAATCGTAATTGACGTCCGACTTGCGTTTGCTTGTTGTTTTGCCGGAGGCATTGTAAAAATCTTTCGCTTTGTCTCAACATTTGCAGAGAGACCAAATCACTGCAAAAAAACTGTTTCAAGTTCTTTTTGAGCCACATGTTAAGTCTACATATTTTCTAACGAACTGTCATCACTTGATATTAGAACTAAATCAAGCAATGAACTTTAGTAAACATTTTATTTGGCGTCGATTGTGTTTAGTTCAGTTTTCTTTTCACACTCACACTGTCTAATTTGATTATACATGATCAAGAAACACTTTGTATTTTGCAGCACATCCCAGGGAGCTGTTCATTCGTTTTTAACATTGTTTCAACATCTAGAGACGTTGAATCGATGTGAAAAATGACTGATTTGCTGTCTGGCTAGCGGTTGAATACAGAAAAGTAAGGTAGCCTGATGGTGTCACATGGTATTTGAACAACAACCTATCCAAAGGTAGCCACTTGCTTCGATAGGAGCTCGTTCCAACTTCATGCACTATGTCACGATGCATTGCAAAAGTGATATGTTTCCATACTTTCCAACAATGATCACTTTGAATGAAAAAATTTTGCAAACAATTTTGATAAAGTGTAGTGATAATAATCGCTTAGTCAAATCGTATTGGTAGGTTATAGAAGAGGTCGTTTGACGTTTGTACATTGCCAAATGGAACTCCAGTTCTGTGTGACAAACTCAAAGTCGTGGAATAACGATACGAAAAATAAATACATTTAGCAAGATATCAAATCTTGCAAAAAAATCTTTTTTAGGCTGATTGCTATTGTCGTACAAAAAAAAAAAACAATCACTAAAGTTTTGACTTTTTCCTTCGGTAAAATTGAAGGTTATTGATATTTTAACAATACACGTTTGTGTCTAAACGATTGGCATGGCTTTTTTCATGTTGTCAGCTAGATTTGCAGGATAACAATTTCTACATTTTTTTCTAATTTATTGGACATGCATTTGCATTAGAAGATTTCTTTCTCTTCAAATTTTGAAATAGCACTTTAGATGCAGTTTGCGGTTGACGCCTTACTGCAAAAGCCATCTTTTGTCATTGATACACACTCAAAAACAAAAGGCGCGTAAACTACTGCTGGCCGATAGACCACGTCACAATACATCATAATGATATTTTTCCGAACCAAAGACCCAGAAAACCAATTTTGTTGTATATTAGTTCAGACGTCTGCAGACGTTGAACCAATGACAAAAAGTGACTTGCTGATGTGAAACAAAGTGATTGCTATTCCCAATGTGCAAACATTTTGATAAAAAGTAATCAAGTTTTTGCCACAGCTTTCTGGTCCACTTAGGCTACCATGGTCAATCGACTCATGTTAAAAATTACTTATCGACATTACTGGGTAGTCTCACACTGAAGTTGTTTTGTGTAAAGTCTTGCTTGTGAAAAAGTCGAAGTAAAAGCACAAAAATGAAGTAAGTTATATTTACAAAGTATTATATTCTTGAATGAACCATAGTTTTAAAAAAAAATAGTTTGAACAAGTTTCATCTGATAGAAACTATAATTGATATCATCGCGTAGGATCAAATAGCTGTGAAAATCACTTAGAGCAGCAATCCTTGTAGTGATTTTCATTTCTCCTGCAAACCAAGGTGAACCTCAATATACAAATTTTTATGCCAAACGATAAAATTCGTTTTTCCTTTTTTTCTAATTAGTTTTATGAGACAAGGAAAACGATCCGTATAAAAAATGATTCAATTCAACATATTTCCCTTATTTTGTCAGATATGCATTTTGTGTAATAATGCTTTAGAAACATTGTTGAGAACGGTATAGCGTTTGAGATGCAGCCAAAGAATGCAACTTCGCGGTTGATGGCGTTATTAGAAAGCCCAATCTTTTGGCAAGGAAATGTATTCGAAAACAAAAGGGCACAAAAGCGGCTGACTGATAGATTACGTTGCAATACGTTACAAAAACGAGGCATTGATTTCAGATTCTTTCAACCCAACCAACAACTTTACTCCAAATGACATAAATGTCCAAATATATTGAGAAAAAGATATAGGCTTACACCGTTTTGTGAAAATTAGCTTTTGAAAACCTACATTTCAATAAAAAGTTTGAATTTATTGAGTTGGTCCTAATAGTGTTTCTGCTGAGATATATCAAACTTTTGAATCCTCGTAGAGAAAAAATAATTTTGTAATCTCTCAAGCAACTGCAAAATTACCATTTAGGTAAAGATTCAGTGCTTATACAATATGTGCAATGTTTGTCAAAGCACAATAATTTAGTTGCGCGTGTTTTTCCACAAAAGCAGAGCAATTTAGATAGCCGATGTCAAGTTCTTTTCAGTATTCTTCAATCTCTCGGTTTTATAATACATTTTAGCAACATCCATGTGAATATAAGTGTACCGGTACTGCAGAAGTTTATTGGGGGGTCAAGAACTCACTCCTTGTTATTTTCCGACAAGAAACTTACCACATCAGTCGGTTTGTTTTATGAGATAAACTGAGTTTTGTCAAGAATTTTTGTATTACTTCTTGTTATAAGTTAGAAACAAAATGTATTCGCCATAGAAAACTATGTAAAATGACATCTTTTTCAACATGGTTTATCGTATGCTCTCTGATAATTTCAAAGAAACTCAGATGTAATTAAAAGATTAATCAAAGCAACTCAAAACTCGAGTTTGCAAACAAAAGGCGGAATCATTACGGTTGAATGCGTTCCAACAAAACTAAGTCATGAGATAGCTGCGTCGCAGTTCCACGCACGGCGGCACTCAGTAATCCTATTAATCCGTATAATTTGAAAACAAAAGGGCTAGCTAGTAGCAGGCTAAAATATCAGAGTATGTTATGAAAATCATGCCATATCTTTAAAACTATAGACAATAGCAACGTCATTTAAATCGAAATAAATTCTTGAATAATTTTTAGGAAAAGTCAAAAAATTTCAAAGGTGTGGATTGCGTAGTTCTTTAGTAATATTGCTTTGAAAAGTACCAAATCCCACCCGACCCCCCCGTCACAGGACAAACGGTTAAAGCGATAAGTGTGTATTTTCAGTTGCCTTTCGACTAGAGCCGTTCATTTTGAAGTTGTCCAGTCATTGGAAGCTTCCGCCTTTTTGCAAGCCTTTCGGAGGTTTTGAAACCGTAGAAATGTAAAACCTACTACCGTCTATAGTGATAACGGTAGCAACTTTGTCGCCGCTGATCGTGAACTCCGTGAAGGTATCCGAAATTTAAACAGCAAAACTGTCAGTGATGCCTTGGTCAAGGACGAGATTACTTGGCGCTTCAATTCTCCGAGAGCATCTCACCAAGGAGGATTTTATAAACGTTTCTTTCGTATTGTACGCCAGTTGACAAGATCTCTAGTAGGCGATACTACGCTGGACGAGTACGACCTACTGACCCTTGTAACAGAAATTGAGCGAATTTTAAATGATCGACCAATAACAGACTTTCCTTCTTCGCCTGATGATTTGGCTGCGCTAACACCGAGCATAATTCTCACACGCTCCATAGCAGACGCGTGTGCTATTGATGAATTTGCTAAGGCCGACGGATATCGCAAATCTTGGAGAAAAACCCAGTTCTTGGCAGATATTTTCTGGGAACGCTGGTTGAAACAGTATCTCCCGCTGCTCCAACGACGTCAAAAATGGTTTGCCACGGCGCCCAATCTCAAGACTGGAGACTTGGTGCTTGTGGCAGATGAAGCTACAAAACGAGGACAATGGCCCAAAGCTTTTGTTTCAGAGGCAATGCCTGACCGTAACGGGCTGGTGAGACGAGTGCGCTTGAGAACTGCCGATGCTACGACTTTGGTGCGAGATATTCGAAAGATTTGTCTGCTTGAAGGCAGGGTCGATGAGCAAAAGGACTCTTGAAGGACTGTTCACGGACTGTTATTATTCTCCACGCGAACTTATTCAGGGATTCGCGCGCCCTCGATTTGTTTTGAATTTTGTGATTTGTATCTGATGCACATCATCGCGGTAGTAATTCTAATTAATGCAGATGGCTTATGTCTAATAATGAAAATCTGTTTTAGTGTTAGTTAATTAAATAAACTTTTGCTTGTTCACTCATAGTCGAGGTGGCCAGCGGCAGTAAGTAGTGATCGATTTGCTCGGTTGCCTTGTGTTACATTACTGTTAACATTTGTTTCAGTTAATTATATTGTGTGTTGCTCCACAAACCACTGGTCCCAACCTTTTTTTGACTTATTGTTTTGTGAACGTCAGTAGATATGGATTCATGATCACAGATGTCGCTGTTGTAATGTGTTGTCCAATTTTGTTGCCTTCGCGACATGCATATGAATGAATCGTGTCAGGAGAGTGTCTGTAATTTAGTTAATGCTTGTACGGCACGGCAAGAAAATGAAAGTAAACTAATATCGGTACTTTTAAAGTCTGGAGAGCACAATGCAAAAGGCTGCACAATGAAATGAAACGTTTTCATGACAAATGCTTAATGGCAGCCTCACACCATCATGCCATGCTTGAATACTTAAGCACTCATCAACTGATAAATTTCTCAACACTTTTTAGTACAGCATCATAACTTCACCAGTTTGCCTATCAATAAATGGTGAATAAATCCATTGCATTTGTCAGTTAGTTGTATCCAGGCTTACGCCCAGTTGTTGAAGATTTGGATTAAGTAAACAGGAAGGTAAGGAAGCCAGCCTTCGTGTCCACCTTCAGGCATGCCTTTGTTTCTTGCCAAAGACACAGCTACATGCTCTTGAGCGGTGTCAAACAGGCGACCTTTCTAACGCCAAGCAAGGGCTCTCATCACTCGTCTATGCAGCCGACCAGTTGTCAGCCATTGTGATCATCATGCACTACAGTGCAAGAAGCATTTACATATCAGCTAATTCAAATTTTGCTTTAGTAATTTGGTCTAGACGTTCTTCAAGTTCAGCCAAAAATTCAAACAACAACAAGTGCATGGAGAACAAGATTATCATCGGTTCTTCCAACAATGTTCCATTCATTAATCAATGGATCGTAAGAGTCGAATTCTTTTACTATTTTATCCTTTTCATCACGTCCACGAACAACAAATATATATTCTTCCTTTCAAACCACAAGCTGAGCATCTGTTTCGTTGGAATGTCATCTCACTGACGTAAGTCCACTTATCTAAGGATGGATCATACTTTCCAACACATTTTAGAGCAGTGCTTAACCTTAAAATATCAACAGTTCTTCCACCAATCACATAAATAAATCCATCACAACAAACAGCTGCCAACCATCGTCGTGGAGTTTGCATGGGACTTATAACTTTCCTCTTACTTTCACCAATTTGCAAACATTCAACAGATGATATATAAAGCAGATAATTTCAAGTTATATTGAATACTGAAAATATACTACACTAAAACACGTAAGTATGAATACTAAAAAGCTTGGGTGTTCATCAGGATAATTATCGTTTCTAGCACTAGTTGCAACGTTCATCTAATGAAAGTGAAATAAGAGCAACAATAAACAGGTTGATTTATTGCTTCACTGACGTTTCGCGCATCATGACAATTGACAATGCGCATATTATTCGCTCTAAGGATGCGTATTGTCATGATTCGCGAAACGTCAGTGAAGCAATAAATCAACCTGTTTATTGTTGCATTTACTTTCATTTTCATCAGTTGAACGTTGCAACTAGTGCTAGAAACTTGTAACTATCCTACTCTAGAAACAACAGCACAGTACACCCGGAATGGCCCGTTACAGCGAGTTCGATTCGGAGAGTCCCTACTCGGCGACAGCCTTTTTCGGAGAGTTCCCTATCCGGCGAGTTTTTTTTCTTTTGTATTTCCACAAAAAAAAATAAATTAAAATGAAATTTAGCAAAAAATGTTTGAACTATTAAATTAAAATGTTTGCTCAAATAAAAAGCTTTTGATGTCATCCATCGGCGACTGGCGTCGGCGACCTTCTAAGGAAAGGACGTGGACAAATTATTTCGGCTTGAGAAGGAAGCGTTGGAAAGCATGTCCAAAAGTTTAAACCAGAAACTTTGCAAATTGTTTTTTAAATTGCTGAATAAAAGTTGCCTACTGCTGTGAAATGCAGTGCGTAATTTAATTTGTGCAGTTTCGTTCAGTCGAAGAACATTACAAACTAATTATTTTACGAGACAGAGCAAAAGATTTGAAAAAAAACCTTTGCGATTTTAAAACAGCTTGTTTAAATCAAAAATTTCAACCGTCGAAGTTCGCGTTGTGATGTCACAGAAATCGGTGAGATGAAAAGAATTCCGATTGCCGCAGTTTGCAGAAAAATGGTTTGATCGTACCCCAGTCAATTAAGTTTGCTTACAGACGGTGACGTAGGATACATGTCAATTTAATGTGAGCAAACATTTTAATTTAATAGTTCAAACATTTTTCGCTAAATTTCATTTCAATTTATTTTTCTTTGTCGGAATGCAAAAGAAACGAAATTGTGGAATAAAATAGGCTACAAAATTCTCTAAATGAACAGAAGGCGTCGTTGGATTTACAGAAGTCGTCGTTGGATTTTCAAAAAATTGCCGAATAGGAAAGTCTCCGAAAAAGGCTGTCGCCGAATAGGGAACTCTCTGAATCGGACTCGCCGAATAGTAGCAAACCCCAATACACCATGAACGTCGTTCATCTTTTCAAAACAACATAGCATCACATGCTTTCCGAAACAAAGTTTTCATCCTCATAATTGTGTTGGTACAAATAACAAAATAATTGAAGTAAAATCGTTGTAATAATTCAACCAGTGTGACAATTGAAAGCAACAAAATTGACATTCACGTGAAATTGAAATCACGTGAAATTGAAGCAGAAAACGTTCAAAATTGTAACAAAGTTTGCACACACACGACACAACTAAATTATATTGCATTGGAAAATCAAACATTTTGTTTTCTAATCTGCTCTCATACAATACAACGCAAGTGTACAAATTATAATCAAAGTGTTTGTGACATCACAACTCGGTAGAAGACTTCAGGTTTTAAAATGCTTACATTAAAAAATGCTTGCTTTACGTTAAAGTACTTCGCGTTTCAAATATCTGCGTATTTTAATTTTTAACTTAATTTTTAAATTAATTTTTTATGAGAATAAATGTAATGTTTTACAGTTTGTATTTTTATTGTACATAAACAAATCTGAACATGAGTAACCGGTATTTTAATTCAATTTTATTAATTAAACAATGTTTTTTGCATAAGGCAATTAAATTATAGAACAGGGGTTCCTCGAGCTTGTGGAATGTTTCATTAGGTTCCGTTTCACCAATTAGGTTGAAAACCACTGGCCTAGGCTGATGTCATTGATGTACCTCGAACCAGTTTGCAGTTTTAAATCTTATACGTTTCAAACGTATACTGAATGTTAACTCAAATTCTTGTTCCATTGACTTAAGTAAAAAACCACCCATTTTTGCCAAAATTGTAATATTTTTGCGACTGATAAGCATTAAAAGACCTTTCATTGATATTTTAGAACAAAACAAGTGTGAAATATGGAATCCTTGCCCCCCAAAACCCTGTAACAGACATCAAAAGCAAAGTTTTATGAATAATTTACACCACATTTTAGATGGACATATGTTTGGATTTGGGACCCAAGTTCCAAATACCGAGCATAGCAGATACTAGTCCTTCTATTTAAGGTGTCTATGATACTAACCTATAAGAACAACATCTGGAAAAAAAATCACAAAACAAATTATGACGTCATTCATGATGCAATGCTGACGTCATATTTGAAGAGAGAATTATTTTAGCATTGGTAACTTATTGCAACCAAAAAAGTAACACCAACAACAAACAAGCAACTACAATAAGAAAAAACAAGCAAAAAATTAATGTTAAATAATATAATTTTGCGTGATTTTTATCTCGTGTATTTTGTAGTGGCAGTCAGTCCAAATATAAAAAAATAACGTATCTAAATGCATAGAAATGCCGTGAAAAGAGCTCAAAATTGATTTGGGGGAATCCCCGATTTGGGAGTGATCATGTGACCCAAAAAGTTGCGGCACCCACTAAAATTGAAGTTAGATTTATCAACCACAAAAAAATGCAAAACAACAACGTGTAACACGTTTAGCCTAAAGATGCTCATTTTTGCCCCTAAGGGCCTGCACTTAATGCAGTCAAGCTGTGAACTATTAAAACTATTGACCAAGAGATCCATTCAATCTGCATCTATTGCATCATATTTTGCTTGTTTTATAAACATTTGAACAAACAGTATGAACAATTTACATTTGCAAATGTTTTTATATAGCCAAGTTTTCGTGAAACAATAGTATGCCCGTCTACGACTTACTATTCCATACTGCAGTGGCACATGGTTTGAAAAACCTTGGTATGACAATATAATCACAATCAAACGCAACTTTAAATCCCAAGTTTTGTCAAATCTTAAGGGAGCCACTTCAGAGGAGCTAAAGAGCCACTTGCGGCTCCGGACACGCATGTTTCCCACTCTTGTGCTATGCTATGTTCATGTGCTATGTTCATGTTTCCCACTCTTGTGCTACCGCCTTAATTCGTGTTTGCAAAATAAGCTGCAAACTTAAAGGTATTATAAAATATCACCCTCTACACACAAGTGAATTAACCTAAAAAGGAAGTTTTTTAAATTCCATTCATTTATGAAACGACATAAAATATCGAAAAAATTAAATAGGAACAATCGAGTGATCAAATAATTGGTCATCAGTTTTTCCAACAATGCTCCATTCATTAATTTGTGGATCATAACACTCTATTTCTTTGACTACAAAACCCTTTCCAACTCCACCAACAACAAATATTCTTCCTTTCAACACACAAGCTGAACAAGCAGATCGATGAAATTTCATGTCACTGACGTAAGTCCATTGATCAGTTGATGGATCATACTTTTCAACAATCTTTAGTTTCGTATCGCCACCTTCTCCAGCTTCCCCACCAATGGCAAAAATAAATCCGCTACAACAGACAGCTGCCAACCATCGTCGTGGAGTTTGCATGGGACTTACAATTTTCCACTTCCTTTCACCATCTTGCAAACATTCAACGGATGACAAAAACCCATCATTGTCGAATCCCCCAATTGCATACAAACCACCTTTGCAAGCAACAAGTGCATTTCCATATCTGGCTTGTTGCAACGGAGATATGTCTTGCCATGAATTGGAAACTGATGAGTAGCATTCCCCAGGAGTTTGGCCTCCGACAACAACTAAGTTCCCATCAAATACAGTTGCTCCCATGTTACTTCTATTCTTATTCATTGATCTTACTTCTTTCCATTTGAATTGCTGTTCAGATAAGTTCATTCGCCAAACTGAACACCTTACAACGATTGTGTCCTTTTTGTTGTGTTTTCTTCCACCAACATAATACAGATGGCCATGCATTACAACAGCACAACCGCCATGGCGTCCATCTGGTAAATCAGGGAAGGTAAGTGGTGGTTCATCGTTACAATTATAAACTTCAATTACTTTGGATGATGTATCAGTTCCACCTAAGCTCAATATTCTGGTGTTCTTGTCTGGTTGCATCAAGTTCTTTACAATTTTGTTCTGTGCTTGAAACATCAACTGACATAACTCCAGGTTTTGCATTACCACTTTTTCTTTGAAAACAACTTCTTCAAAAAATGGAGGTGGAAGTTTTTGAAGATCTACAAGTTTCAAAAGCTCAGTAAACTCATTAGAACGATTTCCTTCATCATGTTTGATCCATCTCAATATGGCAGTGAATACTAAGGCTTCATTGACAATGGATCGATCTTGTTTTGAAATGCAATTTCTCAGATCTTTTCCAGTGAAACTTTTAAACTCAATTGTAGTTGATGCTGAATCAAAATTTCTAGCAATAATTTCAACACTTTCAGTTTTCAGTGAATTGTTTTGGAAGTGTTCTGCTATACCAAGAACAATAAAACAGTTATCTGGACTAAGAGCTTCACTGACAAAACCAAAGCAAAACTGCTTCACATCATCAATTTGTAAGTAATTGGATGCTGCAATCAAATCACAAACATTCTCGTTGTTGATATCAATGTCTCCAGTGTAAATAAATTCAATCAGACTTTTCATTGAATTTTCATCTACACAGTTGATTTCAATGGAACTCTGATATTTTTCTTTCATTTCAATTTTAAACAATTTTTCAAAAAAAGATGAAAAGCAAGACAAGACCATCCTGTTTGCAGGAAAACGATCATTCCCTGTGCATATTTCAACATCATTAAACGATCCTAAATGTCTGTTCTGATTCGCATATTCCAGTAAATTGGATTCATTTGTTCTCTTCCTGGATACTTGCTCTAGTTCAGTTCTACCAACAAGTGAAAAGAACATGTTTACAAATCAATCACCTTACCAAAGGTTTACAATACTGAATGAAAAATACAAACTAGCTGCAATATAAAATTATTTAGATATTACAATACTCAACATATCAGCATTCAATCCTAATGCAGATAATTGCAGTTAGCAAAAACATTGTAACAAAGCAACAAAATGAAAAAAAAGGGAAAACCATTTCAATTACTTTTTTTTCTCAAAATGAGAATCTTTCAAAATAGCAATTTGTTGGGTGGTACTAGCACGCTGGACTTCCAGTTTATTAGTATTAACAAGTAAAAGAAACTTGTTTGCAAATTGTTTTTCCTGGAAAATGTTTATAATCACGAAGTAGGAAGACGAGTCAATATAAGGTTGAACCCCAAAAAAATTGATACAAAAAGTTTTTCAACGGATTCTGTTACCTATGGGCCTACTAAATAACATACTAAAAGTCTACCAAAATCGGACCTCCAGAAAGGGGTCATTTTCAAGATGGCGTCCAAGATGGCCGCCGGGATGTTATATTGCCTATATCTCAATGGCTATTCAAGCTAGAAAGGCGGTTTAGGTGTCTATCCCTAGGTTTTCGGGGTCAATGAATCGAATTAAATAGGTTAAATTACGATAGGCTGATTATCTACTGAGATACGTATGATTTTTATATAATATACGACCTGGGGGAGCCCGGGGACATTTCGGACGCAGCGATAGGCCAACATCAGACAGAGCAGAGCACGATATTAGCAAATTCACTTGAAGCTTGAGATAAACCGCAAACAAAATCATCTTGACTTCCATTATGTAACACGAGCTTGAGAAAAGTGGTTTTCCAACATTTCAGTTTCTATACTTTTGGCAGCTTGATAAGCCGAATAGTGGTAAAATTTTCAGAGACAACTCTTCACTTTTCATCTGAATAAATTCCATATGTATTAGTGCAAAACGGTTTCCAGTACACTTTGAAATAAAACATTTTTTCGAAAATAAAACACTCGAAAATCCGTCCGTAGTATCCCCAATCTCCCCTAATAAGATGGAATTATCATAGCAGCATACTACATGCGGCATAACAGGTCCTATCAATACAGGCATCTAAGAAAAACTGCAACCAACAGGAGGCTCATATTTGGCCTCCTACAGTAGATGAATACAGGGGATTAATCTGTTCCTTTGCTAGGAGCGATTGGAACACTGATGAACGGCACAGGACTTCAGGACATTCTAGGGGTAGTTTACTGTGAAAATTCTGTAGCCCATATGCTAACAGGCAAAGCAGTTCAGAGAGCATTCCATGGTCATCTGCTTGTGGACAAATGTCTTAGCCGAATGATGGTATCAGAGATGGAAGATGCTAGTCCCGAATTCGCATTGATTGTTCAAGAGTCTGAAAGGATGTATATTGCACTATCAAACGGTGAGATGGCATTAGAAACTGTATTGATATCAGCGACCCTCAGGAAGATAAATGAACAGCTGGAGAAAAGAAGGATAGAACTGGGTGCTAGATCCAAGACAAGTCAATTGTGGCTGAATTTCCAAAGCATGGTAAAAGTTTCCAGGTCACTGATAAAGGCAGATCGAATAGGTTCTTGGCAGATGCACCTACGTGCTGTCAGTGACTGCATGCCGATATTTGCCGCAGCTGGGTATTACAACTACTTGAAATCGGCATACTTCTATATCCAACAGATGGGACAGCTTCACATTAACCACCCAGGTGTATTCAGGAAGTTTGAAAAGGGTTTTCATGTTATCCGTCGCAGCAGCCAGTTCTGGGCAGGCCTCAGCTCAGATCTCGTCATCGAGACAACATTGATGAGGTCGTTGAAAACCACTGGGGGTATGACGCGCGGAAGTGGAATGGATGAAAAGCAGAGAGCCCTTTGGACCATGTCCAGGTCCATAACATCAGAGTACAACATCTCTATGCAGGAGTTTACAAACTTATCATTCACGACATCTGAACAGCACAAGGATTCAACAAAGGCAAGGATGAAAAGGGACGCTGCTGACCTGGAGAAGATCAGTTCAAAACTTGTCGTATGTTCACCTTTCTTGCAAGATGCTTCGTTATGGAACGTTGTCACTGGTGTTGTAGCCGATGATAGTGTGAACGTGTACGAATATGAGACTGTTAGACAAAAAATCTTACAAAAAATGACAGGACAACCTGCATTCGCATACTCATTCAGTAGAAAGGATAAAGCCAAGACCCTTGGGCAAAAATCTGCTATCAAGGTCGCTCCTGATCGAACCATTGATACTGCACTTCCTTTTCAACGTTTCATGGTGGTCTCCCAAGCTGGACATCTATCACTGGAGCAAGTTATGTGTTACGAGCTTAGTTCTTTCCCTCCTGCTCTCTTTGAATCGAGACATGTATTTTGAAAAGCTGATAAGTCACAGTTAGCACACGCGATCTGTGATCACGCAAGTAATGCAATCCTACATTCTGTGCCAAAAACGGAGTGCCACGTACTTGATGGCGGTTCACTCCTTCACCGCATACCATGGCAGCGTGGACAAAGCTATAGTGAAATAGCACGGTCATATGCTGATTTCACCATCCGGCAATATGGATCCGGTACGAGCATTGTGTTATTTGTGTTTGACGGCTATGAAGAAGGGTCGACCATTGAAGACAACATGCATCAAAGAAGAGGACGTCATCTTCATCCCGTTGTCAACTTTACAGCGGAGACTATGTTCACAGGCAAGAAGGAGGAGTTCCTTTCACAAGATGCCAATAAACAAAATTTGATTTGGATGATAAGTGGTAAACTTCGGGAACAAAATTGCACCGTCGTAAATGCATCTGGGGATGCTGATGTAGAATTTGTGAAGGCCGCAGTGGAGACATCTCTTATCCATACAACAACGCTGATTGGAGAAGATATAGATCTCCTTGTGTTAATTGTTTACTATGCACAAGAAGATAGTAAGGGCCTTTATTTCAGGTCAGACAAGTCCAAAGCTGATGGCAGTACCAAAGTATACAACATCAACCGTTTGAAAAAAAATCTTTGGACATGACATGTGTTCTGAGTTGATATTTATCCATGCCATGACTGGTTGTGACACTACGCCTCGGATATTCGGTGTTGGCAAGAAGACTGCTTTTCGGAAACTTGTGCATGGAGATCCTGTTCTTCGGTCTTGTGCTAAAGCATTCACTGCCTCAAACCAGACCACAGAGATTCGATGACCTTGGGTGCCAAGTAATGGCTGTCTTCTTTGATGGCCAGAGCACAGATTCCGTTGCGACAATATGATACAACACCTTCAGCAAGAAAGTTGTCTCTGCTTCATCATTTGTAACGCCTAAGCGTCTGCCACCAACTGAATCTGCTATACCCGATTTCACTGTCGTCGAGTTTACTACCAGATAATGGTCTGGGTGGGAAAAGCAGAGAGTATGGATGTCATGAATTGGGGGTGGAACCTGCAAAAGAATCGGCTCATCCCACTTCTGTCAAAAATGAAGGCTGCTCCAGACAGTCTCTTGAAGGTCATTCATTGCAACTGCTCCACTGCCTGTAAGACACTCCGCTGCTCCTGTATAGAATACGGACTACCATGTACCGCTGCATGTGGACCATGCCAACTGCAAGAATGTGACAATCTACATAACAAGTTTCTTCTAGACGAGTCGGAAGATGATGAATAGAGACAGCCGTAGGCAATAAGACAACAAACGAGTTGATCACCCTGGTTTACGATATACCTTTGTAGCCTACTGTTGCAATTCCGATGATTTTCTGAATGTGTCTGTGTCCAGACTTTAATGGTACGCCATTCTTCAGAACAGATCAATCCCCTGTATTCATCTACTGTAGGAGGCCAAGTATGAGCCTCCTGTTGGTTGCAGTTTTTCTTAGATGCCTGTATAGATAGTACCTGTTATGCCGCATGTAATTTGCTGCTATGATAATTTCATCTTATTAGGGGAGATTGGGGATACTACGGACGGATTTTCGAGTGTTTTGTTTTCGAAAAAATGTTTTATTTTAAAGTGTACTGGAAACCGTTTTGCACTAATACATATGGAATTTATTCAGATGAAAAGTGAGGAGTTATCTCTGAAAATTTTACCACTATTCGGCTTATCAAGCTGCCAAAAGTATAGAAACTGAAATGTTGGAAAACCACTTTTCTCAAGCTCGTGTTACATAATGGAAGTCAAGATGATTTTGTTTGCGGTTTATCTCAAGCTTCAAGTGAATTTGCTAATATCGTGCTCTACTCTGTCTGATGTTGGCCTATCGCTGCGTCCGAAATGTCCCCGGGCTCCCCAGGTCGTATATTATATACAAATCATACGTATCTCAGTAGATAATCAGCCTATCGTAATTTAACCTATTTAATTCGATTTATTGACCCCGAAAACCTAGGGATAGACACCTAAACCGCCTTTCTAGCTTGAATAGCCATTGAGATATAGGCAATATAACATCCCAGCGGCCATCTTGGACGCCATCTTGAAAATGACCCCTTTCTGGAGGTCCGATTTTGGTAGACTTTTAGTATGTTATTTAGTAGGCCCATAGGTAACAGAATCCGTTGAAAAACCTTTTGTATCAATTTTTTTGGGGTTAGGTGCCTTTTTCCCGTATATTGACTCGTCTAGTAGTAATACCTTCATGCGACAATACAAACAAATACATCTAATGTCTTCAAGATTGCAAGTGATAATTGCATTCAAATTTCAAGCCATGCTAACTCAATAATAATTCGTTTGCAAGCTCGAAATGTAACTTTAATGTTCAAAACAATTCCATGACGGAATGAATGAAATGAAAAAAAAAGAAGAATGAAAATAAAACTTTGAAACTGACAAGTCATGATGTAGTGCAAGCCAATAAGTAATCTGGGTTTTTACAAAACCAAATTCATAGATCAATACATCACGCGTACTAATATGAGATATACATAAAAATCCCCGTGCTTTTGTGTTATCCACTACCACAATGCAAACAACCACGCATTACAATAAAACAACCACAATCTCGATCAGTTGGAAATTAGGGAACGTAAGTGGTGGGTAGTTCATTATTACAATAATTATAAACTTAATTTGGACGATGTATCAGTTCGACCTAAGCTCAATATTCTTGCGTTTTCCACTGCCACAATGCAAACAACCACGTTACACTTCGCACATTTATAAACTAGCGTTTTGCAATGTAGTTAACGCAATAACAATACAAGGTACACATAGCGTGAGCATCATCTAAATCAGCATGGTCCAACTTCTTTTCATTGCGGGCCAAAAACATTTATTTTTTATCTTGCGGGCCAATGTTTTTAAATAGCGATTCATAGGCTCATTGCTGACAAATTATACATAACCTATGGCATCATAGTTACTACTCTCTAAAACCTCTACAGCTTGTTTCACCCTAAAAGGGGATGATCTTTAACTTTATCAACTTTAGATTTTAATTTTAGACAATAGCGTTGGTATCCACGAAAATCGTAGTAGTGGCCATGCGAACGCAAGCGTAAAGAGCCTCGTTTCCAAGTAGATTTCGATTTTTGGTTTTAATATTGTTCATTGCAGAAAACGTACATTCGCATATGTATGTACTTCCAAACATCGAGTGGCCTACACTGCAGTGGTTCTTAACCAGGGTTCGATCGAACCCCTGGGGTTCGATGAAGCTCTTTCAGGGGTTAGGCGCAAACGTCCTCTGAAACATTAACACACGGTCTACTGAATGGTATATCAGCGAATATTTTTGGAAAATATTGTCCAGCTGAAACTTGATTGCGGCTTACATGATGATGGATGTAAATAAACATTTGTGCGTTTGACGCGTGATGTAATGATGCCATCTGCAATCTGCATGCAACACAGAATGCAAAAATATATATTATTACGTAACATTATAAAAACAATCGGTAAGAAGAACTTGATTTTTTCAAAAGATGAATTTCCTCACGTTTGCTTTTTGCATGGAACGGCAGAAGCAGGGCTCTCACTTTTGAGGAAATTTCCTTAGTTTAAGGAATTTAGTAGCCTACTATTTTCAAATTTTTTCAACAACATTAGATATAAACATTAAACAGTCCATACTTGGATGACATTATCGAGCTTCAAGAAAACGAGATGCAAAAAGAAACTTCAACACAACAAATCTTCAAAAATTTTGGTGCCAACAAATGGAAAGTTATCTTATTTTTACAAAAGTTGCCCTTGAAGTTCTCATGCTATTCGTAACCACTTATTTATGCAAGCATGTGTTTTCTATTCTGGTGAATGAGCAAAAAACGAAACCGGCTTGCAATTGCATGCGAAAAGGACATGAGAATTGCTGTTTCCGAGATAAGGGTCGAATCTCACTATTGGTCACAGAAAAATAACCACAGGAGTCTCATTGACACAGTAATGTAGCCTAATACTATTGAATGTGGTAAATTTTTGTTTTTGTGATTAAGCGAAAATTTGGGGTTCAACGAAAGCTTGTAGATTAGCGTAAGGGTTCGGCAGGTTAGTAAAGGTTAAGAACCACTGGCCTACAGGTTCAGAACAGCATCTTTTAAAAGGGGAAACTTCTCCTTTGACACTAACTTCCAAAAGCTTGCAGGATTTTCCATTTTCTTTGACAGCAAAAACGGATCGTTCTGAAATTCACATAATTGGAGTTGAAGCTCTGGGCCTGGGGGCTGTGTACTAACTCTCATGCCCATGGGAAAAGGTTTTGAACAAAGTGCGGTATTGTTATGAATAACAAAGGATCATTCACAAAGTTTCTTGTCAATTACAATAACAAAGAAACAAAAATAGAAGTGATATTACTAGATTAAAGCAAAGCTGACTATCAGTTCGAGAGCCAATAAAACGAAGCTCGCAGGCCAACTTTGGCCCGCGGGCCTGCAGTTGGACCACGCTGGATTCTAAATCACATTTACCTCGCTGAGAAACTGCAACACAAACCGTTTCAGTTCCTTGAATATGGAAAGTCAAGCATGGAAACCTCCAAACTAAATGATTGCTACATTTTCTCTAAATAAACAGAAGACGGGGCGAGATTCTCAAGAACGTCTGCACCGAATCGGTCGTCTTAGAAACGGCCGCCTCCAGAACGGCGGCACGAATCACGTTTCAAATTAATTTGAAAACAACTGACTTCTTGCAACAAACTAGTAATGGTACTTCAAAACTTTCTCGGCAAATGTACTTCACAATAGTATTAAACATTTTTTATGACAACTGCTCAATGGTGCCGCATATTAACATATTAACAAAAAAACAAGCAGTTAGTCAGAAAGCAGATGATTTCAAGTTGCATTTCAAGTTATTGAGACATTGAGAAAGAAAATCATATATTTACAACTCAACCTAATTTTGAATTAAAAACTCTAAAGAGACTAAATGTCTATTTTGAATTCAGTGGTTAAAACACTGTATCGAAAGGCTACATGAATAATAGTCAATATGCGATATAAACTTAGAGTAGATTAAACAATTTGATTTAGAACTTTGTACAATTAAAACTAATTTTAGAAATTTTGAATATTACGACTAGAATGTTGCACATAACTCGAAGCTGCAGTTTTTCGTCTACTAGTTCATGAACCAAACGATGAATATAGACTATAGAGTAGGGTGTTTTTAGCGTAATACGCAAAATTCTAACCATTGTTAATATTAATGTACAGGGTGGTGTTCATTTCCTTTCAGTAAAAAAATCCTTTTGGCAAATTTTTGTTGAAATCCGTCGACATTTACTACTTGCGCAAGGAAGCTGAAGCTTAGGTTGTTTAGCCTATAATCTAGCAGCGGAATATAAGCAATTACCGGTACTTGTAGGCTACGTTACTTCACAGAACAAATAAACCATTGTTACGTCACAATTGCAACACCTCGTAAAACTACAAAAATTACACTGTCATGTCTGTTGTGCTGTTGCATTTATTTCAGTTTACTAACAATTTGCGGTTGTACAATGGCTGTGACAAGGTCTAAAGATAAAATTTGGCTGGTAGATAGCAGTTCAGGTCATTTCCTTGGAGATTGTCCTTGAAAAAGTTTTCTCTCTGGTAGATGCTGTTTCTAAGTCCCCAGTCATCGACTTATTCGCTCGGTTCCGCGACTTCTGGCCAAATATAGATCAAGCAAACTTCAGCACATCTCTGGACGATCCTACTGTTTCTGATCAGTTACAACCTGTCCGCGCAGAAATCCTGAAGTTAGCGGCGACAAGCTAGATCTCAATCATCCTCGGGACGATTACGCTGAATTATTAGAACTCAGCATCATATTTCTCGGAGGAGTGCCGAAGAGAGGTGTTAAATTCCGTCACCCTGGTGCACTTCATCGAGCCAGATGGATGGCACGAGCGATATATTCCCTTAAAGTATGGCTGTTCAGGAAGCAATTCCAACTGGACCTTCGTACCACTGGCCGAAGACAGACGCAGCCCAAAACGTCCAATCCATTGCTACGCATGTGCTTATTTATTGTGAGTGTTTACATAGGCCACTGGTACAGCTGTGATTCAGCCATACAGGCACCTCTCAACGACCTGAATTTTATGAAGAACTTAACAACGTATGCTGATGGAGAAGTATCTCAATTAGCCTTCAAGGCTTACTCCAGACACCTGTGGTACTTGTCGGAAGGTCTCATTGCCTTTGCACTGTTTGACAGCAGAGTCACTGACATTGATAAGAGGGAAATGGTTCGCAGTATGGCAAACAGTCATGGATCCGAAGATCCGCCAAACCGGGTCGTGGTACCTACCCGATATTGCTGAGAGAAAACTGTCTGATTTCTGCACTACTGCAACTGAACGATTATTCACAATACTTGGTCTAGACAAAAGCTTCTTAACCCTTGATTCTAAATACTGGGCTGAAAATGAGGCGTACCAAAGTGCCAAGGAAACAGTTTCTGCCCTGAGGGTGACTAACGATTTGGCAGAACGAGGAGTGGCGCTTATGACAGAGTTCAATTCGACATTGACTAGAGATGAGGAGCAGAAACAGTACGTTCTGCAGGTAGTGGAGCATCATCGAAGAAAATTTCCCGTAGCCAAAAAAAATTAAAAGCCATGTTTGGATGGTCTAGCTCAGATGTATTTAAACAAGGATATTGTACTCGAGTATGATGCAGTCATTGACATATTTGCCAAGCGCAAACTGTAAGTTTAATGCGATGGCTGTCATTGCGAATCGCCGAGAATGTTCAAAAGGTATTCGAGGTCGGAAGGACTAAATTCTTGTTTATGTTCTTAAGTGTTTGATATCTGTTGTTGGTTCATTCATTGGAACAGTAACTTACTTCTGCGGAATCGCTCTTGATTTAAAGTATGGGGCCGTTCAAATATCATATGACGGTATTTTTGGCGATTGTGGACCGCTACACGGCTGACTGACACAATGTATTGCCCCCCCCCCCCTAGTATGCTTTCTAAATACGCCACTGCTTCTGATCATCTCGGTTATGGGTGAAACACGGTGTAAAAGTTGTTAGAGGAATAGTTGCTTTGTTGCTATATTTGCTTTGTTATCCTATAAACGTGCCCGAAATGCGTGCATATTAAAAGTACTGAATACAGCTGGTTATTTGGTTGCGTGTTGTAAAGTTGCTTGTTTTATTGATTTTGCGAATTTTTCAACCTCCTTGCGCAAGTTGTAAATGTTGAAATAATTTCTTGAAATTTGAAAGACATTGTTTTCTTACCAATTGTAACAACCTGGTGCCCTGTACAAATCAAACTTACGATATGAGAAAATTAAAAACACCCTACTATAGAGTCATTACAAAATAACTTCATTTAGGATGTTGCACCCTGAGGTGTGGAGAACAAGTTTTTTTTCTTTCAGTGGACGCAAATGTTAAAATCGGAAGCAAGAAATGTAAACAAATCGAACAGTTAAATACGTCCAAAATGACACAACTAAATAATATTGTTTTGGAAACTCAACCTTTTTGTACCCAGTTAATCTGCTCTGACTCATTACGACCAAACAAAACACATTTTAATCATTTCGTTAGTGATATTTTAATTTGGAGAACGACTTCACGTTTCCAAATGCTTTAAATAGTATTTTCAAATAATGCTGAAAACTTACTGATGATAGGAATTACAAGCTATCATCAGCAACGAAACACAAGTGAAATTAGAGTTAAAAATATATTTGGATTCCAACCAAATACGGAAGGAAGCGAATTGACGAAAAATTTAAATGGGAACAATCGAATGATTATATAGTTCATCATCAGTTTTTCCAATAATGCTCCATTCATTAATTTGTGGATCATAACACTCCATCTCTTTGACTGCAAAACTTTTTCTATCAACTCCACCAACAACAAATATTCTTCCTTTCAACACACAAGCTGAACAAGCAGCTCGATGAAAATTCATCTCACTGACCTAAGACCATGCATCAATGGATAGATCATATTTTTCAACACTTTTGATGCAGTATTGTCACTTTCTCCAGCTTGCCCACCAATTGCGTAAACATACTCATTACAGTAAACAGCTGCCAGCCATTGTCGTGGAGTTTGCATGGGACTTACAACTTTCCATTTTCTTTCTCCGCTTTGCAAACATTCAACAGATGACAAATATTCTCCATTACGCCATCCACCAATTGCATACAAACCACCTTTGCAAGCAACAAGTGCATTTGTATATCTGGTTTGTTGCAATGGAGATATGTCATGCCATGAATTGGAAACTGATGAATAGCATTCCCCAGGAGTTTGGCCTCCGACAACAACTAAGTTCCCATCAAATACAGTTGCTCCCATGTTACTTCTATTCTTATTCATTGACTTCATTTCTTCCCAATTCAATTGCTGTTCAGATAAAGTCAACCGCCAAACTGTGTCCTTGTCTTTATCCTTCAACCTACCAATATAATACAAATGGCCACGCATTTTAACAGCACAACCAAAGTCTCGACCATCTGGTAAATCAGGGAAGGTAAGTGGTGGTTCATTATAACAATTATAAACTTCAGTTACCTTCGACAATGTCTCACTTCCACCTTAGCTCAATATTCTTTTGTTCTTGTCTGTTTGCATCAAGTTTTGAACAAGTTTGTTTTGTGCTTGGAACATCAACTGACACAATTCATTGTTTTTCATCACTAAGTTTTCTTTCAAAACAACTTCTTCAAAAAATGGTGGTGGAAGTTTGTTAAGATCTATAAGTTTCAAAAGCTCAGGAAACTCACTGGCACAATTTCTTTCATCATGTTTGATCCATCCCAACATGGCAGTGAATAAGGAGGCTTCATTGACAATGGACCGATCTTGTTTAAAAATGCAATTTCTCACATCTTTTTCATTGAAGCTTTTAAACTCAATTGTAGTTGATGCTGCATCAAAATTTCTAGCAATAATTTCAACACTTTCAGTTTTCAGTGAATTGTTTTGGAAGTGTTCTGCTACACCAAGAACAATAAAACAGTTGTTTGGACCAAGAGCTTCACTTACAAAATCAAAGCAAAACTGTTTCACATCATCAATTTGTAAGTAATTGGTTATTTATGAACATTTCTGAACCTAACATTTGAAAATATCTCAAAAACTAACTCGAAAAAAACAACTTCATTTTTGGATTCAGTCTAAAATCGATGAAACACTTCCGCCATAAAAAAATGTGTTGGCCAGTGTTATATTTCAGTTTCAGTGATAGATTTAGATAATGTGATAAACAATGAAAACAAAAGACTTGATGGCAACAATTGAGTGATTGCACAGTTCGTCGTCGGTTTTTCCTACAATGTTCCATCTATTAATTTGTGGACCAACATAAACCAACAAGGTAAAACGATGCATACTTAGGTGAGAATGGAAGCCCAAGTGAGAAACTTCTATGAGCTTTAAGCCATGGTTGTTGGTCATTATGATATGTTGACAAACGTTGTTACAATGATCAACATTGGTATGGACTATGAACATTAGGAATTAGGAAGTTGCAGGCGCCCTGAGGTGTGGAGAACAAGCCTCTTTTTTCCAGTGGTAATTTTTTAAAGAAAACAAAAAAATAATGCAAACTAAATTTCAGAGAGATTGGATGAGATCTAGGCAGATTGAAAATGTCAATTCAGTTCTACAAATACTCGCCTATATAAATTGCAACAAAATTTGTTGTATCGAAACGACACAATCAAACAATATTGGATTAGAAAATCAAACATTTTGTTTTATATGAATCTGCTCTCAACATTACAACGCAACAATACAAACTTCTTTGAGGCATTACAACTCGTAGGAAGACCTCAGTTAAAACTGCTTTAAGTAGTATTTTCTAATCAAAATCATTGTAAAAGGTCTTATGTTTCATTAGTTTTGTCACGCTCAATGCAAGCATCTTGTCGGGCCGCGTATTTGTAATCTGTAGGTCATTGCAGCAGATGGGGTATTTTGACTGGTAGCCACTTTAATATTGACCTTTCTAGCATTCAGCCAAAAAGTAAATTCTTGCTTTGAATTGTGGTTGGTAAATAGAAAAGGAAAAAAAGTAATGGCGTGGCTGGAAATCAAACCCACGTCATCGAACTGATTATTCCCTAACCCTCTAGGTCACGCTGGCGATGGGAAAACATTTATTTAATTTACTTTCTAACGTGCATGAGTCACATGACTGCAATCAGCTGATATACATTTTGCCTTCTGATTGGTAAATAAACCTCATCTGCTGCAGCGACATGGAGATTAGAAACAAGCAGTTGGGCCTGGCCAAGTGACGTCACGGATATTTGTCGGCACAAGGCCGTAGCTTGGCGTAGCAATCTATGGAAGTGAAATCACACTACAACAAAACATTATGCATAAATCACAATAACGCAATGATCTAGATGGCAACAATCGAATGATTGAACAATTCATCACCAGTTTTTCCAACAACGGTCCATTTATTGAACAATGGATCATAACATTCTATTTCTTGAACAACCCAACCTTCTTCATCAACTCCACCAACAACATATATTTTTCCTTTCAACATACAAGCTGAACAAGCAGCTCGATGAAAGTTCATCTCACTGACAAAACTCCACGCATCGATTGACGGATCATACTTTTCAACACTTTTTAGAGTAGTATCATCACTTTCACCAGTTTGTCCACCCATGGCATAAATAAATGCATCACAGCAGACTGCTGCCAGCCATCGTCGTTGAGCATGCATGGGTCTAATTTCTTTCCACTTACATTCACCAATTTTGAAGCATTCAACAGATGATAAATATTCACCATTGCTATATCCACCAATTGCATATAAACTATATGTAACGAATAGAATTAAGTAACAAAAGTAGATGACACCATTTAATGGCTTTAATAAACTAAATAGGCACTGCGTCTGTAAAACATAGCAGAACATAAATATACCTTCACGTAACAGCAACAGAAAACTATACTAGCACCACCCTACTTCAACCCAAGCAGCGTGTTAATGGTAACTCAACAAAGGTGTAAAGGAAGACGCGACCTTACACGTCAGCGGCGCCGCTGCAATCATCACAAAGCTTTAAGCAACAGAACAGAACTTCACGACATTCACCCCCGGTTAAATGGAAAACTCGACACTACATAAATTACATCACGGCATTATAACAAGTACAAGGATTCAAGCCAAACCCAGTAAATAAATACATAAATTGCAAAAACTAAGTCACGTATCAAAGCCATAGCGCACAACAGGACGGCGTGTTCGTGTGGAGCGACGTAACGATGAGTTTTGTTCAGGATTGGTAGGACCAGCTTCTGAAGATTCGACATTTTGTAAAATTGGAGCAGGATCCAAGCGAGGTTGAGCTGATTCCAACATTCCAAAATCAATTTCTAATGGCTCCGTTAGCGTTTCGTCATCATGAGTGGTGGTAATCTGTTTAGGATTAGGTGCTAAGTCACGCAATGATACAGTAGTTTCACGTCCATCATTGAGGCGTACGTGAGCGTATTGGGGGTTAGCTTCAATAAGCTCGGCATCTTCAACAAATAAGTCGCTCTTGTTTCGTACATGACGATTTACATACACCGGTCCTGGTTTTAGCCAGGCAGGCATCGATACCCCATTTGAAGACTTACGAGAATGATAAAACATACGCTCGTGGGGAGTGCAGTTTGTAGCAGTACATAAAAGTGAACGTAACGAATGTAATACATCGGGTAACACGTTTTCCCACAAAGTCTCGGGTAGTTTTTTGACTCGCAGTCCCAAAAGAATAGCTTTCCACACTATGCCGTTATATCGTTCCACTTGGCTATTGCCTCGAGGGTTGTATCTAGTAGACCGACTGGTCGGAATACCCTTTCCATGCAGCCACTCTTTCAGTTCGCTCGACATAAAATTTGCACCCTGGTCGGTGTGGACATACGACGGAAATCCAAACACGGAAAATAAATCACATAATTTTTCGATAACAGTAGATGCCTTCATGTCGGCACACGGATATACAAAGGGAAATCTAGAAAATTCGTCCACGATCACCAACAAGTATCTGTTCTTGGTGGCAGATGCTACAGGACCTTTAAAATCCATACTGATTCTTTCGAAAGGTTGGGTTGCTTTGATGAGGTGTTGTTGCTCTTTGGGCTTGTAAAAAGCTGCTTTAATTTCGGCGCAGTCTTTGCATTGCATTGCGACGGCTTTCACGGCTTCCAAAGAATAAGGAAGGTTTTTCGTTTTTATATAATGCCACAATCGTGTAATACCAGGATGGCAAAGTGATTCATGTAGCAATTTTAAAGCGGCTTCTGATGTTGTTGTCACAGATGCCGATGTTGCTCTAGAGAAGGTGTCAGGTGCAGTGTTTTTATTTCCTGGTCTGTAAACGGTAGAGAAGTTATAAGGGGAAAGTTCCAAACGCCAACGTTGTATTTTATCATTTTTTACCTTGGAAGGATGTTTTAAATCGAACATAAAGGAAACGCTTCTTTGGTCCGTAATCAAGTTAAAGTGTCTTCCCAGCAGTAAATGCTTCCACTTTCTTAATGCTTCTACAATTGCGTAGGCTTCCTTTTCAATTGCTGAATGCATTTGCTCCGAAGTTGATAGGGTTCGCGCGTGAAATGCTACAGGACGGCCGTTTTGATTTAATGTTGCGGCAATGGCAAAGTCTGAAGCATCTGTTTCTACAGTAAAAGGAATAGATTCGTCGATTGGTTGTAAAGAAGCATGGGTTAACTTCGTTTTCAGTTTGTTCAAGGCAGCCAAAGCCTCACAACTTAAAGGCAATTTTTCTGTTTGCACGAGTGGCCTAACTGTTGCAGAGAAGTTAGAGATCCATTTGGCGTAGTAGGCGAACAATCCCATGATTCGCTGCAATTCTTTCTTTGTTGTTGGTACCGGCAAATCTTGCAATGCTTTGATACGTTGGGGATCTGGTTTTATAATTCCAGCTCCAACTTGGTAACCCAACAAACAAACTTCAGTGCGGTTGTACAAACTTTTTGCTTCATTAAATGTAAAGTGATCTTCTTTAGCAGCTTTGAGTAGTGCTGCGAGATTGTTATCATGCTCTTGTTGTGTCATTCCTTCCACGGTGATATTATCCAAGTAGGCATTCACGCATTTTAATTTGTGTTTTGCAATAAAGTTGTTAATTACTCGTTGAAACGCGGGTACCGCGTTTGTCAATCCAAATGGTAAATATTTCCATTGGTACAGCTCGTGCGACGACTGAAATGCGGTATAACGGCGATCTTTGGGGCAAATTGGTATTTGATGGTACGCAGATTTTAAGTCTAATGTGGATATATACTTCCACTTGGCAACTTCATTTACTATGGATTCAATGGATGGCAAAGGGTAAGCGTCCAGCAAGGTATACAAGTTGATTGTCTGGCTGTAATCAATGCACATCCTCTTCTTTCCATTACCATTGTCGACGATCAAGGGCTGGGCCCTCCATGGGGAATTGCTTTTCTCTATGCGGCCTTCGCGTAATAATCGTTCCGTTTCGATTCGAATTAGTTCTTGGTCAGCCGATGAGAATTTACGAGTTTTAACAGCCATTGGTTTGCATGTAGGTAGCAAGTGTGAAAACAACTCAGGATATTCGACTTGTGCTGCAGGCATAACAGATGACACAAAAAGTTCAGGCAAATTACCATTAAATTGAAAAGTTACTCTTTTATGGCGTTCGAGTAAATCATCGCCTATGATTGCGTCAGAAACCAATTCCGGCATAATAAGAAATTCTGCCTGTTCATAAAAGTGATTGGCAAATTACAGTTTAACATTACAAATACCATAAATGTCGGTTTTTAACGAAGTGTTAGCCATGTTTGCAACGAAACGAAGAGACGTATATTTAATGTGGTTTTTGTCCACAAAGGTCTTGCTTAAATAACTGTTTGTACTTCCAGTATCGATTAAAGCGTTAGCGAAGGCATCGTTAATTTTCACTTCACTTACAACATGTTTAGAAAATGTAGAATGCAGTGTAGACATTGAAGCTAGACGAGGTGAGTTTATGCAATTGCTTGTAACAACACCCTTACGACTTAAGCAACACTTGGCATAATGGCCAGTTTTGCCACAATAATCACATTTTTCGTCTTATGCAGGACATTGATTTCTGCGGTGCCAATTACGACTACCACAAAAAAAGCATGTAAACTTGTTCGATATGTGTTTTTTAGTTTGTCTTATTGCTGCGGTTGTGCGATCCTGGCTGGACGAATCTTCGCCTTTACTTTGAGTGTACTCATGTCGAACTGTCGGCAGCTCAGTTGAACAACTTTGCACAGCACACATGTTGTGGTGAGAATACGTTTCGGACGTGCTTTTTGCCAATTCTAGAGCTCGAGCCTTGGCGTAAGCTTGATCAAAAGTTAAAGTCTGATTTTCGAGAAGACGCTGTCTTATGAGTGTGGACGAAATCCCACTGATTAAGGAGTCTCTCTTCATGTCGTCTCTATAAGCTACTGCATTGACGGGGACAAAGTTGCAATTTCGGCTCAGATTATTTAGACGCGAAACAAATTCGTCAATTGACTCACCGTCTTTTTGTTGTGCAGTAGCAAGCAGATGTCGCAAATAGATCTCGTTCCTTGGCTTGACGTACAAGTTTTTGAGAGCTGTAATTGCATCGTCAAAATTGTCGGCCTCAGACACAGTTTTGTAAGTGTTTGCAGTAAGGAAAGCTGTCAATATGTTGAGCTTGTTAGTTTATTAAATTGTAACGAATAGAATTAAGTAACAAAAGTAGATGACACCATTTAATGGCTTTAATAAACTAAATAGGCACTGCGTCTGTAAAACATAGCAGAACATAAATATACCTTCACGTAACAGCAACAGAAAACTATACTAGCACCACCCTACTTCAACCCAAGCAGCGTGTTAATGGTAACTCAACAAAGGTGTAAAGGAAGACGCGACCTTACACGTCAGCGGCGCCGCTGCAATCATCACAAAGCTTTAAGCAACAGAACAGAACTTCACGACACTATCTTCACAAGAAACGAGTGCATTATCTTCTCTGCTATGTTGCAATGGAGGTAGTATGTCTTGCCATGAATTAGAAAATAATGAATAGCATTCTCCGGGTTCCTTGTCACCAACAACAACCAGATTAGAATCAAAAACACTGGCAGCCACGTAAGGCCTTTCTTTGCTCATATTTTTGATTTCCTCCCATTTCAATTTCTGACTAGATAAACACATCCGCCAAAATGAAGATGTTAAAATGTTTTCATCTTCTTTGTCATCATCGTCATGATTCTCTCCCCCAATATAATACACATGGCCACGCATTACAACAGCACAACCGCCATGGTGACCATCCGGTAAATCAGGAAAGGTAAGTGGTGGTTCATCATTGCAGTTAAAAACTTCAGTTACTTTGGACAACGTTTTGGTTCCACCTAAGCTCAATATTCTGGTGTTTCTGTCTGTTTGCAATAAATCATCAATTATTTTGCTTTGTGCTTGAAGACACATTTTACTTAGCTCAAGATTTTGCATGACTAACTTTTCAGTACAAACAACATGTTTAAGAAAT
The DNA here is from genome assembly GCF_918807975.1 of Aplidium turbinatum. NCBI lineage: Eukaryota > Metazoa > Chordata > Ascidiacea > Aplousobranchia > Polyclinidae > Aplidium > Aplidium turbinatum. The sequence continues at coordinate 25,770,257 of NC_137480.1, forward strand.
TTTGGTGGAAATTTGTAAAAATCAAGAAGTTTCAAAAGCTCAGGAAACTCACTGGCACGATTTCCTTCATCATGTTTGATCCATGCCAATATGGCAGTGAATACTGAGGCTTCATTGACAATGGATCGATCTTGTTTTGAAATGCAATTTTTCAGTTCCTTTTCAGTAAAATTATTGAACTCAATTGTAGTTGATGCTGCATCAAAATTTCTAGCAATGATTTCAACAGTTTGAGTTTTCAGTGAATTGTTTTGAAAATGTTCTGCTACACCAAGAACAATAAAACAGTTGTTTGGACTAAGAGCTTCACTCACAAATTCAAAGCAAAACTGCTTCGCCTCATTAATTTGTAAGTAATTGGATGCTGCAATCAAATCACAAACATTCTCGTTGTTGATATCAACGTCACCAGTGTAAATAAATTCAATCAGACTTTTCATTGAATTTCCATCTATACAGTTGATTTCAATGGAACTCTGATATTTTTCCTTCATCTCAATTTTGAACATTTTTTCAAAGAAAGATGAAAAGCAAGACAAGACCATCCTGTTTGCAGGAAAACGATCATTTCCTGTGCATATTTCAACATCATTAAACGATCCTGAATGTCTGTTCTGATTCGCATATTCCAGCAAATTGGATTCATTTGTTCTCGTCCTGGATACTTGTTCTAGATCAGTTCTCCCCACAAGTGAAAAGGACATTTTCATAAATCAATCACCTTTTCAAACTGCTTAAAATTCTGAATGGCAATTACAACCTAGCTGCAACATAAAATTAACAAAATACAAAATAAAACATGCAAACATTTAATCAGAAAGCAGATGATTTTAAGTAGCATCAATAGTAATTTAAATCTTCTTCTTGCGTATGAGGTGGAGAAGTCACGTTATTTTATCTGTTATAAATAATTTAAATAAAGCAACAGTATGAATAAAAAAAAAACAATCAGAAAAACATTGGAAACACCATTGCAATCTTTCATTCTCTGATATATACTATAAACGTAGCCATGTGAAATAGCAATTTGTTTGGTGTCAAAGAATGTCCAGAAAAAATCTTACAATAACGATTCAAAAATTTTCCACAACAACTGACTACTGTCAGGAAAGCGCTAAGGGCACTTAAAATATTCTTGGGTAATTTGTAATTTATGATGATGTCAAACATTTTTATGACAACTCCTGAAATGGTACCACATATTGACAGAACCAAATGCAACAAAGTTTCATCTACAAATTTTTCATCTACAAAAACTTTTCTAAATGAAAAGCATTATTGAGGTATACAAAAGCTTTTTTTGCTAGAATTCGAAATGTCGAGGTATATAAAGAGGGCCATGTGACACAATAGGCGTGACATCGTGGAATTATTTGCAATGAAAATGACAAAAATGCTTTGGCTAAAGTGCATTCAGTGGCAAAAATTATCATTTCATCATCGGTTTGTTTTGTAAAGACCTCAGCCTATTTATGAAAGATAGAGATTTTAATCTGCTAAAGATTCTAGGTCGTTACTTCCCTTTTCATAAGTTTGTTGAATGAGTGTTTAAACGATGCTCCTGCTTTGTGTACCTCAATATCTCACATCAATTTTCTCATTCATTGCAATATATTTTTATTCTAGAACATGCCATTGCTAACAAATATTTTCTACAAAAGAAGAACAATTTCTACTGTTATTCCACTACCAGGAGATGTTTCCGATGACAATGTCTGTGAATCAGAGGATGAAGAGTTCATTCCACCGGTCGATAGTCTTATAGCTAATGATGATGTTTTAGAAAGTGAAGAGGATAGTAGTGATAATGATGCAGAACCACAACCCAGCACATCGACAGGTGATAGATCACACTCCACCAACAATCAAGGTGGCAACCGGAGGTCAAATTGAAACCAATATTTTTGGACATCTAATGACCATGACATCGTAGACAGATCGGATATCAATATACAGCATAGCGTTCCAGAAAAGGTCTTTGATTCAATGCACTATTTTAGCAATTTGTTTGGAGATGACATAATTGCGATGATAGTCCAGCAAACAAATTTGTACTCTGTACAGTGTAATGGTACTTCCATCAATACAAATGCTATGGAAATGAAAACATTTTTAGGTATGTTGATCAAAATGGGCGTGTATAAATTTACAGCATATCGTGATTACTGGAATTAACTTTCTCGACTGGATGATGTTGCAGGACGCATGGGTTTGAAGCGATTTGAACAAATTCGTAGGCACATCCATTTCACCGACAACTCAGTGCTCAACCCAGAGGATCGATATGCCAAAGTCAGACCAATTTTAGATGCGATGCGACAAAATATTTTGAAAATTGAACCAGAGTTGGATTATTCTGTAGATGAGGCCATGATTCCATATAAAAGTAAACGAGCTGGTAATTTGCGACAGTACATAAAAAACAAACCAAAAAAGTGGGGGTTCAAATTTTTTGTTAGAGCCGGTGTTTCTGGAATTGTATACGATTTCCTTCCATATGCTGGCTCTTCCACGTTTTGGAATGTGAACTTTGAAGAGGAAGAACAAAAATTATGCAAATCAGCTCAATTTGTCACTGTACTTTGCAAGACAATTCCTGATGGACTACACTCTGCGGTATTCTTTGACAATTTTTTTAGCTCCTTGGAATTGATGGAGTATCTAAAGTCAAAAAAATTAGAGACTCTTGGCACAATGAGAAGTAACCGGTTACGAGATTGTAAACTAAAAAGCGAGAAGGTGCTGAAAAAAGAAGGCCGTGGATCATATGACTGCCAGACTGACGAAAGAACAAGACTGACAGTTGTGAAATGGGTTGACAGCAAAATTGTCACTATGGCCAGCTCATTCATGGGTGTTCAGCCTCTTAGCACCGCCAACAGGTATGATAAAAAACAGAAAACCTCTGTAGTTGTGCGTATACCAGCTGTAATAAAACATTACAACAAGCACATGGGTGGAGTAGATCTTGGAGATATGCTGATATCACTTTATCGAACACCGTTCAAAGCCAAGCGATATTATCTTCGTATATTTGCTCAATTTCTAGCAATAATTTCAACACTTTAAGTTTTCAGTGAGTTGTTTAGTTTTCAACACTCTTTAGTGCAATATTCGTGGTATCACCAGCTCATGCACCAATTGCGCAAATATATCCATCACAACAAACAGCTTCAAACCATCGTCGTGGAGTTTGCTTAGAACTGCCAACATAATATATTCCTTCACCACTTTGCAAGCATTCCACAGATGATAAAAAAGCACCAATAAGTTCTGCAATCTAGAAGCAGTATGCATTCCAGAAACGACAGTTAGATAGCAACAACAGAGTGAAAAAACAGTTCCTCGTCAGTTTTTCCAACAATAATCCATTTATTGATCTGAGGATCATAACATTCTATTTCTTTAACGTTGCAATTGTTTTCATTCGTCCCCCCGACAATAAATATCTTTCCTTTCAAAACACAAGCTGAAAAACCAATTCGATCAATATTGAACTCACTGACATAAGTCCACTTATCAATAGATGGATCATACTTTTCAACACTTTTTAGTACAGTGCCATCATCAGAATCAGCTTGCCCGCCAATTGCAAAAATGTACCCGTCACAGCAAACAGCCGCCAGCCATCGTCGAGATGTTTGCATAGAACTTACATATTTCCATTTCCCTTCACCACTCAGCAAACACTCAACAGAAGATAAATATTCATCATTGCCATGTCCACCAATTGCATACAAATGACCTGTACAAGCGACAAGTGCATTGCCTTCTCTGCTCTGTTGTAACGGAGAAATGTCTTGCCATGAATTGGTGATCGATGAATAACATTCTCCTGGTTCTTTTTCGCTACCAACAACAACAAGATTTCCATTCAGTACAGTCGCTCCCATTGCAGTTCTTTTTTTGTTCATTGATGTCACTGCTTTCCACTTCAATGGCTGTTGAGATAAATCCATTCGCCAAACTGAACAGGCTTCAAAGCCAAATTTTTCATCAAGGTATTCGTCACCGCCAAGGTAATACAAATGGTCGCTCATTGCAACAGCACAACCACAATATCGGTCACCTGGTAAATCAGGGAAGGTAAGTGGTGGTTCACCATTGCAATTATAAACTTCAATTACTTTGGACAACATTCCAGTTCCACCTAAGCTTAATATTCTGGTGTTTTTGTCCAATCGAAAAATTTTGAAAGCTCTACTTTGTGCTTGAAACAACAACAAACACAATTCATGATTTTGTGTCACCAAGCCCTCTTTCGAAATTTCATCAAAAAATGGTGGTGGGAGTTTGTGTAGATCTACAAGTTTCAAAAGCTCAGGAAACTCATTGGCACGATTTCTTTCATCATGTTTGATCCATCCCAATATTGCAGTGAATACTGAAGCTTCATGGACAATGGATCGATTTTGTTTTGAAATGCAATTTCTCAAATCTTTTGCAGTGAAACTTTTAAACTCAGTTGTAGTTGATGCTGCATCAAAATTTCTAGCAATGATTTCGGCAGGTTCAGTTTTCAATGAATTATTTTGGAAGTGTTCTGCTATAGCAAGAACAATAAAACAGTTGTTTGGACTAAGAGCTTCACTCACAAAATCAAAGCAAAACTGTTTCACATCATCAATTTGTAAGTAATTGGATGCTGCAATCAAATCACAAACATTCTCGCTGTTGATATCAATGTCTCCAGTGTAAATAAATTCAATCAGACTTTTCATCGAATTTCCATCTACACAATGGATTTCAATGGAACTCTGATATTTTTCTTTCATTTCAATTTTGAACATTGTTTCAAAGAAAGACGAAAAACAAGACAAGACCATCCTGTTCGCAGATAAACGGTCATTCCCTGCGCATATTTCAACATCATTAAACGATCCTGAATGTCTGTTATGATTCGCATATTCCAACAAATTGGATTCATTAGTTCTCTTCCTGGATACTTGCTCTCGATCAGTTTTACCAATAATAGTCCAGTCAATACGGCTCAAAATAGGGTTTGACCGACCACTAATTGCAAATGTTTTGACCCATACATTTTCTGAAAGCTTACATCATACAGAATAACATACTAAAAATCTGCTGCGAAAAATTTAGTGGAACACCCCTTTTTGGGGGTAAAAACAAAATGGCCGCCATGTGTCCCAAAAATCTTCATTTTAACGTATCTTTTCACCTAATTCATGTAATTTATAATACAATTTGGGTAGAGAGGTAACTCTTTTAAACCATAAACAGACATAACTCAGCAACAACACTACATTTAACATTATAAAAACAAAAAACAAAAAGCGAACGTTTTCGGCTAGTCATATAGCCCTTTTCAAGCCTATAAGAAAATACATTATTAAAAGAAATGCTAAAGAATCATATAGTATCACAGCAAAAATATGGTCAAAGCTAAACATTTGAGAAACTGCCTCGCTCACACAAAATGATAACTGAAAATTACACAGCACAACGGGTCAAGTATTTCAGAGGTAAAATTAATTGATTGTTCAGACAAGGACTCAGGCAAATTACGCAAGAAAGACAGAAGCACAAGAGATAGTGGCACAAAACAAAGTAAATGCGAGAAACACAAGACGTGATAATTCAATCAAAAAACTGCTAAAAGGTAAGAAGCTCCGCAAGCAAATAATTGCCTGTTGAGCCCTGGGTTTAAAGATTTGATGATCAATGCCTCGTGAATCTTGGTGTCGAATTCGGACAAACACTTACGAACAATTTTGAAAGACTGCAAAGACGGTTTATTGTTAGAGCACGATTGGCAGTTTCTAATATGGTCTTTAATTGCACAGTGCAATTAAAGACCATATTAGAAACTGCCAATCGTGCTCTAACAATAAACCGTCTTTGCAGTCTTTCAAATTCGACACCAAGATTCACGAGGCATTGATCATCAAATCTTTAAACCCAGGGCTCAACAGGCAATTATTTGCTTGCGGAGCTTCTTACCTTTTAGCAGTTTTTTGATTGAATTATCACGTCTTGTGTTTCTCGCATTTACTTTGTTTTGTGCCACTATCTCTTGTGCTTCTGTCTTTCTTGCGTAATTTGCCTGAGTCCTTGTCTGAACAATCAATTAATTTTACCTCTGAAATACTTGACCCGTTGTGCTGTGTAATTTTCAGTTATCATTTTGTGTGAGCGAGGCAGTTTCTCAAATGTTTAGCTTTGACCATATTTTTGCTGTGATACTATATGATTCTTTAGCATTTCTTTTAATAATGTATTTTCTTATAGGCTTGAAAAGGGCTATATGACTAGCCGAAAACGTTCGCTTTTTGTTTTTTGTTTTTATAATGTTAAATGTAGTGTTGTTGCTGAGTTATGTCTGTTCATGTAATTTAGTTCTGTAAAAGAGCTCGTTCTATATTTCTGGTACAAGGAATTTATAAACAGACACTGGAAAGTTGAAAAATGAGATAAAAATTTGTCTTAATAAAATTTTATAACAAAATTTAAAATTAAAATGGCCGCCATGAGTCTCAAAAATTTTCGTTTTTCCTTATCGTTTAACCTAATTCGCACAATTTAGTTCTGTAAAAGATCTAATTTTATCAAACAATTATTAGTTCAAACCAAGGCATCATCATCAGAGTCAATGTCTTCCATTAGGCCTAATGACGAATTTGAACATGACCGATGACATTCACCACATGCAGTGATGTACGCGCATACAAAAAATATTGACGCCGTCAGCGTAAACGCAAACGTTCGAAAAAACATACGCCGTATGCGTCAACGCAACTTGTAATAAAGTTGGCGGCGTCAACGTCAGCGCATACACTAGCGTAAATTAATTTTGTTTGATAGGTGCCAAACATTCACACGGTATAAACCACTCGAAACAAACAAGTTTTATTTTGAATTTCCACGAAGAAACACAAGCATCTGAAAGTGTTCATCTGACATTTTGCTGTGTTTTGGTTCCAATATGTCTTTGCCCATTGAAAACATTCTTTCAACTGCAGCGCTAGAAGGTACTGGCGTGTTGTAGCGAAAAAAAGACATTAAAATGTATGCGTTGACGCTATGCGCTAAAAAAACGCGAAAACTTTACGGCGTAGCCTCAAGCGCAAACTATTCAAAAAAAATGTGGCTGCAAGCGTTAGCGCAAACAAAAAGTCTACGCCGCAAGTATGTGGCGTAGAATTTGCGGCGTATACGTACATCTCTGACCACATGCAACTGTACAATGTACATTCTAAACCAGATTTCCGGCATGTGCATCGAAGTGTAGAACAGCCGGTCGTGCAGTTGCAGACAATCATTTCCAGGAACTGAGATGGAGCTGGAGGTTTGTCTGTCATCACAGGCACCAGACTGCCTTCACTAAAACGCCAACCCCACTGTTCCCCTGGCACATCTGTCTCATGACCCAGCCACACCTGCACTTGATGATATACCCTGAGACTGTGAAACCTCGCTGCTGATGACGTGGGAGGAAGAGAACTTGGGTCTACTGCAGTCGTACTTCTTGCTGTCTTTTCACAGAAAATTTGATATCTTAGATCGTCAAGATTGTCACCTTGCCTTCCATTGTACATGGAAATTAGAGCCGACTTCCCTGCTTTTACAACATCATTTGCATTTGCAGAGAATGACATGAAAGTTGCTGCAGCTGTTCTGAAGTTTTCATCAGTTCTTAGTTTTGTAACAGCTTTCTTTTTGCCTATTTCAAATACCCTTGAAGTGGTATCACATCCCAACAGTGCATGGGCAAAGAGAAGATTATTTGACACAGTGTCTCCAAGAAGTTTTCTGGTGACTGAAATGTTCCAGCACTTTGATGGTTTTTTAGTGCCCTTTTTAGATGCTGTTTGCAACCAGATGTTGTGTGTGGTATTCCTCTTCTTGTAATGTATGAGCAAAATCAGAATGTCAGTATCACTTGCTAAAACTACAGTGTCTTGTTGCTGTGCAGATGACATCGCGGTTTCTACTATCAGGACATCTGCATCTCCTCTGGCATGGTGGACAACACATCCTGCTCTTTCGAGTCTGTCCCCTATCATATGGATTAGTCGCTGTTTATTTTTATGGTTAGCAAGAAAGTCTTCCTTTTTGGTTTGGAGCTTCATTGTTGGATCGAAGATTACTTCAGCCCCAATCCTACCAACAGTTCTTCGGAAGAGAGCACCATCTTTTGTGGAAGGCGAATCTGTGTAACCATCAAACACAACAATACAAGCTCCATATTTGGACATCACATAATTAGTGTACATCTGCATGATTTTATCCCATGCAGCTCCTTTTGTCCAAGGAAGTTTATGGAGCAGGGCCCCTCCATTTAGTACATGCTGGACTAAGGGCTTAGATGGTTTTGGAGCAGACTCAATTGATGAACACCACAAGAAGTCAGCCAAGGAGGCCTTGTTGGCTGGTCTAATGATGGACTTTGATTCAAACAAGGCTGATGGAAATTGATAAAGTTCATACTGGAATACCTTTGGTAGCTGATTCGTTGTTGTGCCAGCACAGACTAAACGTTGAAATAGGAGGATGGGATCAACGCTCACTTCCCTGTCCTTGACTTTGACCGATTCTTTTGCACCCATGGTGATGGCTAGGTGTTTCTTTCTGAAGGAATGCTCAGTCACCTTTACTCCAGGCATTAGTGCAAGGATTTTCATACCTACATCTCATGCTGTCACAGTTGACACTGTCATGAGCTGCAATGCCTGTCACTATGCTTCTCAGGCTTGGTGGGCCATCCTTTCGAAATGGATTTCTCACTGTCAAATACTGAATTATATCTTGAAGATCTTTCATATCTCTGCTCATCCTTGCTGGGGTACCGTACTCTCTTTGTGTTGCTCACTTGTGAGAAATTTCACCCCTGTGAACTCTTGCATGGTTTCATTTACTTGGACGCATGCTGGTGCAGATAGAACCCAGATGAGTCGTTGTGTCTCTGTCAATCCACGCCCCTTGTAAGTCCACCCCTTGACTTCAGGCTCCTCATTAGACATTGTTCGATTGTCAGGTCAGTCCAGAGACCAGCCCAGCATCTGTTTGTGCGACGAACAACGTGATGTCCTTCCATGAAGTGCTTGTGGACAAGAGGCATCTCACTCTGAAGTTTGGACATCTTGGCTAGGTACAAGTGGATACTTTTCACATAGTGATTGTGACCTGATACTGCCAAGTACGGAAGCATTTCATACATGGACTGCAGATACAATGGCCATAAGCCTAGTCGCTCTGCTTTAATGAATATGCACAGGATTGTGACCATCGAAATGTAGTGTAGCCAAAGTCGTGCTGTTCTAAATTCTTTTAGGGTGTCTTTAGTTTGCTGTACTTTCTGTTCTAAGCACTGAAGCACTTCATTCTGATCTAAATCCAGTGATGTACGCGCATACAAAAAATATTGACGCCGTCAGCGTTAACGCAAACGTTCGAAAAAACATACCCCGCATGCGTCAACGCAACTTGTAAAAAAAGTTGGCGGCGTCAGCGCATACACTAGCGTAAACTCATTTTGTTTGTTCGATGCCAAACATTAACACGGTATAAACCACTCAAAACAAATAAGTTTTATTTTGAATTTCCACGAAGAAACACAAGCATCTGAAAGCGTTCATCTGACATTTTGCTGTGTTTTGGTTCCAATATATCTTTGCCCATTGAACTGCAGCGCTGGAAAGTACTGGCGTGTTGTAGCGAAAAAAGAACATTAAAATGTATGCGTTGATGCTATGCTCTAAAAAAACGCGAAAACTTTACGGCGTAGCCTCAAGCGCAAACTATCCAAAAAAATGTGGCCGCAAGCGTTAGCGTAAACAAAAACTCTACGCCGCAAGTATGTGGCGTAGAATTTGCGGCGTATACGTACATCTCTGTCTAAATCTGATGGAGACACTGCGCCTAATAGTAGTCGTTTCATTAGATGTCCCAACTAAAGAATCAAGTGGTTGTCCTGTTCGTGGTCATTTGAAAAGCACCCATCGGATTCAGGAATATGAAACAAGTTGATATCTAATGCTTTGACTGCGCGACTCACTGCTTTTCCGGACAGCATGTGGACCACTGAATTAGGTGCATAAACTATTTCCAAGAGTTGTTGAAGTCCAGTTCCGTTCATCAAATGTCCAATAGAGTCAATGAGCTCTTTTACAGACCTAAATTATATGAATTAGGTGAAAAAATATGGAGAAATGAAGATTTTTTAGGACACATGGCGGCCATTTTGTTTTTACCCCTAAAAAGGGGGTTCCACTAAATTTTTCGTAGCAGATTTTTAGTATGTTATTCTGTATGACGCAAGCTTTCAGAAAATGTATGGGTCGAAACATTTGCAATTAGTGGTGGGTCAAACCCTATTTTGACTGGACTATAAGTGAAAAGGACATGTTTACCAATTAACTCCTTAAACTAACTGCTTAAAATACTGAATGACAATTATAACATAGCTGCAACATAAAATGGAAACAATAAGACAAATCAATAATATACAAAACAAAGCATTTAATCAGAAAGAAGATGATTTCAAGTTGAATTGAATATTGAAAATATATTACACTAAAATATGTAAGTATGAATACTAAAAATCTTGGGTGTTCATCAGGATAATTATCGTTTCTAGCACTAGTTGCAACATTCATCTAAAGCAACAATAAACTGTTACTGCTGTTACAAATAACTGCTGTTTCCATGCGACTTTCTTTCTTCGTCGATGGAGAGCTCACCGTCATTATTTTTTATGGATTTATCACCGCTGACGTCTAGACTGTCATGCCGCACTTGCTTAGCCACTAGCCACCTTTGATGATGATATATGATGATCTTTGCCTTAATGACCGGTTCTTATCCAATTCATGACAGTGAGATCAGATAGAAACGATGCGAGAAACACATAAACGCAGGGATCTAGATGGCAACAACCGAATGGTTTAACAATTGAATACGTGAATTCAAAAAGGGCCCAATTCCACATTTTGCCAATTTTCACTTTTTTGTGTTTTTCTCCTCTTCTTGGTGTCCTCTACATGATGCGTGCAAAAACAGGCGATTTACTATAACCAAAACGTGAAAAATGCTCGGTCAATATTTCTACTGAATGCAACAAGGGCCCAACTGGTGGAATTGGGCCCTTGTTGCATTCATTCAGCTAAAGCGAAAACAATGTTGGCTTTGTGTAGTCTGCCGGACTTTGCTCGTGGGACTTTTACAGCTGTAGCTAAATATAGCAACAGCTTACTATTTATGTATTAAACATTATTTTTGCATTTTTAGATTACTTTCCTTTGAATAAAGATTAGTAATATTAGAATTGGCAGCACTAGTTTAGTTTGTCATACAGTCTACTGGTCTGTGGTACTGGTAGAGTAGCCCACAGCATCAGCCTTGTCGTTATATACAGTAGCCTACGGTAGCCTTCAGTTTATCTCTGAATAAAAAGGTAATTCCTATGAAGATGTCTGAACCAACAGTTACTGATGCAACTTGTGAAGAAGCTAGTGAAGTAAGAGGAAGAAAAAGAATGGGGTCGGAATGCTGCTAAAAAAATGAGGGCTGAAGGGAAAAGTTACACCAATAGCAAAGGAAAGGAGATCGATGCTAGAAAAACTGGAAACAACTGCAGGTATAATAACTTAATTTCTGTAGCAAAGAACAACTTATTTTTTATGGTTGAGTTTTTAGTTTTAGGCTAGGCCTAGCCTATAGCTTACTTAACATTACAGTAACTTACGTAGGCCTGTGTCATGGACTTCTAAATAGTAGCATCTGGACTGAAAACTCAGTGGGCAACAGTAGGCCAAACAGTTGGTACAACAGTTGGCCAACAATGGGCCAACAGCCAAGTAACTAACCCTGTTGGCCCACTGTTGGCCAACTGTAAGTTTCCAGTCCAGATGCTACTATTTAGAAGTCCATGCCTATGTGTTTAATTTGGTCTTTCCTTTCGGTACTGGTAATCAGTTTCAGCAATATTTTTTTATTCTAGTTGTGCTTATATATCATGGTATAGCCTTTCATGCAGCTATTAAGTACCGGTATCTTTAACTGTCACTACAGTAGGTTACTATTTGTTGGCACTGATAGGCTAAAGTGTTTGTTATTCTTTTATTAGATGCAAATAAAGATGCATTATTGGGCTAACTGATGCCACAAAATGTTGGATACCAAGGAACCACACCAAAGAACAAAAGAGGGAAGAATGGCAAACAGATTACTAAAAGTGATGATATCAAGCTGAAAATCGATACTCATATTTGCAGCTTCCCCTACCGGGTGTCTCACTATGGTGGTCACGGGAACAAAAGGCGCTATCTTGGGTCTGACCTCAATGTCCTTAAGATGTATACTTAGTTTCTCGAGACACATTATCCACAACATTATGCTGAGTACAAAGATGGTAAAGACCCACAAAAGCTAGACTGTGAAGTGAAGTATCAGTACTATTATGAGTAGGTACTACAAACTAAATTTCAACTATGGCTTTGGGAGACCAAAGACAGATGTATGCACAGTGTGTGCTGAGCATGAAGCAAACATAAAGCTTGAATCAAACGCTGCCGCTCAGAGAGCACTGAAAGTCAAACTTGATATACCGGTACACAAGCGAAAAGCCAAAGAATTCTTTACGCCACTGAAAGAAAAACTGCACTGGTGAAAGATCAAGAGGACACAGAGTGTCTGTGTTTTGATTTTAAGCAAAATATGCCATATCCACACATTGCAACAGGAGATGTGTTTTATAGCCGGCAGCTGTCGTTATTTGTTTTTGGTATACATTTGGCAAAAACTGGGAAAAGTCGAATATATACCTGGCCTGAAACAGGCTAGAAGGGGTGCAAATGAGGTCTTGAGCTGCCTTCATGACTACATCACTAATCACCTTGATGCAAATGCACGCAAATTGCATGTATTTACCGATGGGTGTCGCGGCCAAAACCACAACAATACCATGGTGCAATACCTGCATACTTTAGTATTGAATGGCAGATTTGACTCTGTAACACACCGTCTGCCCATGCGCGGTCACAGTTACCAACCATGTGACCGACAGTTCGGCATTATCGAGAGGATGCAGAGAAGACGAGACCATGTGGAGTTGTACTCCGGATGGAACGAAATGATACGCGAGCGTTTCCAGCTAACCGTCATGAAAGGAAATCAAATGAAAGATTTCAAAGCTGCACTTGGTTAATGCTACAAAACCAACGTGAAGGACTGGAAAATAACACAGTACAAAGTTTTTAACTATGATGCTCCTAACAAGCTACAAATCGTAACCTCTACAGATATGAATGGAACGATCGAACAAAAGTTTCGCCTTTTAAACCAGCATTCACCCGAGTGGAATACCCCACTGAACCCCTACACAGTGGTCCATGTTCAGTTAATCCTAAGAAAGTAAAAGATGTGCAGTCACTGGCACGATATCTGGGAGAAGAGGGAAGAGAATTCATGAAGACCTTGAATACGCACATGCCTCACGGTGAACCTGAAGAAAAGTCCGATTATGAAGAGTGACCATGACTTTGAAATGTTGTAAACATTGCTGCATGATAGTTTTGCCTTTCTCTGTGTAGTTGAATCAATCTTATTATATTCTGTGCCCATTTTCTTATTAATAAAATAGTCAAAAAAGAGTTGGTAGCACATACAATCTTGTTGATTTGTAAAAGGGCCCAATTTTGGTGAATTAACTTCCCCACAGTTTCGTAGCAGAACCTCCCCCTGATGAAATTTTCATGCTTATTACTACTTACCAGTATATCTAAACATATAACCAATATTGAAGTTCCAGCACTAAGATAAATGGCAGTAAAAAATAAAACGCGTTTATCTCAAAATCACATTTCTGGTAATTGGGCCCTTATTGAATTCATGTATTCAATTTATAAACAGTTTCTCCAACAACGGTCCATTGATTGAGCATTGGGTCATAACACTCTATTTCTTTAACAGCCTTTTCTTCTTTATTAAGTCCACCAACAACAAATATTCTTCCTTTCAACACACAAGCTGAACAAGAACTTCGATGAAAATTCATCTCACTGACGTAAGCCCATGCATCGATTGATGGATCATATATCTCAACACTTTTTAGTGCAGTAGCAACACTTTCACCACCAATGGCATAAATAAACCCATCACAGCATACAGCTGCCAGCCATCGTCGTGGTGTTTGCATAGGAATAATTTTCTTCCATTTTCTTTCACCAATTTGCAAACATTCAACAGATGACAAATATTCATCATTGCCATAGCCACCAATTGCATACAAACTATCTTTGCAAGAAACGAGTGTATTTGCTTCTCTGCTATGTTGTAATGGAGGTATGTCTTGCCATGAATCAGAAAATGGTGAATAACATTCTCCTGGTTCTTGGTCGCCGACAACAACTAGGTTGCAATCAAAAATAGTTGCGCCCATACTAGACCTTTCATTTCTCATTGACTTGACTTCTTCCCATTTCAATTCCTGACCAGATAAACCAACTCGGCAATCTAAAACTGTTGCAATGCTGTTTTCATCGTCATTGTCGTCGTGTTTCTCGTCATCTTGCTGCAACCCACCAACATAATACAGATGACCACGCATTACAGCAGCACAACCGGCATGGCGACCATGTGGTAAATTAGGGAAGGTAAGTGGTGGTTCGCTATTGCAGTTGTAAACTTCAGTAACTTTGAACAACGTCCTAGTTCCACCTAAGCTTAATATTCTGGTGTTTCTGTCTGTTTGCAATAAATAATCAATTACATTGTTTTGTGCTTGAATACACATTTTACAAAGCTCAAAATTTTGCATAACCAAATTTTCTGTACAAACAAAATGATTAAGAAATTTTGGTGAAAGTTTGTGAAGATCTACAAGTTTCAAAAGCCCAGGAAACTCACTGGAACGATTTCCTTCATCATGTTTGATCCATCCCAATATGGCAGTGAATACTGAAGCTTCATTGACAATGGATCGATCTTGTTTTGAAATGCAATTTCTCAGATCTTTTTCATTGAAACTTTTAAACTCAATTGTAGTTGATGCTGCATCAAAATTTCTGGCAATAATTTCAACACTTTCAGTTTTCAGTGAATTGTTTTGAAAATTTTCTGCTATATCAAGAACAATAAAACAGTTGTTTGGACTGAGAGCTTCACTCACAAAATCAAAGCAAAACTGCTTCACATCATCAATTTGTAAGTAATTGGATGATGCAATCAAATCACAAACATTCTCGTTGTTGATATCAATGTCTCCAGTGTAAATAAATTCAATCAGACTTTTCATTGAATTTCCATCTAAACAGTCGATTTCAATGGAACTCTGAAATTTTTCTTTCATCTCAATTTTAAACATTGTTTCAAAGAAAGATGAAAAGCAAGACAAGACCATCCTGTTTGGAGGAAAACGATCATTCCCTGCGCATATTTCAACATCATTAAACGATCCTGACTGTCTGTTCTGATTCGCATATTCCAGCAAATTGGATCTATTTGTTTTCTTTCTGGATACTTGGTCCAGATCAGTTCTACCAACAAATGAAAAGGACATGCTTATCAATGACTTATTTTTAAAACATGCTTGAAATACTGAATACAAATTACAACCTGGCTGCAACATAAAAACATAGCGATTCTAAATACTTGTTAAATCGTTTTATAAATGCACAGAATAGCAACAGCGTGAAGTCTAATTTAAACCATGAATTTGTTGTAATCAGTTAACATAAAATAATTGATTGGAACGAAACAAGAAAAGAAGTAATGCTAAAAACAATCCACAAGCAGCCTAATCGCCTGCCTGCAACTATTCACAAACGCTGCAGAGTTTGCATTCATTAGACTTATTGAAAGAATCTAAATTAAGTATAAATTGGATGGTTAAGTTAACAAACACCTTCATAGAAAATATTAAAGAGATATACAGACAAAGTGAGCAAAACTGCAGCACACATATTTTGATGTTTCATTACAATATTTATTCACTGATTGAAAGTTAATTGCAAATACATCAAGCACTCTAGGTAATAAAAATGTTGGATCCATGAAATTGCAATTGCGTGTAAATGTTGTTGAAAATGTAAGTAGTTTCTTCTATCTCGGCAGTGTCATAACAGACACTTACGATGATAGCACAGAAATTAGAAGGCGAATTTCAATGGCAAAAACAGCTGTGACATCACTTACAACGGTGTGGAAACAGAGGTCAATTGGTAAAAACAGAAAGTTAAGATTACAGCAAACTCTCGTTTTCCCAATTGCCACGTATGGATGTGAGATTTGAACACGGAAAAAACGTGACTTTAAAAAGATAAAAAGTTTTGAAATGTGGTGCTGCAGGAGGCTGTTAGGTATCAGTTGAATGGAAAGAAAAACTAATGAATGTTTTACCAAACAAATGGACGATGACAGGAGTCTAACAATATTAATCTCAAAAAATTTAGATGTTTCGGACATATAGCCAGAAGCAACTCGTTGAAAAATTAAATGTTGTCTGGGATGTTGCAAGGCAAACAAACCAAAGGACAACAAAATATGAAATATTTTGATTCGTTGAAAAATTTTTCATTGAAAAATATTGGTTATGTAGACGGTTATATCTATAGTTGGTAGTGTTGATGAAACAATCTCATTTAATGCTTGTGATTTGGTACCATTTATAAAACATAATCATGCAATACAAGAAGAAACAAATCAATAGAGAAGAAACAAACGAAAGATGAAGCTTATATGTTTAATATAAACTTATAAACAAACAAATTAATTTATTTCACAAACAAACTACGCAAGCACGAAAAACAAACAATTAAAATCCAAGTATTGGTCTCTATATCTAAGCAACATGCACGTCACGGCAGAATCATAATGACGCAACAAACGGAGTTCTCATTATTGATAGAAACGTTAAATGGCTATAACTGAATGATTAAACAGTTCTTCAACACTTTTTCCAACAATACTCCATTCGTTAGATTGTAGGTCATATAGCACACTATATCTTTGACTGGTTAAGATGTCTCATCAAGTCCACCAATAACAAATATTCTTCAATTTAAAAGACAAACAGAAAAACTAGATTGATGAAAACTTATGTCACTAGAATAAAATTATTTATCAGCTTGATTCTCCAGCCTTCTTACAAATCACATAAATAAATCCATCACAACCGGCAGCTATCGTCATGAAATTTGCATGGGACTTACAGCATTCCATCTTCCTTCACCACTTTGCAAACATTTCTACAGATGACGAATATTCCTCATTACAATATCCACCAATTGCATACAAACCATCTTTGCAAGCAACAAGTGAATTTCCTTGTCTGTTTTGTTACAATGAAGGTAAGTCTTGCCATGAATTAAAACTCGATAAATAACATTCCGCTGGTCCTTAGCGACCATCAACAACGAAATTGTTATTAAAAACAGTTGCTCCCATCACAGACTTTACCTTGTTCATTGACTTGACTTCCTTTCATTGCAATTTTTGACCAGATAAATCCATTCCCCAACCAGAAGATGCTGAAATTGTTTTGTTCTAATCTTTGTTGGTTCTCAATACTTTTTCTTGCTATGCTCTCGATATTTTTTGTTTGGTCGTGTCATGCACCAACAATGGATTTGTTAAGACTTACATTTTAACAAGTGTTAATCTTCATATAATGAAGAAGCGTTAATTATGAAAACAAAGCATACACTGAAGGGATGGGATAACATTCATGAGTCTTTTTTCACTCTCTTGCTAGAAGTTGTGACGCATAGTTTGAGAATCACTGTTCAGCTGACAGTTAATGTACTCAGCCATCAGTGCTACAATCTATTGAAAGCCACTAAATTTACATATCATTATCATTGTTTTTGCGATGCAAATGGGCGAGGAATTTCATAACATCAACTTGCAAACAATCTTATTTGTCAATGGAATTACAAATATAGAGAAACACCAACACTAAAAAAATCTGGCACAAAGGCATTTCTTCAAAATGAGCGATCACTTTTAGGTCATTTATTCATTAAATGAAAAAGATACAGAAGTTTTTTCATATTCACGGTAATCATGAAGGTTTGACGAAGATGAAAAAACTTTAGTATCTTTTTAATATTTGTAAATGGACAGTAAATAAACGTCATAATGGGTGATACTGACAGAGTTAAAAAAGTGAAGAATAAAACGTTTATAAAATGATGCAAAAATACTGAACAATTAACCTTAACCCAAAGTAATTAATAGCTGATAACACCACAAAGTCTTCTCTCATTTCAAACAGCATGATGCATGCAATGCACGTAATGGTAACACTAAAACGACGAAGGTATCGACACTTCATAGTCTGCGGCATCAGAATTTAGAATTTGTTTGTTCTCTCACTGCCATGAGAGAACTATTCACAAATAAATCACATAAACGCAAGGATCTATATGGCAACAATCGTCAACAATCAATACTTTTCGTCGGCGTGTAAAAGACTTTGCTTTATTTGTAAAAAACTGTTGCGAATGCAGGTGAAAAGATGTGGAGAAAAAAATTTGAAATAGAACGAAAGCGGAGAAATGTTGGCTTGTAAAAGCCGACGACCAGACATGGCCTACCTGGGTGGTAGTTTCGGAGGCCATTTAACGACTTCTCGGCCACCATGGCCGTCTGAACCTTAGAGGCCTGTATTTGAATCTCGGTAAAAAAAGAAAAAAAGCCAGCTACTATATGTGAAAAATTGGTACCCTGTACAGCCCTCAAAAGCTCGGATGCGACGCTAACAAATGCTGGTTTTGTTTTCCAGTTCCGCTCATGTAACAGTTTCTAAATTGAGCAGTAACCTACTGTAGGAGTTACGGTGCATACTAGTTAATGGATGAGTCATATAGAACTACACTTGAAATTGTTATGGCGATATTGCTCGCCAAACTGCTGTATTTCTATCATTATAACACACTGCCAATTTCATTATCGAAATGTGTTATGCGAGCTTGACCATCATTTAGCAATAGCTAGTAGCCCTATTGTGTAGTATAGTGACTCCAGGCCTGCCAATGCACATGCAATTATGCATGTTCGAACAAGGCACACGCAGTGATGTCTTGTTTACTGTTATAACATATTATACTTTTTTAACAACTCTTTATTTTGTAATCAATATATTAATGAATTATGAAATATAATGTGTAAGTAATTTGATGCTGCAATCAAATCACAAACATTCTCGTTGTTGATATCAATGTCACCAGTGTAAATAAATTCAATCAGACTTTTCATTGAATTTCCATCTACACAGTTGACTTCAATGGAACACTGGTACTTTTCCTTCATTTTAATTGTGAACATTTTTTCAAAATAATTGAAAAGCAAAACAAGACCACCCTGTTTACAGGAAAACGATCATTCCCTGCGCATATTTCAACATCATTTAACGATCTTGAATGTCTGTTCTGATTCGCATATTCCAGCAAATTGGATTCATTTGTTCTCTTCCTGAATACTTGCTCCAGTACAGTTCTACCAAAAACGCAAGCTTACAAATTGTTGGAAAGCGGCATAGTAATGTAGTGACATCAATCCAAACCTTTTGTATCTTATCAAAAATTTGCATCTAGTTAATATGCTCTCACATATTACACCACCACTTTACACATTTCAATCAAATCGTTAGTGATAATATAACTTGTAGAAAGATCTCAGGTTTCAAACCGCCTTAATTGGTGTTTGCAAAACAAGCTGCAAACTTACCGGAATTATAAGATATCACCCTCTACACACAAGTGAATTAACCTAAAAAGGAAGTTTCTTAACGCTATCTGTAGCGACATGGGGCTTTATGAGGATGCCCCACTCTAGTAGTGAGGTATTTCATAAAAGGAAATATGCTAGAATTGTGAAATTTCTTGACTTTCAGTTTGTATTTATTGCAAATTTTCTAAACCTAAACTGGTCACTTTTCTACCTTCCTGCCCTTCACAGTAAGCATTTCGTCTCATGAAGCTAGACATTTTCGTGCAATGCTAGTTATATACTGTATGTTAATGTTAGTGCAATATAAACGGTAGCGCAATTACTTTGAAATGTAAAAACACCTAAAAATGGCTTAAATTTATGAGAAAAAGTAGTCTTTTGTTTAGTTTAGCATTACTTATGTTATAATTCAAAAATTTCAATTTTGAAGCTATTTTCGGGAAATTAGAATAAAAACGGACTTTCTGACGTTTTTTCATCTGAAACAATTTACTTCAATCAATTTGTTGGGTAAGAATTTAATTTCTATGCGCATAATACACATGGCCATTATGTTGTAAAATATTTTGGCTCGTGATTATCATAGCTCCCGTTATTAGCGATTAATTAGCACGGGACTAAGATAGCCCGTGACATGCTTTTCGCGTACGAAAACAGCTCGTATTAAGATAGAATTAAATTGCACTCATTTATGAAACGACACAAAATATTGAAAAAACTAAATAGCAACAATCGAGTGATTAAATAATTGGTTATCAGTTTTTCCAATCAAGCTCCATTCATTAATTTGTGGATCATAACACTCTATTTCTTTGACAACAAAACCATTTTCATCAACTCCACCAACAACAAATAATCTTCCTTTCAACACACAAGCTGAACAAGCAGATCGATGAAATTTCATCTCACTGACGTAAGTCCATTGATCAGTTGATGGATCATACTTTTCAACAGTTTTTAGTTCCGTGTCGTCACCTTCTCCTGTTTGCCCACCAATAGCAAAAATAAATCCGCTACAACAGACAGCTGCCAACCATCGTCGTGGAGTTTGCATAGGACTTACAACTTTCCACTTCCTTTCACCACCTTGCAAACATTCAACGGATGACAAATACTCATCATTTTCGAATCCCCCAATTGCATACAAACGATCTTTACAAGCAACAAGTGCATTTCCATATCTGATTTGTTGCAATGGAGGTATGTCTTGCCATGAATTGAAAACTGATGAATAGCATTCCCCAGAAGTTTGGCCTCCGACAACAACTAAGTTTCCATCGAATACAGTTGCTCCCATGTTACTTCTATTCTCATTCATTGATTTCATTTCTTTCCATTTCAATTTTTGTTGCTGTTCAAATAAATTCATTCGCCAAACTGAATATCTTACAACGATTGTATCTTTTTTGTTGTGTTTTCTTCCACCAACATAATACAGATGGCCACGCATTACAACAGCACAACCACAATCTCGACCATCTGGTAAATCAGGGAAGGTAAGTGGTGGTTCATCATTACAATTATAAACTTCAATTACTTTGGACAATGTTTCAGTTCCACCTAAGCTCAATATTCTGGTGTTCTTGTCAGTTTGCATCAAGTTCTTTACAATTTTGTTCTGTGCATGAAACATCAACAAACACACTTCATGATTTCGTGTTACCAACTTTTTTTTCGAAACAACTTCTTCAAAAAATGGTGGTGGAAGTTTGTGAAGTATTACGAGTTTCAAAAGCTCAGGAAACTCATTGGCACGA
This sequence comes from Aplidium turbinatum, assembly GCF_918807975.1. NCBI lineage: Eukaryota > Metazoa > Chordata > Ascidiacea > Aplousobranchia > Polyclinidae > Aplidium > Aplidium turbinatum. The sequence goes on from NC_137480.1 coordinate 25,791,703, forward strand.
TTTCCTTCATCATGTTTGATCCATCCCAATATGGCAGTGAATACTGAGGCTTCATTGACAATGGATCGATCTTGCTTGGAAATGCAATTTCTCAAATCTTTTTCAGTGAAATTTTTGAACTCAATTGTGGTTGATGCAGCATCAAAGTTTCTGGCAATAATTTCAACACTTTCAGTTTTCAGTGAATTGTTTTGGAAGTGTTCTGCTATACCAAGAACAATAAAACAGTTGTTGGGACAAAGAGCTTCACTCACAAAATCAAAGCAAAACTGCTTCACATCATCAATTTGTAAATAATTGGATGCTGCAATCAAATCACAAACATTCCTGCTGTTGACATCAATGTCACCAGTGTAAATAAATTCAATCAGACTTTTCAATGAATTTTCATCTACACAGTTGATTTCAATGGAACTCTGATATATTTCTTTCATTTCAATTTTGAACATTTTTTTCAAAGAAAGATGAAAAGCAAGACAAGACCATCCTGTTTGCAGGAAATCGATCATTCCCTGCGCATATTTCAACATCATTAATTTTCATTTTACGTATATTGCAGATATGTAATTCCTGATGAGGACACACGTACGTGTCGAAAACGTTAGAGTTTATTTTTAATTATGTTATGTTTGTGTAATGTATGCAATACATCATGTTAAACCCGCTGAAGTTACTTTGCATTGATATAAAAAAAACAAAAAAAAACATAAGAAACACCATTTACGAGTTCAAAATTAACCATTTCAAAACACAAAGTATTTAATACAAACGCAGTTGATATCAAATAGCGTCACTATTTCAAACGAAGCAATAATAAGAATGAAGAAAAAACATTTTAATTCTAATTCTTTATTTCTGAGCTCTAATCATGCAAAACTACAATTTGTTTTGTGCCGAAGAAGTCCGCAAAACATTTTAAGTTAACCTTTCATAATGGTTCGACAAATATGTTTATAAATCAACAATTCTGACAAATTGTTTAAACCGGTGCTTTTCAACTCTTATAACAACGGTGCGCACTTTTTTAATTTCACATAATTTTAAACCATAAAATTGCAAACAAAACTAGCCCAAAAACCAGCAACCTTTAATTTCGAATCGAAACCAGTATAATTCCGCGGAAAACCGCGGAACTGGCAACCTTGTAACGAAGTTAACCAGATATAAACAGTGCATTGGTATGAGGGAATCAAAGACACAAGCCTATTTCCAATTACAATACAGCTGATTTGAATCATTGCGCATAACAAATGTAAAAATCATGACCAATTTTCATCCACCTCATCCGCACCACGTTTGTCATTCACATTACAATTTTTTTCATCCGCACAAGTGCGTACCATCCCGCGAGTTGAGAAGCACTGATTTAAATCACAATAAGCATCGAAATAAGCATCGGAATTTGCTTAAGTCTTATAAAAGTAGACAAGGACAGCCAATATGTCAAAAATAGAAAAGTTTCAAGATGAGCCAAAAAACTCTTTGACATAGCAGCATGCAAGTGCGAAGCAAATGATATTTCCTTTTCATGCTGTAAGGCTATGAAAGTACCGCCCGAAGAAAGAGCTTTCTTAGCAGACCAACGTACAGAGAAACATCATGATAGGCATCATCGACAAAGCCAAAACAATGCAGATACAAAATAGAACGAAGCGAAAGCTGCTAGAGCAAGAGGGTTTGGTGAAGAGAATCCGAGTTGAAGAGGATGGTAAAGGCAAGATAAGAGGTGCTGATTATGATTTCTTAGATGATGAAAATTCAATTGAAAGTGGTATTGATTTTTTTGCTACTTTTCCATCATGTTCACAAGATATAGTTACAACTGAACCTCAAAATAGACATGCCCTATTTTCACTTGCTCAAACCTGTGATCGCTACGGAGTTTCAGTCAGAGCAGGTGCTGCTATAGCATCCGCTGTCCTACAAGATCATGGGTTAATAAGCGCAAACAGAACCAATGTTATTGACAGAAGTAAAATTAAAAGAGAAAGAAGTCTCTTTCTTCCAGTGGTGATTTTGTAAAAAAAAAACACAACAGCAAAAACAAAATTTTAGAGAAGTTGGATAAGGTCTAGTTCGAGTAAGGTAAAAGAATCATTTCAGTCCTACAAACACAATCGCCGTATACAAATTGTAACAAAGTTTGTTGTATTACAAATGACAAAACCAAACAATATTGGATTGGAAAATCAAACATTTAGTTTTACACAACATCACAAACTTCCATCAATTCCTTTGTGACATTGCAACTCGTATAGAAAGACCTCAGATTTAAAATTGGTTTAAGTGGTACTATCAAATCATGGTGGAAACTTAACGATAACTAGAACAACAATCTGTCAGTAAGACTGATTGTAATTAACGATCTGCCTGTCTTACTGTTATTAACAACCTGTTTGTGCTTGAATACATAAATGAAACTGACCTTTGATATGTCACAACCGTGAAATGACGACCACTTAGGAAATGCTTCCATTTTCGTACTGCTTTGACGATCGCTAAAGCTTCCTTTTCTACGCTGAAATATCGAATTTCACTCTTGTTTAGCATCCTCGAAAACAAAGCTACAGGCCGTCCTTGCTGATTCAGCGTTGCTGATACTGCGTTGTCGGATGCGTCGGTTTCAAGCACAAATGGGAGTTGTTCATTCACTGTCCCAAGGGTAGCAATGCTCAAATCTTTTTTCAACGTGGAGAGAGCTTGTATTGCTTGCTTGTCAAGTGGAAAAGTTTTCGACAAAACCAGAGGTTTAATTTTTTCCGAGTACTGAGGTATCCACTGCGCATAGTAAGCAAACATGCCTACCACACGCTGAAGTTCTTTAACAGTGTTAGGAACAGGTATTTCAAGAACTGGTTTTACTCTTTCTGGATCTGGTTCAACCACACCTTTCGAGATGTGATATCCTAACAATGTTATTGTTTCTATGCAAAAACTACATTTGTCTTCATTAAATGTTAGATTACAGTCTTTTGCAGCACCCAGAAAAACTTGAAGATTTTTATCGTGTTCCTCACGCGTCTCACCACACACCGTGACGTCATCAAGATAGGCAAATGTTCCTTTGCAAGCATATTTCGAAATGATTCCATTGATAACTCGTTGAGAACCAGGCACTAACTTTAGAAATTTTGAATATTGCGAGTAGAAGGTTGCACATTGGGGTGGATCGTTTTTCAACTTTTTTTCTTAATCGCTTATTAATAGTGCGGAAAAGTTGTGCACTGACATTGTAAGCACAACAAAAAAATTAATATCTTAGGGTGCCCCAACAAAGTTTAAAATTCAAAAAAGAATCTCAAATTTTTAAAAATTCCATTTTTACACATTTGTAACTGCACTGCCTCCCACAAATCATTGCAAATTACGCAGAAAATCAATATTTACAAGTAGAATTATGGTACAAGTACATGTAAGATACGCAAACCTTTTAAGAACATAATCTAAAATCTTGTTTTGTATTGAGACGGGGGCATGTCCTTGCTGGACTGTAGCCGACTTCTGATGAATCCAACGCGGTTATAGCGGCACCACATACTGCAACAGAGGCCTCCGTGACAACCTTGACGCCTCGCTCGACTGCTTGCGTGTGGCAGGGGAAATTGAGAGAATGTTGGCTTGTGTTGATGTTTTTGAACGACTACAGTTCTCTGTTGTCATTTTCATAGTTATTGGAGGTTCGGTTTTGTCGTTATCGGTTTGCCAGCATATCATATCAACATAACTGACAGCATTAAAATTGAATTTTGGCAGTTTGAAGCGCCGGATTTCAGTGTAAACGGGAGTTTCTCGTGCAAGCAGTAGCCTATACGGCGTATTCCCAGCTCACGCACATGTGATTCTTTGTCAAACAGCATTGATAAAAGTCTGTTTTCGCGGTTGCCAAAAAATCCATTTCTTTGAATAACAGGGTCGACAATGGCCTTTAGTTTATCCGACAGGTAGCAAGATTTGCTGATGGTCTGCCATAGATGAAAAGCACAGCTGATACAGAGTAGATTGCACTTTATTTCAAACCACATAGGAGCATATACCTTCATGACAAAGGTAGCCAGCGTTTTTAAATTATCAGAGGGTTCTGTTGTCCCTATATACAACCGCAGAATGCGATTCCCCGCAGTTAGCCAGCGTGAGTGATTAAGCTTTTCTGGACTTCTTGTGGCGAGTGAACTGGGAATTTCTCCTGTACAAACGCAATGACAAATGTCCCAGAGGTATCTTTAGTCTGTGCTTAAATTGGTCACACCCATATGAGGAAAATTACTTGGTATTGATTCGAATCGTCGGATAGGCATTTTATCACATGTAAGTAAAGCCTTTCCGATCTGTCCGGAATACCCACGAGGACCAGTTGTACTGCCATCCAAAAACTCAAAAAGATGCCGCAGGGGTATTTCGTTTGCGTGGAGTTTGTTTTGTTTGTTTGTTTGTTTATCTTTATCCTGCATTGCGGGAAAGCGGACTTGAGCGCTATGCATCGGTGTACGCCTTCCGACATACACCTGACCCACGCTGCAGCCGACAGCAATGTCTGTTTCCGGTTGTCTACTTTACTTATGACTTAAATTTGGTACTACCCATTACTCGAAATCGATCACTAGGTAGAGGCAATTATCCTAAAGTTTCTTGCCCAGAGAAACAACAGCAAGTGCGAGTGGCTGGAGTCGAACATGCAGGCTCTCGACTGCGAGCCCAACGCGCTAACCACTCGGCCACGGCTGACATACCAACCATTGCAGCGGTTTTCGAAACTCTAATTCCAACAGTCGGATCACACCGTCTGCATGACCCGTATTTACCACGGTAGCCACTTTAACAAGTCGAAATTCTGCCACTGAAATTGATTAGAATGCAACTGCCAACCAATCAGAACATGTTATAAGAGGCTACCGTCCAATTGTGATCCTTCTCGCACTCATCCAGAGAGTTAATGCTTGTTTTGAACTTTATTTGGTAATTACAGAAGAAAAAGAGCAATAGCACTAGTGGGAATCGAACCCGCGTCAATGAAATGACTACTTTCTAGCCCTAACCCTAACCCCTAAGCCAACCAGCTGACAAAAAATCCATCACTTAATTTGTTTTCTATTATCTTCTTTTCGCCATTTTTTACGTCACTTAAACCGTAGCTTGTGATTGGTTGGCGGTTTCATTCTAATCAATATCAGTGGCAGAATTTCGACTTGTTAAAGTGGCTACCATTTACCACAGTACCATCACACCCCACGGCTGTTATTAAACTGGTGTCTGTTCCTCTATCATGAACTGCTGATATTATGGAGTCGGCAATGCTTCTGGCTGTTCCCGCGGTTGGACTTACCTGGCCAAAATACTGAGATCCAGGTTCGGCGATAATAATACACGGTACACACATGCTCTTCAACAACAGATCTTCTATGAGACACCCCATGATCGTCTACTTCAATCTTTAGCATCTTGTCTTTTCTGCCATCAAAATACAAACCGTGTAAAACGTCCGACCTGGACTCTTGCAATTCTTCTCGATTTCTACTTCTTGATCTCCGAACTTTGTTTCTATCAATAATACCAGTTTTATCAGCACTAACCATTACCATACCTACGTCGTGCACGCTACAGCGGCCGCTGCTCAATCAGAGATGGCATAGCGATGCCACATAAGTGCCATCGAACGCATCGCCACAGGTCTGGTGGGACGAAATTAGAGTAATGGTCGTCGTCATGAGATCGATTTGCGATCCGTGTAGCTGCGTGAGAGAGATACAGATTGAAACCTGCAGTAAGGCAAGTGTGTGCTGTGTTGCCTACACATAACACACAAAAGGCCCGCACTAAGGGGAAGAAAGCAAACGTTGGTGAATGTTCATGTTATCAAACAGGATACAGACAACCATGACATCAGCAATGCGAAGTAAATATTGATTTTCGGAAATTTTCTGAAGCGGTTAAAAACTAAAAACAAAATTTTTGGAAATTTTCCACTTTTTCTAATATTTCAACTTCTTTGGGGCAACCCAAGATATTAAAATTTTTGAAATTTTTTTTTTGTGTTGTGCTTACAATGTCAGTGCACAACTTTTCCGCACTATTAACAAGCGATTAGGAAAAAAGTTGAAAAACGATCCACCCTATTGCACATAGCTCGAAGCTGCAGTTTTCGTCTGACTCTATTCAGGAGTTAACATCAGAATAAATTACACTAAATGTGGTAAAGCAAATGAGTTCCTACTTTTAATAGAAACGTTACCATGGCAATAACTCATGATTAAGAAGCTTTTCATTAGAAACTTCAAATAACCATCAAATGTAACCATGAAATATCAATCGAAATAAAGACACTTAAGGCTTAGGTGGCTAAATGGCTATGACGCATATGAATGCTGCATGATACATAACCATCATAAATTATTAGTACATGAACCAAACGATGAATATAATCATTACAAAATAACTTCAATTAGGATGTTGCACCCTGAGGTGTGGAGAACAAATCGTCTTCTTTCAGTGGAAAATCGGTGGAAAATTTTCATGTTAAAATCGGAAGCAAGGAATGTAAAAAAAAATCGAAAAAATTAGTTACGTCTAAAATTACACAACTAAATAATATTGCTTTGGAAACTCAAACCTTTTGTACCCAATTAATCTGCTCTCACTCATTACAACCAATTTTATCAGGCATGTCTACCGCAAACGCGGAATTGAACACTCGGCAATGATGGGGCGATTTCCTGGTCAGAGGCACCGGGGACGTCCACGTTTGGAAATCTTCAAAAATCTTTCAACATGGACAAACCAAAATTTTGAAAACCTAATTAGAAGTATGGACAATCGATCGTTGTGGAGACTCACGGTAGCCGACGCCTTATTCAGGCATGGCCGATGATGATGATGATGACCCTAATATACACAGGCCTTGACAACGTGCGATCTGGAGACCTGACCGAAGGGCGATGTAGTTTCGATTTTGAACTCTAAGCTAAATTTACTTTATATTTCTTTGAAATATAAAATTTTGAGAATCCAAATTGCAACAGTGTGATCACCGAATCTCATGGTTTTATAACATATTTTGCTTTAAAAAGGTAACTGGAAAATGTGCGTAGTGATGTGATGTCGTTTAAGCAACATCCTTTTAACGTTTTAAATTCGTCTAACCCTAACCCATAATTGAAAAATAACAAATAACTTGCAAAATACCAGTAAAAGGCTGAAACAATTGCTTCACCGACTTGTAAGGGCTTCTTCTCATTTAATGCAACAAATCTGACAACATAATTATAAAAATATTTAAATGGCAACAATCGAATGATTATATAGTTCATCATCAGTTTTTCCAATAATGCTCCATTCATTAATTTGTGGATCATAACATTCTATTTCTTTGACTGCAAAACTTTTTTTTATCAACTCCACCAACAACAAATATTCTTCCTTTCAACACACAAGCTGAACAAGAAGCTCGAGGAAAATTCATCTCACTGACGTAAGTCCATTTATCAATCATATTTTTCAACACTTTTTAATGCAGTTTCGTCACTTTTTCCAGCTTGCCCACCAATTGCGTAAACATACTCATTACAGTAAACAGCTTCCAGCCATTGTCGTGGAGTTTGCATGGGACTTACAACTTTCCATTTTCTTTCTCCGCTTTGCAAACATTCAACAGATGACAAACATTCTCCATTACGCCATCCACCGATTGCATACAAACCACCTTTGCAAGCAACAAGTGCATTTGTATATCTGGTTTGTTGCAACGGAGGTATGTCATGCCATGAATTAGAAACTGATGAATAGCTTTCCCCAGGAGTTTGGCCTCCGACAACAACTAAGTTACCATCAAATACAGTTGCTCCCATGCTACTTCTATTCTTATTCATTGACTTCATTTCTTCCCAATTCAATTGCTGTTCAGATAAAGTCAACCGCAAAACTGTGTCCTTGTCTTTATCCTTCAACCCACCAATATAATACAAATGGCCACGCATTTTAACAGCACAACCAAAGTCTCGACCATCTGGTAAATCAGGGAAGGTAAGTGGTGGTTCATTATTACAATTATAAACTTCAGTTACCTTCGACAACGTTTCACTTCCACCTAAGCTCAATACTCTTGTGTTCTCGTCTGTTTGCATCAAGTTCTTGACAATTTTGTTTTGTGCTTGGAACATCAACTGACACAATTCATTGTTTTTCATCAGCAGATTTTCTTTCAAAACAACTTCTTCAAAAAATGGTGGTGGAAGTTTGTGAAGATCTACAAGTTTCAAAAGCTCAGGAAACTCACTGGCACGATTTCCTTCATCATGTTTGATCCATCCCAATATGGCAGTGAATACTGAGGCTTCATTGACAATGGACCGATGCAATTTCTCAGATCTTTTTCATTGAAGCTTCTAAACTCAATTGTAGTTGATGCTGCATCAAAATTTTTAGCAATAATTGCAACACTTTCAGTTTTCAATGAATTGTTTTGGAAGTGTTCTGCTATACCAAGAACAATAAAACAGTTGTTTGGACTAAGAGCTTCACTCACAAAATCAAAGCAAAACTGCTTCACATCATCAATTTGTAAGTAATTGGATGCTGCAATCAAATCACAAACATTCTCGTTGTTGATATCAATGTCACCAGTGTAAATAAATTCAATCAGACTTTTCATTGAATTTCCATCTACACAGTTGATTTCAATGGAACTCTGATATTTTTCTTTCATCTCAATTTTAAACATTGTTTCAAAATAACATGAAAAGCAAGACAAGACCATCCTGTTTGCAGGAAAACGATCATTCCCTGCGCATATTTCAACATCATTAAACGATCCTGAATGTCTGTTCTGATTCGCATATTCCAACAAATTGGATTCATTTGTTCTCTTCCTGGATACTTGCTCTAGATCAGTTCTACCAACAAGTGAAAAGGACATGTATATTAGTCAATTACCTTGACTAAACGCTTGCAATATTAAATGACAATTATAACCTAGCTGCAACATAAAATTATTGATATTATTAAAACAAAACGCTCAAGCATTTAATTGGAAGTCAGATGATTTCAAGTAGCATCAATACTTAGAATGAAAGAACAATTTGAATGAAGATATAAAAACTAGAATAACATAAAAGTTACCAATTTAATCTTTCTTATTAGCGCGCTGTCAAGCAGCGTTTCATAATTAAAAACAATTGTCTGTATGGAGATAGGAGTTCTAAAAACCCACGGTGGCATTGATATATTTGAAGGAATTATGAGATTATTCAGGGGAGTTATCAACTTAATTAAAACCTAGTTCCATTATAAGATATTAAGCTATGGCTGTCAATAACCTTTCATGATTTAAATACAGACCTAATTGTCTGCATGGAGACAGTATCTAAAACCTTAGGCAGCTTTTGTTTATTTAGAAAACTATAGGGTCTATTCAGAAGAGTGATCATTCTATATGCATTTCTATATCTCGTTTGTTGCAACGGAGGTATGTCTTGTCATGAATTAGAAACTGATGAATAGCATTCCACTGGAGTTTGGCCTCCGACAACAACTAAGTTTCCATCAAATACAGTTGCTCCCATGTTACATATATTTTTATTCATTGACTTCATTTCTTCCCATTTCAATCCCTGTTCAGATAAATTCATTCGCCAAACTGAATATCTTTTTTAATTATTTATTATTTTATAAATGCACAGAAAGGCAACAGCGTGAAGTCTAATTTAAACCATGAATTTGTTGTAATCAGATAACGTAAAATAATTGATTGGAACGACACAAGAAAAGAAGTAATGCTAAAAACAATCCACAAGTAGCCTAATCGCCCGCCTGCAACTATTCACTAGAAGTAGAATGCTAAAAACAATCCACAAGTCGCCTGCCTGCAACTATTCACAAACGCTGCAGAATTTGCATTTATTAGGCTTATTGAAAGAAAATAAATTAAGTACAAATTGGATGGTTAAGTTAACAAACACCTTCATAGAAAATATTAAAGTGATATACAGACAAAGTGAGCGCACTTGTAGCAGACATATTTTGATGTTTCATTACATTTATTCATTGTTTGAAATTTATTTGCAAATGCAACAAGCACTCTTGGTAATAGAAATGTTGGACCCGTAACATTGCAATTGACATGGCAACGTTACAATGGCAATTGCACTGGCATTGTTACTTTACAATCAAAGCTTTCACCCAAGACTTAGGTGGGTATATCGTCGTTGCAAGACACACAACCTTGATGGCACAATTAAATAACCTCAATAGAACCACCTCGAGAACTACAAATTGCATCAATCATGCAAAACTACACATACTGCACTTTGCTTTACCGATGACACTAACAAGGAATATCAATCAATGTAATGTAATTTCCAATTCGTTATCAGACACACATTCTGCATTATAACAATGAAAACTATTAATACTGTACTACAAAAAGTGCTCAATGCTAAGCAAAAGAGCAAAGCAGAGCGAATTAAATCAAATATAGTTCTTATCTGAATCCTTAACAGCCTGTTTCACCTATACCAAGGGTCACCAAACTACGGCCCGCGGGCCATAACCGGCCACGTGCTGCGGAAATAACAGCTGCACTACAACTGTTAAGGGAAAAAGTTACCAAACTTTTTGTAAAGGACTGACGTTGCTGTTGAGCTACACGGCAGCACCACCAGACAGCCTACATGTTGGTGTTCTGTTTTTACCATTAGGCCACCACAAATGGGACAGCCTAGACCAAATTTGGAAAGATGTAATGTTTTTTCAAGAGCACGATGCCCTGTAGTGTATCACAGCAGGGGATAACTTTTTCAGCAACCTTTCGATTTTCGTCACAACTTTGCTATTCCACCGCTGACTTTGTTATTTATTGTGCGCAATTCAAGTTAATGGAGATACTAAATAGTTCCAGGCTATATCTTTTCGCAATTTGCATCCGGCCCGCAGCTGTTAATCTCGCAGCAATCCGGCGCCTCAGAGAAAAAAGTTTGGTGACCCCTGACCTATACGGATCATCACAAGTTCTTATTCAAATAGATTCTATTTGAAATAAGAACTATTAGAAATAAGAATCTTATCTATTAAAAATAAGAACTTGTCAGTGAGTTAAGATCAAACGTTAGAAACTGTAGTGGATTTCCTTTTGAATCAGCTTTATTGAGTTTGTTAGCACAAGAAAACTTATCGGGGTGCAAAACAAATTCACTTTACAACAGTATACTGTACGTTACGCTATATTTTAGTGTTTACTATTAACAATACATACGTTACTACACTACCATAATACAAACAACGTATATACATTTTTGCTGTTTTGCGGTACAAACAGCACAATACACATCAAATAAATAGCATATAAAATTAGAATAAAGAAAATTTAAGATTGTATCGATTGACAATGGCAGATGATTCGTAAAGTTAACTTTCAATGGAAGTCTGATATTTTTTCTTTCACTTCAATTTTAAACGTTTTTTCAAACAAAGATGAAAAGCAATTCATTGACAAGATCATCCTGTTTGCAGGAAAACGATTATTCCCTGATTCATTGACAAGATCATCCTGTTTGCAGGAAAACGATCATTCCCTGCACATATTTCAACATGATTTAACGATCCTGAGATCCTGAATGTCTGTTCTGATTCGCCTATTCCAGTAAATGGGACCTATTTCTTTTTTTCCTGGATACTTGTTCCAGTTCAGTTTTACCAACATACGAAAAGGACATATTTATCAATCAAACTAATTTGATAAAATGCAATATAGAACTTTTACAACTGAAACATAAAATAAGCTGATTACAAAAACAATGCCACAACTAGTTATTAACTTCAAATACAGACTCCCTTTCCCACAGCAAGTGTCAAAAAAATGTACAAGTGCCAGGGATGTGTAAAGTATTATCATACAAAGGGAGTGAACAAAGCTTAAACAGAACACGAGGCACGAAATACGATGTAGGAACTGACATGTCAGCAAACATTGCTGAAACAAGAAATTGACCAGCATGGTTTGCAACAGATATCATATTGTTCAAAAAAGTCATCTACAAAATACCAAAAAGATGATGTCCAATACCAAAAAGATGATGTCCATTTGATGATATTGAAACTAATTAGCTGACTAAAAAACATCCAAAATAATGATTCAATAATCCAACAAGACAAAGAATCACTTGAATTATCAATTAAACATTTAAAAACTGTACGTGACGAGCTTGTAATACCGAAGCATTGTGACGCAATAAATGGAGTTCCAATTGTTGAAAAACATTCTCGTTGTTGTACATCTGTACATCATGGTATACAAAAAATCTACTAAACGGTAATTTTTTTTATTTATGAATATTTTTGAACCTAAGATTTGAAACTATCTCAAAAAGTAATTCGAAAAAAAAAAATTCATTTTTGGATTCAGCCTAAAATCGATGGTACACTCCGGCACAAAAATGTGTTGGCCGGTGCTATATTTCAGTTTCAGTAATGAAAATCAACGAACACTATACCTTGCGCTATGCCATGACCAACTAAATTATGCTATGACCAACTAAATCTCTGTAACTAGAAGAATCCTACAAGGTAATACTTTAGCTCTCTCTCTCTATATATATATAATAGCAATGGGTTGAATACTGAAAGGATCTCGGAGATTAACAAACGATTTTCAAATAAGCAAAAATTCTTTGATATATGATATGGCATTCGCTGATGATATTGTCCTGCTAGATGAAAATATCAAAAGTGCAAACGCCACATGAAAAGACAACAGGAACTAGCTGAAGAGGCTGGACTTGTAATTAATGTGAAGAAAACAAAGTAATTACAAACAAGAGATTGAAACTGACAGGTTATGATATGTTCCGGAGGCTCATTTGCCTTAAGCACTGCATAAGCTCTGCTTGTTGACTCTGGGCACAACTTGTTAAGTGCTTGCGCCATTTCCTGCCGGAAAAGTGCCTTCTCAAAGGAAAGGCAACACCTTTTTGGTTTTCAGTTTAGTGCAACGTAAGATGCTATCCGGATGGTTGCGACTTTATGTTCAATAATCTGGTGGTGGGAAAATCTCAGGTTTCAAACCGCTTTAATTGGTGTTTTCAAAACAAACTTCAAACTTACTGACGACTGGAATTACATGATATCACCCACTGCAAACAAGTCAATCAACCTAAAAAGGAAATTTTATTAATTCCATCTACTTCTGACACGACACGAAATGTTGAAAGAATTAAATGGCAACGATCGAATGATTAAACAGGTTGCCATCAGTCTTTCCAACAATGCTCCATTCATTAATTTGTGGATCGTAACACTCTATCTCTTTGACTGCACAACTCTTTTTATCAAGTCCACCAACGACAAATATTCTTCCTTTCAACACACAAGCTGAACAAGCAGCTCGATGAAAATTCATTTCAGTGACAAAACTCCAATTATCTGTTGATGGATCATACTTTTCAACACTTTTTAGTCGAGAATCGTTATTTCCTCTTGATTGTCCACCCATCACATAAATAAATCCATTAAGAGAAACAGCTGCCAGCCATCGTCGAGGAGTTTGCATGGGACATACGACTTTCCATTTCATTTCACCACTTCGCAAACATTCAACAGATGATAAGTATCCATCATTGTCATATCCACCAATTGCATACAAACCATCTTTGCAAGAGACAACAGCATCTCCGTGTCTCCGTTGTTGCAATGGAAGAATGTCTTGCCATGAATTGGAAAACGATAAATAACATTCTCCTGGTTTTTGACAACCCACAACAACCAAATTTCCATCAATGACTGTTGCTCGCATCCCAGCCCTGTTCTTCTTCATTGACTTCACTTCATACCATTTTAATTTCTTTTCATGCAAATCAATTCGCCAAACAGTTGATGTTTTCTTTTAAACTTTTTTCTTCTTTTCATACTTGGTCCCACCAACATAATACAGATGGCCACGCATTACAACAGTACAACCAGATTGTCGACCATCTGGTAAATCAGGGAAGGTAAGTGGTGGTTCATCACTGCAATTATAAACTTCAATTACTTTATTCAATGTCTCAGTTCCACCTAAACTCAATATTCTTGTGTAGTTGCATCAAATTCGTGAAAACTTTGTTTTGTGCTTGAAACATCAGCTGACATAAACCAGGGTTCTGCATCACTAACTTTTCTTTTGAAATAACTTCTTCAAAAAATGGTGGTGGAAGTTTGTGAAGATCTACAAGTTTCAAAAGCTCCGGAAACTCATTGGCACGATTTGTTTGGACTAAGAGCTTCATTGACAAAATCAAAGCAAAACTGCTTTACATCATCAAAGAAAAAGTAGGGCGGGATCGATGGATCTATCTCGGGAAACTTTGATGCAACATGAATCACGTAAAGTTTTCACTTTGTCCTTTCGTTTACTTGCATAATTATGTAAAAACTGGCTGACCCTCCATTTTTTCTAAGATTTTCCTCCCGACTGTTCAATAGTCATCAACGTTTACGCCATCTTTCGCAAACACTCCAGTGATGATGTTCCTCAGCGTTGGATCCGCACAAAATGGACAGAATGATTGGAGCTTTTCTTTGATTTTCGCGAGGTCGGCCTGATCTCTCTTCATCCTTGCCCCACTCATTTTCTTATGCTGTGCACTCGTTGTAAGTGCACGCTTGTTGAAGTCCTCCATCGCATGATTGTACTCTGAACAAGCTAACACCCACAAGGCTCGCTGCTCCTCGCTTATTCAACTACCCCTTGTCAAGCCACAGGTTGTCTTTAGCAATCTCATCAATGTCTGTTCAATTACAAGGTCCGAATCAAGGCCAGCCTAGACTTTGTCGGTTCGCCTGATGACATGTAATCCATCCTGAAATTTCTTGAAGACAGCAGGGTCCTTCATTTTGAGGTTTTGCATGTTTTGCAAGTACAAGTATGCTGATTTCAAGTAGTTGTGGTGCCCTGCAGCAGCAAATATTGGTAAGCACTCGGCAACAGCACTAAGATGTCTATCCCAGGAACCAACTCGATCTGCCATCAGCAGCATTCATGTGCATTTGACCATGTTCATGCATGCTTACTTGTCCTGGATTTATCAAACAAGCCAAGTTTCTTCTTGTCAAGTGCTTGCTGAAGTTTAGCATTTGTCTCCGAAGTAGCTACTGTTTCCAATGTGGTCTTTCCTTCTATCAACAAGGTGTACATGTCCTCACACGACTTCACTGAACCAGCTAACTCGGGATCACTATCCATCATTTCAGAGACCAGCATCCCATTCAAGCATTTTTCTGTCAAAAGGTGGCCCCGCAAAGCTCTCTGCACAGCTTTGCCACCCATCATATGCTTTACTGCATTGTCCCCATAAACAGTTTCGAGAATGTCCATCAGACCTGACCCTTGTGGACAATGCCAACTTGTGTCCTGTGAAAACCCAAACAATGTCCTTCCATTGGATCAAGACGACACAGACAGTACCGATGATAATTGTGACGACTACTAGTATGTAACAATCATAACTTGAAAAATGGTACTTCATCTCTGACATTCTCTGACGTTTAGTGCATATACTCTTCCATGATAGGCGTCGCTTCCCGGGAGGCAGGGGGGCGCGCCCCCCAGTAGAAATTGTTTGGGGGGCAGCCACCCTGCTTTTCTGTTTTTTTTTGTAGCTTTGACAGTGTAATTTTATGGAACTGTTCAAATTTGGGTACATATTTCACACTTTTTATCATCTTGCCACCTCAGATTTTTTCTTAAATGTTAAAAAATCGACGCCTATGTCTTCCATGACATCATAATGACATCACAGACGGTTTCTGATATGTTCATTTGGTGCATAGATACCATGTTTATATGTGTTTAATACATTTATAAGGTGTTAATTGAACTAAAAAGAAATTTTGTGTACATTGAAAAATTTGGGGGTCACCATTTTCAAATTATGTAAATTGACCACTTTCCCAGGGTCAGATTTTTGTAGACTTTTTTTCTGGTGTATAGTACAACCTAATCATACACCTGGAACAAAAAAACCTTTTGTATAAATTTTTTTGGGGTTGCCCCCATATTTTTCATATATTGACCCGCCTACTTGGGTATCTGGGTAATATTTGTTGTGTGCTCGAGACTTGCTTAATTTTTGCTTGCGCTTTTTCCTGTCAGAAAGGAGACTTCTCAAACGATAGGCAACACTTTTTAGTTTTCTTCAGTTTAGTGCAATGTTAGATGCCATCCGCATGACTGCGACTTAATGTTCAATAATTTGGTGGTGTGAAAATCTCAGGTTTCAAATCGCTTTAATTGGTGTTTTCAAAACAAGCTGCAAACTTACTGACGACCGGAATTGCAAGATATCACCCACTGCAAACAAGTCAATCAACCTAAAAAATATTTTTTTTAATTCCATCCACTTCTGACACGACACGAAATGTTGAAAGAATTAAATGGCAACAATCGAATGATTAAATAGTTTATTATCAGTTTTTCCAACAATGCTCCATTCATTAATTTGGGGATCATAACATTCTATTTCTTTGACTGCTAAACCTTTTTCATCAATTCCACCAACAACAAATATTCTTCCTTTCAACACACAAGCTGAACAAGCAGCTCGATGAAATTTCATGTCACTGACGTAAGTCCATTTATCAGTTGATGGATCATACTTTTCAACACTTTTCAGTGTCGTGTCCCAACCATCACCAGTTGATCCACCAATGGCATAAATCAATCCATCACAACAAACAGCTGCCAGCCATCGTCGTGGAGTTTGCATGAGACTTATAACTTTCCATTTCATTTCACCGCTTCGCAAAGATTCAACAGATGACAAAGATTCCTCATAACCATATTTACCAATTGCATACAAACTATCTTTGCAAGCGACAAGTGCATTTGCAGATCTGGTTTGTTGCAATGGAAGTATGTCTTGCCATGAGTTGGAAAATGATGAATAGCATTCCCCAGGAGCTTGATTTCCAACAACAACTAAGTTTCCATCAAATACAGTTGTTCCCATACTACTTCTATTCTTATTCATTGACTTCATTTCTTTCCACTTCAATTGCTGTTCAGATAAACTCATTCGCCAAACTGAATATCTTTCAACGAATGTATCCTTTTTGAGGTGTTTTCTTCCACCAACATAATATAGATGGCCTCGCATTACAACAGCACAACCACAGTCTCGACCATCTGGTAAATCAGGGAAGGTAAGTGGTGGTTCATCATTACAGTTATAAACTTCAGTTACTTTGGATAATGTCCAAGTTCCACCTAAGCTCAATATTCGTGTGTTCTTTTCTGGTTGCATTAGGTTTTGAACAAGTTTACTTTGCACTTTTATAACCAACTGACACAATTCAAGATTTTGCATCACCAACTTTTCTTTCAAAACAACTTCTTCAAAAAATGGTGGTGGAAGTTTGTGAAGATCTACAAGTTTCAAAAGCTCAGGAAACTCATTGGCACGATTTCCTTCATCATGTTTGATATATCCCAATATGGCAGTGAATACTGAAGCTTCATTGACAATGGATCGATCTTGTTTTAAAATGCATTTTCTCAGATCTTTTACTTTCAAACTTTTAAACTCAATTGTAGTTGATGCTGCATCGAAATTTCTGGCAATAACTTCAACGCTTTCAATTTTCAATGAATTGTTTTGGAAGTGTTCTGCTATACCAAGAACAATAAAACAGTTGTTTGGACTAAGAGCTTCACTGACAAAATCAAAGCAAAACTGCTTCGCATCATCAATTTGTAAGAAATTGGATGCTGCAATCAAATCACAAACATTCTCGTTGTTGATATCAATGTCACCAGTGTAAATAAATTTAATCAGACTTTTCATTGAATTTCCATCTACACAGTTGATTTCAATGGAACTCTGATATTTTTCTTTCATTTCAATTTTGAACATTTTTTCAAAATAAATTGAAAAACAAGCCAAGACCATCCTGTTTGCAGGAAAACGATCATTTCCTGCGCATATTTCAACATCATTAAACGATCCTGAATATCTGTTCTGATTCGCATATTCCAACAAATTGGATTCATTTGTTCTCTTCCTGGATACTTGCTCCAGTTCAGTTCTACCAACAAGTGAAAAGGACAAGTTGACAGATGAATCGCTTTCACCAAAAGTTAAAATATATACTGCATGAAAACTACAAAGTAGCTGCAATATATAATTATTTAGATATTACAGAACTCAACATGTAAGCATTTAATCATAATGCAGATAATTGGAAATAGCAAAAACATTGCAACAAAATGACAAAGGAAAAAAGGAAAAAACACCATTTCAACTTCTTTTTCCTCAAAATAGGTGTAAGAATTGTTAAAAATAAAAACTAGAAAAAAAGACAAGAATTTGCAACTGAGCTAGGACATACAAATCATCTGAGATGGATCTAAAATACAAGAAATTAGATACAAGCGGCACATAAATGTATAAAAATTCAAAGAAAATGAAGGGGTGTACCAGCAAACATCTATAGGATTGGCCCATGATACTAGAGAAGGATCCACAGAGGATACAAACTGATATGAATGAATCAACAAGTGAATAAAAAAATAACAGTTAACCTCTCAAGTGCATGTAGCTCCACACAGAGTGAAATTTACATGCCTTTTGACTCTTTTTTATTTCTTTAAAAGTAATGTCTAAAAAGACATTATTGACCCAAAAAAAAATGTCTAAAAAGACATTATGAAAAGTAACTACGGACAAAGGCCAGTGTTTCGATCTTCCGATCTCTTCAGCTTGGGATGGGGTTACTTTGCCTGATTTTGACACATTTTTTCATTTTTATCTGCTAATATTTAATTAATTGCAACCAGATTCCTCTCATTGATAAAGAACATATTAAGAACATATATATTGTTACATGAACAGTAGCCCAAGTCAATGCTCAATACCGTATTAATTTTTTATAAAAAAAAGTAGGCAAAGTATCCCCACCATCTGAAAACTTTGCCTATTAGTGCAAGTCCATGTCTAGTTAATGTAAGCATTTAATTATAATGCAGATAATTGCAGTTAGCAAAAACATTGCAACAACAAAATGAAAAATATACAACAAAATACAATAAAACAAAATTAAAAATAAAAAGTAAAAATAACACCATTTAAACTCTTTTTTCCTCAAAATACATGTAAGAATCTTTCAAAAGAGCAATTTGGTTGGTGTACAAGTACGCAGGACTTGCTCCAGTGTATTTCTGTGAAAAAGTGAAAGAAACTTGTTTGCAAATTGTTTGAACTGAAAAATGTTTAAAATCACCAAGTACGGTAGTACTTTCATGCGCAATATAAACAAATACATTTGATGTCTTCAAAATTGCAAGTGAGAATTGCATTTAAGATTCAAGCTATAACTCAATAATAAATCGTTTGCGAGCTTGAAATGTAACTTTAATGTTCAAAACAATTCCATGATGAGAAATGAAAATAGAACTTTGAAACGGACAAGTAATGATGTAGTGCAAGCCAATAAGTAAGCCAGGTTTTAACAGAACGAAATTCATAGAACAATGCATCACGCATACTAATATGAGGTAAATCAAACATAGTTATTACTATCTGAATCCTTAACAGCCTGTTTCACCTGTACGAATCATCAGAAGAATCTTATTCAAATAGAATTATTATTAATAATATGAGGTATATATATAAGAATTTCCTTGCTTTTGCGTTTTCCGCTACCACAATGCAAACATTACAATAAAACAACCACAATCTCGACCAATTGGAAGTTAGGGAAGGTAAGTGGTGGGTGGTTCATAATTGCAATTATAAATTTATTTTGTATGATGTATCAGTTCTGCCGAAGCTCAATATTCTCGTGTTTTTATCTGTTTGCATAAAGTTTTTGAAAATTTATAATTATAAACTTTAGTTTCGCTGAAAATTATAAACTTTCTTGGGGCAAACGATCATATCGATATCACTTGCAACACAGCCTAAGGTATTTTTTAGCATGAAAATTGGTTTCTAACAGATGGGTCTGCTACTATTCAGTGAGTTCGACTCGGTGAGTTCCTAACCTCTAACCCTAAAACGGCAATGATAATTAGGCTACGGTACCCAATAATTTAAAAAAAAAATTGAAAAAATTCTCCGCTAAGGGATCGGACTCACCGAATCGGACTCACCGAAACAGGCTATTCCGCTAACAGATAGGCTAGCTAGTCTGTTTTGGAGACCTAAAATAGCACAGATGCATTTGTCAAACAGATACTTTTATTAAAATAACTTCACTGGTTACTAAACTTCACAGTTTTTATTTATGAATATTTATTCTGAAATTTTGACAAAAATGGTTTGATCTTCACAAATAATAAACAAATGAACCTTGAGGCAAAACATCGATGTACTTTGCCCAGGTACGAAACAGACACCCAGAATAGAAATCATATTTTGTAACTAAACAAAAAAACGAATTTAGTTTTGTACTTTGGGTAGTTGTAGTTAAGTGGCATGTTAATTCAAAGAAACGCAATAGGTCAATGATATCTGAATAGTTTGCTCAAATATAGCACTTTGAAGTTAGCAAGTCCGTTTTGCCGCGCCTTCACTAATCATTATTTTGGGCTACAACTGTTAAAGGTCGAATTGAATATTTCTGCGGAGATCTTCATCCAGCAGATTGTATATATCACCATTCCTATAGTAGAAATTTCCGGACAGATCGTGATGTGCCCCAACAGTACCGTAGCTGCCCTCCAAGGAAACGAAGAAAGTCCGGACGACCAAGAAATCAAGATCAGGAACAAGCTTTCTTAGAAATGTGTTTCTACCTGGAAGCTAATGATGAGGAACAACTTTCTATCTCTGACCTGGGTAACAAGATGAAAGAGTTCCTTACAGACAAAGAGTCAACCCCCTACGGAAATCAGTATCTCAAACAGAAATTGATGGACCAATATGGAGACTCAATATATATTGCTGAAGGTGAAAGTGTCTATGATATTGTGACAATGAGAGAAAAGACATCGCAGATCCTTAGATCATACTTCAAAAGCCATGGTTAAGAAGAAGATGAAGAGGCACAGAAGAGAGCAATTATCAAGACAGCAGCAAGGCTAATTAGAACTGACATCAAGACAAATGACCCATCCACTTCTGATGAGTATCAATCTATTGAGATGTTAAAGCTTGAATCTGCTCTAAACTATATTCCTGGGACACTTCACACATTACTAGATTTACTACTAGTAGGTCAAAATAAGCCGCGCAAAGTTGCAAGTATTGGACAAGCAATAATTCAGGCAGCATGGCCACGCGCTGTTCTTGCACCCCTGCAGGTTGGTCTCGGTGTACAGGCACATCATCGTCATCGTTTTAAGTTGATTGTAGAAACGCTCTCTGCAATGGGTTTCTGTTCCTCGTATAAGGAAATTTTGCGTTTTGAGAAGAATGCTGCATGGTGTGTGGTTCCAGATATGATGGGCCTGAGTGCTGATACTGAAGATACAAGAGTGCATTTTGCAGGCGACAATGTTGACCACAGCATTATTATTTTTGTATGTTATTCGCTCTGAGGATGGGCATTGTCATGGTGCGCGAAACGTCAGTGAAGCAAATAAACTATCTTGTTTGTTGTTCTTTTACTTTAAATTTCATCAGATGAACGTTGCAACTAGTGCTAGAAACGATAATTGTCCTGATGAACACCCAAACTTTTCAGTATTCAATTATTATTATAGATGGCAAAGGAATCTTCCAAGAAATGGGAATGATGGCCGCTCTTACTCCGGCACGGAACACAAAACGTATCATTACCAGGCGAAAGTTTTCAGAACTCAACGTCACAGAGAACACCCAAGTTGACATAAAACAGTACCGCGTTGCCAAGCATGAATGCTGCAGTGTTAAGTACAAACAACTGCCAACATCCTTAGCTGTTGACATAAAAGTTGGCATCTTCTGGGAGCTGGCTTTGAGCTACAAGCAATCAACTCCAAACTGGCAGGGCATGATGCACATGTTGCAGAGAAAAGGAACATCCGGGAAAGTCATCTGTAGAATACTTACCAATGATAGATTTGTATTCAGGAGATAAGACATGCATATTAACGACCTTGAATTTCATCTACAACTTGGCAAGCAAGCACAATATCTCACCAGTGATTACCTTTGACCAGCCATTGTATTGGAAAGCAGCTGAGATTATCCTCGATGAACTACAGAACAGTCCCTTGAAAGATGTCATCCTTCCACGAGGATGTTTCCACACATTCATGAATGTTCTTGGAGCCATTGGCACACTGATGAAAGGTACTGGGATCACAAACATCCTAGAGAATGTCTACGAAGAAATTCTGTGGTACACATGATGACAGGAAAAGCCGTCCAAACAGCATTTCGAGGGCACCTGCTTACAGATAAATGTCTGAACCACTTAATTGTGTCTGAAACATTAGAGGCGAATCCTGAATTCGCATCACTAGTAGAAGAGTCAGAGGAAATCTATTCGTCTCTTATAGCAGGTGAAACCGCTTTGGAGGATGTTGCTTTGTCTGACACACTGGCAACAGTTCAGCAAAAAGTGAATAAAGTCAAGATGGAGCTTCAGTCCAGGTCCAAAACTAGTCAGTTGTGGCTTCAGTATCAGGATATGCTACGGTGTGCGAGGTTCCTCATCATGGCCGATCGCACAGGTTCATGGAGAATGCATTTGCAGGCTGTTACTGACTGTCTTCCGATATTTGCAGCCGCTGGGCATTTCAACTACCTGAAGTCTGCATATTATTATTTACAAGAGATGTCAGAGCTGGAAAACAGGCACCCAGATGTATACTTGAAATTTGTAAATGGGCGACATGTAGTAAGAAGAAGCAACAAATTCTGGGCTGGACTAAGCTCAGATCTTGCAATCGAACAGACACTAATGAGGTCACTCAAAACCAGTGGATGCTTGACACATGGTAGCGGGATAAATGACGAACAGCGCTCAATCTGGACAATGTCCATGCCAGTTAAAGCAATGTACAACATGGCAATGCAAGACTTTAACAACCTGACATATACAACCAGTGATCAACACAAGGAAACTAAACGATGGAAAGACTGCAGTGCAACACCGAATTGGCTTAGGCTGGGCGGTAGGCACTTTAACGTAGTACACTGTCCGAATTCCATAACGCAATCACGCGTGACGTATATGACATCACTGGTATTTCAGTCACAACTTTCCTTATTAACTCCATTGATTGCAGTCATTAAGATTCTTCTTGCACTCAGTTCAGTTGCAGAAGAAAAAATAGTATTAGCACAAAAGTGGGAATCGAAACCACGCAATCGAAATTACTACTCCTTTGCCCTAATCCATTCGGCCATGCAGGTTATGGGGATGCATTCAGTTAAATTTCTTTGTATCAAAATTTTTCGATAAAGACGACCAGATAATCACGTGTTGAGTCACATGACTGAAGTCAGCTGACTTGCGTGTACGTTTTTCGAAGAGTGTACTACGTTAAAATGCCTACCAGGCTGGGCAGCGTTTAACCCTTTGTCCTGTGGGGGGGGGGGTCGGGTGGGACTTGGCGCTTTTCAAAGCAATATCACTAAAGAACTACGCAATCCACACCTTTGAAATTTTTTGACTTTTCCTAAAAATTATTCAAGTATTTATTCCGCTTTGAATGACATTGCTATTGTCTATAATTTTAGAGATATGACATGATCTTCATAACATACTCGGATATTTTAGCTAGCTACTAGCTAGTCCTTTTGTTTTCTAATTATACGGATTAATAGGATTACTGAGCGCCGTCGTGCGTGGAACTGCGACGCAGATATCTCGTGAGTTGGCTTTGTTGTAAAGCATTCGACCGTAATGATTCCGCCTTTTGTTTGCAAACTCGAGTTTTGAGTTGCTTTGATTAATCTTTTAATTACATCTGGGTTTCTTTGAAATTATATCAGAGAGTATACGATAAGCCATGCTGAAAAAGATGTAATTTTACATAGTTTTCTATGGCCAATACATTTTGTTTCTAACTTATAACAAGAAGCCGTAGGAAAATTTCTTGACAAAACTCAGTCTATCTCACAAAACAAGCAAACTGATGTGGGAAGTTTTTTGTTGATTTCTTGTCGGAAAGCAACAAGGAGTGAGTTTTTGACCCCCCAATAAACTTCTGCATGTACTGGTACACTTATATTCACATAAATATTTATGGATGTTGCTAAAATGTTTTTATAAAAACGAGAGATTGAAGGATACTGAAAAGAACTTGACATCGTCTATCTAAACTGCTCTGCTTTTGTGGAAAAACACGCGCAGCTAAATTGTTGTGCTTTGACAAACATTGCACATACTGTATTGTCAGCAATGAATCTTTACCTAAATGGTAATTTTGCAGTTGCTTGAGAAATTACAAAATTATTTTTTCTCTACGAGGATTGAAAAGTTTTGATATATCTCAGCAGAAACACTATTAGGACCAACTCAATAATTTCAAAGTTTGTTTTCAAATGTTGATCTTCAAAAGCTTATTTTCACAAAAGCTTACCTCAAAAAGGTGTAGGCATATATCATTTTCTCAATAAATTTGGATGTTTATGTCATTTGGAGCAAAGTTGTTTGTTTGGTTGAAAGAATCTGAAATCAATGCCTTGTTGTTGTAACGTATCGTAACGTAATCTATCAGTCAGCCGCTTTTGTGACTTTCTGTTTTCGAATACATTTTCGTGACAAAAAATTGGCTTTTGTAATAACGCCTTCAACCATAAAGTTGCATTTTCTGTCTGCATCTCAAACGCTATACCATACTCAGCAATTTTTCTAAAAAATTGTTGCACAAAATACATATCTGACAAAATAAGGAAAATATGTTGAATTGAATTGTTTTTTATACGGATTGTTTTCCTTGTCTCCTAAAAGTAACTAAAAAACAAGAAAAACGATTTTTATCGTTTGGCGTAAAAATATGATATTGAGGTTCACCTTGGTTTGCATGATGAAAAATGAAAATCATAACAAACAATTGCTCGAAGTGATTTTCACAGCTATTTGATCCTTCGCGATGATATCAATTGTAGTTTCTATTACATGAAACCCGTTCAAACTATTTTTTTTTTTTTAAACTGTGGTTGATTCAAGAATATAATACTTTGTCAATGTAACTTACTTCATTTTTGTGTTTTTACTTCGACTTTTTCACAAGCAAGACTTTACACAAAACAACTTCAGTGTGAGCCTACCCAATAATGTCGATAAGTTATTTGCAACGTGAATCGATTGACCAGAGTAGCCTAAGTGGACCAGAAAGCTGTGGCCAAAACTTCATTACTTTTATCAAAAGGTTTGCACATTGGGAACAGCAATCACTTTGTTTCAAATCAGCAAATCACTTTTTGTCATTGGTTCAACGTCTGAACTAATATACAACAAAATTGGTTTTCTGGGTCTTTGGTTTGGAAAAACATCATTATGATGTATTGTGACGTGGTCTATCAGCCAGCAGTAGTTTATGCGCCTTTTGTTTTTGGTTATGCATCAATTACAAAAGAGGGCTTTTGCAGTAATGCCGTCAACCGCAAACTGCATCTAAAATGTTATTTCAATATTTGAAGAGAAAGAAATCTTCCAATGCGTAAGAAATAGCTTGACACAAAATGCATGTCCAACAAATTAGAAAAACTTGTAGAAAACCTTATCTTGCAAATCTAGTTGACAACATAAAAAAGCCATTTCAATCGCTTAGACACAAACGTGTATTTTCAAAATATCAAAAACCTTCAATTTTGCTGAAGAAAAAAGTCAAAATTTTAGTGATTTTTTTGTATGATAATAACAATCAGCCTAAAAAAGATTTTTTTTGCAAGATTTGATATCTTGCTAAATGTATTTATTTTTCCTATCGTTATGCCACGACTTTGACTTTGTCACGCAGAACAGGAGTTCCCTTTGGCAATGTACAAACGACCTTTTCTATAGCCTACCAATACGATTTGACTAAACGATTATTATCTCTACACTTTATCAAAATTGTTTGCAAAATTGTTTCATTCAAAGTGATTATTGTTGGTAAGTATGGAAACATATCACTTTTGTAATGCATCGTGACATAGTTTATCAGTCAGGAGTTGTAGACGCTTTTTGTTTTTGAAGTGCATGAAAGTCCAAGTTGGAACGAGCTCCTATCGAAGCAAGTAAACTACCTTTGGATAGGTTGTGGTTCAAATACCATGTGACACCAATAGGCTACCTTACTTTTCTGTATCAACCGCTAGCTAGAAAGCTAATCAGATACTTTTTACATCGATTCAACGTCTCTAGACGTTGAAACAATGTTAAAAACAAATAAATAGCTCCCTGGGATGTGCTGTAAACTGCAAAGTGTTTCTTGATCATGTATAACCAAATTGGACAGTATGAGTGTGAAAAGAAAACTGATCTCAACACAATTGCTACAAATAAAATGTTTACTAAAGCTCATTGCTTGATTTAGTTTTAATATCAAGCGATGACAGTACATTTGAAAATGTGTAGACTATAACATATGGCTCAAAAATGTCTTGAAACAGTTTATTTTGCGGTGATTTTGTCTCATTCTCTGCAAATGTTGAGACAAAGCGAAAGATTTTTGCAATGCCTCGGGCAAAACAAAAAGAAACGCAAGTCAGACGCCAATTACGATTTCATTGAAGCGTGGACGACGTCCACGCGTAAGAGATTAAATGGAACACAATGAAATTATTCCGTCACACTCAATTATAAAGTAATTAAGAAACGATTTCTCAAGTCAAATAAAAAAACATGACCAACCATCAAATTATTTGATTTTTTAAGTTAGGCTGTTAAACAAATTGCAAAAAATTTTCGATGCTATGTTGTCAGATAAATTATCTGCATCATGTGAAAATTTGATTGATCTATTTTGCGTAGTTTTTGAGTTACACGAGCTCAAAGTGATAGTGTCGAACCGACCCCCCCGTCCGCAAGTCAACTGGCCAAAATACGTCACAGGAAATAGGGTTAAAAAGAACAAAAAGATTCTAACATCCAATTCCAATAGACTCCCAATCAAACTGAAAGCAAAAATATTCAACACCTACGTTTTAACAGTCGTGCTGTACAGTCTAGAATACGGAAATTGGACATCAACAACAATGAAAAAACTCACTACCTTCCAAAATCACATCATGAGAAGCATGACCAACAAAAGGTTACTTGAAAACACGAAAATAGAAGATCTTCTAACTATGACAAAACTACATTCAATTGCAGCAATAATAAAATCAAAAGTTTTAAAACTGTTCGGCCACACTAAAAGATCACAATTCGGAATCAGTAAAGTTTGCACAGAAGGCAAAGTAGAAGGAAAAAGAAAACGCGGCAGACAACCAAAACGATGGCAAGACAACATTCAATCATAGACCGGACTCAAGTTGACGACACTGGGCGAGTTGGCTGAAAATCGCCACTCTTGGAAGCAAATACGCCATGTTGATGCGCAATCTGCCGCAGGCGGAGATGACGACTGATGATGATATGTATAACATAAACTGATTTAATAATTCATTAATCAAACATCTAGATTAAGCAAGGACGTAAAACAAACAAATCAAAGAATTGGTTACTACATGTAAGCAAAACAATGAAAACTATTAATACTACAAAAAGTGCTCAATGCCAAGCAAAAAGGCAAAGCAGAGCGAATTAAATCAAATATAGTTATTACTATTTGAAGCCTTTACAAATTGTTTCACCTAACGGATCATCAGAAGGTCTTATTCAAATAGAATCTATTTAAATTATATTCTATTTGAATAAGACCTTCTGATGATCCGTTAGGTGAAACAATTTGTAAAGGCTTCAGATAGTAATAACTGGTGCACGGTCGTTTGGTCGACAGACATTTGGTCGACAGGACGTTTGGTCGACAAGACATTTGGTCGACAGGACGTTAGGTCGACAGAACGATTCATTTTTGGGTTAGGGTTAGGGTTAGAGTCAGGGTTAGATTAGGGTTATGGTTAGTTAACTAACCCTAACCCTAAAATAAATCGTTCTGTCGACCTAACGTCCTGTCGACCAAACGTCCTGTCGACCAAATGTCTGTCGACCAAACGTCCTGTCGACCAAATGACCGGGTACCGTAATAACTATACATGTAAGCAATATGCATTCTACGACCGACGCATTATGACGCGACAAATGCAGTTCTTATTGTTAATAGAAATGTTAGATGGCTATAACAGAATGATTAAACAGTCCTTCAACAGTTTCTCCAACAGTATTCCATTCGTTAGTTTGTGGGTCATAACACTCTATTTCTTTGACTGGTTGAGATGTCTCATCAAGTCCACCAACAACAAATATTCTTCCATTCAAAACACATGCAGAAAAACTAGATCGGTGAAATTTCATTTCACTAACATAAAACCATTTATCAGTTGCTGGAAAGTATTTTTCAACACTTTTTAGACGAGTCTCATTACTTTCTCCGGCCTTCCCACCAATCACATAAATAAATCCATCACAACAAACAGCTGCCAACCATCGTCGTGGAGTATGCATGGGACTTACATATTTCCATTTTCCTTCACCACTTCCCAAACATTGAACAGATGACGAATATTTTCCATTACAACATCCACCAATTGCATACAAACTATCTTTGCAAGCAACAAGTGCATTTGCAGATCTGGTGTGTTCCAACGGAGGTATGTCTTGCCATGCATTAAAACTCGATGAATAACATTCTCCTGGTTCTTGGCTACCAACAACAACCAGATTGTCATCAAAAACAGTTGCTGCCATCGCAGACCTTTCTTTGTTCATTGACTTTACTTCGTTCCATTGCAATTCTTGACCAGATAAATCCATTTGCCAAACCGAAGATGTTGAAATTGTTCTGTTTTCATCTTTGTTACCACCAACATCATACAAACAACCACGCATGACAACAGCACAACCACCATGGCGTCCATCTGGTAAATCAGGGAAGGTAAGTGGTGGTTCATTATTACAATTAAAAACTTCGACTACTTTGGATGATGTCCTAGCTCCACCTAAACTCACTATTCTGGTGTGTTTGTCTGTTTGCATCAAGTTCTTGACAATTTTGTTTTGAGCTTGAAACAACAACAAACACAATTCATGATTTTGTGTCACCAACTTTTCTTTCAAAACAACTTCTTCAAAAAATGGTGGTGGAAGTTTGTGAAGATCTATTAGTTTCAAAAGCTCAGGAAACTCACTGGCACGATTTCCTTCATCATGTTTGATCCATCCCAATATGGCAGTGAATACTGAGGCTTCATTGACAATGGATCGATCTTGTTTTGAAATGCAACGTCTCAGATCTTTTACTTTTAAATTTTTGAACTCAATTGTACTTGATGCTGAATCAAAATTTCTGACAATAATTTCAACACTTTCGGTTTTCAGTGAGTTGTTTTGGAAGTGTTCTGCTATACCAAGAAAAATAAAACAGTTGTTTGGACTAAGAGCTTCACTCACAAAATCAAAGCAAAACTGCTTCACATCATCAATTTGTAAGTAATTGGATGATGCAATCAAATCACAAACATTCTCGTTGTTGATATCAATGTCTCCAGTGTAAATAAATTCAATCAGACTTTTCATTGAATTTCCATCTACACAATTGATTTCAATGGAACTCTGATATTTTTCTTTCATCTCAATTTTGAACATTTTTTCAAAGAAAGATGAAAAGCAAGACAAGACCATCTTGTTTGCAGGAAAACGATCATTCCCTGCGCATATTTCAACATCATTAAACGATCCTGAATGTCTGTTCTGATTCGCATATTCCAGCAAATTAGATTCATTTGTTCTCTTCCTGGATACTTGCTCTAGTTCAGTTCTGCCAACAAGCGAAAAGGACATTTTCATCAATTATATAACTTCTGAAACAAAATGCTTAAAATATTGAATAGCAATTACAAGATGGCTGCAACATAAAATTAATAAGATATAAAACAAAACACACAAGCATTTGATCAGAAAGCAGATGATTTCAAGTAATAGTGAAAATATACTACATTGAAACTTGTAAGTATCCTATTCTAGAAACAACAGCACAATACACCATGAATGTCGTTCAATTTTTCAAAAGCAACAATGTTTTTATAATGAAAGTTGTGTTAGTAGTAAATAACAACATCATTGAAGTAAAATGGTTGTGACAATTCAGCCATCTGTGCTACAATACAAAGCAACAAAATTTACATTACATGAAATTGAAGCATGAAACGTTCAAAATTGTAACAAAGTTTGCACAACGACACAACTAAAGTATAGGGTGTTTCAAAAAATTTGACATCATTGTACAGTCTGGTAACTTTGCCAATTATCGTTTATACGATCTTAAATTTTAACAATATGTGCAGATACAACATAAAATTTTATTTTTTTATTTTCAGGCGTTTTTCCTTTTAGATGTAGAAATGCCATGCAATAGCGTAGAAAAAGCATTTTGTGTACTAGAGTATACTAGAACACAGTCGAATAAGACTGTGTAGCGTGCATTTCCGCAACCTTTTGGAAGAGGCCGGATCCTTTTACTCTGCACAAGCAACCTTCTTGTTCGAACTTTTCTGCCACGTCCAAATCTGCTTTCCATCTGGCCCTTTTCTTCCAAATCGTTGCGCAAATTGCACGAATGCACGCTGTGCTATTTCTTGCTATAAACTGTGTTTGATAATAACATACAGAAGAAAAAAGAGTAATGGATGAAAAAAAGCAAGTAATACCGGTAGTGACAATGATGTAATAAAGGACAAAAGTTTGCAACTCTTGTTTTCAAAGCTTATTCAAACAATTCTATTTAAACTTTGTATTCCTTTATTTCTCTGGTTAAACAATGACAGTTTTCCAGATAAAGTCTAGTTAAAACAGGACGTTGTGTCACATACGATTTCACAGCCATTATAAACTACCAGTTCTGTTTCGAAAAAACTTGATCAATCGCATCAACAAAAATACAGAATTATTCGTTATCGAATAATAAAGCAAACGACCTTGTCTTAATCAACAATGCTATCATCGTGTTCGTGTGGCAGCCTTACTAGGTTAATACTGTTTTGAATTGCTGCTGGAAACTAAAACACATGCTGAATTTTAACATGTTTTTAGATCACGATAATTAAACTTGAAATTAATTGAAACTTAATTAATTGAAACTTCGTAATATACCCTCTTTAAAACCACACATAAGAACAAAAAATGAAGGTGATAGTTTCTGTACGTGCGCTTGACAAGTGCTACTTATTAAATTGCTTTCACCTCAGTCGCCCTCGTCGTCGTCGTGTGAGCTTCTGGGGCCGAGGGTCTATCCTTTTACCACCCCAGATTAGAAATTTTTAGTGATTTTCTAAAGTGAACTGCTGTAAATTTTACTGATACTATGAGCTAATAAGTTGTACTGAAGAGAGTTTAATACCCGAAATCGCAATCTGCAACAGAAGAATTTCAATTTGGACTTTGTCATGAACATTTAATTTCCACCCAACATTTTCTACTTCTGTTTGAACTACATGTACTTTAAAAGGTCGTCAATACATATTACATACGATACTACACTACCATAATACAAACAGCGTAGGCCTATATACATTTTTGCTGTTTTGTGGTACAAACAACACATTACAGATCAAATAAATAGCATATAAGATTTGAAAAAAGCAAAGTTAAGATTGTATCGATTGACAATAGTAGATGATTCGTAAAGTTCAGCACGGTACTGCATAGATTAGTAAACTTGTGAAGTAAAAAATTGAATCTATTTGATTACATTATGTCAGCGATAGTAAAACATTATTTAATTTAAAAACGATATATTGTAACACTGGGATTACCAAGGTGTCCTATGGGACACCAATCACTTTTGTTCTTGCTGTAATTTTTAAAACGTTTCCACTTATGCTGTCATACTCCTTGACTTTTTCTAAATATTACTTGAAATGTTTATCATAAAAAAACTTTAAAAATAGTTTTTTATTTCGTGTTATTTAAGCGGTTTTCAACACGTACCACTACCACTTCAGCTGCCCATAAAGGATAATTGTACAGCGTGAAGTTTACTTCCATGAAAACTCCTAGTTTACAGCTTCGTTTGTTTAATGGTTAAAGTTATAAATCAGGTCACCAAATAATTTTTTTGAATTGTGATAACACTAGTTTTCAGTAATCTGATGGCCTAAATTACAAATAGGTTATCAGGTTGGTGAAATAAGGAAACTAAGTCTGCAAGTAGTTGGCTGTTTTGTTTCTGATACTAACTGCATTTGTATACAGTACTCAGTTGAAATTGAAGAATAGTTTTAGTCAAATGCTTTTCACGTACTTGCGCTGTTTATCCAGAAAAGATTGTTATGTCGATCAAATGAAACTTGTAAAGGTAGGAGCACAGCAAGCAGTAAAACTGAAAGAAAACTAATGAGATTTTAAAAAATAGAAATAAATACAGATTTAGAAGCAATTCTGCTGTATAGAAGATCAGCTACAAGTAGTGTGTATAATTCATTTGTATTTATTTCAAGGTAACAGTCTTTTGTATAAATATTATAATTTCTCATTCTGTAAGGTTTCCTTTTCTTATAAAAATGGCGGAAGCAAGACGTACAGTGCATGAAGTAGCCACTTATATTTCTTCTTGGGACTCTGATGATGAACTTTCCGATGAAAAAAAAAACTACCTCGCTATCTCAAGGTGATAACATGGCAAGCACTGTGACAGCAACAGTTGATAATGACAGCTATGATGATAGTTCAGACGATGAAAGTGACATCACACCAACTCAATTGCAGGGAACACAAGCTGCAGTCTGCAGAGTTAATAAGTAGAAGAAATGGTGTCGTCTGTAAAAAGTCTCTCCTAAGTTAGAGTGGAGGAACGTCTGCATGTAATGTTTTTACTGCGACTCCAAGAGTGTCTCGCGTTGTGGCTAACAGCATCCTAACAGTGTATGATGGGTAGAAGCACTTGATTCATGAAACTATCTTGAGACCCATTGTAAAGTACACAGAAGCAGAACCACAAGACGTTTCGTTGGGATTCAATATGCAAGAGGTACTGTATGCAGCGGCGCAACTAGAAAAAATCAAAGGGGGTCGGCAACGAGAGAGAAAACTAACAATTATTTGTAGAAGCAGATATATCACAGTTAGATTGTTAGCCTAGTGTAAATTGACAACGCAATGATCCAATTCTGTGACGTGCGAAGGGACCTTTTTCGCTCTGTCTGCGCTTGCTACTAACTCTCAAAAAGAGTTTCCCGCGCTTTCGAAAGTAGGCAGCATATTGTTTGCTCTCCGGGCCCACATTTTAAAAAGTAGTCCACACAAGCTTAGGGCCTGGATACACGTCAAGTTTGACAAGATTGTAAAGAAAATTTAATTGCCGTCTTTTTGATAGGCTACCAAAATTATAAAATTGGTTTAAGAATGTGTTAAGATGCGACCATACAAAGATTACAAACCAGACTAGCCTAAAGCCAGCTGCAGTTCCGTTTTGTGGGCTAATAAAGTTGTATCCTAACTTAGCCAATTTACCAAATTTTAAAAACCAAATTCAAAGAAAGGAAAAGAAATCCTTTTGCAATGATGGCTTTGCACAGAAAAGTGACCGTGAATTACAAACAATTGGTTGATAAATTTCTTGCAGATGCTCCAGGTCGATAAGCACAAATGTAACCTGAGTGTTTTAAATATGAAGACCGTTCATCTCAAGTCAATTAGGCCTATGTTACATTATACATATAACATAAGCCTAATTGACGTTAGATCAACGGTCTTCAACCCTTTGAGGACCGTTGGTACATATGTGTACCATGAACTTTTTCCACGATGTCTAATCATTTTCTTGTAGTTATCAAAAAGTATTTGTCTCTAAACGTTTCTTAAATAGATAATCTATTTATAAATAAAAAAAAATTGGAAATTGTATTTTGTTTAAGCTTTGCTTTAACTGGTTTTGTTAGGTGAATTGGTCAGGGTTTGAAGCGGTAAACTTGAAAAGATCAACAAGACAAGAAAAAAATATAAAAAAAATATAATTTTTATTCTACATCAATGTTTAATGATTAATCTGACTTATCCCATCAGTAAAACCATAAAAAAAAATTAAAAAAACATGTTGCTAGACAATGCTAAACTTTTGTGGTACAAAATGTACTAAAGATCCTGAAAGGTAAATTCTATTTGTCTAATGGAGGGATATAGTGGTGTGGGAAAAACATAAAAATTAAGACTGTTGTTGTGAAATTTTAATATAAATAACACGTAATATTTTAGGAATGTATTTTAGATCTACATGCAAAGGTAAATTTAACTGATAGCATTACTTCCGGTTGAAAAATTTTCAATAATTTGGTGCGAATTATGTCAATACTGTTTATACAAGCAATTATGATTTTCGTCGTCGTCGCCGTGTGAGCCTCTGAAAACAGACCCACTTTACCAAATAACTTTACAGACTTTTTGAAGTTAGTTTTATTTCGCAGAGTAGCGATGAGCCATGAATGTAGAAGTGTTAGCTGTAGAGTAAGGGTATTCAACAGGTTATAGGAAGTGCTAGTCCAGCCTAGGGCATCTCAAAATCACTTGAACCTTGTATGCGACTGCTAGGCTAGTCAAGACTAAGCTCAATACTAGTAAAGTTTGTCTCCTAAGCAATACTGTTAGGATGTTTTTTTAAATACAGCTTAGGAATATAAACTTTTCAACAAAGTTTGAAAGCACTTTTTCAAAATTTGGGGTAAAAACATGCTCAGAACGCACCAAATTTAATGCGATTTTTCAAATTTTTCTGGGAGGAAAACCCCCAGACCCCCGCGAAGTCGTTCGCCTTCGGCGAACTCAGCGGCGGGCTTCGTTCCCCTTCCACTATTCATTGCAGCCCCACTGCTCACAAACAGCACCAGCCGCCACTGTGCAAAACCATACCAGCAATGATACTAAACACATTACCCTTAAGGACCAATGGTACACATATGTACCACAGCGTAACTTCTATTTGAATTATAAAAAAAATATTTTTTTTCAGATACCTCTTTAAAGTGATAAACTTGTTGTAAAAATCATCAATATTTCAATAAAACATGTCTCAAAAGTTTATGGTCCTCAAAGGGTTAAAACATGAAATTAGCATAGTTCTACATAGCAAAACGTTGCTGAGGCCAACGGCAAAAGTTGAAATTGCCTCAGCAATTGCTGTGATCGTTTATTACGAAAAAATTGTACCAAAACATATAAAACGAGAAGCGAAAAATATGCTAGAGCAATCTATCACGACCGCACTGTTTGATTTATTGTGATGTAATAATACCAAAAGTAGCGATAAAGCGATCAACGCGATACGCACGCTGTTACGGTAATTCACGTTGAATAACTCAGGGGGAAAGTAAGTTAATTTTGAGTTGATAAGTTCGAGTCAGCACAAATCGATTTAATTTCCCGGCGAGATATATTACCTGACAATAATGTCCCAATAAGGATGGCAACTAATTTCGAGGGTTGTGTATTTACATTTGTTTTTATTCGACCATTGACACAAGTTTGCGTGAATAAATGACGGTCTGTTAATATTTTGTATTGCGGTTTATGCGACTTGAGCGTGAAACAAGTTTGGTATGCATAGAACCATGGCCACCTGGAGATGTGGCCTGATTTGTCACATTTTGATTACAGCTACTGCTAGTGCTTGACTGACATTTTTTGAGATGTTTTTACTTTTTGCGGTTTCCTAATGACATAAAACTTTTTTGTTGCCTTGGGGAAGCAGTAGCAAATGAGAAAAAGTAAGTTGAAAAATGCTAAATCAGACTGTTAATGAAAAATTAACAGTCTGACTAAAATCTTCGAAATCAAATTTTCTTTGTTTTTCAACATGTGAGGATGTTAAAACCTATTGTGTCATCTGGGGAAAAGAGTAAAGAAAGCGTAAAAATCTAATTTTTAGAAAAATTTAATTAAACGTTCGCCCAAAGTTAGAATAACCTGGAAATTTCTGCAAAATGTGACAAATCAGGCCGTATCTTTAGCTGGCCATGATAGAACGTAGCTTGAACTGACACACGTTAAGTAGTACGTAAGTAGTAGTAATTTTTGGTGGAATAAAACTTTTGGTATTTCTATTTTTAACAAATAACGCCACGTAACATGATACAAAAATTCTAAAACACTTGCGTTTCGATGATATAAGCCGAATCGGATCAGAAGTGCAGCTGCATCAAAATTTCTAGCAATGATTTCAACAGTTTGAGTTTTTAGTGAATTGTTTTGGAAGTGTTCTGCTATACCAAGAACAATAAAACAGTTGTTTGGACTTAGAGCTTCACTGATAAAATCAAAGCAAAACTGCTTCGCATCATTAATTTGTAAGTAATTGGATGCTGCAATCAAATCACAAACATTCTCGCTGTTGATATTAATGTCTCCAGTGTAAATAAATTCAATCAAACTTTTCATTGAATTTCCATCTACACAGTTGATTTCAATGGAACTCTGATATTTTTCTTTCATTTCAATTTGGAACATTTTTTCAAAGAAAGATGAAAAACAAACGACCATTCCCTGCGCATATTTCAACATCATTAAACAATCCTGAATGTCTGTTCTGATTCGCATATTCCAACAAATTGGATTCATTTGTTCTCTTCCTGGATACATGTTTGATCCATCCCAATATGGCAGTGAATATTAAAGCATTTTTTATCCCAATAGTTTTCATTACTCCAACCGGTTCTTTGACTATTTAGTTAAAAATCGAGCAAGGGCCGAGTCCACCACATTATGAGTGTTGACCGCTGGCAACGTATGGACGTAATGTGAAGGAATTAATTGTATCAGTTGATATTTCAAACTCTATGCAAAACTGTTAAATGTTTGACTCAAACGGTAAAGCAAACAGGGTTGTTAAAGTGATGTTTAAAAAGTACACATCTAATTCTAAAATGCTCAAAATTGTACTTTTAGTGGAAGAGTGTACAATGTACATGTCAGCTGCGTAGCAGGGTTGGGAGAGCATCTCTTAGTCGATTACGACTTTAAGAAGTATCAATTGTTAATATCACTTTGGTTGTTCATCAGTGGGAGAGGTAAAAGATAATACAATAGAATGGTCGGCGACTGAAACAAAACAATAAAAAATTGAAAACGTTTGTTGCAATACATCTGACTTCCATTCAACTACGGAACGAGACAAATTGATAAAAAAATTAAATGGCAACAATCGAATGATTACATAGTTCATCATCAGTTTTTCCAACAATGCTCCATTTATTAATTTGTGGATCATAATACTCTATTTCGTATACTGCAAAACCCTTTTCATTCACTCCACCAACAACAAATATTCTTCCTTTCAATACACAAGCTGAGCAAGCAGCTCGATAAAAATTCATCTAACTGACGTAAGTCCACTTATCAATGGATGGATGGATCATATTTCTCAACACTCTTTAGTCGAGTGTCCTGACCATCACCACTTTTTCCGCCAATTGCATAAATGATACCATCACAACTAACACCTGCCAGCCATCGTCGTGGAGTTTGCATAGGACTTACAACTTTCCACCGCCCATAACACCTTTGTAAACATTAAACAGATGATAAAGTTTATCATTGTCATATCCACCAATGGCATATAAACCACCTTTGCACACAACAAGTGCATTTCCTTGTCTGGGTTGTTGCAACGGAGGTAAGTATCGCCATGAATTGGAAACTGATGAATAATATTCTCCAGGAATTTGGCTTTCGATGAAAATTCATGTCATTGAAGTAAGTCCATTGATCAGTTGATGGATGATACTTTTCAACAGTTTTTAGTGTAGTATCCTCACCTTCTCCTACTTGCCCTCCAAGTGCAAAAATAAATCCGTCACAACAAACAGCTGCCAACCATCGTCGTGGAGTTTGCATGGGACTTACAACTTTCCATTTTTCTTCACCACCTTGCAAACATTCAACCGATGACAAATACCCATCATTGCCGATTCCACCAATCGCATACAAATCACCTTTGCAAGCAACAAGTGCATTTCCATATCTGGTTTTTTGCAGCGGAGGTATGTCTTGCAATGAATTGAAAACTGATGAATAGCATTTCCCGGGAGTTTGGCCTCCGACAACAACTAAGTTTCCATCAAATACAGTTGCTCCCATGTTACTTCTATTCTTATTCATTGATTTCATTTCTTTCCATTTCAAGTGCTGGCCAGATAAATTCATTCGCCAAACTGAATATCTTTCAACGATTATATCCTTTTTGTGTTTTCTTCCACCAAGATAACACAGATGGCCATGCATTACAACAGCACAACCACAATCTCGATCTTCTGGTAGATCAAGGAAGGTAAGTGGTGGTTCACCATTACAATTATAAACTTCAATTACGTGGGATAATGTCCAAGTTCCACCTAAGCTCAATATTCTGGTGTTCTTGTCTGGTTGCATCAAGTTTTAAACAAGTTTGGTTTGCACTTGTAAAACTAACTTACACAATTCATGGCTTTGCAACACCAACCTTTCTTTCAAAACAACTCCTTCAAAAAATAGTGGTGGAAGTTTGTGAAGATTTATTGGCACGATTTCCTTCATCATGTTTGATCCATCCCAATATGGCAGTGAATACTGAAGCTTCATTGACAATGGATCGATCTTGGTTTGAAATGCAATTTCTCAAATCTTTTTCATGTAAACTTCTAAATTCAATTGTAGATGATGCTGTATCAAAATTTCTGGCAATGATTTCAACACTTTCAGTTTGCAGTGAATTGTTTTGGAAGTGTTCTGCTATACCAAGAACAATGAAACAGTTGTTTGGACTAAGAGCTTTACTCACAAAATCAAAGCAAAACCGTTTCACATCATCAATTTGTAAGTAATTGGATGCTGCAATCAAATCACAAACATTCTCGCTGTTGATATCAATGTCCCCAGTGTAAATAAATTCAATCAGAATTTTCATTGAATTTCCCTTTACACAGTTGATTTCAATAGAACTTTGATATTTTTCCTTCATTTCAATTTTGAACTGTCGGATATGTGATATTTTGAACTGTCGGATATGTGAAAAACATAAAACCTATTCACATAACAACCAACGAATTAAAATCTAGATGGCAACAAGAGAATGCTGCAGCAATTCTTTATCACTTTTTCCAACAATACTCCATCTATTAATCAATGGATCATAATACTTAATCTCGTTGACAACGCAATTGTTTTCATCAACTCCACCAACAACATATATTTTCCCGTTGAACACACAGGCGGAAAAACTAGATCGTTGGTACTTCATCTCACTGACATAAGTCCATTGATCAGTTGATGGATCATACTTCTCAACACTTTTTAGTCGATAGCAATTACTATTTCCACATCGGCCACCAATTGCAAAAATAAATCCATTACAGCAAACACCAGTGAGCAAATGCCAAAATGAAAAGTTTTTCAAATATAAAAAATTCAGACATAAATTTATTCCAAATATTTTTTACAATATCACTATGAAAAATGCAATGATATAAATCAAACTTTTGAATATTAATTGAATAATGCAATGTGGTATTTCATGGCAAAAAAAGATCATTGTCCCATCCGTACAAAAAGTATAATGGAGTAATTTGTACAGCATACCCATTTCACCCCACCTACCCAATTCACCCCACACCACCCTAGCCACTTCAGAAAAGCTAAAGAGCCGCTTGCGGCTCCGGAGACGCATGTTGCCGACCCCTGTGCTATGCCATGATCAACTAAATTATGCCATGACCAACTAAATCTCTGTAACTAGAGGAATCCTACAAGATAATACTTTAGTTCTATTCTAATATATTCTCTTTACTTTAACTCTATTCTCACATATATATATAATAGGTAATAGGTAATACTTTAACTCTATTCTCACAAATATATATAATAGCAATGGATTGAATACTGAAAGGATCTCGGAGTTTAACAAAACGATTTTCAAATAAGCAAAAATTATTTGATATATGATGTGGCATGAGCTGATGATATTGTCCTGCCAGATGAAAATATCAAAAGTGCAAACGCCACAAGAAAAAACAACAGGAGCTAGCTGAAGAGGCTGGACTTGTAATTAATGTGAAGAAAACAAAGTATTTAAAAACAAGAGTTTGACACTGACAGGTTATGATACAGTAGTGTTCCGGTGGCTCATTTGCTTTGAGCGCTGCATTAGCTCTGCTAGTTGACTCCGGGACAACTTGTTGTATGCTCGCGACTTGCTTAACTTTTGCTTGCGCCTTTTCCTGCTGGAAAGGCGCCTTCTCAAAGGAAAGGCAACACTTTTTAGTTTTCTTCAGTTTACTGCAATATTAGATGCCATCTGGATGGTTGCGGCTTTATGTTCAATAATTTGGGGTGTAATAATCTCAGGTTTCAAATCGCTTTAATTGGTGTTTTCACAAAAAGCTACAAACTTGCTGACGACTGGAATTACAAGATGTCACCCACTGCACACAAGTCAATCAACCTAAAACGGAAATTGTTTAATTCCATCCACTTTTGACACGACACGAAATGTTGAAACAATTAAATGGCAACAATCGAATGATTAAATGGTTTATCATCAGTTTTTCCAACAATGCTCCATTCATTAGTTTGCGGATCATAACACTCTATTTCTTTGACTGTACAACTTTTTTTATTCACTCCACCAACAACAAATATTCTTCCTTTCAACACACAAGCTGAACAAGCAGCTCGATGAAATTTCATGTCACTGACGTAAGTCCATTGATCAGTTGATGGATCATACTTTTCAACACTTTTCAGTGTTGTGTCCCAACCATCACCAGTTGATCCACCAATGGCATAAATCAATCCATCACAACAAACAGCTGACAACCATCGTCGTGGAGTTTGCATGAGACTTACAACTTTCCATTTGTTTTGTTATTTTCCTTCACCGCTTTGCAAACATTCAACAGACGACAAAGATTCGTTATTACCATACCCACCAATTGCATACAAACTATCTTTGCAAGCAACAAGTGCATTTGCAGATCTGGTTTGTTGCAATCTAGGTATGTCTTGCCATGAATTGGAAACTGATGAATAGCATTCCCCAGGAGTTTGGTTTCCGACAACAACTAAGTTTCCATCAAATACAGTTGTTCCCATACAACTTCTATTCTTATTCATTGACTTCATTTCTTTCCACTTCAATTGCTGTTCAGATAAATTCATTCGCCAAACTGAATATCTTTCAACGATTGTATCCTTTTTGTTGTGTTTTCTTCCACCAACATAATAGAGATGGCCACGCATTACAACAGCACAACCACAGTCTCGACCATCTGGTAAATCAGGGAAGGTAAGTGGTGGTTTACCATCACAATTATAAACTTCAGTTACTTTGGATAATGTCCAAGTTCCACCTAAGCTCAATATTCGTGTATTCTTGTCTGGTTGGATCAAGTTTTGAACAAGTTTGCTTTGCACTTGTATAACTAACTTACACAATTCAAGATTTAACATCACCAATTTTTCTTTCAAAACAACTTCTTCAAAAAATGGTGGTGGAAGTTTGTGAAGATCTACAAGTTTCAAAAGCTCAGGAAACTCATTGGCACGATTTGCTTCATCATGTTTGATCCATCCCAATATGGCAGTGAATACTGAAGCTTCATCGACAATAGATCGATCTTGTTTTGAAATGCAACTTCTCAGATCTTTTACTTTTAAACTTTTAAACTCAATTGTAGTTGATGCTGCATCAAAATTTCTAGCAATAACTTGAACGCTTTCAATTTTCAGTGAATTGTTTTGGAAATGTTCTGCTATACCAAGAACAATAAAACAATTGTTTGGACTAAGAGCTTCACTGACAAAATCAAAGCAAAACTGCTTCACATCATCAATTTGTAAGTAATTGGATGATGCAATCAAATCACAAACATTCTCGTTGTTGATATCAATGCATCCAGTGTAAATAAATTCAATCAGGTTTTCCATTGAATTTCCATCTACACAGTTGATTTCAATGGAACTCTGATACTTTTCCTTCATTTCAATTTTAAACATCTTTTCAAACAAAGATGAAAAGCAAGACAAGACCATCTTGTTTGCAGGAAAACGATCATTCCCTGCGCATATTTCAACATCATTAAATGATCCTGAATGTCTGTTCTGATTCGCATATTCCAGCAA
This sequence comes from Aplidium turbinatum, assembly GCF_918807975.1. NCBI lineage: Eukaryota > Metazoa > Chordata > Ascidiacea > Aplousobranchia > Polyclinidae > Aplidium > Aplidium turbinatum. The sequence continues at coordinate 25,833,820 of NC_137480.1, forward strand.
ATTGGATTCATTTGTTCTCTTCCTGGATACTTGTTCCAGTTCAGTTCTTCCAACAAGTGAAAAGGACATGTTTATTAATGAATTGTTTTAATGAAATGCTTGAAATACTGAATAGAAATTATAACCTGGCTGCAACATAAAAACATAGCGATTCTAAATACTTGTTAAATTATTTTATAAATGCACAGAAAGAGGCAACAACGTGAAGTCCAATTTAAACCATGAATTTGTTGTTGTCAGTTAACACAAAATAATTGATGGGAACGAAACAAGAAAAGACGTAGAATGTTGAAAACAATCCACAAGTAGCCTAATCGCATGCCTGCAACTATTCACAAATGTTACAGAGTTTGCATTTATTAGACTTATTGAAAGAATATAAATTAAGTACAAATTGGATGAATGAATTAACAAATACCTTCATAGAAAATATTAAAGTGATACACAGACAAAGTGAGCACACTTGCAGCACACATATTTTGATGTTTCATTACAATATTTATTCATTGTTTGAAAGTTAATTGCAAATACAAAAAGCTCTCTTGGTAATAGAAATGTTGGACCCGTAACATTGCAATTGCGTGGAAATGTAGTTGAAAATGTAAGTAGTTTCTGTTATCTGGCCAGTGTTATATATAACAGATACTTACGATGATAGCACAGAAATTAAAAGGAGAATTGCAATGGCAAAACACCTTCGACATCACCTACAACGGTGTGGCAACAGAGGTCAATTGGAAAAAATAGAAAGTGAACATTACAGCAAACTCTCGTTTTCCCAATTGCCACGTATGGATGTGAGATTTGGACACGGAAAAACGTGACTTTAAAAAGATAAAAAGTTTTGAAATGTGGTGCCACAGGAGGCTGTTAGGTATCAGTTGGATGGAAAGAAAAACTAATCTATTTTTTACCCAACAAATAGACGATGACAGGAGTCTGATTAACAATATTAATCTCATAAAATTAAGATGTCTCGGACATATAACAAGAAGCAACTCGTTGAAAAAGTTAATGTTGACTGGGATGGTGCAAGGCAAACAAACAAAAGCACGACAAAAGGAAATATTCTGGCAATATCAAGCAAATTATAAGAATAAAATTTAGCCAGAAGTACTGCCATAAACAGAAAACAGAAACAAGAGTAAAATGGAGGGAGTTCATGTGGGAGGCCAGAGCTGATCAAACATGATTAATCTGTCGAAGAGGAGCACTGAATCGGCCGTCTCCAACTTGGATATCCCCGAATAGGCCGCATCGCATTGTCGCAGATCAAATCACAGCGAAGGGAAATGCAGACGTCAAACTAAATGCTCAAATTATTGTTGCATACCAATATGTGTGTTGACGAAACACAGCCACATGTCCTCATGTGGCGTTTCCTACAAGAAACAAGTCATTGAGAATTATTGGCTACATAGATCAGGGGTCACCAAACTTTTTTCTCTGAGGCCCGGATTGAAGCGAGATTAACAGCTACGGGCCGAATGCAAATTGCAAAAAGATATACAACTATTTAGAATCTCCAAGCACAATAAATAACAAAGTCAGCGATGGAATAGCAAAGTTGTGATGAAAATCAAAAGGTTGCTGGAAAAGTTATTCCCTGCTGTGACACACTACAGGGCAACGTGCTCTTGAAAAAACATTACATCTTTCCAAATTTGGCCTAGGCTGTCCCCATTTGTGGTGGCTTAATGATAAAAACGGAACACCAACATGTAGGCTGCCTGGTGGAAAAATGTACAATTCAACAATTTTAACAAAGAAGTCTCTATCAAACAAAAAGGCAAAGCCAAAGACGGTTGCTAATGTCAAGGGAAGTACATGTACAGAATTCATAACAGTGTCTGGCAGTTTTTCTATTACCGGTATTATAGAAAAAGTATTGTTATAAAAACAATTCTTATTTTAGTTTTAGAATCTATAATAATTTGTAGAACAAAAAGTTTACAAAAAGTTTGGTAACTTTTTTCCTTGATTGTTGTAGGACAGCTGTTATTTCCACAGCTTATGGCGGGCCGGATGAAATCAGTTCGCGGGCCGGTTCCGGCATGCGGGCCGTAGTTTGGTGACCCCTGACTAGGGATTGTGGAGTACGGGATCGACAACTCCGTGCGGAGCTGCTGATCCATCACGCAATAGGAGGGTAGTTTTTCGGCGTGCTCGCTAACAGGCAGCAGCTTCCACTGTTGAATTGGTGGGCTGGTTTTATGCTGGTTGTGTGAAGAGTTTGGGCTGGAAATATTTTTAAAGGCTGGCAACACGGTTTATTTTAATGTGTTGCTTACTTGCTTCTTAGCTTAGGCTTTTAGTTCTTCTTCTTCGTCGTATGAGCTGTTCTTCGGACTATATGTTTGGGCATGATGTCATCAGCCACTCGACAGTCTCGTCATCCAGGGCCTTCAGTCCAAGCGCTCCATGTGGTGGTTGATGGATTGGGCAGTCATGGACGACATGATCTACTGTCTGGTCTGTGGCGCCACACTCGCATCCCGGTGAGGGAGCCAGGCCCCATCTGCACATGTCTGAACGAAAGCGACCGACGCCGGTTCGTAGGCGGTTAAGCCGGACCCACGCGAGTCTTGCGAGGGACATTCCCGGAGGGTGGGGATCGACGTCGGGTAGGAAATCACGGAGTCGGGAGGTGTTGTTTTGCCACTCCATGTTCCATGTGTACTTCGTCCAGTGTGCCGCACTTATTCCAAGATCTTCAACGTTGTTCAGAAGCTGTCGTGCGGCGGGCACAAATGGGCGTCTTGATTTCAGTCGCTGCTGTCCTCCAGGTAGGCGCTGGAGTGTACTGTGGAGGAGGTGGTCGGGGTCCAGTGCGCGACGTGCAAGAGAAATCATGGCTCCTTTACGGCGAAGCTCAGCAGGTTGGATGCCTGCAAGGATGGGAAGGTAGTCCGTTGGAGTGGGACGCAGGCATCCAGTCACAGTGCGTAGTGCGTCATTGATGGCGGTGTCAATGTGGCGGGTGTGAGAGCTGCGGCACCACACTGGTGCGCAGTACTCAGCGGTAGAATGAACGAGGGCCAAGGTAGCTGTGCGAAGGGTTTTCGCATCAGCTCCCCAGCCGGAACCCGCCAGCCGCCTCAAAAGTGCAACGCGCGCAGATAGTTTTTTGCGCAGTGACTCTAGGTGTCGTCGGTACGTGAGTGACCTGTCCAGGGTTACGCCGAGGTAGGTGGGTTCGGCGCAGTAGGGGAGGGGTTCGTCATCGGTGGTAATGTTGATCTCACGTTTTGCTTCCTTGTTGTTTAGATGGAAGGCCGCCGACACTGTCTTTGCCTTGCTGAGCTGTAGCTTCCATTTCTGGAGATATGTTGATATAGTTGACATGTCCTGGCTTAGGTTCCTCTCCATTGACTGCCAATCTCCGGCTGGATGCAGGAGAGCCAGATCGTCTGCGTAAGCATACTTCCTGGAGATGGTGTCAGGCAGGTCATAGATGTAAGTGTTAAAGAGGAGGGGAGCCAGGACAGAGCCCTGTGGGACGCCGTTCCTGAGTCGACGTAGTCTACTTCGTCGGCCGCTACCGGTGGAAAGGGTAAAGCTGCGGTTTTGCACAAGTTCCATAATCATATGGACCATGTGCCTGTCAGGAAGGAGACGAAGTAGTTTGCAGGTAAGGCCGCTGTGCCATACAGTGTCGTAGGCAGCCGTGAGATCGACAAACACGCGCCAGCCTTCTTTTTTGCCGAGAAGCTGTCCTCGATGTCTTGGGTCATCAGAGTGACCTGGTCTACGGTTGATCTTCCGTGGCGAAAGCCGGCTTGTTCCCGAGGGAGCTGAGGGTCTATTATCGGTTCGACACGGGCGTAGATAAGTCTCTCGAGTATCTTGAAGGGGATACAGAGCAGAGAGATGGGACGGTAGCTCTTCGGATCCCCTGGGGGCTTCTTCGGCTTTGGGACTGCAACCACTAGGGCTCTTCTCCAGATTCTTGGGATGCGCAGGTGACGCAGGCAGCAGGAAAGGAAGTCTTTTAACCAGGACCTCATAGAGGGGGCAGCATGGAGTATTAGTTCCGGGCATAGGTGGTCAAGGCCCGGGGATTTGCCTGGCTTTAGGTGCTGGAGGGCGGAGGCAAATTCTTCTGGGGTAAACTCACCAGAGATGTTGCCCTCGACAGGTGTTGGGACCTTCCAGAGGTCCGTCATTTCCTTGAGGACGGACTTGTCTGATTCACGGTCTCTCGTTCTGTGCACTCCATTTTTCACAAGTTGTGAGGCGATTGCATTTGCCGAAATGGGGCATTGGCGACGAGAGGCACGTGATCTGCCAGTGAGGTTGTTGAGTGTACTCCATGCTGTGCGGCTGGAGTGCGTGAAGTCGATTGAGTCTATGGCTTCTGTCCAGCGCTTCTTCCTCTTTGAATCCAATCTTGCCAGCAGGGCTGTTGCTGAGTTGATGGTGGCGGTGCCCTGGGGGGAACGGAGGAAGTCGCGGTAGAGGCTGTCGCACTCCACATCCCAGCAAGGTATGTAGTTTTTCCGTCGACCTCGCGGGATGGAGTCTTTTGCCGCAGATATGATTGCATCACAGAAGTCCTGGTAGGCTTCATCCACTTTGATGGTGTGTGGGGATGGGAGGTACTGCGTAGCTTCGTTTGTGAGGAAGCTGTAGTATTCCCAATCGGCCTTTCTGAAGTTCCATCGCTTGACAGGCTTGCTCGGAATAGGTGTGGCAAGCAAGGGGGCCGTGATTAGCGAGGGTCGGTGTTGAGACCTTGGGAACTTCTCTAGCACACGTCTGTCCGGCTGGCGATCATCGGAGTCATCGCTTGCGAAAGCCAGGTCTGGGTTCGTGCCAGTGTTCCAACGACCGGAGTGGAAGCTCGGTGCGCCCTTAGGATCGTATAAGAGGGCGAGGTTGTTGTTGGTTGCCCAAGCGGCCAGACTTTCTCCGTCGTTGTTGATGGAGTTGTAGCCCCAGTCAGTGTGGTGGCAGTTAAAATCGCCAGCGTAGAGGCTGGGGTGGGGGAACACTGGGATGGCTGTTGATGTTATCCGCGAAGGTGGGGGCTTGTAGACATTGACGATGTTGTAGCCTGCTACATCTACACAAAGCCACTCGATCTCCGATTGAGCTTGGGATTGGTCAACCAAGGACCAGCCCAGCCGGTCATGGACAAACGTGGCGAGGCCGTGTTTCCTGCTGCAGGTTGCGCCTGCGAGTGTGAAGTTGGTTATTACCAACTTTTCCACAGACGTACAGTGAGTCTCCTGGAGGAGGATGATGAGGGCTTGATGCTTGGTGGCCAGGTGCTCGATGAGGCTTTTAGTTAAAAGGTAGCTTATACAAAACATTTGGTGACTGTGTTAGAAATTTTTTATCAAGACCTTATAATATATTTGCATGCTTAGAGATTATGTCTGTGTAGTTTTAGACAGCACCAACTTTGGCCTGTAAAATCAACAGCTTGGTGGACGTTATTGTTATTTTTGCAAGGTACCGGTATAGCTACTACAAACTGTAGCTTCATATACCAGTAGTTGATGTTATTTTCTCACAATCTGATTTCTTGAAGGGGACAATGTTGTTAATATAATATAGCATTCACAATTAAGTTTGTTTTCTGTTTAACTGCAAGGCAAGTTATCAGATTGTTGGTCAATCTATGAGTTAAATTCTGTACGCTGTTTATGTAAATATGGTCAATACGTGTTGTGTACCAGGGTGCAAAACAGGGTACAAGTCAAAAAAAACCAAAGAAATATTCCGGTTGTTTCGATTTCCGTCTGATCCAGAGTTGCTCAATAAATGGATATCTGCTATTCCAAGAAAAAATTGGACACTTTCAAATTGCCACCGTGTTAGTCGAAAGCATTTTCATAATGCTGATTTTTGCACTCCTCCAAAGATACTGATGCAATGCGTCGCAGTGCTCGTGATTCTCAAGAATTGAAAAGGTTACGATTACAGCCAAATGCTATTCCGAAAGTTTTTCCGTCCTTGTCGTCATATCTTTCAGCATCCCAACCTGAAGTGCGTCCAACTACATCAAGTACTGCATCAGCTAGACTTGAAAAAGAAAACTTGGAAAAGAAAAGGCTTAATAGTGAGTTCCTAAAAGCAGACACATGCACCAATTTTGAAATGTCTAATCTAAAATTAAAAGAAGCAAGTTTGCCAAGTGGTTTCATTATTGTGCATTCAGAAACTTACACACAGTGTCACTATGTACATTGTGATATAGACGGCAATGAGGCACCCAAACTTTTTGTGTCTGTTATTGTCGACAGTGCATTACAAACAAAGGCATTTCTTCATTCCTAGCAGTCAATACGCACACTTATTCAAATCAAATTATGTACAGTCAATAGCAGAATTTGTTAACTTTCTTGCTTGGTGCAAAACTTTGGTAGATCAAAACACTTTTGTTGCTGACAATCCAGGTGGTTCAATGAACTTAGCAATATCTTTATTGGAAAGTTACATATCAAGTGGTGTAATTCCTGGTCGACGATACTCTGTTGCAATGACGACCACATCATTTCTTTGACAATTAACTAGCACTGCACTGTATGAAAAGTTGCGAGATTTGTTTATTTTACCATCATTAAGCAGATTACGTCAACTCTCATCTGGAACTGCTGTCCAGTGTAGTGAAGTATCTTTTCATTATCTAGAACAAAGAACTGCACATTTGACTGCCAGAAAGAAAATAGTCACTCTAATTATTGATGAGGTCTACATCGCCCAAAGAATAGAGTATAACAATGGCAGCTTCATCGGTCTTAGCGAAGATGGCTCACCAACAAAGACGGTATTAACTTTTATGATTCAGTCCATGTTTGGAAACTACAAAGATGTTGTCTGTGTCATACCCATTGCGAAACTAGATACAAATATTTTGGAGTCTTGGCTTCAACGAGTCATTGCAGCTTTAGACAAGTATGTTGTTGTTACTGCAGTATCAGTGGACAACCATGTTTGCAATAGGTAGGTTTTTAATCTATATGTTTAACGTAATGCAAATTACAACAAGTTTTCATCTAATTAACATTGTAAAGGTTACTGTAAATAGATACTACTGTTATTATCATCATGAAATTTGCATGGGACTTACAACTTTCCATCTTCCTTCACCACTTTGCAAACATGTCAAAAGAGCTGATGACGAACAATACCCATTACAATATCCACCGATTGCATACAAACCATCTTTGCAAGCAACAAGTGCATTTCCTTGTCTGTTTTGTTCCAACGGAGGTATGCTATGCCATGAATTAAAACTCGATAAATGGCATTCCGCTGGTTCTTAGCGACCATCAAAAACGGTTGCTCCCATCGCAGACCTTACCTTGTTCATTGACTTGACTTCCTTTCATTGCAATTCTTGACCAGATAAATCCATTCGCCAAACCGAAGGTGTTGAAATTGTTTTGTTCTGATCTTTGTTGGTTCTCAATACTTTTTCTTGCCATGCTCTCCATAATTTTTGTTTGGCCGTGTGATGCACCAACAACGGATTTGTTAAGACTTACATTTTAACAAGTGTTAATCTTCATATGAAGAAGAAGTGTTAATTATGGAAACAAAGCTTAAACTGAAAGGATGGGATAACATTCATGAGTCTTTTTTCACTCTCTTGCTAGAAGTTGTCGAAACTTTAAACATTGCACCAGGGCTTCAAGACGCACAGTTTGAGAATCACTGTTCAGCTGAATCTGTTGACAGTGAAGTCAGCCATCAGAGCAACAATTTACTAAAAGCCGCTAACTTTATATATGAATTTAAAGCATGAAACATTTAAAATTGAAGGAAGGTTTGCATACACACGGAAAAACCAAACAAAAACCAAACAGTTTGTTTCTATTCTTCTGTTCTCCCACATTAACTTTACAAACTTTAATCAATTCGTTTGTGACATCACAACTCGGCGGAAGACTTCAGTCTTCAGGTTTCAAAATGTTTTAATTAGTATTTTCAAAGCCTGCTGCAAACTTACTCATAACCAGAATAACAAGTTATCAGCCACTACACACACGTGAAATTGAAGTGTAACCAAAAGGTTTGGATTCCATCCAAGTAGCCTATCAACCAAATCCAACGACTAAAAAATTAAATTGCAACAATCGAATGATTAAACAGTTTGGTAGCAGTTTTTCCAACAATGCTCCATTTATTAATTTGTGGATCATAACATTCTACTTCTTTGACTGCAAAACCTTTTTCATTCACTCCACCAACAACAAATATTCTTCCTTTCAACACACAACCTGAGCATCCACCTCGATGAAAATTCATCTCACTGACGTAAGTCCATTGATCAGTTGATGGATTGTACCTTTCAACACTTTTGAATGCAGAACTGCAACCTTCTCTAGCTTCTCCACCAATTGCACAAATGAATCCATCACAACTAACAGCTGCCAGCCATCGTCGCGGAGCTTGCATGGGACTTACAACTTTCCACTGCCCATCACAACTTTGTAAACACTCAACAGATGATAAAATTTCATTATTGTCATATCCACCAATTGCATATAAACTATCTTTGCACAAAACAAGTGCATTTCCTTGTCTGGGTTGTTGCAGCGGAAGTAAGTTTCGCCATGAATTCGAAGCTGATGAGTAATATTCTCCAGGAGTTTGGCTTTCCACAACAACTAAGTTTCCATCAAACATAGTTGCTCCCATTTGTGACCTTAACTTGTTCATTGACTTCATCTCTTCCCATTTCAATTGCTGTTCAGATAAATTCATTCGCCAAACTGAACATGTTGCAGTGGGTATGCTGTTGCTTTGGCAATTTCTTCCACCAATATAATAGAGATAGCCAAGCATTACAACAGCACAACCACAGTCTCGACCATCTGGTAAATCAGGGAAGGTAAGTGGTAGTTCGCCAGTGCAGTTATAAACTTCATTTACTCTAGACAACGTATCAGTTCCACCTAAGCTTAATATTCTTGTGTTCTTGTCTGTTTGCATTAAGATTTTAAAAACTTTGTTTTGAGCTTGAAACAACAACTGGCATAACTCCAGGTTTTGCATGAACAACTTTTCTTTCAAAACAACTTCTTCAAAAAATGGTGGTGGAAGTTTGTGAAGATCTACAAGTTTCAAAAGCTCAGGAAACTCATTGGCACGATTTCCTTCATCATGTTTGATCCATCCCAATATGGCAGTGAATACTGAAGCTTCATTGACAATGGATCGATTTTGTTTTGAAATGCAATTTCTCAGATCTTTTTCACTGAAACTTTTGAACTCAATTGTACTTGATGCTGCATCAAAATTTCTAGCAATGATTTCAACAGTTTGAGTTTTCAGTGAATTGTTTTCGAAGTGTTCTGCTATACCAAGAACAATACAACAGTTGTTTGGACTAAGAGCTTCACTCACAAAATCAAAGCAAAACTGCTTCACATCATCAATTTGTAAGTAATTGGATGCTGCAATCAAATCACAAACATTCTCGTTGTTGATATCAATGTTCCCAGTGTAAATAAATTCAATCAAACTTTTCATTGAATTTCCATCTACACAGTTGATTTTAATGGAACTCTCATATTTTTCTTTCATCTCAATTTTGAACATTGTTTCAAAGAAAGATGAAAAGCAAGACAAGACCATCCTGTTTGCAGGAAAACGATCATTTCCTGCGCATATTTCAACATCATTAAACGATCCTGAATGCCTGTTCTGATTCGCATATTCCAGCAAATTCGATTCATTTGTTCTCTTCCTGGATATTTGTTCCAGTTCAGTTCTACCAACAAGTGAAAAGGACATGTTTATCAATTAATTCCTACCAATTAATCACAATCTAGCTGCAACACAAAATTAATAAGATACACAGTAAAACAAAGCATTTAATCAGAAAGCAGATGATTTCAAGTAATATTGAAAATATACTACACTGAAATTTGTAAGTAGCCTATTGTAGAAATACACCATGGAAGTCGTTGAATTGTTCTAAACAACATAGTACTCGAAACAAAGTTTTGGCGTTTTAAAGTTTTAACGTTTTAAAGTTTTAACGTAAGAAAGTCGGTTTTTCTTTTAATTTTCCAAAAATAGCTTCAAAATTGAAATTTTTGAATTATAACATAGAGCAATGCTAAACCGAACAAAAAATACATTTACTCATAACTATAAGACATTTTTGGGCGTTTTATATTTCAAAGTAATTGCACTAATATTTATATTGCATTAACATTAACATATGTATAACTACCATTGCACGAAAATGTCTAGTCACCTGAGACGAAATGCGTATTGTAAAGGGTAGGAAGGTAAAAAAATGACCAGTTTAGGTTTACTGCTATTTTGCATTCATCAAATGCTGGCATTTCCACAATCTAACCTCTTAGTATAAATTATTAAGTTAACAATCGATTTCGCTATAGCAATAACATCTTCAGCTAGCACATGTAAAGACGAAAATTTGAAAAATACGTAAAACGAACAAATAAAGCAAACTCCGATATTATCAACATGCATAAAAATTCTATTTTAAATAGATGGTTACATAATATTAAAATCAAAAGCTGCAAGCCTAAATCTTAAACTGGTGTTCTGCCACGATTTCCAATTATGTACTGGTACAAAATGCAAGAAATACATGAACATATATCATCCATCTAGTAAAGTACAACAGTTCAACAAGACAAATATAAAGAAAAAAACGCAATTTAGTTTCAGTCCATTGCCATAAGTTTGCATTGATATAACGTCAAAAAAGAAAAAGTGTGAGTTTTTGCGAAATATTTCACCACTAGAGTGGGGCGTCCTCATAAAACACCGTATCGCTACAGATAGGAACAATGTTCAGTAAGGTGCGCAGAAAATTATTTTTTTTTAATTAAAAAAAAAGGATTTCTAAAAAGCTGGCAAATGGACTAAAACTCATTTCCCAAAATTTCGGGGAGTGGCCCCCTCTAGCAGTCGTGTCACCCAGCCCAAGAAACGTCAGATTGCCATATCTCGAGTACTACTCATGCTGAAAGGATCAACAAAAGCTCAAAAGAAGCAGAAACACAAAGTTGCTGTATGTTCTAAGAGACCTTTTTGTCCTATTGCACTAAAAATTAAGTTATTTAAAAAAACACTTTTTTATCAGTTTTTACTCTAGTGGTCTGTGCTTTTTATGATAAATTGAGTGGTCAAAAGTACACAAATTGTAAATTACACAGTATTATTAGTTTCTATATATATATATATTAGTATATTAGTTCTTTTATATACTGCTTGACAATAAACGCAAAAGAGGGAAACATAAAACAAGATGGCGAGACGAACTCTACCAATTCGACAAACACTGGACACAAACGTGCAAAGACAGACAAAATTATAAAGATATGCATAAGGCCTTCATCCAGCAGTGGAACAACAATGGCTGACAATGATGATGATGATTAGTTTCTGCTGAATAGTGTATTGTATTAATTTATGCTTCTCAACCGTCTGTGACTTACAGCTCAAGGTTTATTGATACTATAACTAAAATGGCAAAACAAGGAGTTCAACATATGACCAAACCAGACAACCTGATAGAGTTACAGTCAACCCCGCTTAATCGGCCCACGTTTAATAGGACCATCCGCTTATTCGGACCCTTTTGCGCTGGTCCCGAATCCAAATCCATTTTTCTGTACAATTTTCCCGCTTAAACGGACCACCACCCCGCTTAAACGGACCACCCTCCCCCCTAAAATAGGTTTTTATGGTTAACGTTTTTTTACTTTTTGTACATTTTTCTGCGAGGTGACGCATCAAGAGTTGTTGATGGGCAACGTGCTACGTTCTCGCTAAGCGATTTTAAAGTGAAGTAGGCTACAGATAAACAAACGCTTGTTGTCACGTCGTAAGGTTAATTGTCATCTATCAGAATTGCAGTAATTGTGATGCAGCACCAAATACTGTACTGTACAGAAGAATGAATGAATGCTTTTAGTGCTTGAATAAAAATGGCAGCAATAACTCGCGTACATCGAAGAAAAAATAGAGATTCTTAACAAAATCAAAAACCAGCCTTCGGGAACGTCAGAGAGGAAGTTAGCTGAGACTGTATTTTGTTTTGATTGTTGATGGTGTTTTGGTTGTGTTTATAGCCGCAATTGTAAAATGCTTAAACTATTTTCAAAAACGATGAAAAAAATAACGAAATTCGTTCTCCCCGTTTAATGGGACCACCCGCTTAATCGGACCAATTTGGCTTGGTCCCGATGTGGTCCGATTAAGCGGGGTGACTGTATTTATCTTTTAGTAGATGTGAAGTGTTACATTTCGCACGTGTACAAATTAACGTTTTGCAATGTAATTAAGGCAATAACAATACAAGGTACATATAGCGCGAACATCATATAAATCACATTTACCTCGATGTGATACTACAACACAAACTGTTTCAGTTCCATGAATATGGAAAGTCAAGCATGGAAACCTCCAAACTAAATGATTGCTACATTTTCTCTAAACAAACAGAAGACGAGGCAAGATTCTCAAGAACGTCTGCACCGAATCGGTCGTCTTCAAAACGGGCCGCCTTCGAATCGGCGGCACGAATCATGCTTCAAAATAATTTGAAAACAACCGACTTCTTGCAACAAACTAGTAATGGTACTTCAAAATTTTCTTGGCAAATGCACATCACGATAATATTAAACATTTTTTATGACAACTGCTGAATGGTGCCGCATATTAACTGAATAAAATGCAACAAAATTATAACATTACAAAATAATTATAACATTTTAAAATTGATTGGCACTGGTTTTCATGGTTTAATCTACCAACATAATACCGTACAGATGATCGTGCATTACAATCGTCGTCGATTGTCTACTATTACAATTCTCAACTTCAATTACTTGCAATAATGTCTGGTCCACCTATCACAACACGACTTCTAAGAAAACAACGCTTAAATGAAGTGGAAATTACAAACCTCTATAAGGAATAACTTCTATACAATAAAAAAAAAATTATTTATTTTTTATATTTTATAGTTTATTTTTATAGTTTATTTTTTATACAATACAATATAAAAAGTTGTTCTAAGAACAAGAACAAGAAGTCGGTGTTAAGAAGTTGTTAAGAAGTTGTTGTTAAGAAGTTTGTTCAAGAAGTTAAGAACAAGAAGTTGTTCTATACAACTTCTATACATTGCTCGCAATATTACAGAATGCATTCAGATTTTTCAGTGTTGATGTTGAAATTAAAACAAAAATCACAATTTAGATTGTTTGCAACGTCTTCTTACTTTCGGGCAGCATCTACAGCTACAAGAGAAAATTTTGCTATGTTCTGTATTTGCTATCTTCTACCACGAAACAGTCTCACTTGTTCAGTGAAACTAAAAAAAAAAGCATTGCACTATCAATAATAAACGTGAATCCAAACAAAATGGCGAAAGAGCTACCAATCTTTATAGTTAAACTAAAAAACTTGGTGGTCAAACTAATTAGTTTTAAAAGTAAACAGAAATAGGAAACATGTGCTGATAATATTCAACTTGAAAAATTAAACAGGTCTTAATGACAAGAATAGCCGACAGATAAGATGAGTTAGCTAACAACGTTAACACACAAAGATTAAATGGTTACAAAAACTAAATGGCCTCTATGAAGTGAAAATTTGAGATTTAGCACAATTTATCAACCATAAACGTACTATGTATAAACAATACCGTATGTTACGGACCATAAGGCGCAATTTAAATCCTTTTTTCTTCTCATAAATTGATAGTGCGCCTTATAAGCCGGTGCGCCTAATGTATGGCTCAAGTAGTGCTTTATTGCCTAGTGCCTAACACTCAAAACCAGTACCGATACTATTATTAGGTATATAAATAAATCACCGTCTTACACAATAAACTACGGTACAAGCAACTAGCAACTGTGATATTCACTAGGGCCATTTTTTCTTTTGCTCATTGTACTATTGTGAATTGCTTACATTTATTACGCTACAAGTAAACTGTGTTATGATGATAATGATATGATATAACGAGCTTTATACGGTAACCCATATTCCTTAGAATACGTTGCGTTCTATAGCCCGGTGCGCCTTATGTATGAACAAAAAACTAATCAAAGCAATTTATTGACAGTGCACCTTATAATCGGGTGCGCTTTATGGTCCGTAAAATACGGTACACTAAAAGTACAGGCAATACCAAAAGACGATGCCCATTTGATGATAACGAAACTAATTAGCTAACTAAAAAACATCCAAAAATAATGATTCAATGATCCAACAAGTTAAACAAACAATCACTTGAATTATCAATTGAAAATTAATACAATTAAAAACTGTAGGTAACGTGCTTGTAATACCAGAAGCATTGTGACGCAATAAATGGAGCTCCTATTGTTGACAGAAAAGTCAGATCGCTACAATCGAATGATTGAACAATTCTGCGCCAGTGGTCTCAATACTGCTCCATCTATTAATCAGTGGATCATAACATTCTATAAGCTTGACTGGTTGAGATGTCTCATCAAGTCCACCAACAACAAATATTCTTCCTTTCAACACACAAGCTGAGCAAGAACTTCGACAAAATTTCATGTCACTTACGTAACTCCATTGATCAGTTGATGGATCATACTTTTCAACACTTTTTAGTGCAGTGTCCCAACCATCACCAGCTTGTCCCCCAATTGCAAAAATAAATCCATCACAGCAAACAGCTGCCAGCCATTGTCGTGGAGTTTGCATGGGACTTACAACTTTCCATTTTACATCATAACGTTCCAAACAATCAACAGATGATAAATATTTATTATTACAATATCCACCAATTGCATACAAACTACCTTTGCAAACGACAAGTGCATTTCTATATCTCGTTTGTTGCAACTGAGGTATGTCTTGCCATGAATTGGAAACTGATGAATAGCATTCCCCAGAAATTTGGCCTCCGACAACAACTAAGTTTCCATCAAATACAGTTGCTCCCATACCACTTCTATTCTTTTTCATTGATTTCATTTCTTCCCATTTCAATTCCTGTTCAGATAAATTCATTCGCCAAACTGAATACCTTTCAACGATTGTATTCTTTTTGGTGTGTTTTCTTCCACCAATAAAATACAGATGGCCACGCATTACAACAGCACAACCAGCTAGTCGACCATCTGGTAAATCAGGGAAAGTAAGTGGTGGTTCACCACTACAATTATAAACTTCAATTACTTTGGATGATGTTGTAACTCCACCTAAGCTTAATATTCTGGTGTTGTTGTCTGGTTTCATTAAGTTTTTGAAAACTTTGTTTTGTGCTTGAAACATCAACTCACACAATTCATTGTTTTTCATCAGCAAATTTTCTTTTAAAACAACTTCTTCAAAAAATGGTGGTGGAAGTTTGTGAAGATCTACAAGTTTCAAAAGCTCAAGAAAGTCATTAGCACGATTTCCTTCATCATGTTTGATCCATCCCAATATGGCAGTGAATACTGAAGCTTCATTGACAATGGATCGATCTTGTTTTGAAATGCAAATTCTCAAATCTTTTTCATTAAAGCTTTTAAACTCAATTGTAGTTGATGCTGCATCAAAATTTCTGGCAATAATTTCAACACTTTGAGTTTTCAGTGGATTGTTTCGGAAATGTTCTGCTATACCAAGAACAACAAAACAGTTGTTTGGACTAAGAGCTTCACTGACAAAATCAAAGCAACACTGCTTTACATCATCAATTTGTAAGTAATTGGATGCTGCAATCAAATCACAAACATTCTCGTTGTTGATATCAATGTCTCCAGTGTAAATAAATTCAATCAGACTTTTCATTGAATTTCCATCTACACAGTTGATTTCAATGGAACTCTGATATTTTTCTTTCATCTCGATTTTGAACATTTTTTCAAAGAAAGATGAAAAGCAAGACAAGACCATCTTGTTTGCAGGAAAACGATCATTTCCTGCGCATATTTCAACATCATTAAACGATCCTGAATGTCTGTTCTGATTCGCATATTCCAACAAATTCGATTCATTTGTTCTCTTCCTGGATACTTGCTCTAGTTCAGTTCTACCAACAAGTGAAAGGGACATGTTTATCAATTAATTTCTTAAACAAACTGCCTAAAATACTGAATGACAATCACAACCTAGCTGTAACATAAAATTAACTGATATAAAACAAAACACACAAGCGTTTAATCAGAAAGCAGATAATTTCAAGTAGCATCAATACTTTGATTGAAGCAACAACATGAACGGAGAAATATAACCAGCAAAACATAAGAGACACCATTTTAATCTTTTTTATTCTGAAAAGTATAATTATGCAGTATAGAAACTAGTTTGGTTTGAATGCTGCTAAAGAGCGGAATGGCCTGACTCGGTGACACAGATTTGGAGATAGCCTATTTCGGAGACTATCGATTTGGTGTAGACGCGCTGTCAAACGTTTCATGATTAAAATTCAATTGTCTATATAGGGGTGGAAGTTCTATAAAATCCCTATTTTCTTGAAAGCATCACAAGAGAAATTATTTCAGGGGAATGATCAACTAAATTAAAACTTAGTTTCGTCATTCTTGTCAAAAACGTTTCATGATTTAAATACAGGTATAATTGTCTGCATGGAGACAGTATCTAAAACCCATAGCATCATCCATTTATTTAGAGAATAATAGAGATTATTCAGGAGAGTGATATACATTCTAACAAATTATTTGCAAGTTAAAACCTATAGTGATGTTTACATTTCAAGAGACACCTTGCCAAAATGCTGTTTCAGAAACTTTTCATAAATTTCACGATGATGATTGCTTTGATGGCATCAAGTCGATGTGTTATAATGGCCTGGACACCGTGCACAAGCCTTCAGAACTGAAGGCTGAAGTCTGTTAAATAATGAAAAGCGTACTTTGGTTGGATATTCGTCAAGAATGTTCATTCAAGCACAATAGTGTTTTTTCTGATGACAAACAGCTTTAATATGCGAAAAAAAATATCGTAGCATTTATCAAGCAACATACAAACACAATTCAATAATTTAAACATTGAATGGAATGCTTAAGATGTACTGGTATTTCCGAACTTTTACTGATATAATTATTACATTATCAATATGCTTACATACAGATAGCAAAAAAATCGACTGTGTGAAAGCGCATTCTCCAAAACAGACTTGCAGATTAAATGTGTTAAGTAAGGGCGTCTTCAAATAATACGTGTAAACAATAACATTAGATGTCAAACGAAAAGAAAACTAAAAAATACATGAAATGGGTAATTAGAGCAAACTTTTTGAATGTTTTAATTATGTATTACAGTCTGTTAACTCCGATGTACAACTGTTGTCTACACATAAAAGTACACTTTCAAAATGGAAAGTGAGGTTGATCATACTTTTCAAACCTAACCTAAGATATTCCTATCCCAGCTTTATCACTTTCAGTTCAGTTTCTTTTGAACTCCTCGGGGTATTCATTAAGGCATAGTTTTTAATGAATACATTAGACAATATCTGAGAATGTTTCGTTGGTATACCACTGAACTTGTACTGTTTTGCAATTAGCATGAAATTGTTTATACAGAATGACCTACAGAACGACCCTGTTAATCTTTGAAAAAAAATCATACAAAACACAGACCATTGGACAAGGGTGTCAACAGGGACAGTCAGTGCACCTCTATCAATGGTGGTAAAATAGTCTTTATATTTCTCAAAATAATAGTGTTATCATCATTTAATATTGGAATCTTTCGAGCACAAACTGCACTATGTTTAGGTACAACCCACTTGGCTCTTGGAATGCTATCTTTCCACTTTTGTTTCTCTACATCATCTTTTGGAAATTTATACACAGAGACTTTGATCTCGGAAGAATCATAATTTGAATTGCAGTGAGGCACACAGCATTTAAGAGGCATTATTTATTTATTAGGTAATCTGTAAAAATACTTGTCTATTAGCAAAAAGGGCTACACTGATGCAGGCCTATCATATAAAGTTTACTTGATGCTATCCTTAAACAGACACAGTAAATTGCCTTAATTTAACTACAAGTCTTCTTTGTTACTTTACTACCTCACTTAAGTTTTTACTGATGATGATGGCGTATGAGCAAATGATGATGATGGCGAAAGTTTTTACTGTGTTCAGCTAAAAACTTTTCAAGAATAATCAGGACACTTAACACACTTTCGGTAGGCTACAAATAGTGATTGTACAATATAAAAATATCTGGCCAACTAGGGCTTTCCAAATAATTTCATTGCCACAATGCCACTACCTGAGTGTATGTTATGATAACCCTTCCTACTCTGAAACAACTAGCCTACTAGTTCCTTGTAAACCTTCTCAGGACTATAAAATAACCTCTAAATCATAAATCCTGCTTACAGATACCAACACATTACAGGTATTGTTTAGCATTTCAACTCTACTTCTGTAGGCTACATGCATCTTTGAGCTTCTGTTAATACTAGTGAATTCAGTAAAAAGCTGCACTTGACTGCACCCAGCAGGCCCTAGCTAGCAAAGCTTTCTATTTTATATCGTTTCAATGTCTACCGATGTTGAAACGACGTAAAAGAAAAACAAATTTTATCAATTCTAGAATGTGACTCAACGATCGCAAGAAAAACCTCCCTTGGGAGACGTTTTTTCTTTATCACAAACTTGGAAGTCAGCCGTCAGTTCTGAAGGCTTGTGCACGTTGTCCAGGCCATCTATTTTCGTAGGCCACGGTTATAATGTATAGTAAAAATGTATATTAATGGAAAGACAAAGTTTTCAGGAATTCATTGACAATAAAAATGCATTGATAAATATGCAATTTGGCCCAGTTATGCCTCAATGCAGCTGGAATATCCAAAGTTGTGGTAATTTCCTTGATATTTCTGCATCTTGTGATCATTGTTTTGAGTTAGATTAGCATTAAGTAGCTGTAAGCTTCTGAGTCACTGTTCATCCTTTGGTTCACCAATGCTGCATTCAAAGTGGTTCAAAATGAATTAAAATGTTTCAAAATGCTTTAACCCCTTAATACCCAAACTCAAATGCAAGGAAAAATTTATATATTAGTTTGACATTCTTGCAATTACAGTAGCTACTGATACTCAACATTTTGTAATTTTTTTTTAAATTTCTTGTTTGTTTTTGTTAAAAGGGTGTGTTTCCATTTGGGAACATTGGGATGTCGAGGTTAAAGTAAACTTGTTGTTTTTTGTGCACTATGCGTTGCGATCAAGTCTACGTCAACAGGTCCAACCATTCCTGCCAAATAAACTTTGTAAGCATAGTTTAGATCTGCATTGAGATCGTCAATAAAAACAGAAAGCGAAAACGAAAAGTTTTGATTGAAAATGGAAAAAAAGATGAAATACCTCTACCAGGTTGCCTGGCTCAGTCATTATGTTGGACTCCTTGTTTTGCCATTTTACTAATAGAAATAATAACCCTTGAGCTGTAAGTCACAGACGGCTAAGAAATATAAATTACACTGTTCAGCAGAACTGATATAACTGTATAATTTACAAGTCGTGTGGTTTTGACTCCTCGATTTAGCATAAAAAGCTCTTTTTTAGCAATAATTTACTTTTAGTGCAACTAGAATAACACAGCCATTAAAGGAGGTCACACCCAAAAACAATAGGAAATGAATTTTAGGTTCATTTGCGTTTTGGAACCCATTTTTTTAAATTAAAAACAAGTCTTTTTCATCGAACTCTACTGCTCACAGACATTACAACGCAACTTCACCAATTTCAATGAATTTGTTAGTGTTATTACAACTCGAAGGAAAACTTTAAATTTGAAACTGCTTTAATTAGTATTTTCAAATCAATGATTTCAACACTTTGAGCTTTCAGTAAATTGTACTATTGCTTAAACTTCAGAAAAACCACTAAAAAGCAACATTTTTTGGATCACGATAATCTGTTTTTTTTTTCGGTCATTTATCGGTCATTGACCGATTTTTTAGCAAAATGTCCGAAAAAAATATAGTCAATTCGATCAAAATGTTTGAAAAAAACAACATTTCTCAGCGAAACATAATGTTGTAGCTAGTCAGAAAGTGCAAATTTTGGGTTGTATCAGCTACTTGAAAGGAAATATTTTCATCAGAAAAAATGACCGAAATAAATAAAAAATGACCGAATTTTTTAAGTCATTTCGGACAAACCACCGAAAAGTCTCAGCAAAAAAAAAAACAGACAATAATTGACCGCAGTAGCCTACTAAAGTTCTTACCACGCTGCGTATTTAGAAGTATAAATAAAACAACACCAAAAAACGAAGATGAAAACCTGTGTATGTGTAGTTGTGTACTTGATAAGTGCACTTCATAAACAGCTTTCACTTAAGTGATACCAAGTGGATGGAGCAGCAGAACACTATTTCAATAGAAAATAAAAAGTCTATGGGAAAAGTTAAGATTTATACAAAATTTTTCAGTCTACGGCTCAAGATTCATTCAAACGATACTACATGCTTACTGGACACCTACGCATTGAAAACATGATAATTCAGTAATAATCTGGGACTATCGGCATTAGTAAAGTAGTTAAATCGCAACAACCGAGTGGTTTGACAGATTGTCATCAGTTTTTCCAACAATGCTCCATTTATTAATCTGTGGATCATAACACTCAATTTTTTGGACAAATTGAGGCGCAACATCTTTTCCACCAAAAACAAATGTTCTTCCATTCAACACACAATAGTACAGTCGTGGGACCTTAAAACGTGGTGTTTGTGGGAAAAATTTATTATCAAGCTGATACTTTGTTCAGACCTTCCCCATACTATGCAGGTGGCTCAGACAAAAATCCCCATCAATCGGATGATGGGGAACCCCCTTTTGGGACTTTTTTCCAAATGACGTCACAATCCCTCTGGGTCCAAAATATGAAAATTTCAAGTTTCTCAAAATAGGACATATTATACATCATTTTTTAGCATTTTTCAAGGGGAACAACTTTTTCTATCAACCAAAACCCTGAAAATGTACAGAAAAAGAGTTATTACCGATTTAACAAAAAGATAAATCTATGAATTTCAGGAAAATTTGAAATTATTCGTCACTATTGGACTTATTCTTCTATCATAAACAGACATAACTCAGCAACAACACTACATTTAACATTATAAAAACAAAAAACAAGAAGTAAACGTTTTCGGCTAGTCATACAGCCCTTTTCAAGCCTATAAGAAAAATACATATTAAAAGAAATGCTAAAGAATCATATAGTATCACAGCAAAAATATTGTCAAATCTAAACTTTTGAGAAACTGCCTCGCTCACGCAAAATGGTAACTGAAAATTACACAGCACAACGGGTCAAGTATTTGAGAAGTAAAATTAATTAATTGTTCAGAAAAGGAATCAGGCAGAATTACGCAAGATTGACAGAAGCACAACACGAGGTAGTGGCACAAACACAGCAAATGCGAGAAGCACAAGACGTGATAATTCAATCAAAAACTGTTAAAAGATAAGAAGCTCTGCCAGCAAAAAATTGCCTGTTGAGCCATGGGTTTAAAGATTTGATGATCAATGCCTCGTGAATCTTGGTGTCGAACTCGGACAAGCACTTACGAACAATTTTGAAGGACTGCAATGACGGTTTACTGTTTGAGCACGATTGGCGGTTTCTAATATGGTCTTTACTTGCACTGTTTTTATTAAAATTAGCTAAATTCAAATGCTCTCCAATTCGTTAACAGACATACATTCTGCATTGATAATATTTATTGTGGGAGAACATTTGTGGCTTGTGTGGAGATTGAGAAGCGGGCTGGTGTTTACATAAATAAAAAACACTTTAATATTAAATACTATGAAGTCAGTTTTTAAACGTTGTTATAACAAACCTATGTTCATTGTGTTCAATCTTTAAGTTCTTGTGGTGATTGCCAGTGCGTTAAGATCAAACGTTAGGAACTGTACTGGAGTTTCTTTTGAATCAGTTTTATGGAGTTTCGTATGTTAGCACAAGAAAACTTATTAGGGTGCAAGACAAGTTCACTTTACAACAGTATACTGTATGATACGCTATATTTTAGTGTTTAATATCAACAATTACATACGATACTACACTACCATAATACAAACAATGTATATACATTTTTGCTGTTTTGTGGCACAAACAGCACGATACAGATCAAATAAATAGCATATCAAATTTGAAAAAAGCAAAATCAAAATCGTATCGATTGACAACAGTAGATGATTTGTAAAGTTCAGCACGGTACTGCATAGATTGGTAAACTAGTGAAGTAAAAAACTTAGTTTATTTGACTGCATTATGTCAACGATAGCAAAACATTAATTGATTTAAAAACGATATATTGCAACACTGGGATTACCAAGGTGTCCTATAGGCCACGGTCAGTCACTTTTGTTCTTGCTGTAATTTTTAAAACATTTGCACTTATATTTCTTGACGTTTTCTAAATATGGTTTGAGATGTTTTATCATACAAAAAACTTTTAAAAACACTTTTTCATTTCGTGTTTATTAAGCGGTTTTTAACACGTAAAACTACTTTTACCATGGTGTCCTATTGAACACATATAGTTTCAGATGCCCATAAAGGATAATTGTGAAGTGTGAAATTCTCAGTTTATATCCATGAAAACGAAATTATGAATCAGGTCACCAAATAAGTTTCTTTGAATTGTGATAACACTTGTTTTCAGTAAGCTGATGGCCTAAACTAAATAGGTTATCAGGTTGGTGAAATAGGAAAATAGGTCTGAAAGCAGTTGGCTGTTTTGTTTCTGATGCCAACTGCATTTGTATACAGTACTCAGTTGAAATTGAAGAATAGTTTTAGTCAATTGCTTTTCACGTACTTGCGCTGTTTATCCAGAAAAGATTGTTATGTCGATCAAATGAAACTTGTCAAGGTAGGAGCACAGCAAGCAGTAAAACTGAAAGAAAACTAATGAGATTTTGAAAAATAGAAATAAATACTGATTTAGAAGCAATTCCGCTGTATGGAAGATCAGCTACAAGTAGTGTGTATAATTCATTTGTATTTATTTCAAAGTAACAGTCTTTTGTATAAATATTATAATTTCTCATTCTGTAAGGTTTCCTTTTCTTATAAAAATGGCGGAAGCAAGACGTACAGTGCATGAAGTAGCCACTTATATTTCTTCTTAGGACTCTGATGATGAACTTTCCGATGAAAAAGCAACTACCTCGCTATCTCAAGGTGATAACATGGCAAGCACTGTGACAGCAACAGTTGATAATGACAGCTATGGTGATAGTTCAGACGATGAAAGTGACATCACACCAACTCAATTGCAAGGAACAATAGCATATAAACCACCTTTGCACACAACAAGTGCATTTCCTTGTCTGGGTTGTTGCAACGGAGGTAAGTATCGCCATGAATTGGAAACTGATAAATAATATTCTCCAGGAGTTTGGCTTTCGACAACAACTAAGTTTCCATCAAACATAGTTGCTCCCATCTGCGACCTTAACTTGTTCATTGACGTCATCTCTTCCCATTTCAACTGCTGTTTTGATAAACTCATTCGCCAAACTGAACATGTTGCAGTGGGTATGCTGTTGATTTGGCGTTTTCTTCCACCAATATAATGCAGATGGCCACGCATTACAGCAGCACAACCACCATGGCGACCATCTGGTAAATCAGGAAAGGCAAGTGGTGGTTCGCCATTGCAGTTGTAAACTTCAGTTACTTTGAACAACGTCTCAGTTCCACCTAAGCTTAATATTCTTGTCTTTGGGTCTGGTTGAGCTGAGTTTTTAAAAACTTCGTTTTGTGCTTGAAACAATAACAAACACAATTCAAGACTCTGTGTCACAAGATTTTCTTTCAAAACAACTTCTTCAAAAAATGGTGGTGGAAGTTTGTGAATATCTACAAGTTTCAAAAGCTCAGGAAACTCACTGGCACGATTTCCTTCGTCATGTTTGATCCATCCCAATATGGCAGTGAATACTGAGGCTTCATTGACAATGGATCGATCTTGTTTTGAAATGCAATTTCTCAGATCTTTTTCATTGAAACTTTTAAACTCAATTGTAGTTGATGCTGAATCAAAATTTCTAGCAATGATTTCAACAGTTTGAAGTGAATCGTTTTGGAAGTGTTCTGCTATACCAAGAACAATAAAACAGTTGTTTGGACTAAGAGCTTCACTCACAAAATCAAGTCAAAAGTGTTTCACATCATCAATTTGTAAATAATTGGATGCTGCAATCAAATCACAAACATTCTCGCTGTTGATATCAATGTCCCCAGTGTAAATAAATTCAATCAGACTTTTCATTGAATTTCCATCTACACAGTTGATTTCAATGGAACTCTGATATTTTTCTTTCATCTCAATTTTGAACATTTTTTCAAAGAAAGATGAAAAGCAAGACAAGACCATCGTGTTTGCAGGAAAACGATCATTCCCTGCGCATATTTTAACATCATTAAACGATCCTGAATGTCTGTTCTGATTCGCATATTCCAGCAAATTGGATTCATTTGTTCTCTTCCTGTATAGTTGTTCTAGTTCAGTTCTACCAACAAGTGAAAGGGACATGTTCATCAATAAATCGCTTTCACAAAATGCTTGAAATATTAAATGATAATTACAACCTAGCTACAACATCACATAAATTGATATTAATAAACACACAGTTTAATCATGTTTATTAATAAACACATATTAATAAACATTAAACACATATTAATAAACATAATAAACAATAAACAAGCACACAAGCATTTAATCAGAAAGCAGATGATTTCAAGTTGCATTGTTATTGAGACACTGAGAAAATAGTCATGGATTTACAACTCAACCTAATTTTGAATTGAAAGCTCTAAAGAGACAAATGTCTACATTTGAGATCAATGGTTGAAACTCTGTATAGAATCAATTAATTCCTTAAACAAACTGCTTAAAATACTGAACGGCAATTACAAACTAGCTGCAACATAAAATGCCCTGATATTAATAAAACAAAACACACAAACATTTAATCAAAGAGCAAATGATTTATTTAGCAGATGATTTCAAGTTGCATTCTCATTGAGACACTGAGAAAAAAAATCATATATTTACAACTCAAGCTAATTTTGAATTAAAAATTCTAAACAGACTAAATGTCTACTTTAGAGTTCAATGGTTGAAACACGCTGTACCGATATGAGATAAAAACTTGGAGTAGATTAAACGTTTTGATTTAGAACTTTGTACAACTACAACTAATTTTAGAAATTCTGAATATTGCGAGTAGAAGGTTGCACAATGCACATAGCTCGAAGCTGCAAGTTTTCGCCCGATTCTCTGCAGGAGCTACCATCAGAATACTATAAACCTAAATCTGGCCTCCCTTTAAGGAGCAAAGCGTTAAGTTTTCAGTGAGTTGTTTAGTTTTCAACACTCTTTAGTGGAATATTCGTGGTATCACCAGATCATACACCAATTGCGTAAATATATCCATCACAACAGCTTCCAACCATCGTCATGGAGTTTGCTTAGGACTGCCAACATAACATATTCCTTCACCAGTTGGCAAGCATTCCACAGATGATAAAAAAGCACCAATAAGTTCTGGAATCTAGAAGCAGTCTGCATTCCAGAAACAACAGTTAGATAGCAACAACAGAGTGAAAAAAGAGATCCTCGTCAGTTTTTCCAACAATAATCCACTTATTGATCTGAGGATCATAACATTCTATTTCTTTAACGTTGTCATCGTTTTCATTCGTCCCTCCGACAACAAATATCTTTCCTTTCAAAACACAAGCTGAAAAACCAACTCGATCAAAATTGAACTCACTGACATAAGTCCACTTATCAATGGATGGATCATACTTTTCAACACTTTTTAGTACAGTGCCATCATCAGAATCAGCTTGAAAGGATGGGAAGGATTGAAAATTGGATTGAAATCACTGAAAGGATGGGATAACATTCATGAGTCTTTTTTCACTCTCTTGCTAGAAGTTGTCAAAATTTTAAACATTGCACCAGGGCTTCGCGACGCACAGTTTGAGAATCGCTGTTCACCTAAATCTGTTGACAGTGTAGTCAGCCATCAGTGATACAATTTATTGAAAGCCGCTAACTTTATATAAAAAATTAAAGCATGAAACATTTAAAATTGAAGGAAGGTTTGCACGCACACGACACAACCAAACAGTTTGTTTTCTATTATTCCGCTCTTCATACATTACAATGCAACTTTACAAACTTTAATCAATTCGTATGTGACATCACAACTCGGGGGAAGACTTCAGGTTTCAAAATGCTTTAATTAGTATTTTCAAAGCCTGCTTCAAACTTACTCATAACCAGAATAACAAGTTATCAGCTACTACACACAAGTGAAATTGAAATGTAACCAAAATGTTAGGATTCCATCCAAGTATCAACAAAATCAAACGACGAAAGAATTAAATGGCAACAATCGAATGATTAACTAGTTCGTTATCAGTTTTTCCAACAATGCTCCATTTGTTAATCTGTGAATCATAATATTCTATTTCTTTGACTTTAAAACCATTTTCACCAATTCCACCAACAACAAATATTCTTCCTTTCAACACACAAGCTGAGCATCCCCCTCGATGGAAATTCATCTCACCAATGTAAGTCCATTGATCAGTTGATGGATTGTACTTTTCAACACTTTTGAATGCAAAACTGCGACCTTTTCTATCTTCTCCGCCAATTACATAAATGAACCCACCACAACTAACAGCTGCCAGCCATCGTCGTGGAGCTTGCATAGGACTTTATAGGACATTATGCAGTATGAAAACTAGTTTGGTTCGAATGCTACTAAATAGCGGAAAGGCCCGGTTTGGTGTAGACGTGCTGTCAAACAGCGTTTCATGATTAACATTCAATTGACTGTATGGAGATGGAAATTCTCTAAAATCTTACGGTGACATCAGTTTATCAGAAGGAATTATAATACATTGTTCTGGGGAGTAATGAACCACGTTAAAACTTAGTTTCGTTAATCCTGTCAAAAACGTTTCATGATTTAAATGCACTTATTTTAATTCTCTGCATGGAGAAAGTATCTAAAACCCATGGACACATTTGTTTATTTAGAAATTTCATTATTCAGAAGAAGAATAAAATACTAAATGGCAATTACAACCTAGCTGCAACATAAAATTAATAAGATATAAAACAAAGCATATAATCAGAAAGCTGATGATTTCGAGAAATATTGAATATTGAAAATATACATTGAAACTTGTAAGTAGCCTACTCTAAGTCTAGAAGCAACAGCACAATACACCATCAATGTCGTTCAATTTTTCAAAGAAACAAAGTTTTTATACTCAAAGTTGTGTTGGTAATAAATAACAAATGATTGAAGTAAAATGATTGTGACAATTCAGCCATCTGTGCTACAATAGAAAGCAACAAAATTTACAATATGTGAAATTGAAGCAGGAAACGTTCAAAATTGTAACAAAGTTTGCACGCACACGACACAACTAAATTATATTGCATTGGAGAACAAACATTTTTTTTGTATTAATCTGCTCCCATACATTACAATGCAAATTTACAAACTTTAATTAAAGTGTTTGCACTAAGTGATGCACCCTAATGTCCAGTGGCGGCTCGTGACTTTTGGCTATGGGGGTGCTGTAAATGGTGATGTTGAATATGACGTCATAAAGTGACAGGAACGGACGAGCGCCGAAGGCGCGAGCCTCCTAGGGGGGTCTGGGGGCATGCTCCCCCAGAAAATTTTGCACTTTTATATTCTCTAAAATGCCATTCCTGGTGTTTTCAAGACAAAAAATAAAAATTTTAAGCAGTTGAAAATGTGGATTTTTAGAACTTTGAAACAAAAAAATTGTTTTTTTTTAAAACGAAAAACCTGACTTGGCAATTATACAGTAATACTTGCACATAATCTTGCCTGAAAGCAGATAATCAAAACCATGATTGATTTGAAGGTAGGTGGAAAGTTCAACTACTGCTCCCATGGACTGAATGCAAGCTGTGAATGTCTCGTTCGAAAGCCCAGCTATTCCACAAACACGCCATTCTTCAAAATTTTTGTTTCCTCCTTCATAAAAAGGCAACCCGACATGATTTTTCATGGCTGATGCTCACCATCGGTGTATGAGCAGATCTTTCCAGGCTAGATTGGAGGGCAGGAAATCACCAGCCACTCAACAGTCTCGTCGTCCAGGTCATGGCTGATGCTTAATAGCATGAACACTGTGATCTCTTTCTTTCTCTCCTAAAAAAATTACCAAAATTTAATACATCTGCACTATACTGCATATCTGCACTAGACTGCTTGTGTCTTTGACCTCCACAGACTGTACATACCTTTAAAGCAAGTTTTAAAAGACATTACTTTCCAAACGTTGGTGATAAAATTGATGTATCGAGCAGTTTCTGAAAATGCTGAACAAGCTGTGCTGTGATGTTCCAAGCCAATTCATTGAAAACACGAGCATCTGCATGCCAAAAAATAACTGGTCAGTGGTCACATAAAAATACTAGTAAAGCATTGACAGCAACAGGCAAAAATTTGTCTTCTGTAACTGCAATATCAGGTCAAGAAAAACAATAATAAAAAAACAAAAATCGTAATTCAGTCTCTATTAATCGACAAATTTTAAACATGTAGAATAGCCTACCTGTAATGCATTTTTCAAACTTCAAGTTTGATGTTTCCACTACGTTTAATGCATTTCATTAAAAGGTATTTTCCCCATGAAAAAATGTATAAAAAATTGTGCATGGGCTATACAGTGCTGTTTGTGTTTTCAAGATAATGGTAAAAGTAGCAACAATAACTATGGACTTATCAAACAAAATAGGAGAGTTTTGGAGCGGAAAATCCAGAAAGGCATAACGCAGCCGCATCAATGGGGTCTGGTCGTGAAAATTCAGAGCATCAGCGTTTGGGTACAGATATACTCTCCCACTCAGCTCGGTATGATGTCAAACTTTTATGATCGCATAAGTGCCACTGCCAACTCCATTAAATCTTTGACGTAACCTTTGGAAAAAATAACCGTTATAACAATCTCATAGTGCAAAGACGTACGTTGAATGAAACAAAATATTATCGGTAATAATATTGAAATGCAGGTAGGGCACCCGGAAAGCTCAGAGCCAAGTTTTTCATTTGGGAACTCAGAAACATTTTGAAGGCTTATTTGCTGTATACCAATCCGTATTAGGCTACTATTTCAAAGTAAATGAAATTCGATTTCATGCAACAATATCTTATTGAAGGTCCAGATACTTGAATTCAACATAAACTTACCTCGAAAACTTCTCCTCAGTTTGTTGATCACATATGCTGGGCGCTGGCACAGGTACACGAATTGAACGGCCAAGGTGACCCTGACCCCACACCGTACGCACAAACTGCCGATAAGCTGCGTGCCTATAACGCCTGCATACATGAACGTTGTTACTATTTGAATTACATCAACAATCGTGAAGATTTTACAGTGAGCAACCGTAACATGGTATAGCAACTCAGCATGCCGATTTTTGACCATGGCGTTAACAAAAGTAATCAAACTCAGTTACATACCTTTGTTGCTGTCCATGCTCTGCTACCGTTCTGTTGTAATGCTGCATATATGCCAAGTAAATAATCACCTCTTCTGTAATAAAAATACTATAAATATAGTTGTGGTTATCCACGACGTGCAAATTGCACATATATATAATTTTTCGTTTTCGCCTAATTTCGGCAAGGGAAGGTTTCGGTGTTCCCTCTAAGGTTTTAACTCTTCAGATGTAGTCTGCAGAGCTTAAAATTCCAATAAGCACGTGTTTCAACATATTTACATATTAATGTTGTAGATTTTGTACTACCGTTTGGCAGAAATACGCTTTTTCACAATAATTCTATTTCACAAACCAACTAATGTGCACTTTATAAACTTTTTGTACAGAAAATTAGTGTTAAACATTCCTTACTTTTTTTGGGCTTAATTGTAGCTTGGCATCCTTTTGACAGTGAAACACTAAAATCCGATGTGTCATATTGTGTTGCTACATCACAAGTCACTTTGGCTGCACAAGGCACTTTGGTTTGATCTGGCATTATGGATTTGATGTTTCATACGGTAGCCTATGCAGTTTAAAGATTCATAGCCTATTCACTGTTGGCATATACCGGTAGTTCAGTTTATTTTTCATCATTAACGTGTCTGGAATGAAAATGGTTGTGAAAGCTACAATATAGACCTAACATCAATACGGTATACGAACATGCCAATAAACAGGAAAAGGTAACCAGTTAATGCTATGCATAGGTCTATCTATAGCCTACTGAGAAATGTTAAAGAAAATAAATGTAGCCTATGCTGTAAGCATCTGTTCTTAGTCCAACATCATAATTGTCTAAAACACTGACGTCTAGGTCTAACTCTACAAAAATACTTAATTTACATTAGTCTAACTCTAAACAGCTCAAAAAGCAACTGCAGTCTGCAAGTTAGTGAGGGAGAACACACATTTAGCTGCCTGACTAGCTTCGACTGACAGGGTTGCCAATAGTAATACCACTGGCTTACAGTCCAGCAGTTTCTGTCGTAAGAGAAATTTCAAGACTCAACATGGCAACTCTGGTACTGCAAAAAACGCAGTCCCTCTCCCAGCCAAAATCGTCGCTTGTGAGAAATTCGCGCATGCGCAATACCGCACAAACTAGCCGAAACTGGGACTGCAGTACCAGAGTTTCCGTACCAGAATTTGTTTAATGCGGTGATTTGTGCTATTGTTTTCTAGATATGACGATAGGTTTGAGAAGATTTTCAAGAAATACAGATATATTAGGTTCTTCAATAAAGGTTAGGTTATACATTAAGTTATATTTGTAACAAGTGAAATTACGCTAGGGGGTGCTGCAGTACCGCAGCACCTTCTGACGAGCCGCCACTGCTAATGTCGAACTAAAACCGAAAACATAAATCATGAACATTGCTAGAATAAGAAATAGACAAACATACTGTCGCAACGGATTTTTGTGCAAAACAATGTCGTTTAAACAACATCCTTTTTACGTTTGAAATATTGTCAATTAAACGTTGAAATTGAAAATAATACACAACTTGCATTAATACCCGCAAACAGCTAAATATCTTGACTCATAACCTTTTTTCCTCTTTTTTGCCAAATTATTCTTGTTCAACTTTAAACCACAAATTCGAAAAAATAAATCATAACTTTGGGTGATAAATTTTCAATTAACCTAGTCAAAGGCGTAAAAAGAGTAAATGCAATTTATACATGTAGAAGTTGAACCATAGGCATACGAAGCCGAGCAACGTTATCAAGTTTAACATATTAAAGATTATTATATTTACAAAAAACACAAAACTACGCAACAATTAAATATCGAACGTTTTCGACATCACGAGATGTCCTCTTCAGGAATAATATACATACAACTTAACTACATCTGAATAAAATACAATGGTTAACTAAATCTATAAACAGGAAAATACAAAAACTGCACAGTAGTTCTGACTAGCTCAAACTCAACGATAGGCTCCACGAGAATCAAGGTAACTGCATCAAAAGGTGTTAAACAGATCACATGATATAGTAGAAAGGCAAGGTGCGAAAAAACTAATTTAAAGAAGTGTTTAATAAACTATACGTGCACTCTGCTATGTAAAACAAAAGAAACAAACATGACGAACTAAATCGATAAAGCATTAAGTAAACACAATTGGTACAAATAATACAATTGTTTGAAGAAATTAAACCAGCAAAATGTTTAAATGGTAAGATTTCTTGCAGAGAATTAGATATATCCTTTCAAAGTGAAAAGCCAAATTGACAAACCACATTGATAATTTAATCAACAGCATTCAATAAATTTACAAAGATGTACAGATATATACAAACGAAATTGAAAAGTGATATCATTGCTAAAATTCTGGCTGCTAATTGAAAAACCTGTGACCTATTTCTATAACAACGGACGAATTAAGGTCTAGAGATAGTAACAAGGACTGTTGATAATATGTAGCCAACTGCCCAACTCCTGACCGCATATATTTCAGCAACTTAACTAATTCACCAAAGACAAACTTCTTAAATAGAAGCAATACTAGCAAACGTTAAGAAGTACACATCCCAAATGCTCAAAATTGTACTTTTAGTGGAAGAGTGATTGCGTGTACATGCCGGCTGCGTAGCAGGGTTGGGAGAGCATCTCTCAGTCGATTACAACTTTAAGAAATATCAATTGTTAATATCACTTGGGCTGTTCATCATTGGCAGACGTAAATAATAATACGATAGAATAGTCGGCGTCTAAATAAAAAAATAAAAAATTGAAAACGTTTGTTGCATTACATCTGACTTCCATGCAACTACGGAACGAGACAAATAACGAGAGTTAAATGGCAACAATTGAAAGATTAAATAGTCGGTCATCAGTTTTTCCAACAATGCTCCATTTATTAATTTGTGGATCATAACACTCTATTGTTTGACTGCACAACTCTTTTTATCAAGTCCACCAACAACAATTTTTCTTCCTTTCAGTACACATGCTGAACAAGCAGCTCGATGGAAATTCATCTCACTGACGTAAGTCCACATATCAATGGATGCATCATATTTTTCAACACTGTTTAGTGCGCTGTCCTCATCATCACCAGTTAGTCCACCAATGAGATAAATGAAACCATCACAACCAACAGCTGCCAGCCATCGTCGTGGAGTTTGCATGGGACTTACATTTTTCCATTTTCCTTCACCGCTTTGCAAACATTCAACAGATGAAAAATATTCATCATTGTCATATCCACCAATTGCATACAAACAATCTTTGCAAGCGACGAGTGCATTTCCTCGTCTATTCTGTTGTAATGGAGGTAAGTTGTGCCAGAAATTAACCACTGGCGAATAGCATTCCGCGGGTTCCTTGTCACCAACAACAACAAGACTTCCATCAAGCTCACTTGCTCCCATCACAGATCTTTTCTTGTTCATTGGCTTGACATCTTTCCATTTTAATTCCTGTTCAGACAAATTCATTCGCCAAATAGAAAATGTGCCATTTGTTCTATGCTTGCCTTGTTTATTTCCACCAATATAATACAAATATCCACGCATTGCAACAGCACAACCAGCTAGTCGACTATCTGGTAGATCAGGGAAGGTAAGTGGTGGTTCATCATTACAATTATAAACTTCAATTACTTTGGACAATGTGTTATGACCACCTAAACTCAATATTCTGGTGTTCTTGTCTGGATGCATTAAGTTCGTGAAAACCTTGTTTTGCGCTTGAAACATCAACTGACATAGATTTTTCACTGACATAGATAGTCAAGATTTTTCATCACTAAGTTTTCTTTCAAAACAACTTTTTCAAAAAATTGTGGTGGAAGTTTGTGAAGATCTACAAGCTTCAAAAGCTCAGGAAACTCATTGTCACGATTTCCTTCATCATGTTTGATCATCCCAATATGGCAGTGAATATGTTATAAATTATAAGATATCATATTAACACATCATATTATTTCTCATAAGAGGAGGAAAGTAGCTATTAATCATGTGGTTGATGACACTATGGCAAAGCAATACCAGCATGTTCGACTTACTTTGCGAAATGTTCGCAGTGAATTTTATGAAACCTTGGACAAACTAAAAAGTGTTTATCATATGTCTCAGCTCCAAGCAGAGGCAGCTATCGTGGAAACAGCAAACAAGATGTTTGAAAGAACTTGGAAGTTTTATGGTAGTGACTCGGATCAACTCGATTTGGACACTTTGCCGGACAGACATATTATAAGGAAAACCGGCAAAAGCATCGAAACAATGGCTCTTGATTCCATTGTTCAAGAAATTATGTTTTCTGAGAATAAGGCAGCCATTACATATGCTAATGACGGATCAAAAAAACAAGGAGCTGGTTCTTTCATTGTACAGGGAGTAATAATAAATGGAAAATATAGAGCACTGCCTACCTTGTCCATTGTTTCAGAAAGCAGAGCTAATTTGGCAGACTTGAAAATGAATACACTATGGATCCTCTCTGTGGCTAGTGATGTGGAGGCTAAAGATATATATGAAAAGATTGACTTTGTGTTGACTGATCAAACTTCACATAATTTTCAAGTGGACCACACAGTGGCTGAAAAGTTTCAAACAAAAAAAACTACCAATATGTCTTCTGCGAAGTTCATCCATGCTTGATGTTCAATCGTGAAATAAGTAAGCACTGGGAAAGTTTGGAAAACGCAATTGGAAGAGACAAAATTTATGCAAACTTTCTTGTTAATGCAACCTCATCAGCAAGAAGTGTCACTGAACAAGCTCTTAATTGCATAACAAGGCTGATTAATCATGATTTTGATCACAAACCATGGAATAAAGCCAGAGACTTTGACCTTCACATTGCCCCAAAAAAAAATCTATCAGTAAGCCTCAAAGATGAAAGATTTAATCGTTTGACTTTGTCCTGCGCTATTGTATTGTATCATATGGAAGACATAGCTGATTTTTTGCGTAAATTTTGTCATGTTTCAAATTAGCTAGCATGCATTGTTAGGTCTTTCCTTAACATCGAATTTTTAGAGGTTATGTTTTGTATTGGAGCTCTTCTGGGTTTACATCTGGTTGAACCTTTTTTGTCACTCACTCTGTCCCAAACTACCACATACTCTAAACTAACACCTGCATTCCATCAACTTTATGAGGATCTGAACAACACAAATCCTGAAAAGCTATTCGATCTTGATAACCCTGCATTCCAATTCGTGTCATCCGATTGTTTTCATGCCACAAAGTACAGCCCAGAAATATGTGCAAGCATTGCACAAGTGACATCCACATACAAAGCAAAACTGAGTGAATCGTTTTGGAAGTGTTCTGCTATACCAAGAACAATAAAACAGTTGTTTGGACTAAGAGCTTCATTCACAAAATCAAGTCAAAAGTGTTTCACATCATCAATTTGTAAATAATTGGATGCTGCAATCAAATCACAAACATTCTCGCTGTTGATATCAATGTCCCCAGTGTAAATAAATTCAATCAGACTTTTCATTGAATTTCCATCTACACAGTTGATTTCAATGGAACTCTGATATTTTTCTTTCATCTCAATTTTGAACATTTTTTCAAAGAAAGATGAAAAGCAAGACAAGACCATCGTGTTTGCAGGAAAACGATCATTCCCTGCGCATATTTTAACATCATTAAACGATCCTGAATGTCTGTTCTGATTCGCATATTCCAGCAAATTGGATTCATTTGTTCTCTTCCTGTATAGTTGTTCTAGTTCAGTTCTACCAACAAGTGAAAGGGACATGTTCATCAATAAATCGCTTTCACAAAATGCTTGAAATATTAAATGACAATTACAACCTAGCTACAACATCACATAAATTGATATTAATAAACACACAGTTTAATCATGTTTATTAATAAACACATATTAATAAACATTAAACACATATTAATAAACATAATAAACAATAAACAAGCACACAAGCATTTAATCAGAAAGCAGATGATTTCAAGTTGCATTGTTATTGAGACACTGAGAAAATAGTCATGGATTTACAACTCAACCTAATTTTGAATTGAAAGCTCTAAAGAGACAAATGTCTACATTTGAGATCAATGGTTGAAACTCTGTATAGAATCAATTAATTCCTTAAACAAACTGCTTAAAATACTGAACGGCAATTACAAACTAGCTGCAACATAAAATGCCCTGATATTAATAAAACAAAACACACAAACATTTAATCAAAGAGCAAATGATTTATTTAGCAGATGATTTCAAGTTGCATTCTCATTGAGACACTGAGAAAAAAAATCATATATTTACAACTCAAGCTAATTTTGAATTAAAAATTCTAAACAGACTAAATGTCTACTTTAGAGTTCAATGGTTGAAACACGCTGTACCGATATGAGATAAAAACTTGGAGTAGATTAAACGTTTTGATTTAGAACTTTGTACAACTACAACTAATTTTAGAAATTCTGAATATTGCGAGTAGAAGGTTGCACAATGCACATAGCTCGAAGCTGCAAGTTTTCGCCCGATTCTCTGCAGGAGCTACCATCAGAATACTATAAACCTAAATCTGGCCTCCCTTTAAGGAGCAAAGCGTTAAGTTTTCAGTGAGTTGTTTAGTTTTCAACACTCTTTAGTGGAATATTCGTGGTATCACCAGATCATACACCAATTGCGTAAATATATCCATCACAACAGCTTCCAACCATCGTCATGGAGTTTGCTTAGGACTGCCAACATAACATATTCCTTCACCAGTTGGCAAGCATTCCACAGATGATAAAAAAGCACCAATAAGTTCTGGAATCTAGAAGCAGTCTGCATTCCAGAAACAACAGTTAGATAGCAACAACAGAGTGAAAAAAGAGATCCTCGTCAGTTTTTCCAACAATAATCCACTTATTGATCTGAGGATCATAACATTCTATTTCTTTAACGTTGTCATCGTTTTCATTCGTCCCTCCGACAACAAATATCTTTCCTTTCAAAACACAAGCTGAAAAACCAACTCGATCAAAATTGAACTCACTGACATAAGTCCACTTATCAATGGATGGATCATACTTTTCAACACTTTTTAGTACAGTGCCATCATCAGAATCAGCTTGCCCGCCAATTGCAAAAATGTACCCGTCACAGCAAACAGCAGCCAGCCATCGCCGAGATGTTTGCATAGAACTTACATATTTCCATTTTCCTTCACCACTCAGCAAACACTCAACAGAAGATAAATACTCATCATTGCCATGTCCACCAATTGCATACAAATGACCTTTACAAGCGACAAGTGCATTGCCTTCTCTGCTTTGTTGTAATGGAGAAATGTCTTGCCATGAATTGGTGATCGATGAATAACATTCTCCTGGTTCTTTTTCGCTACCAGCAACAACAAGATTTCCATTCAGTACAGTCGCTCCCATTGCAGTTCTTTTTTTGTTCATTGATGCCACTGCTTTCCACTTCAATGGCTGTTGAGATAAATCCATTCGCCAAACTGAAGAGGCTTCAAAGCCAAAATTTTCATCAAGGTATTCGTCACCACCAAGGTAATATAAATGGTCGCCCATTGCAACGGCACAGCCACAGTATCGGTCACCTGGTAAATCAGGGAAAGTAAGTGGTGGTTCACCATTGCAATTATAAACTTCAATTACTTTAGACAACATTCCAGTTCCACCTAAGCTCAAAATTCTAGTGTTTTTGCCCAATCGAAAATTTTTGAAAACTCTACTTTGTGCTTGAAACAACAACAAACACAATTCATGATTTTGTGTCACCAAGCCTTCTTTCGAAACAACTTCTTCAAAAAATGGTGGCGGGAGTTTGTGAAGATCTACAAGTTTCAAAAGCTCAGGAAACTCATTGGCACGATTTCCTTCATCATGTTTGATCCATCCTAATATGGCAGTGAATACTGAGGCTTCATTAACAATGGATCGATCTTGTTTTGAAATGCAATTTTTCAAATCTTTTTCCTTGAAACTTTTAAACTCAATTGTACTTGATGCTGCATCAAAATTTCTAGCAATAATTTCAACAGCTTGAGTTTTCAGTGAATTGTTTTGGAAGTGTTCTGCTATACCAAGAACAATAAAACAGTTGTTTGGACTTAGAGCTTCACTCACAAAATCAAAACAAAACTGCTTGACATCTTCAATTTGTAAGTAATCGGATGCTGCAGTCAAATCACAAACATTCTCGCTGTTGATATCAATGTCCCCAGTGTAAATAAATTCAATCAGACTTTTCATTGAATTTCCATCTACACAGTTGATTTCAATGGAACTCTGATATTTTTCTTTCATTTCAATTTTGAACATTGTTTCAAAGAAAGATGAAAAGCAAGACAAGACCAACCTGTTTGCAGAAAAACGATCATTTCCTGCGCATATTTCAACATCATTAAACGATCCTGAATGTCTGTTCTGATTTGCATATTCCAACAAATTGGATTCATTTGTTCTCTTCCTGGATACTTGCTCTAGTTCAGTTCTACCAACAAGTGAAAAGGACATGTTCACCAATTAATTGCTTAAACAAACTGCTTAAAATACTGAATGGCAATCACAACCTAGCTGCAACATAAAATGGAGACAATATGACAAATCAATGAGATATAAAAAAAGCATTTAATCAGAAAGCAGATAATTTCAAGTTATATTGAATATTAAAAATACACTACACTAAAACATGTAAGTATGAATAATAGACTCCTTAAGTAAAGGACTGGAACCTCCCATGCTCGGGGTTTATAACTTGAGTCTGAATGATCAACTTGAGTCCTGGCTAAAATGACTTCTAGAGAAGCTCGAAACACAATCTTGGATTCCATATTAGGGTTTTTGAGGATGGCTAGTTCAATAGTGTTACTTTCAACACCATCTGTGGTAATTTTCAAGATCAAAATATTCTATTGTCAAATTACAAAATTTTGGTCATTTTTGCGTCTAAATCGTAAAGCAAAACTGTTTGAAAGAAGTCTGTTGACGAAATACCGTATGATATTGTGCACCTTTCAATTTTCAATTTTCAACGCTTTCAATTTTCAATGAATTGTTTTGGAAGTGTTCTGCTATACCAAGAACAATGAAAGAGTTGTTTGGACTAAGAGCTTCACTCACAAAATCAAAGCAAAACTGCTTCACATCATCAAATGACAAGAAAATGCACCACACATGCAGCAAGCAAAAGATGGCCTCTTGCAGTTTGGACAAATATGCTAGATTTTGCAGCTTTGAACTCTTGGATTATTTTTAGAAAACGTTCCGGCAGCAACATCAGCCAACGTGACTTTATCCTCCAGCTCATTGTGAGCTAGAGAACTGCTCATGTGCTGAAACGAAAGCCGACACTGCAGAGAGAAAAGCACAGACGATCATCTAGAAAACGCAGAAAATGTGTTGGACATTATTGCAAAAACAATACAGTTACCATTTTACCCGCTGTCGAAAACCACTTGTGGGAAGGGTGATAATGATGACTGGAAAGTCGCAGAGTGCAAAGGCTACACTGTGTAAAGTGTTTGTTTGTTTAATTTTTTTTCTCTTGAATAAGAAAACTTTGTGCTATGTTTATGATGATTATGTCTTTGCTCTGTTGAATTTTTAGATCATCGTACAGAGTCAAGATACAGATACAGTCAAGCTTCGAACTGATCAAAACCTGGTAGCGTACGTCATAAATTCCGTCTAAAACCAAGCAATGAACAGCGCAAATAGGTGACAAAAGTAATAAGTGCTTTAGATAATTTCATCACTGTAAAATAAAACGAACTCTTACTGTTAATTTTGCGGAAAAATAAAGTTTTTGTAAAAATTGTCGATTTCGACACCAGCGGCCGTTGGAGGTATACTTTTTTTTCGGCCGTTCTAGTGTTAAAGCAGGAAACGTTCATAAGTAACAAAGTTTGCACATACACGACACAACTAAATTATATTGCATTGAAAAGTCAAACATTTTGTTTTCTAATAATCTGCTCCCATACATTACAATGCAAATTTACAAATTTTAATCAAAGTGTTTGTGACATCACAATTCGGTAGAAGACTTCAGGTATCAAAATGCTTACTTTCCTTTAAAGTGCTACTTTGCGTTTCAAAGACCTGCGTATTGTGCCTCTTTATAGCAGGTGTGGCTAAACCTTTTGTTGCTGGACCACTTAGACGTAACAGCAATCTCTTGCCGACCACACGAAGTGCTTTCATGCTTATATCAACATTGCAATTGGCAACTCGAATTCAATTTTTGCCGATTTCTTGTAATTTTGCACTGAAACATGTGACAATGTCTCAACATAAGTTTCATGGTTTGAAAGTTATAGTGCAAGAATGAATTAAAATCCTATCAAATAGCCCTTTGAGTTCTGTACATCATGCTATACAAAAATTTACTAAACGATAATTTTGGTTATTTATGATCATTTCTGAACCTAACATTTGAAAATATCTCAAACACGAACTCGAAATAAAAAAACTTCATTTTTGGATTCAGTCTAAAATCGATGAAACACTTTCGGCATAAAAAATGTATTGGCCAGTGTTATATTTCAGTTTCAGTGATAGTTTCAGATAATGTGATAAACAATGAAAACAAAAGACTAGATAGCAACAATTGAGTGATTGCACAGTTCGTCGTCGGTTTTTCCTACAATGTTCCATGTATTAATTTGTGGACCAACATAAACCAACAAGGTAAAACGATGCATACTTGCAAGTGGAAGCCCAAGTGGGAAACTTCCATGAGCTTTAAGCCATGGTTGTTGGTCATTATGATACGTTGACAAACGTTGTTACAATGATCAACATTGGTATGGACTATGGACATTAGGAATTAGGAAGTTGCAGGCGCCCTGAGGTGTGGAGAACAAGCCTCTTTATTCCAGTGGTAATTTTTTAAAGAAAACAAAAAATAGTGCAAACTAAATTTCAGAGAAATTGTATGAGGTCAGGGCAGATTGAAAATGTCAATTCAGTTCTACAAATACTCGCCTATATAAATTGCAACAAAATTTGTTGTATCGAAACACAACCAAACAATATTGGATTAGAAAATCAAACATTTTGTTGTATATAAATCTGCTCTCAACATTACAACGCAACGTTACAAATTTCTTTGAGGCATCACAACTCGTAGGAAGACCTCAGTTAAAACTGCTTTAAATAGAATTTTCTAATCAAAACCATTGTAAAAAGGTCTTATGT
Source organism: Aplidium turbinatum (assembly GCF_918807975.1). Lineage (NCBI taxonomy): Eukaryota > Metazoa > Chordata > Ascidiacea > Aplousobranchia > Polyclinidae > Aplidium > Aplidium turbinatum. The sequence continues at coordinate 25,874,498 of NC_137480.1, forward strand.
TTTATTAGTTTGGTCACGCTCAATACAAGCATCTTGTCGGGCCGCGTATATGTAATCTGTAGGTCATTGCAGCAGATGGGGTATTTTGACTGGTAGACACTTTAATATTGACCTTTCTAGCAGTCAGCCAAAAAGTAATTTCTTGCTTTGAACTGTGGTTGGTAATTACAAAAGGAAAAAAAGTAACGGCGTGGGTGGAAATCAAACCCACGTCATCGAACTGATTATTCTCTAACCATCTAGGTCATGCTGGCGATGGGAAAACATTCATTTAATTTACTTTCTAACGTGCATGCGTCACATGACTGCAATCAGCTGATTTAAATTTTGCCTTCTGATTGGTAAATAAACCTCATCTGCTGCAGCGACATGGAGATTAGAAACAAGCAGTTGGGCCTGGCCAAGTGACGCCACGGATACTTGTCAGCACAAGGCCGTAGCTTGGCGTAGCAACCTATGGAAGTGAAATCACACTACAACAAAACATTATGCGTAAATCACAATAACGCAATGACTTAGATGGCAACAATCGAATGATTGAACAATTCATCACCAGTTTTTCCAACAACGGTCCATTTATTGAACAATGGATCACAACATTCTATTTCTTGAACAACCCAACCTTCTTCATCAACTCCACCAACAACACATATTTTTCCTTTCAACATACAAGCTGAACAAGCAGCTCGATGAAAGTTCATCTCACTGACAAAACTACACGCATCGATTGACGGATCATACTTTTCAACACTTTTTAGAGTAGTATCATCACTTTCACCAGTTTGTCCACCCATGGCATAAATAAATGCATCACAGCAGACTGCTGCCAGCCATCGTCGTTGAGCATGCATGGGTCTAATTTCTTTCCACATACATTCACCAATTTTGAAGCATTCAACAAATGATAAATATTCACCATTGCTATATCCACCAATTGCATATAAACTATCTTCACAAGAAACGAGTGCATTATCTTCTCTGTTATGTTGCAATGGAGGTAGTATGTCTTGCCATGAATTAGAAAATAATGAATAGCATTCTCCGGGTTCCTTGTCACCAACAACAACAAGATTAGAATCAAAAACACTGGCAGCCGCGTAAGACCTTTGCTCATATTTTTGATTTCCTCTCATTTCAATTTCTGAATAGATAAACTCATCCGCCAAACTGAAGATGTTAAAATGTCTTCATCTTCTTTGTCATCATCGTCATAATTCTCTCCTCCAATATAATACACATGGCCAGTTCGGCCACGCATTACAACAGCACAACCGCCATGGCGACCATGTGGTAAATCAGGAAAGGTAAGTGGTGGTTCATCATTGCAATTATAAACTTCAGTTACTTTGAACAATGTTTTGGTTCCACCTAAGCTCAATATTCTGGTCTTTCTGTCTGTTTGCAATAAATCATCAATTATTGTGCTTTGTGCTTGAACACACATTTTACTAAGCTCAAGATTTTGCATGACTAACTTTTCAGTACAAACAACATGTTTAAGAAATTTTGGTGGAAATTTGCAAAAATCTACAAGTTTCAAAAGCTCAGGAAACTCACTGGAGCGATTTCCTTCATCATGTTTGATCCATCCCAATATGGCAGTGAAATGCTGAAGCTTCATTGACAATGGATCGATCTTGTTTCGAAATGCAATTTTTTAGATCCTTTTCAGTTAAATTTTTGAACTCAATTGTAGTTGATGCTGCATCAAAATTTCTAGCAATGATTTTAACAGTTTGAGTTTTCAGTGAATTGTTTTGAAAATGTTCTGCTATACCAACAACAATAAAACAGTTGTTTGGACTAAGAGAAACTTTCCATTTTCTTTCACCGCTTTGCAAACATTCAACAGATGACGAATATTTATTATTATAAAATACAGCGATTGCATACAAACTACCTTTGCAAACAACAAGTGCATTTCTAATCCTGGTTTGTTGCAATGGAGGTATGTCTTGCTATGAACTGGAAACTGATGAATAGCATTCTCCAGGTCCTTGGCCTCTGACAACAACTAAGTTTCCATCAAATACAGTTGCTCCCATGTTACTTCTATTCTTATTCATTGATTTCATTTCTTCCCATTTCAAGTGCTGGCCAGATAAATTCATTCGCCAAACTGAATATCTTTGAAGCATTGTATCACTTTTGTTGTGTTTTCTTCCACCAACATAATGGAGATGGCAACGCATTACAACAGCACAACCACAGTCTCGACCATCTGGTAAATCAGGGAAGATAAGTGGTGATTCACCATTACAGTTATAAACTTCAATTACTTTGGATGATGTTGTAACCCCACGTAAGCTTAATATTCGGGTGTTGTGTCTGTTTGCATCAAGGTTTTCAAAACTTTGTTTTGTGCTTGAAACATCAACTGACACAATTCATTGTTTTTCATCAACAACTTTTCTTTTAAAACAACTTCTTCAAAAAATGGTGGTGAAAGTTTGTGAAGATCTACAAGTTTCAAAAGCTCAGAAAAATCATTGGCACGATTTCCTTCATCATGTTTGATCCATCCCAATATGGCAGTGAACACTGAAGCTTCATTGACAATGGATCGATCTTGTTTTGAAATGCAATTTCTCAGATCGTTTTCAGCGAAACTTTTAAACTCAATTGTACTTGATGCTGCATCAAAATTTCTAGCAATAATTTCAACAGTTTCAGTTTTCAATGAATTGCTTAGGAAGTGTTCTGCTATACCAAGAACAATAAAACAGTTGTTTGGAGTAAAAGCTTCACTCACAAAATCAAAGCAAAACTGCTTCACATCATCAATTTGTAAGTAATTCGATGCTGCAATCAAATCACAAACATTCTCGTTGTTGATATCAATGTCTCCAGTGTAAATAAATTCAATCAGACTTTTCATTGAATTTCCATCTACCCAGTTGATTTCAATGGAACTCTGATATTCCATTGAAATCAACTGGGTAGGATATTCCATATTCCAACAAATTGGATTCATTTGTTCTCTTCCTGGATACTTGCTCTAGTTCAGTTCTCCCAACAAGTAAAAAGGACATGTTTATCAATTAATTGCTTTGACTAAATGCTTCAAATATTGAATGACAATAACAACATAGCTGCAACATAAAATGGAAACAATAAGACAAATTAATAAGATATAAAACAAAATAACAAAGCATTTAATCAGAAAAAAGATAATTTCAAGTTATATTGAATATTAAAAATACACTACACTAAAACATGTAAGTATGAATGCTAAAATGCTTAGGTGTTCATCAGGATAATTATCGTTTCTAGCACTAGTTGCAATGTTCATCTAATGAAAGTGAAATAAAAGCAAGTGAAGCAGTGAAGCCATAAATCAACTTGTTTATTGTTGAAATTACTTTCACTTTTATCAGTTGAACGTTGCAACTAGTAGAAACTTGTAATTATCCTACTCTAGAAACAACAGCACAATACACGATGAATGTCGTTCATCTTTCCATAACAACATAGCATCATATGCTTTCCGAAACTTTCCGTTTTTATCCTCAAAATTGTGTTGGTATAAATAACAAAATAATTGAAGTAAAATCGTTGTAATAGTTCATCCATTAGTGTGACAATTGAAAGCAACAAAATTAACATTATGTGAAATTAAAGCAGGAAACGTTCAAAATTGTAACAAAGTTTGCACACACACAACACAACTAATTATATTGCATTGGAAAATCAAACATTTTGTTTTCAAATCTGCTCTCATACATTACAACGCAAGTGTGTACAAATACTAATCAAAGTGTTTGCGACACCACAACTCGGTAAAAGACTTCAGGTTTTAAAATGCTTACATTAAAAAGAGCTTGCTTTACGTTAAAGTACTTTGCGTTTCAAATATCTGCGTATTGTGCCTCTTTATATAGCAGGTGTGGCAAAACCTTTTTACTGGATTTTTTGTGGACAGCAATCTCTTGCTGACCACAAGAAATGTGCTTTGTAGGCTAAATGTGACCCAGTTTATCAATGAATTGTTTTAATAAAATGCTTGAAATACTGAATAGAAATTATAACCTGGTTGCAACATGAAAACATAGCGATACTAAATACTTGTTAAATCTTTTTATAAATTCACAGAAAGGCAACAGTGTGAAGTCTATTTTAAACCATGAATTTGTTTGTTATCAGTTAACATAAAACAATTGACTGGAACGAAACAAGAAAGGAAGTAATGGTAAAAACAATCCACAAGTAGCCTAATCGCCTGCCTGTAACTATTCACAAACGCTGCAGAGTTTGCATTTATTAGATTTATTGAAAGAATTAAATTAAGTACAAATTGAATGGTTAAGTTAACAAACACCTTCATAGAAGATATTAAAGTGATACACAGACAAAGTGAACACACTTGCAGCGCACATATTTTGATGTTTCACTACAATATTTATTCATTGTTTGAAAGTTAATTGCAAATACAACAAGCACTCTTGGTAATAGAAATGTTGGACTTGCAACATTGCAATTGACATGGCAACGCTACAATGGCAATTGCACTGGCATTGTAACTTTACAAGCAAAGCTTTCACCCAAGACTTAGGTGGGTATATCGTCGTTGCAAGACACACAACCTTGATGGCACTATTAAATAACTTCAATAGAACCGCCTCGAGAACTACAAATTGCATCAATCATGCAAAACTACACATACTGTACTTAGTTTTACAGGTGACGTTAAAAAGATTATGCATCAATGTAATCTCCAATTCGTTACCACACATCTACTTGATTGCCTGATGTTATTACAGAAGAGTAGACCATTTGTATTCTGCATTGATAATATTTACTGCTGTAGAACATTTGCGGCTTGTGTGGAGATTGAGAAGTGAGCTGGTGTTTACAGAAACTAAAAAATACTTTAATACTAAATATTATGAAGTTCGTTTTTAAACATGGTTTTAACAAACCTGTTCATTATGTTCAATCTTCAAATTCTTGTGGTGATTGTCAGTGAGTTAAGATCAAACGTTGGAAATTGTACTGGAGTTCCTTTTGAATCAGTTTTATTGAGTTTGGTATGTTAGCACAAGAAAACTTATCAGGATGCAAAACAAGTTCACTTTACAACAGTATACTGTACGATACGCTATATTGTTACTATATATGTTAGTGTTTAATATCAACAATACATACGATACAACACTACCATCATACAAACAACGTATACATAGTTTTGCTGTTTGCCGCATAAACAACACATTACGGATCCTACAGATCAAATAAATAGTACGAAAGTGGGTTGTTACGTTAATTACGTTTGTTACATTTACAAGCTGATAACATCACAAAGTGTCTTCTTACTTCAAACAGGATCATTGTTTTGCAATGGAAGTGAGGGAGGAATTTCATAACATTAGCTTGCAAACAATCTTAATTGTAAATGAACAGTAAATAAACAACATAATATTTATAGTTTGCATTAAACCAACATAAGTGTTAAAATCAACACTTCATAGTCAGCGGCATCTGCATTTATCATTTTTTTGAAATATTTCAACTTGAAAGTGTTATGGAGGTGAGCCCCATACTTGACTCCAAGCAGAGGTGGGCACCTACTACTTTAAAAGTAATGCGCTACCCGTTATGTTGCTACTCGGGCTAAAGTAGCGCATGTAATCTAAAGTAGGGAAGTATTTCATTGACAATGGATTGATGTGGTTTTGAAATACAATTTCTCACATCTATTTCAGCGAAAGTTTTAAACTTAATTATCAAAATTTCTAGCAATAAATTCAACACTTTGAGTTTTGAGTAACTTGTTTTAAAAAAAGAAACTCTTGCTTCATCAGCTGAATTGTTCATTCAACTTTAATACAACAAAATCTAAACCAAATACAATAAATCATACAATACACATACATATCATAAAGTCTATAATATACCATACAATAAATCATAACTTTGGGCGATACATTTTTAACTCACCCAATGTAGTCCTTGACGCACAACAGCTCACACGTCAACGCCTGCCTTCCAAGCACCCTTTTTCTCGACACGTTGTGGCGCTTCATGAAGGTCACTTCAACCTGATGAAGTCATGGAAAGACCGCTGGGAAACCATCTCACGGCCCAACCAGTTCCAAGTCACACCAGACACTACGGTACCAACTGGCTCAGACTTCTCCAGAAAAGAATGGGTGATTCTGAATCGCCTCCGTACTGGTGTTGGTTTCTTCAAGCACAATATGTTTACCTGGGGATTGTGTGACTCACCAGCCTGTGTTTGTGGTGACTGTCAAACAGCACAGCACATCATTAATCACTGTCCAGTGTTTCGACCTGCAAAACATGTGGTTCTCATAGACCCTGATATGAAGACATTACTCTGGTTGCAACAATTGGGAGATGTTGCCTGAATTGCTGCCTCAAAAGCAACAAGAAGAAGAACTGATCCAATCAGGAGCACAAATATGTGCGAGTGAAATTTACACATAGCCTACAAAAAGAGGTTAGTAACTCACACATGCAGAGCCGTGTGAACACCATATTGCCCCTTCCCGAAATCCACTAGTGGGCCCCTATGTTCAGTAATATTAGTAATGATTTTCAGTAATGGCGTATAACAATAGGGCAAGAAACGTAAAGTTATTCGCATCTAAGCTTATATGTGGTGGGTAAAAATGATGTTGCATGGATGGAAAGGCAATTTTTGTGTCGAACGTCAAACAACATTTCCATGAGTCAGTGATCTGCTCATGCCAAACTTTTAAGCATCGAGGTGACGCTCTTCACTCAGCCATACAGCCAAGATGTGAACTATTAAAACTATTGACCAAGAGATCCATTCTATCTGCATCATATCTTGCATGTTCAAGTTCATGGAACAAGGTTTTAGTGCAGAATATAAGGTGATTTACGAAAAACGCAATTGAAACCTATTTTTACACTTATTCAAGATGTTGTAATACCTGAACGTACCATCGGAAAAAATGACAATAATTTTGTATCGATCGAAACTCTGACATGTAGCATTTCCAAGGTCAAACTCGCAGTTCATTTTCCTCTATTCAAAAGTATAATTAAACCAGATAAGCAGATAAAATCAAGCAACGACATGGCATTATCAATATTAAACAAATGTTATTAAATTTACATCTATACAATTGATTTCAATTGAACTTTGATACTTTTGTATCATCATCTTTTCTTTGTCTTTTACTAAGTGATTTATAAACATTACCTCAACAGAAATATCAAATCCGACGAATTAAATCATAACTTTGGGTGATGTATCTTTAACCAACATAATCAGGGGCGCAAAAACGTGTTTCGTGGCGTTTAGGTTAAATATTACAAATGACATAATTCGTTGCAGAATGAGAAATACATGATGCATTGTAAAATCATCAGGTTTAAACGATCTGCGACAATTCAGTGCCGCCGATTCGGAGAATGTCTCATTCGGAGATCACCAATTCGGTGCAGACATTCTTGAAACCCCTGTGACACTTTCTATTCATTGAGAAAGATTGTATGGATCATTTAGGTAGGCGGTTTCCATGTTTAACTTCCCATTCATAATTTTATCACAAGTATTCGAAAGATATACAAACAAAAATCAAGTGTGATATCATTACAAAAAGTATGTCGGCTATGTGAAAAACTAAGCTAAGCTATGTGAAAAGAAGATAAGGTACATCACATGATAGTTCGAGTACATGAAAAAAACACATCAGGTACGAGGCACATCCGGCAAACACCTGCTCATTGAGCGGACGATTGGATGAGCCTAGTCTCGTTGAGTTAGCATCGAATGCGGTGGAACATTTACGTAAGACTCTAAGGATGGTTTATTGCTTAAGCACATTAGATAGATCTTTAACGACAGTACATGGCCTTTAAACGTACATTGTTTTTAGATTTACTAAATTTACATGTTGATGACACAGTTAATTTCTTTCGGAAACAAATGAAGCCAATCTTCACTATTGTCGAGACGCTAAACAGAAATATGATTTTGAAATGTGTTCATTATGTCTAGTCTTTGAAGTCAGGTACCATGCTAAAATAAGGTTACAGTCTACAGCACATGCAATTGGGCACAAAACTTAAGAAATATAGTTACTTAATGATGTCTTATGAAAAACCAAATAAAACCATTGTGAACATTGCGAGTGGATTCTTTTTGAACTTTATAATTCTGTAGAACCATAGTTTTGATGCACCAAATGAAAAACTAAAGTGCTGTAAACTATATCCTTCCAAAGCTAAAGTCAAGTCCGCAAATAACAGTTTCATTGAAAGTATCTGACGGATACACAAACCAAATTAAAGTATGAACACAGGCAATACATATATAGTAATTACTCAATTACAACAACCATCACGTTTCACCAATATAGATTTGCGAGAAGCACATTGAAAATTATTGCCAAAAATAATAGAAACGTTGGATGTTAAACAACACAAATCTGACGATATTGGACAGCATTCCTCCAAACTTACAGACAGAAGGATTATAAAATGACAAAACTACATGCACGTATGAAATTATAAAAAAGGGTTAGATGACAACAACAATACAATCAAGTATCTGATTCTGGGGGATGTCTATACAAAATCAAAGTGTGAGCACACAGGAAATACACACAACGCAATTGCTCAACTATATCATTTATCACGTTTTACCAATACAAGTTTGCTAGAAATACATTAAATTTTTTTGCCGAAATGGAAAAAGTGGATACACAACACAGGTATGACGATATTAGACAGCATTACACCAGCTCCAGACTGTTCACGTTTGGTACTCGATGAAGTCAAAAACGTCAAATAGCAGCAATATAATGATCCAAAAGGTTATCATCAGTTTGTCAACAATGCTCCATTGAACTCCAACGCATTTTACAAGGTCGCATGATTCATTTGTTTTGTCACGATACAAGAACAATCGTCAGGCTGATCAAGTGACGTCACAGGTATGTATGTATATGCACACGAGCCGTAGTTTGGTAATCCTTGTCTTAATGACCAGATAAACATGTAACAAATCCATGACAGTAAGATCAGATTAAACACAGGGCTGTGTAGTCGACTAGTAATCAACCAAAAAATCGGAATCGTAATTTCACTTGATTCCACAGCTCTGTCAGGGCTGTAGAGTCGAAGTTGTGGAGTCAAGTGAATTTAAACATGTCCGAAATCGGAGTCGGCAAGTTATAAACCAAAGAGTCGGAGTCGTATATGTTTCGCCTGATTCCAAATCCACAACCCTTGATTAAAACGATGCGTAAATCACATAAACACAAGAAGCTACACTCTAGATTCAATGTTTTTCAACAAAAAAAGTTATACAAAAGTTCTACCAAAACAGATACAACAATGTAAACTTTGTCTAATCAAAATGAACTATTTTAAGGCTAACTAAGGAGTTTTAATTCATTAACATATTACTACATTAACTACCGAGTAAAACACAACAAAAATTTGTTGATTCAAGAAGAAGATTGTTATATTGTTACAGGTAAGATAGATAAATCTGTATAGCAAATGTTTACAATTGATATCAAACTTGTATAGTTGGCCAAAATACATTTTTAGACTGAAGGAAAGAGTAAATTCTTTTCACACAAAAACAAAGTCAGATAGCAACCAAAGCATGGTGGCTATGCAAAGCCTTAACAGTTTGATGCTCTATATTAAAACCAACCATTATATTAAAACCAACCTATTATAAAATACAAATGTTATTTTTAACACACCTGCTAAACCTGCACTTCGATAGAATTAATGCAAGTCAAGTAATATCACTCATCCGGCGATGAACCATACCTTTTAATACGTCTTACACATACCTACTACGTACTTATTATTACTACGGTACTTAAACATTATTATTACTACCACTACCTTGTCTGTCAATTGCATAAATGGACCATCACAGCACACAGCTATCACAACCAAGTTTTTGAATGCGAAACTCTCAAAGTAAAAGCTTCGGAAAACTACGGTAGTCACTTTTTGAATTTCTTTTGTGTTAAACCGCCCTTGTTGCTCTTGCAAGTGTAAATTGTAGGTCTATTTTACAATCGACGAAATAAATGTTTTTTTTTGCTTCCCTTTCTAGGTTTGGTGGCTGTACAATTTTTACACGATTTTAACGTTTAGCAACGTTAAAACGATGTAAAAACAGCAATTTCTGCTGGTCGGGATAACTAGGCGATGGTACCCGATAATTTCCTTTCAATCCAAGCTGTAGGCCACACATTTGGTTAGCCCTTTCATTCTGTTACTACAATGAAAAAATAAACTGTTAGGCTAACTGGGTTCTTGGAACAAATTTTTGCTGGTGGGGATAACTAGGCTACGGTACCCGATAATTATAGACATAAACATGACGAAATTTAATAGTTCAAACATTTTATTTTTATTTTTTTCTGCACGATTTCAACGTTTAGCGACGTTAAAACGATGTAAAAACGGCAATGATAATTAGGCTACGGTACCCGATAATTTCCTTTCAAAAAATCGCCGAATAGGGAACTCGCCGAAAAAAGCTCTCGCCGAATAGGGAACTCGCCGAATCGGACTAGCCGAATCGGACTCGCCGAAACGGGGCATTCCGCATCATTTCAGTAACTACAATTGGTAGTATTGGGACTTGATTTGGAACAACGTGCAGTTAAAATTATGTCAACGATAAGAAATGACTAAATAAACTGCAATCGGTGTTTTTAACAATGATCCATTCATTCATGAGTCACTACATATATATTTTTCATTTACAGATTTGCAGGCACGATTTGGCTAGGTTCTGGTTGTATTGTCTCCTCTAATTATTTTCGGGACGTTGCTTGATTCGTTCCTCCAGGCGTTGGGACGTCCGTCGTGCGGCTTACCCACCGACTCTCGCAGTGGCACTTAAATAGGTAAATTACGTTACTAAATTGTAGGGTAGGCAAGCAGTATTTGTTGCTGGAACTGAAAAGTTTTTTGGTGGTGAAGAATATACGTGGTTTGACGGCAAAGAAACATTGGTTGACGGTTTTAGAACTTTGATTATTCAAAATTTCTGAAAACAAAGCCCAGCTACGGCAGTTTCATGTAAACTGGACACTTTTGTGGGCCAAACTGTGGTAAAGACGAGGATGGGCGGTTAGTTTTAGAGCTTCCGGTGTTCACGACGTGGTCCAAATAGCCATTTTGCTTCATAATTGATCGAATTTTATCTGGTGCAGAATTTAATTTGCATTTGGAACAGATGTCAAGTGCTCTGTGTGTCAAAGTGAAAATAAGGTTGATTTTACGTTTGCTTGGAGCAAAGGAGTTCCAAAGTACGCATTGGCCAGTGAATGCTGGTTTTTGGTAAACAAAAGTAAAAAAAAAAACAGTGGGGAAAGATTCGACAAGAACATCTAAGAAGGGTAAATTCCTGCTATCAGCTATTTGCTTTGTAGTTTAAACTGGACATTCTTCAAGTTCAGTCAAACATTCAAACAACAACAAGTGTATGAAGGTTCAGTTCATCATCAGTTCTTCCAACAATGTTCCATTTATTGATCAAACGATCGTAACATTCGAATTCTTTTACTGTTTTTCCTTTTTCATCACCACCAACAATAACAAATATTCTTCCTTTCAAAACACAAGCTGTGCATCCATTTCGTTGGAAATTCATGTCGCTTACGTAAGTCCACTCATCCAAAGATGGATCATAACTTTCAACACTTTTTAGTGCAGTTTCCAAATCATCAGCACTTAGTCCACCAACCGCATAAATGAATTCACCATAACAGACAGCTGCTAGCCATCGTCGTTGATCTTGCATTGGTGTAATTTCTTTCCACTTGCTTTCACCAATTTTCAAACTTTCAACAGATGATAAATATTCACCATTGCCATATCCACCAATTGCATATAAACGATCTTCACAAAAAACGAGTGCGTTTGCTTCTCTGTTTTGTTGCAACGGAGGTATGTCTTGCCATGAATCAGAAAATGGTGAATAATATTCCCCAGGCTCTTGATCGCCGACAACAACTAGATTGTAATCAAAAACAGTTGCACCCATCATAGACCTTTCTTTACTCATTGATTTGACTTCTTCCCATTTCAACTCCTGGTCAGATAAATCAACTGGCCAAACTGAAGATGTCGGAATGTCATTTTTATCTTTATTACCGTCGAGTTTCTCTCCACCAATATAATACAAGCAGCCACGCATTACAACAGCACAACCTCCCAGTCGACCGTCTGGTAAATCAGGGAAGGTAAGTGGTGGTTCATCAATGCAATTATAAACTTCAGTTACTTTGGAGAGAGTCTTCATTCCACCTAAACTCAATATTCTTGTGTTCTTGTCTGTTTGCAATAAATCATCAATCACTTTGTTTTGTGCTTGAACACACATTTTACAAAGCTCAAAATTTTGCATGACTACATTGTCAGTAGCAACAAAATGTTTAAGAAATTTTGGCGAAAGTTTGTAAAAATCTACAAGTTTTAAAAGATCAGGAAACTCACTGACACGATTTCTTTCATCATGTTTGATCCATCCCAATATGGCAGTGAATACTGAAGCTTCATTGACTATGGATCGATCTTGTTTTGAAATGCAATTTCTCAAATCTTTTTCATTAAAATTTTTAAACTCAATTGTACTTGATGCAGCATCAAAATTTCTAGCAATAACTTCAACAGTTTGGGTTTTCAGTGGATTGTTTTGGAAATGTTCTGCTATACCAAGAACAATAAAACAGTTGTTTGGACTAAGAGCTTCACTCACAAAATCAAAGCAAAACAGCTTTACATCATCAATTTGTAAGTAATTGGATGATGCAATCAAATCACAAACATTCTCGCTGTTGACATCAATGTCTCCAGTGTAAATAAATTCAATCAGACTTTTCATTGACTTTCCATCTACACAGTTGATTTCAATGGAACTCTGATATTTTTCTTTCATTTCAATTTTGAACATTTTTTCAAAGAAAGATGAAAAGCAAGACAAGACCATCCTGTTTGCAGGAAAACGATCATTCCCTGCGCATATTTCAACATCATTAAACGATCCTGAATGTCTGTTCTGATTCGCATATTCCAGCAAATTGGATTCATTTGTTCTCTTCCTGGATACTTTCTCTAGTTCAGTTCTACCAACAAGTGAAAAAGACATTTTTATCAATTAATTCCTTAAACAAACTGCTTAAAATACTGAATGGCAATTACAACCTAGCTGCAACATAAACTGAATTGACATTAATAAAATTAATTAATTAATCAGTTTGCTAAAACCTCAAATGCTAAGGCAACAGGTATCAGTTGTCAGTAGATTTAACAGAAAATATATTTCGCACTTGCTAGTGCATCGTCAGTTCTGAACTGAACAGAAAAAAACAAAGGAGTTTCCTTTGAGAGGGAACCTTTCTCGCAGGAAAAGTTAGCGGCAGTTTCGCTATCCAATAACACGATTCAAAGACGAATCAAAGAATTGCCTGATGACATAAAAAGTCAGGTAGTACAACAAATCAAAACTGCTCCGTTTGGTCTTTTTGCAATCTAGCTAGATGGATCTACAGACATGTCTTCATGTTCACATTGATTCTATCACACTCAAACTCGATGGCTATCCAAAGGAAACGCCACGGGAAGAGTCTTTTAACTTAGAAGGGAATTAAAGGTATTTCGTACACTTAAAAACAAGATGGAGTATTACTCTTGGCTGGACGATGAACAATGGATATGCTCTCTGGCTTATTTATGTGATGTATTTGAACAACTTGAACTAACTCAACCTATAAATGCACTAAAGGCTTTCAAATCTACAGTAAATAGGACAAAAATTCAATTCCAAAATTGTGCAATGTTTGAGAAACTAGATATGCTTCTGGATAGCAGAGAGAATAAATTGTCAGAGCTAATTGCAAAAAGAATTTTAAAGCATTGTCAGCACTTGAGAAATGCATTCCAGAAACATCTGATGAAGACTTGGATTTTGTGAGAAATCCTTTTACATTTCCAGTCGAAAAGCTTTCAGATGAATGCCAGAACGAAGTGCATTAAGAAAAACTTCTTCAACAGTTCTGGATCGCAATGAAAAATTCTTATGCTAAAACAACAGAAACAGCTTTTCAGATTCCTATTCCATTGTGTCGACTTACCCATGTGAGTCGGGATTTTCTGCTTTGTTGCAAATTAAGAGCAAACAAAGAAATAAATTTGACGTTGAGGATAACTTGTGTTGTGCACTGTCACAAACCGTGCCACGTATGCAACTACTTTCAGAGCACAAACAAGAGCAAATTTCGCATTGATTGTAATGTAAAATAAATTGCTATTTCAAATTACTCTAATTTTTAAAGAAAGGTCAACCTCCAGCCGCAAAGCTTGAGCTGATCGATTAAGACGGACAAGTAACCCAAACTCAAGAAGGAATAACCAACAGATGGAAAGAATATGCGTCAAAACTATATGAGGATGAACGAGACAATATAGAAATGTCCCCAGCAATATCTGAAGCTACAAAAATAAGGAAAGATGAAATTAGAGATGTCATAGCAAGCCTCCCAGATGGAAAATCAAGTGGGGTAGATGGAATTCCTGTGGAACTTCTGAAACAATTGGGAGAAAGGGGATTGCAGAACATGACGAAGCTAATAAACAAGATGTACAACCAGGGCTGCCACTTCTAGTGGTTTTCCACTAGATCTAGTGGTTTTCTCGGAGAATCTAGTGTTTTTTTAGAACCTTGAAATCGAGTTATATATTTTAAGTTATTTCCTGGCTACCATAGTTAAAAATGGTGGCTGAATGAGAAATTCCCTGTTTCAAACCAAATGTGGAAACCCTGTTCACGTTTGGTGATGATTGATGGCTGGATGCTTGTTAATAATATCTGTCAGTGTCACTGTCAGGCAGTACCGTAGGCTTTATCTAGAAATTCCTACAGCGGCAGTGCTGCACGGAATCTGTAAGGTGTAGCCCTATTTAGCCGCCGCTGGAGAACCAAAGATACTAAAGAGAGAAGAGGAAGTGAAAGGAAGGAGCAGGTCTAGGCTACAGTTAATGCTGGCGAATTATGGGAAAAAATAAAATCTGCCTTTCCAAAAAGTTGGCCTCCCGGGAGGAATATCTACAAATCTCTGGCTAGGACTCCCATGGTCAGTTATAATTATTTATAATCAATAGAACTGCCCCCGGAGGCCCAAACCTAATTTTAGTGCTTGTGAACTAAATCCGACCCTTTTATTCTATTTTACAGTTCGATTGATGTCATACGCTATGTCGGATATAGAAAACTTTGAGGATGTTGTAAGTGGTGAAAGAACTTCATCACGAAAAAAAGTTTTTATCGTCAATCTTTTAACCTGAATTGGTTGAATGATGACAATTTTAAAGCCTGGCTGAAACCGGACAAGACTGATCGATATACAGCTGTATGCGAAGTTTTCGATACAAAGTTAAAACAACCAAACAAAAGTGGCCTTATAATGCACAAAGAAAGTGTTAAGCATAAAAAAATAATGCTGCCACACTCAAAACCACTGATGTTTCTAGATTTTTTAAAAGTGCCCAAGAAATATCTCAACAAGAGAAGGTAATGAAAGCAGAGCTTTTGTTAGCTGGATTTATGGCTGAGTATCACACACCCTTTCGGCAAAGTGACCATCTTGTGAAAACAATAAAATCCACTATGACGACACAAACCTACTGTAAGATGCATTTGTTGCTTCAAGAAATTTAGTTTTGCTTGAAGCAGTGCGCTGTAGGAAGACGGGTTATACCATAATCACAAGTTCCCAATGTTCTCGTATGGGAATATCATAAAAAAATTTACAATACAGTATAGTATAATTATTGCACAGGCATGAAAATTGGTATGCAAGTACCCAAATAGGTAGCAAATAAGATTACAACTCAAACGTATTATTTCTATTTTCGGTCTTTTAAAGAACGAACAAAAGGTGAAACGATTTGCAAATATCAAATTTTCCCTTAACTTTAACCTTTACACTGGGTTGAATAAACAACTCAGAACAATTCAAATGTAGTAATGTTATAGTTCCAACTTTAGTCTACTGACATGTGTCCAAAATTTTCAAACATATTTTGTTTTCCTGTTGAAAGTCTCTGTCAAAATCTTGTTCTCATATGGGAACTTTGAGTATTAATGAGTTAAATAATATTTTCAAATCATGCTGCAAACTAACTGATGATCAGAATAACAAACAATCAGCCACTACACACAAGCGAAACTAGAGTAAAAATAAGATATTTGAAATCCAACCAAATACAGAACGAGACAAATTGATAAAAAAATTAAATGGCAACAATCGTATGACTAAATAGTTGGTCATCAGTTTTTCTAACAATGCTCCATTTATTAATTTGTGGATCATAAAACTCTACTTCTTTGACTGCAAAACCCTGTTCATTCACTCCACCAACAACAACTATTCTTCCTTTCAACACACAAGCTGAGCATCCACCTCGATAAAAGTTTATGTCACCGACGTAAGTCCAATGATCAGTTGATGGATCATACTTTTCAACATTTCTTAGTATAACATTGTCACTTTCTCCAGTTTGCCCACCGATGGCAAAGATAAATCCACTGCAACAGACAGCTGCCAACCATCGTCGTGGAGTTTGCATGGGACTTACAACTTTCCATTCTCTTTCACCACTTTGCAAATATTCAACACAATGATAAATATTCATCATTGTCATGCCCACCGATTGCATATAAACCATCATTGCAAGCAACAAGTGCATTTCCTTGTCTGTTATGTTCCATTCGAGGTATGTCTTGCCATGAATTGGAAAACGATAAATAACATCCTTCGGGTTGTTGACAACCAACTACAACTAAATTTCCATCAAACACAACTGCTCCCATCAGACAACTTGTCTTCTTCATCGACTTGACGGCTTTCCATTGCACTTCTTTATTAGATAAGTTCATTCGCCAAACAGAAGTATTTGCAATTGCTCTATCTTTGTTTTTTTGTTTCTCCCCACCAACATAATACAGATGGCCACGCATTACAGCAGCACAACCGGCATAGCGACCATGTGGTAAATTAGGGAAGATGTGTGGTGGTTCATCATTGCAGTTATTAACTTCAGTTACTTTGGATAATGAGTTACTTCCACCTAAGCTTAATATTCTTCTGTTTTTGTCTGTTTTGTTTTGTGCTTGAATACACATTTTACATACGGTAACTCAAAATTTTGCATGACTAAATTTTCAGCTTAAACAAAATGTTTAAGAAATTTTGGTAAAAGTTTGCGAAGATCTACAAGTTTCAAAAGATCAGGAAACTCATTGGCACGATTTCCTTCATCATGTTTGATCCATCCCAATATGGCAGAGAACACTAAAGCTTCATTGACAATGGATCGATCTTGTTTTGAAATGCAATTTCTCAGATCTTTTTCAGTGAAACTTTTAAACTCAATTGTAGTTGATGCTGCATCAAAATTTTTGGTGATAATTTCAACACTTTGAGTTTTTAGTGAATTGTTTTGGAAGTGCTCTGCTATATGACATGTGAATTTTCATAAAGATTGGTTAATATTTAGAGGTTGCTACCGGGGTTCAAAGTTTTATCGTTTGCCCCTATTTTAACGTTTTGAGAGGATATGATACGGTACAGTAAAAAATACGGTACAGTGCCATGGTATATTGCAAGAAAAATACAGTTTAACAATTACTATATAGTCTGTTTATAAACTCATGTGTCTGTATTACAAATTATACTAACTGGTCTACATATACAAAATGTGCGACTTTGTATACTTGTGTTTACAATTCAGAGACTAAATTTGACATTCATTAACAACTTTAGAAGACAGTAAATTAACTACATGTACAAATCTACATGATGTTACAAACCAATATAGATAGTACATACATACTGTACTAGTTTTTACTCTCTAGACCCTTGACAGCCTGTTTCACCCTAAAAGGAGGGTCATTAGAAGTTCCTTATTTAAATAGAATCTATTTGAATAAGGAACTTCTGATGATTCTCTTTTTAGGGTGAAACAGGCTGTCAAGAGATTGGAATGGAGAGTAATAACTATATTTGATTTAATTCGCTCTGCTTGGCTTTTTGTTTGGCATTGAGCACTTTTTGTAGTATTAATAGTTTTTATTATTTACTACCTTTATTGTTTACATAGTCATACATATAGGAATTATTGCGCGAGGGTCTTTCTGCTACAGTCTAGATATCGCTGAAGGTGATCGGCGACGACACGCAAAAGATACTGTTTTTGTTCTTCGTCACATGTGTGTAATGTGTTGTATTAAGTGATCAATACCACTCCGCGCTCGGCAATGTCATTTACACCTTCTTGATGCGTGTCATTGGTCTCCCAGTTATCTGGGTCTATCTCCAAAAATGATGAAGACAAATTCAGAGCCTTAAAAAGTCGGTTTGTATGATACAGAATTATTAAAGAATGCCAACGCGATAAGCTCCTCTCCCAGATACCACAAATGACGCAACATCTTGTTCACAGCGGCCTTCGCCATCTCTTAATTAATATCATTGTACTGATCGAGTTGTTGAGAAATGCGAGATCCTGAGAAGGTGCAGGAATCAGCGATGGGTCGACAAACCAAGCTTTCACGTACAGTCGTACACTCTCACAACAAACACACAGATATTGCGCAAAGCGACATCCTCTCTTTTAGTCAACGTGGACTGTTTTCGGTACATCTAAACTTTGAGTGCATAGATTGCTTTTGCTATCCACCTGGCATGATGAAGAGCACCAGGAGCCATGATTTTGATGCCGCGAAGAGAAACTCTATCCAAGAATATGATGGTCAACTCAAGGAGCTCTCCGTAGTCGTCACAATGTCGCTGTATTAACAATTTTCATTAGTGAAGGTTATTACGGCATCTGCAAAGTCTGTCACATGCTTTAAAGCCTCGTCGTCAGTTGACACACATTGTTGTACATCATCTTTAGCAATGAATGACCATTTCATTTGAAAACGCTTGAAGAGTAGAATGTCCGGACGAGTCGAGCGACCCATCGCGCATGAAAATATTGCCTCAAGAACTATCTCGTGAATACGATGATGGCAGGCCAAATAGAACACGTCTTTGGTTTTCAAATAAAATGGTCATTCATTGATTTTGTTACATCAAATACAAATCGACTTTTTACGGCTCTGAATTTGTCTTCATCATTTTTGGAGATAGACCCAGATAACTGGGAGACCAATGACGCGTATCAAAGAGCGAGAGCAATTGTGAGTGAAATGAAGGTTGTAAATGACATTGCCGAGCACGGAGTGGCGTTGATCACTTAATACAACACATTACACACATGTGACGAAGAACAAAAACAGTATCTTTTGCGCGTTGTCACCTATCACCTTCAGCGATATCTAGACTGCAAAAAGACCCTCGCGCAATAATTCCTCTATGTATGTACTATGTATATTAGTTTACATCGTGTACATTTGTACATGTAGTTTATTCACTGTCTTCTAAAGTTGTTACTGAATGTCAAATTTAGTCTCTGAATTTTAAAGACAAGTATACAAAGTCGCAGCGGTGGGATAGCGCAGCGGGTAAGGCGCTCGCTTTCCAATTATGCAATCCTGGTTCGACTCCCGGCTTATGCTGGGTGTAATATATTTGGTGGGCGTAGTTGCTGAAGTAAAGACGGCCGAAAGAAAGGAACTGGCCAGTGGCCACCCTACTCTCGTTAATGCCGAAGGCTTAGTATAATAAGAACCTTATCTTCTCATCCCCCGATGCTTGGATTCAAGTATGGGACTCACCTTTACCTTATACAAAGCCGAACATTTTGTATGTAGACCAGTTAGTATAATTCGTAATACAGACACGTGAGTTTATAAACAGACCATAGAGTAATTATCAAACTGTATTTTTCTTGCAATATACCATGGCACTGTACCGTTTCATATCCTCTCAAAACGTTAAAATAGGGGCAAACGACAAAACTTTGAACCCTGGTAGCAACCTCTAAATATCAACCAATCTTTATGAAAATTCACATATGTCATTTTCTCATCAATGGTAACAATATTTTAGGGTGAGACATTAACATCTAAAAATTTGTTTTTCATGGACCACCCTAATCTCCAGCCTGTTGGGTCGCAGCAGTTTGTCCATTAATACAAGTGAATAAAATTGAGATGAAACATTTAATAACCAATTGAGGCTTTTATTCACTGAAATATAGAAATACAAAACAATAAGAACTAAAGACAAACTGATAGCAACAAGTAACGTAGTAGGCATACAACACAAACTTCTACTGTAACATATAGTTTCAAACATAAGACTGCGACGCTCTGGCAAAGCAGTTGAAAGGAAAGACTGCTTGTGGTGCCATAGGCATCGCGCTTCTTAATCAAGCAGCAGATGGCATAAATACCAAACACAAATTGCAGACGTTGTCAAGACGTAAATACCACACATATTCCAGCAAATTGGATTCATTTGTTCTCTTCCTGAATACTTGCTCTAGTTCAGTTCTATCAGCAAGTGGAAATGATATGTTCATCAATTAGTTCCTTAAATAAACTGCTTAAAATTGTGAATGAAAATTACAACCTAGCTGCAACATAAAATTAATAGGATGTAAATCAAAGGCATTTAATCAGAAAGCAGATGATTTTAAGTAATATTAAATATTGAAAATATACTACAGTGAAACTTGTAAGTAGCCTACTCTAAAAACAACAGCACAATAAACCATGAATGTCGTTAATCTTTTCAGAACAACACAGCATCACATCATGCTTTTCGAAACAAAGTTTTTGTACTCAAAGTGGTGTTGGTAACAATATGATTGAAGTGAAATGATTGTGACAATTAAGCCATCTGTGCTACAAAAGAAAGAAACAAAATTAACATTATGTGAAATTAAAGTAGGAAACGTTCAAAATTATCACAAAGTTTGCACACACACGACACGACTAAATTATATTGCATTGGAAAATCAAACATTTTGTTTTCTATTAATCTGCTCCCATACATTACAATGCAAATTTTAATCAAAGTGTTTGTGACATCACAATTCGGTAAAAGACTTCAGGTATCAAAATGTTTACTTTCCTTTAAAGTGCTACTTTGCGTTTCAAAGACCAGTGTATTGTGCCTCTTTATAGCAGATGTGGCTACACCTTTTGTTGCTGGACCACTTAGACGTAACAGCAATCTCTAGACGACCACAAGAAATGCTTTCATGCTTATATCAACATTACAATTTGCAACTCGAATTCAATTTTTGTCGATTTTTTGTATTTGTGCACTGGAGCATGTGACAATGTCCCTGCATAAGTTTCATGGTTTGAAAGTAATAGTGCAAGAATGAAACAAAGTCCTTTCAAATAGCCTTTTGGGTTCTGTACATCATGCTGCATAAAAAATCTACTGAACGGTATTTTTTGTTATTTATCAACATTTCTGAATCCAACATTTGCATATTTCTCAAAAAATAGCGCTAGTTCGAAAAAAACAACTTTATTTTTGGAATCAGCCTAAAATCGATGAAACACTTTCGGCATAAAAAATGTGTTGGCCAGTGTTATATTCCAGTTTCAGAGATGAAATAATCAACGATAACTATATAATGCGATGAACAATGAAAACAAAAGACTAGATAGCAACAATTGAGTGATTCTACATTTCGTCATCGGTTTTTCCCACCATGTTCCATTTATTAATTTATGGATCATAACACTCTATTGCTTTGACAACAAAACCATTTTCATCAACTCCACCAACAACAAATATTCATCCTTTCAACACACCAGCTGGAGCATCCACCCCGATAAAAATTCATCTCATTGACGTAAGTCCATTGAGCAGTTGATGGATCGTACTTTTCAACATTTCTTAGAGTATCACTGTCATCTTCTTCATTTCAACGCAAAAACACCTCAATTTCAAATGGCCATTACTCGAAAACCGCTGAACTGATTTTGCTGAGATTGATGCAATTTTCCTTAGAATGAAGTGTCAGGACTGGATTGAATTTTGATGTTTTTTTGCATACACAAACATTATGTGATCTTGGTGATCCAATGACCTTACACCATTTTGGCCTCACAGAACAGAATTTGGCAAAAGATACTTTTATTGATGGTTGTTGATGTTTAAATGCTTGATATACTTCAGAAAGGTTTCCCATAAGTCATCGCTTTTGTTTATGACACCATCATGTCAATTTGCAGAAGTTTGTAACATGAAGCAGGTAGCTTTTCTTGACAGTTTAGCATTGGTGGGGGAAAAAACCTTTTTGCAGATTTGAGGTATGGGGCATTGAAATGGAGTACCCCAAAACGTTTGTTCAATAAAATAAAGTGTTTTCCTTTGCTTTTTTCACAAATGTAATAACATATTTGAATTCCTTCCCCCAATAACTATAAGAATACATATTTTTATTATTTCTGTATCTTAAATGATAAGAAGTCTAAGCTCTTTTTGTTTTTCTGATACGAAAACAGCGCCTCTGGTGGTAAAAATGTAATTGTCGATATCTTGAAAACCGCTTGATGAATTTTAAAAGCGTAAATGCCAATCTTCATCTTTTCTCAGTAGCTCTAACATATTAAAAAATGAAGAAATTTTGAGAGGGTGGGTTACACAGTGTGACTGTATCATAATAGAATGACCCAGTAGAATTTAATCAAAGAGCAGATAATTCCAAGTAGCATCAATACTTTAATTGAAGCAACAACATGAACGAAAAAATATAACCAGCAAAACACAAGAGACATCATTTTAATCTTTTTTCTTCTGATAATTATGATTATGCAGTATATATGGAAACTAGTTTGGTTTGAATGCTGCTAAAGAGCGGTATGGCCCGACTCGTTGACACAGATTTGGAGACGGTCATTTCGGAGACTATCGATTCGGAGTAGAAGCGCTGTCAAACGTTTCATGATTCAATTGTTTGTATAGGGGTGGAAGTTCTCTAAAATCCCAATTTTGCAGGTTTTGCATGACCAACTTTTCATTCAAAACTACTTCTTCGAAACATGATGGTGGAAGTTTGTGAAGGTCTACAAGTTTCAAAAGCTCAGGAAACTCACTGGCACGATTTCCTTCATCATGTTTGATCCATCCCAATATGGCATTGAATACTTAAGCTTCATTAATAATGGATCGATCTTGTTTTGAAATACAATTTCTCAAATCTTTTTCATTAAAGTTTTTAAACCCAATTGTAGTTGATGCAGTATCAAAATTTCCAGCAATAATTTCAACAGTTTAAGTTTTCAGTGAGTTGTTCAGTTTTCAACACTCTTTAGTGCAATATTCGTGGTATCACCAGCTCATACACCGATTGTGCAAATATATCCATCACAACAAACAGCTTCCTGCCATCGACGTGGAGTTTGCTTAGGAATGCCAACGTAACATACTTCTTCACCACTTTGCAAACATTCCACAGATGATAAAAAATGTCAGCAGTCAAGCACTACTAAGTTCTGGAATCTAGAAGCAGTCTGCATTCCAGAAACGACAGTTAGATAGCAACAACAGAGTGAAAAAAGAGATCCTCGTCAGTTTTTCCAACAATAATCCACTTATTGATCTGAGGATCATAACATTCTATTTCGTTAACGTTGCAATCGTTTTCATTCGCCCCTCCGACAAGAAATATCTTTCCTTTTAAAACACAAGCTGAAAAACCAATTCGATCAAAATTGAACTCACTGACATAAGTCCACTTATCAATAGATGGATCATACTTTTCAACACTTTTTAGTACAGTGCCATCATCAGAATCAGCTTGCCCGCCAATTGCAAAAATGTACCCGTCACAGCAAACAGCAGCAAGCCATCGCCGAGATGTTTGCATAGAACATACATATTTCCATTTTCCTTCACCACTCAGCAAACATTCAACAGATGATAAATACCCATCATTGCCATGTCCACCAATTGCATACAAATGGCCTTTACAAGCAACAAGTGCATTATCATCTCTGCTTTGTTGCAATGGAGAAATGTCTTGCCATGAATTGGTGATCGATGAATAACATCCTCCTGGTTCTTTTTGGCCACCGGCAACAACAAGATTTCCATTGAGTGCAGTCGCCCCCATTGAAGATCTCTTTTTGTTCATTGATGTCACTGCTTTCCACTTCAATGGCTGTTGAGATAAATCCATTCGCCAAACTGAAGAAACTTCAAAGCCAAAGTTTTTATCAAGATATTCGTCACCACCAACGTAATACAAATGATCGCTCATTGCAACAGCACAACCACAGCATCGGTCACCTGGTAAATCAGGGAAAGTAGGTTGTGGTTCACCATTGCAATTATAAACTTCAATTACTTTAGACAACATTCCAGTTCCACCTAAGCTCAATATTCTGGTGTTCTTGTCCAATCGAAAATTTTTGAAAGCTCGACTTTGTGCTTGAAACAACAACAAACACAATTCGTGATTTCGTGTCACCAACTTTTCTTTCAAAACAACTTCTTCAAAATATGGTGGTGGAAGTTTGTGAAAATCTACAAGTTTCAAAAGCTCAGGAAACTCACTGGCACGATTTCCTTCATCATGTTTGATCCATCCCAATATGGCAGTGAACACTGAAGCTTCATTGACAATGGATCGATCTTGTTTTGAAATGCAATTTCTCAGATCGTTTTCAGCGAAACTTTTAAACTCAATTGTACTTGATGCTGCAAAAAAATTTCTACCAATAATTTCAACACTTTCAGTTTTCAATGAATGGATTTGGAAGTGTTCTGCTATACCAAGAACAATAAAACAGTTGTTTGGACTTAGAGCTTCACTCACAAAATCAAAGCAAAACTGCTTCACATCATCAATTTGTAAGTAATTGGATGCTGTAATCAAATCACAAACATTCTCGTTGTTTATATCAATGTCCCCAGTATAAATAAATTCAATCAGACTTTTCATTGAATTTCCATCTACACAGTTGATTTCAATGGAACTCTGATATTTTTCTTTCATCTCAATTTTGAACATTGTTTCAAAGAAAGATGAAAAGCAAGACAAGACCATCCTGTTTGCAGAAAAACGATCATTTCCTGCGCATATTTCAACATCATTAAACGATCCTGAATGTCTGTTCTGATTCGCATACACCAACAAATTAGATTCATTCGTTCTCCTCCTGAATACTTGCTCTAGTTCAGTTCTACCAACAAGTGAAAAGGACATGTTTACAGATGAATCGCTTTCACCAAATGTTTAAAATACTAAATGAAAACTACAAACTAGCTGCAATATAAAATGATTTATATACCGTGGGATGAGGTTACTTTGCCTGATTTTGACACATTTTTCCAATTTTATCTGCTAATATTTAAGTAATTGCAACCAGATTCCTTTCATTGATAAAGAAACATATTAAGAACATATTGTTACAAGAACAGTAGCGCAAGTCAATGCTCAATACCGTATTAATTTTTTTAAAAAAAGTAGGCAAAGTATCCCCACCATCTGAAAACTTTGCCTATTAGTGCAAGTTCATGTCTAGTTAATGTAAGCATTTAATCATAATGCAGATAATTGCAGTTAGCAAAAACATTGCAACAACAAAATGTAAAATATACAACAAAATACAATAAAACAAAATAAAAAAGTAAAACTAACACCATTTAAACTTTTTTTTTCCTCAAAATACATGTAAGAATCTTTCAAAAGAGCAATTTGGTTGGTGTACAAGTACGCAGGACGTGCTCTAGTTTATTTCTGTGAAAAAGTGAAAGAAACTTGTTTGCAAATTGTTTGACCTGAAAAATGTTTAAAATCACCAAGTACGGTAGTAATACTTTCATGCGCAATATAAACAAATACATTTGATGTCTTCAAAATTGCAAGTGAGAATTGCATTCAAGTTTGAAGCCATAACTCAATAATAAATCGTTTGCGAGCTTGAAATGTAACTTATAATGTTCAAAACAATTCCATGATGAGAAATGAAAGTAGAACTTTGAAACGGACAAGTAATGATGTAATGCAGGGGTCACCAACCTTTTTTGCATGCGGGCCACTTTGGCACTAAGGAAAGCTGTGGCGGGCCGCACTAATAAAATGTTAGGTAGGTTGACTCTTATGCTAGAAAAGAACGCATTTCGTACCCAGTATCCAGCGTTACATGTTGTTCATATTTATGTTAGAATACCGTAGCAACAAAATTAATCGAACAACGCTACTGCCAGGCCAAGCTCCTTTTACAACACTTTTGACTTTTTTAACAATGCCTAATAGAGGCCACTTGTTTTGTGCACTTATAGCGAGGCGAGCGGTTTTATCAGAATATTCATCGCCAAGCAAGAGTGGTGTTGTTACTTCGCTTCGCAAAAGATATCTTGCAATTAACAGTTTCAGTAAGCAAGGAAATGTTTGACACATCGTAATACAGGCAACAATAGTGACCTGCAAACATATCAGCAAAAAATGGGCTCCAATAACAGGGAAAAAGAAACCAGGTACCATCTTCTCTTCTCTCGTGTTGTCGCTATATGTCAGGGCATCCCGTTGGTTAACCACTTCCTGGTGTCGTCATCGATGGAAACTAGGCCTTCCATACCATGAGGAGGTCTGTATAGCCGGCAATCCTTGACAATGTGTGCTACCGTCTGCATTTCACCACACTCACAAGCAGCACTCTCTGCCGAAGAAAGCAAGTACCTCCACCTGGCCGCCCCCGCAAGTACCGACTTTGGGAAACTAAACTTGCTACAACTGTCGCTATAAAGTTATGCGGAAGAACAATCATCAGAATGGCACCCCCAGACCAAGCACAGCGCCCTTGTCAGGGCGAACAGCACCAGCTGTTGTAGGTCAAGGAGTGACCATTCTGCAACTAAATGTTGAAGGCACCACCAACGCTAAACTTGACATCAATACACCAGGTACCATGAAACAAACGCTTGTGGAAATCACCGAAAAATCGTAATTTATGAACAGTCTTCCCTCAAAAAAGCAATGAGTTGGTTTTTCATCCTTTTTGTGAGAATCTATAAAACCGTCTTTCTTTTATTATAGACAACTGTCACTTGCGGTGCTCATCAGCGTGGCAAGAATTTGTTGATTAACAACATTTTGCAGTACTTGCTTCGGCAGTACATATACTACAATTGGAACGATACAGATTAGCATGGCTCCTGCGCAAGGATGACACGCAAAATCGTGAAGCGTTCCATATTTCTTAAAAAAAAAAGTTTTGCAGTAGGCCTACTAAGCTAAATATTTTCATAATACAATCAGAAAAAGTCTCTACATTTATATGTAATATATTGCCAATTTATTATAAATTGAGTTGGCACACCGACCCATTTTGTCAACAAAAACTTGCATAAAGAGAACACTGCTCGTGAAACACAATAACGGTGAAACTCGCACTAGTGTTTACATGACATTTGCCAACTTAAAATAAGCAACCCTATGCTCACAGACAATTTCAAAATTCGAAAACAGACGTTTTAATCAACCACTGGGACAGTGTGGCTGGACATCGCGTTGGAATAACTTTAAGTAACTCCCACCTAGAACTATAATCTGATTGGTCGGTCGGTGGAATCGTATGCAATGCAAAAATATGCTTCCAGGAAAGTATTTTTTGCCTTCGTGCTCTTTAACTCCCTCAAGAAAAGTTATTTTGGTTATACTTGTACGCTGATACCTTCCGCGGGCCGCAGCGATACAGTGTGGCGGGCCGCATGCGGCCCGCGATTTGGTGACCCCTGAGTAGTGCAAGCCAATAAGTAAGCCAGGTTTTAACAGAACGAAATTCATAGAACAATGCATCACGCATACTAATATGAGGTAAATCAAACATAGTTATTACTATCTGAATCCTTAACAGCCTGTTTCACCTGAACGAATCATCAGAAGAGTCTTATTCAAATAGAATTATTATTAATAATATAAGATATATATGAAGAAAGGCGTTCTTCCCGGCTATCAGCACAAGGCTGATTACTCACTAGCACAGCGAGCAGCAGTAACGCTTCGCTAACCAGAACGGTGTAGCTTCCACGCTAGCCATTAAGACCTCCAATTAAACGTTTAAGTTATTTTGGCAGCCGATTGTAGCATCGAATAGACAGCGATAGACACGTGTCTATCGCTGTCTATTCGATGCTACAATCGGCTGCCAAAATAACATAAGATATATATATAAGAATTTCCTTGCTTTTGCGTTTTCCACTACCACAATGCAAACAACCACACATTACAATAAAACAACCACAATCTCGATCAATTGGAAGTTAGGGAAGGTAAGTGGTGGGTGGTTCATAATTACAATTATAAATTTATTTTGTATGATGTATCAGTTCTGCCCAAGCTCAATATTCTCGTGTTTTGATCTGTTTGCATAAAGTTTTTGAAAATTTATAATTATAAACTTTTGTTTCGCTGAAAATTATAAACTTTCTTGGGGCAAACGATCATATCGATATCACTTGCAACACAGCCTAAGGTATTTTTTAGCATGAAAATTGGTTTCTAACAGATGGGTCTGCTACTATTCGGTGAGTCCGATTCGGTGAGTCCGATTTGGTGAGTTCCTAACTTCTAACCCCTAACCCTAAAACGGCAATGATAATTAGGCTACGGTACCTGATAATTTAAAAAAAAAATAGAAAAAATCCTCCGCTAAGGGATCGGACTCACCGAATCGGACTCACCGAATCGGACTCACCGAAACAGGCTATTCCGCTAACAGATAGGCCAGCTAGTCTGTTTTGGAGACCTAAAATAGCACAGATGCATTTGTCAAACAGATAGTTTTATTAAAATAACTTCACTGGTTACTAAACTTCACTGTTTTTATTTATGAATATTTATTCTGAAATTTTGACAAAAATGGTATGATCTTCACAAATAATAAACAAATGAACCTTGAGGCAAAACGGCGATGTACTTTGCCCAGGTACGAAACAGAGTCCACCCAGAATAGAAATAATATTTTGTAACTAAACAAAAAAACGAATTTAGTTTTGTACTTTGGGTAGTTGTAGTTAAGTGGCATGTTAATTCAAAGAAACGCAATAGGTCTATGATATCTGAATAGTTTGCTCAAATATAGCACTTTGAAGTTAGCAAGTCCGTTTTGCCGCGCCTTCACTAATCATTATTTTGGGCTACAACTGTTAAAGGTCGAATTGAATATTTCTGCGGAGATCTTCATCCAGCAGATTGTATATATCACCATTCCTATAGTAGAAATTTCCGGACAGATCGTGATATGCCCCAACAGTATCGTAGCTGCCCTCCAAAGAAACGAAGAAAGTCCAGACGACCAAGAAATCAAGATCAGGAACAAGCTTTCTTAGAAATGTGTTTCTACCTGGAAGCTAATGATGAGGAACAACTTTCTATCTCTGACCTGGGTAACAAGATGAAAGAGTTCCTTACAGACAAAGAGTCAACCCCCTACGGAAATCAGTATCTCAAACAGAAATTGATGGACCAATATGGAGACTCAATATATATTGCTGAAGGTGAAAGTGTCTATGATATTGTGACAATGAGAGAAAAGACATCGCAGATCCTTAGATCATACTTCAAAAGCCATGGTTAAGAAGAAGATGAAGAGGCACAGAAGAGAGCAATTATCAAGACAGCAGCAAGGCTAATTAGAACTGACATCAAGACAAATGACCCATCCACTTCTGATGAGTATCAATCTATTGAGATGTTAAAGCTTGAATCTGCTCTAAACTATATTCCTGGGACACTTCACACATTACTAGATTTACTACTACTAGGTCAAAATAAGCCGCGCAAAGTTGCAAGTATTGGACAAGCAATAATTCAGGCAGCATGGCCACGCGCTGTTCTTGCACCCCTGCAGGTTGGTCTCGGTGTACAGGCACATCATCGTCATCGTTTTAAGTTGATTGTAGAAACGCTCTCTGCAATGGGTTTCTGTTCCTCGTATAAGGAAATTTTGCGTTTTGAGAAGAATGCTGCATGGTGTGTGGTTCCAGATATGATGGGCCTGAGTGCTGATACTGAAGATACAAGAGTGCATTTTGCAGGCGACAATGTTGACCACAGCATTATTATTTTTGTATGTTATTCGCTCTGAGGATGCGCATTGTCATGGTGCGCGAAACGTCAGTGAAGCAAATAAACTATCTTGTTTGTTGTTCTTTTACTTTCAATTTTATCAGATGAACGTTGCAACTAGTGCTAGAAACGATAATTGTCCTGATGAACACCCAAACTTTTCAGTATTCAATTATTATTATAGATGGCAAAGGAATCTTCCAAGAAATGGGAATGATGGCCGCTCTTACTCCGGCACGGAACACAAAACGTATCATTACCAGGCGAAAGTTTTCAGAACTCAACGTCACAGAGAACACCCAAGTTGACATAAAACAGTATCGCGTTGCCAAGCATGAATGCTGCAGTGTTAAGTACAAACAACTGCCAACATCCTTAGCTGTTGACATAAAAGTTGGCATCTTCTGGGAGCTGGCTTTGAGCTACAAGCAATCAACTCCAAACTGGCAGGGCATGATGCACATGTTGCAGAGAAAAGGAACATCCGGGATGTGTTTTTCAACAAAAAATGTTTTTCAACAAAAAAGGTTATACAAAAGTTCTACCAAAACAGATACACCAATGTAAACTTTGTCTAATCAAAATGAACTATTTTAAGGCTAACTAAGGAGTTTTAATTTATTAACATATTACTACATTAACTACCGAGTAAAACACAACAAAAATTTGTTGATTCAAGATGAAGATTGTTATATTGTAACAGGCAGGGATGCCAGCGACAAACTTCGAATAAACTTAGACTGTGTGCTAAAAAAAAACCCAGATGAGGCAAAAAAACCAAGGTCCAGAAAATATGTAGCAAAGCGGTTAAAAAAACCTGCGTGTGCTTTAAGCACCATTTTAAATCATTAGGCTACACAGAAACCTCAGAAAGCTACAAATAGTAACACGTATATATAATTATACAATATACATGCTTATGTTGGTATGGTAGTTAATATATATGTCATATAACTATATACAAAAACAAGAGCTTGGTAGGCTTGTATTGGCTCACAGCAAAGATTTTGGTTCAAAATTACCTTTATGGTAAAGCGTCTAGCTAGCAAGGTTCAGTGTGTGTTTAACCAAAATTTCTAAAACTGACTAGATGTATGAGTGTATGTATAGGCTAGCCATTAAGGTTAGTTTTGACTTTTGAACTAAACTTTTTGCTGTGTGAGTTGTAGACTGGGGTTCTTGGCAATAAACCCTGCTTAGGCTTTTTCATTTGAACATAATGTTGAAAAGAATAGTACCGTAACTCAAATTCACAATAAATAAATGTTCAGTAACACAAATAGTTATACTACTCCGATTTTTAGTCATCCACATTTTCATAAAGTTGGATCATTTCTTCAGCATCCTGTACCTCACAGACTGCAGTAGCTAATGCAAAAACATTACCGGTACCTTGTCATTTTTGTGTTGCAGTGTGGACCATTTATCCAAGATCCCAGTGCCTTAATACCGTGCAAGCTCTGTACAAAGTTAAAAACCAAAAAAACCTAGATTTACCTAAATTTTAAATAAAAAAACTTAAAACCCAGATGTGGTAAAAAAACCCAGATTTAGGTGGAAAAAACAAGCTCTGGCATCCTTGGTTACAGGTAAGATAGATAAATCTGCATAGCAAATGTTTACAATTAAAATCAAACTTTTATAGTTGGCTAAAATACATTTTTAGACTGAAACAAAGAGTAAATTCTTTTCAGACAAAAACAAAGTCAGATAGCAATCAAAGCATGGTAAAGTCAGATAGCAATCAAAGCTATGCAAAGCCTTAACAGTTTGATGCTCTATATTAAAACCAACCATTATACTAAAACCAACCTACTATAAAATACAAATGTTCTTTTTAACACACCTGCTGAACCGGGTCTGCTACTATTCGGTGAGTCCGATTCGGTGAGTCCGATTCGGTGAGTCTGATTCGGTGAGTTCCTAACCTCTAACCCCTAACCCTAACCCCAAACCCCTAACCCTAAAACGGCAATGATAATTAGGCTACGGTACCCGATAATTTAAAAAAAAAATTGAAAAAATCCCCTGTTAAGGGATCGGACTCACCGAATCGGACTCACCGAATCAGACTCACCGAATCGGACTCACCGAAACGGGCCATTCCGGCTGAACCTGCACTTCGATAGAACTAATGCAAGTCAAGTAATTTCACTCATCCGGCGATGAACCATACCTTTTAATACGTCTTATACCTACTACGTACTTATTATTACTACGGTACTTAAACACTATTATTCCTACCACTACCTTGTCTGTCAATTGCATAAATGGACCATCACAGCACACAGCTGATAGTCTCTGTAGTGATCTTTACATATTGTTTACATTTTCTATTAATATACTGTATGTCAAAATAAATTACTCACACAATTATATCCACGGGTAGTTTGTTTTTGGACAATCTCATTTAATGTTTCTAATTTTGTACAATTTGTAACACATAATCATGCCATATAACAAACAGAAAATCAATTAGAGGGAAACACATGAAAAAACGAAGCCTATATGTTTAACATAAACTGATTTAATAATTAATTAATCAAACATCCAGATTAAGCAAGGACGTAAAACAAACAATTCAAATCAAAGAATTGGTTACTACATGTAAGCAACATGCATTCTACGACCGACGCATTACGACGCGACAAATGGAGTTCTTATTGTTAATAGAAATGTTAGATGGCTATTACAGAATGATTAAACAGTCCTTCAACGGTTTCTCCAACAGTACTCCATTCGTTAGTTTGTGGGTCATAACACTCTATTTCTTTGACTGGTTGAGATGTCTCATCAAGTCCACCAACAACAAATATTCTTCCATTCAAAACACATGCAGAAAAACTAGATCGGTGAAATTTCATTTCACTAACATAAAACCATTTATCAGTTGATGGATAGTATTTGTCAACACTTTTTAGACGAGTCTCATTACTTTCTCCGGCCTTCCCACCAATCACATAAATAAATCCATCACAACAAACAGCTGCCAACCATCGTCGTGGAGTTTGCATAGGACTTACAACTTTCCATTTTTCTTCACCACTTTGCAAACATTCAACCGATGACGAAGATTCCTTATTACAACATCCACCAATTGCATACAAACCATCTTTGCAAGCAACAAGTGCATTTTCTTGTCTGTTTTGTTCCAATGGAGGTATGTCTTGCCATGAATTAAAACTAGATAAATAGCATTCCGCTGGTTCTTGGCGACCATCAACAACCAGATTGCCATCAAAAACAGTTGCTCTCATTGCAGACCTTACTTTGTTTATTGACTTGACTTCCTTCCATTGCAATTCTTGACCACATACGAGAATCCATTGGCCAACCCGAAGATGCTGAAATTGTTTTGTTCTGATCTTTGTTGGTTCTCAATACTTCTTCTTGCTATGTTCTCGATATTTTTTGTTTGGCCGTGTGATGCACTAACAATGGATTTGTTAAGACTTACATTTTAACAAGTTTTAATCTTCATATGAAGAAAAAGAAGTGTTAATTATGGAAACAAAGCATACATTGAAAGGATGGGATAACATTCATGAGTCTTTTTTCACTCTCTTGCTAGAAGTTGTCAAAATTTAAACATTGAACCAGGGCTTCGTGACGCACAATTTGAAAATCACTGTTCAGCTGAATCTGTTGACAGTGTAGTCAGCCATCAGAGCCACAATTTATTGAAAGCCGCTAACTTTATATATAAAATTAAAGCATGAAACATTTAAAATTGAAGGAAGGTTTGCATGCATAGTGCATACGGAAAAACCAAACAGTTTGTTTCTATTATGCTGTTCTCCCCTTTTACAACGCAACTTTACAAACTTTAATCAATTCGTTTGTGACATCACAACTCGGAGGAAGACTTCAGGTTTCAAAATGCTTTAATTAGTATTTTCAAAGCGTGCTGCAAACTTACTCATAACCAGAATAACAAGTTTTCAACCACTACACGCACGTGAAATTGAAGTGTAACCAAAAGGTTTGGATTCCATCCAAGTATCAACCAAATCAAACGACTAAAAAATTAAATGGTAACAATCGAATGATTAAATAGTTTGGTAGCAGTTTTTCCAACAATGCTCCATTTATTAATTTGTGGATCATAACATTCTACTTCTTTGACTACAAAACCTTTTTCATTCACTCCACCAACAACAAACATCCTTCCTTTCAACACACAAGCTGAGCATCCACCTCGATGAAAACTCATCTTACTGACGTAAGTCCATTGATCAGTTGATGGATTGTACCTTTCAACACTTTTGAAAGCAGAACTGCAACCTTCTATAGCTTCTCCACCAATTGCATAAATGAATCCATCACAACTAACAGCTGCCAGCCATCGTCGCGGAGTTTGCATGGGACTCACAACTTTCCACTGCCTATCACAACTTTGTAAACACTCAACAGATGATAAAAGTTCATTATTGTCATATCCACCAATTGCATATAAACTATCTTT
The DNA here is from genome assembly GCF_918807975.1 of Aplidium turbinatum. NCBI lineage: Eukaryota > Metazoa > Chordata > Ascidiacea > Aplousobranchia > Polyclinidae > Aplidium > Aplidium turbinatum. The sequence goes on from NC_137480.1 coordinate 25,908,990, forward strand.
GCACACAACAAGTGCATTTCCTTGTCTGGGTTGTTGCAGCGGATGTAAGTCTCGCCATGAATTTAAAGCTGCTGAGTAATATTCTCCAGGAGTTTGGCTTTCGACAACAACTAAGTTGCCATCAAACATAGTTGCTCCCATCTGTGACCTTAACTTGTTCATCGACTTTATCTCTTCCCATTTCAATTGCTGTTCAGATAAATTCATTCGCCAAACTGAACTTGTTGCGGTGGGTATGCTGTTGCTTTGGCAATTTCTTCCACCAATATAATACAGATAGCCAAGCATTACAACAGCACAACCACAGTCTCGACCATCTGGTAAATCAGGGAAGGTAAGTGGTGGTTCGCCAGTGCAGTTATAAACTTCAGTTACTCTAGACAACGTATCAGTTCCACCTAAGCTTAATATTCTTGTGTTCTTGTCTGTTTGCATTAAGATTTTAAAAACTTTGTTTTGAGCTTGAAACATCAACTGGCATAACTCCAGGTTTTGCATCAACAACTTTTCTTTCAAAACAACTTCTTCAAAAAATGGTGGTGGAAGTTTGTGAAGATCTGTAAGTTTCAAAAGCTCAGGAAACTCACTGGCACGATTTCCTTCATCATGTTTGATCCATCCCAATATGGCAGTGAACACTGAAGCTTCATTGACAATGGATCGATCTTGTTTTGAAATGCAATTTCTCAGATCTTTTTCAGTGAAACTTTTAAACTCAATTGTACTTGATGCTGCATCAAAATTTCTGGCAATGATTTCAACAGTTTCAGTTTTCAATGAATCGTTTTGGAAGTGTTCTGCTATACCAAGAACAATGAAACAGTTGTTTGGACTAAGAGCTTCACTCACAAAATGAAAGCAAAACTGCTTCACTTCATCAATTTGTAAGTAATTCGATGCTGCAATCAAATCACAAACATTCTCGCTGTTGATATCAATGTTCCCAGTGTAAATAAATTCGATCAGACTTTTCATTGAATTTCCATCTACATAGTTGACTTCAATGTAACTTTGATATTTTTCTTTCATCTCAATTTTGAACATTGTTTCAAAGAAAGATGAAAAGCAAGATAAGACCATCCTGTTTGCAGGAAAACGATCATTCCCTGCGCATATTTCAACATCATTAAATGATCCTGAATGTCTGTTCTGATTCGCATATTCTAGCAAATTGGATTCACTTGTTCTCTTCCTGGATACTTGTTCCAGTTCAGTTCTACTAACAAGTGAAAGGGACATGTTTATCAATGATTTCCTATCAATTAATCACAACCTAGCTGCAACACAAAATTAATAAGATATAAAACAATGCATTCAATCAGAAAGTTAATGATTTCAAGTAATAATGAAAATATACTACACTGAAATCAATCAAAACGAGGCCAATTCCCCGGAAAAACCGCGGAACTGGCAACCTTGTAACGAAGTCAACCAGATGAGAAGACTAAATTAGTATGAGAGAATGAAAGACACTATAGTCTATTTCCAATTACAATACAGCTTAATTGAATTATTGCACATAACAATCATAGTTTGGTGATCCTTGTCATAGTGACCGAGTTTTATTCATTACATGGGTCATCTAATCCGAATCCAATCAAGATTAATAAAAGTCAAAGCCACATTCGACCTTTGGAGTGGCGAAGAAGTTTCATAAAAAAGGAGAAGAATGTAACAAAATCAAAATGTAACAAAATCTGTACATGATAACAAAATCAGATTAAAACGATGCGTAAATCACATGTCTAGATTGCAACAATCGAGTGATCTATCAATTCATCATCAGTTTCTCCAACAACGGTCCATTCATTGAACAATGGATGATAACACTCTATTTGCTTAACAGCCGTATTTTCTTGATCAACTCTACCAACAACAAATATTCTTCCTTTCAACAAACAAGCTGAGCAATTAGCTCGATGAAATTTCATGTCACTGACGAAAGTCCACTCATCCAAGGTTGGATTATATTTTTCAACACTTTTTAGAATGGTATCATCACTTTCTCCAGATTGTCCACCAATGAAATTTTTAATGGTTTGAGAAAAAAGTTTTCTCTGCCTATAAAACGTTGAATTGTAGTTTTATCAACTATAATCAATGTTCTAACCTAGCGGTGGTATACCATTCTCACCAATCGCTCTAGAACGTGCCTCAAGGCAATGTTTAGGATCCTTTGAAAGGATCTATTCAGAAATAGATTTCAAATTTCGGTAGATTTCAAATTTGGCAATATTTTCTATCCACCCGGTGTAGAATTGTATTTAAGAGTGAACATTTTTGATTAACTTCCTTGATCCCATTTTCAATCTCACATCCCCCGTAGCGCCTTATGATGCATACGCACAACGAAAATTTTGGGGAAGTACATGATTTCAAGAGAATAGAATGAATATTTGTAAAAAAAATGAAACAAAAAAATACTTTCAAGTGACCCTCTATAGCTCATTGTTGTAAATTTGGAACACGTTGTACTGCTAAATATGTTGTGTTGGCCTTTTTTGAAAAAAATATTTCACAACTAGACTTTTTTCTGGGGCGCTACGAATTGACTAATGTTACAGGCAACATGTATAGTATATTTATAGTATCAACAATCAACATGTATATAGCCTATATTCTTGTATTGCTGGAGTATCGCAATGATGAAAAAAAGATTTATCCACGTTCATAAATTTGACCACAGCCACTATTACCTCTGGCACGAGGCAGGATTTGAAAAAAGTGGCCGGAGTTCGTTCCATCACAAACAATGCGTAAATCAAACAGTTGATGCAAGGATCTAGATGGTAACAATGGAGTGATTTAGCAATTTATCATCACTTTCTCCGATAAAAGTCCATTGGTTGAAAATTGGGTCATAACACTCTATTTCTTTAACAACCCGATTCTCCTCATCAAGTCCACCAACAACAAATATTCTTCCTTTCAACACACAAGCTGAAAAAGCACTTCGATGAAAATTCATCTCACTGACGTAAGTCCACTCATCTAAGGATGGGTCATATTTTTCAACACTTTTTAAAATGGTATCATCACTTTCTCCAGCTTGCCCACCAATGGCATAAATAACTCCATCACAGCAGACAGCTGCCAGCCATCGTCGTTGAGCATGCATAGGTGTAATATCTCTCCACTTATTTTCACCAATTTTCAAGCATTCAACAGATGATAAATATTCACCATTGCTGTATCCACCAATTGCATATAAACTATCTTCACAAGAAACTAGTGCATTGGCTTCTCTTCTTCGCTGCAATGGAGGTATGTCTTGCCATGAATTAGTAAATGGTGAATAATATTCTCCTGGTTCGTAGCCGCCGACGATAACTAGATTGCAATCAAGGACAGTTGCTCCCATGTCAGACCTTTCTTTATTCATTGATTCGATTTCTTCCCATTTCATCTCCTGATCAGATAAACTAACTCGCCAAACTGAAGATTGCAGAACGTTAGGTTTGCCATAATCGTCGTAGTGTTTCTCTCCACCAATATAATACAGATGGCCATCCATTACAACAGCACAACCTGCATGGCGACCAGCTGGTAAATCAGGGAAGGTAAGTGGTGGTTCATCATTACAATTATAAACTTCACTTACTTTCGACAATGTCCTAGTTCCACCTAAGCTCAATATTCTAGTGTTTTTGTCTGCTAAAATAAAGTTCTTTACAATTTTGTTTTGTGCTTGAAACATCAATTGACACAATTTCAGGTTTTGCATCACCAAGGTTTCTTTCAAAACAACTTCTTCAAAATATGGTGGGGGAAGTTTGTGAAGATCTACAAGTTTCAAAAGCTCAGGAAACTCACTGGCACGATTTCCTTCATCATGTTTGATCCATCCCAATATGGCAGTGAATACTGAAACTTCATTGACAATGGATCGATCCTGTTTTGAAATGCAATTTCTCAGATCTTTTTCAGTGAAACTTTTAAACTCAATTGTACTTGATGCTGCATCAAAATTTCTGGCAATGATTTCAACAGTTTCAGTTTTCAATGAATTGTTTTGGAAGTGTTCTGCTATACCAAGAACAATAAAACAGTTGTTTGGACTAAGAGCTTCATTCACAAAATCAAAGCAAAACTGTTTCACATCATCAATTTGTAAGTAATTGGATGATGCAATCAAATCACAAACATTCTCGTTGTTGATATCAATGTCTCCAGTGTAAATAAATTCAATCAGACTTTTCATTGAATTTCCATCTACACAGTTGATTTCAATGGAACTTTGATATTTTTCTTTCATTTCAATTTTGAACATTTTTTCAAAGAAAGATGAAAAGCAAGACAAGACCATCCTGTTTGCAGGAAAACGATCATTCCCTGCGCATATTTCAACATCATTAAACGATCCTGAATGTCTGTTCTGATTCGCATATTTCAGCAAATTGGATTCATTTGTTCTCTTCCTGGATACTTGCTCTAGTTCAGTTCTACCAACAAGTGAAAAGGACATGTTTATAAATCTATTAGTTTGGTAAAATGTTTGAAATATTCAACAATTAGTTCAACCCAGCTGCAACAAAAAAACCTACTGATACCAACTACTTCTTTAAAACAAAAAGAGCAACAGCACAATTGATGTTATCAAAATATAATAATTCAATTTAATTATGTGAAGAAGAAGCGTTCTTCCCGGCCGTCAGCACAAGGCTGAGCACTCACTAGTACAGCGAGCAGCAGTTGCGTTTTGCTAACCAGAACGGTGTAGCTTCCACGCTAGCCATTTAGACCTCCAATAAACGAAAAGTTTCTGGGCAGCTGATTTGTAGCAATTCTTGCTACAAATCGGCTGCCCAGAAACTTATCAATTTAATTAGTTATTCTTATAATCTAATCAGAACTATGTATTGTAATCAGAACATAAGTTAGTTGCATAAACATATGAGTAAAGAGGCAATGCTAAAAACAATGCGACTTCCGACTGTCTGCAATTATGGAAAAAATTGCAAACGTTTGCATTGTAAAGACTGTAAAGTGTTTTTGTAAAGACTACAATTGAGCACAAACAGAAGTCAAGTTAACAATATTGTTTTCAATTCTATAGAAAACATCAGAGTCATATACAGACAAAAATTACAGTGTGAGTACTCTTGCAGTAAACGTTCATTAGCTTTCATTATGGAATGTAGTTAGCTGCAAATACAACAAGCAATCTTGTTGAAAGAAACAATGGATCCTTAAGATTGTACGCAAAAAAAAACTTTTAATACCCGAGAATTAGGTGGATATATATACAAACGTTTTCGGTTGCACTACTATATAACCTGAATGGAATTACCTCGCGAATTTCAAGTTGTATCAACAATTATTAAGGGTTATTGATTCTATAAGTAAAATGGCAAAACAAGGTGTCCAACATATGACCAAACCAGGCAACCTGATAGAGGTATTTATCTTTTCTCTCATTTTCAGTCAAAACATTTCGTTTTCGCTTTTATTTTTGTTTTTATTAACTCGGGGTTTAGAGGCGGAGCCCCCAGCTGCTGAGAAATGCTTTTAGCGTCATTGATCGATAACCTTTTCACTTTTCAGCGAAAAATGTCACTTGACATGGGATCCCATTTTCAGCTCAGCCCAGGGCCCCATAAACCCTTAATGCCCTGACAAATGTTCTTTTTAACACACCAGCTAAACCTGCACTTCGCTAAGATTAACCCATTTGTGCCGAAAGTGAAAGTACTTAAAAAAAATTTTTGAAAATTTAAGTATTGCATAACCATGACCTAAAAAATATTTCACAATTCATTTTTTCGTAATTATGTTAGTACTGGTCGAGAAAAGACCGTCCTACATATAGGACGCTATGCAAATCCGCTATCAAATTTCGCAAGTTTCTTGTGCGTAATGCGTAGGCCTAATCGTTATCGCTCAAAGTGATAAATGGGAAATCTCTTGTCATCGAGCATTTTATTGAAACGAAAGTTCACAAAATACAAAGATGGAAATTAGTAAAGCAACACGTCACTGAAATAAGTCATTTAGCGGATCGAAATCGCTTTGAGGCCGAATTCCCCTACGTCAAGATGCCCTCCATGTAAAAACGCCAAGACAAAACTTAAAAATTATCAAAAATTTCAGTAAATTACGATAATTATGTTATTGTTCTAAAAACAAACACAACTACTTTGTTATACAGCGTAGAAATCGTAGGGAATTGCTGTTTGACACCGCAGGATGCGTGGGAATTGATTGTCGCTTTTGCTTCATTTTGCTAACACGTGTGCCTGGCGATTTATATATAGCACACCAATCTTTTGAATCAATTTTCTCGAAAATTTTGCTGCCAATTAAATTAAAAAATTTGCTGTAAAATATGTTGATACATAACAAATAAAGACAATGACAAATGTTTTTGGAAGCTTATTTGCATATGCGGATTTATTGATATAACTCGACATGCATCTTCGAAATTTCAGACTTAGCAAAATCGGGAAAATTGAAAATGATAACAAGTCTCAACAAAACCAGCAATTGTTGAAAAAAGTTATGATATATGCTGCAAAAACACTCATAAATGTATTTTGACTTCATCTAAATCTAAACACTGAACATGCGAAGAAAAATTGTAATTTGAGTAGGTGTCCTACATATAGGACGCTAGGCATAAATGGGTTAATGCAAATCATGTAATTTCACTCATCAGGCGATGAACCATACCTTTTAATACTTATACCTACTACGTATTTATTATTACTACTGTAGTTTAACACTATTATTACTACCAGTATCTTGTATGTCAATTGCATAAATGGACCATCACAGCACACAGCTGATAGTCTCTGCCGTGATTTTTACATATTGTTCACATTTTCTATTGACATACTGTATATAAAATAAATTACTCACAAAATTATATCCATGGGTAATTTGTTTTTGGACAATCCCATTTAATGTTTCTAATTTTGTAGAATTTGTAACACGTCGTCGTCGTCGTGTGAGCCTCTGGGGCCGAGGGTCTATCCTTTTACCACTCCAGACTCACGATGTTCCCGGACTACATACTGGAAGGCTACTAGAGAGCAGCCAGTCTTTGGTTTCATGATCCATGACACGCAGACTTTCCACTCCGTTGGGTGGCTTGAAGATGGAACAGTCATTGATGATGTGGTCTGCGGTCTGTTCCTCGGCACCATATTCACAGGAGGAGGAAAAAGCCATTCCCCATTGGTGCATGGTTGAGCGGAAAAGCCGGACGCCCGTACGGAAACGGTTGAGGCGCACCCATGCCTGTCTTGGGAGTGTCAGGCCGATGGGGCGCGTGTCGGCGTCGGGGATGAATGAATAAAGTCTGGTGGCGCTTGACTTCCATTCAGAACTCCATTTATGGTCCGCCCAAGTAGCCGCAGAGATGTCTTGTACATCAGCTTCGTTGATGAGAAGTTGAGCGGCTGGCACGAATGGGTGTCTTGATTTCAGTCGACGGGGGTGCTCGTTTGGGAGAGCAGGGATCTTGTTGTGGAGAAGGTGGTTAGGCTCCAGGGCCCTCGACCGAGGGACAGAGTGGCTTCTTCGCGACGAAGCTCAGCGGGTTGGATGCCAGCGAGAATGGGAAGATTGTCCAATGGTGTGGGACGCAGGCATCCGGTCACTATGCGCAGGGCGCTGTTTATGGCAGTGTCGATGTTATGGCAGTGAGTACTGCGGCACCAAACAGGTGCACAGTACTCTGCTGAAGAGTATAGACAAGGGCTAATGCTGCTAAACGCAAAGTATCAGCCCTCGCCTCCCAGGCGCTTGAGTAGCGCAGCGCGGGATGTGAGTTTCTTGCGCAGTGACACCAAATGGTGGCGGTATGTGAGCGATCTGTCCAGTGTCACCACCTTGGTTTGGGGCGGAAGGACAAAGATTTTCCGTTGTTCTGGACGTGTAGCTCACGATCAGCTTCCCGAGTATGGATATGGAAAGCTGCTGCCACAGTTTTGGTTTCGCTGAGTTTCAGTCGCCAGTTCTGGACATAAGCTGAGAGAGTTTTCATGTCCTGGCTCAAAGTATCTTCTAAATTTTCCCACGACTTTGTGGAGTGGAGAATTGCCACGTCGTCCACATAAGTGCATTTTGCGGAGACCGTAGTTGGCAGGTCGTGGGTGTAGATGTTAAAAAGAAGTGGAGCCAAGACCGAGCCCTGTGGGACGCCGTTTTTCAGGCGTCTCAGTCTGCTTCGCCGTGTCTGACAAGTTCCACAATAATATGAACCACATGTCGGTCAGGAAGCAGGCGAAGCAGCTTGCAAGTAAGGCCGCGGTGCCATACGGTGCCATAGGCAGCTGTAAGATCTAGAAAGACAGCGCCGGCCTTCTTTTTTGCCTCAAAGCAATCCTCGATGTCTTGGGTTGAGAGTGTGACCTGATCTACGGTGGATTTTCCGCGCCGAAACCCAGCTTGCTCTTTTGGAAGGAGCCGGTCGATTATTGGGTTGACGAGGGCATAGATCAGTCTTTGGAGGATCTTGAAAAAAACACAGAGGAGGGATATCGGACGATAACTCTTTGAGTCCTCTGGTGGCTTGTGAGGCTTAGGGATCGCAAAAGCTCTACTCCAGATTTTTGGGATTTTGAGGTGGTGCAGGCAGGAAGAGAGGAATCTACGTAGCCAGGACTTTAGGGCATGGCCAGCATTTCCATGTAACACATGATCATGCCATACAACAAACAGAAAATCAATTAAAGGGAAACACGAAAAAACGAAGTCTATATGTTTAACATAAACTGATATAATAATTAATTAATCAAAGATCTAGATTAAGCAAGGACGTAAATATTTAGTTTTACACATCTTCACAAACTTCTATCAATTCGTTTGTGGCATTGCAACTCGCATAAAAAAAACCTCAGATCAAAATTTGCTTTACGTTGTACTTTCAAATCAAGGTGGAAACTAATCGAAAACCAGAATAACAATCTGTCAGCAAGACAGCAACTAGATATATACAAGTGTTCCGGCGGGTCAATTGTCCTCTTGATGAGAATTGAAATTGTGATGAAATTTTGTTGACATTGAATTTGCGTTGTTTTTGTGTTCTGCGTGATGTGGCTTGCCTGGCTGCAAAGAGATTTCACAACTGATTGTCGCCTTTTGCTGCGTGCCTGGAGCCGTTGTTTCTGGACACAATTTTGCCTGCCTTTGTGTTGAGCTTCATTTCATTATCGAAATAACAAGCTAGAGAAATGAATGTGTACCATGGATTTAAGTTATCGTTGTTAAAGCCATTATAAGTTTATACAAAATCAGGTTCTCAGGCAACATTTAGTCCTGATACGATGACATCAAATGTTTTTATGACAACTGTTGAATAGTGTCACACATTAACTGTATGAAACGTACCAAAAATAACAATAGGATAAGAAATAATATTAGTAATAAATATTAGTAATAATGTTTAGCAATGGATCTTAAAAATAGGACAAGAAACGTTAAGTTATTCGCATCTAAGCTGATGGGTGGTGGGTAAAAATGATGTTGCATGGACGGAAAGGCAATTTTTGTATCGAACGTCAAACAACATTTCCATTAGTCAGTTATCTGCTCATGCCAAACTTTTGAGGCACATAGGTTTTCCATTTTGCAGTGGCACATAGCTTGAAAAACCTTGGTATGACATTATAATCACAATCAAACGCAAATTTAAATCACAAGTTTTGTCAAATCTCAAGGGAGCCACTTCAGAGGAGCTATAGAACCACTTGCGGCTCCGGAGACGCAGGTGGCCGACCCTTGCACTATGCCATGACCAACTTGCTTCTCTCTTAATGAATTGAAAAGAATGTTGAATTCCCTGTAACTAGAAGAATCCTACAAGGTAATATTTTAGCTCTGTTATCATATACACAGTATATAATAGCAATGGATTACATACCGAAGGGATCTCGGAGTGTAACAAACGATTTTCAAATAAGCAAAAATTGTTTCATATACAGTACAATGAGGCATTCGCTGATGATATTGATATTGCTCTGCTAGATGAAAATATCAAAAGTGCAAACGCCTCATGAAAAAACAACAGGAGCTAGCTGAAGAGGTTGGACTTGTAAATAATGTGAAGAAAACAAAGTATTATATTTAAAAACAAAAGTTTGAAACTGACAGGTTAAGATATAGTAGTGTACCGGAGGCTCATTTGCCTTAAGCGCTGCATTAGCTGTGCCAGTTGACTCTGGGCACAATTTGTTGTGTGCTCGCGCCTTGCTTTTCCTGCGGAAAAGGTGCCTTCTCAAAGGAAAGGCAACACTTTTTAGTTTTCTTCACTTTTACTACTACAATGTTAGATGTTTACGTTTACTACAATGTTAGATGTCATCAGGATGGTGCAACTTTATGCTCAATTATTTAGTGGGTTGAAATCTCAGGTATCAAACTGCTTTAATTGGTGTTTTCAAAACAAGCTGCACACTTACTGATGACCGGAATTACAAAATGTCACCCACTGCACACAAGTCAATCAACTCAATTACAACAACTATCACGTTTCATCAATATAATATAGATTTGCGAGAAGAAAATTATTACCAAAAACAATTGAAACGTTGGATGTTAAACAACACAAATCTGACGATATTGGACAGCAATTCTCCAAACTTACAGACAGAAGAATTATAAAATGACAAAACTACATGCACGTATGAAATTATAAAAAAGGTTAGATGACAACAATACAATCCAGTATCTGATACTGGGATGTATCTATACAAAATCAAAGTATGAGCACACAGGCAATACACACAACGCAATTGCTCAACTAGATCATTTATCACGTTTTGCACGTTTGCTAGAAATACATTAAAAATTCTTGCCGAAATAGAAAAGGTGGATACACAACACAGGTATGACGATATCAGACAGCATTACACCAGACTGTTCACGTTTGGAGCTCGATAAAGTCAAAAACATCAAAAAGCAGCAATATAATGATCCAATAGGTTATCAACAGTTTGTCAACAATGCTCCATTGAACTCCAACGCATTTTACAAGGTCGCATGATTCATTTGTTTTGTCACGATACAAGAACAGTCGTCAGGCTGATCAAGTGACGTCACAGGTATGTATATGCACACAACCGGTAGTTTGGTAATCCTTGTCTTAATGACCAGATAAACATGTAACAAATCCATGACAGTAGAAGTCAGATTAAACACAGGGCTGTGGAGTCGACTAGTAATCAACCGAAGAGTCGGAATCGTAGTTTCACTTGATTCCACAGCTCTGTCAGGGCTGTAAAGTCGAAGTTGTGGAGTCAAGTGAATTTAAACATGTCCGAAACCCTTGATTAAATCGATGCGAAAATCATATAAACGCAAGAAGCTACACTCTAGATTCAATGTCTTCAACAACAGAAAGTTCTACAAAAGTTCTACCAAAACAGATACAACAATGTAAACTTTGTCTAATCAAAATTAACTATTTTAAGGCTAACTCAGGAGATTTAATTCATTAACATATTCGTTTTGGTGACATAAGTCTGGATCTAAAGTTGTAATTAATATTGCCTCTAGTGCTGCAAAGTGAAACAATAAACGGCCTTGGTCATGAATGGAGAACATTTCGAGGCTACTGTAGTGAATATACCTTATTGTCGCACAGATATTGCAGAATCAGTAGATTTGTTTGTGCAATTTACTTTGCATGCCCATTAGGGTGTTGCAGGCGCCCCGACCCTTTCGGATTTTGCTTACCTTTTTTGTGGTACTGTGTTTAGATTAGTAGATCACAAATATGAAGTTTCATAAATTTTCATCGACGTTTACCTCCACCGCCGAGGCCATTTTGAGGCCCACTTTTTCAAATTTTTCATGTATTTTGCCACTAGAGGGCAGTGTATAAGTTTTGCAATATTGGAGGTACATTTAAAAGATGCTCTATGATGTTCTGAATTGTTTAAAAAAAAAAATGGAGAAATGGGATAAGTATATCCTAAAATATTCAAGTTTTGTCACTCATTTTTTGCACAATACTGCCCCTAGTGGTAAAAAGAAAAGTTTAAATATCTTGAAAACTACTCATCATATTGTTATGGAACTTGCATGCAACCCCCCATTTTCGTGGGTAAGGAGTTTGATTTCAGCAATATTTTTGCAAAATATTACCACTAGAGGGCGGTAGTTCTAATTTTGAACTATTTTCCTGTGAAAAGGCTATATTGTTGCATTTCTTGAGCTGTGCTTCTGAAGAATACAATTTCATGGCTTATGCACAACAAAATTTATTCAATTGTAAAGAAACTGCATGCATGCATGTACTATATCAATAAATCCAAACAGGCAATGTGAGTCTTAGTTAACACAATTTCCGCAAAGGCAGTTGTGCATCTTCATTGTGTTGATAAATGACGTTTTCTAAGATTTGGTATCTTTCTTCGATTCTCCTCCACCACTTGAATATAGTTTTGCAGATTTTTTTTTTGTTTTGCTAGATGAAGAAAGTCGGATACCACTTTTACCCCTCTCTATGCTGAATCATTACAGACTCTGAGTGCACTTATGATACCATTAGCAGAAGCATAGCCATCATCTATTTCCCACTTTTTTGGGTGTTTGACAAGAAAAGTTGTTGAAATGTGCAAAAGTTCAAATAACATTTTGCTGCTGGCATTTGCATAAGCGCACAATGACAGTGAGTTACCATTAACAATGTCTGGCAGCTCTGGCTTACCGTATCCATTACCAAACCTGTTTGTAACCTGGCCATGGAAACTTGCATTTAAACGCAGCAAAGTTCCAGCCAAAGCTTCCTTTTCATCAATAGTGACTTGTTTGTCCCATAGAACTAAGGGGATCAGCTCCCCAGTTACATACCATGTGTGCCTACCTAAAGCTTTTAAAGCAGCAAGACTGATAATTTTGTCTACTGCAGCATAGCTTTTGATGTCACTTACCAGTTGCAAATCTTCTCGGGGTGCTGATGCAGCAATTGGACAGTTGAACCACCATCCATTAAATACAAAACTGCAAAGATCAACAAATCACTCTATGTTTTGTATTTGTGACTTGGAAATGATTCCTTGCGGTAGAAAGTCTTGCAGCATTATTATCTCATAGCAATAGAGCTGCTTTCCCATCCACCTTGCTCGATGGACAGCAGAGAGAAATGCATGCAGCAGAGAAATGGCCTTAAAAAAAGAAAAATTTAAAACAACAACACCCAAAAACTTTTTTCAAGCCATCTCTCTGCTGCATGCATTTTTTTACAAATAAAGCTAGACAAACCACTTCTCTGCCTAGCATGCAGAAAACATATTGGAGAAGTTATACTTTCTCATGTGTGGGAAGCCCTGTAAGTCGAAACGTCAAGATTTCCTGGCATTGAACTATTCGAAAGATTCCGGAACAAAGGATTCAATGCAACCCCACATGCTGCAGCTGTACTGCACACCAAAAATCCTCAAAAGAGTTGGGAGAATTTGTAACACCTCAAAGCAGAAAAGTGTAAGCACATAAAGTTTGAGAGAGATATGCAAAATTATCAGAGGGGTGATTACAAAGAACTTTTAGACCTGATGACGGTGTAGATTGGAATCAACAGTGGACAGTACAACTTCATGAAATGTGGTACAATCCATCGAGCAAGGTGGATGGGAAAGCAGCTCTATTGCTATAAGATAGTTATGCTGTAAGACTTTCTACCGCAAGGAATCATTTTCAAGTCACAAATACAAAAATTAGAGTGATTTGTTGACCTTTGTGCTTTTGTATTAATTTAATGGATGGTGGTTCAACTGTCCAATTGCTGCATCAGCACCCCGAGAAGATTTGCAACTGGTAAGTAATATCAAAATCTATGGTGCGGTAGACAAAACTATCAGTATTGCTGCTTTAAAAGCTTTAGGTAGGCACACATGGTATGTAACTGGGGAGCTGATCCCATTAGCTCTATGGGACGAACATTTGAATAAGTCACTATTGATGAAAAGGAAGCTTTGGCTAGAACTCTGCTGCATTTAAATGCAAGTTTCCATAGCCAGGTTACAAACAGGTTTGGTAATGGATACGGTAAGCCAGAGCTGCCAGACATTGTTAATGACAACTCATTGTCATTGTGCTCCTATGCAAATGCCAGCAGCAAAATGTTTTTTGAACTTTTGTACATTTCAACAACTTTTCATGTCAAACACCCGAAAGAGTGGGAAATAGATGATGGCAATGCTTCTGCTAATGGTATCATAAGTGCACTCAGAGTCTGTAATGACACAGCAGAGAGAGGGGTAAAAGTGGTATCCGACTTTCTTCATCTAGCAAAACAAAAAAAAAATCCACAAAACTATATTCAAGCGGTGGAGGAGGATTGAAGAAAGATACCAAATCTTAGAAAACGTCGTTTATCAACACAAAACTGCCTTTGCGGAAATTGTGTTAACTAAGACTCACATTGCCTGTTTGGATTTATTGATATAGTACAGGTATGCATGCAGTTTCTTTACAATTGAATAAATTTTGTTGTGCATAAGCCATGAAATTGTATTCTTCAGAAGCACAGCTCAAGAAATGCAACAATATAGCCTTTTCACAGGAAAATAGTTCAAAATTAGAACTACCGCCCTCTAGTGGTAATATTTTGCAAAAATATTGCTGAAATCAAACTCCTTACCCATGAAAATGGGGGGGTGCATGCAAGTTCCATAACAATATGATGAGTAGTTTTCAAGATATTTAAACTTTTCTTTTTACCACTAGGGGCAGTATTGTGCAAAAAATGAGTGACAAAACTTGAATATTTTAGGATATACTTATCCCATTTCTCCATTTTTTTTTTTAAACAATTCAGAACATCATAGGGCATCCTTTAAATATACCCCAATATTGCAAAACTTATACACTGCCCTCTAGTGGCAAAATACATGAAAAATTTGAAAAAGTGGGCCTCAAAATGGCCTTGGCGGTGGAGGTAAACGTTGATGAAAATTTATGAAACTTCATATTTGTGGTCTACTGATCTAAACACAGTACCACAAAAAAGGTAAGCATGGTGAAACCAAGATTTAAATTTCATGGGGCGCCTGCAACACCCTAATGCCCATCGCCCGATTTGGTGGAGTCTTCTTCATCGTGTGAGCCTCTGCGGCCGAGGGTCTATCCTTTTACTAACCCAAATTCAAGATGTTCCCGGACTACACTAAAAGGCTACTAAAGAGCAGCCAATCTTTGGTTTCATAATTTTCATAGTTTCTGATTTAGTTGTTTCCTTCACAAACCATTTTTTGAACATGTTTCTCTCCTCTGTTCAGAAAATTCATACAGTACAATACAGCAGAATAAAAAAAAAAGATAAAAAAAGTATGTACAAGCGAAAAGAGAAACATTTTGAAATGTCATCTAAATATAAGGCAAGAAAAAAACAGGAGAGTCATATGGCAACAATCGAATGATGGATCAGATCGTCATCAGTTTTTCCAACAAAGGTCCATTCATTCATTTGTGGGTCATAACATTCCATTTCGTTGACTGCAATACTCTTTTCATCATATCCACCAACAACAAATATTCTTCCTTTCAACACACAAGCTGAAAAAGCAACTCGATGAAAATTCATGTCACTGACGTAAGTCCATTGATCAGTTGATGGATCATACTTTTCAACACTTTTTAGTACACTGTCATTACTTTGACTAGTTTGTCCGCCAAATGCATAAACATATTCATCACAACAAACAGCTGCCAACCATCGTCGTGGAGTTTGCATGGGACTTATAACTTTCCTCTTACTTTCACCAATTTGCAAACATTCAACAGATGATAAATATTCACCATTGCCATATCCACCAATCGCATACAAACCATCTTTGTACACAACAGCAGCATTTCCGTCTCTGGGTTGTTGCAAGGGGGGTATGTCTTGCCATGAATTGGCAACTGATGAATAGCATTCCCCAGGTTTCTGGCCACCAACAACAACAAGACTTCCATCAAATACAGTTGTTCCCATAACAGACCTTGCTTTGTTCATTGACTTGACTGTTTTCCATTTCAATTCATGTGCAGATAAAACCATTTGCCTAACTGAAGATGTTGCTACTTCTTTGTCCTTGTCATGTTGTTTATTTCCACCAACATAATACAGGTGGCCACGCATTACAACAGCACAACCACCAAGTCGTCCATCTGCTAAATCAGGGAAGATAAGAGGAGGTTTATCATTGCAATTATAAACTTCAATTACTTTAGAGAGAGTGTTCCTTCCACCTAAGCTCAATATTCTGGTGCTCTTATCCGAGCGAAAATATTTGAACACTTTGTTTTGAACTTGAAACACCAACAAAAACAATTCATGATTTCGTGTCACCAAGCCTTCTTTCAAAATAACTTCTTCAAAAAATGGTGGTGGGAGTTTGTGAAGATCTACCAGTTTGTGAAGATCTCTTGTTTAGAATTGAAATTGTGATGAAATTTGTTGACATTGAATTTGCGTTGTTTTTTGTGTTCTGCGTGATGTGGCTTGCCTGGCTTCAAAGAGATTTCACAACTGATTGTCGCTTTTTGCTGCGTGCCGGGAGCCATTGTTTCTGGTAAAAATTTTTTGTGTTGAGTTTCATTTCATTATCGAAATAGCAAGCTAGAAAAATGCCAATGTGTACCACGGAATTCGGATTTAAGTTATCGTTGTTAAAGCCATTATAAGTTTATACAAAATCAGGTTTTTATCCCAACTCACTAATTCAATAAATAAATTGAAGTTCTTTCAATGCTATCACGATAAGGAATGGATGCTCAAAGTATGTTATTTAAACGACATCTTCACCGCAGTGAACGATCTTAACATGTCAATTGTCAATGCAAGGCAGAAATCAAAATATCATCACTCTTTCGGAGAAATTGTCTGCCTTCAAAGAAAAGCTTCAGCTGTGGAAGAAAAAACTGGAGCGTGGACGAACGGCGGCGTTTCCTTCCATGAACGAGTATCTGGAGGAATGGAATCAGATTGCAGTTAGCAGATTTGATGTCATCAAACCCGTTTTATCGGCGCATTTGGAAAACCTTATCACGGAGTTTGATCGCTACATCCCACATAGAAATCTGGCATCTCAGTTGTGGGTCAGAAATCCGTTACTGGCAAAGGTTGACAACTTATCAGAGGATGTTGCAGGACTGCAGGAAGAGCTTATCGACCTGCATCACGACCAGTTCCATCGACAGCTTTTATCCACAGCATCGCTTGGAGAGTTCTGGACTTCGGTTAAGAAGGAAAAGCCAGTAATTGGTAACGAAGCAATGACTTTTCTGCTCCCAAATTACAACCTAGCTGCGACGTAAAAGTAATTGAAATGAAACAAAACACACAAACATTTAGTTAGAAAGCAGATGATTTCAAGTACCATCAATCTTATGAATGAAGCAACAATATGACTCTCTCCAGGAGCTAACATCAGAATAAATTAACCTAAATGTGGTGAAGCAAGTGAGTTCCTACTTTTAATAGAAAAACGTTACCATGGCAATAACTCATGATTAAGTAGCTTTTCATTAGAAACTTCAAATAGCCATCAAATGTAAACATGAAATATCAACCGAAATAAAGACACTTAAGGCTTAGGTGGCTAAATGGCAATGACACATATATGAATGCTGCATGATACATAACCATCATAAATTATTAGTTGATAAACCAAACGATTAATATAGCATGGAGTCATTACAAAATAACTTCAATCAGGATGTTGCACCCTGAGGTGTGGAGAACAAGTATTTTTCTTTCAGTGGAAGCAAATGTTAAAATCAGAAGCAAAAAATGTAAACAAATCGAAACAGTTAAATACGTCCAAAATGACACAACTAAATAATATTTCTTTGGAAACTCAAACCTGTTGTACCCAATTAATCTGCTCTCACTCATTACGACCAAACAAAACACATTTCAATCATTTCGTTAGTGATATTTTAACTTGGAAAAAGACTTCATGTTTCCAAATGCTTTAAATAGTATTTTCAAATAATGCTGAAAACTTACTGATGACATGAATTACAAGCTATCATCAGCAATGAAACACAAGTGAAATTAGAGTTAAAAAATATATTTGGATTCCAACCAAATACGGAAGGAAGCAAATTGATGAAAAATTTAAATGGCAACAATCGAATGATTATATAGTTCATCATCAGTTTTTCCAATAATGCTCCATTGATTAATTTGTAAATGTGGTGAAGCAAATTTCCTACTTTTAATAGAAACGTCACCATGGCAATAACTCAAAAAACTTTTCATTAGAAACTTCAAATAGCCATCAAATATAACCATGAAAGATTATATATCAATCAAAATAAGGTTTAAGCTATGACGTATATGAAATAATGAATGCTGCATGACACATAACCATCATAAATTATTAGTTCATAAACCAAACGATTAATATAGAGTCATTACAAAACAACTTCAATTAAGATGTTGCAAGCACCCTAAGGTGTGGAGAACAAGTCTATTTCTTTCAGTGGAAGCACGTGTTAAAATCGGAAGCAAGAAATGTAAAAGAAATCGAAAAAATTAGTTACGTCTAAAATTACACAACTAAATAATATTGCTTTGGAAACTCAAACCTTTTGTACCCAATTAATCTGCTCTCACTCATTACAACCAAACATAACACATTTCAATCATTTCATTAGTGATATTTTAACTTGGAGAAAGACTTCAGGTTTCAAAACTTACTGGTGACAGGAATTACAAGCTATCATCAGCAACAACACACAAGTGAAATTAGAGTAAAAAATATATTTGGATTCCAACCAAATACGGAAGGAGGCGAATTGATGAAAAAATTAAATGGCAACAATCGAATGATTAAATAGTTTGCCATCAGTTTTTCCAACAATGCTCCATTCATTAATTTGTGGATCATAACATTCTATTTCTTTCACTGCAAAACTATTTTCATCAAGTCCACCAACAACAAATATTTTTCCTTGCAGTACACAAGCTGAAAAAGCAGCTCGATGAAATTTCATGTCACTAACGTAAGTCCATTGATCAGTTGATGGATCATACTTTTCAACACTTGTTAGTGTGGTATCGTCACTTTCTCCAACTTGCCCACCAATTGCGTAAACAAACTCATTACAGTAAACAGCTGCCAACCATCGTCGTGGAGTTTGCATGGGACTTACAACTTTCCATTTTCCTTCACCGCTTTGCAAACATTCAACAGATGATAAATATTCGTCATTGTCATATCCCCCAATTGCATACAAACCACTTTTGCAAGCAACAAGTGCATTTGCAGATCTGGTTTGTTGCAACGAAGGTATGTTTTGCCATGAATTGGAAACTGAGGAATAGCATTCCCCGGGAGTTTGGTTTCCGACAACAACTAAGTTTCCATCAAATACAGCTGCTCCCATAACACTTCTATGCTTATTCATTGACTGCACTGCTTTCCATTTCAATTGCTGTTCAGATAAATTCATTCGCCAAACTGAATATCTTTCAACGATTGGATCCTTTTTGTTGTGTTTTCTTCCACCAACATAATACAGATGGCCACGCATTACAACAGCACAACCACAATCTCGACCATCTGGTAAATCAGGCAAGGCAAGTGGTGGTTCATCATTACAATTATACACTTCATTTACTTTAGACAATGTCTCAGTTCCACCTAAGCTCAATATTCTGGTGTTCTTGTCTGATTGCATCAAATTCTTGAAAACTTTGTTTTGTGCTTGAAACATCAACTGACATGAACCAGGGTTTTGCATCACCAAATTTTCTTTTGAAATAACTTCTTCAAAATATGGTGGTGGAAGTTTGTGAAGATCTACAAGTTTCAAAAGCTCAGGAAACTCATTGGCACGATTTCCTTCATCATGTTTGATCCATCCCAATATGGCAGTGAATACTGAAGCTTCATTGACAATGGATCGATTTTGTTTTGAAATGCAATTTTTCAGTTCCTTTTCAGTAAAATTTTTGAACTCAATTGTACTTGATGCTGCATCAAAATTTCTAGCAATAATTTCAACAGTTTCAGTTTTCAGTGAATTGTTTTGAAAATGTTCTGCTATACCAAGAACAATAAAACAGTTGTTTGGACTAAGAGCTTCACTCACAAAATCAAAGCAAAACTGCTTCACATCATCAATTTGTAAGTAATTGGATGCTGCAATCAAATCACAAACATTCTCGCTGTTGATATCAATGTCTCCAGTGTAAATAAATTCAATCAGACTGTTCATTGAATTTCCATCTACACAGTTGATTTCAATGGAACTCTGATATTTTTCTTTCATCTCAATTTTGAACATTTTTTCAAAGAAAGATGAAAAGCAAGACAAGACCATCCTGTTTGCAGGAAAACGATCATTTCCTGCGCATATTTCAACATTATTAAACGATCCTGAATGTCTGTTCTGATTCGCATATTCCAGCAAATTGGATTCATTTGTTCTCTTCCTGGATACTTGCTCTAGATCAGTTCTACCAACAAGTGAAAAGGACATTTTCATAAATCAATTACCTTTTGCTTAAAATTGCTTAAAATTCTGAATGGCAATTACAACCTAGCTGCAACATAAAATTAACAAGATATAAAATAAAACATGCAAACATTTAATCAGAAAGCAGATGATTTTAAGTAGCATCAACAATAATTTAAATCTTCTTCTTGCGTATGAGGTGGAAGAAGTCACGTTATTTCATCTGTTATTAATAATTTAAATAAAGCAACAGAATGAATAAAAAAAAACAATCAAAAAAACATAGGAAACACTATTCAATCTTTCATTCTCTAATACTATAAACGTAGCTGTTCTATTATAATAACCAGACATTTCACTTACTGAAGTTTTAATGAACTTAAAAGTATGATATCTAAATACACAACATAAATGCATAAGTAAACAGAAAAGAAGATATTTTTCATTACTCTCACAACATCATTACTCTAACAACAGCTAACAAACTCAAGATTGCAACGAGTTGAAAACACAAAACACCACGACCGCGAATCAGAAGAGCGCAATTTCATTACAGTAGCCATGTGAAATAGAAATTTGTTTGGTGTCAATGAATGCCCAGAAAAGATCTTACAATAACGTTTCAAAATTTTTCCACAACAACTGACTACTGTCAGAAAAGCACTAAGGGCACTTAAAAATATTCTTGGGTAATTTCTAGTTTATGATGATGTCAAACATTTTTATGACAACTCCTGAAATGGTACCACATATTGAGTTATTGACAGAACCAAATGCTACAAAAGTTCAAAAGCGCGAAAAGAGTTGTAAATATTATATGAAAACAACATAATACTATTTTTCTGCAAATTGCAACAATATGTCTCACTGCTCAACATAGACACAATCACAGCCGAAATGGTACGATGCAGTGTAGCCGGTTCGGAGATATCGTTATTCGGTGAAGGCTATTTTCGGAGACTTATTTTCTATATTTTTCTTATTTCTTATTTTATTTTCTTATTTTAGGCTTATTTTCTTCCAGTGGTAATTTTGTAAAAAAAGAATAAACAAAATTTTAGAGAAGTTGGATAAGGTCTACTTCGGGTAAGGTGAAAGAATCATTTCAGTCTTACAAACACATTCGCCGTATACAAATTGTAACAAAGTTTGTTGTATTACAAACAACACAACCAAACAATGTTGGATTGGAAAATTAAACATTAGGTTTACAGAACTTCACAAATTTCCATCAATCATTTGTGGCATTGCAACTCGTATAGAAAGACCTTAGATTTAAAACTGCTTGAAATAGTATTTTCAAATCATGATGCAAACTTATTGATAACCAGAATAACAATCTGTCAGCAAGACAGCAACTAGAATACTAGATACAAATGAAGTTGAAGTGAAAACAAGAAAAACTTTTGGATTCCAACAAAGTATGGAAAAAAACGATGAAAAAACGAAAAAGAATGAAAACTAAGCGGGTTGTTAATTACGTTTGTTATACTTAAAGCTTTAAAAACTGATAACATCACAAAGCGTCTTCTTACTTCACACTGGATCATTGTTTTTGCGATGCAAGTGAGCGAGGAATTTCATAACATTAGCTTGAAAACAATCTTCATTCGTAATGGACAGTAAATAAACAACATATTATAGAAAGGCACTAGATCTAAAGGTGGATGGGAAGAGGAAACGCGGTCGTCCAAGAAGAACGTGGAAACAACAAGTGAAGGATGAGTTTAAAAAAAGTCGGACTGAAGGAGGAAGATGCAAGGGACAGGGTGAAATGGAGAAGGGATTAAGACAATTGCTGCGCGGAAACAATCGGCCACCCCCACTAGTGGGGAACAAACCGACGATGGATTATGATGATGATGATGATGATTATAATATTACTAGTTCACACCAAAACAAAGGAAATCTGTAAAAATCGATACTTTATATTCTGCAGTAAGGCGGTGTGAAAATCAAAAAATTTAAAAAAATCAAAAATCGAATTATCACACAGGGTGGCTATTGCTATATAGAGTATTTCTGTAAACTTTCACACAAAAATATTCAGTAACCTTAAACATGTAGTCAATTTTGTCCTTGGCATTTGTTGCCAGTACAGAGTTGCCAGGTACAAAATTTTTTAAGAAACAAAATTTGTTTATTTTTTTTGAATTGTAAAAATTTCCAACTTTAACAACTACAATAACATATGACTTGATTGCTAGTTGCCCTTTTAGGTAAAGTCTGGCGGTGTACGGTGAGATATTAAACAATCACCTGGCAACCCTATTTTTGCTTGGTCAGCAAAAACTGATGATATTAAACCTTTTTTTCACTTCTATGGCAAGAGGAGGAATGCACTGTGCATAAGATGACACTTTGGTTTTGTTGTAGTAATAAGAATTACATAATCACACAACGCACTGCATTAATATTCGATTGTTTTCGCCGATTTACATTTGTTTTTTGACAGACATAATAACTGCAACTCAACCAATGGTAGCTTACACATCAACCAACCAGCTTTATATGTGTCTGTAAAACGTGCAACGAATGAAGAATAAAGACAATGAACAAGAAACAGTGCTGAATATCAAAACATTATACCGCAGCCAATGAAAGAAAGTCATATTTCGTGTCTGCTTTCGGCAAGACCCTACGCCAGGGATGGCGAACCTTTTTTAGTGCATGGGTCACAAAAGAGACCTTAATCCTTGAAAAAGAAAAAGTGGGTCATACATTTAATTACATGTTAATGCGAAACTACATGTTAATGCGAAACTTGCAGCTGCATCTTCTCTGCAAGTCTTATTATCCTTGGTTGGTAATCCGTAGTTTTTAGCTTCACACATGCAGCACTCATATCTGAGCTGAGACGATTCCGTGTGCTTGATTGAATAAAATTCATGTGCGAAAATGAAGATTCGCACGAATATGAAGAACCAAACAACGTTAACAGAGCTACCGCAAATCTTTTCATAGTTTCAAACGAATTTGGCAGGGAGTTCCACTCTGTAAGAATTATATTTTCAACATGGTTTTCAACAGCAGGAAAGTCACAACCATCCATATCCGTTTTCATTTCAATTTTTTGTAGGAGATGATTTAAGTCTACAAATTTTGTTTTCCAAACTGCACTTTCTTGAAAGTCTATCATTTCCATTTCCAAGTTGTAAAGACGAAGCCATTCGAAGTTTGACAATTCAAGATTTTCAAATTGAATTGCATGCGGGAAAAGAATGAACTGCAATGTAGTATCTAGCTTTCGGAATTGGGTAAACCTTTCTGACATTACATTTTTGGCCTCTTTCGTCAGTAAAACATACTTGTTGAGTGCAGTTTGCTTTTGTTCATAAGTTAAATTGGTGCTGGTAAAGTGCTTCAACAAATGAGGAAAATATTTCAGCTGACCTTTTGTTCAAGGTCTACAGAAAAAATAGCGAGTTTCTTCTCAAATGCTTTAATGTGCCCAAACATGGATAATACAATATTTCCACAGCCTTGCAATTTAGTATTTAACTTACTGTAATGCATTGTGAAATCAGCGAAAAAATGTAAATCATTCAACCACGTACTTTCGCTTAACTCTGGATATGTTTGATTTTTTTCAGCTAAAAAAAAGTTGTAGGCTACTTCTTCCAACAATTCAACAAATCGCTGTAAAACATTACCACAACTTAACCACCTTACACTGTTGTACATGAGTAAGCCATTAAATTTACTGTCACACGCGTTCAATAAATTTGCAAACTGCTGGCGTTTATTAAGAGCATGAGATGCAATATAGTTGACTATTTTTGTTACCACACTTACAACTTTTTGAAGAGACTTGATTGATTTGGCGCAAAGGGCTTCCTGATGTATTATGCAGTGAAATTGAACAAAGCTGCGCTTTAACTCCCGTTTTAGTAATTGAATAAATCCAACATGTTTCCCAATCATGCTGGGCGCTCCATCAGTCGTTACAGATATAACGCACTACTACGGCTTTAGTTGTGTCAGACTGCTATATGGCAATTCGGTATGGTACTAGATTAAAATAGAGTGGGGCCTTATTACAAATATTTAGTGAAACGTTTATTCTTTGCTGAAATATTTGTTTAAATTTCATTATTTTAAAAAAGACAAGTGGGTCACTGAAAATCTGTGATGGGTCACTTCGTGACCCGCGGGTCAGTGGCAGGGTTGAGAAAAACCCGGGTTTTTTTAAAAAAGCCCAACCCGCCCGTTTTTTTTTTTTAAAAACCAGGGTTTTTTGGGGTTTTATTGAGTTTTTTTAAAAAAGATGCAAAAAATGGTAGATTCATGCTTATTTCACCTCAAAACTACTTTTTACGAGTGAAGTGCCTTTCACTCACAGTACATGCTTGCATAACTCAATAAAATAATGCACTAGGGCTGTTGTTGCTTGAATGTTGCATCATCCATTAGTTTCAAGATCAAGTTGGATGTTGCATCATCCACTGATTTCTATACCAAGTTGATGCTACTGTGGTAGAAATCACATTATTGCATCATTTGTTTAGATTTGAAGGCAAGGAGCATTTATGCCATCATGTTTAAATATTTTTTATCATTTATATATATATTATACATAGTAATGGATGAGCAATTGAGCGATTGCGTGGCCAATTAGGCAAATGCTCTGAAACAGCCATGCGTTAGAATCCAGAATCTGTAATTGGTAAATAGCCTCCTAAATTGCATTTCACATCATATATGCAGACTACAGTAGAGTAGTACTTTCACCAATTTAACTATAAGGCCTTCTTGCATAAATGAGTTTTAGTGTAGTATACACGAAGTGACATTACTTGATTTTTGTGCACTGTGCAATATCCACTGCGTTTTCAGTTTATTCTTGGAAATTACTTCACAATCACATCCTTAAGTCCTAATTTAAAGTTTGTTGTAAGTGCTTTGTAGTGTTTTTGTAAATTTTTTTAATTTTCCAATAAAAACTGGACAAATATGATGCTCTGGGTTTTTTTATGGTTTCTTTTTAAGTGGGTTTTATTAAAAAAACCCACCCGGTTTTTTTTGGGTCGGGTAAAATACCAACAACCCTGGTCAGTGGTTCGCCATCCCTGCCCTACGCCAAGCAATTCCCTCCCGAATGAAACCATCCCGTCGTCGATGGCCAGCAACACTTCCACAGGCGTTAGTGACTTCCCGAATGAGGCTCACCATAGCCTGAGTATGGGCAGGAAAATGAGGGCATTCGAACTTTATGGTTATCAAACCCTTTAGTTCATCCATGGTCAAGTGTGAAGTAAGGATAGACTCAGTAAGCGTGGCATTGTCCTAATCAATTAAAGAGCACAGTGAGTTGGCATCAAAATTTAATTTTGGTGGGGTAAAAGTACGGACATGAAACATCACCAAAGTTACTGCCTTTGCAAATATTTTCTAACATGTTCACAGTAAAAGATCGCAGAGCAGGATAATCACTGGATACCGGGGCATTGTCACATTCAGATGTACCAGGTGCAGCTGGTTCGAAAGGAGAGTCATTTTCTTCATCAATTGCTGCAGAAAACTGCTGTTGCTTCCAGTTCTCTTCCTCCATCACTTGTGACTTCTTTGCTGCAGCGAAGTCATCTACTTGCTGCTGTTTGAAGCTCTTGAAAAACAAGTTTTTTATGGGAATGATAAATGTAAAGAACATAAAATAATCCATGTAAATCAGTTCAGTTTGTTTTTATTTCTGACTGTCACAACGAAAAACAATATAGGTAGGCTATGCCAAACATAACAAAAAATACTCTTTCGGGCAAATGGCAGCAAAAATCAGTGATAGTCAAGAAAAATCTTCTCCACATAGCACGAGTAGCTTTCGTGAAAGCACAAGCCTGCCTTTACAGACCTAGAAATCAGAACATCTGAATCACTTTCCCCCGAGGATATGCTTTAGGAAAAAAAACCCTTAAACCACCTACTATCTAGAGTTGGTTGCACTATATACATCTGCAATGGTGAAGTGGGGTTGTAGAATTGGCAGTAATCTCTTTCTCAATTTTATTCTCTTTCTCATATGGCTCCAATCAACAAATGTTGTTAGAAGAGCCCCGTCAATGACAACAACTGACCAATCCCAGTACACAACATTGGGCCTGGCTCTGCATGACCATGTTATCAAAGAATATAGCCTACTCAATTTAGGGTGTTTTATTTTTTCACCATTTTTGAAATTCAAAATAACTGGAGTCCCATCTGGTGGTATTTGGGGAAAAAAGTTTACACCCCAATTTTTTTTCAATTATGACGTCATATTGAGGTGGTCCACGAGGTTTGAAATTTTTGGGCCTCAAAATCTCGAAATTTGGGCGTATCTCCGGAACCACACATCATAGATCAACAAAATTAGTATCAAAATAGAAGGGTCGGTTTCCTATACCTGATGTAGAGAATATTAAGGTCTATCTGCTTGAGAAAAAAAGTTATTTCAAAAAATCTGATTTTCGGTCTATTTTCTCCTGATGAACAGAGATCAGGTGATCAAGATAATAAGTTTTTCTGTATTTTTCCACTCTTGGAAGCTGTTATTGCGTAGTAATAGAATTTAATTTGCATTTGGAACAGATGTCAAGTGCTCTGTGTGTCAAAGTGAAAATAAGGTTGATTTTACGTTTGTTTGGAGCAAAGGAGTTCCAAAGTACGCATTGGCCAGTGAATGCTGGTTTTTGGTAAACAAAAGTAAAAAAAAAAACAGTGGGGAAAGATTCGACAAGAACATCTAAGAAGGGTAAATTCCTGCTATCAGCTATTTGCTTTGTAGTTTAAACTGGACATTCTTCAAGTTCAGTCAAACATTCAAACAACAACAAGTGTATGAAGGTTCAGTTCATCATCAGTTCTTCCAACAATGTTCCATTTATTAATCAATGGATCGTAACATTCAATTTCATTTACTTCCTTCTCTTTTTCATCAATTCCACCAACAACAAATATTCTTCCTTTCAAAACACAAGCTGAGCATCCATTTCTTTGGAAATTCATGTCGCTTACGTACGTCCACTCATCCAAAGATGGATCATATCTTTCAACACTTCTTAGTGCAGTTTCCAAACCATCACCACTTCGTCCACCAACTGCATACAGGAATTCAGCATAACAGACAGCTGCTAGCCATCGCCGTTGATCATGCAATGGTGCAATTTCTTTCCACTTGCTTTCACCAATTTTCAAACTTTCAACAGATGATAAATATTCACCATTGCCATATCCACCAATTGCATATAAACGATCTTCACAAGAAACGAGTGCGTTTGCTTCTCTGTTTTGTTGCAACGGAAGTATGTCTTGCTATGAATCAGAAAATGGTGCATAATATTCCCCAGGCTCTTGATCGCCGACAACAACTAGATTGTAATCAAAAACAGTTGCACCCATCATAGACCTTTCTTTACTCATTGATTTGACTTCTTCCCATTTCAACTCCTGGTCAGATAAATCAACTGGCCAAACTGAAGATGTCGGAATGTCATTTTTATCTTTATTACCGTCAAGTTTCTCTCCACCAATATAATACAAGCAGCCACGCATTACAACAGCACAACCTCCCAGTCGACCATCTGGTAAATCAGGGAAGGTAAGTGGTGGTTCATCATTGCAATTATAAACTTCAGTTACTTTGGAGAGAGTCTTCATTCCACCTAAACTCAATATTCTTGTGTTCTTGTCTGTTTGCAATAAATCATCAATCACTTTGTTTTGTGCTTGAACACACATTTTACAAAGCTCAAAATTTTGCATGACTACATTTTCAGTAGCAACAAAATGTTTAAGAAATTTTGGCGAAAGTTTGTAAAAATCTACAAATTTTAAAAGCTCAGGAAACTCACTGGCACGATTTCCTTCATCATGTTTGATCCATCCCAATATGGCAGTGAATACTGAAGCTTCATTGACAATGGACCGATCTTGTTTAAAAATGCAATTTCTCAGATCTTTTTCATTAAAGCTTTTAAACTCAATTGTAGTTGATGCTGTATCAAAATTTCTAGCAATAATTTCAACACTTTCAGTTTTCAGTGAATTGTTTTGGAAGTATTCTGCTACACCAAGAACAATAAAACAGTTGTTTGGACTAAGAGCTTCATTCACAAAATCAAAGCAAAACTGTTTCACGTCATCAATTTGTAAGTAATTGGATGCTGCAATCAAATCACAAACATTCTCGTTGTTGATATCAATGTCTCCAGTGTAAATAAATTCAATCAGACTTTTCATTGAATTTCCATCTACACAGTTGATTTCAATGGAACTCTCATATTTTTCTTTCATCTCAATTTTAAACATTGTTTCAAAATAACATGAAAAGCAAGACAAGACCATCCTGTTTGCAGGAAAACGATCATTTCCTACGCATATTTCAACATCATTGAACGATCCTGAATGTCTGTTCTGATTCGCATATTCCAACAAATTGGATTCATTTGTTCTCTTCCTGGATACTTGCTCTAGTTCAGTTCTACCAACAAGTGAAAAGGACATGTTCACCTATTAGTTCCATAAACAAACTGCTTAAAATACTGAATGACATTCACAACCTAGCTGCAACATAAAATTAACTGATATAAAACAAAACACACAAGCGTTTAATCAGATAGCAGATAATTTCAAGTACCATCAATATTTTGATTGAAGCAACAACATGAACGAAGAAATATAACCAGCAAAACACAAGAGACGACATTTTAATCTTTCTTATTCTGCTTATGATAATTATGCAGTATGGAAACTAGTTCGGTTTGAATGCTGCTAAAGAGCGGAATGGCACGACTCGGTGACACATATTTGGAGATGGCCTTTTTCGGAGACTATCGATTCGGTGAAGACGCGCTGTCATACGTTTCATGATTAAAATTCAATTGTCTGTATAGAGGTGGCAGTTCTCTTAAATCCCAATTTTTTTGAAAGAATTACAAGAGAAATTATTCAGGAAGTGATCAACTAAATTAAAACTTAGTTTCGTTGATCTTGTCAAAAATTTTTATGATTTAAATACAGGTATAATTCTCTGCATGGAGATGGTATCTAAAACCCATGGCATCATCCGCTTATTTAGAAAATTATAGGGATTATTCAGGAGAGTGATATACATTTTAACAAATCATTTGCAAGTTAAAAGCTATAATGATGTTTATATTTTAAGAGCCACCTTTCCAAAATGCTGTGTTAGAAACTTTTCGTAAATTAGCAGACTAGCAGGTTATGCTGACAAAGCGGTTCTTTGTGACGAGTGTCGCGCAGCGACAATGAAATGTTTTAATTGACTAAAGTTTTTCTTTCTGCTCTTCACTGTGGTACTAACAATGTAGAATCATCTTTGTAGTTTGTCTTGCCTCGTGTAGGCAAGTATTTACCATTGTACCTGCACCTTAGGTATGCATTTAACTCAATATTTTTTTATTTTTCAGAAGGAACTAATGTTTTCCTTGAACGTAGAGTAGCAACCACAAAGAGTACTTGAAGCAGTGACGAGCTTTTGCCATGACGCGATCTCTTTCTGACACCGTGGAAACACTAGAAAGATGACCTTGCACTTTTACCTATTCGAGCTAATACAGTATCTGACTGGCTGCAAGAAAACGTTCCCACAGAAAGGCCTGACGATGTCACCACAGGTAAACATGTTTTGTTCATTATGACTATGCAGACTTGCTCATAATATTTTACTCATACAGCTTTACGTGTTCACATTTTTTTTTCGGTTATTGATAAATTATATTATCGGTAATTCTAATAGTGTTAGCAAGTATGCTTGCTGCTGAGTGAAGAATGTACCCCGGGCACGAACCACGGTTGCCATTTGGTTTCCTGGTGAATTGGTTGTTAAAATGTTGCCGAATTCTTAAACTGTATGTTCTGTGTGCAGAAAGTCTTGTAGAGTAAACTGATTCAACACACGATGAAAGCAAAAGATCATAATGCCGCCGAACTCAGCCAGAACGGTTCAAGCACAACCTCCAAAAATACAAACTTCTGGCTCCTTGCAAGAGCAGCTGCTACAGAAAGTGACGGGGAACACTTCGACGATTTTCGTGGAGAAGCCATTCACAAGGAGTTTTAGTCTTGTGACTTTCATGGAAAAAGACAGTTCATGCATAAAACAACAGCTTTTGATTAGCCTAAAAGACAGAGAATGATAAACGGTCAGAAGTCAAGAACCTTGGCGCATGCACTGCCGGACTGTGCTAGGCGCATTGCAACTGTGTGTAAAGCATTCCATTTGATTTACGTTAGGTATGAGAACAGAGTATGTTAAGTGGCTAGTATAACATCCCACTTCTCCGCCTTCGCATGCTGCAAGACCCCAAAAAGGCAATAATGAAGAAAGAGAAAAAATATCAATCATTTAAACTCTTTTAACCAACACTACAACAGAAATCACTCACCCAATCGTAAATACTTGGACACGGAAATATCGGTGAGATATATGTATTGTGGAATGACTACAAGTGTAATCCTAATAGCAAAAAAGTAAGCTACTGCGTGAATCAAAGGATTTTTCATTCCATGAATATACGATTTAGCAGGCCATCGCAAGATGCAAGTGATCTTCGTGAGTCTTACAAACATCACACTCATGAAAATGAAGGCAACTGCCAATGTTGCACCAATGCAACGGAACACCTGCATAATACTTATCTCGATAGAGAACATTACCAACAAGATAAAGAAGCAAATGTTGAAGCGGATCACATTTCCCTAGCTACAGACATGCAAATTGCAAAACGTGGTGTTACTGCGTAAATGCCAATAGAGTCCCAGTTTTTTGTCAGCCGGCTGACAGTATTCAACGAAACTTTTCGTGATTTAAAAGGCCATCACGAAATTGGTATTATATGGCACGAAGGAGCAACTGAAGTTGTGTCCCGCAGACGTTGCCTCGGCATATTATGAAGTGTTGAACGTCTTGTTCAGCAGGAAATTACATGACAGGAATTACAAGCTATCGAAACACAACACAAGCACAACAACAACAACACAAACACACAACACACAACGAAACACAAGTGAAATTAGAGTTAAAAAATATGTTTGGATTCCAACCAAATACGGAAGGAAGCGAATTGATGAAAAATTTAAATGGCAACAATCGAATGATTATATAGTTCATCATCAGTTTTTCCAATAATGTTCCATTCATTAATTTGTGGATCATAACATTCTATTTCTCTGACTGCAACACTTTTTTTATCAACACCACCAACAACAAATATTCTTCCTCTCAACACACAAGCTGAACAAGCAGCTCGATGGAAATTCATCTCACTGACGTAAGTCCATTCATCAATGGATGGATCTTATTTTTCAACACTTTTTAATGCAGTATCGTCACTTTCTCCAGCTTGCTCACCAATTGCGCAAACATACTCATTACAGTAAACAGCTGCCAGCCATTGTTGTGGAGTTTGCATGGGACTTACAACTTTCCATTTTCCTTCACCGCTTTGCAAACATTCAACAGATGACAAATATTCTCCATTACGCCATTCACCGATTGCATACAAACCATCTTTGCCAGCAACAAGTGCATTTGTATATCTGGTTTGTTGCAACGGAGATAGCCTATGTGATGCCATGAATTGGAAACTGATGAATAGCATTCCCCAGGATTTTGCCCTCCGACAACAACTAAGTTCCCATCAAATACAGTTGCTCCCATGTTACTTCTATTCTTATTCATTGACTTCATTTCTTCCCAATTCAATTGCTGTTCAGATAAAGTCAGTCGCCAAACTGTGTCCTTGTGTTTATGCTTCACCCCACCAATATAACACAAATTGTCACACATTTCAACAGCACAAGCAAAGTCTCGACCATCTGGTAAATCAGGGAAGGTAAGTGGTGGTTCATTATAACAATTATAAACTTCAGTTACCTTCGACAACGTTTCACTTCCACCTAAGCTCAATATTCTTGTGTTCATGTCTGTTTGCATCAAGTTCTTCAAAACTTTGTTTTGTGTTTGAAACATCAACTGACATAATTCATTGCTTTTCATCACTAAGTTTTCTTTCAAAACAACTTCTTCTAAAAATGGTGGTGGAAGTTTGTGAAAATCTACAAGTTTCAAAAGCTCAGGAAACTCACTGGCACGATTTCCTTCATCATGTTTGATCCATCCCAATATGGCAGTGAATACTGAAGCTTCATTGATATTCTGTTAGCTTCATTGATATACTGAAGCTTCATATTGTTATTCTGGTACGCCAATCAATGTATGACAGTAAAGTGGGGAGGTCAATTCTCCCAGCCATTCCATGTGTCTAATGGGGTGAGACAGGGTGGTGTATTAAGTCCATATCTTTTTGCTTTGTACATGAATGATTTGTCGTGTGAGCTGAATAACCTTGCCGTAGGATGCTATGTTAGGAATTCCTGCCTTAATCACATTATTTATGCAGATGATGTATGTTGTTTTGCACCCAGTATTAAGGGCCTGCAAAGAATTATTGATGTGTGCCAGCAGTATGCTATGTTGCATGACATTATATTTAATTGTAATAAAACTGTTGGAGTTATGTTCAAAACTAAGTTCTTAAAACTTGATTTCCAACCGTTTGTTTATCTGGGTGATGAATGTATTCGTTTTGAAACGACAGTAAAGTACTTGGGCATTGTGATTAACAACATGCTGTCTGATGATGAAGACATGAAAAGACAGCTCCGGTCACTTTACTGCTCTGGCAATATGCTGAGAGCAAGATTCTCCAGGTGTTCTACCACTGTCAAAAACGTATTATTTCGATTCTACTGTATGCCAATGTATGGATCTCAGCTGTGGTGTAAATATTTTTCGTACAGTATCAATCGTCTACGTGTAGCGTATAATAACAGCTATAGAATTACATTTCATCTTCCGAGACGTATAAGTATAAGCTCTGTGATGGTAACTAACAAAATTACGACGTTTCATGCTCTCCTTCGTAAAAGTATATATAAATTTACTGATCGCTGCTTTAACACATCGAATACGTGGATTCAGCATTTGATGAATTCCGAGTGTTATCATCAATCTGCTTTCTTCCAGCATCGTGATCGTGCTCTCCAGCCTGAAACTTGTGCTTAATATTTGTGTAGTACCGATAGCTGCTAGGCCTACTCGATTTCTGTGTGGTGTTGTATTTCGTTTTCTTTGTATCCTATGGACCAATTCTACTTGTGTCTGAAACAAAATCCAAATAAATAAATAAATTGACAATGGATCGATCTTGTTTAAAAATGCAATTTCTCAGATCTTTTTCATTAAAGCTTTTAAACTCAATTGTAGTTGATGCTGTATCAAAATTTCTAGCAATAATTTCAACACTTTCAGTTTTCAGTGAATTGTTTTGGAAGTATTCTGCTACACCAAGAACAATAAAACAGTTGTTTGGACTAAGAGCTTCACTGACAAAATCAAAGCAAAACTGTTTCACGTCATCAATTTGTAAGTAATTGGATGCTGCAACCAAATCACAAACATTCTCGTTGTTGATATCAATGTCACCAGTGTACATAAATTCAATCAGACTGTTCATTGAATTTCCATCTACACAGTTGATTTCAATGGAACTCTCATATTTTTCATTCATCTCAATTTTGAACATTTTTTCAAAGAAAGATGAAAAGCAAGACAAGACCATCCTGTTTGCAGGAAAACGATCATTCCCTGCGCATATTTCAACATCATTAAATGATCCTGAATGTCTGTTCTGATTCGCATATTCCAGTAAATTGGACTCATTTGTTCTCTTCCTGGATACTTGCTCTAATTCAGTTCTACCAACAAGTGAAAGGGACATCTTCATAAACCAATTACCTTCACAAACTGCTTAAAATACTGAATGGCAATTACAAGATGGCTGCAGCATAAAATTAACCGATAATAATAAAACAAAAATACAAGCAGTTAGTCAGAAAGCAGATGATTTCAAGTTACATTCTTATTGAGATACTGAGAAAAAAAATCATATATTTACAACTCAACCTAATTTTGAAATAAAAACTTTAAAGAGACTAAATGTTTACTTTTAAATTCAGTGATTAAAACACTGTATCGAATGGCTGAATCAATAATCAATAGCCTATGCGATATAAACTTAAAGTAGATTAAACAATTTGATTTAGAACTTTGTACAATTAAAACTAATTTTAGAAATTTTGAATATTACGACTAGAATGTTACACTTAGCTCGAAGCTGCAGTTTTTCGTCTGACTCTATTCAGGAGTTAACATCAGAATAAAATAAACCTAAATGTAGTAAAGCAAGGTAGTTCCTGCTTTTAATGGAAACGTTACCATGGCCATAACTCATGATTAGCTTTTCATTAGAAACTTCAAATAGCCATCAAATGTAACCA
This sequence comes from Aplidium turbinatum, assembly GCF_918807975.1. NCBI lineage: Eukaryota > Metazoa > Chordata > Ascidiacea > Aplousobranchia > Polyclinidae > Aplidium > Aplidium turbinatum. The sequence continues at coordinate 25,943,727 of NC_137480.1, forward strand.
TGAAATATTATCAATCGAAATAAACACATTTAATGCTTAGGTGGCTAAATGACTATGACGCATATGCAATGCTGCATGACATATAACCATAACTTCAATTAGTTAGTTAACAATCTTGTTAGTTCTGCGTTAAAAGTACGAATGACTGCGAAATAGCGAAGCAATGCAGAGTTGACCAGACAGTTAGTCGAAGGCACGCAAGAATGCCAAAATTCTACATCAATAAGCTACAGATTCAGCTCGTATAGTTTAGGGCAGTTAGGGCAAAACTGTCCGCACCTAAAAGATGTTTGGCACGCGAGTAAGTCATTAACATTAGCACATAGCCACATAACTCGAAAGCTGGCAGGCTGCGTTCAAAAGGTTGCCGACCCCTGGTTTAGGGTCATAAAGCAAACTCAATTATAACAAAAGGCTTGCAAAATTGCTCGAAAAAACTCCTCGAAACATGACATTCAATAAGAAAATGGCTAACAAATTAACGAAGGCCCATATATTGAAATAATAGTATATTTTATATAATACATGTCAATTGTCAATATTGAAAATTGTTGTGTAGTCCAGCTATTTCTTGCATATGCACTTGCACAGGCGTGTGCATTTTAACTTAGTCTTTACGCATTTGCACCGAGAGCAGGTAATTGTGCAAGAGCACTTCACATCTAGATGGAACACATCCTTGGCGAGGGGCAGCGTGGTCCAAATGAGAAGCAGCTTGCCGTCCTCTTCCTTCCACCCATGGTCAATTGGGTTCATGACAAGCATCATAGACATGTAGGCTGCTGCCCAGATGCTTGCTTGGAAGACACTTCTTTTAAAATGTTGATCCAAAGCATCACTAGTTGGGGGAATTCTCTCCACGTCCGTAGTTGTCTGTGAGAACAACTTCATTTGGACGAGGTCAACATCATTGTCCTCATTTGATTCATTTGAGTACAGTCTACAGACAAAGTTCTTAGCCACTTCCTTTAACCTTGGGGATGTTTGGAATGGAGTGTCGGCAATAGTTGCAAATTGCTCCATGAGGGATGGAACTTCATGCATCAACGTGCAGCAGGATCGCTTACCCTTGAACTTGAAGGAAGAAGTAGCCTACTGTCTGATCCAGTGAATGCATGGAAAAGGGCCATGGCTGTGCATATTGTCGTGCCTATAGGTTTATGGCAATAGTATTCAGGGAGATCATTCTGGTTCTCTTTCCGCTTTGAATGAGATCCAAATTTCTGCTGCCGGGTTCAGAGCCGTTATGCGATGAAAGTTACTCAGAAGGATTACGACAACATCTGTGTCTCCAGTATACACCATCCCAATTGACGAAGATTGGAGTGCGTAGAGGAGATGTACTAAAACACGTGTGTCAGATTCCTCATGGTTGCATTGATTCATTGGTGGACCGTTCGCAACATGGTGGACTTGATCACCTGCAGTGATGTAACATTCTTGTCATTTGGGAACTCTTCTTCTGTTATCTTCGACAGGAATGTGAACAGTTCCTTCTTGTTATCAACATTCGCTAGAAACTTCTGCCAATTTCCTGGGATTTTGGCGGTACCAGATACGGGCTGTCGGATGCCTGTTCCTTGTTTTTCCCTTGTGCCTCCTTTGATCGTCAGTGCACGATACTGGTTCCAGACAATGTTTACTCTTGTCGATCGGTTCAAGTCATGGCGAACTCTTGGGCAAAATACCTTTTCGAAGTATGAATCAAAAGTCTTGCCTTGGACAGTTGTACCAGGAAGTGAGTGTATCAGTACTCCACCGTCAATAATAATGAAGTTGTAAACATCTGGCGCAAGTAACTCCTCGTCGACAGAAATTGTGTTACTTGCACTAGCTTCCGTAATATATACCAGCAAATCTGACTTGGTACAAGAGTTGAAGGACCCTTCAAAAGACAACGCAGGTGGGTATAGGGAAGATTCGTGGTGAAAAAACTTCTCCAAGTTCCCCCACGGCTGTCTAATACAAGAAAAACTTGCCCAAAAAGCTCTGTGTGACGTTTGAAGTGCTGCAGAATTTTATGCAAACTGACACTCACACCAGAATATTGAGCTTACCGGTAAGTGGGGTTAACACATTATCCAAAGTAATTGAAGTTTATACTTGCACTGATGAACCACCACTTACCTTCCCGGATTTACCAGATTTAGCAAATATTCTCGTTGTTGATATCAATGTCTCCAGTGTAAATAAATTCAATCAAACTTTTCATTGAATTTCCATCTACACAGTTGATTTCAATGGAACTCTGATATTTTTCTTTCATTTCAATTTTGAACATTGTTTCAAAGAAAGATGAAAAGCAAGACAAGACCATCCTGTTTGCAGGAAAACGATCATTCCCTACGCATATTTCAACATCATTAAACGATCCTGAATGTCTGTTCTGATTCGCATATTCCAACAAATTGGATTCATTTGTTCTCTTCCTGGATACTTGCTCTACATTAGTTCTACCAACAAGTGAAAGGGACATGTTTATCAATTAACTGATTTGACTAAATGCTTAAAATATTGCATGAAAATCACAACCTAGCTGCAACATAAAATTATTGACACTATTAAAACAAAACACTCAAGCATTTAATTGGAAAGCAGATGATTTCCAGTAGCATCAATACTTAGATCGAAGGAACAATTTGAATGAAGATATAAAATCTAGAAAAACATAAAAGTTACCATTTTAATCTTTCTTATTAGCGCGCTGTCAAACAACGTTTCATCATTAAAATACAATTGTCTGTATGGAGAAGGGAGTTCTCTAAAATCCCACGGTGGCATAGATATATTTGAAGGAATTATGAGATTATTCAGGGGAGTTATCAACTTAATTAAAAAATAGCTCCATCATAAGCTATGGCTGTCAAAAACGTTTCATGATTAAAATACAGACTTAATTGTCTGCATGGAGACAGTATCTAAAACCTTAGGCAGCCTCTGCTTATTTAAAAAACTATAGGGACTATTCAGAAGAGTGCTATTCATTCTAACAAATCAATTACAAGCTAAAACCTAGTTGTATAGAAACAACAGTTTCAAGTAGATGTGAAATGTTACATTTCGCACCTTTATAAATTAGCGTTTTTCAATGTAGTTAAGGCAATAACAATACAACGGACATATAGCACGAACATCCTATAATTCACATTTTCCTCGATGTGATACTACAACACAAACCGTTTCAGTTCCATGAATATGGAAAGTCAAGCATGGAAACCTCCGAACTAAATGATTGCTACATTTTCTCTAAATAAACAGAAGACGTGGCGAGATTCTTAAGAACGTCTGCACCGAATCGGTCGTCTTCGAAACGGGCCGACTCCGAATGGGCGGCACGAATCACGTTTAAAATAATTTGAAAACAACTGACTTCTTGCAACAAACTAGCAATGGTACTTCAAAACTTTCTCGGCAAATGTACTTCACAATAATATTAAACATTTTTTATGACAACTGCTCAATGGTGCCGTACACTAACTGTCTAAAATGCAACAAAATTATAACATTATAAAATAATTAAAACATTTTAACATTGATTGGCACTGGTTTTCATGCTTTAATCTACCAACATAATACAGAATGATGGTGCATTACAATCGTTGACTATCAAGCAAATCAGGAAAAGTAAGTGGTAGTTTGCTGTTACAATTCTCAACTTCAATTACTGGCAATAATGGCTTAGTTCCACCAATCACAATACGACTTCTAAGAAACCAACGTTTAATTGAAGTGGATACTACAAGCCTCAAAAAGGAATTACTTCCATACATTGCTCGCAATATTGCAGAGTGCATTCAGATTTTTCAGTGTTGATGTTGATTGAAATGAAAACAAAAATCACAATTTAGATTGTTTGCAACGTCTTCTTACTTCCGGGCAGCATCAACAGCTATAATACAAAATTTTGCTATGTTCTGTAGTTGCTATCTTCTACCACGAAGCAGTCTCACTTGTTCAGTGAAACTAAAAAAAAACAAAAAACATTACACTATCAATAATAAACGTGATTCCAAACAAAATGACGAAAAAGCTACCAATCTTTACATTTAAACCAAAAAACTTGGTGGTCAAACTAATTAGTTTTAAAAGTGAACAGAACTGGAAACATGTGCTGATAATATTCAACTTGAAAAATTAAACAAGTCTTAATGACAAGAATAGCCATTCACCAAAACCGCAAGACAGCTAAAATGAGTCAGCTAAAAACGTTAGTACACAAAGTAACACTCAGAGATTAAATGGTTGCAAAAACTAAATGGCCTCTATGAAGTGAAAATTTGAGATTTAGCACAATTTATCAACCATAAACGTACCATGAATAAACAACACACTAAAAGTACTGGAAATACCGAAAAAATGATGCCCATTTGATGATAACGAAACTAATTAGCTAACTAAAAAATATCCAAAAATAATGATTCAATGATCCAAGAAGTTAAACAAACAATCACTTGAATTATTAATTGAAAATTAAAAAATCAATTGAACAATTAACAACTGTAGGTAACACGCTTTTAATACCAGAAGCATTGTGACGCAATAAATGGAGCTCCTATTGTTGACAGAAACGTTAGATCGCTACAATCGAATGATTGAACAATTCAGCACCAGTTTTCCCAACAATGCTCCATCTATTAATCAGTGGATCATAACATTCTATGTACTTGACTGGTTGAGATGTCTCATCAATTCCACCAACAACAAATATTCTTCCTTTCAAAACACAAGCTGAGCAAGAACTTCGACGAAATTTCATCTTACCGACGTAACTCCATTTACCAATGGATGGGTCATATTTTTCAACACTTTTTAGTGCAGTGTCCCAACAACCACCGGTTCGGCCGCCAATTGCATAAATGAATCCATTACAACAAACAGCTGCCAACCATCGTCGTGGAGTTTGCATGGAACTTACAACTTTCCATTTCCCATCACAACTTTTCAAACATTCAACAGATGATAAATACTTATCACTATCGCATCCACCGATTGCATACAAACTACCATTGCAAGCGACAAGTGCATTTCCATGTCTCTTTTGACGTAATGGGGATATGTCTTGCCATGAACTGGAACTCGATAAATAGCATTCTCCTGGTTCTTGACCACCGACAACAACCAGATTGCCATCAAAAACAGTTGCTCCCATCACAGCTCTTGCCTTGTTCATTGACTTGACTTCATCCCATTTTAAGTTATGACAAGACAAATCCATTCGCCAAACAGAATTTTGATATTTGTTTTCATCCAACCCACCAACATAATACAAACAACCACGCAATATAACAGCACAACCACAATCTCGTCCATCTGGTAAGTCAGGGAAGGTAAGTGGTGGTTCACCATTACAATTATAAACTTCAATTACTTGGGATAATGAAACACTTCCACCTAAACTCAATATTATCGTACTCTTGTCTGGTTCCATTAAGTTTTGAACAAGTTTGCTTTGAACTTGTATAACTAACTGACACAATTCATGGCTTTGCATTACCAAATTTTCTTTCAAAACAACTTCTTCAAAAAATGGTGGTGAAAGTTTGTGAAGATCTATAAGTTTCAAAAGCTCAGGAAACTCACTGGCACGATTGCCTTTATCATGTTTGGTCCATCCCAATATGGCTGTGAATACTGAAGCTTCATTGACAATAGATCGATCTTGTTTTGAAATGCAATTTCTCAGGTCTTTTTCAGTGAAACTTTTGAACTCAATTGTAGTTGATGCTGCATCAAAATTTCTGGCAATAATTTCAACAGTTTGAGTTTTCAGTGAATTGTTTTGAAAGTGTTCTGCTATACCAAGAACAATAAAACAGTTGTTTGGAGTAAGAGCTTCACTCACAAAATCAAAACAAAACTGCTTCACATCATCAATTTGTAAGTAATTGGATGCTGCAATCAAATCACAAACATTCTCGTTGTTGATATCAATGTCTCCAGTGTAAATAAATTCAATCAGACTTTTCATTGAATTTCCATCTACACAGTTGATTTCAATGGAACTCTGATATTTTTCTTTCATCTCAATTTTGAACATTTTTTCAAAATAACATGAAAAGCAAGACAAGACCATCCTGTTTGCAGGAAAACGATCATTCCCTGCGCATATTTCAACATCATTAAATGATCCTGAATGTCTGTTCTGATTCGCATATCCCAACAAATTGGATTCATTTATTCTCTTCCTGGATACTTGCTCCAGTTCAGTTCTACCAACAAGTGAAAAGGACATGTTTATCAATGAATTGTTTTAACAAAATGCTTCAAATACTGAATAGAAATTATAACCTGGCTGCAACATAAAAACATAGCGATACTAAATACTTGCTAAATTATTTTACAAATGCATAGAAAGGCAACAGCGTAAAGTCTAAACTAAACCATGGATTAGCTTCTTCTTCTTCTTCGTTTGAACTTTCTTCGCCACTCCAGGGGTCGAGGGGCTCTGCCTTTTACCACCCTTGGGCAGTGGCGTCAACGAGGTCAAGATGTTTGGGCAGGTGTCGAGCAGCCATTGAATTGATTCGTCATCCAGTTCAGGCAGACCACGCACACCATTTGGCGCATGGTAGATGGCGCAGTTACAGATGGTGTGGTCTACGGTTTGTGTAATTTGCTTGTAATCAGTTAACATAAAATAATTGTGTTTCTCGGCAGCCGATTTGTAGCAAGAATTGACAGCGATAGACACCGTGTTTTGCCCATGAGGCTGCTCGCTGTACTAGCGAGTGCTCAGCCTTGTGCTGATAGCCGGGAAGAACGCCCCTTTCTTCACATGTCCTCTGCCCTGGCACCTGCTGGTTTTGTTGGCTCTTTTCTTTCCACAAAGATAAAAGTTAAACTGACTGGTAAAGCGGTGGTCGAATACCCTTGTGGCAGAATTAGTGGTGCGATACTTGTGGTGCGAATTAGTGATGCGATTGAAAAAAAATAAAAAGCCCAGCCTCATGGGCGAAACACGGTGTCTATCGCTGTCAATTCTTGCTACAAATCGGCTGCCGAGAAACATATTGTTGATTGGATAGTCTGAATACCTAGCGTGGAAGCCACACCATTATGGTTAGCGAATCGCAGATGCTCGCTGTACTAGCGAGTGCTCAGCCTTGTGCCGATAGCCGGGAAGAACGCCTCTTTCTTCACATAAAATAATTGATTGGACGAAACAAGAAAAGAAGTAATGCTAAAAACAATCAACAAGTAGCCTAATCGCCTGCCTGCAACTATTCACAAACGCTGCAGAGTTTGCATTTATTAGGCTTATTGAAAGAATATAAATTACGTACAAATTGGATGGTTAAGTTAACAAACACCTTCATAGAAAATATTAAAGTGATATTCAGTCAAAGTGAGCACACTTGCAGCACACATATTTTGATGTGTCATTACAATATTTATTCATTGTTTGAAAAATAATTGTAAATACAATAAGCACGCTTGGTAATAGAAATGTTGGACCCGCAACATTGCAATTGCGTGGAAATGTTGTTGAAAATGTAAGTAGTTTCTGCTATCTGGGCAGTGTAACAAATACACATACCTTGATCAAATAGTACCTGACAAAGAAAAGTAATTAAAAGAAGAATTACACTTGGTTGGCAGGCATTTGGAAGAGCGAGCTCAATATTTAAAAGTAAATCACCGATCTCAATGAAAAGAAAAGTTAAAAAATTAAAACTGCACTTAATGTCTGAGTATAAGTAACTGGTAGCCTATAGTACCATCAAACTGCTTCTACTTATTCTCACCGTATCTCGCTAATTACTGTATATTCGCTTTTGTCTTACCAGTATGCTGTGTTGTATGTATACTGTATTGTATATGCCATTTTGTATTTTTGCATCATTTCTAGTAGTTTTATTTTTGATTTTTTTGTTTGTTTTTTTATATTGCACTGTTAAATTTCGTATGTGTATTGTTTTTTATGTTGTATATAATATATATCTATCAATCAAATCAATCAATATATCAATCAATCAATATTTGCGTTCAACTTCGACACCGTTCCATTTTAAATAAGCCATGACACCACACGGGTGTGGCAGACTCGATGACCAGTTCGGTCCTTCTGTCACTCCCATCGTCATCAGCAAACAACCTAGCTCACATTGTAATCTTGTATTGTTTTTTTTCACATGTGCTGATGATGCAAAATAAAAGAACTTCTTCTTCTTCCCGGACTACACTAAAAGGTTGCTAATGAGCAGCCAGTCTTTGGTTTCATAATTTTCATAGTTTCTGATTTAGTTGTTTCCTTCACAAACCATTTTCCGAACATGTTTCTCTCCTCTGTTCAGAAAATCATTACAGTACAATAAAAAGAAAAGATAAAAAAGTATGAACAAACAAAAACAGAATCATTTTGAAGGTTCATCTAAATATAAACCAAGAAAAAATCAGGTGAGTCATATGGCAACAATCGAATGATGGATCAGATCGTCATCAGTTTTTCCAACAAAGGTCCATTCATTCACTTGTGGATCATAACTTTCCATTTCGTTGACGGCAATACTCTTTTCATCAAGTCCACCAACAACAAATATTCTTCCTTTCAACACACAAGCTGAACACGCACTTCTATGAAAATGCATGTCACTGACGTAAGACCATTGATCAGTTGATGGATCATACTTTTCAACACTTTTTAGTGTAGTGTCCCTACCTCCACCAGTTCGTCCACCAATGGCGTAAATGAACCCATCACAGCAAACAGCTGCGACCCATCATCGTGGAGTTTGCATTGGAACTTACAACTTTCCATTTGTTTTGTTACTAGGCTCCAATAACAGGGAGAAAGAAACTAGGCACCATGAAACAAACGCTTGTAGAAATCACCGAAAAAAACGTTTCTGTCGTAACTCATGAACGGTGTTCCCTCTAAAAAAAGCAATGAGTTGGTTTTTCATCTTTTTGTGAGAGTCTATAAAACCGTATTTCTTGATTATTAGACAACTGTCACTTGCGGTGTCCTCATCATCACTTGATTGTCCACCAATGGCATAAATCAACCCATCACAACAAACAGCTGCCAACCATCGTCGTGGAGTTTGCATGGAACTTACAACTTTCCATTTTCCTTCACAACTTTGCAAACTTTCAACACATGATAAATATTCACCATTGCCATATCCACCAATTGCATATAAACGATCTTTGCAAGTGACGACTGCATTTCCTTCTCTATTTTGTTGTAATGAAGGTAAATTGTGCCAGAAATTAACCACTGGCGAATAGCATTCCCCGGGTTCTTTGTCACCAACAACAACCAGACTTCCATCAAGCTCACTTGCTCCCATCACAAATCTATTCTTGTTCATTGACTTAACATCTTTCCATTTAAATTCTTGTTCAGACAAATCCATTTGCCAAATAGGTCCGCCAAAACTGAAGATGTTTCAACAGCTCCATCCTTGCCTTGATTTCTTCCACCAATATAATACAAACAGCCACGCATTACAACAGCACAACTACAATCTCGACCATCTGGTAGATCAGGGAAGGTAAGTGGTGGATCATCATTGCAAATATAAACTTCAATTACTTTGGTCAATGCATCAATTCCACCTAAGCACAATATTCTGGTGTTCTTATCTGTTTGCATCAAGTTCTTCAAAACTTTGTTTTGTGCTTGAAACATAATCTGACATAAGTCAAGATTTTGCATCAACAACTTTTCTTTCAAAACAACTTCTTCAAAAAATGGTGGTGGAAGTTTGAGAAGATCTACAAGTTTCAAAAGCTCAGGAAACTCACTGGCACGATTTCCTTCATCATGTTTGATCCATCCCAATATGGCAGTGAATACTGAGGCTTCATTGACAATGGATCGATCTTGTTTTGAAATGCAATTTCTCAGATCTTTTTCATTGAAACTTTTAAACTCAATTGTAGTTGATGCTACATCAAAATTTCTGCCAATGATTTCAACACTTTCAGTTTTTAGTGAATTGTTTAGGAAGTGTTCTGCTATACCAAGAACAATAAAACAGTTGTTTGGACTAAGAGCTTCATTCACAAAATCAAAGCAAAACTGCTTCACATCATCAATTTGTAAGTACTGTAATTAGATGCTGCAATCAAATCACAAACATTCCCGCTGTTGATATCAATGCTTCCAGTGTAAATAAATTCAATCAGACTTTTCATTGAATTTCCATCTACACAGTTGATTTCAATGGAACTCTGATATTTTTCTTTCATTTCAATTTTAAACATTTTTTCAAAGAAAGATGAAAAGCAAGACAAGACCATCCTGTTTGCAGGAAAACGATCATTCCCTGCGCATATTTCAACATCATTAAACGATCCTGAATGTCTCTTTTGATTCGCATATTTCAGTAAATTGGATTCATTTGTTCTCTTCCTGAATACTTGTTCTAATTCAGTTCTACCAACAAGTGAAAAGGACATGGGTATTAGTAAGTCAGCTTTTTCAAGAAACTTAAAAATTCTGAATGGCAATTACAACCTAGCTGCAACATAAGAATAATCGGTATTAGTAAAACAAAACAGAAAAGATTTTAATCGGAAAGCAAATCAATAATTAAAATACAGCAACAATATGAATAAAAAAAAACTTAGAAAAAAACATCTTAATCTTTATTTGATAGTTATAGTCATTGGTCATACAAAAAATGCAAATTTTTTAGTTCCAAAAAATGTCCATACAACATGTTATTATAAAATCACAAAATGGTTCGACAACTGATTATTAATTGCAAGAAGCTGGTAATAGGTAGCACTTTATTTTTTTGTTTCTAGAGATGGAAATGTCGTTTACTATGATTTCAAATGTTCTTAATATGACAACTGCCGAATGATGCCTGGTATTAACTGTATGGAATGCAACAAAAATTCAGAAACGCAAAAGGAGTTGCAAATGAACATTATAATTGAAAAACACGAACATAATAATTCACTCAAGAATAAACAAGAGTTTGAAACCGACTGGTTCTAATGTAGTAGAGCAGGGGTCCGCAAATAGTGGGTTGCGACCCAAACCATCCATTGTTGGTCACAAAACAGTTTAAACTTAGGTACTATCCATATCATATAACTTGTTTGGCAAAAATAAATACAACCATATACTATTTGATGTACTAAGTTTCATACAATTTTGTAGCATACAAGAAAATTTATACTTTCAATGGTAGTAGCTTAGTCTCCGCTTGTTAAGCCTGCGGTTAATAGGTCCACCCGTTTATTAAGAGCCCAATTTGGTCCATTCCGGAATTACTGAAAGTATAGGAGTGGCAGAGAATCGTCCCTGGCTTAATAAGCCCAAAATTGTCCAGTCCGGATGTAGGCTTAATACGCGGAGACGACCGTATTGAAATTGGAATGAAATTGCAAAGTATTCTGAGCAAAATTATATGCTTCCGAAACGTTTGGGTCGCGCCTACAGGGGTCGCGCATTTGCGGACCTCTGTAGTAGAGGACAATATGTTATGCTAAGGAAAGAAAGTTTACAGCACTCAATCCCAAAGAAAAAGCAACGTAGGAGAGTTAGGAATGAAAACTATGTGGGTTGTTGCGTTAATTACTTTTGTTAGCGTATATAAAAAGCTTTACAAGCGGATAACATCACAAAGAGTCATCTTATTTCAAACAGGATCATTGTTTTTACGATGCAAATGGGCGAGGAATTTTGAAACATTAGCTTGCAAACAATCTTATTTGTAAAAGGAAATACAAATATAGAGAAACACCAATACTAAAAAAATCTGGCACAAAGGCACTTCCTCGAAATGAGAGATCAATTTAAGGCCAGTTATTCATTAAATGAAAGAGATACTGAAGTTTTTTCATATTCACGGTAACCGTGAAGGTTTGACGAAGATGAAAAAACTTCAGCATGTTTTTATATTTGTAAATGGACAGTAAATAAACGTCATAATGGGTGATTCTGACAGAATTAAACAAATGACGGAAATTAAAACGTTTATAAAATGATACAAAAATACTGAACAGTTAACCTCAACCCAAAGTAATAAATAGCTGAAAACACCACAAAGTCTTCTCTTATTTCAAACAGCATGATGCATGCAGTGCACGTAAGTGGGGAATTTCATAATGTATGCTTGTAAACAGTCTCAATTTGTAAATGGACAGTAAAAAACAATATAATATCGCTAATAGTTAACACTAAACCGATGAAAGTATCGACACTTTATAGTCAGCGGCATCTGAATTTAGCATTTGTTTGTTTTCTAACCTCCTTGAGAGTTTATTCACAAATAAATCACATAAATGCAAGGATCTATATGCCAACAATCAACATTTCTCGTTGGCGTGCAAAAAACTTTGATTTATTTGTAAAAAAAGTTGCGAATGCAGGTGAAGAGAAGTGGAGAAAAATTTTTGAACTGGCGGATTGCGAATTATAAAAATACAAAGCCAAAGTGTTTAAAACAAAAATTAATGACAAAAAAAACTGTACGCCACTAGCCTACTACATGCAAATAAAACAAAGTGAAAAAATAAAGTAACTAAATGGCAACAATCGAATGATAATACAACTCGTAATCAGTTTTTCCAACAATGCTCCATTTTTTAATTTGTGGATCATAACATTCAATTTCTTTAAGTTTACAATTCTTTTCATCAACTCCACCAACAACAAATATTTTTCCTTTCAACATACAAGCTGAGCATCCACCTCGATAAAAATTCATCTCACTGACGTAAGTCCATTGATCAGTTGATGGATCATATTTTTCAACACTTTTTAGTGTAGTGTTCTCACCATCACCAGTTCGTCCACCAATAGCATAAATATATTCATTGCAGCAGACAGCTGCCAACCATCGTCGTGGGGTTTGCATGGGACATACAACTTTCCATTTTTGTTCACCACTTTTTAAACATTCAACAGATGACAAACACTCATTATAGTCGTGTCCACCAATTGTATACAAACGATCTGTATAAACGACAAGTGCATTTCCATGTATGCTCAGTTGCAATGGAGGTAAATTCTGCCATGAGTTAAATGTTGATACATAGCATTCCTCTGGAGTTTGGTCACCTACCACAACTAGGTTTCTATCAAACACAGTTGCTCCCATCTGTGCTCTTCCCTTTTTCATTGGCTTGACATCTTTCCACTTCAATGGCTTTTTACATAAATCCATTCGCCAAACTGATGATGTCCAAATGCGTTTATCATTGTCGTCTTCCTTCAGACCACCAACAAAATACAAACAACCACGCATTACAACAGCACAACCACAATATCGACCATCTGGTAAATCAGGGAAGATAAGTGGTGGTTCACCAGCATAATTATAAACTTCAGTTACTTTGGACAATGTTCTCATTCCACCTAAGCTCAGTATTCTTGTTCTCTTGTCAGGTTGCATCAAGGTTTTGACAATTTTTGTATGTGCTTGAAACATCAACTGACATAACTCCAGGTTTTGCATCAACAACTTTTCTTTCAAAACAATTTCTTCAAAAAATGTTGGTGGAAGTTTGTGAAGATCTACAAGTTTCAAATACTCAGAAAACTCATTGGCACGATTTCCTTCATCATGTTTGGTCCATCCCAATATGGCAGTGAATACTGAAGCTTCATTGACAATGAATCGATCTTGTTTTGAAATGCAATTTCTCAGATCTTTTTCACTGAAATTTTTAAACTCAATTGTAGCTGATGCTGCATCAAAATTTCTAGCAATGATTTCAACACTTTGAGTTTTCAATGAATTGTTTTGAAAGTGTTCTGCTATACCAAGAACAATAAAACAGTTGTTTGGACTAAGAGCTTCATTCACAAAATCAAAGCAAAACTGCTTCACATCATCAATTTGTAAGTAATTGGATGCTGCAATCAAATCACAAACATTCCCGCTGTTGATATCAATGCTTCCAGTGTAAATAAATTCAATCAGACTTTTCATTGAATTTCCATCTACACAGTTGATTTCAATGGAACTCTGATATTTTTCTTTCATCTCAATTTTAAACATTGTTTCAAAGAAAGATGAAAAGCAGGACAAGACCATCCTGTTTGCAGGAAAACGATCATTCCCTGCACATATTTCAACATCATTAAACGATCCTGACTGTCTGTTCTGATTCGCATATTCCAACAAATTGGATTCATTTGTTCTCTTCCTGGATACTTGCTCTAGCTCAGTTCTACCAACAAGCGAAAGGGACATGTTTATTAGTCAGTCACCTTTATCAAAAAACTTAAAACACTGATTGGCAATTAGAACCTAGTTGCAACATAAAATAGATTGATTGCCTATTGATAAAACAAAACACAAGAGCATTTAATCAGAACGCAAATGATTTGGAGTAGTATCAATAAATTAAATAAACCACATTAGCTTGCAAACAATCTTCATTCGTACATAACTTGTTTTGGAAAAAGAAACTCTTGCTTCATCAACTTAATTGTTCATTCAACTTTAATTTAACAATTCTAAACCATATACAATAAATCATACAATATACATAAATATCATAAAGTCTACAATATATCATACAATAAATCATAACTTTGGCGATACAGTTTTAGCTGACCCAATCAGGAGCACAAACTTGTGTAAGTGAAAGTTACACATGCAAAAGCGTTTAGTAACTCACACATGCAGAGCCGTGTGAGCACCATTTTGCCCATTCCTAAAATCCACTTTGTGGACCCTTATGTTTAGTAATGGCTCTTAAAAATAGGACAAGAAACGTGAAGTTATTCGCATCTAAGCTTATAGGTGGTGGGTAAAAATGATGTTGCATGAACGGAAGAGCAATTTTTGTGTGGAATGTCAAACAACATTTCCACGAGTCAGTTATTTGCTCATGCCAAACTTTTGAGTATCAAGGTGACGCTCTTCGCTCAGCCATGCAACCAAGCTGTGAACTATTAAAACTATTGACCAAGAGATCCATTCAATCTGCATCATGATTTTGCATGTTCAAGTTCAAACAAGTTTATGGAACAAGGTTTTAGTGCAGAATATATATAAAGTGTTTTACCAACAATGCAATTGAAACCTATTTTTATGCTTATTCAAGGTGTTGTAATACCTAAACGTACCATCGGAAAACATAAAAATAATTTTGCATTGATCGAAACTCTGACATGTAGCATTTCCAAGGGTCAAACTCGCAGTTCATTTTCCTCTATTCAAAAGTATAATTAAACCAGATAAGCAGATAAAATCAAGCAACGACATGGCATTTTCAATATTAAACAAATGTTATTAAATTTACATCTATACAATTGATTTCAATTGAACTTTGATACTTTTGTATCATCATCTTTTCTCTGTCTTTTACTAAGTGATTTATAAGCGTTAATTCAACAGAAATATCAAATCCGACGAATTAAATCATAACTTTGGGTGATGTATCTTCAACCAACCCTATCAGGGGCGCAAAAATGTGTTTAGTGGCGTTTAGGTTAAATATTATCAATGCCATAATTCGTTGCAGAATGAGAAATACACGATGCATTTTACAACCATCGGGTTTAAACGATCTGCGACAATTCATTGTCGCCGATTCGGAAATGTCTCATTCGGAGATCACCAATTCGGTGCAGGTATTCTTGAAAATTCTGTGACACCTTCCATTTATTGAGAAAGATTGTATATGGATCATTTAGGTAGGCGGTTTCCATGTTTAACTTCCAATTCATAATTTCATCACAAGTATTCGAAAGATACACAAACAAAATTCAAGTGTGATATCATTACAAAAAGTATGTTGGCTATGTGAAAAACATACAACATATTCTTATCACAAAGGATAAATTGAAGTCTAAATCCCAACAAGGAAGTGTAATATGTAGCCAAGTCGTGAACGCATACATATACATGAAATGAAACACAAAATGCAAAAGAATGAGCAAAACACGATAAAGGAGATAAGGCACATCACATGATAGTTTGAGTACACGAAAAAAACACATCAGGTTTGAGGCACAACCGGCAAACACCTGCTCATTGAGTGGACGATTGGATGAGCATAGTGTCGTGGCGTTAGCATCGAATGCGGTAGAACATTTGGCAGTAGAATCGAATGCAGTAGAATGAGCTAGATGGCAACAATCGAATGATTTAACAATCTGTCATCAGTTTTTCCAACAACGGTCCATTTATTGAACAATGGATCATAACACTCTATTTCTTTAACAGCCCAACCTTCTTCATCAACTCCACCAACAACAAATATTCTTCCTTTCAACACACAAGCTGAACAAGCAACTCGATGAAAATTCATCTCACTGACGTAACTCCAAGCATCGATTGATGGATCATATTTCTCAACACTTTTTAGAACAGTGTCATCACTTTCTCCAGCTTGTCCACCCATGGCATAAATAAAAGCATCACAGCAGACTGCTGCCAGCCATCGTCGTTGAGCATGCATTGGTCTAATTTCTTTCCACTTACTTTCACCATTTCTGAAGCATTCAACAGATGATAAAGATTCTTCATTGCCGTAACCACCAATTGCATACAAACCATCTCTGCAAGAAACGAGTGCATTTCCATTTCTGCTTCGTTGCAAAGGAGGTATGTCTTGCCATGTATTAGAAAATGATGAATAGCATTCTCCTGGTTCTTGGTCGCCAACCACAACAAGACTACAATCAAAAACACTGACAGCCATCTGAGACCTTTCTTTGCTCATAGACTTGACTTCTTCCCATTTCAATTTCTGACTAGATAAACTCATCCGCCAAACTGAAGATGTTAGAATGTTGTTTTCATCCTCTTTGTCATCAACGTCATGCTTCTCTCCACCAATGTAATACAGACAGCCACGCAATGCAACAGCACAACCACTGTTACGACCATCTGGTAAATCAGGAAAGGTAAGTGGTGGTTCATCATTGCAATTATAAACTTCAGTTATATTGGACAACGTTCTGGTTCCACCTAAGCTTAATATTCTGGTGTTTGTGTCTGATTGCAATAAATCATCAATTACTTTGTTTTGTGCTTGAACACACATTTTACAAAGCTCAAGATTTTGCATTACTAAATTTTCAGTACAAACAAAATGTTTAAGAAATTTTGGTGAAAGTTTGTAAAAATCTACAAGTTTTAAAAGCTCAGGAAACTCACTGGCACGATTTCCTTCATCATGTTTGATCCATCCCAATATGGCAGTGAAAACTGAAGCTTCATTAACAATAGATCGATCTAGTTTTGATGTGCAATTTCTCAAATCTTTTTCAGCAAAATTTTTGAACTCAATTGTAGTTGATGCTACATCAAAATTTCTAGCAATGATTTCAACACTTTGAGTTTTCAATGAATTGTTTTGGAAGTGTTCTGCTATACCAAGAACAATAAAACAGTTGTTTGGACTAAGAGCTTCACTGACAAAATCAAAGCAAAACTGCTTCACATCATCAATTTGCAAGTAATTGGATGCTGCAATCAAATCACAAACATTCTCTTTGTTGATATCAATGACCCCAGTGTAAATAAATTCAATCAGACTTTTCATTGAATTTCCATCTACACAGTTGATTTCAATGGAACTCTGATATTTTTCTTTCATCTCAATTTTGAACATTTTTTCAAAGAAAGATGAAAAGCAAGACAAGACCATCCTGTTTGCAGGAAAACGATCATTCCCTGCACATATTTCAACATCATTAAATGATCCTGAATGTCTGTTCTGATTCGCATATTCCAGCAAATTGAATACATTTGTTCTCTTCCTGGATACTTGCTCCAGTTCAGTTCTACCAACAAGCGAAAAGAACATATTGTTTACAGATGAATCACTTTCAGCAAAAATTTAAAATACTAAATGAAAACTACAAACTAGCTGCAACATATAAGTATTTAGATAATTACAAAACTCAACATGTAAGCATTTAATCATGATGCAGATAATTGCAAGTACCAAAAACATTGCAAAAAAGCAACAAAATAAAAAAAGGAAAAAATAACACCATTTCAACTTTATTTTCCTCAAAATACATGTAAGACTCTTTCAAAATAGCAATTTGGTTGGTGTACAAGTACGCAGAGCTTGCTCTAGCTCAGTGGTTCCCAACACATGGGTCGTGACCCAAAGTTGGGTCGCCTGATTACTTTTTTGAGTCGCTTGGTTTTCATGCATATTGTATCTTGGGCAAAAAAATAACATTAAAAAAATTTAAAACGTGAAGAGATCGATCACAAAACTGGAAAATGTAAACACAAGTCTAGGAGCGTTTCTTGTCGAGACGTTGGAAAGCTTTGTAGCATGTTCGTAGTGCAAGAACTTTTAACAGTTTTCGTTTATATTTTTGTTATAACTATTGTTATTAAATGCAAAACCTGGGATGATTTATTTACGAAGTATTCCATTCCTTGGGATAAATGTGCTGGCATACTGCACGCTGGTGCAGCAGCTTGTATTGGAATCAAGTCTGGTGTGGTGAAGCGCATTAAAGACTAAGCTCCAAGTGCTGTATGGACTCATTGCGTTCTCCACAGAGAAGCCCTTGCTCCAAAAAAGCTGTCTCAAGAGCAGCACGAAGTGTTGAATGATGTTGTAAAGTGTTTAAACTTCATCAAAGCAAGGCCACTAAATCGGCGTTTGTTTTCGTCGTTGTGCACTGTTATGGATTCTGATTATCAAGCATTGCTGCTGCACAATGAAGTGCGATGGTTGTCATGAGGTCGTGTCCTGAAGCAAGTTTGTGATTTGCGGGAGGAGATTGCTATCTTCCTGAGGCAACAGATTTGTGTGGGATTAGCCGAGACGTTTTTGCAAGAAGATTTCAACGCAAAAGTTGCTTACCTTGCCGATATATTGGACTATCTGAGTTCTCTAAATTGATCTATGCAAGGCAATGGTTTTAAGGTGATTGATCACGCCACAAAGGTTTCTGCTTACCACAAAAAAACTCTTACGCTGGAAAAGTTATGTCACCAGAGATGAGTAGTTGAGTACGATATGTTTCCTCAGCTAACGGAATAGCCTATATTTGTGGCAGAGAAGTTGATATAAAGCAAACCATAATTGGACACCTGGAACAGCTTGCCAAAAAGTTTGTGCACTACTATGGAAAATCTCTAACACCTAATAGCCAAAATGATTAGATATTTGATCCATTTGCTGAAAAAGATCTGCCTCAACTTCCCACCATGTTGCAGAACAGTTTATGGACATAATGACAGAAGCAACAAATCGTATTTCTTTTGTCGTGTTTTTTGGCGATAGGAAAATCTCCACAAATCTGTCTAACTTTTGCTGAAGACAATTTAGCTCGGTTTAGCACTTTGTATTACAGAATGTCAGTAGGCTATTCCTAAAAGCCAAACTGTTGATCTTCGAAAAGACCACGTTTGTGAAGAGGGAGTGTTTTATAACAATTATTTAAATACGTAACAATGAATAAACAATGGACAATTTGCGATAAAAGTTACTGCTAATCCGTGGGCATTGTGACATATTTCCTGCATTTATGGGTTAATATGGTTTAATTGCGTCGCAGTTCTTGATTTACAATGCTTCCACGAGGATTTTGATAAAAATTACTTTCAAGAAACACAAAAAGTTTGCCAAAAGCTATAATTTGACAAATTTTGACTTTATTGTCAATTTTGACCTATAAACATTTTAGAAACAGTCTCCAAGGCGCTGAAAACAACTTTATTCTTTGATTCGTGGATAGACGAGGTCCTTAAAACATTTTGACTTTATTGACTTTTGTGGCCCTACCGATTTGATAAACATATTATTTTCGGAAAAATTTATTGCTTTTGTAGTGCTGTTAGTTTGCAACGCAATCCTGTATGGCTTTTAAAATATTATGACAATTTGCTTGGGTCGCAAGATTTTACCCAACTGAACTTTTTTCTAAAATGGGTTGCCTTAAAAACGTGTTGGGAACCACTGCTCTAGTTTATCTCTGTGAAGAAGTGAAAGAAACTTGTTTGACCTGGAAAATGTTTAAAATCACGAAGTACGGTAGTGTGATAATACCTTCATACGACAAACGACAATACAAATACATCTGATGTCTTCAAGATTGCAAGTGAGAATTGCATTCAAGTTTCAAACCATCTTAACACAATATTAATTCGTTTGCAAGCTGGAAATGTAACTTTAATGTTCAAAACAATTCCATGATGGAGAATGAAAATAATACTTTGAAACTGACAAGTTGTGATGTAATGCAAGCCAATAAGTTAACTGGGTTTTACCAAAACGAAATACATGGAACAATGCATCACGCGTACTAATATGGGATATAGATATAAGAATCCCCTTGCTTTTGCGTTTACCACTACCACAATGCAAACATTACAATAAAACAACCACAATCTCGATCACTTGGAAATAGCTTCCTTGGAAATTAAGGAAGCTATGTCTATTCTATCTGTATACTGAAAAGATCTTCAGACAGATTGATGGAATGAAGGGTATCAGCAGCAGCAAGGGATATGCAGACGATACTGTTTTGTTGGCGGAATCAGCAGAAGCTCTTCAAACAATACCGAAAAAGTGAACAATACTGGAAAGGAATATAACACGAAAATGAGAAACAAGACAAAAACGATGATTATTACAAGAAAAATGTACCAAGTTCAAATATTACTATTGACAGAGTGCAGGTCGAGCAAGTTACGTTACAATACAATGCAGAAACATGGGCACAATCATCACAATTGGTTAAACCAGTGTTTCTCAACCTTGTTTGGCCCAACGCCCCCTTCATGAACTGGCAAAATTTTACCGCCCCCCAACAAAAACGATTAATTATGAAAAGCAAATATAAAACAATAAATACTATTAATACTACAAAAAGTGCTCAATGCCAAGCAAAAAGCCAAGCAGAGCGAATTACATCAAATATAGGCTACGGTAGTTACCAGTCTCTAAAACCATTACAGCCTGTTTCACCCTAAAAGGGGGATCATCAGAACCGAATGGCCCGTTTCGGTGAATCCGATTTGGTGAGTTCCCTATTCGGTGAGAGCCTTTTTCGGATAGTTCCCTATTCGGTGATTTTTTGGAATTTTTTTTTTAGCCTAATTATCATTGCCGTTTTAGGGTTAGGGGTTAGGGTCTTACTTCAACGTTTAAAATTTTTTTTTTAAAATCACCGAATAGGGAACTCTCCGAAAAAGGCTCTCACCAAATAGGGAACTCACCAAATCGGACTCACCGAATAGTAGCAGACCCTCATCAGAAGGTCCTTATTCTAATAGAAATATAATTGTGGGTATAAACAACAAATATTCTTCCTTTCAACACACAAGCTGAGCAAGCAGATCGATGAAAGTTCATCTCACTAACATAACTAACTCCATTGGTCAGTTGATGGATCATATTTTTCAACGCTGTTTAGTGCAGCATTACCACTTTCACCAGATTTTCCACCAATTGCATAAACCCATCACAACAGACAGCTGCCAACTACCGTCGTGGAGTTTGCATGGAACTTACATATTTCGATTTTCCTTGACTACTTTGTGAACATTCAACAGATAAGTATTCACCATTACCATGCCCACCAATGACGTACAAGCGATCGCTGTAAGCCACAAGTGCATTTCTACTTCTCTTTTTTTGGAATGCAAATACGTCTTGCCATAAGTTGGAGACCGGTGAATAACGTTCTCCAGGTTGTTTGCTACCGATAACAACTACATTTCCATCAAATACAGTAGCGCCCATTACAGACCTCTTAATGCTGATTGATTTCATTTCTTCCCATTTCAATTCTTGTTTAGATAAATCCATTCGCCAAACTGAAGAAATTATCTTTATTTTCTAAAGTATTTCCACCAATATAATATAGCTGGACATGCATTACAACAGCACAACCAGATCGGCGGCCATCTGGAAAATCAAGGAAGGCAAGTGGTGGTTCACCATTACAATTATAAACTTCAATTAGGCTACTTTAGACAAAGTCTGAGATACCTAATCTCAATATTCTGGTGTTCTTGTCTGTTTGCATCAAGTTCTTGACATTTTTTTTGTGCTCGAAACAACAACAAACACAATTCATGATTTCGTGTCACTAAGATCTCTTTCAAAACAACTTCTTCAAAAAATGGTGGTGGAAGTTTGTGAAGATCTACAAGTTTTAAAAGCTCAGGTAACTCACTGGCACAATTTCCTTCATCATGCTCGATCCAATGATCCATCCCAATATGGCAGTGAATAAATTATAAGATATCATATTAACATATCATTTTATTATATCTTTATCTTATAAGATATCAATTAAATAAGGTATCACCCACTACACACAAGTAAATTAACCCATTTGTGCCGAAAGTGAATATACTTAAAACAATTTTTTGAAAATTTAAATATTGCATAATCATGACCTAAAAAACATTTCACAATTAATTTTTTCTTAATTAAATTAGTACCGATCGAGAAAAAGACCGTCCTACATATAGCAAATCCGCTATCAAGTTTCGCAAGTTTCTTGTGCGTAATGCGTAGGCCTAATCGTTATCGCTCAAAGTGATAAATGGGAAATGTCTTGTCATCGAGCATTTTATTGAAATGAAAGTTTACAAAATACGAAGAAGAAAAGTAGCAAAGCAACAGATCACTGAAACAAGTCATTGGGAAATATGATATTGCTTGAAGCATTTGACATGCAGACCGACATCACATCTTTCGCATCTTGTAGTAGTTATTGCATGGCAATAGGCGCATCGAGTTTGTTTGTCCTGGGCTAGCACCCAATGCTCATAGCCTAGGCATGGTAACGTACCTCGGATAAACCTTTTGTGGTCTGCCTCGCTTTCCTTGTTGAGGTGGCTTTCGATGTTGTGACAAGTATATTCTGGCAATATAGCCTATCTTCGAAAAGAAAGCAAATCCATTGAATTGCCTCTATTGCAAATTTCTTGCAGTTGCCATGCATTGCTGACAGAAATATCGAGCATGTATGAAATCAAGCACAAATAACATTTTTTTACCTCTCATTGCGATGCGATAGTTCGAAATGTCCTGGTCCATTCTATCAACGTTCGCTCCCCATTATGTTCGTTATAGAGCTTGATCAATCAAGGTTGTTCAATTTGCACACGCTTCTTTTCAGAGGATGAATATCGAGAGGCTTTAGAAGTTGGGTAAACTCCAACCGTATTCGAGCATAAATTTACCACACTGTTGTCATACCATTTGCAAACCAGCACGCCGTTGTCGGTATCGGTTCTAAAATCGAACTTGTCTCTTCCTTGTTTTTTCAGAGCATCTTTAGCGATCATCAGACATTTTTTGGTGCTGTTTTCACAAATTGTAGCTGTTGCTTTCACTAATTTTATCTTACAGCGTCGTAGCCAATTTCACACTACTGAAAAATTTGTAACATAAGTGGAAAAAATTTCTGCCGCAGCTGGCGAGGACATCAGCAAAATGGTTGACAAAGTTTCCTCTCCAAGGCCTAAACTACTTCGTACTTACCAGACCCTTACTTACTTCGCTTACATCACGATGCGCATGTAAAAACGCCAAGAGAAAAGTAAAAATTTATCAAAAAATTTCAGTAAATTACGATAAATATGTTATTGTTCTAAAAACAAACACAACTACTTTGTTATGGGCATATTTTAAAATTGTGTAACAGGGGAAGAAAAAATAAAATTGTAACGCAGTTAAGTCTGAGTAGGTTCAAATGTTAGGGTAATGTCTCTACAGCAAATACTTAACCTCACTTTGTTTTTATCATAACAGACAAACTTTTTCTTAATTTCTGAAATCTCCACCTGCTTACAAGCAAATTTTCATTAAAAATTCACTTAGAATGGTACAGGGTGTAAATGACTTTTGTTTTATTCTATTCTTCTAATTTCAATATATCTGGAGAAGTCATATATATATGACACATTATAAAAAAAATTAGCTCTGTGTTTGATACTTTTTAGAAAATAGATATGCAAATTTGGTAAGCCACACATGTCTGTCCGTTACCAAAAAATCTCAAAAAAGTTTTTTTTACAAACAACTATATGTTTTATTAACTTCTAACATATATTGACTATCTCACATTTGGCAGCACATATCAACCCTATTCAATTATCTTTCCTCCAATTTAAATCACTAGACTTATGGAAGTTTGTAATTGTGTCTGTCCGTTACCATATTTTTGATGAATTTGTGTAGATTGTAAATAGGGCTTTACACCAAGACTGTCAAAGATGACTGGGTATGTAGTCAGAAAGGGAAAGTGGGAACTAGCCCTAGCGCATTAGACCCCCCTTATATAGATTGAAAAAAAAAAAATTGAAATAAAAAAAAAATTATATGTAAATATTTTTTATTAAAAAAAATTGTCTATCGCTGTCAATTCTTGCTACAAATCGGCTGCCGAGAAACATAATTGTGATTCGTTAATGAAGACCATGTTTTGAGTCAGGGAAATATCAAGGATGTTTGTTCTAACAATTGTTGATTACTCGCTGCAAATGTCATTGCCAAGTTTTGATTGCAAGTGAAGAGAGAGTAACTGTCAAATGTTATTCCAAAGCCAACATATCAGGATCAATATGGAGATGGCCAAAGGATGAGGACTTCCATGATTACCATACCCTATAAGTGATGTTGTGCAGGCTATAGCCACTCCACACCTTATTCCTGCAGGAGAGAGAAATGTTTACTTTTACATACCAGAACTTCATCACATTTGGGGATACTATGACCCAAATTGTGTGAACTAACTTGAAAAAGTCGAAAATTTCCATGAATTAAAGATAATTTCAAGAATTTATATCCAATAAATAAACTGCTTTTATCTTCCACTAGTGAAAAGTGACCGCTATAATGATGCAAATATTGATAAGAATATAAAAATATAGTAAGGAATGAAAGAACAGGGGTAGAAAAACACTTCAGCGGGGCTAGAAAAAGCAGGGTAGCACCACTATTTCGAAATGCATGACAACAAATTCGGAAATGTATGCAATTTATGTATATAATTGTAATGGTAGCCTATGAATATTAAAACAATTTTTTTGTAAAAAAAAACAAACCTTTTTTCAACCAAAATTTTCCGAAATTGCAAACCATAATTTTTCCTATTAGGAAATAAACATTTTTTCCATCACCTTTGTTCAGTGTAGCAAAAAAACTTCAGAAATGAGATAGTGTCTGTCCGTTACTTTTTGTAATGTCTGTCCGTTACTTCATATCAAGGTTTTAAACTAATTGTTGCGCAAACACTGCATCAGGGATTAGCAAAAAATACTACTTTTAAGATGGGGGGTAGTTCTCCAATTAAAAAAAACATTGATCTATTGGGTTTGGGAGCTAAATTTAGATAGAAAGTGCATGTGAAGGCTGACTAGTGGTTTTTCCCAATTCTATCTGTCTGTCCGTTACTTTATTTCAATAGTCCGTAAAATTGGAAATACTGAAACCAGACCCAAATTTTTTTCCTACACAAACCATCATACTTAGTAGTTTTAACACGCTGAATATTGCGGAGCTGGGGCTCTTGTGGTCTTCAAATTTAAAGATTTTCGCATCAATGTCTGTCCGTTACCAAATTTTATTTTTGAAATATCACCTTATACAGGGTAGAAATCGTTGGGAATCGCTGCTTGACACCGCTTGGTGTGTGGGAATTGATTGCCGTTTTTGCTAACACGTGTGCCTAGCGACCTATATATAGGACACCCATCTTTTGAACCAATTTTCTCAAAAATTTTACTGCCAATTAAATTTAAACATTTGCTGTAAAATATGTTGATACATAACGAATAAAGACAATGACAAATATTTTTGGAAGCTTATTTGCATATGCGGATTTATTATTATAATTCGACATGCACCTTCAAAATTTCAGACTTAGCAAAATCGGGAAATTTGAAAATGATGTCAAGCCTCAACCAAAAAAGCAATTTTTGAAAAAAGTGTTGATTTATGCTGCAAAAATACTCATAAATATATTTTGACTTCGTCTAAATCTAAAAACTGAACCTGCGAAGAAAATTTTTAATTTGGGTAGGTGTCCTACGTATAGGACGCTAGGCATAAATGGGTTAGAAAGGTTAAACCTTAGAAGAATTTTTTTCAAATTCCATTCGTTTGTGAAACGATGCAAAATAACGAAAGAGTTAAATGGCAACAATCAAATGATTAAATAGTTGGTCATCGGCTTTTCTAACAATGCTCCATGCATTAATTTGTGCATCATAACATTCTATTTCTTTGACAGTACAACTTTTTTCATTCACTCCACCAACAACAAATAATTCTTCATTTCAACACACAAGCTGAACAAGCAGCTCGATGAAAATTCATGTCACTGATATAACTCCATTGACCAGTTGATGGATCATACTTTTCAACACTTTTCAGTGTAGTGTCCCAACCATAATCACTAATCAGTAGGTCCACCAATTGCATAAATCAACCCACCACAACAAACAGCTGCCAACCATTGTCGTGGTGTTTGCATGGGACTCACAATTTTCCATTTTCCTTCACCACTTTGCAAATATTCAACAGATGACAAATATTCCTTACTACAATATCCACCAATTGCATACAAACCATTTTTTCAAGCGACAAAGTGAAAAGAACAAGTGAAAAGGACATTTTTATCAATTAATTGCTTAAACAAACTGCTTTAAATACTGAATGACAGTTACAACCTAGCTGCAAAATAAAATGGAGACAATATGACAAATCAATGAAATATGAAACAAAGCATTTAATCTGAAAGCAGATAATTTCAAGTTATATTGAATATTAAAAATACACTACACTCATAGGCGTCGAAATAGGGTGGGCCGGGTGGGCGGCGCCCACCCGGCCGTAAAACGAGGGTGGGCAAAATATGTTTCGCCCACCCTGTTTTCATGACACTTATGAAGTGTTCAGTACAATTACAGTATTTCCGTTTTTGTTAAACGCTGAATTATCCAACCAACTGCAGCGCAACTTTTTGTCTTATGCAATGTCTCTCGCTAGGTATCCGATTCCGACAGAACAAAGCAATTCCACATCCGCAACAACGCTGCGTTTAATAAAATGCGCTCCTCACTGCATTGTTGTTGCTACGGCAACTGTCACACGCTGGCAATTCCTGGTGATAGAAAGTCACGTTTGATCTTTTCTCCGAATGGTCTCACTTTCGTTACGTCACAATCAAACTTCAGTTCCGGGTCAGGGTAAGGGAATATGAGTATGGCATCATAATGAACATGACAATAAAATAACCGATACAAACTAAAGACGTACTGAAACAATCACTTTTTATAAATATTTCCTCACATACTTGTTACTGGGTATAAATTGGGGCACCGCGCGATGCTGTCATTTCATTATTGAAAAGTTAAATATGAAGCAAAGTCAAACATCTATTCGTGCATTTTTAAAACCAGCTTCCAAAAGGCGTCGAATGTTTTGTTGTTGTTGATATGGCGTCGAGATGATAACGCTGAAGAAGCCACGTCCAGCACGAATGAACGTAGAGATGACATTGATGAAGAAAGCAGCGCTTCAAAGATGGACAGTGGTGAAGTCAATGTCTCAGGCAATGCACCGGTAGTTGTAGAAGACAGCATGAGCCATGGATCTCTACCTGCTCCATTTGACGTTAGTATGCTGCCGAATCAACTTCCGGCTCGGGAAGGTCGTGTGTTGCCAAAGGAAGCTTTTTTCCGAATTCCAGTGGATGCGTCTTAACCCTGATGGTACTTGTTGCTGTAGTCACCTGTCCGAACATTTTGCGGCAAATCCGAAAGCGCCACTTTAAAGATAACAGGTCACGAGTCACGCGCTTTTTTGGTCGCAATAGAAGAGTCAATATAAGGTTGAACCCCAAAAAAATTGATACAAAAAGTTTTTCAACGGATTCTGTTACCTATGGGCCTACTAAATAACATACTAAAAGTCTACCAAAATCGGACCTCCAGAAAAGGGTCATTTTCAAGATGGCGTCCAAGATGGCCGCTGGGATGTTATATTGCCTATATCTCAATTGCTATTCAAGCTAGAAAGGCGGTTTAGGTGTCTATCCCTAGGTTTTCGGGGACAATGAATCGAATTAAATAGGTTAAATTACGATAGGCTCATTATCTACTGAGATACGTATGATTTGTGCTGTATATAATATACGACCTGGGGGAGCCCGGGGACATTTCGGACCCAGCGATAGGCCAACATCAGACAGAACAGAGCACGATATTAGCAAATTCACTTGAGGCTTGAGATAAACCGCAAACAAAGTCATCTTGACTTCCATTATGTAACATGAGCTTGAGAAAAGTGGTTTTCCAACATTTCAGTTTCTATACTTTTGGCAACTTGATAAGCCGAATAGTGGTAAAATTTTCAGAGACAACTCCTCACTTTTCATCTGAACAAATTCTATATGTATTGGTGCAAAACGGTTTCCAGTACACTTTAAAATAAAACATTTTTTCGAAAACAAAACACTCGAAAATCCGTCCGTAGTATCCCCAATCTCCCCTAATAAGATGGAATTATCATAACAGCATATTATATGCGGCATAACAGGTAGGCTACTATCAGTACAGGCATCTAAGAAAAACTGCAACCAACAGGAGGCTCATACTTGGCCTCCTACAGTAGATGAATACAGAGGATTAATCTGTTCTAAAGAATGGCGTACCATTAAAGTCTGGACACAGACACATTCAGAAAATCATCGGAATTACAACAGTAGGCTACAAAGGTAAATCGTAAACCAGGGTGATCAGCCCGTTTGTTGTCTTATTGCCTATACGGCTGTCTCTATTCATCATCTTCCAACTCGTCTAGAAGAAACTTGTTATGTGGATTGTCACATTGTCACAATCAAGGTGCAAATGCCTCGCGATGGCTTGCTTTGTATCTTCAACGAATGTGCTATTTTCATTATGGAATTCTGGTGCGTTGTGTTATTATCGGTTATGACCTGAAGTAACCTCTGATTGAGAAATTTGTATTATGTAAAGTATTTCTAGAATCATCTGTAAGCATGCAAATCTAGAAGGTTCTGTTGTTTTTCATGATTTCTGAGCGTCGTTTGTCATGACGTCATAAGGTTGTTTATCATTAAATGTCCGATTGCGAAATCGTTATTATGTAAGAATCTTCTTGCGAACGTGACCTTCTAGAGACTTCTGTTGTTTACCTTTTAAATGCTACGTGACCGAACGATGGTTCTTTATGATGTAACCTTCTCGAGGTTACTGGACTGAACAACCAACTATATAAATAGTGGTGTAGTTTGTGTAATTTTATTCTGATGATGATTTTGAGATTATTATGGTGATTATTATTGAGTTGGTTATGAGAGTTGTGCTACGAGTTGTGGATTGGTAGTTGATGCAGAAATTAGAGTTATTTGAGAAGCCGTTCGTTAAAGTTCTTCAAGAAGTCAGATTATCATTTCGCTAGTAGAATTATTCGACATTTAATTGACTGCTTTTCGGTTATAACCCATTAAACTACGTCATTGAATCTTTCCAAGTCTTTTTCCTGGTAAGAGATAGAAAGAAATCGTGACACACATTCTTGCAGTTGGCATGGTCCACATGCAGCGGTACATACATGGTAGTTCGTATCTTCTACAGGAGCAGCGGAGTGTCTTACAGGCAGTGGAGCAGTTGCAATGAATGACCTTCAAGAGACTGTCTGGGATGAGCCGATTCTTTTGCAGGTTCCACCCCCAATTCATGACATCCATACTCTCTGCTTTTCCCATCCAGACCATTATCTGGTAATAAACTCGACGACAGTGAAATTGGGTAGCAGATTCAGTTGGTGGCAGACGCTCGGGCGTTACAAATGATGAAGCAGAGACAACTTTCCTGCTGAAGGTGTTGTATCGCATTGTCACAAGGGAATCTGTGCTCTAGCCATCAAAGAAGACAGCCATTACTTGGCACCCAAGGTCATCGATTATCTCTGTGGTCTGGTTTGGGGCAGTGAATGCTTTGACACAAGACCCAAGAACAGGATCTCCATGCACAAGTTTTCGAAGAGCAGTCTTCTTGCCAACACCGAATATCCGAGACCTAGTGTCACAACCAGTCATGGCATGGATAAATATCAACTCAGAACACATGTCATGTCCAAAGATTTTTCAAACGGTTGATGTTGTATACTTTGGTGCTGCCATCATCTTTGGACTTGTCTGATCTGAAATAAAGGCCCTTACTATCTTATTGTGCATAGTAAACAATTAACACAAGGAGATCGGTATCAGCGTTGTTGTCTGGAGAAGAGATGTCTCCACTGCGGCCTTCACAATTTCTACATCAGCATCCCCAGACGCATTTACCACGCTGCAATTTTGTTCCCGAAGTTTACCACTTATCATCCAAATCAAATTTTGTTTATTGGCATCTTGTGAAAGGAACTCCTCCTTCTCGCCTGTGAACATAGTCTCAGCTGTAAAGTTGACAACGGGATGAAGATTACGTCCTCTTCTTTGATGCATGTTGTCTTTAATGGTCGGCCCTTCTTCATAGCCGTCAAACACAATGGTCGCACCGGATCCATATTGCCGGATGGTGAAATCAGCATATGACCGTGCTATTTCACCATAACTTTGTCCACGCTGCCATGATATGCGGTGAAGGAGTAAACCGCCATCAAGTACGTGGCACTCCGTTTTTGGCACAGAATGTAGGATTGCATTACTTGCGTGATCACATATTGCGTGTGCTAACTGTGGCTTATCAGCTTTTCGGAATACATGTCTCGATTCAAAGAGAGCAGGAGGGAAAGGACTAAGCTCGTAACACATAACTTCGTCCAGTGATAGATGTCCAGCTTGGGAGACCACCATGAAGCGTTGAAAAAGAAGTGCAGTATCAATGGTTCGATCAGGAGCGACCTTGATAGCAGATTTTTTCCCAAGGGTCCTGGCTTTATCCTTTCTACTGAATGAGTATGCGAATGCAGGTTGTCCTGTCATTTTTTGTAAGATTTTTTGTCCAACAGTCTCATATTCGTGCACGTTCATACTATCATCGGCTACAACACCAGTGACAACGTTCCTTAACGAAGCATCTTGCAAGAAAGGTGAACATACGACAAGTTTTAAACTGATCTTCTCCAGGTCAGCAGCGTCCCTTTTCATCCTTGCCTTTGTTGAATCCTTGTGCTGTTCAGATGTCGTGAATGACAAGTTTGTAAACTCCTGCATAGCGATGTTGTACTCTGATGTTATGGACCTGGACATGGTCCAAAGGGCTCTCTGCTTTTCATCCATTCCACTTCCGTGCGTCATACCCTCAGTGGTTTTCAACGACCTCATCAATGTCGTCTCGATGACGAGATCTGAGCTGAGGCCTGACCAGAACTGGCTGCTGCGACGGATAACATGAAAACCCTTTTCAAACTTCCTGAATACGTCTGGGTGGTTAATGTGAAGCTGTTCCATCTGTTGGATATAGAAGTATGCTGATTTCAAGTAGTTGTAATGCCCAGCTGCGGCAAATATCGGCATGCAGTCACTGACAACACGTAGGTGCATCTGCCAAGAACCTATTTGATCTGCCTTTATCAGTGACCTGGCAACTTTTACCATGCTTTGGTAATTCAGCCACAATTGACTTGTCTTGGATCTAGCACCCAGTTCTATCCTCCTTTTCTCCAGCTGTTCATTTATCTTACTGAGGGTCGCTGATATGAATACAGTTTCTAATGCCATCTCTGATGCCTTCCAATATAATGGTTGATCGAATGTAACTACCAGTGCAAGGTTGTGCTTGGACGAAAGACCACAAAGGAAGTCCAATGCAGCCCTGAGTGACTTTGCCTGAATAAATCTTTTTGACTTTAACAACGATAACTTCGCTTGCATTGTGATGCGACTATGCATGCATTCATGTGATTATGATGTCACAAACACAAGAACAATAACAACTTGAATACCACCATCTACCCAATATGCAAAATTATTTAGAATATGCCGTATATTTCCTTGAAAATGACCCTTTTCTGGGGGTCCGATTTTGGTAGACTTTTAGTATGTTATTAAGTATGCCCATTGGTAACAGAATCCGTTGAAAAACCTTTTGTATCAATTTTTTTGGGGTTAGGTGCCTTTTTTCCGTATATTGACTCGTCTACAAAGGAAAACATAAAAAAAAGGTTTGTTTAGTTTAGCAGCGCTCATTAGATCGCAAGAAAGCAACATCAAACCTATTAAAGCTTAATTGCTGCAGCGACGCTAAACGCAGTCTTTGTGAGAAATACTAACCAATAACCATTGCGAATTTGCGAACATACACATTCAATGAAATCTGTTTGAAAACTCTCGCCTACCCAGAATTAAAGCTTGGGTGTTCATCAGGATAATTATCGTTTCTAGCACTAGTTGCAACGTTCATCTAATGAAAGTGAAACAAAAGCAACGGGTGGACTTATTGCTTCACTGACGTTTCGCGCATCATGACAATGCACATTGCACCTCGTAAATCAGGGAAAGTAAGTGGTGGTTCACCATTGCAATTATAAACTTCAATTACTTTAGACAACACTCTAGTTCCACCTAAGCTCAAAATTCTAGTGTTTTTGCCCAATCGAAAATTTTTGAAAACTCTACTTTGTGCTTGAAACAACAACAAACATAATTCATGACTTTGTGTCACCAAGCCTTCTTTCGAAACAATTTCTTCAAAAAATGGTGGCGGAAGTTTGTGAAGATCTACAAGTTTCAAAAGCTCAGGAAACTCATTGGCACGATTCCTTCATCATGTTTCATCCATCCTAATATGGCAGTGAATACTGAGGCTTCATTGACAATGGATCGATCTTGTTTTGAAATGCAATTTTTCAAATATTTTTCCTTGAAACTTATAAAACTCAATTGTACTTGATGCTGCATCAAAATTTCTAGCAATAATTTCAACAGCTTGAGTTTTCAGTGAATTGTTTTGGAAGTGTTCTGTTATACCAAGAACAATAAAACAGTTGTTTGGACTTAAAGCTTCACTCACAAAATCAAAGCAAAACTGCTTCACATCATCAACTTGTAAGTAATTGGATGCTGCAGTCAAATCACAAACATTCTCGCTGTTGATATCAATGTCCCCAGTGTAAAAAAATTCAATCAGACTTTTCATTGAATTTCCATCTACATAGTTGATTTCAATGGAACTCTGGTATTTTTCTTTCATCTCAATTTTGAACATTTTTTCAAAGTAAGATGAAAAGCAAGACAAGACCATCCTGTTTGCAGGAAAACGATCATTTCCTGCGCATATTTCAACATCATTAAACGATCCTGAATGTCTGTTCTGATTCGCATATTCCAACAAATTGGATTAATTTGTTCTCTTCCTGGATACTTGTTCTAGATCAGTTCTACCAACAAGTGAAAGGGACATGTTTAATTACTTTAACAAATTTTTTAAAATACTGAATAGAAATTACAACCTAGCTGCAACATAAAATTAATTAGATATAAAGCAAAACATTTAATCAGAAAGCCGATGATTTCAAGTTGCATCAATGGCTTGATTGAAGCAGCAATGCAAAAAAAAACATAAAAATCACCATTTCAGTTTTTCCAAAACACCAATTACCATTTCGAAATTAACCATTTTAAAACACACAAGTATTTACTCCAAAATCAGACATCAAATAGCGTCAATATACTTTTAAACAAAGCAATAATAAGAATGAAAAAAAAACAAAGACCATTTTAATTCTTTTTTTTAACTCTTATCATGCAAAATTGATTCTTCTTCATGTTGTGTCACACGGCGTAGCCCAGAGCATCACGCAAGCTCTTACTCTATCGTTGAACTCGGCCTAATCCTGTGCAGAGCACCTTGCTTTGAGGTCAGGGCATTCGAGTAGAAGACTGTTAATTTTGCGGAAAAATACAGTTTTTTTGAAACGTGACGATTTCGATACCAGTGGCCGTTGGAGGTATGCTCTTTTTCGGCCCTTCTAGTGTTGATACAACAAATCTAAACCAAATACAATGAATCATACAATATACATATCATAAAGTCTACAATAAATCATAATTTTGGATATAAAAATGTGTAGGCTATAGCAAAGATTGACTTCTTTTGTTTCCGAAAGAAATTAATTGTATCATCAACATGTAGATTTAGTTAATCCAAAACAATATATGCCGAAAGTTATATTTAAAGTTAAAGTTATAGTTAAAGATCTATCTAATGTGCTTAAGCAATAAACCATCCGTAGAGTCATACGTAAATGTTCCACCGCATTCGATGCTAACTCAACGAGAGTATGCTCAATTGCATAGTCTTTTTTTCGGAATGCAAATACGTCTTGCCATAAGTTGGAAGCCGGTAAATAACGTTCTCCGGGTTGTTTGCTACAGATAACAACTACATTTCCATCAAATACAGTGGTTCCCATAATAGACCTCTTATTGCTCATTAACTTCATTTTCTTCCATTCCAATTCTTGTTCAGATTATTCCATTCGCCAAACTGATCTGATCAGTGATCAATGTCAGTGATTATGCCCAAATCTCTCCACAACATCATTTGTAGCAGGCATGTTTTGTAGCGGAGCTTTGAATGATGAAAAATCCTCCATATGGTGCCACGATCAGGGACTTTCATGAGTCAAACAATTCAAACAAAAGGTCATAGCCCAAGTTCCTTCTTTTAGAGGTGAGGTGAATGGCATTTGTGAGAGCGTTCCACATTTGTAAGTCATTCACTGCAGCATTTGTAAAACTTGGGGATGCAAAAATTGTAAATCAATATTTAACACAAAAATGTGATAACATGATAACAAGAAAGCGAAAACAAGAAACGTGATAACGTGATAACAAGAAAGCAAGACAAGACCATCCTGTTTGCAGGAAAACGTTCCCTGCGCATATTTCAACATCATTAAACGATCCTGAATGTCTGTTCTGATTCGCATATTCCAGTAAATTGGATTCATTTGTTCTCTTCCTGGATACTTGCTCCAGTTCAGTTCTACCAACAAGTGAAAGGGACATGCTTATTAACAATTACCTTTACGAATAGCTCAAAATACTGAATGGTAATTACAACCAGCTGCAACGTAAAATTAATTACATATAAAAAAACACATAAGCATTCAATCTGAATGCAGATGATTTCAAGAAGCATTTTTTAATGGAAGGAAACATATGAATGAAAAAATATAAACAAGAAAAACATAGACAACGACTGACTACTTTGAGGAAAGTACCAACAGCAGTTCAAAATGTTCTCGAGTAAATTGTAGTTCATGATGCTACCAAACATTTCTATGACAACCGCTGAATGGTGTCACAAATTAATTGTATAAAATGCGAGCAAATGTCTGTTCTGATTCGCATATTCCAACAAAATGGATTCGTTTGTTCTCTTCCTGGATACTTGCTCTAGATCAGTTCTAACAACAAGTGAAAAGGACATGTTCATAAATTAATTGCTTTGACTAAATCAGGGGTTCTTAACCTTTTTTCCCTTATTACCCATTTCTGTCCAGATCAAAGTCCCATTACTCAAAATTTAATTTTATCTATTTTGACGTATTAAAAATATAAAATAGCGTTATTCAACAAAAACAACATTTAATGCAAACAAGGACATCAATAGTGTCAGCGGGACATTTGCTCTTGTTTTAAGTGTAGCCTACAATCGGTGCAATATTTGGTGCGATTTTGAATAATTATTGCACAATGCAAATCTGACTCCAGATCTAACAGCTTGTCTGCTAGGCATGCCACCCTGTTCTGAAACATTGTATTTCAAATATCCGTCTTCAATCCTTGTTTATGTTGCATCTCAAGAAATTTAGTAACCTCTGGTAAGAAACACACAAGCCGAGTCAACATGTTTCTATTTGAGAGCCAGCGTGCAGAAGTATGAAACAACAGAAAATCATACTCCACTTGCTTATCTAGACATAATTTTCACAAGAGTCGTGTATTAAGGCCACTCGCTTTTATATAGTTCATAACTTTAATAGCATAATCAAGTGCTTGCGTGGCTGTGACATAGTTCTTGAACAATCGGAAACTTCACTCTGTCAATCTCGGTGACCGAGCCTGCGTCAGTAGTTCAAAGCCTCGACTAGTATGCGAAACTGCAAGGAGCTCTGCAAGAAGCTTTCCCAGTCAGAGGGTAAAGATTCAATCAATCAATAGTGTTGTTGCGAAAATACCGAACAAACACCATCAGTTGAGAAAGATTTGCAACATCAACAGACTCATCAAGCTGTATTCCAAACACAGGAGAAGCTTTGATATTTGTGATGAGTTGTGATTTGTTTGTTACATCTATAATTCTAAATAATCTGGTTCAGCTGATTACCCACCTGCTATCCTGAAATTACCCACATTTGGGTAATTACCCACAGGTTAAGAACCACTGGACTAAATGCTTGAAATATTGAATGACAATTAGAAGATAGCTGCAACATAAAATTATTGATATTAATAAAAGAAAACATGCAAGCATTTAATCAGAAAGCAAATGATCTGAAGTAGTATCAATACTTAGATTGAAGGAACAATTTGAATGAAGAAATAAAAACTAGAAAAACATAAGAGTCATCATTTAATCTTTCTTATTACCTCACAAGCTCGGAAGCGGCACTAACAAATGCTCATTTTGTTTTCCAGTTCCGCTCATGTAACAGTCTTTAAATTGAGCAGTAATCTACTCTAGGAGTTACGGAGTTTTTTTTTAAATACAAACAGCAAGTGTTTAAAACACAAATTAATGACAAAAAAAACTATACGCCACCACAACACACAAATGAAACAAAGTGAAAAAAAAGAAATAAAGTAAGGTGAAATAATGAAAAAACTAAATGGCAACAATCGAATGATTAAACAACTCATCATCAGTTTTTCCCACAATGCTCCATTTTTTAAGTAGTAGATCATAACATTCAATTTCTTTAAGTTTACAATTCTTTTTATTCACTCCACCAACGTTCAGTGTGCAGTTCCTGGGTTGGACTTATGATTTGGATTATGTTCTGTTGTGGAAAGACGATCGCATTCTTTTAAATTATGTGGTGACAATGAAATCATAGCCTACATGAAGTAAAGAAGCACAGACCTCGTTCTCGGATCATTTCTGCCATTTGTGCCCGAAATGTTGCTGTAGACTAGTATTACAGCTAGGCATGAGCGGATAAGTTAAGTTTCCCGTTGTCCGCTACATCCAGCAAAAATGGCGATTCTGAAAGTGACAGGGCCTCAAGTTATTCCGAGAGCACAATATCAGAAGAAGAAGAAGGTGGGTTTGAAAAGAAGATGAGATCGTCAACATTGTCAGCAACAAAAATGGTGGTTCGCCATTCTTTGTCCACGCATAAAGCATCGGGTGTGTGCTCCACTCTGAATGAAGAAGGGGTTACTCTCCCTACTCCATCGCAGTCGGCGTGTGGCGTAGTGTTATAAGAGCTGGAAACAACGAAAAGGATAAAATAAAGTTGCTGTTGTTGGATCTACTCAAAATATTTATAATGAATTGGAACGAATTTTGAATGCATATGAAGCCTGGTCCAGTATCAAAATGATTATTTGTGACACAACCGCTGTGAATACTGGTCGACTAAATGGTATAGTGGTGAAATTACAAACAAAAATGGTTGAGATGTGACTGGATCGACCACAATATACTGGTTGTCAACACCATATACTGGACAGAATTCTGAAGCATGTCTTGGATTTCTTTGTCAGCAAACATTCCACCAAACCAACTCTGAGCTACAAGTTTATTGATGGTATCTCCGAAAGATATGAAGAATTGCAGAGATATTACAGTGGAGAAGTTTGTGTCAACATTAATGAAAATCCTGGTTGGAGAGATGACTTCAAATTCTTATATGAGCTGTGTCGTTCTTTTCAATTTTATAAGGTGAGCTAAAATTTTAACATGCTGTGCTGTAAGATTACTAAAGGTACATCTTCTAATAAATCAATTTAAAATTCATTATTTTACAGTTGCATCATGTTTTTCCTCAAATAAAATGGAGAAAACTACCTTCTTTGCACAATGCCAGATGGAATTCACGAGCAATTTATACTTTAATTGCATACTTCTTCATCCCGCAATGGAGAGGAAAATTAGAAATCCCATGTCACTTTATTGCTAATGGATGGCAAGAGCAATGGTTTTCTGACCAAAGATACTCAGAGGAGGCATACCCAAAATTGTTATTGGCTGTTGAAGGAATCAAAGTAAGTAAAACTAGTGTTTAACCATAGTGAATCGTGATATTTTGAAGTAACTTTATGGTACCGGTACTATTTATATCATAAAAGCATCATCCTCATCAAATTTGTACTCTTGAATAGCCAAAACAATGTTTATGAAATAGTTCAAGGTTATACCGGACTACCAATACCAACAGTAAATTAGGCTTTAACAAATATATATGTTTTATGTTAAGTGTGACGGTGCACTGAAATGCTTGAAAACACATTGGAACCAGGATTGCTCTGTTCTCGACATCCCTCGCTCGAATATGATTGCTGAAAGAGCTGTTAAGCTTATGGAAAAACTCCATAAGAAGTGCACCAAAGAAAAATATTTGAGTGTGAAATTTGTTGCATGCAACAAATTGTGAAGCTGTTAAGGACAAAGTATTGTGTGTATTAATACTTTGTCACCTGTACTGCATCTAAATGATTTTGTCACAATAATACAATTTGCCATTCATATTACTAAGTAACTGATTGTGAGTCATGTGTAGTAGTGTAGTACATTAGGAAAATAAGTAGAGTAATTTTTACTGATTATATTGAAACATTGCAAAAGAACATGGAAATATACGATAAATTTGGGTATCATGGAGTCGATTTGAGGATTTGCATGTTTTACACTAAAAAACAAATTACTACCATCTAGTGGTAAAAATGTAACAACTAACAAACTACCAACTCACCCAGTATCAAAAATAAGACATCTGACAAAAAAATTTGTCGAAATCGCTTAAGAATTCTTGGTTACACTAATTAAAAATTTTCCGCTAGAGGCGCTGTTGCGAAAAATAATGACAAAAAGGGTAAAATCTCTGGACCCCCTTGACTCTGGACAGTGGACCCCCTTCAACAAATGTGTGGACAGTGTCCACACATTTGTTGATCCAAGTAATCATTTTAACTATTCGAAAGTACTAACTTATAGATATAAACGAATGACATAAACATGACGAATTTTAATTTAATAGTTCAAACATTTTATTTTCATTTTTTTCTGCACGATTTCAACGTTTAGAGACGTTAAAACGATGTAAAAAACGGCAATGATAACCTTTCAAAAATTTCAAAAAATCGCCCGATAATTTGCTTTAAAAATTTCAAAAACTCGCCGAATAGGGAACTCGCAAAAAAAGGCTCTCGCCGAATAGGGAACTCGCCGAATCGGACTAGCCGGATCGGACTCGCCGAAACGGGCCATTCTGGAAATTAACCCATCAGGCGATCAATCATATTTTTCAACAATTTTTAGCACCGTATTATCACTAACCAGACAGCAAAATCTGTCATTTTCACATTGATTCAATCAATACAAAAATGACGGATTTTGTTGTCTGGATACCACAAACTTGTCTGCCAATTGCATAAATGGATCATCACGCACGCAGAAGCCAGCCACTGTTCTTGCGCATGATGGCTGGCTTGATTCACTTGATTGGTCCTTGCACATGATTCACATTTTCTAATTTACCATTAACATATCAAAACAAATTATTAACCAAACAGTTACAACTACGTGCAGATAGTAGAGTTGGTGAAACAACTTCACCTACCGTGACATTTCTTATTTTGTAAACTTTTCAAACATATGTCATGCCATGCACACGAAATGATGAAGCCTGTATGTTTAAAGCAACTTATAAACGAATCAAAAATTATTGTAACATACAGATTATGCAAGCACGTAAAGAAACCCATTAAAATCAAAGTATTGTTCTCTATCCAAACAACAAGCATTCCACGAAAGAAGCATTATGAAGCGATAAACGGAGTTCGTATTGTTGATAGAAACGTTAGATGGCTACAACAGAATGATAAAACAATTCTTCAACAGTTTTTCCAACATCACTCCATTCGTTAGTTTGTGGGTCATAACACTCTATTTCTTTGACTGGTTGAGATCTTTCATCAAGTCCACCAACAACAAATATTCTTCCTTTTAAAACACAAGCAGAACACGTAGATGGATAGAAATGCATGTCACTGATGAAAGTCCATTCATCTGTTGATGGATCATACTTTTCAACACTTTTGAGTGTAGCACTATCATTTTCATTAGCTTCAGCTTCTCCACCAACTGCATAAATAATCCCATCACAACAAACAGCTGCCAGCCATTGTCGAGGAGTTTGCATGGGACTTACAACTTTCCATTTTCTTTCACCACTTTGCAAATATTCAACAGATGATAAATATTCACCATTGTCACATCCACCAATTGCATACAAGCGATCATTGCAAGCAACAAGTCCGTTGGCACATCTGGCTTGTTGCAATGACGGTAAATTATGCCATAAATTAAATGTTAATAAATAGCATTCCCCTGGTTCTTGGCTACCTACAGCAATCGGGTTTCCATCAAACGCAGTTGCTCCCATCTGTAATCTTGTCTTTTTCATTGGCTTGCCTTTTTCCCACTTCAACTGCTTTTCAGATAAATTCATTCGCCAAACTGAAGATGTTGGAATGTTGTTTTTGCCTTCACCGTCTTCGTGTTTCTCTCCGCCAACATAATACAAACAGCCGCGCATTACAACAGCACAACCACAATCTCGACCATCTGGTAAATCAGGGAAGGCAAGTGGTGGTTCATCATTGCAATTATAAACTTCAATTACTTTGGACAACGAATCAGTTCCACCTAAGCTCAATATTCTAGTGTTCTTGTCTGTTTGCATTAAATTTTTGAAAACTTTATTTTGTGCTTGAAACATCAACTGACATAACTCAAGATTTTGCATCAACAACTTTTCTTTCAAAACAACTTCTTCAAAAAATTGTGGTGGAAGTTTGTGAAAATCTACAAGTTTCAAAAGCTCAGGAAACTCACTGGCACGATTTACTTCATCATGTTTGATCCATCCCAATATGGCAGTGAACACTGAAGCTTCATTGACAATGGATCGATCTTGTTTTGAAATGCAATTTCTCAGATCTTTTACTTTGAAACTTTTAAACTCAATTGTAGTTGATGCTGCATCAAACTTTCTGACAATGATTTCAACAGATAGAGTTTTAAATGAATTGTTTTGGAAGTGTTCTGCTAGACCAAGAACAATAAAACAGTTGTTTGGACTAAGAGCTTCACTGACAAAATCAAAGCAAAACTATTTCACTAAATCAATTTGTAAGTAATTGGATGCTGCAGTCAAATCACAAACATTCTCGCTGTTGATATCAATGTCCCCAGTGTAAATAAATTCAATCAGACTTTTCAGTGAATTTCCATCTACACAGTTGATTTCAATGGAACTCTGATATTTTTCTTTCATCTCAATTTTAAACATTTTTTCAAAGAAAGATGAAAAGCAAGACAAGACCATCCTGTTTGCAGGAAAACGATCATTCCCTGCGCATATTTCAACATCATTAAACGATCCTGAATGTCTGTTCTGATTCGCATATTCCAACAAATTGGATTCTTTTGATCTCTTCCTGGATACTTTCTCCAGTTCAGTTCTACCAACAAGTGAAAAGGACATCTTTATTGGTCAGTTACCTTTATTAAAAAACTTAAAATTCTGAATGGAAATTACAACCTAGCTGCCACATAAAATTAATTGATAGCCTATTAATAAAACAAATGATTTGAAGCGGCATCAATAATTTAAACCCTGCAACAATATGAATAAAAAAAGAGAAAAACATAAGAAACTCCATCTTAACCCTTCTTTATGATCTTTCATCTTAACCTTTAATTGTTGTTCGCTACGACGTCAAATGTTCTGATGACAACTGTTGAATAGTGCCACATACTAACTGTATAAAATGCAACAAAATTCAGAAACGTACAACTAAGGAGTCGTAAATGACATGGAAACACCAACACAAAGTATTTCAACAAGAATTTCAATCTGAGAGGTGATGATGTAGTAGAGAACAATATGTTATGCTAAAGAAAAAAAGTTTACAGCACTCCATCCCAAAGAAAAAGCAAGGTAGGAGAATTAAGAATAAAAACTGAGTGGGTTGTTACGTTATATATTAAAAGCTTTACAAGCGAATAATATCACAAAGTATAGTCTTATGTCAAACAGAATCGTTGGTTTTACGATGCAAGTGGGCGAGGAATTTCATAAAATTATCTTGCAAACAATCTTCATTTGTAAATGGACAGAAAAATAAACAACACTAAAACACTAGTTCACACTAAAACAACGGAAGTGTCAAAATCGACACTTCATAGTCTGCGGCATCTGAATTTATCCTTTTTTGAAATATTTCAACTCGAAAGTGTTATGAAGGTGAGTCTTATACTTGACACCAAGCAGAGGTGGGCATCGGCTACTTTAAAAATAACACGCTACCCGTTATACTACCACTCGGGTTAAAGTAGCACATGTAATCTAAAGTAGGGTTAAAGTAATTCATTGACAATAGATCAATCTTGTTTTGAAATGCAATTTCTCAGATCTTTTTAGTTGAAACTTTTAAACTCAACCGTGGTTGATGTTGCATCAAATTTTTTTGATTTCAGCGAAACTTTTAAACTTAATTGTATTTCATTTCTATTTCAGTTTATTTCAATTTCAGTTTCAATTTTCAATTTCAGTTTATTTCTATTTCGGTTATTTCAATTTCATTTCTATTTCAGCGAAACTTTTAAATTAAATTGTACTTAATGCTGTATCAAAATTTTTAGCAATAACTTCAACAGTTTGAGTTTTAAGCAACTTGTTTAGAAAAAAGAAACTCTTGCTTCATCCACTTAATTGTTCATTCAACTTGAATACAACAAATCTAAACCAAATGCAATAAATCATACAATATACATTCATATCATAAAGTCTACAATATATCATACAATAAATCATTTGGTGGTTGCGAAGCGGCAGTGACTGCAAGAGTAAGGTTTGGTTGGGTGAAATTCAGAGAGTGTCGAGAGTTGTTATGTGGTAGAAGATTTCCGTTGAAAATGAGAGGAAGAATTTATACTAGTTGTGTGAGATCTGCAATGCTGTACGGAAGTGAGACATGGTGCTTATGGGAAAACGAATTGGCGATTTTAAGAAGAACTGAGAGAGCAATGTGTGGTGTGAAGCTGATGGACAAATAGAATACTGAAGAACTCATGAACTTGCTTGGGTTGAATGAAAATGTTGATAAGTTGGCGAAAGCGAATGGAGTAAGGTGGTATGGGCATGTTTTGAGAAGGGATGAAGATGATGTTTTGAG
Source organism: Aplidium turbinatum (assembly GCF_918807975.1). Classification (NCBI taxonomy): domain Eukaryota; kingdom Metazoa; phylum Chordata; class Ascidiacea; order Aplousobranchia; family Polyclinidae; genus Aplidium; species Aplidium turbinatum. The sequence goes on from NC_137480.1 coordinate 25,987,030, forward strand.
AAGAGCGCTGGAGTTGCGAGTGGAGGGTCGTAGAAAACAAGGAAGACCCAAGAAAACGTGGAAAAGGCAAGTTGAGGAAGAAAGCAGCAAGGTGGGCTTAACAAGAGAGGACGCGTTAGACAGATCGATGTGGAGGTAGGGTGTGAAGGCGATTGCGGCATTTGGAGGTGAATCCGGCCACCCTCGGTAACGGGGACATCACCGGATTAAAACTGGACTACTACTACTACAAATCATAACTTTGTGCGATACATTTGTAACTGACCCAATTAGGAGCACAAAAATGTGTGAGTGAAATTTACACATGCAATAGCATTAATTCACACACGCAGAGCCGTGTGAACACCATCTTGCCTCTTCCCGAAATCCACTAGTTGGCCGCTATGTTTAGTAATGGCAAGAAATAAAATAGGACATAGAAACGTTAAGTTGTTCGCATTTAAGCTGTGGGTAAAAATGATGTTGCATGGACGAAAGAGCAATTTTTGTGTGGAGCGTCAAACAACATTTCCACAAGTCAGTTATCTGCTCATGCCAAACTTTTGAGTATCGAGGTGACGCTCTTCACTCAGCCAAGCTGTAAACTATTAAAACTATAGACAAAGAGATCCATTCAATCTGCATCTATTGCATGTTCAATTTCAAACAAATTCATGAAACAAGGGGTTAGTGCAGAATATAAGGTATTTTACGAAAAACGCAATTGAAACCTATTTTTATGCTTATTCAAGATGTTGTAATACCTGAACGTACCATCGGAAAAATAACAATAACTTTGTATTGATCGAAACTCTGACATGTAGCATTTCCAAAGGTCAAACTCGCAGTTCACTTTCCTCTATTCAAAAGTATAATTAAACCAGATAAGCAGATAAAATCAAGCAACGACATTTCATTTTCAATATTAAACAAATATTATTAAATTTACATCTTACTTAATCTTAAATCGATATCTATACAACTGATTTCAATTGAACTTTGATATTTTTGTATCATCACCTTTTCTCCTGTCTTTTACTAAGTGATTTGTTAACATTAATTTACCACAAATATCCAATCCGACGAATTAAACCATAACTTTGGGTGATGTATCTTCAACCAATCCAATTAGGGGCGCAAAAATGTGTTGAGTGGCGTTTAGGTTAAATATTATAAATGCCATAATTCGTTGCAGAATGAGAAATACATGATGCATTTTACAACCATCGGGGTTTAAACGATCTGCGACAATTCAATGTCTCATTCGGAGATCACCAATTCGGTGCAGACATTCTTGAAAATCCTGTGACACCTTCCATTTATTGAGAAAGATTGTATGGATCATTTAGGTAGGCGGTTTCCATGTTTAACTTCCAATTCATAATTTCATCATAAGTATTCGAAAGATATACAAACAAAATTCAAGTGTGATATCATTACAAAAAGTATGTCGGCTATGTGAAAAACCTACAAAATATTCTTATCACGAAGGACCAATTGAAGTCTAAACCACACCAAGAAAGTGTAAAATGTAGCCAAGTCGTGAACGTATACTATGATATGAGTCTGTAAACGTGAGTCGTATACTATGCACGAAGCAGGACATTAAGGCGAGAACAAAACGGCGCGAGACAAAAAGGCGCAGAAAAAACGACGCAGAGGCAAAACGGCGCAGACAAAACAGCGCCAAAGTCAATGTATAGAACGATAATACTCTGCAACCATAACGAAAGTTTATGTGTGAATAAGGATTCCTGGAGCTGGTATACAAGTCCTCCCCCCACCACCCTTGGCAACTCATGACAAAGAGGAATTGACCAAAACATGTGAAAAAAATAAGGAAAAGGTTCTGAGCTTGTTACGTTGACTTTGGCGCCGTTTTGCCTCTGCGCTTTTTTGTCTCTGCGCCGTTTTTTCTGCGCCTTTTTGTCTCGCGCCGTTTTGTTTGCGCCTTAATGTCGTGGACCGTACTATATTATACATAATATACATGACATGAAACACAAAATGCAAAAGAATGAGCTAAACACAGCAAAGAAGATAAGGCACATCACATGATTGTTCGAGTACATGAAAAAAACACATCAGGTACGAGGCACCTGGCACATCCGGCAAACACCTGCTCATTGAGCGGATGATTGGATGAGCATAGTCTCGTTGAGTTAGCATCGAATGCGGTGGAACATTTACGTAACTCTCTAAGGATGGTTTATTGCATAAGCACATTAGATAGATCTTTAACGACAGTATATGGTCTTTAAACGTACATTGTTTTTAGATTAACTAAATCTACATGTTGATGATACAATTAATTTCTTTCGGAAACAAATGAAGTCTATCTTCGCTACTGTCGAGACGTTAAACACGAATATGATTTTGAAATGTGTTCATTAAGTCTAGTTTTTGAAGTCTGGTACCATGCTAAAATAAGGTTACAGCCTACAGCACATGCGATTGGGCACAAAACTTAAATATATAGTTACTTAATGATGTCTTATGAAAAACCAAAATAAACCATTGTGAATATTGCGAGTGGATTCCTTTTGAATTTTATAATTCTGTAGAACCATAGTTTTGATGCACCAAATGAAAAACTAAAGTGCTGTAAACTATTTCCTTCCAAAGCTAAAGTCAAGTCAGCAAATAACAGTTTCATTGAAAGTATCTGACGGATACACAAACCAAATCAAAGTATGAACACAGGCAATACATATATATAGTAATTACTCAATTGCAACAACCATCACGTTTCACCAATATAGATTTGGAAGAAGAAAATTATTGCCAAAAATAATAGAAACGTTGGATGTTAAACAACACAAATCTGATGATATTGGACAGCAATTCTCCAAACTTACAGACAGAAGATCTATAAAATGACAAAACTACATGCTCGTATGAAATTATAAAAAAGGGTTAGATGACAACAATACAATCCTGTATCTGATACTGGGGGATATCTATACAAAATCAAAGTATGAACACACAGGCAATACACAAAACGCAATTGCTCAACTACATCATTTATCACGTTTTACCGATACAAGTTTGCTTGAAATACATTAAAAATTCTTGCTGAAATAGAAAAGGTGGATACACAACACAGGTATGACGATATTAGACAGCATTACACCAGACTGTTCACGTTTGGTGCTCGATGAAGTCAAAAACGTCAAATAGCAGCAATATAATGATCCAAAAGGTTATCAACAGTTTGTCAACAATGCTCCATTGAACTCCAACGCATTTTGCAAGGTCGTATGATTCATTTGTTTTGTCACGATACAAGAACAATCGTCAGGCTGATCAAGTGACGTCACAGATACGAATATGCACACGAGCCGTAGTTTGATAATCCTTGTCTTAATGACCAGATAAACAATAAACATGCAACAAATCCATGACAGTAAGATCAGATTAAACACAGGGCTGTGTAGTCGACTAGTAATCAACCGAAAAATCGAAATCGTAATTTCACTTGATTCCACAGCTCTGTAAGGGCTGTAGAGTCGAAGTTGTGGATTCAAGTGAATTTAATCATGTCCGAAATCGGAGTCGGCAAGTTATAAACCAAAGAGTCGGAGTCGTATATGTTTCGCCTGATTCCAAATCCACAAGCCTTGATTAAAACGATGCGTAAATCATACAAACGCAAGAAGCTGCACTCTAGATTCAATGTTTTTCAACAAAAAAGGTTATACAAACGTTCTACCAAAACAGATACAACAATGTAAACTTTGTCTAATCAAAATGAACTATTTTAAGGCTAACTAAGGAGTTTTAATTCATTAACATATTACTACATTAACTACCGAGTAAAGCACAACAAAAATTTGTTAATTCAAGCTGAAGATTGTTATTTGCTACCGGTATGGTAGATAAATCTGTATAGCAAATATTTACAATTGAAATCAAACTTTTATAGTTGGCCAAAATACATTTTTAGACTGAAAGAGTAAATTCTTTTCACACAAAAACAAAGTCAGATAGCAACCAAAGCATGGAGGCTATGCAAAGCCTTAACAGTTTGATGCGTTATATTAAAACCAACCATTATATTAAAACCAACCTACTATAAAATACAAATGTTGTTTTTAACACACTTGCTGAACCTGCACTTCGATAGAATTAATGCAAGTCAAGTAATTTCACTCATCAGGCGATGAACCATACCTTTTAATACGTCTTATACCTACTACGTACTTATTATTACTACGGTACTTAAACACTATTATTCCTACCACTAGCTTGTCTGTCAATTGCATAAATGGACCATCACAGCACACATCACATCACAACCTCTTGAAAGCAACGTACGACGACTCGAAAGCACTAATCAAAACAAACATCGGAACAACCAGACAAATCGATACTATAAAAGGTGTTAAGCAAGGAGATGTCTTGTCTGCTATCCTGTTTTGCATCGTAGCTGCTGCAATAATCTCAGAAACAGAAAATGAGTGTACAACTGGATTCACCATCGGCGGTCATGTAATATCCAATTTAAGCTACGCAGACGATATGGCCATTTTGAATAATTTTAAACTGAAAATGCAGGAATACCTAGATGCTCTGTAAAAGAATGCTACTAAATTCGGCCTCCAAATAAATGTGTCCAAAACCAAATGTATGACAACCGACAAAACTAACAACACACTCAATCTCACTCTCTATGGAAAACAAATAGAACAAGTACTAGAATTCATATATCTTGGCCACCGACTATCCGCGACCAACGATAGAAAGACTGCAGTGCAACACCGAATTGGCTTAGGCTGGGCGGTAGGCACTTTAACGTAGTACACTGTCCGAATTCCATAACGCAATCATGCGTGACGTATATCACATCACTGGTATTTTAGTCACAATTTTCCTTATTAACTTCATTGATTGCAGTCATTAAGATTCTTCTTGCACTCAGTTCAGTTACCGAAGAAAAAATAGTATTAGCAGAAAGGTGGGAATCGAACCCACGCAACCGAAATTACTACTCCTTTGCCCTAACCCATTCGGCCACGCAGGTTATGGGGATGCATTCAGTTAAATTTCTTTGTATCAAAACTTTTCGATAAAGACGACCAGATAATCACGTGTTGAGTCACATGACTGAAGTCAGCTGACTTGCGTGTACGTTTTTCGAAGAGTGTACTACGTTAAAGTGCCTACCAGGCTGGGCAGCATTTGAAAAGAACAAAAAGATTCTAACATCCAATAGACTCCCAATCAAACTGAAAGCAAAAATTTTCAACACCTACGTTTTAACAGTCGTGCTGTACAGTCTAGAATACGGAAATTGGACATCAACAACAATGAAAAAACTCACTACCTTCCAAAATCACATCATGAGAAGCATGACCAACAAAAGGTTACTTGATCACACGAAAATAGAAGATCTTCTAACTATGACAAAACTACATCCCATTGCAGCAATAATAAAATCCAAAGTTTTAAAACTGTTCGGCCACACTAAAAGATCACAATTCGGAATCAGTAAAGTTTGCACAGAAGGCAAAGTAGAAGGAAACAGAAAACGCGGCAGACAACCAAAACCATGGCAAGACAACATTCAATCATGGACCCGACTCAACTTGACGACACTGGGCGAGTTGGCTGAAAATCGCCACTCTTGGAAGCAAATAAGCCATGTTGATGCGCAATCTGCCGCAGGCGGAGATGACGACTGATGATGATATGTATAACATGAACTGATTTAATAATTAATTAATCAAACAACTAGATGAAGCAAGGACGTAAAACAAACAAATCAAAGAATTGGTTACTACATGTAAGCTAATCTGTAAATACCAATAAAAATTAAACACACGGGAGGGAAACGGCTATATCGATGTGTAAGTGATAGGATTCACAAAAGAATCTTCCTTGTTAAATTTCTCAAAAACACCAATACATCAGAGACGAATACTAAAATACAATGTGAAAGTAGATGAAAGAAAACGACAATGGAGTATTGAAAAGATGCAATACTGGAATTTGTAAGTTAGTTACTGTAAAAATAACACCGCAATACACCATAAACATCAACCACGTTTTCAAAATTAATAAGCCCCCAGCTTATTTTCTCTGTTCAAAATTACTAAACAGCATTAAAGAATCTCTAAATAAAGGTGAAATAATTGCAAAACGTGCGTCGGATATGTGAAAAACATAAAACCTATTCACATAACAACCAACGAATTAAAATCTAGATGGCAACAAGAGAATGCTGCAGCAATTCTTCATCACTTTTTCCAACAATACTCCATCTATTAATCAATGGATCATAACACTCAATCTCCTTGATAACGCAATTGTTTTCATCAACTCCACCAACAACATATATTTTCCCGTTCAACACACAGGCGGAAAGACTAGATCGTTGGTACTTCATCTCACTGACATAAGTCCATTCATCAGTTGATGGATCATACTTCTCAACACTTTTTAGTCGAGCGCAATTATTATTTCCACATCGACCACCGATTGCAAAAATAAATCCATTACAGCGAACACCAGTGAGTAAATGCCGTGGAGTTTGCATAGGGGTCACATCACTCCAATTATCATCACCGCTTTCCAAACATTCAACAGATGCCAAACATTCACCATTTCTATATCCACCAATCGCATACAAACCGCCTTTGCAAGCAACAAGTGCATTTCCACGTCTGCTTTGTTCTAATAGGGGTAAATTATGCCATGAATTCGTAACTGATGAATAGCATTCCCCAGGTTCTTTGTCACCAACAACGACTAAATTTCCATCAAAAACAGTTGCTCCCATATGAGATCTTTCCTTTTTCATTGATCTGACTGCTTCCCAGTACGATTCTTCAATAGCCAAATCCAGTTGCCAAACTGTATGATGGAACAACTTTATGAAGAAAAATAGAATCATAACGTTGTCCACCGACATAATACAATTTACCACGCATTACAACAGCACAACCAGAATATTGATCATCTGGTAAATCAGGGATGCATATACGTGGTGATTTGTCATTGCAGTTATAAACTCCTAGTGTTTCGCCTTCGGTATTTTTTCCACCTAAGCTCAATATTCTAGATTTCTTGAACCTTTCCGTCAAAGACTTTTTTTTATCATGTTTGATCCATCCCAATATGGCAGTGAATACTGAAGCTTCATTGACAATGGATCGATCTTGTTTTGAAATGCAATTTCTCAGATCTTTTTCAGCGAAACTTTTAAACTCAATTGTAGTTGATGTTGCATCAAAATTTCTAGCAATAATTTGAACACTATCAGTTTTCAGTGAATTGTTTTGGAAGTGTTCTGCTATTCCAAGAACAATAAAACAGTTGTTTGGACTAAGAGCTTCACTCACAAAATCAAAGCAAAACTGCTTCACATCATCAATTTGTAAGTAATTGGATGCTGCAATCAAATCACAAACATTCTCGTTGTTGATATCAATATCCCCAGTGTAAATAAATTCAATCAGACTTTTCATTGAATTTTCATCTACACAGTTGATTTCAATTGAACTTTGATATTTTTCTTTCATCTCAATTTTGAACATTTTTTCAAAGAAAGATGAAAAGCAAGACAAGACCATCCTGTTTGCAGGAAAACGATCATTCCCTGCGCATTAGGGTGGATCAAAAAAAACGAATTTTTGAGTTCAGCTTAGTGCATCTGCCAAAAGATGCAGTTTGGGCTATCTTTTACATTGGTACTTGAAAAAACATTTTTTGACCCCGTTTGACCCCTATCCAAGAGCTCTCTAGTGACCGCCGAGGCAAAATTCCTTAAATTGACTATAATTTTTTTTCTAGTGGGTGCAGGCTAGTGGTTTTGGTGTCTATCCCCACTAAATCAAGTCTTAGGAAGTCATTTCTGCAGTCTAAAATCATCTATGGGCTAGCAAAATGACATCAGAGCCTTTATTCAGCAAAAATGCTTGAGAAATTTGGAAATTTATTGTTTTTTTTAAAAAAGGGCAAAGAAAAACAAATTCATAATGCTTCTAAAGGTATTGCTGTTAATAAACTGAAGCAAACATATAAAAGCAAACAATTACCGTATGAAGTTAATTGCAAAAATGTTGCCTTTAATTTGTGCATCCAATTATCCATAGCATTACAGTAATGGACACAAAATGCATGACAACGGGTTCAGGCGAAATCAGTATGTTAGTGTTTTGTTGAGGAGCTTATATCAAATCCTGCAGACATATCATTCTTAAAAGGAATGATGACAGACAGGACAGCCACAATAGCCAGATTTGACTCTATTTTATTCGCACGAGTCAGAAGGAAAGAAAGTAGGATTCTTAGTGCAGAAAAACGACAAAAACACTCTAAAAAAAAAAACGCAAAAACTGCTTCTACTGTAGCTCTTAAGATAAGGAACTTCTCTGGTCAGGTTGTGTACATTACTTTTGTGAAATCGTTGTGTCATGTATCTTTGAAGATTTGAAGCTAGAGGTTTTAAAATAACCAGAAATGAGCATCTTCATAAGACTCCGCAATAACTAGGGTTCTATTCCACAGTGGCTAACTGCTAAGTACACTGGATATCAACAGCTTTCCAATAACAACACACGATCTCATTCAGAACCTAAAGATGACGTTGTTCAACTTGCACAAAGCAAATACAAGTTCATTTGAGGCGACTATAAATAACTTATGAAGTGCAATGTGCATTGCTTATATCAGTCCTGGTCTACAAAATGTGAAATTCTACCGTTCTGGAGCCACACACAAGGCCAGATGGATGGCCAAATTGATTCATTCCTATTAATTGGTGCTACTGGAAAATCAAATAGCTAAGTTACCTAAGGGAACTATCACATCAGGTTCACAAGTGGCTAAACTGAAAGATCTCATGAATTTTATTTCCCTCGTCTACTGTATGTATTGGTTTCGGTGTAGTGTTGCTGTAGATGCTCCTTGGAACCGTTTGACTATGTACAAGAACATTCTCAGATATGGAGCAGTGCATAAGTTGATATCAGATGCTGCTGAACGTAGCTTCAAACGTCAATTTTGGTATCTCTCTGCTGAGATGGTACCACTGGACTGGCACTGTTCAGCTCTGAAGTTCAGGAAGAGGTAAACATCAGATGGCTGATGAACTTATACATGTAAAACCTACAGATCCTGTTTATACACCAGCAGATCGGTTTGGCACTGGCCAGCTACGGACCACGTTTTCCATCAGAAATCAATCTGGAATCAAAACTGACAGATTTTATCACAAAGGACTCTCGGTTCTTTTTCTCTGTTTTAGAGATAAATGATGATTTTCTTCCTTTATCAGTAGAGAAATGGTCTGAATCAGAGTCGTACCAGAAAGCTGTTTACAATGTGGCTGAACATGGAGTTAAACTGAGCACCGATTACCTACATTGTGCCAGAAACGAGGAACATTATCAAAACACTTTACAAATAGTGGAAGCTAACAGAAAAGACACACCTAATTTGAGAAAGGAAAAAAACTAATATCCTCTTGCACAGATTAGACTAGTCGATCACATTGCCTTCTGTGACAAAATGTGTTAGTAAAAGTATACAGTTACTGTATACATACAGAATACAGATTCAATACCAGGCTTTCATGTAGCAAACTTACTAGCCTATATTGGTAACTTTCTATGGTATTTGATCTATTTCGAGTGTGAAATTAGAATTTTAGACCACTTCCGCTCACTGGAGTTGTATTTTTAGCTATTCCAACGCGTAAAAAATGTGAATTCCTAGACAACTCGTATAGACAAGCATGTTCTTTTAATTCCCTGTACGATAGATAGTCGAACAGGCAAAAGTTTTATGCATATTATTTTGTTGAAACATACAAATTCTGTTGAGAAGCGTGAAAATACCGGTAATTCAATATTTACTTAATGGCAAACCTAAAAATTTGAATGGGATGGTGGCCCACATAAACGTGCCCCAATTCTACTGATTTTTGGACCAGCAAAGATTCTTGGCTAGTGGAACAATCTCACAAATCTACAAGTCAATAGTACAAAAAAAGTAAAAAACAAGGAGGTTGAGTGCACACTACCCAGGATGTGTTCAATGGGATGCTTATTCAGAAGTCAAATGCAAGTTTTGCCTCTATTAAACATTATATAAACTCAATTAAGTTAAGTGTGATCAGATACTTACAAACATTGAAATAAACAATATCTAAAGCTGTAATAAATGCAATAGTTAAGTTTACACTATCAAATAAATGCATATGCGGCATGCAGCTGCACTATCGTATGCTTCTGTAGTCTATTGGACCTCATATCACCTCAACCACCTCATTGGACTAGAGGCCAGTTTGCACACAAATGGTCACATCCTCGTGTGTTTTACCTAGGTTACACTTTTTTTAGTATTTCATCCATAACACTGCCCAAAATATCTAAAAATGCCATTTCTTTCCCATAAAATGCCTTTTTTAGAGCAAAAATGTCATTATGCAATTTTGGCTGCCCATGCATCATTTTAGACTGCACAAGTGACTTCCTAAGACTTGATTTAGTGGGGTTAGACACCAAAATCGTTAGCCTACACCCACTAGAAAAAAAACTATGGCTAATTTAAGGAATTTTGCCTTGGCGGCCACTAGAGCGCTCTTGGATAGGGGTCAAACGGGGTAAAAAAATGTTTTTTTAAGTACCAATGTAAAAGATAGCCCAAACTGCATCTTTTGGCAGATGCACTAAGCTGAACTCAAAATTTCGTTTTTTTTGATCCACCCTACTGCGCATATTTCAACATCATTAAACGATCCTGAATGTCTGTTCTGATTCGCATATTCCAGCAAATTGAATTCATTTGTTCTCTTCCTGGATACTTGTTCCAGTTCAGTTCTACCAACAAGTGAAAAGTACATGTTTACAGATGAATCACTTTCACCAAAAGTTTAAAAGAATGAATGAAAACTACAAACTAGCTGCAATATATAATTATTTAGATATTACAAAACTCAACATGTAAGCATTTAATCATAATGCAGATAATTGCAATTAGCAAAAACATTGCAACAAAGCAAGAAAATGAAAAAAGGAAAAAGTAACACCATTTCAACTTCTTTTTCCTCAAAATACATGTAAGAATGTTTCAAAACAGCAATTTGGTTGGTGTACAAGTACGCGGGACTTGCTCTAGTTTATTTCTGTGAAGTGAAAGAAACTTGTTTGCAAATTGTTTGTCCTGGAAAATGTTTAAAATCACGAAGTACCGGTAAGGTAGTAATACCTTCATGAGACAATACAAACAAATAGATCAGATGTCTTCAAGACTACAAGTGAGAATTGCATTCAAACTTCAAGCCATGCTAACACAATAATAAGGATCTGCTACTATTCGGGGAGTCCGATTCTGCAAGTCCGATTCGGCGAGTTTCCTATTCGGCGAGTTCCCTATTCATCAAATTTTTCAAAATCTAACGACGCCTTCTGTAAATCCAACAATTGAATATTATTCAATATTCAGACATTAAATCAATGTAAATACGAACTGTTAGGCTAATTGGGTTCTTTGAACAAATCGAATGGCTTTTGTAAATGTTTCTCAGGTATAAGCTATACCTGGTCAGCAAAAGCCTTTTGTACACGATTTCAACATCTGGCGACGTGAAAACGATGTAATTGCCTTTACATTACATTCAAAAGTTTTATTGACATCAAAAATTCTTTGGCTGTTTTGAGTTACAGCATCGTTTTGTGAAAAAGGTTGTTTTGATGTAAAATATATTTGAAATATCATATAAAATCAACAAATAGCTTATTTAAAAAATGAAAGACATGACGAATGACATAAACATGACGCACAGAAGGTGGATGACGTAGGATACATGTCAATTTTATGTGAGCAAACATTTTAATTTAATAGTTCAAACATTTTTCACTAAATTTCATTTTAATTTATTTTTCTTTGTCGGAATGCAAAAGAAACGATATTGTGGAATAAAATACAAAATTCTAGTTCACGAACCAGACGATTAAAATAGGCATTACAAAATAACTTCAATGGAATCATATCAATAGTTGCAAAATAAACTAACAAGGTAAAACGATGCATACTTAGGTGCGAGTGGAAGCCCAAGTGGGAAACTTCCATGAGCTTTAAGCCACTGTTGTTGATCATTATAATACGTTGTTAAAATGATCAGCATTGGTACGGATATTAGGAATTAGGAAGTTGCAGGCGCCCTGAGGCGTGGAGAACAAGCCTCTTTTCTCCAGTGGTAATTTTGTAAAGAAAACAAAAAAAAAAAACAGTGCAAACTAAATTTTAGAGAAATTGGATGAGGTCTAGGGAGATTGAATTTCAGGGTCAATTCAGTTCTACAAATACTCGCCGTATACAAATTGCAACAAAGTCTGTTGCAAGAAAATTTGCTGACAGTTTGTGAAAATCTACAAGTTTTAAAAGCTCAGAAAACTCACTGGCACGATTTCCTTCATCATGTTTGATCCATCCCAATACGGCAGTGAATACTGAGGCTTCATTGACAATGGATCGATTACGCATCAGAAGCGATGCACCTGGCAACACCTGCTGATTGAGTGGAGGACTGCAAGATTTCGTCGGCACAGCCTCGAAGGTCTCACAGTTGTCGAATTCGATAGAACATTTAAGTGTAATTTCTAAAAACCCTAAAGATGGTTGATTGCTTAACTAAGACTACTTTTTGGCCTGTAATGGCACACTATCTCTTTAGATTAGCTAAATCCACATGTTGATGTTACAGCTAATTTTCTTCGAAAATAAATGAAGTGAATCTTGATGAATAATCACAAATATCATTATGAAATGTATTTATGGAGTCTTGTATTTGATAGCCTATATAGCACTTAGCACCATGCCAAAATAAGGTTACAGGCCACAGCAGATACGATTGAGCACAAAACTTAGCAATGACGTTTCAATACGACAAGCAGTTACTTAGTGATGTCATATGAAAAACCAACAATGAAACCATTATCAATAAAGCGATTGGATCTTTCATGTACTTGATAATTCTGTAGAACAATACTTTTAGGCTACTACAGCAAGTAAATCCTTTTTGTACTTAATTCTGTAGAGTGTAGAGGTAATAATGAACAGAATTAAAAACAAAAGCACAAGTTCTCTTCCTAGATACTTGCTCCAGTTCAGTTCTACCAACGAGTGAAAATGACATTTTTATCATTTACTTCCTTAAACAAACTGCATAAAATACGGAATGACAATCACAACCTAGGTACAACATAAAATTAATAAGATATAAACAAAAAACACAAGCATTTAATCAGAAAGCATATGATTTCACATAGCATTTGGGCATTAATGGGTTAAACAGTATTTTCAAATCATGCTGCAAACTTACTGATGATCAGAATAATAAACAATCAGCCACTACACACACGCGAAATTAGAGTAAAAATAAGATAGTTGAATTCCAACCATAAAAAGAAGGAGACAAATTGATAAAAAAAATTAAATGGCAACAATCGAATGACTAAATAGTTCATCATCAGTTTGTCCAACAATACTCCATGTATTAATTTGTGGATCATAACACTCTATCTCTTTGACTGAAAAATCATTTTCATCAACTCAACCAACAACAAATATTCTACCTTTCAACACACAAGCTGAACATCCACCTCGAGGAAAATTCATCTCACTGACGTAAGTCCATTGATCAGTTGATGGATCGTACCTTTCAACATTTTTTAAAGTAGTATTGTCACCTTCTCCACTTTGCCCACCAATGGCAAAAATATATCTACTACAACAGACAGCTGCCAACCATCGTCGAGGAGTTTGCATGGGACTTACAACTTTCCATCTCCTTTCACCAATTTGCAAACATTCAACAGATGATAAATATTTATCATTGACATTGTCATAACCACCGATTGCATATAAACCATCATTGCAAGCAACAAGTGCATTTCCGTATCTGTTATGTTCCATTCGGGCTATGTCTTGCCATGAATCTGAAAACGATGAATAACATTCTCCGGGCTGTTGCCAACCAACAACAACTAAGTTTCCATCAACAACTATTGCTCCCATCAGATACCTTGCCTTCTTCATCGACTTGACGGCTTTCCATTGTACTTCTTTATTAGATAAGTTCATTTGCCAAACTGAAGATGTTGCAATTGCTCTATCTTTGTTTTTTTGTTTCTTCCCACCAACATAATACAAATGGCCACGCATTACAACAGCACAACCAGCATGGCGACCATCTGGTAGATCAGGGAAGGTAAGTGGTGGATCATCATTGCAATTATAAACTTCAATTACTTTGGACAATGAGTTATTTCCACCTAAACTCAATATTCTGGTGTTCTTGTCTGTTTGCATTAAGTTCTTTACAACTTTGTTTTGTGCTTGAAACAATACCAGACACAATTTATGATTTTGAGTCACCAACTTTTCCTTCAAAACAACTTCTTCAAAATATGGTGGTGGAAGTTTGTGAAGATCTACAAGTTTCAAAAGCTCAGGAAACTCATTGCCACGATTTCCTTCATCATGTTTGATCCAACCCAATATGGCAGTGAACATTGAAGCTTCATTGACAATGGATCGATCTTGTTTTGAAATGCAATTTCTCAGATCTTTTTCATTGAAACTTTTAAACTCAATTGTTGTTGATGCTGCATCAAAATTTCTGGCAATGATTTCAACACTTTGAGTTTTCAATGAATTGTTTTGGAAGTGTTCTGCTATACCAAGAACAATAAAACAGTTGTTTGGACTAAGAGCTTCACACACAAAATCAAAGCAAAACTGCTTCACATCATCAATTTGTAAGTAATTGGATGCTGCAATCAAATCACAAACATTCTCGTTGTTGATATCAATGTTTCCAGTGTAAATAAATTCAATCAGACTTTTCATTGAATTTCCATCTACAAAGTGGATTTCAATGGAACTCTGATATTTTTCTTTCATCTCAATTTTGAACATTTTTTCAAAGAAAGATGAAAAGCAAGACAAGACCATCCTGTTTGCAGGAAAACGATCATTCCCTGCGCATATTTCAACATCATTAAACGATCCTGAATGTCTGTTCTGATTCGCATATTCCAGCAAATTGGATTCATTTGTTCTCTTCCTGGATACTTGCTCTAGTTCAGTTCTACCAACAAGTGAAATGGACATGTTTATTAGTCAGTTACCTCAATCAAGAAACTTAAAATAATAAATGACAATTACAACCTAACTGCAACATAAAATTAATCGATATAAAACAAAACACACAAACATTCAATCAGAAAGCAAATGATTTCAAGTAGCATCAATGACTGAAATACAGCAACAATATAAATAAAAAAAGAATTTAAGAAAAACCATCTTAACCTTTCTTTATTTGATAGTTATAGTCAATATATCGCTCACCTAGAACCGAACTATGTTATGTCCAATTTTTGCAAAAATCACTTTTTCAACTTTTCTTGGGTTTTGGACATAGCTCTATCTGATGGCATGCTCAGATTTCTCTTATGTCAATTATTTTAGCTTTTAGCCTATGTTAAGTCCAGCAGAAATTTCAAAATTTTCAAACAGAGTTGTGCTATGTCCTTCCCTGGACTTAACATAATGTCAACCTATTAACTGTGTCTGGACATAACATAGTATGTTGGACTTAAACTAGTTGCTACTTTTGACTGATTGAAAATGCTGGACATAATACATGTTGTGGAAAGGTGATCTTCTGGTTGATGTATTGATGATAAATTCTCAGCTTATTTTTGACATTGTGTCACTCAGGGATGACACAGGCTGTGTAAGGCTGGTTGCTATGGGTCATTTAAAACCAATCCTACCATAGTGACAATCACTGATTTTAGCCAAGTTGTTGACTTCAAAAAATTTGTGAATGATTCACCACAATACTCACATATCATTCGAGGCTCAACTTTTGATTCTGGGGTCCACGTCTTTTAGGCGCAGACAGCTAAGCGCCGGTCAAATAGGTGCGCACACTGTGTCATCAGGATATTTAGGTGCACAGCACTGTGGCGTCCACTCATTTAGGTGCTATTCCTAGTAAAGTCTGCAGATTGTATCAGCTCAGGTTTGGCAAAACCTAGTCGGAGTTTTGACGAAAAACAAAGTTATTCTTCACTCAAGCCTACCACCCGCTTGAATATAGCCTACGGTATATTTTTTTACTAAAGCATTGCCAGATACAGCAGCTTCACTCACTGAAGCCATGACTAACCACAAATAAATGCATGCGCATTAACAAAACAACATATTTTTTTTTTCAATGTAACATTTTGTGTGAAAAGCATTGCCCTACCCGCCAAGCTGATACAATCTGCAGACTTTTCTAAGAATAGCATGTAAATGAACGGGTGCCACAGTGCTCCGCACCTAAATATCCTGACGCCAGTGTTGCCGTCTATTTGACCAACGGTCCAACGCCTAACTGTCTGCGCCTAAAAGACTTGCTCACTGATTCTGACGGTGAAAAATACTGTGGACCAAGATTATGCAATTAAAGTTTTGCTAGGTAAATCCAGTCAAGCTATACTTCAAGTACAAATATTCAGAGTCGTCTTTCAGTGAGATAGACTTCATATAATCAAGTCGACAGAGCAGCAGACGACTTGCAACTGAATTTTCATTGCCGTTAGTTATGGAACTACCCAAATGTTACAAATCACAGCTGGCAGTAAAAAAGGACAAAAAAGCCGATTTGATGAAATTATGCAAAAAAACCTCATTCCTCCACACCACCACCACTTTTATGCAGACATTCCAGAAGTAGCTGAACAGTGAACACCAATGCTAGTTTTGCTTTTGTTTCAGCTGGACTCATCTTGACTACAGTACTCAAAAGAACTGTTGAAAATTCTGAGATACTAAGTATCAATTTTGCTGATATTTAGGTTGCAGAGTTATTATCTTTCCTTGTAATTTCATTATGTTGTTTGTTCGTTCTGTAGATACTGTTAGAAATTAGCATAGAGATTTTATTTAACCATTCCTTGAATTCTAGTTTCATGAATGCATCACTGGTTTGTGACAATGATTAAGGTTATCAGATCAACTAATTTAGTAAACACAGTATTGTTTAATAACTTACAGTGTTATGATTGGGATGTTTTTTAATGTCCAGATGTTAATTTAGTTGAGCTGTTGGAGATTATTTCAAAGTCTGATGAAAGATGGTGATTAGGCAGCTAAATTTGATATTCAGAAATCTCAGTTATGGTTCTATCTAACAAACGTGATTGCGGCATTGAGCAATAAATCTTTCAGCTATTTACTAGCTAGGTTTTTTGTGGAGGCCATGTACCAAAAGTCCAAATAAGACCTGGCACATTTTATAGCACTATTGCAGAAGATGTGTAAGAGTATGGCAAAGAAACAATTGAACATAATATCACACAAGTGAAAAGATTGTGTAGTACCAAAACAGGAAATCATGGTTCTACACTGTAAAAAAGTTTACAACTGCTACCTGGATGCTTCCATCTCAATTTATAGCTCCATCTAAAATTGTTTCAATGTAAAAACAGTGGTTATAATACTTCATTCGATTTTATAAATATGCTATGTCCATTATTTTATGAAATTACCAGTTAGCATTTTCAAAACCAAACAATGCTAAGTCTGTCCGATACTTAAAGAAAACACTATATTGCTCACCCTAGTGGTTAAAAAGTATCATAAATGATGCCCAACAACCAGCAAGATACTACTAGTCACACTGGTATAAAATATTGCATATATATCGGGAGATAATTTACAAAAACCCAATTCAAAATCTATTTTCCTGTTTTTCTCAAAACTTGAAAAACGGACATAACGTAGTTCGGTTCTAGGTGAGCGATATAGTCAAAAATGCAAATTGTTTTGTTCCAAAGAATGTCTACAAAACAATAAAATTACAAAATGGTTCGACAACTGACTACTTGCAAGAAGCTGGTAATAAGTAGCAATTATTTTTTTGTTTCTTGAGAAGGAAATGTCGTTTACTATGACTTCAAATGTTCTTAATATGATAACTACCGAATGACGCCTGGTATTAACTGTATAGAATGCAACAAAAATTCAGAAACGCAAAATGATATGGAAACACGAATATAACAATTTACTTAAGAATAAACAAGAGTTTGACACTGACATGTGCTGATGTAGTAGAGGACAATATGTTATGCTAAAGAAAGAATGTTTATAGCACTCAGTCAATCCCGAAGAAAAAGCAAGGTAGGAGAATTAAAATAAAAAACTAAGCGGGTTTTTACGTTAATGACGATTGTTATTACTTCAAACAAGATCATTGTTTTTGCGATGCAAGTGAGCGAGGAATTTCATAACATCAACTGGCAAATAATCTAATTTGTGAATGGAAATACAAATATAGAGAAACAGCAATACTAAGAAAATCTAGCACAAAGGCACTTCCTTGAAATGAGCGATCACTTTAAGGTCAGTTACTCATTGAATGAAAGAGATACTGAAGTTTTATTCATATTTATGGTAACTGTGAAGGTTTGACGAAGATGAAAAAACTTCAGTATCTTTTTTATTGTGTAAAAGGATAGTAAATAAACGTCATTATGAGTGATTCTGAGCCAATGGAAGACATGGAGGAGCAAAAAACGTTTATAAAATGATACAAAAATACTGAACAGTTAACCTTAACCCAAAGTAATTAATAGCTGATAACACCACAACTCTTCTCTTATTTCAAACAATAATAATGCATGCAGTATACGTAAGTGAGGAATTTCATAACATGTGCTTGTAAACAATCTCAATTTTTAAATTGACAATAACAAAACAATATATCACTAATAGTTAACACTAAAACGACGGAGGTATCGACACTTCATAGTCTGCAGCATCTGAATTTAGCATTTGTTTGTTCTCTCACCGCCATGAGAGTTTATTCACATATAAATCACATAAACGCAAGGATCTATATGGCAACAATCGTCAACAATCAATATTTCTCGTCGGCATGTAAAAGACTTTACTTTATTTGTAAAAAAACGTTGCGAATGCAGGTGAAGAGAAGTGGAGAAAAATTTTTGAAATAGAAGGAAAGTGGAGAAATGTTGGCTTACAGTGAAAGCCAGCGACTAGACATAGCCTACCTGGGTAGTAGTTTCGGAGGCCATTTAAAGACTTCTCTGCCGCCATGGCCGCCTGAAGCTTAGAGGCCTGTATTAGAATCTCGGTCCAAAAAAGGAAAAAGCCAGCTACTATATGTGAAAAATTGGTACTCTGTACAGCCCTCACAAGCTCGGATGCGGCGCTAACAAATGCTCGTTTTGCTTTCAAGTTCCGCTCATGTAACAGTTTCTTAATAGAGCAGTAACCTACTGTAGGGGTTACGGTGCCTACTAGTTAATGAATGAGTCATACAGAACAACACTTGAAATTGTTCAGAATTATTATGGTGACATTGCTCGCCAAACTGTTGTATTTCTATCATTGTAACACACTGCCAATTACATTATGGAAATGTGTTATGCGAAGTGCAATCAGGCTTGACCGTCATTTAGCAATAACTAGTTGTCCTATTGTGTAGTAGTGACTCCAGAACTGCCCATGCAATTATGCATGTTTGAACAGGGTACATGATGTCTAGTTTACTGTTATAACATATTTTGCTCTTTTAGCAATTCTTTATTTTTTGTAAAATAAAGATCATGAAACGATATATTACTGAATTATGAAATATAATGGTCTTAAACCGCTGATTGTTTACAGAAGAAACTGTGACAAGGATCTGTGAACTCCAAAGGGAGTAGGCTATGAATTTAAGAGTGCTTCTTCATTTCCAAGGGAATTTTCCAAATTAAAAGACAGGTACAACAATGACTGTTACATGGTAATAATTTCAACAATTTCAATTTCCAGTGAATTGTTTTGAAAGTGTTCTGCTACACCAAGAACAATGAAACAATTGTTTTGACTAAGACCTTTTTGGATAGCCTATGACTAAATTATAACAGGGTAAAAACTTGTAGAACTATCTCAAAATTGGCGGATTGCGAATTATAAAAATACAAAGCCAATGTGTTAAAAAAAAAATAATGACAAAAAAACTATGCGCCACTGGCCTACTACAATACGGTACTACATGCAAACAAAACAAAGTGAAAAAATAAAGTAAGGTGAAATAACGAAAAAGTTAAATGGCAACAATCGAATGATGAAACAATGCCGGGGGCTGAGTTTTTATTTAATGTATCAATTGCCTTCTTAATTTCATCTTTTGTTATTAGTCTTTCATTTTCTTGTGCTTCATCTGCATGTATTGTGGTGTGGTTCAAAGTGTTTAGATATTCATCTTGTTCAGTTGGATCGATTTTTCCATCAATTCCCCATAACTTATGGTAAAAATTGTGTGTTTCTGATAAGATATCATTTTTGTTGGTTACGACTTTATTGTCATCTATATGTAGTTCGGTGATAGTATTATTTTTACCTCTTTTCGTTTCAAGATGAAAGAATCCTTTGCTTGTTTGCTCTGAGTCGTTTTGAGGTATTTTGCAGCGAATTTGTGCTCCTCTTTGCGTGTTATTGTGAAATTGTTCAATAACATCGGTAAATTTTGCTCGGTCAGATACTAGGTTTGGATAAAATTCGTTTTCAATCTTAGAGTTTAAGATCTGGAGTTGTTGTGTTGGTTTGCTGTGTCATATGCTTCTCGTTGCATCGTTGCGAGTTGCTGTGAGAGCTCTATCAGCTTATTTTTAAGTATTTCTTTTCCTTTATCCCACCATTCAAGAGTATTTTGAAAATTTGGTTTTCTTATTGTCCAATTGATCCATGTTGTTTCTATTTCGGATATTACATGTTGATGTTGAAAGATGGAATTATTTACTTTATATTTGTGTTGATCCCATTTTATGTGTGTGTGATAGCTTAATGATAAGGTTGGTGCATTATTATGGTCTGAGTACAAATTTGTGTGATGTGTAATGTTTTCAAAGTGCTTCAAGGTATTGTTGTTTGTATATATTCTATCTATTCTTGTTTTTGCCTTTGGTGTGAATATGTAGATTGCTTTGTGTAGATGTTTGTATCGAAATATGTCTATTAGTTGAAAGTTATTAACTAGTGTTTTAAAAGTCTTTTTGTCGTTGGTGTTTAAGAAGGATTGAGGGTTTGCCGTATCTAGAGGGTCTGTGATCAGGTTAAAGTCACCAAGTAGTATTATTTTGTCATCATTCCATTTTTGTAAGTTTGTGGATAGTATTTTTGATAGTGATGTTTTGTCTTTATGATTTTGTGGAAAGTATGCATTGATAACATGCATATTTTCACCATTAATATTGATGTGTAGCTGGTGGAGGTGGTTGTTGTCTGGGTTGACCCTTTTGATATATTTCATTTTTTAGTATTATCATAGTTCCTGCACGAAAACTTGGAGAATCAGGAAGTATGTTTGAAAAAAGTTTTATGTTATAAAATTTTTCCCAATTTTCAAATTGTTTAGGTAAAAGTCGATGAGTTTCCTGATTAGCTAAGGCAGAGAGTCTATGAAGCTTAAAGAATTTTATAATGTTGGTAAATTTTTTGGAAATTCTATTTATATTGATTGAGCAAATTTTAAGCTTTTTAACTTGCGTGTGATAAGTTTGACTCTCTGCCTCAGAAAGCATTTCACTAGGTGTCAAAAGTATGATACACAATCACATTAGGCTATATTATAGGCTATTTAACACTATGATTATTATTACTTTTTTTTCGGTGTTTAGGCGATAATAAGATTCAATAAAAATTCGTTTTAAATATTATAGTTAGTAAGTATTTTCGTTGTCTCTTGGCAGCTCTTCATCTTTGTTTGTTCTAGGATAGACTTTTCATCATTTTCTGATGGTGTGAGAAGGTTTTCATCTGTCTGATTCTGGGATGATGTGTCAATCATCAGAGGCATTGAGTTTTGTTCTGAATCGGAGGATGATTCTTTTGAGTAGTTTGGATCTATTTTTGGGTCTTGTTTTCTAAGGGCGGACTATCTTCAAGAGGTCGCTTATTAGGTCTGATGTGGGTGGGTGTTGGTGAATGGTGACTTTCAGGTGCATTTCTTGTTTTAGATATCGGATGTCTTTGTTGATTGTGTGTTGTTTTCCTTTTCGTTTTCCTTTTCTTCCTTCGTGTGCTTTTCCTTTCCCATGGGTGTGATGCTATGTCAGTGGACTCTATATCTGAAGATAGTCCTTCTGTGTTAGGGCTTGTAGTACCACTTTCAGTTTCGGCGTTTCTTTGTTGAGTTAGGAGGGCACGTTTTGGGCATTCCGTACCTTGATGTCCTCGGTGTTGGCAATACCCACAGAATATCCTCATGGGACATGTTGCATCGAGGTGGCCCACTCCTTTGCAGAAGCGACAAAGATGACGTTGAGGTGTATTGTTCACTTTTTGTGTCGTTCGGCATTGTTGGGCTGTGTGCCCCTTCTTTTTGCATATATCGCACTGGGCGCAATCTGCTGTCCAATGACCTCACTTTTTGCATATTCTACACAGCGGGAGATGCTCCTCTCCTGGCTTTGTTATATATATCCATATACCATAAACTTTTATTTTGTCTGGAATATTTTCCAGGTTTATATCCCTTAGGTTAGGTGGATATAGACATATTCGTTTTTTATGTTTGGGAATTTTTTAAATCTCCCAAAGAAGATTTTTTCTGGTTTTCCCCATTTACAGTCGTTTGCAATGTCTCTTGATAGTTCTACCGGCCACTCTACTGGAACTGGGTAGAGAGTTACTATGTCCTAGTTTTTCCAAGTTTTCCTTTTCTGCTTCGGTGTGTGTGATTACGAATTGATGTTCTTTTAAGTTTAACGTGCGCACTCCTTCAAGTCCTTTCGCATATTTGCTGAGAAAGCCATCTCCCATGAAGAAACTTATAAAATTGTTAATGCTCAGCCAACCTTGGCATTCAGCTTTTAGTAACAAGTCTTCGTTGAAAGTTGTAAGGCTTGGAATTGAAAATGATTGAAAAGCTTGCCAAATGATGTTTTCCTGTTTTATACCAAGCAATTCTTGTTGGTTAATTCAACTTTAATACCACAAATTCGACGAATTAAATCAAAACATCGGGTGATATACTTTCAACTAACCTAATCAAAGGTCTAAAAATGTGTAAGTAAAATTTACACATGCAAAAATGTTTAATAACACACACATGCATACTCTGCTACGTACAACAGAAAAAAATACATGGCGATTAAACTTACTTAGGTAGTAGGCCTAAGTAAACAATCAACAAGCATAACACTATTGCTTAAATAACAGAAGCTGCAAAATTTTGAAACTGGAATTTGCAAACATTAAAAATGCATCATTGTGATGTCATCTCCAATTCGTCACCGGACATACATTCGACGTTAATAAATTAACGTATTGTGGTAGAGGAGACAATTTGTACTTTGTATGAGGAAATGAGCTGGTGTTCACAACGTAAGTTAAAACAAACCTTTGTTTGTTTAAGAACCCATAGCGCGGCTAGTGAAGGTTAAACAATATTCAAACCACAAGCTTTGGTTGTCTTTATTAAGGCATCTGTATTTTTCTTTAAAGGTCAATTCTTATAAACACCTATTTGAAAATATATTTCTTAACATCTTGTGGTAACTGTCGGTCAGTCAACACAATCGGTCAGTAATTTCCAACATCTTGTCACCAAGATGTTGGAAATTATTTTGGCCTCTCTTTCAAATCAGCTTTTATACGAGCTTTAATGGAGTTTCGTATGTTACCAGGAGTAAGTGAACTTATTGCGGTGCTAAAACAAGTACACTTTACAACAGGATACTGTACGACACGCTACACGCTTAGCGTTCAATATGAATTATACATACAATACTGTACTACACCACCTCAATACAAACAATGTATACACATTTTTGCTGATTTGCGTAACGAACAACAAAATACAAATCATAATCACAAAGCAAATAGAAACTAAATTTGAAATAGAAAAACTAAGACAGTGTTTGATTGACAATAGTAGATGATTCCTAACAGTGCAGTAAGGTACAGAGCAGATTAGTAAATTTGTGATGTAAAAAATTAAGCTCAGTTGACTATAGTACACTAAATCAAGGAGAGTAAGACATAACAAAAATTTTTTGATTCAAGATGAAGATTGTTATATTGTTACAGGTAAGATTGATAAATCTGTATAGCAAATGTTTACAATGGAAATCAAACTTTTATAGTTAGCCAAAAATTATTTTCACACAAAAACAAAGTCAGATAGCAACCAAAGCATGGTGGCTATACAAAGCCTTAATAGTTTGATGCTTCATATTAAAACCAACCTACTACAAATATTATTCTTTTCACCACACAAGCTGAACCTGCACTTCGATAGAATTAATGCAAGTCAAGTAATTCCACTCATCAGGCAATAAACCATAAATTTTAATACTTATACCTACTACGTACTTCATATTACCACTTTAACACTATTATTGCTACCACTAGCGTGTAAATGGACCATCACAGCACACAGTCTTTGCCGTGATATTTATATATGATTTACATTTTCTCATTTTCTACTAATATATATACTGTATATCAAAATAAATTACTCACACAATTATATCCACGGGCAGTTTGTTTTAGACACTCATTTAATGTTTATAATTTTGTACAACTTGTAACACATAATCAATTCATGCCATACAACAAAAAAAAGAATATCAAATAAAAGGAAACACACGAAAAAACGAAACCCATATGTTTAACAGTTATCAACTAATTTAATAATTATTTAATCAAACAACTAGATTAAGCAAGGGCGTAAAACAAACAATTTAAATCAAAGAATTAGTTACTAGCCTACATGTAAGCAATATGCATTCTACGACCGAAGCATTATGAAGTAACAAATGGAGTTTCTATTCTTAATAAAATGTTAGATGGCTACTACAGAGTGATTAAACAGTCCTTCAACGGTTTCTCCAACAGTACTCCATTCGTTGGTTTGTGGGTCATAACACTCTATTTCTTTGACTGGTTGAGATGTCTCATCAAGTCCACCAACAACAAATATTCTTCCATTCAAAACACATGCAGAAAAACTAGATCGGTGAAATTTCATTTCACTAACATAAAACCATTTATCAGTTGATGGATAGTATTTTTCAACACTTTTTAGACGAGTCTCATTACTTTCTCCGGCCTTCCCACCAATCACATAAATAAATCCATCACAACACACAGCTGCCAACCATCGTCGTGGAGTTTGCATGGGACTTACAACTTTCCATTTTCCTTCGCCGCTTTGCAAACATTCAACAAATGACGAATATTCTCCATTACAACATCCACCAATTGCATACAAACTATTTTTACATGTGACAAGTGCATTTCCTAGTCTGCAATGTTCCAATGGAGGTATGTCTTGCCAAGAATTAAAACTCGATGAATAACATTCTCCTGGTTCTTGGCTACCGACAACAACTAGATTGCCATCAAAAACGGTTGCTGCCATCGCAGACCTTTCCTTGTTCATTGACTTTACTTCGTTCCATTGCAATTCTTGACTAGATAAATCCATTCGCCAAACCGAAGATGTTGAAAAAGTTTTGTTTTCATGTTTATTTCCACCAACATCATACAAACAACCACGCATTACAACAGTACAACCACCATGGCGTCCATCTGGTAAATCAGGGAAAGTACGTGGTGGTTCGCCATTACAATTATAAACTTCGACTACTTTGGATAATGTCCTAGCTCCACCTAAGCTCAATATTCTGGTGTGGTTGTCTGTTTGCATCAAGTTCTTGACAATTTTGTTTTGTGCTTGAAACAGCAACAAACACAATTCATGATTTCGTGTTATCAACTTTTCTTTCAAAACAACTTCTTCAAAAAATGGTGGTGGAAGTTTGTGAAAATCTACAAGTTTCAAAAGCTCAGGAAACTCACTGGCACGATTTCCTTCATCATGTTTGATCCATCCCAATATGGCAGTGAATACTGAAACTTCATTGACAATGGATCGATCTTGTTTTGAAATGCAACTTCTCAGATCTTTTACTTTTAAATTTTTGAACTCAATTGTAGTTGATGCTGCATCAAAATTTCTGACAATAATTTCAACACTTTCAGTTTTCAGTGAATTGTTTTGGAAGTATTCTGCTATGCCAAGAACAATAAAACAGTTGTTTGGACTAAGAGCTTCACTCACAAAATCAAAGCAAAACTGCTTTGCCTCATTAATTTGTAAGTAATTGGATGCTGCAATCAAATCACAAACATTCTCGTTGTTGATATCAATGTCACCAGAGTAAATAAATTCAATCAGACTTTTCATTGAATTTCCATCTACACAGTTTATTTCAATGGAACTCTGATATTTTTCTTTCATTTCAATTTTGAACATTTTTTCAAAGAAAGATGAAAAGCAAGACAAGACCATCCTGTTTGCAGGAAAACGATCATTCCCTGCGCATATTTCAACGTCATTAAACGATCCTGAATGTCTGTTCTGATTCGCATATTTCAACAAATTGGATTCATTTGTTCTCTTCCTGGATACTTGCTCTAATTCAGTTCTACCAACAAGTGAAAAGGACATGTTCATAAATCAATTACCTTCACAAACAGCTTAAAATACTGAATGGCAATTACAACCTAGCTGCAACATAAAATCAATTAAAACTAAAACAAAACGCGCAAGCATTTAATAAAAAATATGATTTCATGTAGCATCAATAATTTCAATAAGCAACAAGATTAATGAAGTAAAAAAGTTAGAAAAACACAGGAAACACCATTTCTGCTTGATTTTGTGCTGACCATTCTGTGCGGAGTCAATATGACCCCAGTCCGACATGGTGGATTGCACTGTTGATAATGAAACTGTGCTGTCCTGAATTGTTTTCGTGCTGTATTTTTTTATGGCAAAGAATGCCAGAATAGATATCACTTAAAATTACAGGTAAGAAAACGTTTTGGAAAATTAATCATAAAACAAAAAGACAAAGTAATATTAGGTGGATGATGACATTGCGAAACATTGCTGAAATACGCATTTGGTAAACATGGTTTAAAATCTGCAGTCATGCAATGCATCATGTATCTCTCTCACTCTACAACGAATTATAACATTAATAATAATCAAGCTGTGGCACACCAGTTAAATATAAATAAATAAATGTAAAATATAGAAAATAACAAATAATCAATGTCACCAGCGTAAATAAATTCAGAACGATCCTGAATGTCTGTTCTGATTCACATATTCCAACAAATTGGATTCATTTGTTCTCTTCCTGGATACTTATTCCAGTTTGGTTCTAGATAAGTGAAAAACGATAAGATAAAAACAGATAAGTGAAAAACGCAGGCTTACAAATTGTTGGATAGTGGCATAGTAGCGTAGTGACATAGTGACGAGATTTGACTGTAACATGACACAATGCTAAAATTTTGTATGTTATCAAACATTTTGTATCTAGTTTATCTGCTCTCACACATAACAACGCAACTTCATACATCTCGATCAAATCGTTAGTAATAACATAACTAGAAAAAAGATCTCAAGTTTCAAACCGCCTTAATAGGTGTTTTGAAAACAAACTTCTAACTTAACGGAATTATAAGATATCACTCACTACACACAATTGAATTAACCTAAGAAGGATGTTTTTAAGTTCCATTCATTTGTGAAACGATACAAAATATTGAAAGAATTAAATTACTACAATCGAGTGATAAAATAATTGATGATCAGTTTTTCCAACAATGCTCCATTCATTAATTTGTGGATCATAACACTCTATTTCTTTGACTGCAAAACCTTTTCCAACTCCACCAACAACATAAATTCTTCCTTTCAACACACAAGCTGAACAAGCAGCTCGATGAAACTTCATGTCGCTGACGTAACTCCACTCATTGATTGATGGATCATACTTTTCCACAGTCTTTAGTTTCGTATCGTCACCTTTTCCAGCTCCACCAATGGCAAAAATAAATCCATCACAACAAACAGCTGCCAGCCATCGTCGTGAAGTTTGCATGGGACTTACAACTTTCCATTTTCCTTCACCGCTTTGCAAACATTCAACAGATGACAAATATTCGTTTTTACAATATCCACCAATTGCATACAAACCATCTTTGCAAGCGACAAGTGCATTTGCAGATCTGGTTTGTTGCAATGGAGGTATGTCTTGCCATAAATTGGAAACTGATGAATAGCATTCCCCAGGAGTTTGGTTTCCGACAACAACTAAGTTTCCATCAAATACAGTTGCTCCCATGTTACTTCTATTTCTATTCATTGATTTCATTTCTTTCCATTTCAATTGCTGTTCAGATAAATTCATTCGCCAAACTGAATATCTTTCAAAGATTGTATCGTTTTTGTTGTGTTTTCTTCCACTAACATAACACAGATGGCCACGCACTACAACAGCACAACCACAGTCTCGACCATCTGGTAAATCAGGGAAGGTAAGTGGTCGTTCATCATTACAATTATAAACTTCAATTACTTTGGATAATGTCCTTGTTCCACCTAAGCTCAATATTATTGTGTTCTTGTCTGTTTGCATTAAGTTTTGAACAAGTTTGCTTTGCACTTGTAAAACTATCTTACACAATTCATGGCTTTGCATCACTAACTTTTCTTTCAAAACAACTTCTTCAAAAAATGGTGGTGGAAGTTTGTGAAGATCTACAAGTTTCAAAAGCTCAGGAAACTCACTGGCACGATTTCCTTCATCATGTTTGATCCATCCCAATATGGCAGTGAATACTGAGGTTTCATTGACAATGGAACGATTTTGTTTTGAAATGCAATTTCTCAGATCTTTTTTAGTGAATTTTTTAAACTCAATTGTAGTTGATGCTGAATCAAAATTTTTAGCAATAATTTTAACACTTTCAGTTTTCAATCCATAGTTTTGGAAATGTTCTGCTATACCAAGAACAATAAAACAGTTGTTTGGACTAAGAGCTTCACACACAAAATCAAAACAAAACTGCTTCACATCATCAATTTGTAAGTAATTGGATGCTGCAATCAAATCACAAACATTCTCGTTGTTGATATCAATGTCACCAGTGTAAATAAATTCAATCAGACTTTTCATTGAATTTCCATCTACACAATTGATTTCAATGGAACTCTGATATTTTTCTTTCATCTCAATTTTGAACATTTTTTCAAAGAAAGATGAAAAGCAAGACAAGACCATCCTGTTAGCAGGAAAAAAATTATTTCCTGCGCATATTTCAACATCATTAAACGATCCTGAATGTATGTTCTGATTCGCATATTCCAGTAAATTGGATTCATTTGTTCTCTCCCTGGATACTTGCTCCAGTTCAGTTCTACCAACAAGTGAAAGGGACATGTTTAATAGTCAGTTACTTTTATCAAAAAACTTAAAATACCGAATGGCAATTACAACCTAGCTGCAACATAAAATTAAGTAATATTAATAAAAACAAAACACAAAAGAATTTAATCAGAAAGCAGATGATTTTAATTAGCATCAATAACTTAAATAAAGCAAAATATAAATACAAAAAAAAAAAGATAGGAAACACCATCTTAACCTTTCTTTATTTGATAGTTACAGTATGCAAAATTGCAATTGTTTTGTTCCGAAGAATGTCCACAAAACATGTTATGATTGAATCACAAAATGGTTCGACACCCACTGAGTACTTGCAAGAAGCTAGTAATAGGTAGTACTTCATTTTGTTTGTTTTTGGAGAGGGAAATATCGTTTACAATGACTTCAAATGTTCTTATGACAACTGCCGAATGATACCTCATACTAACTGTATAAAATGCCACAAAAATGCAAAAGGAGTACCAAATGTTATGGAAATATTAACATACTAATTCACTTAAGTAAAAACAAGAGTTTGAAACTTACAGCTGATCATGTAGTAGAGGACAATATTTTATGCTAAACAAAATATGTTTACAGAACTCATTCCAAAACAAATAGCAAGGTAAGAGAGTTAAAACAAAAAAGTAAGCGGGCTGTTACGTTAACTATGTTTTTTATATTGAAAGCATTACAAGCTGATAACATCACAAAGTGTCTTCTTACTTCAAACAAGATTATTGTTTTTTGATGCAAGTAGGGGAGGAATGTCATAACATTACCTTGCAAACAATCTTATTTGTAACTAAACAGTACATAAACATCACATTACGTGATTTTGACCGAATTAAAGAAATGAAGAAGCATAAAACGTTTATAAAATGATAAGAAAATACTGACACAGCATGATTGATGCATGCAGTGCAAACATGTATGCTGTGCGAGTAGGCGAGGAATTTCATAACATCTGCTAGTAAACACTTTGTAAACATTATATTACTAGTTAATACCTAAGTGTCAAAATCGACACTTTATACGTAGTCTGTGGCATCTGAATTTAGCATTTATTTATTCACTCACCACCATGAAAGTTTATTCACGTACAAATCACATAAACGCAAGGATCAAAATGGCAACAATCTAGTGGTTTAATAATTCATCATCAACTTTTCCGACAATAGCCCATTTTAACTTGATAGTGTTACAAAAGTGACTTCCATACTTGAACCCAAGCATACAGAGATGAGAAGATAGGGTTTAAATTCTACTAAGACATCGGCAATAACGAGAGTAGGATGGCCAGTTCCTTTCTCTCGACTGCCTTTCCTTCAAAAACTATGCGCACCAAATTTATTACACCCTTTTTCAACAACTACAGCCTGGAGTCGAACCAGGATTGCATGATTTGAAAAGAAGCGCCTTATCGACTGTGCTATCCCACCGATAGTGTTATAGATCTAATATAGCATTGCAATCCTTCCATTACAAATGATACCGAGTCTCAACGGCTAACAATAGTACTGTGGCTACAAATTAGGTAGCTTGAATACCATGCAGAACATGTGAATACTGAATAATCACATACTTCAATCGGTTTATCGACGGTTTAATGTATATCAAGACACAGTTCTCAATAAGCGTCAAATCAACGCCTTTGTAACCAGTCAAGTCTTTGTAACCATCTCAGTCAAGCAGATGACAGAGGCAATTACGTTTTTAAGAAACCCATTTAGAAAGCAATAACTAAAAGGACTGCCTTCTTTAAGGATTTCCCATCTTGCACATCTTTTCGCGGAAGAAAATCTGTAAATCTGTCAACTGTAGCAATAAGTTTCAAAATAAAACATATGATGAAATTGATAACCATCGGCGGCTATGCAAGTTCGTTTATGAAGAGCCATCAGGAAAAAAACCATCACATATTTACAACTCAAACTGTCATGGAATTAAACAGTAAAAGGGGACAAAAATCTACATTTCAATTCAGTGATTTAAAACACACCAGGGTTGCATGAAGAACTTGGAGTACTTCAAACAATCTGATTTAGTGTTTCGAATTTTTTACAATTTATAAAACACTCCACCCTTGGTCATCTCCTTTGTCAGTCCTTTACTGTTAGCTCGAACAGTTCCAACAATGGTTATATTTCTTTCCTGTAGCAAACCAACAAGATTCACCCTAGTAAAGAAGTTATCTGTTGTGACGTTGTACCCGCTTTGTCTGTGTAAATTGGTGGTGATCCTCATCACTACATCCTCGGGGAGAAGCCTTCCATTTCGTTGCTCTCTTTTAATAGCTCCCAGATACGGTAATAAATTGCATACGTATTTGGAATGAACCTCGGCAAACACCCAGAATTTCATGCCAAATTTGTCTGTTTTGTTTGGCATGAACACGATAAAAGGACATCTGTTTTTCATCGATTGTCAGGCTCCAATCCGGAGTGTAATTGTTGATGCAATTAGCAACAAGTCCTTCCAGTGGCTCTCGAATATGAATAAACTTATCTGTTGCTAATCGCTGGCTTCGACAATCTTTGTTGTCAAACCTAATGAATTTTTTCACTTCAACAAAATTAGCTCGAGACGTAGTTTCTATGAAGATAGCAGGTCCGTATATTGTACTCCACAAAAAGTCAATAGAGTGGCTCTTGCCGTAAATACCCCTTGCGTACTGCAAGGCGATGAACGCTTCCAACTTATCTATCGGCAAAAGAAAACTAGGGTTAGTTTTTATAGCTTCCCGCATGGTATTTGTTTGTATGAATGTCAAAATAGAATTGTCAATGAACAATTTCCAACAATCATAAGGGCTTTTTCTAGCTTTATGACAAACGTTTGAATTGACACCAGATCTCACCAGTACAATGTTTGATGCATTGGTACGGACTGCTCTTGCAGCTAATAATGGAGTACACGTCTCCCCGTTACAAGCTGTGTACTGCGCCAAAGATGGATTTCCAACAAGATTATCTTCTTCATCTGAAGAACTACATGCATCTTCAGGAAAGTATAATTCTTCGTCATTTGAAATATTACTAGCATGTGCCTGCAAATCTTTTTCTGGCATATCTCCTTCATCACCGGAATCATCGTTGTCAGAGTCTTCATAAAGCATGCTGGCGCCTACAGCAGCCGTGTATCTACATGTAAAGTCGTGTGCCGACATCTCCACCTAATGTTTTGAAGACACTGTAAATTCTATAAATGATTATCTGCAATGTGTGAACAAAATTTATTATCCTTGTAAAATAATGCGAGTTTTCTCATTCCTCTAGATCTTCCACTTACATAGCCTACAGCACAGCAGAAGTATCGACTAGCAATAAATCTTATCACTGATTTCTCGTCTTTTCACAACTAAAGAATGAGGTAGACATTTCGAAATTCACAGTTTTTATATTGACAAAAAATTAGGGCATGCAAACAGATTGGTGAAAGGTGTCTATAAACTCAGTAGGATGACCTAAAATGGCGTATTGGCACCATTTTACACCAATTTCAACACCAATTTGGTGTTTCTCGGCAGCCGATTTGTAGCAAGAATTGACAGCGACAGACACGTGTTTCGCCCATGAGGCTGGGCTCATCAGTATCGCACCGTATTCTGCCACAAAGCCTCAGCCTTGTGCTGATAGCCGGGAAGAACGCCCCTTTCTTCACAACCAATTTGGTGTTGTTAGCAAAACTTTAGATCCTGATATATTTTCTATCCTGGTTTGAAGTAAAGCACAATCACAAAAATTTCACATGCATCAGAGAACTTTCACAATATGCTACAATGAATCATAAACATTACCAAACAAAAAAGTTGCTGATATTGCCTTTGAAATTGTGCAAAGAAATGCTTTTTTTGCACATCCTGAGTAATTTATTTTGGGATGCTTGCACAACTAGGACGAAAATATCCACAGGAAAGCTGCAAATAAAGTGTTGTCCTGTCGAGAAAGGATACCTCAATTCAACTCTGTCAACAACACGTTTGAAGGAGGGTTTCTGGAACTAAAAAATCAAGATAGAGAGAGCCAGTGGGCAACATGTTCAGTTCGAAAGTTCTTAATTCCGAAAATCATTGTGAAAGCAACGACATTTAACTAAATGGTTAACCTAGATTTTTCAGGCCTGCAAGAACCTCCTCTAACAAGACAGTAGTAAAATTGAACAAATCAGACAAAGTCCATTGGAACTTAAACACCTAGTCATGATCAAACTGTGAAATGAAAAGATCTTTCAAATGTTGTAATTGAAATGGACGCCTTAGTTACAAGTTCGACATGTCTTTCCACGTTTTGATTGTAACAAAGATGTTTAAGTTGCAATGAACTTTGAATTGAATTGAGGGATGCTTTCTCGCAGAGTCAACACTTTGTTGACAGCTCTCCTGTTGATACTTTCATCCTAGTGTCGATGCATTACAAAAATAAATTGCTCAGAATGTGTAAAAAAAGCATTTCTTTGCACAATTTCAAAGCCAATATCAGCATTTTTTTGTTTGGTAATGTTTATGATTCATTGTAGCATATTGTGAAAGTTCTCTGATGCATGTGAAATTTTTGTGATTGTGCTTTACTTCAAACCAGGATAGAAAATAATATCAGGATCTAAAGTTTTGCTAACAACACCAAACTGGTGAAGAGATTTTCTGTTGCGGTATAAATATGTAGGATGAGACCAGCCAGGGTTAGTCACTTTAATTAGACCAACCTCCATCAGCTTCAAGTCTACGTCAACAGATTCAACCGTTCCTGCCAAACAAACTTTGAAAGCATAGTTTTGATCTGCATTGAGATCGTCAATAAAAACAAAAAGCGAAAAATTTTGGTTGAAAATGTGAGAAAAGGTGAAATACTTCTATCAGGTTGTCTGGCTTGGTAATATGTTGGACACCTTGTTTCGGCATTTACTTATAGAATCAATCCTTGAGTTGTAACAGTCACAAACGGCTGAAAAGTATGAATTACACTGTTCAGAAGTGATATAAATGTAAAATATATATAGAAGTTGTGTGATTTCGACCACTAAATGTAGCATAAAAAGCGTTTTTTGCAATAACTTAATTTTAGTGCAACTAGGACAAAAAAGCCTCTTAGAACATATGGAAACTTTGTGTTTCTGCTTCTTTTGAGCTTTGTTTGATCCTTCCATCTTAAGTTGTTCTAAAGATATGGCAATTTGACCTTTATTTAACGCTTTGAGCTGGATGGCACGGCCGTTAGTGGGGGGCCACTCCAAACAATTTAGGAAATGAATTTTAGGCCTATTTGCCAGCTTTTCGGAACCTTTTCGGTTAGTGATATTACAACTTAAAGGAAAACTTTACATTTGAAACTGTTAATTAATATTTTCAAATCAATGATTTCAATACTTTGAGTTTTCAGTCAGTTGCTTTCATTGCTTAAATTTTAGCAAAACTACAAAAGCAACATTTTTTGGATTACAGTAATTGACCACGATACCCTACTAAACTTCTTACCACGCTGACTATTTAAAAGTATAAATAAAACAAGACCAAAAAACGCAGATGAAAACCTCTGTATGTTGATAAGTGCACTTCATAAGCAGCTTTCACATATGTGATACCAAGTGGATGGAGCAGTTCAAAGACAACACCAACTCAATAGAAAATAAAAAATCTATGGGAAAAATTAAGATTTATATATATCATTCAAAATTTTTCAGTATACAGCTCAAGATTCATTCAAACGATACTACATGCTTGCTGGACATATAAGCATTGAAAGCATGATAATTCAGTAATAATCTGGGACTATCGGCATTAGTGAAGTAGTTAAACTGCAACAACCGAGTGATTTATCAGATTGTCATCAGTTTTTCCAACAATACTCCATTTATTAATCTGTGGATCATAACACTCAATTTCCCTGACAAGTTGAGACGCAACATCTTTTCCACCTAAAACAAATATTCTTCCTTTCAACACACAAGCTGAACATACACTTCTATGAAAATTCATCTCACTAACGTAAGTCCATTTATCAGTTGATGGATCATATTTTTCAACACTTTTTTGTCGAGTAACATCCCTAACGCCAGACTTCCTCCAATTGCATAAATGAATCCATCACAGCATACAGCTGCCAGCCATCGTCGTGGGGTTTGCATGGGATTCACATTAAACCACATCCCTTCACCAATTTGCAAACATTCAACAGATACTAAATCTTCATTATTGCCATATCCACCAATTGAATACAAACGATCGTTACAAGTAACAAGCGCACTTGCATATCTGGCTTGTTGCAACCGAGGAATGTTTTACCATGAATCAAAAACATATGAAAGATATTCCCCTGGTTCTTCGCCACTGACAACAACTAAATTTCCATCAAGCACTGCTGCTCCAACCACAGACCTTGCTTTGTTCATTGATGTAACTTCTTTCCATTTCAATTCCTGATCAGACAAATTCATCAGCCAAATTTAAGATGTTGAAGTGCTTGTACCACTGTAATTGCATTTACTTCCGCCAATATAATACAGGTGGCCACGCATTTCAACAGCACAACCATAATGTCGATCATCTGGTAAATCAGGGAAGGTAAGTGGTGGTTCACCATTACAATTATAAACTTCAGTTACTTTGGACAACGTTTCATCTCCACCTAAGCTCAATATTCTGGTGTGGTTGTCTGTTTGCATCAAGTTCTTGACAATTTTTGTTTGTGCTTGAAACATCAACAAACACAATTCAAGATTCTGTGTCAGCAACTTTTCATTCAAAACAATTTCGAGTGAAAGGGACATGTTTAATTACTTTAACAAATTTTTTAAAATACTGAATAGAAATTACAACCTAGCTGCAACATAAAATTAATTAGATATAAAGCAAAACATTTAATCAGAAAACCGATGATTTCAAGTTGCATCAATGGCTTGATTGAAGCAACAATGCAAAAAAAAACATAAAAATCACCATTTCAGTTTTTGCAAAACACCAATTACCATTTCGAAATGAACCATTTTAAAACACACAAGTATTTACTCCAAAATCAGACATCAAATAGCGTCAATGTACTTTTAAACAAAGCAATAATAAGAATGAAAAAAAAAACAAAGACCATTTTAATTCTTTTTTTTAACTCTAATCATGCAAAATTGATTCTTCTTCATGTTGTGTCACACGGCGTAGCCCAGAGCATCACGCAAGCTCTTACTCTATCGTTGAACTCGGCCTAATCCTGTGCAGAGCACCTTGCTTTGAGGTCAGGGCATTCGAGTAGAAGACTGTTAATTTTGCGGAAAAATACAGTTTTTTTGAAACGTGACGATTTCGATACCAGTGGCCGTTAGAGGTATACTTTTTTTCGGCCCTTCTAGTGTTGATACAACAAATCTAAACCAAATACAATAAATCATACAATATATATACATATCATAAAGTCTACAATAAATCATAATTTTGGATGTAAAAATGTGTCGGCTATAGCGAAGATTGACTTCATTTGTTTCCGAAAGAAATTAATTGTATCATCAACATGTAGATCATCAACATTACTTTAACAAAATTTTGAAAATATTGAATGGAAATTACAACCTAGCTGCAACATAAAATTAATTAGATATAAAACAAAACACAGAAGCATTTAATCCAAAAGCAGATATCAAATAGCATCAATATACTTTTAAACGAAGCAATAATAAGAATGAAAAAAAAAACATAGAAAAGACCATTTTAATTCTTTTTTTATAATTCTAATCATGCAAAATGCGAATAGTTTTGTTCCGAAGAATGTACAAGAAACATGTGACAAAATGATTTGACAACAACTGACTACTTGCAAGAAGCTAGTAATAGGTACCGGTAATACTCTTCATTCTTTTGGGGCAAAATGTCGTTTAATGTGACTTCAAATGTTCTAATGACAACTGCTGAGTGCTGAATGATACCTCGTATTAACTGTATAAAATGCAACAAAATCCAAAAGGAGTTGCAAATGGCTGAAAAAAAATAATGCTTTTGAAATGTGGTACTTCCGTAGAATTCAACATATTTCATGGCTTGCAAAGATGAATAAAGAAGTTTTACACCAAGTGAACCAAACCACATCTCTGTTAAAAAACATGAAAACCAGACAATATAAATTTCTCGGCCATGAAATAAGAAAGCAAAAACTGGAGCATCTCTCTTTATCTGGTAAAATTTTTGGAAAGCGGGCACCTGGCAGACAAAGACAATTTCATCTGAAACAATTTAACGACAAGACAGAAACAATCATTTATGCAACATATAATAGGAATATTTGGTCTAATTATTTATCTGAGGCCGTTGATGCCTGGTTCAGGCAAAGCATTTGAAGAAGAAGTTATAACATTTGCATGGCATGAAACATTTTAACTTGATAGTGCTTTGAAGGTGAGTTCCATACTTGAACCCAAGCATCCGGAGATGAGAGGATAAGGTTTTTGTAATACTAAGCCAAGAACACTTTTCTGTGAATAATTTTAAATAACCAAAAAAAGATCGCATACAAAAAAACTGGGAAGACGAAAAACGATATCAGACAATTGATTAATCAAATCATAAAAAAGCTAATCGGCAACAATCGAATGCTAATACAATTCGTCATCAGTTTTTCCAACAATGGTCCATTTATTAATTTGTGGATCATAACACTCGATCTCTTTGACTGCAAAACCCCTTTCATTCACTCCACCAACTACAAATACTTTTCCTCCACACAAGCCGAACAAGCAGCTCGATTGAATTTCATCTCACTGACGAAACTCCATTGATCTATTAATGCATCAAACTTTTCAACGCTTCTTATACAAACATCATGAATTTCACCAGCCTTTCCACCAATCACATAAATAAACCCATTACAACAAACAGCTGCCAATCATTGTCGTGGAGTTTGCATGGGACTTACAACTTTCCATTTTCCTTCACCGCTTTGCAAACATTCAACAAATGATAAATATTCATCATTGCAATATCCACCAATTGCATACAAACTATCTTTGCAAGCAACAAGTGCATTTCCTAGTCTGTTACGTTCCATTCGAGGTATGTATTGCCATGAATTAAAACTCGATAAATAGCATTCTGCGGGTTCTTGACAACCAACAACAACTAGATTACCATCAATGACTGTTGCTCCCATCCAAGCCCTTTCCTTCTTCAATGACTTCACTTCATCCCATTTAAACGTAGTTTCATACAACTCCATTCGCCAAACTGAAGATGTTAAAATTGTTTTGTTTTCAACCTTGTACCCACCAACATAATACAAACATCCACGCTTTACAACAGCACAACCACATGGTTGACCATCCGGCAAATCAGGGAAGGTAAGTGGTGGTTCACCAATACAGTTATAAACTTCAATTACTTCGGATGATGTTTTAACCCCACCTACGCTTAATATTCTGGTGTTGTTTTCTGGTTGGATCAAGTTTTTAAAAACTTTGTTTTGTGCTTGAAACATCAACTAACACAATTCATTGTTTCTCATCAGCAGATTTTCTTTTAAAACAACTTCTTCAAAAAATGTTGGTGGAAGTTTGTGAAGATCTACAAGTTTCAAAAGCTCAGGAAAATCATTGGCACGATTTCCTTCATCATGTTTGATCCATCCCAATATGGCAGTGAACATTGAAGCTTCATTGACAATGGACCGATCTTGGTTCGAAATGCAATTTCTCAGATCTTTTTCATTGAAACTTTTAAACTCAATTGTACTTGATGCTGCATCAAAATTTCTAGCAATGATTTCAATAGTTTCAGTTTTCAATGAATTGTTTTGGAAGTGCTCTGCTATACCAAGAACAATAAAACAGTTGTTTGGACTAAGAGCTTCACTCACAAAATCAAAGCAAAACTGCTTCACATCATCAATTTGTAAGTAATTGGATGATGCAATCAAATCACAAACATTCTCGTTGTTGATATGAATGTCTCCAGTGTAAATAAATTCAATCAGACTTTTCATTGAATTTCCATCTACACAGTTGATTTCAATGGAACTCTAATATTTTTCTTTCATCTCAATTTTGAACATTGTTTCAAAGAAAGATGAAAAGCAAGCCAAGACCATCCTGTTTGCAGGAAAACGATCATTCCCTGCGCATATTTCAACATCATTAAACGATCCTGAATGTCTGTTCTGATTCGCATATTCCAACAAATTGTATTCATTTGCTCTCTTCCTGGATATTTGCTCTAGATCAGTTCTACCAACAAGTGAAAGGGACATGTTCATAAATCAATTACCTTCACAAACTGCTTAAAATACTGAATGGCAATTACAAGATGGCTGCAGCATAAAATCAACCGATAATAATAAAACAAAAATACAAGCAGTTAGTCAGAAAGCAGATGATTTCAAGTTGCATTCTTATTGACACACTGAGAAAAAAAATCATATATTTACAACTCAACCTAATTTTGAATTAAAAATTCTAAAGAGACTAAATGTCTACTTTTAAATTCAGTGGTTAAAACACTGGATCGATTGGTTGCATCAATAATCAATATGCGATATAAACTTAAAGCAGATTAAACAATTTGATTTAGAACTTCGTACATTTAAAAGTAATTTTAGAAATTTTAAATATTACGACTAGAATGTTGCACATGGCTCGAAACTGCAGTTTTCGTCTGACTCCATTCAGGAGTTAACATCAGAATAAATTAACCTAAGTGTGGTAAAGCAAATGAGTTCCTACTAGGGTGTACCAAAAAACCTTACTTTCACTGATCTTGCTGTTGGCTGGTAAAAGTTGTGTTTGGGGTCAAAACTAATGCTAATATAAAAAAATTTAAATTTCATTGATGTTTGACGCCTATTTTCTTTGCGTTTCCATGGAAACAACCCAAATTTTAAAAAAATGCGTTACTAGAAAACCACTATATAGTTAGAAAGCTCTAATAAACACCAAAAGTTCCAGAACACCAATATTCCTATGAGTGTTTAATACATTTTATGGGTCTAGCATGGCCCCCTCTAGTGTCTGGCCTGATTTGTCACATTTTTCTTTGAAACATTAACAGTCTGAGTTGCTGGCAAAATGTGGCAGGATACTCGAAAAGATAGCGATTGCTAAAGAAAAGTTAAAAGCAGTTCATTGATAA
This sequence comes from Aplidium turbinatum, assembly GCF_918807975.1. Lineage (NCBI taxonomy): Eukaryota > Metazoa > Chordata > Ascidiacea > Aplousobranchia > Polyclinidae > Aplidium > Aplidium turbinatum. The sequence continues at coordinate 26,027,410 of NC_137480.1, forward strand.
AAAGTTCATGTGTTATTGTTATTTTAACTAGAGTTAACTAAACATGATTTGTTTGCCACTCCCACATTACTCAACTGGCTATTTGGTGAGACTTTTGATCAATGCAACCCAGCCAAGTCCAGCAGTTCAAACCACTGGTGATGGGTCTGTTTTTTTTTGAAGCTGCTTAGTTGATAGTTAAAACTGAAAAGTACCTGGGCAGTTCAACAGGCATAGGTATACCAGAATAGGTTAGGCATTCACCAATTTAATCTTTGGGTATGTTTAACAGATACCGTATAATTATACCTTGCAGCTGTTAGAGTGCCTTGTCTAGTGTCTACTGCTTTAGCTAACATAGCCCAATGATATGTCAAACAAGTATGACTGTTTTATTTTCACTATGCAAAAACTATACCTTTTAAGTTTTTCCAAGCTTTAAAGTATGCCTAACTGACAGGTGCTGATTTCATCATAAAAAAACTCATCATTCATCATTGCAGTCATTTTTGTGGTTGCTATTATGGCATGGTTTATTCAAAATGACAGTGTCTCAGTAGGTTTTATTAGCCATGCTTTTGTGAAAGTGATCAGAATTGAAAGAATTAAATCAAGCTCCCAGATCTTTTTATGCCCACATTTTTTAAGTGGCTGCATGACAAGTGTTTAACACTGCACTGTAATGATAAAAAATCAAGAACTTTAGTTTTGCTCCAAGTACGGTATATTTAGACACTGGATCTTTTCAAGTTATCGCAAGTCAAATACTTTGTAATATGCATGAAAAATTGTAGTAACTTGACTGTATGTGGATTAAGTTTTTGCAGTGTGCTACACTTTATAAAAAAAAATGGAGTGGGCAATTTAACGTAGGCTAAAGTATTTTCTCAAAATTGGGCAGAATTCCATGTCTGGCAACCCTTGTATGGGAATGATAGCCACAGTCATTTTCATTTAGCCTTTTTATAAACTGAACTGCTGTAAATTTTAATGTGCTGGTTATGGAGTTGTGTGACACTGAAAATGGTTCAATACCCGAAATCGCGATATACCGGTACCGTACAACATGGTAATTTAGACTTGGACTATGGTAATTTAGACTTAGACTAAATCTACTGGAAATAAATAGGATTGAAGGAGTTAGAAATGCTTTTAAATCTACAATGGGTCAAAGACTGCTCAATCAAGTTAATCTTAACATAATATTAACATTGAAACAAATCTAACAAAATCATTAATGTTTTTACAAGCTAAAACACTTTTGCGGCAACAATAGCCAACAAAGTACCACTGTGTTATATTTACCATAAACAGCTTTTTGACATTTAGGAGCTGTGTTTTTAAAAACAAAAATACATGATGGATATGTTAAAAAGTGAGTCTATTAGAAAAAACTTTTTTAAATGCCATTGCTTTTTTAATTAAACTCGTTTGTAAACATCCTGAAGCAACAAGTTGATTTTTTGCTGGTAAGTGTTAGGCTGAAACATCGTCTCAAAAGTGGGGTACTTTTAGAAATCCTCGTTATACCAAGGTGCTTAGCGAAAACTTTTATCTAGTTTTATTCGTAGTTCATAGCAATCACCATTTAGATGCAGAATTTTTGCTGTTACAGTTAATCAGGGCCATTACAAACATTTTTGAAAGTTATAATTTTGTATTTAAATGATTGTGTCCTTTCGTGGAAAGTTCATTCATCAAAAAAAGAACAGAAAAATAGAAGGGAAAGTTCAGTTGTGTAATGTTGAACAAAGGAATGAAGTTGCTTTTAAGCATATTCATGGTGATGGACCACTTTCTGGTGGTAGAAAGGCATTCCAATTTCTTAATAAAATATCAGTGGTTTGAAAATGACTCAGCATTTGACCGGGTTTTACTTCATTAATAAAGAAGCTTTGCCTCATATAAAAACAAGAAGCAAAAACACAAGGAGTTCAAGAACAGCTTCAAAACAAGACAAAGTTGAAAGAATTAATACTTACTACAAAAGTATTTAAGTGACAAGTATGAACATAAAAGTAATTAGAAAGTTTTTGTCTGCCACCTGTTCACCTCTCTCGTTATCTGTTGATGGAGTTAGAGTGACTGGTGGAGCTGGTATTGTTGGCATGTACAGATTTCAGTAGACCTTGGTGTTAAACCTCAGTGCCATGGTGAGTATGTAGCTTACTGCATTAGGAGTGTTCTACTTTTGTTATAAAAATGCTGTAAGACTAAGAAGTGCTCTTCGTGATGAACAATGATGCATTGTATCCAAACCCTTCTACAAGATAGGAGCGTGATATATACTTTTGTTGGTTTTTGTACCTTTGCGTTGTAGATATGTTCAAAACAATGTGTTAAAAAATTGGTATTAATTAATCAGCTGGGTACCACAACTGAGAGTATTAAGCCTTCTTATGATTTTTGTATGTTACCTTTTTCTAGTCATTTCTTCAATGTATCTTGGACATGCATCTAATTATTGCATGTATTCTGAAATTGTACATGCTGTGAAAAGCAACAAAGACAACAGTAGTTATTGTGGTAGCCCATACACATTTGCCAACATGACATTCAACAATTTTCAAGGATTTTGTTTTTCATAACTAGAGTCTTTTTATGTATGACTGACAATCAGTTTGGCTTCAACTTCTGTAAGTGTATTTTTTAAAATCAATAGGTTAACTATCTTGCATTTTGCTAAACCCATTGCCTACACTTATTTACTGTACTATATGTTTAGACTGTCCAAATGAATTTGACCAAGTAAAGTTTTCGAAGCTTGTTCAATGATCCTATGGTATTTGTACAATTCTTGTATTTTTATGCAAAATAATGTATGATTGTAAAGTAGGGATACCATAATTCTCATCCCTTTGGTGTATGTGATGGTGTGAAGCAAGATCGAGTATTAATCTTGAAATTTTACGTAGGCTATGAAATATAATATCAGGGGTGCAGCCAGCACAAAATTTCAGGGGTGACAAATAAGTATTTTTTCATATGTGAGTGAGCCTGGAGTGGCAACGAGTTTCATCGAAGGTGGAGCACTCACTGGGGTCCTCCCCCAGAAAATTTTTTAAAATATATCTTAAAATTGCCATTGTTTCAGCCAAAATCGATAGTAAAACTTTGTCAAATGATCCTGTAATAGAGTGTGAAATGTTACTTTAAAATATTTCGAGGGGAGGCAATTGCTCTCTTTGCTCGCCCCCCTGACTACACCCCTGATAAACATTTATCATTACAATTTCATGGTCTTTCTTTTGGCTGCTGCATTGGCAATTGTTTTTGTAGTTGTATGCTAAAGAAAGACGTAGGTTATTTTGCACCAAGTATTCAGAATCTTTTCTAAAGTTTGTCATTTCTGCAGGCAAACGTATTTAAAACGGTTATTATTTTATGTATGTTATTTCTTCCACACACCGTACTTGTTGTGAGGACCTATGTGATAAATAATAGTTTGCGCTAATTATGCAGAAAAAGTAAACTTGTGAAAGTGAAATTCAGGTCGTACGTATATTTATTTGTGCATTGCCAATTGAAACTTTGAGGGGACCCGAAGTTTGGCTTGGTACCGGGCCCAATTATGCACTCAATGGCCCTGCCAAGACGTATTTTTTTATAATGTGCATTGAGTAAAGATCAGAAACAATCTACTGAATTATAGAAAATGTTTATTTTCTCCGTTTACGTTAATGTTGATGGTTTGGAGAAAACTACTTCTGATAACTTTAGGTTTCATTTCGTATTGCAGTTGGCATTTATGAAGATTAATAACTATCAATCAACTCAAAGAAAGTTCACGATATCGTACAAAGCTTTAAATACTTATTACTAATAAAGGAAATGTTTGTTACCCTCTTACAATATTTTCTGAAAGAACTTTAGTTGTAGAAACTGCAATGTTTAAGACAATTTGAGTCAGCCTGTTAATAAAATCCTTCAAAATGTGACAAATCTGGCCTTATCTGCAGTGGGCCATGGGTCTAGGTAATGTAGTTTTTTAGATATTTCCTAAAATAGCGTTTTTGTAAAAAATCTAGTTAATTTACTCTAATAATTATTTAATACATATTTTTTCTATTGCTGGCTAAAGTGGCAATGTAACAATCACACAATAGTCTGGCAATGCATAGGCGCCGACTTTTCAAAAAACCTTGGGGGGCGAGAAAGGTGATGACGTCATAACCATAACGTTATTTTACTCAATTAAAATAGTCTTTGATTAAGCTTAGTGTCTTGTTTATATTGACACCTAGGTCGCAAACCGAATTTATTAGCACCGCTGCTTGAAACGATTGGTTTTACGCATGCAGTACGCCTAGTCGTAAAAATCTTGATATTGTTAGCTCATAATTGGAACAGTTGGAAAACAAGCCGATTCATTACTTTTTCGTGTGAGTGAATAACAACGATCAAGACAGTGAAGTTATCAAAATAAAACGCTAAAAATCATGATCTCAAGCAGAGTGGAAACCCGCTATTAGTTTTATTAACCTCGTTTCGTTCGTTTTGCTAATTACTTACCTTCAAAGCGTTAACAACGGCGTAGTGTTTTCTCTTCTGTTTTTTTATCGAAAATCTTTATAGTCTTTTATCAAATACCGTATATTCTCGAATATAGGTCGAGATGTTCGCAAGTAATTTTCACCTCAAAAAACAGGTTCAAACTCATACACGGGACAAGCTGTTGTCTCCAGCTCGGCAGTTTTCACAATGAACGCATTTTTGCTGCGGCAAAATCATTGCCGAGGTAGATTATGGAGTGTGAAATGGCGTCGGCCGAAATAAAAGTTTTGAATGCGTGTATTTGCAGTGATTCAAACTTAATATTCAAATTTAATGTTTTCTTGTTAATTCTAAACTTTATGCACTTGTTGGGCAATATGCAAAGCTCACGAGACAAAACAGCGGAAAGAGCTGTTTTAAGAGATCATTTTTTTTATTTTTGCGTGTAGGATATAATCGTTCTTATTACGTAACATTCCATGATTGTCGAAGTCGATGTCAAACCTTAGCGGCCGCATAAAACAATGATGTCAGGTTGGCTAGGTGACAATAGCGGTAAGAGACGTCGTTAATGCAGGCAATATCTGCGACCAAAACCATTAAACACCTTTTCTTTTATCGGTTTTCGATTTAATTCTCACACATAGCGAACAATACAATGCGTTCTGTTAAATCATAGAAGACCTCGTTGAAAATCGCGCGTTAAATTTCGCTGGTTTACTTAATATTGCAGTGAATAGTTATGTGATTATTCCAGCAGCGTAAGTTCCTCTACCATCTACTTTGATATTTCCATACCGAATGAGAAAGCCATGCGATCAGCAGCTGCTGTTTTGCGAGCAAGAGCAACGTAGGCTATTTTTCGCTTTCGACATTCTTTAAGTCCGTTTAAATGATCTAAATCTCTTTCGCGAAGTGTTTTATCTGTGAAACAGCACTTGTAATAACCATTTTTGTTGCTCCTCAACCATAAATTTACAGAAGAGCAGACAAAAGGAATAATCACACTTCCTAATAAAGAAGTTTAAATGCTTTTGATGTCATCCGTCGGCGACTGGCCTTCCAAGGAATGGACGCCGACGAATTATTTCGGCTTGAGAGGGAAACATGTCCAAAAGTTTAAACCAGAAAACTTTGGAGAATTTTTTTTAAATTGCTGAATAAAAGTAGCCCACTGTTGTGAAATGCAGTGCGTAATTTCATTTGTGCAGTTTCGTTCAGTTGAAGAACACTGCAAATTAATTATTTTACCAGACAGCGCAAAAAACTTGAAAAAAAAAACTTTTGTATTTTCAAAACAAACAATAAGTGTGAGCTGTGTTTTTCTACCATACCCCTATTTTTGTAGGCCACATTCCATTCTCAAAACTACACAGCTGGTAGGCTAAAAATAGCACGCTTAAATCAAAAACTTCAACGGCCAAAGTTTGCGTTGTGACGTCACAGAGATCGGTGAGATGAAAACAAGTCCGATTGCCGCAGTTTGCAGAAAAATGCTTTGATTGTACAAGCTCTTCCCAGTCAGCAAAGCTGGTCTTTTTTACATTGATTCAACGTCTGCAGACAATAAATCAATGTAAAAACAACCAGTTTTGCTGGCTGGAACATACCGCTTAGTGTTATGTAACAGAAAACTAGTAAACTCTTTAAAGTTTAACCAGAATTGTAAACAGTTGTAGGAAGTATCAGTTTGTAATGTGCGTTGCAGCCTAGTCAGCATAGACGTCTTCTCAACAATTACGCCATTCACCCCGAACCTTTTTTTTAGCAAATTGGTTAAACGAATCAATCGTATAATCGTATCAAAACGTCTGGCAAATAGGTGATACGATTAACCGATTTCGTCTGTATACAATTACAACTTAAAATTACAAACTAATGTCTGACAAATGCTGTATATATATAGTGTATAACAGAAAGCATGGATTGGTTTCAAAGAGTTCTTTGTCAAACTGATCAAAGGATAAACACACACTAGAGTAGCCTACTGTTGAAAGAGCAGGTGCAAAGCACCTACTTTGCACCTTGGCATGTTTTCGATACATTGGATAAAACATACCGGTAGCAGTCTTAATGTTCCAAAATTACAGCAAGTACAATTTTTATGTTGCATTTAGATGAACAATGAACATTATAATTATGTTACTATAGTGCATGTGAAGTCATCAAAAGAACACGAGAATTCATTACCAGTATTTTGTAAATACAAAGAATATAGGCCTAGTGCACCAATGCAAATTTAAAATGCTGCAGTAAGGTGTCCATATAGTACACTACATAATTATAAAGCACCAACAGTGAATTAAAAAAATCCCAATGACATCACCAATAAACTAACATTCTTTCATTTCCTAATGCTTATGATAATATTGAACAAAAACTGATGTTCTTTTATGGTTTCAAAAACATTTTATTGAAACATATTAGATCGAGCAGGGTCACACTACACAAAAGGCTTGCTTAAAAAAAGAAGAACTGTATGTCATTTCAGGAGAGCAAAACAGAATTTAGCAGATTGGCAGCCTTTGCAGTAGATTTTACTGTAATCCACTTTGAGTGAAAAAAAAATACTTTATTAACCATGTGAAAACGCCTTGTTTCTAGCCTAATTTTCTGCTTTTAAAATCACCTTGTGCAGTTGTATTGCTTGTGACTGAAATCAAAACTAATCAGTGTCCATATCTTTGTTTAGCTCGCAATTTACATAACAGAATTCAGCAGCAGTTTGTTTTAAAACAAAACATAATGCTTAAAACAGTACATGACCAGATTTGTGCCTCGTGTGGCCAAATTGCAATCCTTTATATCTCCAGAACCGAAGGTCATAGAACGCTAATTTTTTTTAAAAAAGAGTTGTCTTGATGAGCTCCATCTGAATACAATATATCATAAAATTCTGAAACCGTGGGTGTACAAGCACCTAAATTAAGGATGGAATGACTCGTTTGCCAAACGACGCAAAAATGTAATGCGTCGTTCGGCAAACACGGTCACATCCTCTGCTCTTATGACGAACAGAAAATTACTCGGAGAAATTCTCAAATTCCAGAAAATTACAAACTCTAACTTTATTACTCATAGTTGAAAAGACATAAAAAATTGGGCTGTAGCCTACTCAAATTAAAAATTAACCACAAAAATGCAGCAGCCTAACGATTGAGTCAATTTGGGTCAAAATTTAGTTAAAAATAAAAAAACGCCTCCGCATAGTATTGAACTCATTCCCTCTGGAGCACCAGCCGGAGACTTATCCTATGCGCCACCGAATCAGTTGAACATAACTGCCGAATTTAGAACTTATAATATATAAGCACTTTTCTCGTCTTTTGTTTTGAAAAAGAAAAAAAATGCCTATATAGTGATGTCATGACCGGTCAAATAGTGTTTCAGATACAAAGACCAGCGCCGGTCAAATAGCCACTGTCCTAAAAAATTTTCCAAAATACAAGTTTATGTTTTCAACAGCTTTAAACTTTACTGAAATTAGGGCAGATTTCCTGGATGCAACCTACCGTAATTCGTACCATGAACAATTCGTACCATCAGTTCGTACCTTGAAAAGATTAAGAGAAAAAATTAAAAAAGCCGAAGTCTCTGATCGCAGTTTCCGCAAACATTTTAAAATTTTCCGCAAACAAACAAAAACTCTAAGGATCATTTAAAGAAATTTTAAAATGTTTGCGGAAACTCCGATCAACCTTAACCCTTTTAAATTGTTTGCGGAAACTCCAAACAACCCTAACCCTAACCTTTTTTAAATGTTTGCAGAAACTGCGATCAGCGACTTTGGCAAACTCTTAGGATCATTACCGAAAATTTAAAAATGTTTGCGGAAACTGCGGAAAAACTGGAAACTGCGATCAGCGACTTCGGCTTTGTTCTATTTCTTTCTCTCGATCTTTCCACTTTGTTTGCGGAAACACCCTAGCCCTAAACTTTAACCCTTTTAAATGTTGGCTGTGGCTATATTTACACTGTATAGTGTAATGATAGCTTCAATAGTGTTGCCAGATAAGGAATTCTGCCCTAATTTGAGAAAAGTTTAAAGCTCTTGAAAACAAAAACATGCATTTTGGAAATTTTTTTTAATCCTGGGCAAAGATCAAAACCCTAATCTTATTTCTAACACAAACCCTTACCTTAACCCTTCCTAACTTAATCCTAACTCTGGCAACACCTGATTATAAGCATGGCATCTGATCAAGTGTGGAAAAATAGCCACTTCCTTTAAGAAAATCGAAAAAACCTGTCAGACCTCGAAAGTAAACTCATGGTGCAGAGGTAAAAGCGTAAAAGCGAAATCAGCTTCAAGGGGAAAACCCGTATCACCAAAACCAGCCAAGCATGAAATATCTGTGAACAAAATTGTCGCAGTTTTGCATAAGCCAGTTCAGTTCAGTTTATTTTTATTTCTGAGTTCAGTTCATATCTGACCATCATAGCGAAAAAAACAATATATGACAAACATAGCAGAGGTCTAGAAAATGGTCAAAAAGCTAATTAATCACTTAACAAACAGTTTACCAGCTTCCTTTTTTAATCATCAGTCGATATCGCCATCACAACATCCTCAGTTTGATCATGATCATGTCAAGAGCCGAAATTGTCGCAGTTTGATAAGGGGACAAGAAGCAGGGAAAGACTATATTAGTCATCGGGTCAGCTGCATCTCAAAGATTTTTGACATGTCCAAGCTTCAAAATTATAAAAAGTAAACATTTTTTTTATTATTCATCAATAGGCCTATCTTTCAAAAAAGTAGTCCTTCACAATCATGTTTTTCTTTTCTTCGTTATAATTATAATATAATAATTTATTTGCATCAGACAAAGCTGTCCATATCCATTATAAAAAATGTTATTCATAAAATTGCTTCATAGTAAGCGACAAGGCAACTTTTGCATTATTTTTTTTTATTCTAAATCAAATTCAAGCAAGAGAGATCTTATTTGTTGTCGTTTTTACGAGTAAGCTTAACAAACAAACCGAGTGAATGAAATATTCCAAACAAGACATTTTTCCTCGTAGTCTATAGGCCTAAACTTTCTTCGCCACTTCAAGGGTCGATAGTGTCTGCCTTTTACCACCTTTGAGCAGTGGCGGCGACCAGTGCCGGTCTTAGGGTATGTCGGGCCCTGTGCGAAATATGCTTTGCGGGCCCCAATGACAATGATCCAATTCAGTAGCGTAGCTAGGTATTTTAAAAGGGGAGGGGGGGTTTGACGGCGAGCGGTGAAATTTTTGAAAAATTGCTTTGAATTTGGTGCATTCTCAAAGCATGTTCAACTCTGTCAGAGTCATTTTCTATGCAGTGGCAGAGCAGCATTTAATTAACAACTGACTTCAAGGATACCGATATAGGCTATAGCCTATACTTGCTTGTGAATCGAATTGAATTTTTTCCAATGGAAATGACGAAAATTACTGCATTTTCTCAGTAAATTGCGGGCCCCCTAATTTGCGGGCCCTGTGCGATCGCACGGTTTGCACACCACAAAGACCGGCACTGTGGCGACTCGGTCTAGATGTTTGGGCAGGTGTCGAGCAGTCACTGAATTGATTCGTCTTCCACTTCACGCAGACCAATGACCATGCACACCATTGGTGTGGTCTGCGGTTTGTACTTCCTTGCCACACTCACAGATCGCGGACGGAGTCATTTCCCATCGGTCTCGATTTCAGTCGCCGAGGTTGATTGCTTACAGACTCGTAGAGACTTGGTATAGTAGGCCTATTGTAGATAGGCCTAGGCTATCTACGCTAGGTTAGAAATAGGCACAATCGATATTAGGCCTAAGGAAGAGTCTCCTACAAGTCAGCAGTTGTAAACTGAGCAAATGTTCTAACTTTTTGCCTCTCAATGCCATTATGAAACTAAATTAAAAATAAAGACAACTTTTGCTTTTGACACAAAATAATCAATTTTTAACACAACAACCTACACTAAATTTGTGATAGGATAGATGGGCGAACCACAGAAGCAATTTCATGGAAGTTAAGAAAATAAATCAATAGCTTTTTTTCCTTGGTCTGAACGTTAAAACATTTGACCAGGCTTTCATGGAAGTTAAAATTATAAGTTGGGACTAGTAGGCCTACTGATTAGAAAACAATTTGAAGTTGAAATTGAATCAAAAAAGAAGAAATTATCAGTGAAATCATCGAGGGAAAAATATTTCTACAAAAATCAGGAGTTTTCGCTAAAAAATTAAGGATGCAACCGCAGTGCAGGGAAAGAATGAAAGATTTCGGCCCTTCAAAATCACCTTGAATACGATTCCAGAATAAAGCTAGCTTTGCCCCCTATTGTTAATGACAGGTCTACTGCACAGCTTCGTCATAAAGACTTACAAACTTCAGTTTTTCCTTTACTAGACTATAGGCTAGGCTAGGCCAAATGTTGTCTTTATTTTTTCATCCACAGCGTGGTGGTGAATGAAGGGACTGTTGTTGAAATGGGCTGTTCAAGCGCATACCTTGACTTGAGAGTTGAACCAGGGCAATAATTCATTTTTTGCCAAAAATATCAACTGAGGTATGGAGACCGACTTTCGTGAAGAAAGATGAAGAAAATTTTTAATTTTAGCAAAATTGCTTGTGTTTTTGGCTATAGGCTATACAGTAGTTTTGATATTGGCCTACTGCCATAAACATGCAAAAAATTAAACACAAGAATTTTTCACAATATATGTTCTTTGACAGCTTGTCCTCTGACACTTTGTATAAATAAAAATATTTGACACATCATCAGATGATGCATCAGATAGACTTTATAAGTTTTAGCGTTCTGAAAGGTTACAGCCTACCATAGCCTAGCCTACTAAGCTATACAAATTTTCAAGACATTTAAAATACTTCTGGGATCATAAATATATAGCCTATAGTAGGCAATATAGCCTATATATTTTTTTAATGGTAAGCTAACTAAATTTTAGGCTAATCCTTCCACCAAATCCAAATTTAATTTGATGAATTCGGTTACATACAAAACGCGCATTTTGAATTTCGGGAGGAGCGGGCAAGATGGTGCTCCTTACCTACAATTGTAGGCTATGGCTTTTATTTTTGTTTGTATTTTTTTATTCGAATATGGGCATTCTTGTCTGATGCAAATAAATAATAATAACATAGTCTAGGCTACTTGTAGAGGATTTGAATAACAGCAGCAGGCCCAGTTTTCGAGTTTGCCAAAGTGAAGTTTCCGATTGTCAAAGAAGGATACTGTTGCCTGTGAATTATTCCAATCACTAGGTGCCGTTGAATGAATAGCAATCTCAATGCACGCCTTAAATCGGGCGCTAAAGCAACTGTGCTTTGGAGGCGAATAATTTTATCCTCGTTTTGGTTAACAGCTTTGTTCCAGATGCATTGACAACTTGTTTTTTTTGGAACTTGTCATTTTCACAACTTACTTCGTAATTGTGAGTCCATCGTTTCTCACTGATAAGTTGTTTTATCCGATGACGTTGACGAGCAATCAGGATATCATGTTTGGAATATCTCAGTGCAAGACTCTAGCTCAAGCGATTTAACCCAGGCTCGCGGAGGCCAAAACACGGAAAACACTTTTAAAAATAACTCATTGGTGTATGGGTAAAAAAATTTTTCTTTGGATGTTTAATAATATTAATTTAAGCCTGTTGCGCCTGTAGGGACCACTTGCGTTTGTGGGATTGAAATAGATAGTGATCCCAAAACATGTCAATTTGCGAGCCACAGGTTTATAACATTGTTGTGTTGTGTCATAATGACATGTAGCGTATTGTGACTATTCAGGGACCTTTCAACGACGCATAATAGATTTCATGAATATTTAATGTTTTCTAGATCCAAGATTAGCCAACATATGAATTTAATTCGGTTCCATTCTTTGGAGTCTTAGGCTATTACCTAATGATGCGTGTGTACGTACTCCAAATTTTTTATTCCAGATACAACTTCTTCTTATTTCGGGCTGAAAATTTCCTGTTGTTTAATATTAGCCTCTCATTGAGATAATTCTTCATTTTTTAAAGATGTGTCTTGTTCAGGGCTGTGCAGTCGAAGTCAGCGTCGGAGTCGGACAGATTGTGGCGTGTCTGTAGTCGGTCACTTATACAACAAGGCACAAACAGACCAATGTCATTTGTTTTTGAGATTTTGGGAAAGCATTAATTTTGTCGGACGCGATTTGGGCAAAACTAATTTCGTGACAAGCTGTTGTCTTTTGAGATTCAAGATGCTCTACTACCGCTTAGCCGCGTAGCTGTGCAATAATGAGCTTGTGATGAGATGAAAGAACCAAAAGACTGTCAGATTATGATCTAAAATCAATTCAGGGTTTTAGCCGCTGACGAAAGACTCTGCCATTTCAGCACTTAGGCTATTTTCAAAACCACAACATTCCCTTTTTATAATTAAATAAATTAACTACCTTTCTATAACCACTAGTTAGGTAAATCATGAATTATTCATTAAAATTGACTTTGAGCCAAAAGATTAAGAATGATCCGCACTATGGACACACCTAAGACGATGTTTCAAAAGAGTAGCTGCACCCTGTAATGAACAAATAGGCTACGTTAAGTTTCTTTCTTGGGGAAAGACTATTCGGTAGTTAATGTTGTTCCGCTAAAGGTTCAATTTTTAGTCTATGATAAGTTATTGCGTACAGCAACGTTATAGGATCCGTTGAAGCAAAAAACATCTACCCAGACAGAAAAATCAGTCTGCAGACGTTGAATCAATGTAAAAATGACGGATTTGGCAGTATGGATAGCTGTTAAAAAATGAAGAGGAGTGAAAAAAGATGTGTGATATTTTCTCTCAGTTTCAACAATTGAACAAAGCCTTCAACGCTGCAAATGAAAAGCTGCTACCGATTCATATCAATAGCCAATAGGACAGACGCTCTTCTGTATGTAAGAAGGACTAGATGTTATTAGACTGGGTTACCGATACATGAGCCAGGAAGACCAACCTGTATTGTACAATAAACTATTTTTTATAACCTATAAATGATTCAATTCGTTTGTGGAAAGTTAGAAAAATAATAGGTAACACTTGTTAGCTAGAACAGTTTAAACCGCATAAGACATAAAAATAAGACGTTATCAAAAAAGCAAACGTGTTACGTAACTAACTACTGTGCAACGTCATGCCACCAAGACCAATGCAAAGTGTGTAATTCAGGGTTACTTAACTAATCTTAACAAAGGTTCAGTTTGACAAGTTGAATATTTTTAATGGTCCGGTGAATAAGTTATTTCACACACAACCACAAAAGTTTTGGAACTCGAAGCCCCCCAGCAACTAGGACAATCACAGTAAAAATTGCTTCCTCCCAGTAGAAATCTGTTTAAAGAAGCCCCGAAACGTGGCAATGAGGTTATTCTTCCAAAAGCTCAAAGTCCACCATCAACACCCAGAAGGTCCGGATTCGGACCACGGTCCGCCAGTTGAGTAAGCTTAGCCCTGGCGTAGTTGATCTGTCACACAGGCAGGCGGAACAATTGAGTCTGTGGATAAATATCACATTGTGAAAAAATTCACGATGATGCTTTCATTCACCATCCGCTAGTCATACCACGTCACATCCGTGAAGCGAATGATGTTGGTAAGTTTGGTTATGCAAGCAAAGAAATTGACTTTAAACTCAATCTTGCTTGTCTATGAATTTATACGCAGACAAATGAATTTATATGCAAAATTTAATTTAAAAAATTTTCTTTCAAATTTTATAATTTATGCAAAGATCAGGATTCAGAAAAACTTATTTATTCCATAAAGTTTTCAAAGCATTTCACTCATATGGAGATAACGTTTGGTAAAATCCTAATGATGAACTGCCATGCAAGTGGAAGAGATGAAATGATGAAGGATTACTCTGCTTTGATAGATGAAGATAATTTTTAGCTTGGATCAGGGATTCATAGTATAGGGATCGCCAACTCGGCTGGATTTCTGACAAGCGGAGTGTAAAAGTGTTGCCAGATATTTTTTAAATTTTTAGAAAAAATATTATTTTGGCATTTTTAAATTTAGTAGTCGCACAAAACTTGCCCGTAAATAACTATTTTAAAACTACTCTAAAAAAATTTATTATTCACTTATCAAACTGTCATATTTTTTGCTAATTTAACCTTTCTTTCTAACTTTTATTTAAATTTTGTGCATAAATTCACATTCTTATTGCAAAGTACAACTTCAAACTACTTTAACTCAATCTTGTACAACTTTAAACTTCAGGTTAGCTTTAAATGGACAAGCCTTGGGTGACCATTACTCTTTAAAAATGCCAAAGAGTTAGTTTTTCTAAAAATAAATATCTGGCAACACTTTTACACTCCGCTTGTCAGAAATCCAGCCGAGTTGGCGATCCCTATGTTTTGAATCCCTGGCTTGGATAAACAACACTTTCAATTGGTATTCATTATAAGGTTCATTTATGGTGGCACAATGTCTTAATTGTGAATAATACTTACGTAGTGACTGAACGATGGTGTAAATTATGAGAAAATAATGAAGATCCAGTCGAGCTGCAGACCAACGTGACGTAAATACTTAACCATATATTTGAGTTATTTTTCAACTTTTGCAGCGTTTTATTGAGTTCTATTGATATTAAGTTTTGATTGTATTGATATTCACTCATTGTGACCTGTTTGTATGTCAACAATGGAATCGCGTCTACACACCAAGACGGAACAGGCTCTTATGCTTTTAGCTGAGACATTTTATGAGTACGTGATAAGGAGTCTGTTACAATAAGTATATTCATGGTTTGTAAGTATACAGCTGAACTAACTTCTGCAGGACAAACTATGTGATAATGTGCGTCTTCTCTTCGCCATCACAAGCAAGGATAAAGTTTTCAATTTTGTAGTTGCCTCATTTTGTGGGCAAGACCTGGTTAAGTATTAGAAATACCTATTGCACTTTTACACTACGATTTGAGAAAACCATAAATAACCAAATAAATTTTGTATCGCCCTGAAAGATTTTTGTCCAAAGCCCTGATTGCAGAGCAATGTAAATTTTTTGTTTACAACAATAAACTTACAAAGAAGTGGCTTACATGGAATAGAAATATTTCTTGACGATAATTTGCGACAACGGCTGCCGAGAAACAAAGATTAAATTCATTACCCACCCCGCTACATGGAATAGCATACATGCCAAAATATATCTTCTGAGATTACTCAAGAGTAAATTTAGCTGAGATTGTTATGTTTGCATGACAAGCATTGAGCGACGAGGGGCATCACAGCAACCATATTGCTTCAAAGTGGATCTTATTATTCAAAGTATTCAGCTTCTTCCATTGGCTGGGAGTTTTCTTTGATGCAAATGTTCGATCGTTTCGTGCCCTTCTACAGAGTTATAAAGAGTAAGCCTAACAACCGCCTGTGAGCGATATACTGGCTCTGTACATTTGCATCCAACTGACACATTTTCGTTTATTCGCTTTTAGTTTTTTGTTAACCTCTGCTGTATTGGTACTTATTGTTTTTTCTGTTTTTTTAATTTCTTTGGAACAGGTTGGAACAGATATTTTAATAATCTCATGGTTTTCAACTCATTGGACAGTCAGATTGAATTGTGTGATAATATTATAAAGCGTTCTTGCACTTGTGCAGAAGATGCCCGGATGAAGCTTTATGTGTATCATTGTCACCTGAACAGCTAACAAAGTTAATTGTTCTCTATTTCTCTGACGAACACTAAAATGTTTCATGTTCTGCTACATATTCTTGTTTCAACTTCAGTTACGCACGAAAAGGTAAAGACGGTGATGACAGCCAGCTGGACAGAGAAGAAATGGATCTCCTGCTCAAAAAGGAGCTTGTACATTTTCTTGGAGTAAGTGTCTGATGAGATGTGTCGCTTGTTCTCCGTTTACAAACCTTGAGTCTGGTTTACAATCTTCGGATTCACAATTTTCGGTTGAATAGCTTACAAGTTTGTAAAATCTGCTTGTAAATAAATAAGTCAGAAAGATGATCAACAAAACACAAACTACCACGAAAAAGTACACAAAATGAGTTACAAATTTATGATATGTCACTTGCAGAAATATTTATGGTTTATCAAAATATATAAAATGTGGGTTGGAGTTCTTGTAAAAAGACATTCTTAGTGATGTAACATACATGAATTCAAGGATGACTCGCGTAATGTAAGTTGTCTAAAGAAAGTACATTAATATCAATGTTTGAGCAAGCATACGTGAGTTGAAATAGAGAAATAGCCTATACAGACGGCCTAAGACAATTTTCCCAGACAACCACTTTATTTGGCCCAGATCTGGTCAGATCCGTACCCAATCTAGCAAAGATTTGGTCCAGATAAATTGGCTGTAGGCCTATGGGTGAGACTATATCACTCTGAGTTATTATCAGACACAGCCCCATATGTTTTTCCAATAAATTTAGTTTCCAGCGTGCAGGTATGACTTATAGGCTCCAGTTATAATGGTCCAGCAGACGCTAACTTCTTGTAACCGATTTACACTTGCCACGCAGGATGGAACATTCGAGCAGTTCGACCGCGACAACAGCGGCTCCGTCACCTTCGCTGAGTTCATGCGCGAATTGGCTGAGGTTGGAACTCAAGTTCAAATGAAGGTCAAGAACGCAATACGGAAACAAAATTCTTAAAAGTTTCCTTTGCAACTGATGGAATTTGGACACTGTAAATGTTTGGACTCGATTTTCTGAATAGCAAAACAGGGTCATCATTAATTAACGTTACAACTTCAAAAAATTGCATTTAACATTAATATTTAGCGTTACAATGTTAAAGGGATTATAAAGTAGATAGTAGATAGTAAAGTAAAGGAAAAAGTAGATAGTAAAGGAAAAACCTGACTTGGCGATTTTCCACGTTCTTTGTGTTTAACATGCTACCATAAAACGATTTTCAATAAAACTTTTGCCCCATTGCGGTCTGATCAGCATTCCGTGCCTGTTTTTGTCAGAGCTTTCAGAACGACAGTAGGCGTGAGCAGCGAAGCGTGCGACTGTACAGTCTACGTCACTATAGGCGAGCAATCAGTTGATCGCGCAATAGTTGTTACTGCGGGCGATTTAACTGTAGGCTATGTAGGCTATGTACATCAAAACAGCAGGTTTCAACATCAAAACAACAGACAGTTTGCTCAAAACATCAGATCTGATGTTAGTGTTAACGTGGCTTTTGTTATTGCTATCTATAGCTTTTTGCTTTGCTTTTGCTTTTGGCTTAGCTTTTAGCTTTGCTTATATTGCTTTTGTCGGCAGCAATTGCTGAGTGGTTAGCGCGTTGGGCTCGCAGTCGAGAGCCTGCATGTTCGACTCCAGCCACCCGCACTTGCTGTTGTTTCTCTGGGCAAGAAACTTTACGATAATTGCCTCTACCCAGTGATCGATTTCGAGTAATGGGTAGTACCAAATTTCAGTAATAAGTAGAGTAGACAATCGGAAACAGCCATTGCCGTCGGCTGCAGCGTGGGTCAGGTGTATGTCGGAAGGCGTACACCGATGCATAGCGCTCAAGTCCGCTTTCCCGCAATGCAGGGTAAACATATGAAAAACAAACAAACAAACAAACAAACTATAGTGACGTATTCTCGAGCAGTGTTTGCACTTTTTGGTCATTTTGAAAAAAATAAAACATAAATGAAACATTGAACTTTGGGCCTTGCCAGTGCTATTGAAAATATTTTTTTTTTCGGTAATTCTTGTTGAAATGTATTCTTGAATGTTCAGTTTACGCATTTTAATGTTTAATTTCCGTTTGAAAATTTCATTTACTATGCCTTTAATAAATTGAATATTTCTCGATTTTATATTTTTGGGCCTAAATTTTATAGGCCATGAATGAAAATTTGAATAAAAGAATTGCTATTGAAGAGCTCTTCAAATCTGGCAAGTCAAGGAGTGATATTTGCAAAGACCTAAAAATTAACAGAACATTGGTCTGGAGAACTCTCAAAAGGCACAAAGAAACTGGAAATCTCAAAAATCGACCTGGCCAAGGTCGTTCTCGAAGCGCCAGAACTTCAAAACTGATAAAAGCAACCAGAGAAAAGGTACAAAGAAATCCAAAGGGACCCATTCAAAAACTGGCAAAGGAGGCGAACGCGGCCTATGAAACCATGTTCACAGTTCTCAAGAAGAATTTGAAGATGAGCCCATTCAAACACATGAAGAAACAGTTGTTAAATGCCAATACCATTAAGAAACGTCTCTCCAGAGCCAAAATTCTGCTCTCACGCATTGAAGGAGGAGGCACGCTGCCAAACCTTGTGTCCAGCGATGAGAAGAAATTTGATGTCCAGGATCATTTTAACAGTCAGAACGATCGTGTTTGGTCAAGAGATGGTGACGTGGAACCCCGGGTAGTCACTCGGAGACAAGGGGCGGCATCAGTAATGGTGTGGGCCGCAGTCAACGGATCAGGAAGGAGTCCATTGATTTTTGTGGAGCAAGGAGTGAAATTGAACCAAGAAAACCACCGAAATGATATTCTTGAGGGTTCATTGTTGCCTTGGGCAAAGAAACATTTCAAAAAACATAATTGGTCATTCCAACAAGATTCTGCCTCTTCACGTGGAGCTAAGAGAACGCAAAACTGACTTTCAACCAATGTGCCGTTCTTCATTTCCAAGGAAGAATATCCTCCATCTCTTGACTGGAAGTCCCTAGACTATGGCAACTGGTCTTACCTGGAGAACAAGGTTTCGACTAAACACCACCAAAGTTTGGAAGCGCTGAAGGCTAATCTGAACAAAAATGGACCAAAATACCTCAAAGAGTTATTCATGATTCTTGCAGGTCTTTTTCGAAGCGTCTCCGACTTGTTATCGACGCAAATGGGGGACACACTGAGTAAAACTTATTTTTCATAAATACTTATTTATTTGACAATAATATTATATGTTTATTACTCAAAAATTTTCTACCATTTGTTAAATACAGTTGTTTAAAGTTGTAACGTTAATTATTGATGACCCTGTAATTGTTATAGAAAAAATGAATTTTGTTTCTACCAGTAAATTCGGTTCACACAACGGCACTTCAGGAAAAAAAATAATTACATTATCATCAACTGTCTATTTCATTGTACGTAACTGCGTTTTTAAGAAACCTTGTAATAGACAAATGATTATTAAATTGATGAGGATTTAAATCATTCAAAATTATCACAACAAATTTGTGTTGTCATACCCTACAACTTTAAGTTTTACAGGAATTTTTTGAAGCCATCTGCATCTTTTCGAACTATCGACGTTTCACACTTGATAAACATCAAAAATTAATTAGACAATTCGATTGGTGGTCTTTTTGTTGCAAATTGTTTGTTCTTATCAAAACTTATTGTGTGTATTGTCACACGTAATTGTTATGAAACAGTAATTGATATGATATAATAGTCACTTAGTAGGATGTCAATGCAGTACAAAATTTATTAGAACATTTTGTGGTAGGCTACGGTTTCTTTCATTAGGACGTTTAAAGGCTCATGTAGATTGTAGATCGTTTTAAAAAGAAAATATAAAAGGATCAAAGAAAGTCTGTCCATGCAACAGGTTTGTCATGTTAAGGTAGTGCTGGGAATGTAAGAATCTGGTTAAATCAACTTGTTAAACTTACCTAGGTCGTGCTCGTAAATAGTCTAAGTAGAGGCCCTACTGTACACGATTAGTGCACTCTGCGCACATTGCACCCAAATAAGGATTATTACTGTATTCATTATATATAGAGAAATAGTTTTAAGCCAAAAGTATTTCACCTGTTGCATAAAACATGCGATGAATTAATATAATACAATATGGCAATTATAGCGTTAAGATAATTTAATTTCACAACAGACCGTTATAGTGAAATACGAAAACATTCATCTAACTAAGTGAAGGAAAGAGATTAGACGCCAGCAATAACTGAATTATAATTAATAGATTTTACACAAAATTAATGGAAGTGTTGAAACCTTACCTTATGCTACATTATACGCCTTCATTGTCTTCATCATCAAGGGAAGTTAATTTTAGATTTTTGGATTAAATGAAACTTATAAGAGTAGGCTAAGTAGCTTATGTGTCTATATATAACACTAAACACCAATAATTCCAACATTGATAAATAATTAATAGATGTCGCTTATCAGGTCCTCTTTTTGGGAGTTGCTTCCTCAATTTCATATTGCTTTAAAAATACTATCAATGATAACAGATCTTTCTTGGTGCTTTATTTCTGTTATAACAATTATTCGGCAATTCGAAAACAATTTTGCTTTCACAAAGTAGTTTGTCTGGTAAGGCATAGCGTAACAAAATAGTGGCGAGCCAGCCTGGTTGAGACCATACGCGCAACAAGAGTTTGTTTTTTATCAGTTTTACTGCAAGCGGCCGATAAATAAGTTTAATAAATTCATTTTATGGTTAAGGTTGTAAATGATCTGATAGCCTGTCTTCAGGGTTCTGCAAGGAAACTCAGCATATCTCATTTTTATTTAGGCTTAAATAATAATAATATGTAGCCTACTGGCCTAGCAACACTTGTGCGACGAAAGCTCTACAATAGGCTACACTTGAATTGATCGAATTATTGCAGTAGCCCACTCTTTATTTCTTTTATATATTTATTGCATAACGTATTTAGTTGGATCACTGGTAAATTTAAAGGAAGATTTTCGATAAAAAGTTTAGGGACGCAGTTTGATTTTGAAATCTCAGTATAACTTGATAATACTCGATGAGTGAAAAATTGAAGCGGTGAAATACAATCGGAGCCACTCGAGATTTGCAATCTTTATGATATTTTTAAGCCTTTATCGCCATAAATTCTATTATCAGCAGCTGTGTAGACGAGAAAAATGAAACAATAATAAACAATAAATACGTTTATTTTTTTGCAAAGTCATGGAGATTCCTCTCATTGACCTGAACAAAGCGGATGAGATCGAAGACAGTTCAGCTATTGTTCCTGGGCTTAAGCCTTTACAATGGAATGTTGAAGAGGTTTGACTTGTTTGTAAATATAATTTAGCTTATTCTTCGTCGTGTGAACTTATGGGGCCGAGGGTTCATCCTTTTTCTACCCCAGATTCACGATGTTCCCGAACTATGCTAAAAAGCTACTAAAAAGCTGCCAGTCTTTGATGTCATCATCCAAGACGCGCAGACCTTCCACTCTGATAGATGGCTTGAAGAATAGATGGTACAGTCATTGATGGTGTGGTCTGCAGTCTGTTCCTTGGAACCACATTTACAGGAGGAGGAAGAGGCTGAAAAAGCTAATAAATTATTTCAGTAACTAATCAAGGCCAACAGGTCTTTTTTCGTTATTACAGTTTTTATTCCAAAAACTTAAAAGATTTAACGAAAAATTAGATGAGAACGTTTCATCAAGACATCAGTAGAGTTCCTTCTTGTTTATCCTTACAAACCTGATTCCTGAAGGTTCACAATATGTGAACGAAAAGAAAGCCATCTTCGTACACTCTTTAAAAATGGCTTTTGCGTGCCTTTGATGAATTTCGAACGAACGTCGTTCGTACGTTCAGCAGGTACTTACAACTTTACCAACTTTCACATTTTACTATGAGATCTATTTTGTGAAAAATTTTATGGTTTTAAGTTTAGATTATTTTAGCTCTAGTTTCTCGTGGGGAATTCGTTATACTCTTATTGTTTGTTTATGCGAAGTCAAGATTTTTAAAAACTTCTTTTCGTACTCTTTCAAGCTGACAATAAACTTTACAAAATCTTTGCATCTTAACAGCTTAAAGAGCGGTTGCAATGCGCATCAGCGAAACTTGAAAAGAGCCTTCAACGTCAAAAAATCTACAAAAAACAAATTCAAACAACTGTCGACAGAATTATGACGTACCACAGTGAACTTTCGGAATGTGAGGTGCGGTAACAAGCAAATCGAATGCGATAAAACTTACTGCTTACTTTGATAGCTTGAGATACAACACAGTCCATGAACATTGAACAATTCAACAATCGGAAACTTCACTCTGTCAATCTCGGTGGGCCTGTGTCAGTGATTCAAAGCATCTACAAGTATGCGAAACTGCCAGGATTAAGCTCTGCAAGAAGCTTTCCCAGTCCGAGAAAGATTCAATCAACCAATCATCAAGGTTTCCTGTTTTTGTACACAAATTTAAGAAAGTAGGTCTATGTCAGACTAATAAGATTTACCTGTAGTTTATGTTTGACTATGATCGCAAAAATTTACTTTCTTCACTTAGTATCCCTACAATAAACCACGTTGGGCACGGTAGCTAAACGAAAGATATATTTTTTCTGATCAAAAAGGGGACAGAAAGGCAGGTAATCTAATCTGTACGTCCACCTTCAAGTACACCTTTATGTGTCTTGTTTTTAGTGGTTCTCAAACTAAACGTCATTCACGCTGCCAACGAAAGACTGAGTCGGTGCTTCCTAATCTTTTTTAGTCTGGAAGCCAGAGCAAAAACTTTGCAAAATTAATCTTACATACTGTATTTTAGTTTTTGTCTACATATTATTATATTTTTCTAAAATTAATACATTTAAGGATCAACTTGAAACCTGATACAGAACCCCAAAAGGCTTTTAGACCCCATTGGTGCAAAACATAAACTACTTTATTGCTAAATTATTAGATGCATAATTTCCCGAGCCTAAATGTAACCAATCCAGAATATTTCATCCAAGTTCTGTTTGTCGAATTTACAAGATTTGCAATCTTAAAAGTATAAATGGTTGTCATCGTCAGTTTCTGAATAGACAGAGCAATATTAGCAAAGACTTTCCTGTCAAAACTGGAAGCTCTGGGTCAACTTTCGGGACCAAGGCACAACCGTTAGTGACTTGTAACTACAAACATCAAAAGGGATGGCATTGTTAGCGGCTTGCATGACAAGAGCTGACCCCATCTCGTTTCGAAAGGTGCATTTCAGCCAGGGTTATCTAGAGAAGGGGATATGAAGGCTCGCAGCGATTGCCTTATTCTCATGATACTACCAGGGCGGTAGTTTGTAGTGCTTTAAACATGTGGTTCTTTTTAAAATTGTAAAAAGTTTTGTAGTGCAGCTGGTACAATGAGCTACAGAAGACAGTTAGCAAATGTTACCTTGAACATATTTAAAGAATACTTGTTTATAAAGACAGTTGAAAAGTTACCAGTAAGCTGTTTTTTATAACAAAGCCTTTGCAGGAGGCTAGATGTAAAGCAAGTATATGGGTAGTTGAATTAACAAGCAACCACAAGCATGCTGTGAATATCCAGGGCTGGTGTTAATAGCGCAATGCAAGTTATCATAACAAGATTTATTAAACTACTATCGGTGCCAATTGTCATTTTACGATAAACCCAGATTATTTACGATAAACAAAAGCCCTTCTATTGTCAGACGTAATAAAAGCCTTCGTATCCCCTTCATTAGATATCCCTGATTTCAGCATTCGAGGACACGTAGCGTCAATCTCGCGGAGTATCTTCCATGAAAGTGTTTGGTCCAGCGAATAATCACTTTTATTGTGAATATATTTGCTATCGGTTGATGTCTTTCCAGGAGGAAAGACAGGAAGTGATTAAAAGAATTTCCAATCTGAGATTTGGAAAATCTATCCACGAAATTTACACAGACGTCGAAGACGCCTTGTTCGACCTTGTACATCGAGTCTGTTGCCAAGACACCTACGACAAAGTTGACATCACCGACGATCTGGAAATCAACGATGTTGTCACAACAACCCTTGAAAAAGCCAATCACGTCACTGAGAGTGACGTTATCCAAACAGCAAAAACAATAAACAAGAATGTCGTCATCGCACATCCAGATGCTGGTGACGTTGATGGCCACGGAGATTTCACGGCGGAACAAGAGAAAAAATTAAACGACTAAGAACAAAATTTTAAGAAAAAGAGAAAGTTACATCTACAAAGAAATGTCGGATCGGCTCATGAAGCACTAAGACTAAAAACAAATTTGCTTGTTGAAGCTTAAGCCTATCTTTTCCACTGAGTGGGGCGTCCTCATAAAACCCGGTGTCGGTACAGATATTGTTAGGCAACCGCTTCCCATGACGATTAACAAGTCTTTGCATCAAATACACAGAATTGTTGTTATTACTGAACAATCTTCATGTGATCGGCAGATCAGCTTTTTATGTTCAACGCGAATTGTCGGCAGGTTGAAATACTGTACACTCGTTTTGGGGAAAACTGTAATGTAGTAAATTTGTAGATTGAGTTTCGGTTTTAGCATCATTGTTACTTATTAACGATTAGCAGCATTAGGTTGAAGCAGGTCGTTTGTATCTACAGTTGTGAAATAGAAAATTAGGTTTGAATTAGCAAAATGTTATACAGCAGCTGCTTGTTACCGTCATTGCAATTGTGGAAAACTTGATCCGGTTAGCCGCGAGAGCACCCTGCCGATTAGGTAGGCCTATCCTGAAGACAGCAATGTAGGCTAGCTGGCAGGCATGCTGTCATGCATAAGTTTAGCTCAATCATCAGCTCAACATTGCACAAAAGCATCTTTGCGAAAACTTACAAACGGTGTTGGCCGTTCATAAAAATACTCGAAAATTTACTTTTTTAAAAACTATTCACAATTTTTGTGCCTTTCAAACAAAATTTTTGTACGACACAAAAAAATCTTCGTACGTAATTTTTGTTCTTAGCGAAGATCTCAATGTATTAAATTAACTGGGAAATGTCAATTTGCGTCCAGCCCCAGACAGAAAATCAGACGCTTTTTTTACATTCATTCAACGTCTGTGGACGTTAAATCAATCTAAAAATCGACTGATTTGCTGTCTGTGGCGAGCATAGGATATGGCTCTTGAGCAAGCTGAACCACGATCAATTCACGACGATGAAAGTGTGCAGTGACTTTATAAAAAACAACAAGGCAAGAATACAGTATTCAGTTACAACGTAATAGTACGTAAATCCAACGCAATTATTGTTATGGTGAACTTCATAGTAACTTTGCAGCTATATGTATTAGGCTAATATCAAATTGAGGGAAATTGTAAAGTAATACTTTCAAAATAGTCTGGGACAGAAGTCAGCTCTACTGTATATTCGGCTTTACTCTTAAGTGAACTGGGATTGTTTTCACTAGACAAAGTTTTGGTAGTCAGCATTAAGATTATGTAACTTAAGAGTGACATCACAATGAATATAATGCAAAGATGATTTCATTTGGCAAAAGTATGACGTGACAAATGGTTAAATAAACCTATTAGGTCATTAAAGTTATAATTACTGTAAAGCACGAAAGAGACTCCATGCAAGATAAATTCTGATCAGGAATGCAGGAGATGAGAGAGAAAATAATTTCTAGAGCACTTTTCGTTGTAAGTGTTGGGGCCTTCCCATATAGTAAAATATGCTGTTTTTATGTTTTACAAACGTTAAGCAACGCTGGAACGATGAGAAAAAAAAACTTTCTTGTTGAGTTGTAAGAAAGCCATGACAACAAAGTGAAACAAAACCAATTTCCTTTTTGCTTCTTCAAGCGCTTGTCTTTATCACTTAAAAGACCATTGTTCTTGGATGCATAATAAAGCAACAAAACTAATCGTTTGTTCAAAAATAGTGATTTATTAAAATTAATACATAATAGAGCACAAAATACCTGCGCGTTCCATTAGATTCGTTCAACAACGTAACCTCAAATACTCTATTCGCAATAGTTACCAGACTTTTGAGAAAAAATTGCACTTAGGAATGTATCTTGCTGTCCTGACTTTACCAGCCAAATACATAAATATAATGAGAGGATTTTGAGACGATGCTTCACAGAGGAGAACCACTTAAATCGACTCTTAACTTGGGACTTTGTGATGATTCTCTTCTTGTAAATATGTTATAAGTGGAGACTGTGATATCAAAAGCACGTGGACTCAATCTTGTCACAGTTCTGTTGAACAAAAAAAGTTTTAAAATAATTTATTTTAACTTTAAACCAGTGGTTCCCAACCGGGGAGGAATTCCTCCCTAGGGAGGAATTTCATGAGTTCAGGGGAGGAATTTCAGTTTTTGCCGTTCGTGTGCAAGAGCTACATTTAATAAGTTAATAGCTGTTTATTTGCTAATAAATTTCATACAAATATTACCCTAAAAGTGTTTCCAGAAAGCGCTATAATCCATTATTTTAGTGTAATTTTGCAAAAAATTTTCGGGGGAGCATGCCCCCGGGCCCCCCTAGAATACGCGTGCCTTCGGCACGCTCTAACCTCCCACCAGTTTTATTGCTTCCCTTGCTCAACCGACCAGGGTACGCCACTGCACATGAGGTAGCGATGTCTTTAATCAAACACTTTGTTGTTCTCTTCGATCCATCAAATATTTGGCCCCCCCAAAAAAACATTTCTGGCTACGCCACTGGCCAACACGCCACTAAAAAACCTTCACATACCTTGGGTTCCGCTTGCGCAGAATGAGGATGATCGACACGATGGTTTTGATAAGCCAAACCAAAAACTGGCATATCTGGTAATTTTTATAGACCGCCGGCTGTGCGGTCCCTGATCCCGTTTTTACTTCCGATCGGAATGAGGAAAGAGTCTTAGAACCCTAACATAATGGTGTCTATTACAATCTGGGGGAATTCTAGAGAAACCATTTTAGTTAAAATTCTAGGGTTTCTAAAATTTAGGACTCCCTTTTTTGTTTTTAGTAATATGGGGAGGAATGAATAGTTCCAAAATAGGCAAAGGGAGGAACGCAACAAAAAAGGTTGGGAACCACTGCAGTTTAAACTATTAAGAAAATGGGCTTTTCGCTCAAGCGGCCAGTTATCCAACTTCTGTTTATAACCGTGAGAGCTAAATAGAAAATGACTTATAACTGTTTTGAAACTCTTGATATATCTCGATAAAGCATTGTACCAATATGGGGTCTGTTGTTATGTCAGTAGGTATTAGCTGGTATGCTTTACTGAAACATGCATGGAAAAGTTGGTTGGTTGGTTTTGAATCTTTATTCTCGGACCGACAAAGTCTTTGATAGGTTATTCCTGGTAGCTTCGCATACTTGTAGAATAGATGTAGAGGCTCTTGACGAAGGGCCGGTTACCGAGATTAGTAGAGTGAAGTTTTCCGATTGTTAAAGAGAAGTGTTGTTGCCGGAGAATTATTCCATCCACTGAGTGCCGCTGAATGGAGAACAGTTCTTGAAATGCGCTGCTCAAGCGCACACCCCGAGAGCTGAACCAGCGTTGCGTGATCTTGAGTCTTTTTTTGATTCATGCGGTTAACCACTGAGTTAACGGGTCGAAACACGAAGAAGATATGGAGATTAGTAAATGTCGCACTTCAAGCGACATTATGACATTGTAAATCAATAAAATCAATGCAATAAAATCTATAACACGTGATGTGGTCTAGTAATCCTTAACAACCACCAAAGCTATTAAAATGCATAGGTTGTTAAATTGAGTTTGAATAACTCACGTTCTAGTTAGATTAGCCTTAGATTAGCCACTCACGTTCTAGTGTTACTTTGAAACCGTATAAATCGCCGCAGGGTGGAGCTGTCCGCGCCGAACACACGAACATTGTAACGCAACAATGCAGACGATCTTCCACGAATTCGAACAGGGAACCATTCAACCGTAACGGTTTGTGACGTAAATGATGCCAATCGTAAACCACTAGGTGGTACCAGTGTATTGGAAATTGGTGGCTCTAATAAACGAAACAAAAATAAGTGATAACTATAGCGGCAGTGAACATCATAACAATCTTACCAACGTTTCCGAAAGAGTTGTGCACGGCGCATCATCGGCCAACACTCAATTGATCTTTTTGCTATCTGACAAACGCCGTGTGGTAGCTTGGTTTTGTTTGCTCATAGTTCAACAAAGCAGCATCTCCACCGACATTGTAATACCAGATGCTACTCATTCACCAGGTAAATCATTCCATATTTGGCATAAGCAATCTTTGTCTGAGCCCACGAGCAGAACAGACAGAAGTCGTCGGATCTTCTGTTGAGGTCAAGCCACCAAGACTAGCATTATGACACATCGTAACTGCCCAAGTTCAAGTCTGCAATAAGACACTTCATAGGACAGTGTCGGATACACTAGGGAAACATGAGACCATGTATGGCACATTAATAAATACTGTAAGGAATTTTTACCTGTTACAACTGGAGGAGGGGTGCCACTACGTGTTGTTATTACCCTGTTATATACTGCTGTCGATGCTGCTGATGACGTTGCTATGATTTCATAATCCGTACCGGGTGATAATGACGTGAACGTCACGCTTGAATGAAGACGATTGATGGAGAATTGTTGATGAGGCTGTAACACACAAAGACGAGGTGCTCAGTTTTCAGTTTGTTTGTATTTCTGACCATCACCATAACACTCATACATGTAAAACATAGCGGAAGTGTAGAAAAAGGTAGAAGCGAGAAAACGCGAATTTAGACAAAATATAACGAGCTTGATACCGAAACAAGATAATCAGTTTAAAATTTAACACTTTGCATATAAAAATAGGATGCGCTATTCAAATAGCTTGTTCTTTCAACTGGTTCCAGCTCACATTTTAATTCAAGTTTTATTAAAGTGTATGACTTCTAACAAATTCTTATAATAACAAAATTATGAACAGGTTGCCACAGTTGGAGCATCAGCATATGTAGAGGGGGAACCACCGCAATATTTTTCCTTGCCAAACTTTACTTTTCGCAATGAAAGGAAAACGACTATTTGTAAAGGTGGATAAAACTGTTTGATCATAATTGACTCGGCACTGATGAAGCCGAAAATGTCTAAATAAAACAAATCGATGTCTAATACACATAACCACATTTTGACAAAAGAAACTACACACACTCACCCTGACTACCCCTCTGCGAATGATAGTGAACAACAGAGTTCGAACCCCAGCTGGAAACCGTTCCCAAGACAACGTGACGCGATTGTAGCCCACTGACGTCACATCTACGTCAAAAGTTTCGTCTGCGGGGTCACCTGAAGACAGTCAATGATAGTTAATGATGGTTAGTGATAATGATGCGGCCAACATTCCAAACTTCCCAGCAAAATTGAAAACATTAAAGCAAAGCCTATTAATGTTTCCCACAAAAGATATCTCGACAACCATTGTTTCTATCGGATACATCGGCAACTTTCGTTGATGAATGTTGTTGAGTTATCTACTTGGCATCGGTGTGTCGTGGGTTCGACACCTCTCACCCAGCACAACTGTCACATCTTTATCGTAAAGAATTGAAAAAATGCAAATGAACTTTGAAGCTTACAGTACAACCCTACAAACCCACTCTGAAATAAATAGCTTATCATATAAACCAGTTACCATATTGACGAATAATCAACCAGTGATAGGCTAAACGTTAACTCGGTGTGTAACAGCCACCAAATTTGGGCATAGACAGGTCTTACAAGTGTTCAAAGCAGACTTGTACTCACTCGTTCGTATCCTTGTTCTACCAACAACTCTTGGTATCACTTCGTCATCAGAGTCCACCGGACGTATTGTGACGTCATAAAACAACGATGCTTCCAGGTTAGACATGATGATTGACCTGCCGGGCTGGATGCCGTCATAAATGATTCTCGATCCCGAATCCGCGGACACACGTTCGACCACCACTTGGTATCTGAGAATGTGAGAGATGAATGCACCTCACCAAAGGTTAGGTTGGAACGCCTGCGTAATGTGAAGTCTACAAATTTCCTAAAACCTTTATAATACGCCACGAAACAGAAAGAGCATTAACTCTCGGTGTAGAAATGTTTAAAATTTTAGAAAGTAATTAAATCTCATCAAAAGCGCAAACTTTGTTTTTTATTCCACCTGGCGCCTAACTTTAGCTTTGATCCAGCTCTATGGACACAATTCGATATTAATTATATTCATCATCATCATCCTATCAGCCAGTCATGCCTCTGCTGGCAGATGGCTTCCACATATGTTTCCACATCATTCTGTCTCTTGCTGTCCTCATCCAGGTGACTTGAATCTTTTCTATTAATTATATTATTCAATAATTATCGAAAGTAGGATACGAACTCACCTGTGTGTGTTTTGGTAACCTCCCCAAGTAGCGACGAATCTCGACGTTGTGATGGTGGTGTTGTCCACCAGAATCGTCAGTCTTTGCTCCCTGGGGAACGTGGGCCCCACCTGGATAACAACGGGGATTCTCCCGGAGATGAGAAGATCGTTGATTTGTTGATGGACAAAAGGAAACAAGAGTTCGTTCACTTCCTCCCGCGATATGTCGCGCGACAAAGTTGTTAGCGATGACGTCACTAACACCGTCAGTGCTTGCGTCAGTCGTGTGACAATGCTGTCAGCAGTTGCTTCTGTGGCGTCATTGGAACGAATCAAGCCCTTGAGCTCCCCAGCCAGAGAGTAGAGAGTTTCAAAGGCGGTTGTTGGACCATAGTCCGCGCTGAGAAAAGCAGAATCCTTCACAAGAATCTCTGCAAGGTTTGGAAGGAGATTAGTTTTCGTCTATCACGTACTCAGACGCAAAGCTTCAAAAACGGCAGTGATTATGTTTTTGCCTCACTAAGCTTACAGCCTTTGACCTATAAATTACAATAGGTTGCAGCATGGCCACCTAAAAATACGGCCTGATTTGTCACATTTTGCAGAAATTTCCAGGTTTTTCTAACTTTGGGCAAACGTTTAAATAAATTTTTCTAAAAATTAGATTTTTACGCTTTCTTTATTCTTTTCCCCAGATGACACAATAGGTTTTAACATCCTCACATGTTCAAAAACAAAGAAAATTTGATTTCGAAGATTTTAGTCAGACTGTTAATTTTCAATAACAGTCTGATTTTGCGTTTTTTAATTTACTTTTTCTCATTTGCTATTGCTTCCCCAAGGCAACAAAAAAGTTTTATGTCATTAGGAAACCGCAAAAAGTAAAAACATTACAAAAAATGTCAGTCAAGCATTAGCAGTAGCTGTAATCAAAATCTGCAAAATGTGACAAATCAGGCGCATCTCCAGGTGGCCATGGTTGCAGCTAATGAAAAAGTAATATTGTTTAATAGATGCAGCTCTTATCTAGAAAATGAGAACAGTAGAGATTCTAAGCGTCTACGTACGTGGAGGGGGTGTGCTTCTTCTGTCGAGAATGTTCTCTACTGCAATCTTCATCTGTTGGATCTTCTCTTGAATGGATTGTTCAAACGCTAGTTCATCGTTGCGTTCTTCTGGAGTCCTTTCGCGCGTTCCAATTCTCTCCAGAGCTGACCTGAACAAGACGCGCGCGGTTGCACAAACACGAACGACAACAATTACTAAGCTGGTTGTACGACTCTTTCAGCACTACCTAGTTTGTGCGATGATCATACAAACATCGTTATATGTTTTGAAGCCTTAAAAGGCACCACCGCAGTGCTATAATGTTTTGTCGAAAAACTATGACGTTTAACAAAAAATTGCTGGTTGTCAGCATGGGCTCTATCCAAGGGAGGGTGAGGGGGGTGATCACCCCCCCACTTATTGAAGTGGTTCAAATGACTAAGACACGCAAGGAAATTCTCTAACCTTGGTATTTCAAGCAATTGCGTCACCAAGGAATCTATGGTGGATTCTAAAATATCTTCATTTACGTTGGAGGATGGGAGAACCACTTGGCCAAATCCACTTCTTCGTCGACCTGCAAGTACAAGCAGGTTGATGGTAGGTACATATCAAAGCACAGATAATTTAATGAAATGATTTCTTTTGTTCGAAAAAATTTGTAATTTTACATGAGTCAGCTGAAAAATCCACTTCGACCCTTAAACTTCTTCCAATACAAATCTATTTGATTTTATTCTTCTGTATCTAGTGACACCAAAGCTACAAGTCACAGACATATACAACCAAGCAACCACACGGCATTTAACATAATGGATTAAAATTAAACATAAACTATAAGCTACAAACGTTTTCGGCCATACACACGTTAGCCCTTATCAAGTAACAAAAAATAACTGCTTATCATATCTACAATGAAAATGAATGACTGATCTAAACACTGAATTGAAAAACGAAATGCAAAATGAAACGGCAGAACAGAAGAAAGGCACATCACGTGGCGTTTAAATTACACCAGGCAAAGACGCAACATATGACGTATCAAGAAAAGACGTTGAGTAGATAAGAAGCACCTGAGGCAAACAACTGTGTATTGAGGCGAGGATTGTATGATTTTATTAGCAAAGTTGCGTCTTTGCCTGGTGTAATTTAAACGCCACGTGATGTGCCTTTCTTCTGTTCTGCCGTTTCATTTTGCATTTCGTTTTTCAATTCAGTGTTTAGATCAGTCATTCATTTTCATTGTAGATATGATAAGCAGTTATTTTTTGTTACTTGATAAGGGCTAACGTGTGTATGGCCGAAAACGTTTGTAGCTTATAGTGTATGTTTAATTTTAATCCATTATGTTAAATGCCGTGTGGTTGCTTAGTTGTATATGTCTGTGGCTGAAGAAAGTAACCTCTTTACCAAAATTGTATTATAAAGCTACAAGTATGCAATACAATTGTGGAGATGAAAACTTGAAATATGATCAAAGAATAGATTGTTTTTGCTTGATTGGTTCAATCTTCAACTCAATATGGAAGTATATGTTTCTCAACAGCAGATTGTAGCAAGAATTGACAGCGATAGACGCCCTATTTCGCCCATAAAGCTGGGCTCCGCAGTATCGCACTTCTAATTCTGAAAGCTACACCGTTATGGTTAGCGAATCGCAATTTCTCGCTGTAGCCTACTAATGAGTAGGCTACTAGTGTAGCCTACTAGTGAGTGGGCTACTCAGCCTTGTGCTGATAGCCAGGAAGAACCCTCCCTTCTTCACAATACAGAAAGTTTTCCAGATTAATTTTCAAACAAATTTTCCGATTACACAGAAACTTTGGTTGATAACTTTAATCTAGTCAAACGTTGTCTTGACGACAATGCAGCTGCATACCGTACCTGTTGCGGTTACGATCCACTCCCCTCTAGCCGTTGGTCCGTCATGGCTGACTGCCAGCACTGTGACGTTGTATGTAGTGTCGGCCTTCAGACCTCCAACACGATGCTGTGCAAGACAATGATGTGTTTCGTTCAATTACAAGTTTCAGGATTGTTTGTTGTGAAAGCAAATGCTGTCAGTTTGAAAAAGCTTGTGCTGTAGCTCACTGCTCACCAGTATTATTACTTTGACAGTTAACTGAATTCAAATTTTAGTTTGTTTGACTATTTTCATGCCATGTCTTGAAGTAGGATAAATCTCAAGACTGCTTTATTTTAAAAGCTTTGAACAACTTAACACTGCAACGATACTGACTTCAATGCAGCAAGGTTTAACGGGGTGTATAGAATAAAGGCAGGTTGCTCACAAGAACGCAAAGCGTGAAACACAATGGTGAAGAATTATTAACAATGACAATAATACTGTAGGAAATTATAAATTAAACAAGTTAAAATCACAGAACGTGCTCTAGAAACAACGCGAAAATAAAGAAAAACAACATGACAATAAACAACAAAATAAGCACGTTTTGCCTTGCAAGTTACTATTACAATGTTTTCTCAATGTTATGAATAGTAACAGACTTTTGCTCTTGCTGTCATTTTATAAAAATCCTTGACATTATTTTGCTACCGATATTGTCCGTATCCCTCTGATCTCCTGCACCACTCTCGGACCCTGTGCGACCAGGATTGTGTAGCTGACCGCGAATGGGGTGGGGTACCACCTCAACCTGAACCCATCTGCCGTTGTCAGATCGGCGCTGATCCCAACTACGGGTTCAGCTTCAGGATAAGCTGGATATGTGAAAGACAACGTGGTTAATTATTTGACAACTATATAAGATTTGTAAGGCGTAAAAGAGGATTGATTTACTGGCTGGGTATTTCATTCATCATCCTTTCAGCTTAAGACAAAACTCTTTAACAGTTTTTTGCGTATTTGCTTCACTCACACAAAAGTAATTAAAATTGAAAATACTAGGCCTACAACCCACAATTATTTTTGAAATGTTGCTTTTAGTCAAAAAATTCCAATTGGATGGAATGCAGCTCTTGTGTATATCTAAGGGCAAATTTATAAGCAAAAAAATACGATGCTTGACAATATTGTAAAGATTCTAACTCCAAATCTTGATTAGATGCATTTTGCTTTAAAATAATTTAGTAACAAACGAGAAGTAAAAGTTAAATAGTTATGCTTATGATGGAATTAGTTACGTCTCACACCATGGTTGAAAGGCTTCAAAGCAACCAACTTACGAATATCAAGTTTAATTGGCGTGACATATTCCGACTCGAAGAACATCCCCACAGAAGCAGCGGATACGTTGTACGTCTCCCGAAACACCAATCCAGTGATGTGGAACGGTGATGTCACGTTGCTAGAATTGTGAGGAAACAAGATTGGTTATGTAGTCACTGCAAGGATGCGCACGCGGTGATGCTTTCATTCATGGCAGCCTTGGCCGAGTGGTTAGCGCGTTGGGCTCGCAGTCGAGAGCCTGCATGTTCGACTCCAGCCACCCGCACTTGCTGTTGTTTCTCTGGGCAAGAAACTTTACGATAATTGCCTCTACCTAGTGATCGATTTCGAGTAATGGGTAGTACCAAATTCACGTCATAAGTAGAGTAGACAACCGGAAACAGACATTGCCGTCGGCTGCAGCGTGGGTCAGGTGTATGCCGGAAGGCGTACACCGATGCATAGCGCTCAAGTCCGCTTTCCCGCAATGCAGGATAAAGATAAACAAACAAACAAACAAACACTCAAATATTCTTGAAACCCAAATATTATTTTGAGAACTTAGGTCAGTAGTGGGCAAGTTACGTTTCTTGAAGACCCCAATTTTCAAAAAACAGAACTTTACAAGCTCTACACAATAACTTTACAAGCTCAATATAGAAGTATCTATATGTTTGTATTTCTATATTATGTTTTTTATTATATTTTGAACCTATATGCGTGTATAGTAGCCTCCATCAATCAACAAACGTTTAAAAATTTAGATTAATTTTATACAATTATTGTGCCTATTTGTCCATAAGTAGGTTATGACTAAAATAATGATTCTCTTTGAATGTAGGCTCTGGTCAAATAGCCTTTCTGCTCAGTCTCCAACACCCAATCATAAAGTTTGAACAAACACAATATACTTACTCATAGACCTTTGTGACACCAGTCCTGGTGTTTTGGGAACTAACTCTGTAGCCAACAGCAAATCGTGCCGGTTGCCATACTACAGTCACCTGCTCCGACGTGACGTTGGTCACTTGGAAGTCCACGGGTTGGCCGGGGATCAAACGAACTGGAAAGGTAGGATAGGGTTAAGTCTTGGATGAGAATAAGTGTTCATTGTTTATATGTTATAGATGTAAAAAGTAATAACAAAATATATTACTTCACTTTAACCGGCCCTGCGTCAAGAGCCTCTACAAATATACGAAACTACCAGGAATAACCAATCAAGGCTTTGTCAGTTCAAGGATAAAGATTCAAAAACCCCAAAAAAATTATATTGATACAAAGTATCCTAATCAATAATTAACCAATAACAGTTTTCTAAAAACATGTTTATGAAAGAAAATTACCGGCACAGCTGAGATGAGACGTTATCACATTGCCCTTGATTTTACATTGCTTCTTAAAAAAGATTTAGTGGAAACGTGCCCTAACGTTTGAACATAGGTATAGATCAAGAAAGGAGTTAAGATGAGCAAACTTTCTTGGTAGGGAGGGGTCGATAGATTTAGTGTTCACTAGGGGGAATATTAATTCTCATGTTATCGACAATTTTGACTGCCACTGAATACCAATGGATTGAATTCTATTCTTTTTAATGAAAACTAACAGGCTGTAGTTAAAAACGTACAAAGTAGAAAAATAAACTTCTTTTTGTCGACCAATACCCGTAGAGCGACATGAATATTGTAGGCATGTTATTTATGGCAAAAGGAAATTTATGATCTTTCACTGGTTCGGTGAACTCGGTAGCATATCAGAACATACTGACGCCAATACGCCATGTCTCGCAAATTAAGCAAAAAGGATATTTCAAATTTTCCAAAGTGATAAAATACATTCCAAATCATAGAACACACTTGTAATCTTTGTAATCAAAAAGTGGAAATTAGTATGGGAACAATTTTTTTTTTAAAGTCTATAGACCAGGGGTTCTTAACCGGGGGTAAATTTACCCCCTGGGGGTAAATTTCACCGACCGAGGGGGTAAATTTACTGAATCATAAATTAAAGTAAATTTCATATTTTCAGTTATTAAAAAACTGGTAGTATTGCACTCGATTTTGATTCAAATTTACGCTTAGGCTTAATGTAAGTTTTCGTCGTTTTCTTTTATCTCCACGCAAGTAGACAACCAGTTTCATTTCAGCAGCGCATGTGTGCTACAATTTTGGAAAAAATGGATAAATTGATTTCTTTCAACAAAATAATATATCCTGGAATTATACGGGTTTACTTTGCACAGACGGTGTCCCTTCTATGCTCGGTGCTAAGTCTGGCTTTACAACTCCGGTGAGAAAACGCGCACCGAACATCATTTCTACTCACTGTGCCCTTCATCGACATGCACTGGCAAGTAAAAACCTTCCAGAATATTTGAAAGCAGTATTGAAGCATGTGGTTGAATGTGTGAATTTTATCAGGGCACGTGCTCTTAATCATCGTCTTTTCAAAGTGGTTTGTGGTCAGATGGGATCAAAACACTCTGTTCTCCTTTATCACACCGAAGTTCGGTGGCTCTCTATAGGGGTCTTGCTTTGTCTCGAGTTTTCGAACTACATGGTGAAATCGAGATTTTTCTTCGAGAACGCAAATCCCCGTTGAGCTTTTTGCGACAACAAATTTATTGGTGCATTGGCTTACTTGACAGACATTTTTTCAAGTTTGAACCAGCTCAATGTGCAAATGCAAAGAAAAGTGTTAGCATTAGACAATATTAGATCTGAGTAGAAGAGTTCAAAAAGGAATTTACGCAAATTTTGCAACATTTGATGATTGGAAAGTCAGTAGAAGTCGCAACGAGATTTCTGACCTCAAAGTCGAAATATGCCAGCACCTTGCCGCCTTAAAAAAGAACTTTGACGGTTACTTCGAAGGTGAAAGTTTTAACAGTACCGGTACTGCTCTTTGGATAACTCATCCTTTCGAAGCAAAGTTAGAAAGTATTGCTGACGATGATCTTTGCAAAGATGAATTGATTGATCTTCAATGTTCAACAACGCTTTGTTCCAAATTCTTATCGTGCAATGGTGACTTTTCCAAGTTTTGATGTGGATTAGTCGAAGAGTTTCCTACGCAGACTAAGCGTGTATTTGAAGTTATTATACTTTTTTCAACTATTTATCTGTGTGAAGCAGTGTGCTCTTCACTGTTGACTATTAAAACAAAACATCGATCTCGCTTAGTTCCCAAAGACGACATGCGAGTAGCTCCTTCAACGACTGTTCCAAGAATCTCCAAAATTGTTCGTGGAAAGCAAGCACAAAAGTCATTTGAGTAGACATTATTTTTCACAGAATCCCGTCAAGAACAATCGTGTCTTCGGCAAATAAACAGCTTGTTTCTGATATTTGCCAAGGTAAATCCAAACAAAAAAGGATGTTTTGCATTTCTTCGCATGGTTGACTGGACTCGATGACATCACAAGGGGCCATCAAAACGGTGGGGGTAAATTTTACTTTTTTCATTTGGCAAGGGGTAAACGAGACAAAAAAGGTTAAGAACCCCTGCTATAGACCGATCAGTAAAAAATACGGAGCCGAAAATGCTGAAGTTAAACTTATTTTCATCAGTTCTTTGTAATATTAACCTATACTTCTATCATCTTCGGTATTATACAAAATATTATCGTCTTACAGTAAGTCAAATGAAGTGTCTGTAATATTAAGCCACGCTCTTGGTAACAGCCAAACACCACCATAACCAGCCAGAAATTTTATTTGATTGAGACATCACAATCTTCGTGATTAATTACGCACAGATACGTCATCGGGAGCTGCTGTGACGACTTTTGAAGAAACAATCATAATTTTGAGCTTATAGCCACCTGTGATGTTACAAAATCTATATGACATCACAAACGGGCTTATCTCAGTTTGTTAGTAAATAATACTTGCGCATTTGGTATTCAGTTTAGTTTGTTTGTATTTCTGACCATCACAACGAAAAACATTATATGCCAAATATACCAGAGGTTTAAAAAAAGATAGAAGTGACAAAACTGTTTTATATCTTTGTCAATAAACAATTGACCAAGGTATAAGTAAAATAGAACTTAAGCCAACAAAGTACTGCAAAACATAAGCAAAGGTAGCCAAGATCAGGTCAGGTGTGTACAGAACAAAAGTCAACAAGAATATGCTCGAAACAAAAGTTGCTGAGCAACCAGTCTTGTGATTAATTGTCCGCATTTCAATCACTGTAAAGTCACCACTAAGCAATTTTATTTTAGAAATAAATTTTTTTCCAGAGCAAAATTTGTCGTTTTAACATTGATTCACTTGTAGATAAGCTGAATCAATATAAAAACGTATGGTTTTGTTAGTTGAGTTATCAGAACGGCAAGATGCTACTTGACGTCACAAAGCAGCGGTTGAGGGGTTAATCAATACCTTCAGATGGTTTTTCTTTCCTGACAAGTTCTGCAAATTGTGATGGTGAAAAATTTGTGCAACAAACCAAATGAGACTCAGAATACATTTGGACAACTCATAGGTTAAGTACATCGCTGCTAGGAAAAAGAATCACTTTGAAAATTGTTTCTCTTTTTTCAAAGATTGTACTTTTTTAATGACTTGAGGCTCCCTTCAGCCACATTTTCTCCGCTGTCACAAGTAATTTAGTTATTTTTTGGACAAAATATTACAAATCCTTCTTTTTTTCGTAGGCTCGTCGTCGTGTAAGCCTCTGGGGCCGAGGGTCTATCCTTTTTCCACCCCAGATTCACGATATTCCCGGACTACGCTGGAAGGCTACTAGACGTAGGGTGTGCCTCACAAAAACAAGCATTACTGTAACTCAGGGATCAATGCAACTTGTTCCATTCACCATTGCATCACAACAATGCAAGATTTCGTGTGTCAAAAATGTTGTAACAAGCCGTGTGTTTATTTATTCGTGAAAAGGCTTCTTTTTTAAGAAGAACCATAGTTTTTCCTTTATTGATTTATATCTGCCATGCAGTACTTCCTTTTCTGTCTGTTTCAAAGCTGAAGATATGAGCAAACGACTTTGAAAATTCTTTGGGAAGTTAGCAAAATATAATTGCCAGCAGTACTCTCCTACATTTTGTTAAAGTCTAGGACCTGGACTCTAGGTGGATTACGCTTCTGATATGAACCTTGAAATTTACAAATTTTGAAACATTAGGCTATTTTAGTGTTTAATTTTATAAAGTGCAAAAGGTCATGCTGACCAAGTGGATACTGTGTGCTCATCATCATCATCATCATAAAGTTTCATCCTCTAGTAGAAGATTGGAGACAATGAGGCGCCAAGTTGCATGTATAAACCGGGTTACAACAATTGTCAAACACAAGCTATATTATATATCTCAAAATACTTTTGGCTATTAGTGAAATGAATCGCTTGTTACAAACTCCGGAAGAAGTTATGTGTAGCTTATGCAAAGATCATAAAAAATGGCATAACAAACATAGACATTAACCATCTACCTAAACCGTGTGGGTTGCACGAGAGCACGTTTTTAATTGTTACCTCACAGTACTTGCTGTTATGAAGTCATACGGACGTCACACTTACGGGTTCGTGTCGTCACAACGTTGCTTTCCTCTGACAGGTCACCTCCGCGACCGATAGCACGATACGTGACGTCATAAACGGTGTTCTGTTCCAGCCGACCAATAGGGAGAGGAGCTGATGAGATTATGTTCCTGCAACGGTAGAGAGGAAAATAGTCAGATCATGGATTAGTGGATAACGGCCGCGGCGAAATAGATAAATAGGAGACTTACAAAGAATTTGCAAATCTCTGGTTTAGAAAAGAAGTTCAAAAAGACAGTTTAGCATAAATTTACTGAATAAAGTTTCATTGGCTAAGCACTGTTTCTGAGGAATGGATTTTCTGATGCAAAAGCAAAGAAGTGGTGAAAAGTTAACAGTTTTTACAAGAATTGAAATTTTGGTTTTGTAACGACAAAAATGTCAAAAATTCACTTCATTAACGAAGCAAAGACGTTGCATTACGTTTTTAAATTTTGTCACGTAATTTTAGCAAATAATCACATGATTAAAGTAGCGTTAGTTAATGTGTACAAACCGATTTTATTTGTATAGAAAAGATGGACAATTGCAGCTTACTTGTGAGTTACAATTGCTTTGGGTAATTTTAGATTTAATTTTGGTCATGCTCTTAGCACAATAGCTCAGTGGAAAATATTAATTCCGAACGCAAAACCAAAGCAAG
The DNA here is from genome assembly GCF_918807975.1 of Aplidium turbinatum. Lineage (NCBI taxonomy): Eukaryota > Metazoa > Chordata > Ascidiacea > Aplousobranchia > Polyclinidae > Aplidium > Aplidium turbinatum. The sequence goes on from NC_137480.1 coordinate 26,068,309, forward strand.
CTTCACAAAGTTCAGTCCATACTTGAGATAAAGTTGCAGCAAATAGTGTCACAATCAATGTGCGAGGTCTTGCGACGGGCTGCTTGTATCTTCAACGAGCGTGTTGTTTTGGTTGTAGAATTCTGGTGCGATGTGTTATTATTGGTTATGACCTGAAGTAACCTCTGATTACGAAATCTGTATTATGTAAAATGTGTTTTCTGGAATCATTTTTCCTACGTGACATTCTAGAGACTTCTGTTGTTTACATTTAAATGCTGCTTGATAGAACAATGGTTCTTTATGATGTAACCTTACGTAACCTTCTCGAAGTTACTGGACTGAACAACCAACTATAAATAGTGGTGTAGTTTGTGTAATGTTTAATATTATTATTATGAGGATTATTATTATGAGTTGATTATGAGAGTTGTGCTATGAGTTGTGGATTGGTAGTTGATGCAGAAATTATTGGTGATTGAGACTTGAAGTAATTGAATACAAGTAGATGAGAATTGGTGCTGATATAAATTGTGTTCGAAATTAGAGTTATTTGAGAAGCGGGTGGTTAAAGTTCTTCAAGAAGTCAGATTATCATTTCACTAGTAGAATTATTCGACCTTTAATTGACTGCTTTTCGGTTTGACCCATTAAACTACGTCATTGAACCTTTCCAAGTCTTTTTCCTGGTAAGAGATAGAAAGAAATCGTGACAAATAGTAATTCTAAAAAATCCAATGTACCTTAGTCGTCTCAGAGGAGATCCGCTACTTCTTAATATGACAACATAGCTATTTGCGTGCTCTATTGGCTCTACTATGACCTCCATCGAATTGTAGGTAATGTTGCGAATGGTTATTAGGCGGCGGTTTCGAGGCATAACTGGAACAGGATGTCCTAAAGTTGAAGAAATTCTTAAAATTAAAGTCCAAAACACTCCCAGCAAATTGTTAAAATTAAAGTCCAAAACACTCCCAATACAATAAAAACAACTTTATTTTGATTTAGAGATAAGCTAGCCATAGTCATAATAGTAAAGCAGGTCACATGCAGGAAAATGCTTCATCGTATCAATTCTAGTAAGCTTACTAGCTTGGAATCTCTTGGCGATACTACCAGGTGATCTCTCGTACTCTCCCAGAGCAATTACTTGGATAACGTAGTTGTTGAGAACTGTCAGTCCGGTGATGTTCACAAACGTATTAGGGATGTCTCTGCGGAAAGCAAATATTTCTAATGAGGAAATGTTATAACAAACTGCTCGCACAGTAAGTTTTAAAAAAGCTGCACATCTTTGTAATGAGATTTAAATAAATTTATTTTCACACGAGTCAGTTCAATCATAAATAGCTAAAAATTAATTCCGATCAGCTAGTAGCTAGATCATCTTTAGTTAAGCTTATTCAAATAGAATCAGTGTAATTAATCTTTGTAATGAAGAAATGTTTTGATAAATTGCTCGCACAGTACTGTAAGTTTTAAAAGAAAAAATCATCAATTTAAGTTACAGCAGCCTATTGTGAAAATAACTAAAACCGACTTGGGTCAGGCTATAATTTTACGTAAAAGAAGAATAAAGGCTAATCCTATACACGATCTCATGCAATGTTGCATTAGTTTGTTTCAGCCATGCCACTTCCACAAGTTGGCAATCAATATTTTGAGTTGTTTTGTTTGTTTGTCGTATCCAGGCTTACACCTGGTGGTTGAAGATTCAGATTAAGTGGACGGGAAGGCAAGGAAGCCAATCTTCGTGTCCACTTTCAGACATGCCTTTAAGTATCCTACCAAAGACACAGCCGTATGCTCTTGAGCGGTGTCGAACCGGCGCCCTTTCGATTGCGATTCCAAGGCTCTCACCACTCGGCTATGCAGCCGACAATATTTTGAGTTATCGATCTTGAAACAGTTTTGCACAAGATTTTGAGGAAGAAGTTTATTGTTGCGTCACCTCAGTCGTCGTCTCAGATCACTCGCTTCGTCCAACACTCTGACAATGTAACCGATCGCGCGTCGCGATGGCTCCCATTCCACTTCGACGTAGGTGGCTCGAATCTTGGTCACTGTGACCCCTGTTGGCCGGGCTGGCGGGAGAGGCCCTGTTAAAATGTAAAAATTGACCCTTGAAGTTAAAGCTTGATATTCTACGTGTTTGTAATAAACGGATAACCACTTGGATAAGAAGCAAATTTGAGTTAATGAAACAGCATAGTGCTAAATCGGCACCACTTCGGTTGATATAGGGTTAAACTGTTAATCACGACAGGGTAAGTAGTACTAATTCCTCAGCAAGTTAACTACGTAACAAGAATAAACTCGTTGCAAAGCACAAATTTAGCTGCATCATTGTGTACTCATAAAACAATTAAAAGTAAAAACACAACGATTTTCGTAATAACAAAGCATGTCACGTATGAGAGCCATGATCTGATGATCAATATGACTGTCTTTGACAAACCCAATCTAAACAGAAACACCAACAAAGAGTTGGACAACATTTTCTCATGTCATTTTTCTGAGCATCGAACCCGGATGACATAAACAATAAATAATGTGTTTCCACCACACCATGGTTCTGACAAATTGATTTGCAAACTCACTGGTTGTGGTCGTTGCAGGTGGTGAACTTTCTTCTGTTTCGTCGCCAATCACCCCGACAGCTTTGAGTGTGACGTTGTAATCAGTGTCAGGGTCCAATCCACTTACTGTTACTTCAGTGTTACGGAATCCTCTGAAATATTTTCAGTATTAAAAAAATAGATTTTCGTTTGGGAGAGATGTTAGATACTGTGCCAACATGCGAGGAATACGATGCTTGTGAGCTAACACAGAAACGCTTGTGAGCTAACACAGAAACGTTAACAACAATTGAGTTGAAATTGTCGACTATCACTTGGTGGCATGACGAGGCGAACCTGACTGGTATTTCTCGTCGATTGGCTCCACTTCTGATCACTATGACATAGCCGACTGCGTTCTCTATCCTTCGCCATCTAGCGGTAATATTGGTTGTTGCAACTTCAGAAATGGCCACTAGAGGAGCCAGGCTTTGTGGGAGCTCAGGTGATAGCGAGTCTGTAACAGCAAAAAAAGTAACAAAAAGATAATAAGGAAGTTATTTTTCTGTAAAACATGTATCAAAACAAATGAAAATCGATAAAGCGAAGAAAGAAAACAAAGTATTTATCTTCAACCAAAGAAGACTTTTTGGGAAGTTTTTTTATTTTGACGTTTTTTTGGACAAGAATGTGAAATGAATTGACTATGAATTAACAATAAAGCATAAACCAACAATAAACCAGCCGCCCATAGCTCAGTGGTTATCGCCTTCGGCTCTGGTGCTGGTAGCCCTGGGTTCGATTCCAGGTCGGGTCATACCAAAGACTTTAAAAAGGGTACCGATTGTGTTCTTTCTTGCATAACGTAGTGAGGATAAATCAGGTAATAATCTGGTGACATATCACCCTCTTCCAATCTGCCTTGAGCCAGCATGGAAGCAGTACGGCTCATAAAATCACATGGAACCCTGTCAAGTAACCCATGTTGATGCGCAATCTGCTGCAAGCGGAGATAGCAAATGATTATACTATGATTATAACAATAAAGTTTACTTCCACGATCAGAATGAACTGACATGTTGTTGTTGTTGTTGTTTGGACAAGAATGTGAAATGAATTGACTATGAATTAACAATAAAGTTTGAATTAACAATAAGTTTGAATTAACAATAAATTGAATTAACGATAAAGTTTACTTCCACGTCACAATTGACTGACATGTTGTTGTGGTGACGCTGATGCTCCTGTCGCTTTCCAGCCCTTCAGCGCTGGTAGCGGTCACTTCGAACGTATAGTTGACTTGGGCTTGAAGATTAATGACGTCAGCTTCCGATGACGTCAGTCGGTCAAGTTTTCTCTCAACTTCAGTATTCCTGATCACCTTCTTAATGTCGCCATCAACGCTGAACACGTAGACGGAATAATAGACAGCACCTGGAACATGTTAAGGTTCGTTGCAAAGACAAGAACTTAAGTTAAGCACAAAGACGAAGTAACTCCACAGATGAATAAAAAAATAACAGTTAACCTCTCAAGTACTGTGAAATTTACATGCCTTTTGACTCTTTTTTATTTCTTTAAAAATAATGTCTAAAAAGACATTATTGTCCAAAAAGAATGTCTAAAAAGACATTATGAAAAGTAACTACGGACAAAGGACAGTGTTTCGATCTTCCGATCTCTTCAGCGTAGTAAAGTGAAAGTGGAAAGTTGTCTTGAAGTGTTGGTTGAGATGATGATTTGAAACTTGAGTGATTGTTGTGAGATAATGAGACTGAATTTAATTTTTAATTTTGGACTTCAGCGAAACGTAATTTAACAGCCTATTAGAAGGTGTGATTTTTTTGAGAGAATTTGTGCTAAGAAATGACTGGAATTAGTTAAAAATAAAAACTAGAAAAAAAGACAAGAATTTGCAACTGAGCTAGGACATAACAATCATCTGAGATGGATCTAAAATACAAGAAATTAGACACTAGCGGCACATATAAGTATTAAAATTTAAAGAAAATGAAAGGGTGTACCAGCAAACATCTATAGGATTGGCCCATGATACTAGAGAAGGATCCACAGAGGATACAAACTGATATGAATGAATCAACAAGTGAATAAAAAACAGAGTTTGTTATTCACAGAGTGAATAACTGAATAACAGATTCAATAACTCCACAGAGTTTGTTTAAATCTCGTTCCGGTACTTAGTTAAATGCTTGTGGTAGAACCACGTCAGGATTCTACAATATGTAGTTGGGCAAAGCAACAAACAACAAAATTTAAGCGCAACCTCTGCAAAAACTATTTCCTGATTCTCTGAAAAGAAACAACCTTTGTTAACCAGACAATGACGGAATGATTAGTTCCTCATCGCTGCTTCAGAGAGGACTGGATTTGATTCCCCGTTAGGTCAAACTAGCGACTTTATGATATGAAAGATTTTAAAATGGTACAAACTGTATTCATTCTTAAAAACGGTTAAGTTGATCAACAATGTAACCACATTGCGAACATTAGCAAACCTCATTTTACCGATTGTACTGGTTCAGCTATTTCACATTTCAAATATTTTACCAACTAGTACTATTGGTAAGTCGTTTGAAATCGTAGAGTGACAATGAACTAGCCATAACATTATTACCTTTGACATCTTCCCAATCCAGCTGGATTGAAGTTTCATTGTTGGAATCTGCGATCAGGTTCTTCGGTGCCTCAAGTCCTGAAGTGAAATCAGTGATGAACAATTGGTGAAAGCAATAAGACTGAACACATTGCTGTTGTGATGAAACAATACCCACTTGTCCTCTGCACAATCGAGGCGTTGGCGACACTTCGAACGCCATCTTCGGTGATCGCGAACACAGTAACCCGGTACCGCGTACCAGGAACGAGATTCTCAATGGAACCGATGTTGGTATTGATGATTGTCGTTTGGGCCGCTAGTCGTGGCCGGTCCAATCGTTGGGCCACCACATCGTAGGAATCCGCCCCTGAAATGGAAGAAATGGGCCACACTTGGAATTAGATATTAATTTGAAGGTTTGTTATGTTGTATCCAGGCTTACACCAGGTGGTTGAAGATTTAGAATTTAGATCCTGTTCTAATATACTCGGTTAAGTAACAACTTCAACAACACAGATGTGAACCATTGTGAACTAGAATTCAAAACCACTCACCGTTGACAGGCTCCCAGGTTAGGTTGAGATGTGTTGGTCGAATTAGAATGACTTCGATCGATGGTGGAGCGACTGGAACTGTAGTTCAATAACATATGAAGTTACAAGTCAGTCTTGAGGAAATATTTTCAAGAATGATGTGAGTAATATTTTAGGATGTTCTTTGGAAGAAATAATTCAATATGAATTTTTACTGCAAAATTTTTGGTTTCCATTAAACTCTAGCCACACTCTCTTATCAGCCACCTGTTCTTTGTGACATTACAGCTACGGAGCTCCTCCTTCCATTCCGATTGATCGCTGAGATGGAGACAGTGTACAAGGACCCAGGTTCGAGTCCTCCAATAAACACTCGGTTTCGATCAGTAGTTCTGTTCCTGATCAAATCGTCGTCTTGCATCACATCAACATGATACTGGGTAGCGCCTGAGCGATACAAGTCAAAGATGAATGTTAATTATAGTGGTTGCTGGCTTGGTACTCGGCAAGCTCAGTGAAGTATCAGCTCAGTGAAGTAGCAAAGAGTGCGCCAGGTGAAGAGACCAATATCACATCGTGTTTTTGGTGAAATAAATAAATTTATTGCAAATAGGAACAGAAAAGGCTACAACGTAAACAAAAATAAAGCCAAAAAAACAATCTCTATCTTTTCCTTTATAAGTTAAAAGTTTGAAACGCATTACTAAACTTAAACTGACATGACATTGATAAAATGTATGTTACTGAATCAAAATTGCCTGGCCGGAGTTTGCGCACCTCATCACTGCGTTAAGTTAGTCCATTGGATATATACAAGGAAATGACGAATAGCATCACGCTACGTACGGTATATCTCAAGTTCGCACAATTTCTGTGTAAATGTAACTTCAATTTGATACTAACTTAAATAATAAAGATTATTTTAAAAATAAAAGCAGAGTCAAAATCCATCTTCACCTTGAGGAGGATCCCATATGATAGTGATGGAGCCTGGTGTCAAGGATGTCACTCGGAGGTTCCTGGGTGGAAGAGTCACTGAAATGGAGAAGTTATAGTTATGATGAAAAGCATATACGGCAACAATTCACATAACGCCACATCGGCAATGACAACTATACTTCTGAAAGGTATGAGAATAGCAAACAAATCATTTCTTTTGACAATCTTTTACATACAAAGTAATAAAAACTTTTCAATTAAATTTACCGTGTGGTAACTCAAGTTGAGGTTGTTGAATTACTATGGTACTTATCTTTCGTGTAGTTTTTGAAGATTAAATTGAATGAAACACTCACCAGTAACAACTTCAACTTGGTTGGTCGTTGACAAGCTCTGCCTGCCTTTTGCATCAAGAGAAGCCACTCTAAAGTTGTACACGAATCCTGGAGTTAGGTTCTGTACAGTGAATCTATTATCCTCTGCTTCAAAGAATCTTTCACCACGGGGGGTTGCAAGAAGAACATGGTACGAAGATGCCCCTGGAGTTAAAGAACATTTAAAAAACAAAAATACTGTTGCATTGCATGAAAACCAGCACAAATATTAAGTTTATCATCGTATTCTCACATCGAGCGACTGAATGATGATTGACTCTTCAACCTATACCAACGTAGAAAAAATTGTTCTTATCATCTGTAGTGTATATAATCACCATAGTGATGGCTTGTGAAAATATATTTTAATTTTGTTCTAACACGTGATTTAACAAACAAATACCTTCCACTGGTTCCCAAGACAACCGGACAGAAGTTGTTGTTTCGTCGTGAAATTCCAGAGTTTCTGGAGCACCAACTCCTGCAAGAATCACAGAATGGAATACGATGAGATTTCCTATCAAGCTAATGACTACGAAACAGGGCAACTCATAAACTTCATAACTTCATGAAAAAATTGCAACAACAGCGATATTTAATCTTAAAATCACAGCAGATTACATTTAATAAACGTATACGAACGAAGATATAAGCTTGCACTGTAATTCCAAAAAGTTTTTATTTAAATTAGACGCTTACGTGTCAACTCTGTTATGCGTTCACTTTCCACACTAACAATCCCGGTTTGTTCTCCCAGGCTTGTCACTGTGAACGCATAGACCCTCCCTGGGATCAGGGAACGGATCGCGATCGCCATCCTCGACGTAGTCACTTGGCGGATTTCATTGTTTTCGTCATAAGATCTCACAAGGTATGATCTCGCACCTGAGAATGTGAAAGTAAACTTACTACAATCGCCTGTACAGCCAGAGGTGCGTGTTGACAGGGTGCACAATTTTGTTAGAAAGCAACAAAGCTTCACTACACTGTAGTTGGCTATGTCTTGAATAATCCCATAACCAGCATGAAAGAGAACATATCGCAAAAATAAAAACAAAAAATAAAAGGATAATAAAAAGGAATCCTTAAACCAGTCTGAGAGAACTGTGAACCTTTGTCATTAACACAATATTCCACCTTACCTTGCACCGCCACCCACTGGAGGTTTATGCGGTTCGTGGCAACACTTGTGACGTTGAGATCAGCAGGAGGATTGGGCACTGGAAGTACAAAGATGTTTACTTTAGCTCATATCTAGATTATTGAGAATTGTTTAAACATTGTGATAGTTTTGCAGCATAGGGGGTTTGTAAAAACCTTTATTTATTTGTTTGTGGTCGTTTTAAGGCTTACGTGGATGAAAATTTAGATTAAGTGGACAGGAAGGCAAGAAAGCCAATCTATGCGTTTTATATTTTCACGCATGTCATTAAGTGTCTTGCTAAAAACACTGCGCCATGATGTCGAGCGGTGTCGAATTGTCAGCATGGCTTCTCCGTACAAAAGTTCTCACCACTGTGCCACAATATGAGAGCAGCAGATAATTTAATATTCTTTTTTTCTACCATGAGTATTACATTTCGATCCGTTAATTTTACAATTTTGCCTCCAGCCAATTTTTTACAACAACAAATTTTGATATTTTAATAACATAATAATGAAGAAGAAGATAAAATAATAATTTATAACAATGAAGAAGAAATAACATGATAATGAAATATATTGCGCTAACCTGTCTGGAATCTGACAATTTCGCTTGGAGTGGGGTTCGTTCGACTTTCAACTCCAACTGAGCTGACTTCAACAGCATACCATGTTCCTGGAAGAAGATCTTGGATGACGACGAAGTTTGAGCGTGTTCTCAATACAAAACCTTCCTCAGTGTTGTTGCTCCTGCCATTCACAACATAACGAATCGCCCCTGGCAAGAATGCAATAAAATTGTTATATCTGCTTCAGTTTGTAAATTGATTGAATCCGTGATTTTTTTGAAGTGTTTATAAATTCTGCTTCAAAGGATTTGGTTAAATGTTCAGTTTTCGTAATTCACTGAACAAGAAGAAGGAAAATGACCATGCTGTCTTTGGGATTTGAAGTACCCCTAGCGCTTTGTAATCATAACATTTTGAGTTTTGGAAATTTTATAACCTTTATCCAAAATAAATTTATTGTGCCATTTTTATTACTGCACCAGGATAAAAAGAGAGATATTAGTGAGCTCAGTATACTCGCATTGCATTGTTAGTGGAAAGTTACTTGCAAACCTCACCTCTCACTGAGTCCCATGTGATGTTGGCTGAGGTGGTGGATTGCGACACCACGCGCACATTACGAGGTGTGTCGGGAACTAGAAATAAACGTTCCTAAGTATTATATACTGAAGATCGGTGCGTTGTGTGCGATATGTGAAAAATATTGAACAATTGAAAATTTTTGTGCGTGCAATTTATACAATTCTGTGCGCCCTATGCATGGGCTTGAAGTCCAAAGAGATTATGAAAAATGAAAGTCAAATTTGACTTTTCAGGTGAAATGCAAATTGGTCCAATTATAGAAGTATTCCTACAATGGAACGGCGGACTGATCTTGTGATTTAATCGATCAACACAAATTAGTATCAAATAAATTATAATTTACATACAACGCTTCATATATTGGCAGATCTCAGATTTGAACAGAATAAAATGCAGTTGTTGCTGCAGTTCCAGGCTTTCAAAACCACAAGCGTCATTATGAAATGGGCTTCCGTTCAGCGATTGATGTTTAGCTTAATTATTAGCACACAAAGTGCCATTGACGACGAGTATCTTACCTGTGGTTTCTCTTATGACGTCACTCTCAACACTACGTTGCTCCTTTTCACCAATAGACGTCACATAAAAGCCGTACGCGGTCCCTGGTCTCAAGTTCGTCATCGTTAGGCTATTTGATTCGCTTGTAGTGATGATGTCATCTACGTCATCACTTGTCACCCTTATGACGTATGAGTGGGCTCCTGAAGCAAAGTCGTAAGGTATTGTTAAAACTTGATTCTCGTACAAGTCAGCAGTTGCGAAGTGAGCAAATGGCAGTTGAACAAGTAACAACTGAGCTAGCAACATTTTAGCAAGTGGCTAAAGTTGGCAAATGATGAAATTGAGCAAGTAACATCCGAGGAACTGGCAACTTGGAATGTCACAAGTCAGCAACAATCACTTTAACAAGCGATCACCAAGCCAGTTCGAACTAAACAAGTAAACCTTATTAGCTGACTTGGCAGTAGCTGAAATGTACTTGCTGAGTTGAAGCACATGCTGAGTTGTTGCATGCCGAGTGGTCTGACGACCCTAAAACTTGAGCCGGTATAAGATGCTATATTATAGATGGTTTATCTCTGTTCCAATTCAGTCCAACCAGGTTCAATAAGTGCACAAACATGGTCCTCAAAGTAAGCTTTAAGAATAGTAACTATTTTTTTATTCAACAGAAATTTGTGACCAAGTAAAAAGTTCTGCACATGATAAGCTGTAGGAACAAACTAAACTTACCTAACACTTCGTTCCATTCCAAACGCATCCGGTCAGTTTCCACAGAAGACACTGCAATGGCTTGAGGGGGCAAAGGAACTGAAAGCGAACATACAAGGTCAGAATTCTTTGATTTCGAAATGGAGCATAAACTTTTTAGATAAGAGTAAAGCCAAATAATTTTAAAATCTTTAAATAGCACCAATTACAAACGTCAATTGTTGCTACTTACATTTCATGACCTTTCCAAGCAACTGAATGTTGGTAAAAAATTCTGACTTATTGCCGTGAACAAAATTAGAATATCTTCTTTGAACATGTTGTTTTGTTTCATGCCTCAACTCTCACAGGAACATTTGTACAAATGCTTGCACTTTTTCGTAATTACTTTTTTCTTTTTGCAAAAAGATAACTTCAACCATTACTTCAAATCATCAAATTTTTTGCTGTTTAACATTTTTTCGACTTGCTCTTTAACCTACCCGTTTGTACTTGCAGTTCGTCGCTTTCGAGAGGGTTTACTCGTTGCTTTACTCCGACTGACGTCACTCTGATGTCATACCACCCACCAGGAGTGAGATTACGTAATGTAATAGAGTTTGCTGTAGGTCGGAAAACCGCGCTCGCTGATTGGTGAATGCTTTCAACCGTAACCACGTATCCGGTGGCACCTTTCGCTTCGTTCCACATGAGTGACGCTGTATCAGTCGTAGTTGACACGGTCCGTAGATCCTCTGGCACACTTGGTACTGAAATGACAGAAGTGAATTGCATTTGTTGGTTCATAACTTATCATCTCAGTGCCGTCGACTTATAGTTAAGTGATGAGAGCCCTGGTAAAAAACTCGAAAGGAATCCAGCTCGACACCGTTCAAAAGCATAAGTCTGTGTCTTTGGCAGGACACTTAAAGGCATGCCTGAAGGTGGACACAAAGATTAACTTCCTTGCCTTCCCGTCTACTTAATCTCAGTCTTCAACCACTGGCGTACGTACGTCTAAATATGACAAAAAACTTTCAGTGCCGGAACCAGATGGAAACATTATTGTTGGTATTTATCAGGTTATTGCCACCACAGAGAGGAACACATGGAGGCAATTGATCTCCTGTGTTGAATCTGATACAGCTTGATGAAGATGATTCGGCATAAAGATGTTGGTGGACCTAGTTTTGGTTTTTAGTAAGTCACATCTAAGCAACTGCTACCTATGTTGATCCTTTTTCCGTAAAAAAATAGGAATATTTCAATAATGATGACTGATCATCGCTGGTATGACTGTAACATGAATATAAACATTGAGATCCTACACTAGTTTAGACATCAGTCTTTTTTAAATTATTGACAAAAACCTACAGTTTAATATTACTACGTATTACCACTGCACCTCAAGTGCAGTTTTTATTTCGGAATTTACATTTTCCTTTCAAGTTACACTAACGCAGATGTAGTTTGTTTAATTTGCTAACGCCATAAGCTATAAGGAACTCTATTTACTATTGGCTCATAATGTTGCTGAGAAATAGTGATAGTTTTCAAACAATAAACCAATATAAAAACATTATTACCAGTCAAGTCAGTCACATGTTCACTTTCCACGCTTTGTTGATCTTGATGGCCCACTGACGTCACATAGAATTCATATCTTGTTCCCGGTTCAAGGCCTTGGACTAAAAAGTCATTTTCTTCACTAGCTCGTATGACATCTGGGGTTCCTCCCTCAGTGTTGACAATCCTAACGCGGTAGGATTGGGCTCCTAAATATCAACATCGCAGTGCAACAATGATCGAACAAACAAAATACGTAACAAAGAAACAAACTCTATTAGTCAACAAACAAAGCTAGATATGAGTATGATTAACATAGCCCATGCTGTTTATTTGATGATTTGGTTATTGTGGGGATGGCGTGAATACACTGCGTTGATCTCTTTGCCTTGGTATGAAAGCAAATGTTTTTTCGACAAAAAGGAAAGCGATGTGGAAAGGTCAGGACCAGAAAAGAATGCTCCATTAACACTTACGATACTTCTTAGCCAAAGGTAGATATCAACGAGCTTTGATCAACTTTGAATTAATTGGTGAGCTAAATTCACTACAATTGACAGAAGCTATCTTACGCACCTGTGACGTCATTCCACGAAACCACCAATGACGTAGTTGTGACGTCGTTCACTGCTAAAGACGTAGGCGCAAGTGGAACTGCCAATATGAAAAAAATGTCAGCAAATTCTTCACCTTGATTTGTCGGAGTTGTGTAAGCTTATGCAAAACTTAGTCTAGAAACACTTTACACATTTCAAACAATACACACTCAGGCTCATACTGTTGTAGTCACACAAAATCAAAGCAAGAAACGTAACAAAGAAAATTAAACCTTATCAGTCACGCATTTTTTCTTAATTTTATTTTTTTAATTTTATTACATTTCTAACTGACTGGAATGCTCTGGAGAAAAAACCCAGAATATATGATACAAAAGGAAAGTGGTAAGGAAAAAAAAGGACTTTATGTCATAATCAATTTGGCACTCTTGAAGCTGGCTGGTTTTGATACCCACGCATATGGGACCCTCGTGCTGACCTGTTTGCAAATGGAGAATGTCGCTGCCTTCCTCATTCCGTCTTCCCCTGCTACCAATGGAAAAGACCACAAACTCGTACCAAACTCCTTCCTTCAATCCATCAATTCTTGCGAGAGTTGTGTCCGTCTCCATCATCATGTGGTCATCAGAGGAGTGTCTCTCGCGATAATAGACGACATATCGTCTGGCACCTAACAAAGAGAAAGATAAGATTCTTATGGTGTGATTACTCAAAAGCTACGATGGGATGGGCGACAAGTGGCTCCTCGTGCCCCATCCTGTGAGTAACCCCTCTGCACCCAAGTAGATGCTAAACGAAACTTGTCAACCATCAAGAGCCTCCACCCGGACGGCACAGCTGCAAGGGGCAATGAACATGTTCAGACGCCCCACCATTCTGCAGCTCAACATACTGTAGAAGCTACGATCGCATTTGTTCAGATCTCTTTCCATTCGGTCTGAATTATGTTTTTCAAAAGGTTTTTATTGGTTTTCAAATGACTGCCACAAATGCGTTGTAGATTAATATCGTAATGTACTTTTGATACATTCCACTAAGTATTCTTACGGAAATGTCTTTGCGAGGTATTTTGCTGCAATAAAAGCAAATAAATTCCCTATGGTAGTAATTAATTCACACTTTCTGGGATTCCAATTACCCACTCACCCTTCACTGGTTCCCATTCCAAGGTGGTGGATGTGGTGGTAACGCCGCGTACCAGAAGATTGGTTGCCACGTCTGGTCCTGTTCAGAAAGGAAATTATTTATTTGTTACATACTTTAATCTAGCAGCAATACCTTGGACAACTTAACTGAGTCAACACAGAGAGAGATGAAACAAGAAGCAGTTTTGATAATGAGCAAATTTATTTGATAGGTTACCCACTTATCTGTAAATAATAGAAAACATTCTGAAGCTCATCACTTTCATTCGCATAAAACAAGTGAAAGTTTTGCGCACAGTTATCGCTTTGTGATGATTTCGAATAAGAATTATAAATGCAAAAAAAACTTTGTTCTTAAAAAAAATTAATCAGTGGACCCTTCTGTTGCATGTATGCTTACAAACGAAGCTGAAATAGCTTTCTATTTAGACACAATGATATAACCGGTAACATTGTGACGTCACACTTAAATTTTAGAGATACTTTTCAAAAGAATAAATTGTGACGACACAAACATATTCGAGCAACATCTTGTCAAGTCGCTCACTAGTTGTTTCTTGAATCGCTTCACTGGGCTCGCTATCTACTCCTTCCAGGCTTCTAGTGATGATGGTGAACTGATAATCTGTTCCAGGGAGCAACTGATCCACCACAACGGATGTGGAGTTGCTGATCACTTCTCTTCTATTGATCACTCCGAGCACTCTCCACGTCACCGTTATGACGTAACTAGCAGCTCCTGTAAATTAAAGAACGCATGCTGAGAACGTTTGGATGTCCATCAGGATCATTTATTTTTTCTAGCAATGATTTTAGTGTGAAGAAGAAAGAAAATTAAAGCAGAAATATTTGAGTCGTTTTATCACTTAACTGATGTTCTGCGCACTTTGGTAATGCGCATTCTCAGAGTATATGGTGTTACAAAAAGTTTTAATAGTAGAGAAAAGGTTTGGAGTATGAAATAAACAAGATAACGTTTTCCCATTCTGTTATATCACAATGTCTAGTGCAATCTTAGCTGTCAAAAAATCAAAGCGTCCCTGGATTGTTCATCATCAGACCTACCTCTGCTTCCACTCCACAACAAACTGACGGTTTCCACACTGACGTCAGTTGCTTCAAACACGCGGGGCGGTAGAGATACTAAACATAGAAAAGCGATAAATATAACAAATTCCACATTTTAGTTAAACAGTGCCGCGATTAATTTTAGCCGGACATCTAGCTAGCAAACCAGTCCTTTTTTACATTGCTTCAACGTTTGCAGAGGTTGAATCGTTGTAAAAAACTGACGTCACTTATTTTTTGTTCGGATAAGATCTTTAGGATTTGTGACCACATAATCTGGTGATGGACATGAGTGAACGTTGGATTGTTCCAGTACTTTAAATACACGACGAACAATTATTTATTACCATTGTGGAAAAATATTGCACTTCATTCATTAAATATTGGACGAAATATTCTAGATTGGCGATAAGCTAGAGCTCAGGGAATGATACAAACTAGGCGTTGCTACAATCTGTGGCGCTTTAAACCAGGGGTCACTCTGGTCTCTACGTGGAAAAGGCTGCAGTGCCATATTTGGTTGCTTGAGAATCATGTGTCTCTAAGCGCTTCCCTGATTCTCTATTGGGCATTGTGAGGTATCGAGACGAATATTCTTCAAGCAAGTAAAAGCGAACTTGCAGTCCCTTAAAAGGCGTTCAGAGCCGCCCCTGCACTAACGGGATGAATGCAAAGAACGATTGAGTGCTTCGGTTGTGGAGCTTATCAGTGAAACTCACCTGTTCGAGCTCGGGCGGTGACGTCAAAATTAACATTTGTGACGTTGAAAGCTCCAATAGAGACCACGCTGAACCGATACAGCGTCCCTGGTCTCAAAGCAGTTGCAATCGCAAACTCATTCGCGCTATCGAAGCGTGAAATAATGTCATCGTCCAAGTTGATAACGACCACATGGTAGCGCTGTGTCCCTGAAAAGCGAAGATTGTTAATTCGTTGGATCGCGTTCACAAACGCGGAATGAAACAGTGAAGACGACATGCATACAGGAAATGTAGCTATGCTTATGACAGACATAAATTGAAAAACGGGCAACCTTAATGATGCCCATGCTATTGGCAACAAAGTTGATATAGTCCCGAAAAAATAACTTTAATATTTTTTTATTTTTCACCAAACCTACCTCTACAACTATATTTTTATAAACCACTTTCAAAAAAGTTAATTGCAATAAACCTAACAGAAATATAATTGAATCCGTAAAGACACCAACTTGGATGCATTGGTTACACAGAGCCAATTGGCAAAAAATACAAATATTTGAGTTTAAAAGAAGGCTCAAAGTTTTTTGAAACATAATACGCTACACAATGAGCGCTTGCTGTTTTGGAGAGGTGTAATTTACTCAAGCAGGCCCGTAACTAGGGGGGGCGCAGGGGGGGCGAAGCCCCCCTGCAAAAATGTTGGCACCCCCTGAAAAAAATTATGTTAATTAGCTCTGTTCGCTGACTTTTCAGTTTTATACTCAATTTTCTTGTGTTATTTAATTGTAAACATTGTGTGTTTAAGGGTGTGGTAGAATGTTGTCTCTAAAACAAAGTTTGCCTAATTTTAAAGGAAACTGCATTAAAAGAGCGAGTTTTGCCAATACCAAACATTCAAATATCTCAGCCAGGAATTAGCAACAAGAAAACATAGAGACTTAGCTTTATTACCGAAAAATGCCCTAGAAAACATGATCTTATACTTTTGCTATGCCACCGGACAGCACCATTTTACAGGAATATTTATACCCACATGTTTGTTAAAAATGCTTTCAGAATGCACCAAATTCAAAGTAATTTTTCAAAATTTTCTGGGGGAGGCCCCCCAGACCCCCCGCTGCTGGGTGTCGCCTTTGGCGAAGACGCCGTCGGTTTTTGCCCGTCGGCCGTCAACCCCCACCCCCTTTCAAAATTCCTGGCTACGCCACTGACTGGTTCTATGATAAACTAGTTTAATGTAAACGTTGTATTAGGCCTACGATTAATGTTCTTGCGTAAATATACCCACATTGTGTACAAACGTCGTTTTCGTACATGATACGGAAAGTAAAAGTTGAGCCCCCTCTAGAATACTTTTCGCCCCCCTGCTGCTCCAAGCTAGTTACGGGCCTGTACTCAAGTGCCTTTGAAAAATTCAATATTTTGTTTTCCTAGCTTAGGTGTAATATATCAGTAAACAAAAATACTGAGGGAACACTTGCTCAATCTTCCAGTCAGCTAAGACGTTGAGCAGCACCTCATGTTTAACAAGGATCTTGGTAAAAATAAATTAGTTTTTCATTCACCGGAAAGTGCAGTTCGCACTGGGAACAATACTTTTATCAGCTTATGGGTACGTGGGCCTGGCATATGCAACGTATGAACGAATGAAATACAATGCTTACATATCTCTGCACAACTGTTGTCACACAATACCTGGATGGCGTATCCACTGTAAGGACACGCTGGTTGAAGTGACGTCGACAATGTTTATGTCATCCACCGCGTCGGGCTCTGTCATAGGAGAAAAACACCAATTAACAAAACGAACAAAAACAAGCTAACAACCCAGGAGCCTATATAGATTTAAATGCAGCCTTAGTTCCTCATTAAAAGAAACAGTTTATGAAGGGACTTTGTTTGCTCCAGAAGAGAACCCTTGTTGAATGGTTTGAACAAGGATTCGATAGGTCCGGTGGGAATCGAACCATCTTCCTTCCAAACAACAACTCAACAATTCCGCCTGATAGCTCACTTGGTTAGCCGTCTGACTATACGAACAAAGAAACTGTAAGATAAGGTGACGCTTGTTCGACTATCGGGATGTGCGCTTGAACAACGCATTTCAAGGACAGTTCTCCAATAAGCAGGTAAAAAATTTGAGTGAAAATTTAGTGGGTGAAAAATTCACGGATAACAACACATCAACAGTCAGAAACTTCACTTTGTCAATCTCGGTGACCGGGTCGCGAAATTTTTTTTCCCACGAGATTTCTGTCTCATTTACATATTTTGGTAAATGTTTGTATTAAAACCGTGTGAATGCAACATTTTCTCGTTGGCACGGTTGGTGCAGTGGTTTCATCCTCTGCCTAGTGTTCGTGAGAACGAGGGTTCGACGCCCGTCGAAGTCAAACTTTTTTTTTCATTAAATTAATTTTTGCGGTGCACAAGAGCTTTTCAAAAAAAGTAGGGTTAGGGAAAGCTTATATTTTATTATCATTGCAGAATTTCATTGGCAAATAGTTATTTCGCAATCTGAATCAACAAATCTCTCAAAACACTTTCGGAAAATCTTTTAGAGAGACTAGAATCAATGAGACAGAAATCTCGTGGGAAAAAAAATTTTGCGACCGGGCCTGCGTCAGTGATTCAAAGCCTCTACAAGCATGCGAAACTGCCAGGATTAAGCTCACAAAGAAGTTTTCTCAGTCCGAGGATAAAGATTCAATCAATCAATTCACCAAGAAGATAAACCAGTCGCAATGACGTCACAGCATATGCATTCGTGCGTCAGATCTGATGACGTTAAAAGTTACAACTCAGCCAGTAAAAGTTGCCGTTTTTACATCGTTTTAAGCAACGTTGAAATTATGTAAAAACAACAATTTTGCTAGCTGGGAAGGCATAGCCTTTGACAATTTACTATGCCTATGTTTATTAATTCATTATAACTGCAATGCTTTTTGTTACGCTAACCAAGCAACGCTCTGGTTTATTGAATAATGTAGGGTGGTAAAGCAAGCCGTATCACACCTGGCTTGCAAGTCACATAGCTTACTATTTAAATTGATAATAATTATTCGACATTATCAATTCGGATCACTTTAATTCATTATACTTTCAAGCTAAAGATCCTTAAAAGGTAGTTGATCGAAAAAAACTTTTCAACAATAAAAAAGCCCTTTACTAACTTTTTAAACCGAACAAAGCTACTCAAGAAGTAAACAGATTTTCTTATAGATAATGTCAACTTTTATATAAAACGCAATTCAATACTGGCTGTGTAAAATTTTCCCAAACCTTGGAAAATACCTTCTATCATGCCGAGAATATTCCCTAACTAAATATCCAAGTTGGCTTATCCTTTTTATGTAGGTAGGCTATTTTTCTTACTACATGTATTTGGTGGAGTTTTATCTAAAGAAAGGGACGCGATGAAGGCTTTTATTACGCCTGACAATAGAAGGGCTTCTGTTTATCATAAATAATCTCTGTTTATCGTAAAATGACAATTGGCAACGATTGTAGTTTAATAAAGCTTGTTATGACAACGTGCATTGCGCTATTAGCATCATACCTAAATATTCACTGCATGCTCATAGTTACTTATTAATTCAACTACCCTTATACTTGCTTTACATCTAGCCAACTGCAAAGGCTTTGTTAAGAAAAACAACTTACTGGTAACTTTTCAACTTTTTTTCCAAACAAGTATTCTTTAAATATGCTTTACATAACATTTGCTAACTGTCTTCTGCAGCGAAATTTATCAGCAGCAGTACAAACTTTCTGCAATTTAAAAAAAAACCGCATGTTGAACCAATTGCCGCCCTTTTAGTGTCGTGAGAATAAGGCAATCGCTACGAGTCTTCAAGTCCCTCTTCTGTAGATATCACTGGTTTCATTTCACTCTTCAAAAGTTCTCTACTAAGTGTTTTCGCTCGATATATTTTTATAAATTAATATGCATGCTAAAAACAAATGTTAGTAAATGTTGTTTATTGAATATTGCAGCAATAAGAGCACTGAATGCATGCAGGTAAGCGTTAGGTAAGATAATACATGTAAGTAAATAAAAACAAATAGAAACTGTTGTTCATACCCAAAACGTTGTGTGTGTTAATCCCAGCAAAAGATCCGTTAGTAGGTGACAGAAAGTGATAATTTATTATCAATCAAATTTCTGTTTTTAAAAGTTACTTTTAGAACAATATTAGTCACATTTTGTCAGTGCTAGGTAAACAATCATGTAAGTTGTTTCATACTCAAGTGTCCGAAATTGCATCGGTAGTACAAGCAACAGTAAAGCGTTCCACATGCAAAGATGTGAAGCAATGTATTATAATTTGTAAGCTTGAAGACCAATGCAAAGTATAGAAGTAGCGAAAGAAAAGTTTTTATGGCGATATAAAGATTCACCTTTCTAGGTCACAACATCCATCTTCGCCACACAGCAACAAGATGGAACATCTTCACACGTAGTCAAAATGATTGTAAAAAAACTTAGTTGATTTCTTTTAATCATAGTTATCAAAAAATGTCACTAAACGTTATATTTGCATGCAACTATGATTGCAGAGTCAAGCAAAAAGGAAGACCTGTTTTTATCTTGAATACAAAAATACTGCAGCATTTTCAAGCACAAAGCGCCATTACGTGTTAGTATAGAAACCACCACTGTCACCGGCTTGTGGCGCTGTTCATGCATCCAAGATGGCAGTATCGTCGTTCTCACTAGTTGCGGATAAGAATCCTTCAGACTCTCTGCTCTTTCTTCCTTCCTCTCCGACTGATCTCACCCGGAAGACGTAGGCAGTCCCAGGAAACAGTTCAGATACCTCCATCGTCGTTACTTCCGAGCTCAGTGTCGACTCCGAAAGCGTCCCGACTTCTTCGTATATGACGTCATAAAACAAGGCTCCTGCAAGAGTTTGAAAACAGAAGTGTATACATTGAATAACAAGGTTTATGTAGACGTGTTTCCAAGCCATATTTCTCAAACTTCACCTTTGACAGGTCTCCATGACAAATATATTGATGTCGTTGAGGCGTTGTTAGTCAAAAAGATCACGTCTGAGGGAGCAACTGGAACTGAACACAAAAGAAACTGATGAAGACAGCTTTGAGGGGTCAGTTATAATGCAATAATAACATTCTACAAAATCTTAGAATCATAACCATGCCAATAACTTGACTGCATCAACTGAACATATTTTAAAGTTTATAACAAAATATTGCATCCTGGCATCAGAAATATGTTGCGCTAGGAATAAAGACTTGACACTTTGGAAGTAATTTTAACTATATTTTTCTTCCACCTACCAGTCTGTTTCCTTATCACTTCACTTCCATCTTGATTGATCCCATTGACACCGACAGAATAAACTGTGAACTCATAAACAGTGCCTGGCAGCAATGGCGTAATAATAGCGGCCGGCTCTGTGCTGCTGACGCGGCTTGTGTCGTTGGTCTCCGTGTTCCGTGCCAGTGTGACGTAAGAAAGGGCTCCTGCAAGCATCATTGTTTACCTTAGTTCGAAATGTAGAAGCAATCGCTAAATGTTTGTGCTATTTATTCATTCAGTCATGTGCAACACTCGGCTGCACAGTGCACAGTCGAATGGTGAGAGCCCTGGTTCGATGTTCGAACGGTCGCTGTTTCGACACCGCTCAAAAGCATGTGACTGTTTTTGGCAAGACACTTAAAGGCATGCTGTCGATTGCAATGTGGCGTCTTTTCGACAATAGCCCTTGATTTCTCTCATGATTATGAACAGGAAGCTGCTCTAGAAAGAAATGCCTATGACACTTCTTAGACCCGCCTATGGTCTGCTGAACTGAATTGTACAAAAGAGCACAGCTTCTGCAAGTTGAAGTTTCTTCTCATCACCACTTTCTCTCGTTTTATCTTTGTCAAAGAGCTGGGAAATGTAAATGTTCATTTTGAAAGTGGAAATACAATTTGGAATTTTAACATAAATTTAAAATTTTAATAAATCTTCACTACGCATTCTTTAAATATATTTTATTTCAACAAGTTTACCTTTCAAAGAAGTCCAAGCCAATGATACTGATGTACTTGTAGTTGTAACAACTCTTGCATCTTTAACCACGTCCGGAGCTGCATCAAACATATAAATTAATGCAATAAAATCTCGAAGTGAGAATTTAGCTGATTGTGGAAAGAGTATAATTCTGGTGAATTACTTTTACACACAAATTATTTTACTCATTCCACGGCCGCCTGGGGATGCAGTTAATTTGTCACATTTAGCAAACTTTGATTACTGTCCGTTAAACTGCTGTTGTCTGACCGAACTTTGATTTTTTTTTTACTTTTTGCTGGCTCGTAATGATGTAGAATCTGTAAAAGCTTTTTGTTGCCTTGGGGAAGCAGTAGAAAAGTGAAAAAGTAAATTAAAAAAGTCCAATCAGACTGTTAGCGTGTAGTTAACAGTCTCACTGAAATTTTATGAATCAAGTTGTCTTTGTTTTTCAATGTCTGATTGTTAAAACTCAGTTTGTTATCTGGAGAAGACAGTAAAAAAAGACGACAATTTAGAAAATTTTATTCAGACAGTTGCAAAAAGTTTGCAAAGTCTGGAAAATTCTGCTCAATGTGACAAACCAGGTCGTATCTCTAGTTAGCCATGTTTTACTCCAGTAATTTACAACCATTTCGTTTTGCCATCGATATCATTTATGAGAGTTTATGATCCCAAATCGCAGCAGGCACTCACCTATTGTTACCTGGACAATGGCGCTTGGTTGGCTCATTTGTCCCAGCAGACTACTCGCCGTTACCGTCACTAGGTAGGTCGTGCCATGATCCAAGTTTTCGACAAATGAAAACGTATCTGGCGTCGTCATCAGTGATGGGACGTCATCGTCTGATGACGTGATTTCTACTACGTAATGATCGACCCCTGTGTATATTGAAATGAAAATGAAAATAAATTAAATTTTATCTGTTATAACATGCCAAACTATGCTCGGATGTACTTCATCGCTGAAGAGTCGAAGTTCACCGGTTCGATACCAAGGTGGGGCATGCAAAATAGAATTGTTTCAACTGTCTTCACTTAATTTTGCGTCATTGATTTGTGTTTTTTCTTCAGCAATTAAGCGTCATGTGATTTAGCCTCTCCTCTGTCTTGTCGTTTCGTTCTTATGTACGGTATTTCTTTTTTCGATTTTTGTGTATGTAGATCAGTTCTGTAATTTTAATTTATGAAGAACATCAGTCAGTTGGTTACTTGAAAAGGGCTGGCCTGAGTATGGCCAAAAACATTTGTAATTTTTAGTTTATTTTCATGTTATTATGGTAAATGCCGTCTGGTTGTCAGGTTTTATCTCTCTTCACT
Organism: Aplidium turbinatum; assembly: GCF_918807975.1. Lineage (NCBI taxonomy): Eukaryota > Metazoa > Chordata > Ascidiacea > Aplousobranchia > Polyclinidae > Aplidium > Aplidium turbinatum. Next base: position 26,091,176 of record NC_137480.1, read on the forward strand.
TATCCTCTCCTCACAATGCCATCGCGTGTCCATTTCATGATCTACAATTGTCTGCGTCAACTGTGTCTCCTCTGTGCTGTTGGTATTATTACATTGACGTCATTTCCTAACAACTCCAATACTGTGAAGAAAGGCGTTCTTCCCGGCTATCAGCACAAGGCTGATTACTCACTAGCACAGCGAGCAGCAGTAACGCTTCGCTAACCAGAACGGTGTAGCTTCCACGCTAGCCATTGAGACCTCCAATAAACGTTTAAGTTTTTGGCAGCCGATTGTAGGGCGAAACACGTGTCTATCGCTGTCTATTCGATGCTACAATCGGCTGCCAAAAACTTAAACTCCAATACTTGTGATAAATATTGCAAAGCGAAGGTTTATTTCCTTCAATTTTTGTAAACTACCTTATAGTTAACTTTGAAGTGACAAATTTATAATCACGTCATTGCCCACTTGCCTGTGACCCCTCGCCAGGTGATCAGTATTGACGTCACCGTGTCGTCATTAATGACAACTTGAACATTGGATGGCGGCAAAGGAACTGCAATAGAAAAAATAAAACATTGAATAAACCAAGCAATGATTTATAGAAGCAGGGCAGCACGTCCACACCGATTCTTCATAATCCAGGTATAATTGCCTAGGCCTGCACGTTTGTTTGCTGCAAACAAGTACCGAAGTAAAACGTAACTTTTATAAAATATAAATAATGGCAAAGTTCTGCTGTGAAGTATGTAAAAGATATTGTCGACAAAATGTTGACAGGAATAAGCGTAAAGTCATGTTTTTCATTTATCGTGGTAAAATAATGTAGGCTCAGACACTGCAATAAATTTCAGTGCCGTAATATGATGTGACTAGGGAAAGCCTCTAAAACCGCAATGTTCCAAATGATCAAATAAATGTCATTACGTATAAATCAAGCAATAAAACAACTTGTAGTGAGGAGAACCTGTTTGGAACGTGAGTAATTCACTTCCGTCATTGTTAACACCACTCGTTCCCACAGAAAATATCACAGCTTCGTAGAAAGTTCCCGCTTGTAAGGAACTAAATCTGGCAGTAGTTAGCTCTGTAGTGACACTTTGTGTTTCATCTGTGTCTACGTTTCTCAACACTAGGTTGTAACTGGTGGCACCTAAAAACATTGGATTTGGTTGGATAGGTGGTTTCACTAGTTTGAATAGGTTGAGAGTCATTGCAAAACATATCTTAAATTGTTTAGTTATAGAAAGACTAATTTTAAAATAAATAAAATATAACATAAACAGTTCAAATTATACCAAACACACATCTCCAATACATAATAGTGTGGGTAAAAATGCTCTGAAAAAATAATTTTAACCACACCCATTACAAAGTAAAAAGCTGCAACGAAGAATAACTAGATACCTTTGACAGGCAACCAAAATAGCGACACCTCATTGGTTCCCAAATCAGCCACTTGTAGTCGCTCCGGAGTAGCAGGTACTGCAACGATATCAGCTCTATTACATCAACAAATATCCGAGTGTGTCATATAAACGTCACAATAGATAATGGTGAAGTGTGTGTGATGCAAGCCATCCACTTACACGTGGTCGTGAGGAGGGGTTCGCTTTGATCGCTCAGTTCCCCTTCGAAGTTGACCGCTGTTACTGTGACGGCATAGATAGTTCCTGAGGTGACTCCTCGCACGTCCGTCGATAGATCTGACGTAGTTATCGATGACGGAAGGATGACGTCGTCGTCATCTGATGTGATGTCAACGACGTATCGTTGTGCACCTGCAACAATGTAAATCGTCACAATCGGTGTGGGTGGCGCTGTAAGTGTAGAGACAAACAAGGGAAAACTATGACGAACATACCTGAAACAGGTTGCCACAACACCACGAATGACGTCACTCCTACGTTGCCTATTGAGATTCCAGTCGGTGCATCGGTGACTGATAAAGCATAAAATACATCGCATTAAAACTGAGGATCTCGTATTTGTCAATTTGCAAGACGGGAGAGCTGAGATTTGACACCTAACGGTTTCAATGAAGTAATCTACCAAACTTAACCAATAGGAAAGAAAAAAATTTTATAAGTGGCATTAGCATGAACAGAAATAAGTTAAGTAACAATAATTGGAAAACTTTAAGTGTTTTTAAAACTTGATCATTGCATGTATTTCCATCCTTCTTACTGGTCTGCTTTAAAAGAGGTTCGCTTCCTTCTGGGTTGGTTTTACCATTCTCCGACACTGAGAAGACAACAAATCTGTATCTATCTCCTGGGATCAAAGAAACAACTTCTGCTCTTGGATTTGTAGCATCCAGGTCGTCTTCATCTCCCTCACCTTCGTTGGTGATGATTACTCGATAACCCACAGCCCCTGAAACCATAAACGTCATAATGTGTCAGCTTCTTCATTCAACGCTACATGTACCAAGCAACTTTCACAATCCCTTGTGGCGCAACACAAATCTCTTGTAGTCACGTGCTTTGCTGTCACGTGACATGATTGCTTTTTAGTTAGTTTGAAAAACCACCAGTTGAGTGGAATGGTTAACGTTTTTATCCCTGGTTCTGGTAGGTCTAGGTTCGATTCCAGGTCAAAATATTAAGACTTTATAAACGATGCCGATTGTGTTTTGTCTTGAGGAAATCATAGACGATACCTTTGAGTTAATACGTGAACACATCTTGAATATACAACTGAATACTTTGACTTTCTAGAAGACTTAGATGTTGCATGGAGACAATGAATAAACTGAGGCGTAACTAATATTCATACAAAGAACCAACAATTTTCTGCCACATGTCAATGTTACAGACATTTAATTTGCCTTTTCAAGCTGAATATGTAAAGAAAGCACACCCAGTTTCAAGTCATGTATCATAACCGGTATAAACTTCTTACCCTTTACTGGAGACCATTCGATCTCCACAGATGTTCTAGTTACTGCCACAGCTTGAGGTGGCCCCGGTATTCCAGGCACTAAACAGAAAGTCCTAGTTAAACCAACCTTTAAAATCATGAAAGTTGAGCAAAGTTTGTTATAGCAAAAAATGTTATTTGTAAGATGAGGTTACCCCGCGAACAAAGTTTAAAGTTTCAGTTATTATGTCAAAGCTTGTAAAGTTTATCTGCTTGAACTATGACGCTACAAGAACCCGAATGGAGCGTGTTTGTTAAGACAAAACTCGGAATGATGAAGCTGCGTAGCTATGACGTGGCTACGCATATGCAGTGAACAAAAAGTCCAACATCAACACCACTGAGCTTCATGCGAGTATTCTTGTTAACAAAGCATCGAGTGCTATCCCCTCAGCAGTTAGCCTACAAACCACTACAGATGATGAATCTTAGTTGTAAGTTGGTTTTGAATAGAGGAAAGTTAAAACAAATCATCTTCTTACAAACGGTTCTGCTTGCTGCTTCTCCTGGTTCGCTCCAGAGTCCCCCCTCCCCAACAGCGATCACAGAAAACAAATAAACTGTTCCAGAACTGAGGTCGCTGAACAATGCTGACGTGTCTGACGTCATAACGGGAGAAGGAATGACGGCTTCCGGGTCCAGTGAAGTCACGGTGACGACATAAGAAGCAGCACCTGCAAGATACAATAATTATCAGCTGACATTACGACAATATAACGTATGTTAAACATTTCTAGAATTTGCATAGGCTACTTACCAGTGACTGGCTGCCACATCACAAGTAATGACGATATGTCGGCATCTGACGTCATGATGTTGCTTGGAGGATTTGGAGCTGAGAAGAAAATAAGAAAATAAACGAATTATATAATCTCAGTGTTAATTGTTTTTATTATAAACTACATGGTAGTGTGTCTGTTTCAACATCGGTCTGCAACAACGAGCAAGGAATTTCTTGCTTACTGCACCACTTTCAGAATACAATTATGTCATCAAATTTGTATTGGCATCTAAAAAGAACGTAGCACTGTACATTATGTTGTCTTTGTAATAGTTTAAGTAAATTTTCTTGTAATTGTCATACAATAATTTAATGTTTACGTGCATGTTATCTACCAAATCATTTACGGAGTATCAACTCACCAGTTTGTCTTGAAACAGGTTCACTTCCTTCTGGGTTTATTCTCACATTGGTTCCAACAGAAAACACAACAAATTGATAAAATATTCCGGGGAGCAATTCAGTGATGACTGTGTTTGGTGATGAGCTGGTTTCGAAGTCGGTTTCGTTATTGGCCAGATTTCGAAGTGATATTCTGTAGCTCACAGCACCTGGAAGAGGAACAAGAAAAACAATTTCATAAAAAAAACATTCCAATAAGTTTTCGTGGTGTTAATGCACGGGTGAAAAATAAAATAAAGGATGTTGAAATTCTAAAGCCAAGCTACAGTTGAAGGGATTGATTACAGTGCATTTGTATTGAAGCAGAAATAATCCTTTTTGAAAATTTTCAGTTAAGCTATCTTCAAAATTACGTGGAGATTTGACGTCAAAAGTTACAAAGATAAATTGGTAATTTTGCCATCCACTAGTTCTACTGGGTAAAGATTGACTGAACATCTTGTTCAGCTCTGCATGATAGCGACTAACATCGACAAAGAATTACGTAATAATAAGATACAATGCACTCACCCATCTGTGGCTGCCATGTCAGTCCAACACTTGTTGTTCCCACGCTGGTGATCTCAATTTGTGTAGGAGTAGAGGGAACTAGAATGTGCAATAATAACATGTTTACTGGAAGTTAAGAAATTTTTATGAAAAAAAACAACCTCAAGGTTTTATTGTGAAAGCCGTTGAGTGGAAAAGATTTGTTGTGTTTTAAAATAAAAATGTATATTGAAAACAAAATGTGTACATCTTGAAGAGTATTGGCGTTTCCAACAGACAACTACAGTATGTTGTTTATTATGTCATAAAGTCTTACTCAGCACAAACAGACAAAGAGGAATCTGGATGAAGACATAAAGAAGCTCAGACGAAAACTAAGACTTATTTTTCGTTTTCACTGACTTGGTACAATAGCAAAAAGTGAAACATTATATGGAGAAATAGGAATAATATATTGGAAACACTGGGAACTATGAAAACACAAAACAACGATCAACTTATTGTGAATCATTTCTCGTTGCTCACCTGTGGTATCGAACACTGGTTCACTTGGGTCGCTCACTTGGTTTTCATCTCCAATAGATTGAAGTGTGAACCTGTACCTTGTTCCTGCTTCCAATCCGAGAACCTGTTGTTGAGTTGATGACGATAGCAGGCTCTGAGAGGATTCATCGTCATCATCGGTAGCTTTGTACGACAGCCGATAAGATGCGGCTCCTGCAATAAATGAAAAGCTATCTCAACTAGCAAAATTGAGATTTTTGCTTTGAATCAACGTCTGCAATCGATGAGTCAATGTTGAGACCAATTTTTCTATCTGAGAAGCAACTAGCATGATGCATAGAAGATCTTTACCTTGTATTACCAACACTTTAATGTTGTGATTGTTATTTAAGCATGGCCTATTTTTACAATTTACCTGTTGCAGCGTCCCACGTCACCAAAAGTGACGTCGTCGTGACGTCACTGATCCGTACGTCCGTAGGCGACAAAGGAACTGCAAAGGTAAAACTTCTCTGTATTTTTTGCAAAAGTAAAAACAACCCAATGAATAGATATGGCATGATTTGAGATTAACGAGGAAAGACCAATGGCAAAAGAAGAAAATTTTATAAAAACAAAAGTATCAATTTCAACAAACTTTTCACAGAGTTTAGAAAATGTTTATTTTAATTAGGATTCTTTGGTGCTTAAAAGTGATAGGCTATGAGAAGCAAATAAACATGTTCATAAAAAATAACTTTCCATTTTGGCAAAAGATATTTTAAAAGTACAAGCTAAACTTCCAATATTAGTTGTTTGACTATCTCTGATAGAAATATTTTCCGTCGCTGGTATGTTCATTTGTAAAAAGTTTCCAGAGGTTGGTGCCGAACAGACAAACTGGGTACGATTTTGTGATTACCTATTTACTCATGTTAGATTATTTCGTTGTTCTTACCTGTCTGCAATGACAAGACTTCACTCCCCTGGTCATTTCTACGCTCTCCCGTGCCGACTGAAAACACCCGGGCCTCGTACCACAAGCCTGCCTCCAACCGGTCCACTACAACGGCAGGCGTGCTGGTTTCTTTCACGTCATAATCGTCCGTCGAGCCTCTCTCTTTGTAGTAAACCTGGTAGTATATCGCCCCTGTGAAAGCGAGAAAGTTTAGTGATGGTATAAAACCGGAATAAAACTTTACAGCAACACTTTTAAGTTACAGCTGATTACTTATAATTTGTTCCTTACCTTTCACTGCGTTCCATTGCAACTCAGCTGACGTTGGCGTGACGTCAACTTTACGTAGTGATGACGTGGTGGCCGGAACTGCAAGAAGACAGTTAAAACCTCATATGGCAATTTAGTATCTGTATTCTTCTACTAAGTAAAATGTTTCACAAGATATTGCAGCCGATATTAGTCTTTCCGGCAACGTTTCATCAAGAAGACATGATCGTTGTTTTTAAGGATCAAGATTATTTGCAAAAGTAAAATAAAAATTGAAGCAGAATCCGAGTTGGATTCCAAAAAAAAAATAGTTGGAGCGGAATGAAGCGAGTTGCCGAATGTGAAAGAGATGTGGCGTTTAATTACCATGAGCTGCGTACTATCGCTTCAAACAAATGGGATTGTGAAGCAACAGTCCACAATAAGTGAAGTCTTAATAAGCAGATGGGCCTTTTAACAATGGATTTAATAAGTGGGGACTACTGTAATTGCTTGAAAACAAATTAGATTGCGGAGAAACAGTCCACTCAAGGTAGCTACCATTCACGTTGGTTAGCGAATCAAAATGTGCCTTTTCTTTCGCAAAGCATTGCCAAGCTTCTTTAGTTTTGTCTACTTACGTGTGGTTTCACTTATGACGTCACTGTCAGCGCTTCTTTGTGTCTCGTTGCCAACGCTTGCGATTTTGACGTCATATGCTGTTCCGCTGAGCAGTCCATCCACTGTCAATGACGTCACTGCTGTTGAAATGTTACGCTCCACGTCGTCACCAATTGTCGATGAAGTCACCATGACAACGTATGACGCAGCTCCTGGGCACAGAAACTGAATTAGAAAAGTGTCAACATGATGTTTACGATTTTAGTTTCAGAAACTCTTATATGCGTCTTCCCGACTAGAATGTGAGGTTGTGAGCCTGCAACCTGCCACCTCGGCCAGCGCAAGTGGCCGCCTGACAGTGGGTTCACTCACGAATGCACAGATAGATGGTGGTGCAAAGAATCGCATGCAAACGCCTACAAAAAAACAGTAGAATTCAAATTCTTGAGATATCGATGGTTTCTTCTTTCTCCTGTAGTAGCAATTGAGGTTACGCTCTTTAATTGTGGTAACCAGTGTATTGTCTCAAAGTTAAGTTCTGTTGAGGTTCACATTTCTATGATCAGAAAGCTGTAGGCTAAAATAATGTGCTGTTTGAGGCCACTGCAGGCGCAAGTTGATGTCATAATTTGTCAATGTCGATAACCTGACGACATTGATATCTAGGGTAAGTAGGAGGAGTGCTAAGGTGGCAGGGTGAACGAAATAGATTCATGTTGAAACATCAACGGAAGTAAAAATGTTCTATTCGTTCTTGTGCTTCGTTTTCAAGTAGGAAAGCCGGAACTTACCTAGTTGTTCTGATCGATAACATTCCGTAGCTATTACAGCTTACCGTATGATGGATCCCATGTGAGATGGAAGCTTCTTGTCGTTACCTCACTGATCTCCACAAAGCCAGTTGGAAGAGGGACTGAAAGTAAACAACAATGCATTGAAAGGCTGGAATTGTAAACTTATAGTGTTGCAACGTATTTCAGTGAAATATAGTGCAAAGGAATGTAGCAGCCTGAGTTCAATATCTTCAGTACCTGTTTGCGCACTCACAGAGACGTCATCGTCGCTGTTTGTGAATGACAATGGTCCAACGGAAATAACGTTAAATTGATAGAACTGGCCTGGTCTCAAAGCAGTCGCAGTGATGGATGGCTCGACTGTTGTGAGACTATTCTCTGTGTTGTCATCAATGCTTCTAACAATAACGACATAGCGTTGCGCTCCTGAAGAAAGCAAAGATTAGATTCTAACGAATAAACAAAATATGTTTCAGTGTTTTTAAGAAAGAAAGTCAAACTTGTTTATTAGGTGTTATGCAACTTTTAAGTGTGGCAGTGGAAACTCACAAACTCGAACTTTATTAGTGTCTCTAGGTTCCAATTTAAAACTATTCCTTTTACTGGCTGCAGCCCAGCAACTGAAAATAATTAACCTTGTGCTTCCAAAAATTTACAAAACAAGATTAGCAATAATACCTTCTGCGGGTGGCCACTCTACACTGATTGTGTCTGTTGTGAGACTAGCCACAGATATACTGGACACGGCATTTGGAACTGCAAAAACAAAAATCAGATTGATAAGCAAAAACGTCACTTTTGCTCAACAAAATTGGCTGGAAGAAAATGATTGAAAGCAGTCAATTATGATGACAGGTTTCAAATGCAACCAATTACGATGATAGCTTACAATTGCAACCAATTACGATGACACTTGTACGATCAGTAGTGTTGACAAAGAGGTCCTAGGGGATGCTTGTGGTCACGGGCCAGAGATGATTTTAGGGGCCCGGAGTCTTTCAAGGGGCCAGGAAGCTTGAGAAATCACCGCGTATTGTTTGGATGCATCTTAGAAGTGTCTTAATGTGGGGCCCGAGGTCTCATCGGTACCGGGCCCAAAATATCCTCTCAACGGCCCTGTGTACGACCACCGTTACTGTCCCATGCCCGGCTTAATGGTGATAAGATGATGTTACAATAATTGATTTTATAATGCTTTGTACTTCCAATGTAAATTATTCGTCTATTGAATTTATCAGCTCATATCGAATCTAATCAAAGCTTTTTGAGAATCAGTTATGAGCACCCTTGCTTTGCATAACCCCAGCATTGCGGTACTGAATTCTACTTATAAGAATCCGTGCAGGCAACTTAATGCTCTGATGAACTCACGAGTGGCGGTTGGTATTTCCATGCTGTCCCCACTTTCAACTTCCTCATCTCCGACCGTTCGCACCTTCACAGCATATCGTCTCCCTGGCAGCAATGACGTAACTGCGTATAACGTCATTGGCACTGACGTAGATTCCACCAGAGTAATTGCATCTCTGGTGACTTCATGAACGATGACTTTGTATGACGATGCTCCTATACATCAATACGCAAGTATGTAGTCATAGTGCAAGTATTAAAGAAATAAGTTCGTATTGGGTTGGCAGTAGAAGTGCAGCAATAAAGCAAATCGAAGGTACAGTGTTCAATACTCAGCCCACCATGGCCACCTGGAAATCCGGCCTGATTTGTCACATTTTGCAGATTTTGATTACGGCTACTGCTAGTGCTTGACTGATATTTTTTGAGATGTTTTTACTTTTTGCGGTTTCCTAATGACATAAAACTTTTTTGTTGCCTTGGGGAAGCAGCAGCAAATGAAAAAAAGTAAGTTGAAAAACGCTAAATCAGACTGTTATTGAAAAATTAACAGTCTGACTAAAATCTTCGATATCAAATTTTCTTTGTTTTTGAACATGTGAGGATGTTAAAACCTGTTGTGTCATCTGGGGAAAAGAGAACAGAAAGGGTAAAATTCTACTTTTTAGAAAAATTTATTTAAACGTTCGCCCAAAGTTAGAAAAACCTGGAAATTTCTGCAAAATGTAACAAATCAGGCCGTATCTTTAGGTGGCCATGACCCCACTTATTACTTTACGCCTGTTGCTTATGAATCTTCCATCTAGCCTTGTTGCAACCCTTGGATATCTTGGGTAGCCCACGATAACCATGAAGTAAAAATCGCTAAACGTTTTGTGTGAAAGATAACCAAGTTCAAGACAGAACAATCAAACAACCTGTAAACAATGAGTTTAAGAACAAAAGGCGCGTTGCGTCTCACCAATAGCTGCTTCCCAAGTAACGGATAGTGACGTTGTTGTGATGTCATCAACTTGCACGTCAGTGGGAGGAAGAGCCACTAAAAATATAAGTTACACTGTTTACTTCGTAAACGTATCACGCCTTATAATTATTCAATCTCTTTCAGAGCTATGCAATTCAATGCTTGCTTGACACGCTGGGGCATGAGGGACTCTGCTGCGTGTCAGTGCAGTGCGATGGAGCAAACAGCCAATCACATCATCTTTGGATGTCTCATCTATTCCCCTCCCAATGGAATAACAGGCCTCCGCACACTTGACAATCTGACGAAAAGTTGGTTCCAAGTCCTTCCTTTCGGCTGACCAAAAACTTTCTGCTTCATACGAAGGACGACGACGCCGAGAGCTATGTATATTCCTTTATAATGTCGGTTACCGAGTGGTCAGTAACCTCCTTAGTTACTTGTCGGTGTTTTCAGCTGTAGTGCTTCTAGGTCTGGGTTCGATTACAGGTCATGCTATATCAAGGACTTTATAAATCATATCAGCAACGCCCTATTGGTCAAATCATGGCTCAAAATACCTCATGAATATGACCATGAAGCAGTCAATGCCTAGTTCTGGCAAGACAAGTGGTTGCATGAGTTACTGGAGTTTATTAGTCGTCTCACTATTGCACATGGTCTGTCGATATTGATATGCAACGAGATATGCTACGAGAAATCATAGAATCAACCATGACACAGATACGTATTTGCAGCTGTTAATGTTGTTGTTAAATCTTCTGTTTTTAAGGTTTTGTTCAGTTTTAAGCCTGAGAACAAAGATACCTGTTTGCTTGAGGAGAGGATCACTCCCATCCGGATTCGTCTTTCCGTCTATGGATACGGAGAATACCACGAATTGATACCTGGTTCCGGAGAAAAGGGATGTGATCTCGACGGACGAGCTCACGACCTCGATGTTTTGTGAATCTTCTACGTCATCACTCGTCACAATAACTTGGTAACCAACCGCTCCTGTGTGGAAGAGATCGATCGAGATTATCGCTCCAGTGACGCACATGTGTCTATGTGCTGAGAAGTCACATCTCTATACTCTCTTATCAGGTACGTTGTTGTTACGTTGACAGACATAGTTAACTCAGATCTATTCAAAAGAGTTGCGTTTCGATGCTTGGTATCTTTTGAAGTTGAGAAAGTAATCACAAAAAAACAAAATAAAGTTTAAAAGTTTCAATCGCCTGCTGAATGGTAACGACACAAAGCATTGTATGAACAAACAGAGCAGCGATGTTTATCAAACTTTATCCCAACTCGCCTTTCACAGGAGGCCATGTCAAGTGGATGTGATCTGTAGTTAATTCAGTCACGCTCGGAATCTCAGGTTTTCCAGGCACTGCAACACATACAAGCAAACAGCATGAGTGATTTGGCAGTTTCACTTGTACATCCCAACGTTGAAAGTCATACAATTTCTTTTTAAGTTTTGCACAAGAAAAAGAGTAAATAGGTTGATATAATAATATAATGTCTTAGTATTGTCATTTAAACAAGAATACACGTTTGTACACAACGGAGACAAGAAATCATGACAATGACTCATAAATAACATCTTCAATTTATTATGACATCACTTAAGGCCTTCTGGCAAAAATTCTTGCAAAGCACTTTTTGTTCCTGATGGGATGGTGCTATTTCAGCCACAAAAGGGCGTACTTACACACGGTCCGACTAACAGCTTGACCAGGCTCGCTTCTCTGCCCCTCCGCCCCAATAGCTACCACCTGGAAGGAATAGACAGTCCCCGAGCTCAATTGGTGGAAGACAGCAGATGTGTGTGACGTCATGATTGCGTCGGGAATGACGGCTAAACTGTCAGATGACGACAAGACCACAGAATAGGCGACGGCTCCTAAAACGTTTAACACAAAGTTAATAACTTAAACAGATTCACTCTCAATGCACCAATAGCGTGACGTGATTCACATTTACGTCGTCGATTCTGAGACATACGTAAAGCAAGGATAGCATCGTCATGTGAATTGAAGCTACAGCCAAGAACATAAACAAAACCTGACTGACCAGTCACAGCTTGCCACGTCACAGAGAGGGATGTCGAGTTCGAGTCCGAATTGAGAATGTTGCTTGGCGCGCTGGGCACTAGAAGGAAGGTATATAATTAGTGTGTTTTGTATCTACAAAGTCTACCGTAATGTGTATATATGTCATAAATATACATCATAGAATTTGTAACATTCAAATAAAATTTCCAGCATATCCTATGACGTTTCAAGTTGATTTAAATGAACACCAAGTGATGGAATACATCATACATGCTTTTTTCTGAAGCCGATGAGCTTTCACATTTCACCGAAAATTTTAGTTGGTATAATCGAGACATTATTTTTTATAGTTTCGAAACATATTGAACACTGCCACAAAGCAACAAATGAAATCAAACAGTCTAGCACTTTGATATGATCCTGCAAAAATGTTTGTTTCTTCTCAGTTGTAAATAAACGTCATGAATTTCTCAAAGTCCATTAAGAGAAGAATTTATGCCAAATTCTAATATTCCTAATAAAAAGAGAAGTTTTGCAGAACAGAAGTCAACATTTTTAACAAGTCGTTTTTTGTTCCGCAAGTAAGTTCATCTACTGCAATACACAAGCACCAACCTGTTTGTCTTGAAACAGGTTCACTTCCTTCTGGGTTTATTCTCACATTGGTTCCAACAGAAAATACAACAAATTGATAAAATATTCCGGGGAGCAATTCAGTGATGACTGTGTTTGGTGATGAGCTGGTTTCGAAGTCGGTTTCGTTATTGGCCAGGTTTCGAAGTGATATTCTGTAGCTCACAGCACCTGGAAGAGGAGCATGAAAAACAATTTCAGAAGCATTTTAGTATTAGATATTCACCATAATTCATCAACTACTAGAGTCTCCTACAAGTCAGCAGTTGTGAACTGAGCAAATGGCAATTGAGCAAGTGACAACTGAGCTAGCAACATTTCAGCAAGTGGCTCAAGTTGGCAATTGATAAATTGAGCAAAAACAACTCAGCACATTCAGTAACAATTAATGACCAAGCAAGTCCGAAATGAGCAAGTAAGTTTTATTTGCTGACTTGACAGTAGCTAAAATGTACTTGCTGAGTTGAAGCACTTGCTGAGTTGTCGCATGCCGAGTAGTCTGATGATCCAATACTTTAGGTATAAAAAAATTATGAATTTAATTTGTGAAGCCGTAGCAACATGATGTGCTTGTATCTTTCAATCGAGTCGTCATCGGCGTGAAACTAACAGATTACAGATTTCTACAATTCTTGTTTGATTCAACTTTCCATGTATCTGCCGGCAGACATGGATAACTTGTCCTACCAAAGTTGCTCAGTATTCACAAGTACTCACCCTTCTGTGGCTGCCAGGTGAGCTGGACACTTGTTGTTCTAACGTTGGTGATCTCAACTTCTGTAGGAGTGGAGGGAACTGGAACAAATTGGGTTGTCATAACTTTTATTGAAAAGTAATGTAATTTGTGGATGCGACCCACGCAATAATCGATGGTGGGAGTTGCAACTTCGTTACATGCCGAAATAATTTTGTTCAAAAAAATGTTATCTTTGTTTCAATAACCTTTTTTGTTTTAGAAAAGTTGAAAGGTCCACTTGTGCTCATAAACGTTAACCATTGTAAGAGTGCGAGAGGTTCGTCAATGAAAAGTAGCAATAAATTGAGTTTCGCTTTCAGCAGCATGATCGTTGTTTACTTCAGAAGTGGAGATACTAACGACCTGTTTAGCCTGATGCTGCGAGTTCGCTGTGGTATTAGCGAATTGCACTAGCTTTCGGAATACAGTTCCCTAGTCATGTGCTATGACAAAATGAAGAATAGGTTAAACCGGTATCATGTGTTTTCCAAGTCAGCGCAAATTTATTTTTCAACAATTAATCAGTGCGTTTAAAACAGAACATTTATTACACATCTGCAACAAGAGTCAGAGAAGACTGGAGACATTGATGAATATTGAATAATGCCCTGTCAAACTATGCAGAAACGATCATATATCAGCGATACTTATCGAAATTAGTTGGTTTTTGTGTGAAAATAATTTTATTTTTTGCTTCTTTCGTACCTGTAGTGTCTGAGATGTCGTCGCTGACGTCGCTAACTAGCTCGTTATCTCCCACCGATTGCACTATGAACGTGTATCTGGTTCCTGTTGCTAGGTCGGTTACTAGATGACGTGTGGACGACGTCACAACTACGTTGGTTTCGTCGTCGCCGTCAGCCACGTAAGAAAGTCGATATGTCACAGCTCCTGAAAATGAAACAACAATTTAGGTTTAGTTAAATTATTCACATGATTTATGAAGCCGTACAACAATATGAAAAAATGTTTAAAACAAAACATACAGTATACTGGGGATTATTTTTTTTTGAAAGTATTGAGACTGTTGACCGATCCTTTGGTACTTAGACAGTGCAGACAGACCAACATACTGGGCATTATATTCTCATTATAAAGTTGTTTGAAACATCACTCAGTGTGTTTTCTACAAATATCATTCTCTCATCTGGAGCCTACACATGAAAATGATAATGAAATCCTATGAAATTATTACAAAACATATAATAAATAATGATAAGCGAATCACACGGACACAGAGGAGCATCTCCTGTTTTCTCTTCTAAAACATGAGACGTTTATTGTGGCAAAAAATGCATGACAACTCATTCGTTAGTTTTATTTGTGATATGCAGAATAAGAAACACATCTTACCAATAGCTGAGTCCCACGTCACGACCATCGACGTCGTGGTGACGTCACTGATGTCAAGAGACTCAGGAGCCAAAGGAACTGAAACAAAATTACCGATGAAAGGAAGCTAGAAATTAAAGACTAAAGTAATAAAACATTTTTACTGATAATTACGATCCATCTTCAGAAACTATGAAATTTCAAAACAGTTTATCAAAACTTGTTGGTAGGTCATAGATTTGTGTAATGAATCGTAGCCTTATTGTTACAATGTGCTAAATTAAACATCGGAACAATGTATTGTACATGGAGGCAAGCACAGATGCCATAAACTTTACAAAGCATCCCAGTCGCATCCAATTACTTGTTTGCAGATGAAGAGGTTCGCTTTCCTCCTCATTTCGTCTGTTCCGCAGCCCAACCGAGAAGACCACAAACTGGTACCGCCTCCCCGGCTCCAGGCCTTCTACAGTCAGCGTCGTTGATGACGTATCGATGACGTCATTTGCCTCTAAAGAGTTGCGGATTCCGTAGTGGATCTGATAGTTTAAAGCACCTGAAATGTCCAGTGAACACGTTTATTGTCGTATAGAAGTTTCCTACGCTGTTAGACATCCAATTACAAGGTCGTTGAAAGAACAATTTGGGCCCAGTACAGATGGTAAGCCCGGGCCTCTCCAAACAATAGACTACCAAAGAAACCAATAAAAACCTAAAGAATAATCTACACAATGTTTTCTTCCTTCTTGGGCCCCAAAACCTTTGCCGTCTTTTAAAATAATTCCGGGCCGGACCCAAAAGTACCCCATGAACCACCCTGTCAGCGCTACGGGCCCCTTAAACACAAAGTTAGAAATCTAACCATGCGAACCCTGATTGTTTAAAGGACTTCCTTGAGGATCTGTAACCAAGGATCGGTAAAAACAGGTAATCGCAGCTTCCTCTGTCAGCCAGCAACCACATACGTTTGTAGCCTATCTTTAACAACTCACCTTTGACCTCGTTCCATTGCAGTTCTGCTGACGTGGTGGTGACATCATTACTACGTAATCCTGTAGGAACATCGGGTCCTGAAAATATATGACGTCGAGTTGACAATGAGAAAACAAGCATAAATAAATATTTCATTTCCTCAGTGGTCGGATTAACATGGAAGTGATGGCAGTGGTTGCACTTGCAAATTCCAAAGGCAGATGCTTAGCGGAAAAGCATGCAACATTGGCTCTGACCACGAAACGCTGGAAAATATTACTTAGAAAAGCTGAAAGAGTGGCAAAAACGTTGAAAGTGTAACTAAGTAAGCATCATCCACAACTCTCAAACAAAAACTAGAAATACTCACGGGTGGTCTCGCTTTTGACGTCACTCTCGGTGCTTCTTTGAGATTCGCGCCCTACGCTTACAATTGTGATGTCATAACTTGTTCCAAAAAGAAGACCGGTCACAGTCAATGATGTCGCAGAGGAGCGTAAACTTCTTGTTTCGTCATCACCCTCCGTTGACGTAACCGTGACGATATAAGCTTGAACACCTGCGCGATTTGTAGATGTTGTAGGTACATGTTACACCATCATTGTTTTCTATACGAGTTCCTTTGCGCGATGAATAGACTAGACAATGCTTTGGAAGGTGTTTCTATGCTTTCTGAGCTGTTGGGCATCACACTCGAGTTCAATTCCGTGATTGGGTAATATCCTATTTTTTTTCATTAAGATATCAAACTCTTTTGCTTTACATGACAAGACTTGATGGGTCAACAGTAAAGCATTTGTTACCAAATAGAGGTCATCATCATTGCAGTCGTTACAATGCCATTGACTTCTAGAATTTACAGCAGATCACCCCTGCATCGCAACGGCAACACACAATGACCGTCAGCTTATTATTATGACGCACACAATGACACATCCACTCACCGTACACTTCGTCCCATTCCACGAGAAAGCTTTCCGTTGTGACGTCACTGATCTCAACAAAGCTCGGTGGTAGGGGAACTGCACAAAGCTTGCGGTTAGTTGTTGAAGATCAACGATAAACAAGCGGGCGCAATACATGTCGTCAGCAAAACATTGAACATTCAAACTACAACTTGAGAAACACTAATAAGCTCTGGCACTGACCCACTTGTTAGTGGAAGAAAACTGATTTTGCAGCGAATATATTATTACAATATGCTCTGTGAGTGATCCGGCTATTATTTAATTATTAATAAATTATTAATTACACTTAGTAGTATACTTTAATGAAACTTATTAACTTTCATAAGCAAAAACCATTTGAAATATACGGTATTCGCAAACATGATATAATTTGCTGTTATTTATAAAGATTATCCAAAACTAAGCAACTATTTGAACTCAAATCTTTCCATGCATTGTGATGTTTCTTGAATGGACGAAGTCAAGCAGTGGAACTAATTGAAAGGAAATACGCACAATCTTAGATTTTGGAAAATTGAACCACAAAAATGTGTCCACCAAATCTGTCGACTCTACCTGTTTGTGCCGTTGCATTGACGTCGCTATTGATGTTTGTGAATGACAAAACTCCCACAGAGATGACGATGAACCGATAGAATCTTCCAGGCTGCAAATCACTAGCTACGGTAGATGGCGCCACAGAGTCGATCTTTCTCTCTGTGACATCATCAAGGTTGGCCACCACCACCATGTAACTCGTTGAACCTGACAACAAATTGGGTTGAGAATGGTCGAAACGGTTTTGCTAAGGGTTTGTATCACTGACGTAGATTCGGTTTTCCAGGCAGAAAAGAGACTTTAAATTTAATCTTAGAGAAGCTGTTCAGGTCATTTTAACAAAGATATTTAAGTTTTCCTGTCTGGACCTGCTATTGGAATACAAAACATGCTGTATTTAGTTGCAACACATCGGTTAGAAGTTTTCATACCACTAGTGATTCCAAGTCATAGGCGTGCCTGACTTCAATTGTAAGTAATTGCTGTTTGGAGTTTAAATGGTGCATAGGCTACGTGTCATCACGCATTTCTCTTGGACTCTTCAATCATTTACAATTTAACCTCATGGGCAGTTTGATCACATGGAGACATGGGCATGTCTTCTCAAAATCATTTCCGTAGTTTTAAAAGTTACCAAAGCAATCAAGTGATTTCAACTCGAGACTACCACATTACCTTGAGCTTCTGTCCAGCTTATTTCAATGGCATTTGTAGTCACATTGACGATGGAGATGCTCTCTATAGCGGCTGGAACTGGAAGCAAATCACCATTAAGTAAAAAGTTGCGAATACAAGCAATGTTTTAGTTATACGTGAAAGAAGCATAAGTATGTCGAAGATACGTGCATTACAAATGTGTCGCAACATGTGAGTAATCTAGTGTAGCATAATACAGTATTTTTTGTCTAGAATTGATAGAAACATAAATAATCGTCAAGGCACTGAAGCAAAAATGTCCAAACAAACCAGAAAGAGAAAGAAACAAGAAGAATGCAAACTTACGCGTTGCAGTCGTCACTTCCAAGCTGTCCAGGCTTTCGCTTCCATCCACTCCCAAAGATTTTACTTTAACCGTGTATTCCGTTCCTGGGGTTAATGACGTCACAATATATGACGTCATCGACACTGCCGTGGTTTTTACTAAAGTTGGCACACCGTTGCTAATCTCGTGTAGAATGACGTTATAAGACACAGCACCTGGAATACGATATAAGTTATAAATTTTCACCCAAGAAGCACAATTGATAGGCAGTGGTTCTCCACCGGGTAAATGTACTGAAGATGTAATGAAAAATTGCAGGATAAATGTTCAAAATCTGATTGTAAAAAAGTCGATTGGGTAAATCTATCTTTGGACGGTGGGCAAGGTGAACCAAAAAAAAAAGCTTGAGAAACTCTGGTGCAGAGAACACAGAGGTTTGCAATCTTCAGGCAAAACTACATCTCACTGTTGTGTGGAAACGTGGTCAGGGTGGAAACAATATAGCAACGTCCATAACTCGCCTTGGAGGCTAACATTGTAGGCTGCTTTTCACTTTTATTTAATACGTTGATTACGTTTATGTACGTTTGGAGTTATCTTCTCTATAATAGCTTCTATAGAGAAGCCAGGTAAGCTTCAAATGATCTCTCTGTGCTACACATTCTGTCATAGGTAACAAATTTACCATAAACGTTGTTCCAAGAAAGCGGAAGCGATGTAGTCGTGACGTCACCGACTTGTAGACCAGATGGAGGGAGAGTTACTGGATGAAGAAAACAAGGTCAATGAATACAATTTAAAATATCTTGTTTTGAGCATTGAAGATTACGCTTCTTAATCAGCTTTCAAAAGATCATCTTCCATTAAAGATCATGTTGCATCTTCAAAGAAAAAAGAACTTCACAGTTTAATGGAGCTATATAGTAAAATGAACAAAATTTGTAAAAAAAAATATGCCACAAACTACTAATAGGAAACCTTGAGAGATTTTTTCACTTCAAAAGTAGAACCTAGATCAAGGTTTGACAATTCTAAAACCAGCCTCTCCTGTTTTCAAGGGATACAATACGTACCGGTTTGTTGCGTCACTGGTGGACTCCCTTGTTCGTTTCTTACGTCATCCACTCCTATCGAATACACTGTGAAATGGTACGAGGCTCCAGGAGTCAAACTTTCTACTATGACAGGCAAAGTCGTGACGTCAATGATGACATCATCAGCTGGCACATCCAACCGTTGCAACGTCATGGAATATCTAAGTGCCCCTATGCGAAAGATTCATTGTCATACGATGAGAAATAGTGAAGCCACAACTGTACGTGATACAGAAACTTTTGTGACAGGATAACTGGCGTGGAACTAGAATTGAGATCCAACAATGTAACGACAACTGTATAGACTTTTCGTTGCAGGACTCAATTAAGAAAAGAAACGACGTAGAGGGCAAGAAAATTAGGTTCAGAAATATATTGTTCATGGATGATGGTGTATCAACATAAAACGAGAATCAATATCAGGTGTGCGTGAGCAGGGCTCAAAAAGTTTGAAACGGCTCTTACTTGTAAGTTACCAGAAGTTATAAAAAACTAGTTGGAACAATTTTCCAAAAAAAAAATTGTAATAAAGCTCAAACGCAACATCCATAATTTCAAAGACTGGTTTCATTCTAGTCCATCATCAAAGAATATCTCTCCTCACCTGTTACTAAGCTCCACTCTAAGGACACAGAGGTTGGCGTCGTAGATACGACAGTTGGTTGATCTGGTGTGCCCGGTACTGAAACAATCGAACAAAGATATATTTATTGTGACATCATATATACATTGAGTTGATGCAGATAACGCAAGAAGTTAATTCAAATAAACTGCGACGGAGTTTGAAGCAAACTTAACTCTTTTCTTATTTTGCAAAAATTACAACATGTATGTTGTTAATTACCATGCAGTTATACGTAGCCTATTATTTAATATTGGTGGATGACCAGATGACTGCTTACTGCTTAGCCTATGGTCTTTCGCTACCATCCTGATTGCGCCATATTCTAACCAACAGTTGTACAATGCATTGTTTTGACAATTACATTTACTCTGCTTGTTTGTTAATATATGGCGTTGTTGAAACAAAATAAATTGACCTGACTTTAAGAGTTTATCAATGTGATAACCACAATATCAGATGGCTTGGAATATCTTTAAACCATTCAAGTCATTATCGCATATCAGATTTCCAATCCTACTCAAGTACTCACGCGTGCTTTGTCTGGTAGACACCGGAGCGCTGATTCTTTGCTTCTGCGTTCCAATTGTTTGGATTTGAAACTCATAAGTTATTCCCGAATCCAGTTCAGTGAAGCTGATCTCTCTATCCGAAGTCGCCTTTCGCTGCACAATTTCTGGAACACCAGACGCCCCCGATGTCGTCACAACGACATCAAATGAATCCCGACCTGAATAGGTCATCAGAGATTTAACTATTTCGTCATAAATTCAAATTGATGCATTGTGAAGTGTAGGTTACTTTTTACGTCTTTCTGCTCGCTATGTATTTAGACGTAGGCCTAGTTTTGACAACAAGAAATTGATTTATTTTTTTAAGTTTTTTGCAGTGCTTTCCAAAAGGTAATATATTATTAAACCATTATTGTTTTGTTCGGTTTTGTCACTTGAAAGTCATTTTGACCAGTGTGGGAATTTACTTCAACTGTCGACATTCACATAAGACGATAGTCAAAGATCACATTTGGCTTCTTGGCTGATTAACAATCAAACCACAACCGACATGAGTTCAAACTTCTGATCAATGATTACGATTGATTGTGAGATCAACAAACTTACCGAACACGTCTTCCCACAAAAGATCCACACTAGTGGTGGTAAATCCGCTAGGTCGCAGTCCGCTAGGTGGCAATGGAACTAAAATAGCAAATGGAATAAGGAATCACTGTTACGCTACGTGAGTTGGAAATACAGAAGCAATGGTTGCATTGATTTGTGCAGTAAATCGATGATCAATGAACGATATCTGCTGACATGACTGACATAATAAGCACCAGGGTAAAAGAGCCGTCGGCAAATCAAAGAAGTTTCACAAGTTGCCATAACAAAAATGTAAAAAAAATAAATGACACAAAGAGCTAAACACGAAATAATGCTGCTTTTAGACTTAGATTCATCAATTGCTGTAGCTTGTAGATCTTAAAACAAAGCTGAAATTTGTGAGCATTACGTAGGCCTACTACACTTAAAGTTTATTCTTGGTCGTACTTGTCTGAATCACAATCTCATCGCTGCTTTGAGGGTTCTTTCTATCTCCAGTACCGATGGAGAATACTCGGAATGTATAAACTCCTCCTGGAACCAATCCAGTGATCCGATGGGAAGTCTCTTCCGTTGTGAGAGCCATTGGAGAATCGAGCAAATCACTCTCAATAATAACTTCATAGCTTAGAGCGCCTAGAATAAAAAATACTTTAACTGTCAAGAATATTTCATGCCTTTGGACGGAAAATGATTGGTAACAACTGTTTATCTAAACCACAAAAGCGAAACTGCAACTATAAACTTCACGCCGTTTGATGTTGCCAAGTAGGCATAGTGACGTCATAGACAGCTGTACAATTTATTTACACTTGCGTTAAGATAGACAACATGACAATAGAAAACAATGGCAAACAGTCAAGTTCAAGGTGGTAAACAATGAAGCAATTTTGCCTTTGCCTACCTTGCCCTGCAGACCATTGGATGCTGACAGATGATGTCGTTGTTGAAACTTCATTGAGAGACTGGGGGGTTGTCGGGTCTAACAATAGAAGGCATGTGTCAATACAAGGCTGGTTTGTGCAACTTTTCTTACTAACGAGTGAGACTTCTTAGTGAAAGTCTTTTAGACTAGACTTCTTTCAATATGTTTATTTGCGTATATACTCATGAAGCGACTAAACTACACAGCATATATGAGGGTTAAATAAAGTTGTTATAAAGCTTAGGCTACGGTTCTATGGGCATAACTGCGTTTCAATTTTTATCAAATGATCTCATATATCTTAAAACAAATTGAGGTCACGCTCAGTCGGTTTGTTACAAGGGTCGGGTAATAGGAAAGTGAGCACCTCACCTCCCTGCACCAACCCACCGCTGAAATGCGTATAGAAGTGTTTCTTATTACAATCCTTCAAAAACTCTATATTTTATTGGCTTGACGTCACAGTACTTACACGTCGTCCCAAAGGTTACGCTTTCGTCCGACGTCCTCTGGCGTTGGAGACCGATCGGTTGGAGCTGAAAGAAGTAGGCGACACCTGGTGACAGGCCGGTCAATGTGACGGTCAGCTTGTCTGACGTCACAATCTCAATAAAGTCTGGATCCGATGACGTAGTGGTAGTAATCTCGAATACGGAGCGACCTAAGGAAGCGGTGTGCAACAATCATTATCAATGCATTTAAGAAACATTAAAATAAAAGGTTTTTAGTTTATTTTAATTATGTTGTATTCTTTGTGTGATAAAATTAATAAAATATCACCCATTGAAGCTACTTTGTTTTGTATGTCTATGATACAACAAAGCGAACTCTCTACCAAAGCTTCATTATTTTCAAATAAACGAAGTGCCACTCTCCGCAAAGAATAGACCATCAGACAAATGTTCTCTCAACAAACAGTAGCGAATTCATAGCGTTAACTATGCAAAAAATATGTGTTAATTTAAGAAAGAAAAACTTTTATTTTTCCTGTTGTTAAAACAGTACGTACAAATATATTCATTACGAAAAAATAGCACCATAAGCAAATAAATTCCACAATACATTAAATGGAATATCAATTATTTAAATAATTGCAAAAATTCTCATTAGCTCCTACCGACGACGTCATCCCAAGATAATGTGATGCTATTTGTGGTTTCTTCCACGACGGCGAAGTTATTCACAGGAGCAGGAGCTGCAAAATATTCGTTTCAAGTTTCCATGCATCAAGCTACTCTATGATGTGAAAATCGCCATTTATGAGAGATTCAAGCAAGACATTGTGGCTTATGAGGACATAGAGAACATGCAGCTGCTGCAGACATGTCAAAGTCTCGGTGTATTTCGGTGTGACTCTTTTTAACTTCAATTCTTTCATAAAAACATTAAATGTCCTCTTTAGCCTCCAGTCAAACCAGAACTCTCTTGAAAAACATCATCAAGCGATAAACAAGTTTTTTTGGCCATTTCATGAAGAAGGGACAATTAGGACACATTGCTTTTTGTGGAAAGATCAAAGAAAAACGAGCTCGTGGAAAACAACGCCTCACTTTTCTCAATAATCTCAAGGATCGTCATGTTACAACCAGAACAATTTTTAATACACTCAAACACCGGATAACTGGAAAGAACTATGCTTGAACGCCTAAGCCCGGAACAGGCATGGTACACAAAGAAAAAGAAGAAGTCTCAGACAGTATAAAAAATAGTCGATCTGATAAGCGATGGATGTAAACGACATTGTCTATTTGTGATCTACCAACAGATTTTTACACTTAGGCTAAAATTTTAATCCAGAAAATTAAAAGGTTTAGACATTAGAATAAGGCGAACAGAGAAGCAAAATTTAAGCTGCACTTTTACTTTACTGTAGCTGAAAGGTATAATGATTTTTGAACATAAACACTGGTCAAGCTTTTAACAAAACTCGAACTCACATCCCTGCAAGCAGAAATTATCATCTACAGCCATTCTTCCACCTAGCTACATTTCATCATTAAGTTCGTTACTGCGCCTTGATGGTAAGTTTGGAAAGATTTGGATGCTCCCAAAGTCAGGTTTGGAAACAGAGCCGCTCGGAATTTGGTAATTTTGATTCAAGTCCACAGCTATGGTTAGGTGGCAAGAAGAATATACTGTGACTTATCACATATCTAACGTACATAAGTTACAGTTTTTTGTTTCAAGCCTATATGGTTCTCACCTGTTTGCACCCTCAAAATGGGGCTTCCCTCTGGGTTGCGTCTGTTTTTAGCTCCAACAGAATGAATTTGAAACCTATAAAAACTTCCAGGTTCAAACCCTGCCCGAGTTATCCTGTTATTGTCTGTTCTCACTGGGGTGGGGTCATCGTTTACAGTGATGAGATAGGCAACAGCACCTGGTGTAGAGATGTAGATGAAAAGATGTTATTAGGCCCACTTACGGTCGATAAAGTAGACAAATAGTTTAGGAGTATCTTAAACTGATAAAGAAAACAACTTAATTGGATTGAATGACGTTATTTATAAAACAATACAATAAACTAACTAAGTAACATAATATATTAAATTTGAACGTTTTCGGCAAACTTCTCTGCCCTCATCGGAAATAACCCAATAGGTTGCATCTAAACAAAAACACAATAACCCACAATTGTGAATAATAAATAACTGTGATAATTACGATTTGAAACGAGCAAGATTTTGTAACAAGCAAGAAACTTTACGATAATTGCCTCTGCCCAGTGAACGATTTCGAGTAATGGTAGTACCAAATTTAAGTCATAAGTAGAGTAGACAACCGGAAACAGACATTGCAGTCGACTGCAGCGTGGGTCAGGTGTACGTCGGAAGACGTATACCAATGCATAGCGCTCAAGTCCGCTTTCTCGCAATGCAGGATAAAGATAATAAAACAAACAAACAAACAAAAACAAAAGAAACAGATACAGAGTCACAAGACAACATGGCGAGATAGCAAATTTAAGAAAACGACTATAAACAAGAAACAAACGTAACATAACTTTAGCAGAAACGATGACTGCTTATAAAGAATATCTGGCAACAAATCAAACATTCCTTCACCTCGCTTTCTTTCCCAGGTAATTTCAATCGTAGTCGATGTGACAACGCCACTTTGTGGTAGACCAGGAGCATCGGGAACTAAAAGAATAAAGTTTCTGATTAGTTGACCGTGGTGGCACCTGGTAACAGACTGGGTGCTTTCGCAGTGCGGCAAGCGCAGTTGTATATGATTACAATGCAATGATCATAGGGAAGCCACACGGAGATGTTCTTACAATATTAGACAAGTTCAAAGTTCTTAACCTTTAACATACCAAGCGGGGTCTCGTAGGGACCCCAGAGGTGAATTTTTTTATCTCCCGCCTTACCTATAGCAACAATTTTTCTCATCATCTTTGTATGTGTCATAAATTTAAGCAAGTTCGGTATAGTGCAACAAAAATTAAAAAATTATTTGAAACATATGCAAAAAACAGCATAACGTTACCTGGGGTCCTGATGGGACCCCCCTTGGTATATTACGTTACAAATGCTGAATGTTAACCAGTTAACTTCACGCGAAAAATGTCCTTACATTTTGCCAGAGATTGAGAATTTGATGACAAATCAACACGTAGTCAAAGAAAAAAAAATGCTAAACTTGCAGCTTTTCGCGAAATTTGAATGGATTTATAGAAAACTGCAAAAAACTCTATAAGCCATTTGAAGAAGTAACGGTAGATGAACAATTAGTCTCTTTCCGAGGGAAATGTCCAATGAGAGAGTATATGAAGTCAAAACTAGCAAGATATGAAATTAAAGTGTGGGCAGCTGAAGACGTGAAAACCACTCGCCTGTAGAATCTCCAAGTCTATACTGAAAAACTTCCTGGGAGTACACCTGAGAAAAATCAAGGACGTCTGGTTGTGTGTACTGTGTGACATGATGAAATCACTGTTTGCAACTAGAAGAAGTGTTACCACAGATATTTTTTTTATATCAGTGCCAACTGCAGAATTTTTGCTCGAGAAAAATATCACCAAGACAGGAACACTGAGCAAAAAAGTCAGATATTCCTGCAGTTATGGAAGTTGCGAAGGGACGATATGTTTTATCGTCAAACTTTATCTTTTCAGATAAACTGTCAGTTGTAAGCTATGTGCCTAAAAAAACAAGACGGTTCGTTTACTATCTTCTCAGCATCTTGATAATTCACTGTCTAATGACGATCACAAGAAACCCAACATGATACTTGAATATAACCGCACAAAAGGCGGAGTGGATGATACAGACAAGTTGGTGAGTGAATATTCTTGTGCCAGACGAATGTCAAGATGGCCTTTCTGACTTTTTATGAACGTGCTTGACATTGGAGCCCTGAATTCCTGTATCACTTGGGTGTTCATAAACAGAGACTGGAACAGTAGAAAATCTAATCGAGGATTATATTTCTTGATGGAGTTAGGCAAAGAATTAACGAAACCTAATGTCTTGCGCAGAGCATGTAATCCATCTGGTTTTCAGCTTTACATCGTTAGAGCTATTACAGTTATGGGAGTTTCTGTAGGTCGAAACACTGAAGCTTCAAATATATCCTCAACGTCAAGGCAGCCAGTGACGGAAGAGAGGAAGATGTTTTCAATGTCCTTGAAACAACGATAGAAAAGTTAACATTATATGCTCCAAATGCAAACGTTTCGTTTGCGAACAGCACCGAGTCACCAACCCAACTGTGACAAGTGCAAAAGAATGTGAAGATGACAGTGGATGAACTGTGCGTTTATGAATAAGATCCTTTGTCTAAGTAATTTGTAGAAACACATGTGTTATACTATATGTGATGCTAAGACTAAAATTTTAGGTTTATAACACTTGGGGTAACAACAGGGGTTTGTTACAGTGTCATAAAAATGGCATCTGCTTTACTTACAATTTCAGCAATCTTCCTTTGTTACATTAGCTGTATAAACTATAATCTAAGTAAGGATGAAGAAAGTAGACTACAAATTGGCTTGTGCTTTGGTGTGCCGGTATACTGATTGTATGTATTGTGAGAGAACGCAAAACTGGCTCAGCCAATTTGCGTTTTTCATTTCCAAGGAAGAATGGCCTCCTTCATCCACAAACCTGAACCCCCTAGACTTTGGCATCTGGTCTTACCTGGAGAGCAGGGTTTCGACTAAATACCACCAAAGTTTGGAAGCAGTGAAGGATAATCTGAAAAAATAATTAGCCAAAATACCCAAAAAGTTATTCATGACTCTTGCAGGTCCTTTTCGAAGCGTCTCCGACTTGTCATCGACGCAAATGGCTGACACATTGAGTAAAATTTGTTTTTCCTAAATATTTAATTATTTGACAATAATATTATTGTTTATTACTCAATTATTATCTACCATTCGTTAAATACATTTGTTTGAAGTTATAACGTTAATTATTGATGACCCTGTATATACTGTATACTTTAAGCAATAGAAACGATGGGGTCCTTGGAGGACCCCACCTTGGTAAACGACGTTGGTGAGCTAGGCTTGGTATGTTAAGGGTTCAAGTTCTTTGACCCTATTCAACCATCATGGGCCCTCTCTGGTGTGATAGATGTGCAAACGAAAGCTCAATATATCATCGAAACAAAATAAGAAGTTTAAAATTTCGCTTTATACGTGTGGAAAAAGTAAAGCTAACTTAATGGTTGGAAATAGTGCAATTGGTCATGGAATACTTCAGACACAAAAACCTGCTGTAAGCATATAATTTTCATGAAGAAGACAACTTACGAGTGGAATCCGCAAGGGTGTAACTAAAGCTTTCTCTGTTCGCCTGCTCGCCGATCGACCATCCGGATATCTCATATTCCACTCCCGGAAGTAAAGATGTGAAAACCAAGTTAGCATCCTCCGTTTGTGGATCCATGACTCCCCCACTTCCATCTGTGGCCTCGATCCTGAATCTGTACGCGGATGCTCCTGTGAAGGATGCATCAAAGTGATGATCAATCTGTTTTGTAGCATCTGCACCTTGCTTCAGCGTAGATCCTTACGTTGCAATTATTACTATTACATCTTATTTCTAATCCATGCAACACTATGAAATTTCAAGTCGTGGCAGTGAAAGCCGCGTGGGAGATTCATTTCACTATCTGGGTATCTTTTAAAGGCTGTTCGTCACCAGAACAACTCCAAATATATTAAAGCTTGGAAAGTAGAATTTTTGTCTTTTAAAAATTGAAAAAAGTTAACAAAAATCCACATCAAGTCAATTATATGCCACGTCATAAAATTCTTCATGAAGATATTTCAGTGGACAGTGCCTGCTTTGTAACGGGTTTAGAGTAAAGCATATCTACGATGCCTACAACGGTGTATAAAAACATGATTGTTATCTCACCAATGACTTCATTCCATGAGATCGATATGGAGGCGGTTGTGACAGAGCTGACTTGGAAGAAAGGAGGAGAAGGATCTGAAACAAGACAACAGATGAACTCGCCTTCCGAAAGTTTTCATGACGTCACATTCAATTGGACATGATAACACGGGATAGAATAATCCTGTTCTAACTAATGAAAGCGTCAACATGACAATGCATCTACAGAGATTCTGAAAATTGAAGGTACAATAATTCTGTTTATTAAACCCATTTCAGGACAGGACAATTTTGGGCTTATTAAGCGGATTTTTAGACTTATAAAACGTTTTTTTTATTGCTAGAATGAATGGAAGTAATTTAGGATCGGACCAAATTGGGCTTACTATGCAGGTAGGCCTTTGAATCGTGGGCTTAATAAGTGGGTATTACTATTTTTAAATCCATCTTATTTCAGAATAACATACCCCTAACCATCCCTTCTGTAAGTTTATGCCATAAGACGCAGCAAGCTAATAAATCGATTTTATTTTAGAAGTAGACTACTGTTATATGGTCACGTTTACATGTTTAAGTAATTAACCGAGCGATAGCATTGTGATTAGCGAACTCTTCGAAAGCTAGACACAGTAGGCTACAATATGGAATGGAAAGTGACAGAGAGTTTAAATAGTTAAGTCGGAAAGCTACAACTGTATTACCTTCCTTGTATTTACCATTTATGTAATAAAAGCCTGTGTACATGAAGCACAAAATTTTCAAGGCTACTTTAGCGTCGAGATCAGACTAACTACTGTAGTTTGACACAAATATCTGCAATCACCTGTTTGGACCGATAAGATATCACTTCCATCTTCATTAGCTCTGCTACGGGTTCCAATGGAAAATATATTCAAGTTGTAGTACATTCCAGCATTAAGACCTCTAACAACGATCCCTGATTGGCTGGCGAAAACTGGTGATGCCACGTCATGGGTAAGACTATCAATCTCGACACGATAAGACACAGCTCCTAAAAAAGTAAACAACTTGATATTCTTCAGTAACTTTAATGAAAGTTTCATTCCATTATGCTAACCTTGAAAGAAAAGTCAAGTGAAAACAAGTTAACCATTTTGTGTTAACAAGTTAACCAGTTAGCAACTAGTCTAGAAAATCTCGGTTATTTGAAACATGGAGCTAATTGGGAGACATAAATTCTTAACCTTCAAGCCAGTGAAGACTCGAACACATCTCACCTCTCACTTGAGGCCAACTAAGTTGAACACTAGTGGGAGTGACATCGACAACACGAATTGAAGTAGGGGTTGCTGGAACTGCAAAGATTTGTTCACGTGTCAGCAATAATGTATAGAACATAAACAAAAATAATTAAAATAATTTAGGAAATAATTTGTCAATGAAAAAGAAACCTATAACGTATGAAACTGATTTGTTGCTTGTTTGGAACTGGCTGTGCACGTGCAATTGTCACCACTGCTTGCTGAAACAGAAAATAACGCAAGTTTTGCATTGCATTTAAACATTTGCCAACCAGATTGTCAGAATAAATCATTGATGACCTACTGACGACACCTGGTAGAATAACGTTATCAACAGCATCACTATACTGTAGCTTATGTTGGTAATTACACTAAGAAAGACCACTTAAATCTGACAAGACCACAACCACCATTCCCGAGATCCATCCTGCAGCAGAAGCTTCACCGCACAGATAAGCCTCATAAGTCATCCCGGTACTCACGTACACTGACAATAGCCTAAGCTAAAGCTTGATTCAGTCTCATTGGTTATCTTTGGAAACGAAAGGCAAACATCAGCTTATGTTGGTAAATACACTTAGAAAGACCACTTAAATCTGGTGTAGATTTTCAATAAATCGTGACAGATCAGAACTGAATCCGATGAAGACCAGCACCAGATGGCTGCCTGGGCCGAGACACGTTGCCAGAACTCACGTGTCGTTTCCACTGTACGAGAGGAGTCCGTGCTCTGTACGTCATCATCTCCGATTGACCTTAGAATGAAGGTGTGACGTAACCCAGAGCCCAGTTGTGATATCATCGCTGACGTCACGTCGAACGTCATCGTCTTTTCATCGCCATCTTCTGATCTCACGACCAATGAGTACGAGGAAGCACCTGTAAATTAATAAAATTGGCAAAAGTATATTTCGTTCCTAGCACCAGTTGCAACGTTCATCTGATGAAAGTAAAAGCAACAACAAAGTTGATTTATTACTTCACTGACGTTTCGCGCATCATGCCAATGCGCTTCATCAGAGCGACTAACATACAAAATTAAATTCAAAAAGTTATATACTACAGTGCGGTTGAAGGTAAGAAAAAATAAAACACACATTATTTTAAAAATTAGCCAAAGGTGTGTGAGCGGTTACTTTCCACGTGAAATTACGTAAAAACTGCCAACATTAAAAATAAATTCGAAGCAGTGGAGACCAACAGAAATTCGAGACGAAACTAAATTACAAAAACGTTTCTAACTGTGTTCAAATAGACATGAAGCCTGCGTATCAAGACAATAAAGATTTATAAGCTTTCGGTAACAGATTTCCTTCGTTTCAGTTGAGTACATTGCATTGTTTTAACGTAATATTGATGAAGCAACCTTCTGCCGTGGTGCGTTGATTATAAATTGTTTTATTTTTCAAAAAGTATATTTGACAAATGAGAACTTATTGGCAGAAAATTAGGAGCTACAAAATCAAGTGTCAACCACTCACCTCGGGCGGCTCTCCATGACAACGCAATCGCATCGACTTGAGCAGAAGTAGCGGAAAAGTCGCTAGGTGGGTTTGTAACAGTTTGTAGCGTCACAATGGGAGAAAGAGACTCGCTCAGATAGCCACGTGGTCCGACGGAGCGTAGACGAAATGAATAGCGAATTCCTGCATCCAGTTGTCTCAAGACAAAATTAGACTCTTCAGAGGAGTGCTCGGATGTTGCTCCATCCTCATCCTCGACAAATACTTGATAACTCAAAGCTCCTAATGCATCAACAAGAATCATATAATTTATGAAAATTTATTGTTAATGAAGTTTAGAACAATAAAAGTTATTCAAAAGCTATTAAAGTTTTAAACACCAAAGGACAGTCAAGAGCTTTCCACCTACCTTGTGCGGCCGGCCACGAAATAAAAATTGAATTGGTTGTCACATCGCCAACTAGTGGTGCACCAGGGGCATTAGGAACTGGAAGCAAATAAGAATGTTGAAAGACTTACTGTGGGCTATATAATCTCTTAGTGAAAAAATGACTGATACAAACAGGAGCATGACCATACTAGTAGAGATGACCGGCTATGTCACATTTTGAAGCCTTAAAATACCGGGCCGACTGTTTCGTAGCAGTTCGGCAGACAAAACACATTACTTTTGCCGAGTATGTAGACATGAATCGCAGGTTTGTAGACGTTGACTCAATGTAAGGAAAGTTTGTAAATTGAGAGCTGAAATATTGCGCAGCTGGACATTTTGCTTGATGGGAGTGAACCATGAAGTAAACTCATACGCAGTTAGTCACAGCATAGACAAGTCTAGCAGCTAAAGTGAAAAGGAAAACAATATAGTATGTGCAGTTAGTTTTCATGTGATATTCTCAAGCAACATAACACAGAAAAGTAATGCACGGTACCGAAATTATGCAGCTGATTACTGAGCAAATCAAGCTTCTGATATGCAATGGCTACAGGCCTAGTTGTATCTTCACTTCAGCATACTTTTTAATTGCTACTGTAGCCTACTTTAACTTTGTAGTCAGTTGACGAAAGGAAAGCAGGTTAACTTCATGTTTGCAAAACTAAACCAGATAAACCAATCGTTTTCTGTCAGCAAAATATTGTAACTCTTTGACCAATGTATGAATCGTAATGCAAGTCTTGGCATGTAGGATAGCCTATACAATTATACATGACCGTGAATCGGTCATGATCTGTAATTCACATGTTCAAGTAGATGACGGACTTGTTGTTTCATTGCATTTTATAAGAATTAAGTGACAAAACGCCTAATAAATGCGTTGCGTTTGGTTGCAAATCAAGCTACCTTACTTCTGCTGCTAATATTTCTAAGTTTGCTTTTCCTTTAGATATAGTGTAGTGTAGTGTTGCTGCCGCAATGGATAAAATTTGTCAACTGATCTAACTGGAAGCCTACAAAAAAGTCTGTTTTGTGTATGAAACATTTTGAAGAGAAGTAGCATCTAAATCCAATTTCGACAGTTCACTCAATTGAAGCATCAAAACGCATCTGTAACTGCGCCATCTACCATGCGCCAAATGGTGTGCGTGGACTGCGTGAACTGGATGACGAATCAATTCAATGGCTGCTCGACACCTGCCCAAACATTTAAACCGCGTCGCCGCCACTGCCCAAGGGTGGTAAAAGGCAGAGCCCCTCGACCCTTGAAGTGGCGAAGAACAAGGTTCAAACGAAGAAGAAGAAGCTTTACCAACTCCAGCAGCACCTCCACGAAAAGCACCCAAAATTCGTATAACACACCCTGATGAACTGGTAGACTTTTCGCAGAAAAACAGAATATCTGATTTTCAGCGACATAACTGAGGCACAGTGCCCAGATGGTTTCTAGTACTGTCGGGAATAAAACTTTTGATTTTTACAACATTACTTCTGACAAGTGTCTGGCTTTCCCAAGGTTGCTGAAGCTGTTAAAGTAGATCGAAATTTGCATGTGCAAAAAGATTTGTTGAAAAGGGATATTCAATTTTGGAAAGAGGATCTAGCTGCAAGTGATCCATGCATTTCAAGCTTTGAAAAGTTTCAGGAAGACGTGGATGAAGTTGCCATTGAAATGTTTGACGCAACATTATCTTTTAATAGTGCAGAAGTTGGCTTTACAATGGCCGGTTATATTGCAAAAAACTTGTTAAACGCTCCAAATGTGCAATGTGCAAAAGTTTACTTACAGCTGATTCTGCAGCTAAAGCTCCTTTGTACTTTCAGCTTTTGTCAAGGGGGGCTTCAATGTGCCTTCTCAGCCACTTGCTGATTTTGTTTGTAGTGCTTTTGCTGTTTTAAATGTTGTTGAAGAAAAGGAACGCAAATGTGGATTGCCTTGTCGAAAGGCTATGCAGTCGCCTATGTTTTAAAAAAATATCTTTTCGCCGGTGTAAAATTTGAAAACTGTTGTTAATATTGATTATTATAATTGCCAAAAGATTATAAATTGAGTCAAAAAGAAAGGTCGACATTGTAGCATTTAAAGCAAAGGCAAAAGTAGTTTAAGATTCTATTGTAGTTATGGGATGTCTTTTTTTCGTCACCATGATCACTATCGTCTTTCTAGTTCCCCCCACTTCATTGAATAGCACATATATCATTATTTTCGCATGTCCTTACACTATTTTTGTTGTAAAAAAGTAGTCTGTGCTGTTTGTTATTGTTTATTTTGAGGTGTTTGTTCACTTACAAATTATTAATTTGCACCATTCATTATGTAGTTTGGTAATACAATATGTCTAGATATAAGGTCAGGCACCTGTTAAATGCATTAAAAACGCCTAACAAGCCTAAAAAATATCTGCTTTGTTGTACCTCATGCCAGTAAGAGCAGTTTCTTTGTTAGTCAAAATTTCAAGTATTTTTCTATCGGCCCATTGTAAAAAGGCCTTTATATGTGACATAGCCGGCCATATTCTACTAGGTGGCCATGACAGGAGGTATCAAAATATTCTGATTTTAAAAAGCCAATAATTTCACAGGCTTACCAATTAATCTAGCAGATTGCTTCAGCATTTTGTGAATGTCAACAATTTTAAAACTCCAGTGTTTCCCTTAGGCGCAAAAGTTACAGCAATACCATTTTTTGGGTTTAATCAGGTTTGAATAAGCAGGAATGATCCAGCCTTGTGAGAGTCAAACATCATTGATCAGGGTAGAATTAATTATGTATCTTTATGATAACACCTTACACCACCATGGCTGCAAGAAGATATCAAACAATCTTTTTCTAAACTAAACATGTAAATAACGTTCGTGATACCAGTAAAAGAACCCATATCAAACGATGTTGCTTTATATTGTCGCAATGAACGTAGCCTGCACTGAAATCATTGTTTCATTTCTAAGAACAACACAATCCGTTTCTTGTGAACTTACGAGTCGCTTCTCGAAGCTCAGGGTGTGCTGCGCTGACTCTGTCTTCGTTACCAATGGCCTGGATGTCGAATACATACTCGGTCCCAGGATCAAGATCGCTCACTTGAAGGCGCGGTTCATCAGAGGCCAAGACTGATGAGCTGTCACCTCTGAACGTTCTTCCGTACCTCCTAACGTCCACCGTATAAGAAACCGCCCCTAAAGTTCAACAAGCTCCTTTACAAGCAAACAAATCAGATCGAAAACACAATGCACTCTGTTCATTGTAGTTGTTTAGCTAAAAATTGTTCAGGTCAGATAAACTTCAATTCGTTGTCATTGACCGCTCAGGGGTGAGAGGTATTTAAGAAAAGTTATTTCATTCACTTCCATCTCACCATGGACTTCGTTCCATTCGAGAGTGACTCCACGTGTTGTGATACCACTAGTTTCAATGCCGGTAGGTGGTGCTGGAGCTGTTAAAAACAACAATATGTTTGAGTTTGTAACCCTTCTTCATAACTGTGTTTGCAAACAATTTGCCTTCAAAAGAAATTGCTGCAAACGTCACACTAATGTTAGAAAAGACTGATTTATTGGTTAGGTATGGAGATTCATTATGTGGCTAAGCAAAACCAAGAGTGATTTTCATCAAATCCATTTAAGTCATGCAGGTTCGTTGCATCAATGCACTGAGGCAAAACTGTGTGGTGGTAGTTGATCTAATCAAACCCTTCGATGTGAGAAAGTACTTGCATTCGCGTTTGATCAACGGGAGGGATAGTCTACAAGCAGGTACACTTAAAAAGGTGAAATCTTTACGATGTCAATCTTAATAATCGAGCTTGCGTTGGTGGTTCAAACTATCAGCATGTAAACAACCATAACCAGTCTATAGATGAAGCTTTGCTGGAGGACCAAAATTCTTCATTCAAAAACATTTGTCTCCTGTGGGTATTCATCCGAGCAGCTCAGTTGCGCACTGCTGAGTGCCAAAGCCGCTACATCCAACTACTTTTTGATTTGATTTAAACTTTAAAATGTGTTTTAGTGTTGAGATCACAACAAAAATTACTTTTGTGTCCTCAAAGAGGTTTAGTCTCATATTTTGTGACTTTCTCTGTATCGACGACTCAGACTCTTGGAGAAACGAATCATGCCATTCAGTGAACCTGTAGCTGGCTTTATAAACTGGTCGTTTATTAAGTGCAAGGCGAAATATCGAGGCTGATGACCTATGTGTCTTCAAACAGAAAGAGATGCATAGAAGACGATATTTATAGCGTGATATTGTTATTTCATATTACAATGCTTCCACCTACCGGTATAAGCTGAGCTGATTTCGCTTCCTCTAGGGTTCCTCCTGTTGCGGATGCCGACAGAAAACACGCTGAAGTGATACAAAGTACCGGAGTTCAAACTGTGGATGAGTGCGTTGTTCTCACTAACGGAAATTTCTATGGGTTCAGTTGGTGCCGGCCCCATAATTCTGACGACGTATTGACGAGCACCTACGTAAGTGAAAACATGTCAAGATATTTTAAAGATAAAATTTTCTTAATTTGAATGCAAATTTTATTTTATGAATAAAGAAACCTGGTAAATATTTTTTCGACTAGTTTATCTTATCCGCAACTTACTCGAATATTTGCTCTCAAAAAAGTTGTGCAAAGTTAAGAGAACACCGACCTTTGACAGAATTCCAATCCAACCTTAATGTAGAAGCTCTAACTTCAGATATAATTGCCTGGTTCGGAGTGTCCGGATCTAGACAGAGAAGGTGATAACTTATTATTAATACTTGCATGGCAAAAGCCGGACTTGATCAAAAATGTCAAAAATAGTTTCCATAGTTTTATGGAGAGCATTGACATGATTTCTCACACGACACAGACACATTTTATTGATATGATGTGTTTTAATGAACTTGGTGTCAGTAAAGATTGCATAATGGCAATACTTGTTGTATCGTCAGTTTTACATTAAATGCGTTTCAAATTGTTAGTAATTACCAATTCGGCTTTTTATGGAAAGAGACAACCTTACTCTAGTAACTTTAAGCAGTTGTGTACTAGACTAGAGGCACATATTTTCTGGTAGGTTTATATTAATGCATATGGTTCTTCTCATTTGTTTACTGTTCAATATTTGACTTATAATTATAATTACGATCTGTTTAAGACACAACTTCATACTTGTTTCTTCCCTAGCTGGGGAGCTCCTCACGCTTCTCCTGGACTTATCTTCTCCGATGGAGGTCACTTGAAAAGAGTAGCGAGTTCCAGGGAGGAGATCATCTATCACTACATTCCTTTCAATTGTTTCTGTTTCAGAAACGATTGTCCTTTGCTTTTCCAAATTTCTTGCTGTCACTGCATATGCTCCCGCGCCTGTTGAAAAAGTTGTCGAAGGTGTAAATGCAGTTTCTTACAATTATAACATAAGGTGTCATAACACCCATCAATACTTGCTAACTATTATTGATACACGAAAATGTAAAACACTTGTAGCAAGACTTCACTGATTGTCTACCATGAAAAGTGGATAACTGTTGTTAGGTGGCTACAATCTTTTTCTTGTAAGTTACAAATGTCATTGTCAGAAGTATATGTCACATAAATAAAGCTCTAAACTAATTAGGTTATTTTTCTCTCTAGTTCTGTCTTATTTTCCATTAAAGATAAATTAAACATTAAACAACAACCACATGTTCTAACCGATGACACTATTCCACTCCATGCTGATGTTGGTGCTGGTGATCTCAGTGAATTGTATGGTTATGGGAGCCAGTGGCACTGAAAAGCAAAAGAAGGTAAATTGAAGTAAACTTAATAAAAACAAAGTTTGAAATATTTTAAGTGCACTAGTGACAAGAATAAAATCAAAATAAATT
This sequence comes from Aplidium turbinatum, assembly GCF_918807975.1. Lineage (NCBI taxonomy): Eukaryota > Metazoa > Chordata > Ascidiacea > Aplousobranchia > Polyclinidae > Aplidium > Aplidium turbinatum. Next base: position 26,128,473 of record NC_137480.1, read on the forward strand.
GAAATTGAATTGAATAAACGAAGAAAAAAAACTGAAAAAGTGTTAAAACAGTTTAGATTGAAAATAGTATTTCAAAGCAAACGTCGTAAGTCAAATTAACAACTGCTAATATGAACCATAACATTTCCAAGGGCATCGAGTGACGCAGATGTTACCGCCACTCGGCCTCACAGCCGACAAGAACACCAGATATTATGAGTCACAATATCGCGCGGTATGACATCATGCATAACGTACCAGTTTGTTCTCTAAGTGGGATGCTGCCTTTGTCATTCCGCCTGTCTTTGATCCCAATTGAGAAGATACTGAGATTATACCATCCTCCCGGGATTAATTGTCGCACAACAATGCTGTTTGTGTCCGTCATCAGTTCCCACTTGGTGGCGTTAAAGGGCACCGCTTGCTCAACCTCCACAGCAAACGCCTCAGCACCTAGAAACGTAATCACGTCTTCAAAACCAGCACTGGGTGGACGTGTTTTAATGTTCTCCATGGAATGCCCACATAATATAATCATAATAATATGTTTGTTTTTGTATAGCGCTGTATCCATCGCAGAATGCGTTGCTCCTTAGCGCTTTACAAAACAGTGTCAATGTAGCCGTATAGAGGCGCAACTGAGTACATTATTACCCGAATCCATTCCATTGCTCAGTGCCAAGCAGAAATTGGATTTAGTGCCATTATATAAAAAGTCTTTGGTATGACCTGACAAGGTATCGAACCCATACCTACCGATTCAGAGGCGGACGCACTAACCACTAAGCCACTGAGCTGAGATTTTACTGTAATTTATCACTGCAGCTGTGCTGAGGCTCTGTTAATCAAGCATAAAACTGAAGATGTCTGATTGGTTTTCGGGGTAACATTTGAACTCCAATAGTTTTACTCAAGCTTGCAGACTTCTAATTTGCACATGTGAGGTGTAATGTTTATCAAAGTTATATTTACACTATAATGTTATTAAACAAAAAAATACTATCAAATAGATTCTATTTGAATAAAGACCTTCTGATGATCCCCCTTTTATGGTGAAACAGGCTGTAGAGGTTTTTAATGAATAGAAACTATATTTGATATAATGTTATCCCATGCTTTATGTTCGACAAATTGTTTACACTACAGTTAGGTAGTTAGTGCAGGCCCTTAGGGGCAAAAATGAGCATCTTTAGGCTAAACGTGTTACATGTTGTTTTTTTTGCGTTTTTTTGTAGTTGATGAATCTAATTGTTTTGTCTCACTTTATTTTGTCTCACTTATTTGTATGTGCTTTTTAAGTTAAAATATACAAAAATCAAATATGTCATTGCACAAAAATGACGTAAAAAGAGCTGAAACGTGATTTATGGGGAAATCCCTGATTTGGGGGTGATCACGTGACCCAAAAAGTTACGGCACCCACTAAAATCAAAGTTGGGTTAATCAACTGCAAAAATATGCAAAAAAACAACGTGTCACACGTTTAGCCTAAAGATTCCCCTAAGGGCCTGCACTAAGTCGATAGTGGAAAGAATGAAGGGGTAAAAGCAGCATTATTCCGTGCCTCATACAAGGCTGATCATTACTGGCTAAGAAAAAGTTTTCAGCATCTCACATGAAATTATAAAATAGTTTTTATTTGAATTTTACCTTTGACCTGATTCCAAGATACGGCGAGATTCTTGGTCGAGACTCGAACTAGAGATGCTTGCTCTGGTGTGGCAGGAACTAAAATAGAAAAGAGAAAGCTATTATGACGTCAATAGTCACCAAACAAAAGTATGTTAATCTCAAACGATGGTCCGAATGACGTGACAAACATTTGTACGATGACGCAACTCACGCGTGACGTCAGAGATACGGTCCGTTTCGTGGCTGATCTGTTCCTGGAACCCAATGGAACTGATAAAGAAGCGATATCTTGTTCCAGAGTCAAGTTGATCCACCAGAGCCTCCGTCGTTCCGTTCACGCGGACGATTCGCTCCTTGGTTGTAACGTCATTGTCCGTCGTGAAGGCGCGCACTTGATAGGCGGCAGCTCCTGTGACGTCATCAAAAGATTGAATGACGTGTCTCAGGTTAACAAAACTAAAATGCCTCTGATCAATAATCACGGAGTGGAAGGTCTGCGCGTCATGGATGATGAAACAAAAGACTGGCTGCTCTCTAGTAGCCTTCCAGTGTAGTCCGGGAACATCATGAATCTGGTAAAAGGAAAGACCCTCTGCCGTAGAGGCTCACACGAAGAAGAAGAATAGACGCTCAAGATATACTAGTGGTGTCAACCATCTTCTTGAAAGATATCTTACCCCATATGTCATCCCAGATGATCTTGAAACTATCAACCATGGGCCGTCTCGCCTTGACGTTAGGTGGAGCAAGTGGCACTGCAAAGAACAAGTTTGATTGAACAAAAAGATACCAGAGAAGTATCCAGTACCGTGGTGAAAGCTTTATCGACATGCAAGTTACTGAGCCCGGACGATTTATTTTTTATCAATTCGCTATTGCTCATATACAGTAAGAAGCCTACGTTAAGTTTTTTTTTTTAATCGCCTCACACGCCATTGCTGCTCCAAAGTAATTGTTAGAGCACAAACTGCTCGGAAAGATTACAAGAAGAGTGGTTACCAAGACTTGCAACCCCATACACAGAATAAACTGGTAAATAAAAACATAAATTTGTCTTGGCCGAATTTCCAGCTAAGCAGTGTTCTCCATGGTTGCCATGACAACAAACCTGTCTGAACGTTGATAACTGCGCTCCCCATATCATTGCGTTGCCTCCTGGGATCCCTTGCAAAGACAGTGAAGTTGTACCATGTCCCAGGAGCCAGATTGGATGCGGTCACCCTGGCTTGTGTCGCGTTATACCCGTAAATCAGTTTCCTGTTCAAGGAGCCCGCCACGATATGGTAGCTTGCCGCCCCTGAAATATACACAAACAGTAACAAATAGTTACCGAGTTTTCATCAATGACGCGCTTGAGCAATGATGGGTCTCAATCAACACGCACAGAAGGGCATGGGATCAATTTTCATAAAGAGCATGTTGGTTTACTGTAGAAGTAAGATATTTAATCACACGTTTTGTGATGTACTGCTAATCTTCTTTCCTCCATTTTGTTCTAAGTGCTGAAATTCCGCAATCTCATCTCATTACATTATTTAACATTTTAGGATCAATTTCGCTAAAGCAACAATTTGAACTTATTCAAATAGAAAGTTAAAAATTGGCACTAAAATTTTTTCTTCAAATTTTCAACCAACTTGATTGAACTGACAAATATTAGTCTGGATAACACAAAAATTAACTTCAAATATGAGATAACAATGAAGCGCTAGATATACCAACGTAGTGACATGACAAATAAAACATTGAAAAATGAAAACAAAAGCGTGATTGAAGTAAAACTGACCTTTTGTTGGGTTCCATTGTAAAGTGACTGTAGATACAGTGACCCTCACTAAACGGACGTTTTGAGGGGTCCCAGGAACTGAAATATACAAATACTTTCAAATTTATGTTTCTGCGGGTTCAACATATCAAGTCTTTTGATAAAGATCTACCTACAGTATAAGGGATCAAACGTTGCTATCACTGTGCTGGAGCCAATTTGTGATAGTTGTCCCCAGAACTATATTGCATCACAAACATGCAACAGAGCTATGTCTTCCAGCATACTCACTTGTCTGACGCAACAATGGCCGACTGAGACTGCTCTTCCTTTCCTCATGGCCGACAGTTTGAACATGACACCGATACCGCGTTCCAGGGCGCAAGTCTGTCACCTCATACTCTGTGTCATTGCTCCTGAATGCTTGGGTGTATTCCTCAGTGAACTCTGCATCGAAGTCGTCGCTATGGACGTACAGGATGTAGGATACAGCTCCTGAAAAGAGGATGAAGAATTTAAAAGTTTAGCGCCGATTCAATCAATCAATCAATCAATCAATCAATCAATCAATCAATCAATCAATCAATCAATCAATCAATCAATTAATCAATCAATCAATCAATGGTTTATTTGTCAGAAACAAGAACATAGTATATGTTTGAGCATAGTACATTCGTTTCAACACTGATACAAAAGCTTGCATTTGAACCAACAACACTGTGCACCAACTTAGCGAAACTGATAGAAATCTAACATCATGCATTTTGGTTTCTTTAATTTTGATGCTCAGCATTTTTAATTATTAGTTTACAGGAAAAAAACGAAGTGCTGTCTATGATTAACGACATATCAGCAGATTCATAGACGAAAATAGTTGTAGAAACATTCGGATTAAAATGTAGGCCTACTTGAACTTTGTTTGGATAGTATGGTGGATGGTGGATGTCTGTCTGAGTTTGTACAGCTACCAAACCAAACAAACATTAAATTACATGAATAATAATAATATTAATAATCATGCTTTTATTTGTGCCCATTGCGATAACATAGAGTACACTGCGATCACAGATGCGATACAACAGACGACAGGAAGCAGCGAAGTGACACATAGTCTTCGAGTCAAATGCTCTCCTTATTTTGGCTTGCCATTAAGTGTCTTTGCCAAGACACAGCCACGTGCTCTGGCGCAGACTTTCTCACCACCCGGCTACGCAGCCGACATTACTTTATGTTCATTGTTTATGTGGTAACGAACAATAGCAAAATGGAATAATATGAGGAGTCTATGAATAGGACTTACCTCTAGCCTCCAACCACTGAAGCCTCAGTGAGGTGGTATCGGCTCTCGCTAAACGAACATCATGAGGAGGGGAGGGAACTGTAAGAATAAGTTTAACAACCGGTTGAGCAAAGGCATTCTCAATCAATGTGAACACACAGAAACATAAACATATTTAAATTCATTCAGAACATCTTTTCATAAAATGTTTTCTTTCATAATATGGAATTAATTGTGTTTATCAAACATGTCACATCAAAGCAGATGACGATTCAAACATTTTCTAATTACTGTTTACAAACTTCTAAGCTGCTAATATTTCTTTTACACGTAACAACAAAGTGGTATGCATAGTGTGAGCATAGCAAGAACAGGTTGTTATGAGGCTTTGAAATGGAACGATCAATCCGAATAAAAAGTTTCCTAAATTATTGACCTCATGTATTGTATATCATGAATACTAAAGGTAAACAAAATGGAAATGTAGTTTTGAATGTCAGTTGTGAAAATAAAACGTTTATTCTCGAAGCCTGTGTTGAGCTATGAGTTTCACTTTTTCGGACGGTGTTCTAACAAGCTTCCATTGGGGTCACCAGTTGAAAACTATTAAGCTTTAAAGTAGGTTGTTGATTTTTGTTGCTTGATCTTCAGCAATTTTTACAGCTGTATTTATTTTGGAAAGTTCCATAAATGATGACTACTTCTCTAACCTGTTTGCTCAATGAGAGGCTTGCTTTTTTGGGGGTTGGTTTTTTCAAAAACGCTTGTTGATGTCACAGTTATTCTGTACCAAATCCCCCTGGTCAACCTATCTACCACGACCCCTTCCAATTCGTGGAGGACTCTCCGTCTGTTAAAACCTGAAAATCTTCTATCACTGGAGTACAAAGTGTCCACCTCCAATACGTAACTGACCGCCCCTGTACAATTAGATTAGTTTCAGTAATTTAACATCATAATTTGGCTTTGGTAGAGAGGTACTTTTTAAAAACCATAGACAGACAATCGATAACAACTTAATAACATTGAATTGCATAATTCAAAATTAATACAGAAATGAAATAAATACATAATTTCAAACGTTTTCGGCAAAACTTTCTGCCCTCTTCAGGAAAATATCTTAAATCATCTAAACAAAACAATTATTCGTGAAATGTTAATAATAAATGACTGAAATTAAACATTATGAACGGTTTAACATTACCTTGAATATTGATAATGTTGGAGCCTAATAATATTATTTAAAAGATTATATAAATAGTGTTGCTTATTATTCCGTCATTCAATTCCAAAACAAAACACTAAACCAACACCATGCCTTCAAGAGCAGTCTCTTTGGTGGATATTTGAAGTCACCCGCCTCTGACTGATAAATGTGAAGAAAATATACGAATAAAGTTTGCCCTTAGTTTGCAATAGTCACCGCTCTAACCTACGCCGGAAAGACTTCATTACAATGACAAATATTGATAAAAACAAATAATATGTTTATGAAACATCGCGCCTAAGCCACTAGACAACAACTTTGTTACAATGAACAACAATAGCTTGTTGTGTGGTCACAATATGTTGCTGGCGATCGAAGTTGCCACACTCACCTTCTGCAGGCTCGATGTCCAATGCGATGAAGGAACCGTTGACGAATGTCGCTCTCGGCTGCCGTGGGACAGCCGCATCTAGAAAGGAACAAACGCAGAATGAAACACTCATTGTTGGTAATAATAAAAAGACAATTTGAACGTCATAAAGTTTCAATTGTGAGGACACAATTTTAACACTGATGACTCAAGTCATGAGAATCCAAACTTAAAACTGGTCAATAACTTCATTGAACCAAAATAACTACTTTTCTCTTGCAAAACTTGGAAGCAAATGCAGCTTTCGCACAAACCATATAGAAATAGCAACCTTTACGTACAAGTAGAATCGCGGATGGATTCGGTTGGTCTGCTCTCCTGGCCTTGTATGCCTTCACTTATAACGTAAAAGTCGTACAGCGTCCCAGGCTTCAAGTTCTCGACTGTAGCGGAACTGATGGACCTATTGAAGGTCTGGCTCACATTCCCTGTTGGCTCGAGGCCGTCGAGAGCGCGCGAGAAGACGATGTATCTCCTCACCCCATAAACTGGGTCCCAATTGATGTGGATCGTTGAAGCTGATACCTCAGTGACCTCAACATTACCAGGTGGGTTTGGTACTGGATAACAAAGAAAATATTTCACACTGCAAAAAGCGGATTATCTTGCTGTTTTAATCTCGTAATTTGAACGAAGCAACTACATAACAAATGTAACCCACTATACAAAATTTTTGTTTTGTTTTCTTATCCGGATATAAGACAACTTGTTCGTCAATTTCAAGCTTGTATAAAGGTAAACATAATGACAAGCAACGAGTTTAAAAATCCTATATAGGGAATTAAACTCATGTCTTCTGATTAATCGTCAATCAATGCGATGAACAGCATCATTATATTTCCCACAGTCGTACCTGCTTGTGCTACTAGCGGGTAGACGACGTTGGCATCGACAAATCCGTTCAGTCCTATCGAAAGCACTGTGATTGTGTAGAAGGTGCCTGCCTGGAGACCGTCCGCTGTGAACCGGGTGGCAGTCACATTCGTGTTGATCTTGTACCTGAAATCCCTCCCTGACGTCACAGAGACGCTGTATCCCAATGCAGCTGAAAACAAACACAATCTGCTTGATGATGAAATATTTAATTACTAAAGTCCTGCTGGAAAGCATAGACTACACTATCAACTAATAATGGAACGAGGATGACGTTTTATCAATCTATATCCACTGAGAAAAGCTAATAACAAGCTGACGTGAAGTGAACACGTAACAATACCATGCAATCATATGGCATACTTGATTGTCATAATTCACAACGTTTGAACTAGGTTTGCATTGCTTTCAGCTCTTTTTCAGCGGCTTATAGTTTTATTTTTATGCAATCATTTATTTTCTTTATTTATTTTCTTATTCTTTGTTCGACCGAAAATTCTAGACTATAAAAAGTTTGAAATGAAACAAAATTTGCATTATTCTACAATTAAAAATATACCAAAGACAGGCAAGACACAACAATACCACAGGGTTGAGCATTACAACAGCATATGTTTTTTACATATTTATTTAAATTAAAAAAAAAGCTAAGTCTCTTATTTAAACTAAATTAAAAATATTATGGATGATATTGGGTAACGCTGATGTAGCACCAACATGTACCTCATTCTGTGTCATCAGAAGGCCATAATGTAAATGTGGACAGCACAAATTTATTACAAAACAAGAAATACCTGGTTGCGCTCCCCATGCAAAGGTGATAGAGTCGCTGGTGGTTTCCACGGCTCTAACGATGTCTGGATTGCTGGGAGCTGGAATGCAACATTTCAATCTACGTGGCTTGCCAGAATCAGCACAAACACAAGAGAATGTGCAGGTATAGGTTACCAGGATGCTGTAGCTATGTGTGCCTTCTGTGTGTGTTTGTGCGTCACAATCAACTCAAATATACGTCATTAAAACAAAACTGACTGAGTAATTTTTGTCTAAACTTAAAAAAACGCCATAACTGTACTTTCATTAAAACACTTCACCAATTTCTGTAAAGCCAAAAAACAATATTAAAGGAATAAAGTGTTTAACTGACCCGTGACCACCACCAAGCGGCGACTAAAAGCGCTGATTGCTCCTCCGGCCCCGATTGTCCGGCCCCTTAACTCGTATCGTTTCGATGGCGTCAGATCTTGAATAGCCAGAGTCGTCTCACTGTAGTTTGTAAATCTTTGTTGCTCGTTTGATTCTACATCTCGGAAGACGAGATTGTATCTTAATCCACCTGCAGAAAGTCTGTCATTACCTTCTTTAACTTCAATTCAATGATTGAAGCTTGGTGGGGTTTGCTTTGTGTCACCAAGATTCTATCCAACTGCAAACACCAAACCTAGGCATGAAAACCACTCTTTAAAACCAGTGAACTCAACTGACAAGAAAAAGATGAGTGTTCAGATTGTTCACAATATCTGCAAAACTGCGAGCATTGTATGCTGTTCTGATTGTGTGCTTCTTTTATGTAAAATTAGTGAAGAAACGTTTGAAATAGAAATGTCATTGTTCTATCTCTGAATGCAAATTATGAAGCGGCCCAGAACAACAATAGAAAATTACAATGAACTGCAGCTAACAGACCTCAGCTGTTGCAGAGCGAAAATAAATAACTTTAATCAATGTAACTCCGATTTTCGATGTGAAATTGATTCTAATCAACTTTTCAAATCATTTTATTTGCGCCCACCGAAATAGCAAAACTTGTTGCAAACAATTACCAGCACCCCATAATAATCCTCATGACCACAAATCAATTATCACCAACCGCGGGCGAAGCTATGCAATGTGACGTAATAGACCTGCAGCATGATCGCGTCAGCATTAAGCACACAATTGAGAATCGAGAAGCCAGTTTCTGGAAATCACCAGCGGCCGCGACCACTCTATGAGAAACAAGATCAATTATTTTAATTATTTTAAGCTGGAAAATACCAACGAAACAAATCTAGCGGTTCAATGTCGTGTATCAGGTAAACAAATGTTGAATGGTTCTAATGTTGCATCCCTTTGCAAGTTAAGAGGATCATGGTTAAGTTTGTACAACGTACAGGCTTGCTACTTTCTCCTGTATAAAATCTTGAAATTCATAAACAGTTATACAATGAAGAATGCCACAAAAACTTTGTTCCAGTTAAAATCTCCCTTTATTAGTCAAGTCACTTTTCATCTTCACACGCTTTGTTTGTTGACAATCAACAACTATATAATCACAATCCATTTGAATAATGTTATACATCACGTTGCTACAAAATAAACATAGCGTGGAATTTTTTTGGAAAGTCTTAAAGCTAGCAAGATTTTAGTAGAGTGGAAATGAAAAACAAAGTTAACATTTCTATTTATAAATCAGTTGTAAGAATCGTGAGGTTTGAGTAGTGGTAGAAAATAAGCCTAGACTATTGCTATGCAATACCACAAATACTGTATTTAGCATTATTGTTTGAGTATTTTAAAAATTGCAAAGTATTGTTTTGTTGCAGTGTGCAACAATTGAAATTTGTAATGTTTTGGAACAAGAAATTGAACCAAGGCCTGAATCCACATTGTAGCCCTCAAAAAATGTTGGTGCATTTGTTTTGCTCTTGCCCGTTACGAACATTAAGTGCACCAAAGTTACTTCGTGTAGCAGTAGAGCATAGATAGAGAGTTGAAACGGTCAAAATATTTTTCAAGGGCACCACTCTACTGATCACACGTATGGACTAAATGCCTTCGAAAAGCTCCACCGCTTCGCTGTCAACAACATCCCGTTAGTGCGGTTGGTTGCGCGGCGGCCAATGAGCAGAGCGTTTGATCAAAGCTCGGATGGGACATTAGTTCGAAATCCATTGAGGACACACCATTATTTCTTTACAACAAGCTTGAATAAAGATGCAAGGATTACTATCCTTGTCTTTATGCAATCCAGTGAGTGGTGAGAGCCTTGGAACAGCAATCGAAAGGGCGCCGGTTCAACACCGCTCAAGAGCATGCTGCTGTGTCTTTGGCAGGACACTTAAAGGCATGCCTAAAGGTGGACACGAAGATTCGCTTCCTTGCCTTCCCGTCCACTTAATGTAAATCTTCAACCACCGGGTGTAAGCCTGGATACGACAAACACAAAAAAAAAACGATGCTGTAGTGTAGAATGCAGAAGCTCAAAACTATTTGATAATATTTTCTAATCTCCCAAACAAACTGGTTTCAGCGATCATTCATTGTCATCATCACTTTCAGCCTGTGGTAGGCTACACCCACTGCAGAGCGACGGCGATAAAGAGAAGCAACAATGCGTTTGAAATTGTAGAAACGACTATTGTTATGAGTAAAAAAGCACTATTGATTCAGGTTGGTGTATTAGAAGCAATTCATGCTACACTCCTCAAATCAGAAGCAAAAATAACTCGCGTTGCGTCACGTAAGTCACGCATGACGTGAAATAATATCGCGCTGCAAAGACTTTTGACGTCGTTTAGTTCGATTCTAAGAATACATTACGTCAGTCAGTAAACGTGATGACATCTTTCAGTGGTTACCTTTGACAGGTTTCCAGGTGTAGTAGATTGCGATGTGTTGAACTCTTGCTGCCTGGAGAACGGGCGGATCTGGTACTGTTTGTAAAATGCTTTCGTTAGTAAGTTTCACACTGACGTTTAGAAAACGTTGGAACACATTTGAACATCACAATCTTAGGTTGAATTAAAAATTGTTTTCTGCACAGGACTTTGAAAATAAACAGAATATTTAGTCGCCGGAGAAGCTGCACCAATTGCATAAAATTAATTTTAGTAAATTTCCCATGCCAAGTGCAATCTCAGGAATGATGACGTCATTCAAAACACAATCAGACAACAACGTTTGAAAATGAACAAAACAGCATAACAACAAAAACATTCAGTACCGGTAACGATAAATGCTGGGTCGCTTTCCTGGCTTCTAATTCCGTCCGATAAAGTTGAAACTGTCACCCTGTATCTGGTTCCGGCGTTTAGTTCCGTTATCAAGTGATTAGTTCCCGCAACTGGGTGTCCTCTTGTATTCTATAAATAATACCAAAGCTGTTTACTGATGCAGTGGTTAGACCAGGAGAGGAATTGAGGGAATAGGCCCACCAGGTTGGGTACCTTTCCTACAAGATAATATATTTCATATACAAACAAACAAGTTTGCATTTAAAAGATTTTACTTTAGTAAATCAAAGCATGTAGGCTACCAATTGGACTGATGAAGGAAAACTTTACAGGTCCAACAAAAGTGGGAAAAAGTTTGAAGATTGACAAGCCGAAGTTGTTGACAAAAGTGATGTATTTCTTTCTATCAGGCTAATTCTTATTAAATCCAGAATTGGATGAAAAAAATGTTCTGTTTTCACTTGATGCACATTATTAACATGAATGATCTATTGTAACTCCACTCTCCAATACGTGTGTAACAAGTTACAGCAGGCAGTTATTTCAAGTACTGTGGTAAAAAGGTTGTAAGGTTATATTTTTGTACATTTGTTGCCTTTTCAGAAACGTGAATTGCAATTTCTGTCTTCACATGTGTTCAGGATTGGTGGCATTTTACAAAACGACTTCATAAAGCTCAATCGTAGGTTTAAAACCTGAATTTCACTGCTTGTGTTTCAAAATTCAGACCGGAAATAAGTACCAGGAGACCACAAGTTGCCCGCAAAATCTTTTCGTTCATTATTCAAAGTAATCAAAATGTAATATAGTCTTGTGGAGTTTTTTCCACTTATGTCATTAATGAAAAGCTCTTTTGAACTTGGCCATGACTACTTTGATAGGATTTAATATCAGATGACCCAATTGAGATGTCATGGTAATTTATTTATTTTTGTAGGCAAGAATTACGGAAGTAAGAATAGAACTTTAGAACTTTAAATTATAGGGAAGAAGATTTTGATTAGCACCTGTCTAACAGGAAATAATGCTTTGCTTGGTTAACAAAACACTTCAAAAATATATTATCAGGAATTTACTTAAATCAAAGGATGTAGTGCGGTTGTGCCCAGTTATTTGGGTGGATTGTTAATATACTATGGGAAGCCTTAGTGCAGCAACGCTACGGAATAGTTACATGATATTGCAGCACTTTGTAACTTCCACTACGCTTGCGAGAAACTCCCACACGATCAATGATTTCCTCATTTGCAACAATAGCAGAACTGAACGTTTGGAGGGGGTGTATGCAAATAAACCAAAAATATCGGTAACAAAATAATTACGTCATATTGGTTGCTTTGTTGCAAGGCGCCAAGCTCGACCTGACAAGTACGTCGACTAAGCGTGGTGGATTATGACGCAATAACATAAACCGATTACGCGAAGTTAAGTTGCAGAATCGGCAACAGTGAATGGATTCAAGCTCTTTGCGTTAAAACCATGAAGCTGCTGTGGCTGCTGTGCTGTAGGTGGTTAGTTGGACCAAGTTGTATGTTTTGCCGCTGTGTGGGAGTAATCCGAGAAAAAAACAAGTTGTACATAATCGAGAAAGAATCCACCGACCGGAGAGATACGAACGACTCAAAACCGCAGGGAATTACCACATTTGCTATTGCGCAAGATATTTGGTAAAAACCAAATTTTCCAAGATTGCAGTAAGCAATACTGTAAATGTAAGTGAACAATGTTAAAGAAGAAAGAGATGCACCAGGTGCTTGTTGAATTAAACGAACATGTAATAAAACGAGCCTGACCATTTTAATGAAAAACAATTTTGCTGTAAGCAAAAACAATAAGAATGCACTAAAAAAGCGGATATAATAATATTGTCAACTCATAATAATTGTGAAAGACTTTAACTATACGAAAGCTATATCATCACAATGAAAACGAAGCATTCACTAATGGTAAAAAGAAATCTTTGTCAACTCACAAACTAAAATAGAAAGTTCAAAACTTTAATGTTTTTGGCAATAAACTAATTAAAAAGTTTCTGTTTTCCATCCCAGTTCGTTCGAAAAGTATCCACATTATCAATCACGTACGTACCACGTCCCCTTAACGCTCATTGAACCGTTACCAGCGAGGAAAAAATGGAATGCTTTAAATTGCCATAGCTTTGTTTTAACTTTTGAAATACAAGTTGCTACACTTACTATTGAAAGTGATTTAGCTCACACAACCAACTCTCCCAAAGGATCTTGAATGTATCAAATGTAACCGAACGTTTAAAGCCAGGATTGGACTCATTAGTCATTTAAGAACTCACCGTTAGCTTTTATTTTATTGCGAAGGTCATCATCCTCGAAGACGAGGGATAGCCATCACTACTAACTTCTAATACAAAGTTTTAGCAACGAGGAAGCATTATTCGGTTCATGACGACTGCTACATGACGTAAATTACCACAGAATTTCCAACTTCCGTTATTGTGATGTAATAATTGGAAACTAAGTCGGTTGTCTTTCCCCAGGTAATGTGTACTGATGACGTGGTGATCGTTGATTGGTCCACCTCAATCACAGGTACCGGCAAACCTGTTGAAATAATAGAAAAAGATGAACATCTGAAAACGCTTCGTTTGCTTGAAATTTGAAATTTTCAAACATTTTCCTGGTTTGTGTCAATTCCTATGATTCGTGTTGAATAGAGGGAGCCGAGTCTTTACCACTAACCTTTTATTCCGGTTATGCAAAGTTAAATAAGTTGTAGCCTACTTTGCAAATCGTAAAGTTTTAAGCAGGAAATATGAGAATGATGAATGGGAGAAAAATGTGACGATCAATTTTGTAAATACAGTTTGGAGATCAACACATTCCAAGATTACCGTGCTACCGCTGAGCTAGGCGGTTTGAGTGGGTGCCACGCGCCAGACTTTACAACAAACATAAATGTAAAACACTGTAACTATGCCACCGATGATTAAATGCCCATGAAATGGTGTGAAGAAGCACGATTTTATTGAAATATTTTGAAGTACCGGTATTTTGTATTTGAATGAAGTATTGATGTGAAGTCAACCAAGGGACAATCAACAGATGACGCAGTGTTCACCCTTCAGGTAACTTGTGAGTTTATGCCAAATGTTTCAAGCAATATGTCGCGTTTATTTTAATTCGATACAAGCTTTTCCAGTTGACGATTGCATCATCTTCAAGCCTTCTAATGGAGTGGCAGATCTGCGCGTCATGGATGATGAAACAAAAGACTGGCTGCTCTCTAGTAGCCTTCCAGTGTAGTCCGGGAACATCGTGAATCTGGGGTGGTAAAAGGATAATAGACCCTCGACCCCAGAGGCTCACACGATGATGAGTTAGACAGCCAAGCAGGTATTGGGTTAGGTCAGGCAATGGGTGGCTTTGCCAGTACATAGAAAATTGAGTTATTTACAATTCCAACAAAGCTATAACTACAGACTCAATTCAACTGTTTCCAAACACACAACAGAACAAGCCTACTTAGGTTTATAGCATTCAGGTCAATCTTCATCTAAAAAAAATAAAATAAAATAAGCTTCAACAGGCTACTGGATTGAGTAAACTGAAAAATGTTGTTTGAAAAGAATAGTATTTTTATCTCACATTCTTTGATAATTTATAGGTAAGCATGATTAACCTTTTTTAACAGATTTGCTAAATTTGTTGGTTTCATACGTTTTTTTTAACCTTTTTCTCCAAGCAGCTTTACATGAGTGATGGATGAAGATGTCATCGCTGTAGCGACTTCAATGTCAAAAGATTAAATTTTTGTGTAAAAGTCGGCATTGAAAACTAAAGTGTGTTGTACAAATCAATCTTATAATGCACCTATTTACAGTTGAAGCAAATTTTATGAACATTAAAAGAACTAGGATATGACTTGGACTTGAAAACACTTTCAGTAAGAACCCAAGAAGACTTACTTGTGGTAACGATCACTCTTGAAGTTGAACTTTCAGTCCCATCGATGCCCCTCGCCCAGATGTTCACAATGTAAGTGGTTGCCTCTTCAAGACGTCTGAAGGTAATCTGGAGTTGATCTGGTGGGATGTTGAGACGCTCTTGGATGACTTGACCTCTCCCACCAAGCGCACGCAGCTAGAAAGAAGTGGCGGATTTGTTGCAACACTTTTCTTGTTGTTTAGGTAGCTTTCACTCACGTGCCAAATGGAGCAATCGCATTTTATTTTTATTAACAGAAAGTTTTGTACACTTCTACTATTCACGAATTATCATCAAAAAGGTCACAGAATCTCTTTAGATTTCGTTGTATGGGGCTAACCATAGGTCAAAACTCAACATGGTTACTGAAATGGCTTCAACTGTACAGGTAGACGCTGTAACGTCTTTGCGAATCAATTGATTGTAGTCATGTGACTAAACGCTTGATATTGTGAGGGTTCTTGTCAAGTATTCAACGTTGCCCCAGCACAAGATTCGGGAATGAACTCACCGACGCCATGTAGCGCTGTATGGAAAGCTGACTTTCCCACCGCACACTGAATGATGTCGGACCGATGCCGAACGCAGTCAATGGGGGAGCAACGATGGCTGCAATGAACAATGACAAACAAATAATAGCGATTGTTAATAACAATGACAATTGTGCACGGAAACAACGCGGGACAATAAATTGTTATAAAAAACACTCATTCTTAAAAAGTGCGACAACGTGTTAGATTTTATAGTAAACTATATGTTTGGACGAGCAATTTATTTCTCAGTCTTAGATGACCCAATACTTTACACCTCGCTCCGAGGAAGGTTAGATCGGTACAAGGCAGCTATAAAATTTCTATTGAAGCGCATTTGTCCTAATCCATCAATTCATTGAGGAATGTTTTTTTTGGATTCAGTTTTGAAGAAGCCATCTTGTTGATTCTTTCCAGGCGCAATAAATCTCACAAACGTGACAAAACGAAAACCGCGCATCTCTGATTTGCGCCATTCAAAAGTTCATGCTGCTCATCATCCAGACAGTAAAATCCGTCTCTTTTACTTTGATTCAACGTTTGCAGACGTTGAATCAATGTGAAAGAGACGGATTTTTCTCTCTGGGCAATCTTTAATTACAACATTCTTGTGGTTTTATATTTATTCCAAAGTTATAGTCACGGAAATTGCAAAAGCACTTGCGCTGAACAAGAATTAATGGAGTTGACGATTCGACGTTAAAGGTATTGGTAAAAAAAACTAGTTTTCACAAACTACCGCACAATGCAGCAAACCACCCTACTCTCATTTGCACCTCAGCAAAATAGAGCGCTTCTTTCAAATCAGCTGTGATCTGTTGTTGAAAGATTGTTGTTCTGTGACGTCACATTCATGCGACAATGCCAGCCAACGTTGATAGAGCTACACATGGCTCACTGCGCTGTTTTCGCTCATATTAACGACAACTATGAGGTTGAGATTTTCAAGATAAGCGAAATTGTCGATTTTGATTCTAATAAACGTATATCCTACTAGTACTATTGTATAATGCACAACACACAGATAATATTAAAGGTGCATTACAGCATGAAGTACAAATAGTAATAAAAGGTTTCTGCAGACTCTTAACCTCAGTTCTGGCTTCTCGGTGTTATGGGAGTTGCTAATCATCAATAATTGTAGGATCCATGTGAGAGGATTCAACCAAACGTATAATAATCAATAAAAAATCAACCAAGTTTGGTAACTACAAAAATTTATTGGCAGAGCTTTCGCCGCCGTAAAGGCGGCTTCATCAGTACTCTATGAAAGCACAAATAAATTAGCATTAAAAAAAGAATATGTAAAAAATTATAAAGTACAAGGTAACACTTCAAATGATAACGTTTGAACCATAAAAAGTACAAATGCCTGTAAGTAGCCAGGCGGATTATGACGTCAGCGTAAAACAATCATGAACTTGACAAATATAAAACAACCTATTTTTTTCCAATGATCAATAAACGTTATATTTGCATATTTCAGATCAAACATCCAATAGTCATGGGTGGTAAGCTTGGGCGAATGAGGAGCGTGCACATTGCATCAAGTCAACGGCAGTGAGAAAATCCTCACCACATTAGAGCATGGAGCTTCTTCAAACAGTGGATCTACTCATCAATTCAAAACAAAAAGTAGAGCTAAACTATACGCTGAATATAAAGAATGCTATAACTAGACACATGATGAGGTATGAGTCGTACATACATGTCTTGCATACGAGCCTAAGAGTGGTGTCAACTCTCCTGGCAAGGTCCTGATGTCTTCGACTTAAAATGGTCTGTCTGCGTTGAGGAGGAGAAGCGATCCGGTGTACTTGGTTGCTGGTAACAGCAGCGTCTGGAGATGTTAAAGTGGGTTAGAATAACTAAGGTTATGCTGTTATCATTAGGTGACCGGCCCTGCGTCAATGGTTCAAAGCCTCTACAAGTATGCGAAACTGCCATGGTCAAGCCTCCGAAGAAGCTTTCTCAGTCCGAGGATAAAGATTCCGCAATCACAATCGCCATCTACAGTTTTTGGCTTCATAGCCATTATGCCACAAGTGGACCAATAGACCTGAAACACTAAATGGGCGCGTGGTTAGGTTTGAATACGTAGTTGTAATTTATGAAAAAGATTTTCTACGAAAATCAGTCTTTGCCGTTTATGATATGATTTCCAACGCATGTTTAGGCTATGTAGGAGCGTTGAAGTTGGCATTAAAGTGAGGTTTCTACTTGAAAGCAAGCATGCAGTGAGGCACGCATAGTGGAGTTGGAAATTGGTCTTTTAAGTGTACGGTACCCAAAAACATAGAGTTTCAAATCCCGTAATGCAATGTCGCTATAACAACCCTTAACTTGCATTCTGATGGACTATTCTTGTTGGGTTTTGAAAACAAGCAATAAACTAGTCAACGCTCTTTCTTTGTCAAATCAAAAACTTTACTAACTTTGGCAAGAAAATGTTGTTCAACAAACTGATAATTGTTAAAGAAACTGTCAAAAAAAAATGTAGAAAATTCTAATCTCATTATAAATCCTGCAGATTTGATTTCAATAGCATTTTATTTGTTTTTTCGTTAAATGTCATGGAAAAAAAAGTAGTTTTATTGCGTCAAGAACAAGAAAATAAATTTTGCAGAAAATTATAAGTACGAACTTTTAATTTGAGCTTACTACTTTTCTTGCTAATCCCGGAAAAATGTGAAAGCAATTAAATCTAGAACAATAGATCCAAGAGTGGAAATTCCCGACTAATCTCAGGTATAAAACCACAAAAGCTAAGAATTGTCTTGGCCAGTGACCCGCTTTGTTGATATCCCACATATGATGAAGCAGTTTGTACTTGGACTGTGTAGAATCAGCGACGAGTGTTATAATCGGAAACACATTTTCTGACAGCAAATCAGTTCTTTTTCCCATTGTTTCAAAGTCTATATTACGTCAAACTAATGTAAAAAACAAATGATTTGCTGGATGGTTTTAGACAACCTTTATCATGAAACAATATAGACTGAAATTGACGATGAAATTGGAATCGCGCTTGAACCGCGGCACTGCAAGTTGATTGTTCGAAACAAAGTCTTCAATTGATGAAATGTTTCCCCTTCACGAAACGCCCACGCACGCTTATGAGCAAGATAAACAGTTACTCTGTTTTTACTTTGCTATTCTTGTCATGAGCAAAAGAGGTTTTAACTAATTGCAAACAACATTCCTAATGTCAAAGTCTAACTGTTCCATGTAATGCTATAAGTAGCCGCGCCTACACACGAACAACTGCCAGCAGTAGCGGACCACGCGATAAACGATTCAAACAAGCCTTGTTGAACACGCGACAAAAAGCGTTGCAAGATATTGAAGACATTTAAACAATTTTCAGTTTTGAAATTTCACAATTGTGCTTTATTGTTAGTTTAAAAGTTACATCAGTTTTCTTCTTTCTCAGAGATCTACCAGCGAAGTTTTGCAAACAAATATCTCTACAAACGTTTAAAAAAACATCTAAGCAAACTATGCATAACGCAATTTCACAAATGTACAGTAAATAAGGACTTGATGGACCGCTCCATGATAATTGTGTGTTGTTACTTGCTACGATTGCAGGGCGCATTTCCTTTCTCAGGCTGTTTCGTTGGGTTCATTTCTCTCATAAAACCGCGAAGATTGAAATGAGATTTTAACAAAAACGTAAAACTTTGTTTTTTTTCATCAAAAATCTCTCAAATCATAAATCACACAAATCACACAAAGAGAGGTTTGTACGAAAAATACAGAATGTACTTTTCTGAAATTTTCTTAATTTTTTACAAAACTTTGTTGTCAACTTTTTCTTATTGTTACAAGAAGTTTTGCTTCTTCTGACATTTTTGTTTTATTTTATTTTTTTGTTTCGGCAACAAAATTATTCATATTATTCAATTTTCATTGTTTCCTTTCATCGCGTCCGGAACGAACAGTGGACAATGATGTCACTTTGAAAGAGCCGTCGTTCTGTGATTCGTGAGATATAAATTCAAAGTGATAGTATCAGTGTGGTACACTTGCTGTGTTGCCCTACGCAAAATTAAGAGACAAGTTATTGTGACTCCAATACGTAAGCACAGAGCTGCCCACTGAAGACAATTGAAAACATTATTGACAATCTTTTATCCAATTTTCAGAAGTTTTAGGTGTTCTATAAAACACAGCCGATGGTATAGATCATGGCGACGCACATACAATGCACAAGTCATGTGACCGTGCAAACTTCAAGTTTGACTAGAGGTCGATCTGCTATTCTTGATAGCAATCAAAATCGCTAATATAAGTTGATAATTTGAGTAGTAGTTGATAAATAGTCTTTGTGTATATTTTGAGTGATTTTAAGCTATTTCTGTGCCATTATTACCATATAAACAATGGACTAGATTTTAAGACTTGTGCTGGAATTCTGAAGGGAATCTGGCAACGCTGGCAACAGCAAATATTTGACGTATTTTTAACGTGAAGCTAGGAGTTTTGCGGTGATTTGAAATTCAGTGACCATACTTTGGCAATTTGGATTGTCAAAATAATCATTTCAAAAAGGTATAAAGCACACTGGGCTTGTAGTTTAGTTCAAAATCGAAGTTACATCGGCCCCCAGTCATGCTTTCAGTTCGCATGTTGGCAAGGCTTGTGTAGATGGCCATGGCATAAATATATTCAAAGAGACAATGCACTCAAGAATCCTTCACCTCCGGCTCCGATCGCTACGACCTTGCAGTGTTCCTGGAGTCTCGTTCCAGCCGCGGTGGGATTGCTGGTGAATCGCGTAGACAGTATGACGACACAAACAGGTCTTCGGTCAGATCGCAATCCTGAAGAGAGAGAAAAGCTCTGTTGTTTATTACGCAACAAACAATGCATTCAGACGTCATAGAAAAAAACAGACGAAATCTTTATCAGGATCATGGACTTTTCAGGTTCCTGGGGTGCAATATCTCGACCTTAACTATTTTGTAGGGTCAAAGCATTTAGGCATTTCTGTCGGATATTGCTGTATTTAAAAATTTTAAAACACGAGTTTCACTAAATTTTAATGAAAATATTTATCAGTACGACAACTGAATAGCTCACGCCCTCGAAAAAAAGGCAAAACTTTTTGCAATTTTGAGAAAAACGAGTAAGACCAAATATCGTGTTGAAAAATAATTCTTTTGGTAAATAATTATTTGTTACAAATTTTTGTTTCGTTTGCTACGCAAGCATAGAATATCAAAAGAAATTGTCCCGGTGTTTGACTGTGTTAAAAACTGTTCTGGTTGTAACATGAAGATCCTTGAGGTTATTGAGAAAAGTGAGGCGTTGTTTTCCACGAGCTTGTTTTTCTTTGATCATTCTACAAAAAGCAATGTGTCCTAATTGTCCCTTCTTCATGACATGGCCAAAAAAGCTTGTTTATCGTTTGATGATGTTGTTCAAGAGAGTTTTGGTTTGATTGGTTAGAGCTAGTAGATTAGTATGTACTACTACTGTACTACCACGTCTACCAACATTTAAATTTGTCAACAACTACTTGGCAACCATCAAAATTATCTCACCATGCGCCTGAGTAAACAGATTGTCTGCCATGTAGTTCATTGCAACAATCGGATTCAATCTCCGTCCTGATTGTGGGACAATGCCTCGTGTCGCGCTCCGAACGCGAAGAGGCAGACGAAGATCGTTGAGAGTTCCCAAGTTGGTGACCTTACTGCCGAATCTAGAAGCATAGCAAGTCAATGAAGGGTTGCCCGTGACTTATATAATCATCTTGAAAACTTGTTATGTAATAATCTACTAAGTTACATTAATGTAAAATCATAACAGAGTTGTGATGCAATTCGTTGTAAAAGCAATGTATTGAAGCAGCTGTCAGCGAAAGTTTCAAAACGAAACAACCTTTGACTACTGCAAGAACATTAGATCTACAATTTCCAAAAGATTAATTCAGGAATGATGAAGAAGCTGCTGTCTCACAAGCTTTGCTCCAGTTTTTTAAATACTGAATGAAGCATAATTTGCCGCGGCCAAAGCTTTAGCAGTATTGCTTGAATTATGTTTTGTAATTCCAATAAATTGTCGTCTATTCTGCTTGAGGTATTGCAAATTACACAAGTTATCGAACCTGCTATGTTCATACACTTATCAGACTTAAGATTTGAATTGCATTCTGTCTGTATCAAATTCATATAATTTAGCGTATGCCACTTCTGATCTAAAAACATTTGCGAGAGCAAACTCACATGGTGATGGATACCCTGGTCCGGGCAGGCGCCACCCTCAGACGGCCAGTCATGTCCCTGACATAGTTTCGTATGTGACGGACGTTGGACGACCTAACCACTGAAGAAACTTCGGCGAGAAAATAAATATCAAGGTTTGCAGGAAAACAGTCTGAAAAAAAATGTGTGAAAATGTTTCATTTCAGCGCGCCTTCGATTTCAACTCGAAGCGGTGGTAGCACAAAATCGTGCAGTTCTGATAAACAAATCTTTTTAGAACTTGGAGTAACCGGAAAATATGTCGTCATCGGTGCAAAGGAACTTAACACGTCATACCATCTTGTGTGACCGAATGGTGAGATCCTCTGCATGACGTTCGGAAAGACCTTGGTTCAAAACTCCATGAGAGCACGTGTTATTGAAGTTGGATTTTTGCCTCCCAACCAAATAATTCAAAAAACTTTCAACTACCCGGCAGTAGTGTAGTAGATCAGCGCGTTTCAAACTGGGGTGTGTCACACATTTAAAAACACTAAGGGGTTTTAAAGGTGTTCCAGCAGGCAAATCAGTCCTTTTTTACACCGATTCAGTGTCTGCAGACGTTGATTCAATATAAATGGACTGATTTTCTGGCTAGGGTACCACTTTAATGGCCCTGATACCGTGGGCAATCAATTAAAGAGAGTAGAAATATATCACAACAATCGCTTACCTTTAAAATATCTCTTGGGAATGTTCTGGCAGTTCCCGAGCACAATAATCACAAGCAGAAGTCCAATGCATTTCATGACTTTGCTCACAGAAAGATATTGGTTTCGTTGCTTCTTTTTCTGGTTTTATGGAAATGATACAAACAAGATAGTTTCTTTGACAGAGTTAGTGACTTTATATCATTAAGAGTGGGATTTTGTCTTTAGTTGATCGTTCTTACAAAACACGTCCCTTACGTTTCACAAATAATGGCTGAAAAAGTGCAACTTTTACACCTGCCTTTCAAACTCAAATGGAAGTAAATCCACAATGAACACTTCCAATGCGACCTTCACGTCTTTTACAGCAGTAAAGTTGTCTTCTTTGACACCCTTTCCTAGTCAGAGTCGCCTAAACCTGCTGCTGCAAATGTGAAATAAACAAACGTATTATCGACGTCAAAACCTCCATTAACTTTTTCTTGATTACAGTCTTGCTTCGCGTGTAAAAACAAAAAAGAGGATTTGATAATTTCCCAGACAACAAATTCGGTCATTTTTACATTTATTGAACGTAATCATGGTAAAAATGACGGATTTTACTGTTTACAATCGTTATCTGTACATCGTAGGAAGAAATTGCTACGATGGTTGGTTTTGTAAATCTTACCCACTGAAGACAAGTAGCTCTTGCAAAGAATAAAATGTATCAGTAACACCTTAGTTTATAAACATAAACATCTCTTTATAAGTTAATTCCAACAAACATGTGAAAAAATAGTAATCGGAAGACACTGTAATAAATAACATGCACAAAAACAAAATTTTTGTGCTATAAAATAAAATAACAGACGTTAGCCCTTCGCTAATTAATTTCTGCATGCTGTGTCACGCATGAATGCGTGAGCATTCCTTGGTCATTTGCAATGATGGTAATTACAACTATCTAAGCTCTTGTCTTTTAGCCAGTTTTTACACATATTTCCGTATTGACAAACTGTGTTGAAACCACCGGGTAGTGCTGTCCATGGACAATCTAAAATCTAATGATCAACATTTTGCCAGCTTTTTAGACAGATTGGTGTGTTTTAACAGCCCCATCGATGAAGAGTGGTAGCAGTTCGGGCATGACGGCATAACAAGAATTACATTACCAAACCTTTATGTAGTCTAAAGGTTGGAAAAACGCAGTTGACGCTGGAAGCATAATTGAAATTTTGCAACAATTTAACAATTTAGTGAAAGCAGAAAAATAAATTTCATTCTGTTTCATGATCAGAGCTTGGGAAGATATTCAATCAACCACGAAATGCACAGTTAAAAATATCAAGTCTTTTTAATTCATTAACATGTAAATCTTCATAACAAACCAACCAACTATTTCAACAAATTCTAAAACTGATTAATTTTGGCAAAAGTATGTTTGGTTGTTTCAGATTTCCAATAATTTCTCAATTTATTGTCAGGGTGCGTCTCAGAAAAGCAACTCATTAAAAACTAATCAGTCGTTTTATGTGCGGTGGTGTAAACTATAAGTATTCACAAAGTGCGTTTGAGAGATTGCTATCTTGGTGGGCTACATCCACCAAACCAAGCGATGTATTATTTTGCAAGCCGACCAACCATGCGAGGTGAAACTAAGAAAGCAAAAATTTCACCACTTTTTCGAGAATCGAACGCGCGTTCTCTGCACGAGTAGCAGACATCTCTACATTGTGATTATCCTGTGGGAACAACAAGCAATAGCGACTTGAACAGATTGTTTTGGCATCAATAGAATATTGCCTTGCTTCTTTTTAGGGTGTTTACCATAATGGTCTTGCACTTATAGAACTTTGCTCATTTTTCATCTGTTCAACGTTGAAGAGATGTAAAAGTAATGTTTTATTAACGGAGCTAAACCAAGTCAAAACAATAACTCAAATTGTGTTTATCACTATCACAATCTAACAGATAACGAAACCAAACCTGTTCTTTAACATGTTAAGGCACTGATGTGCTACCTTTGTTTACTTTTCAATGTAAACCAGACCAGTTTATGGTTCCAACTTCACCTGTGATATCAAACTTGATTCTTACGAAGAACAAAATGTCATCGAAAGCGTTTTGGTGGTAATTCAGTTAGTAATTCAGTAGTACTGGTATTTTGCATTCATCAAATGCTGGCATTTGCACAACAATCTAACCTCTTAGTGTAATTTATTAAGAATCGATTTCGCTACAGTAATAGCATCTTCAGCTAATTCAAATAGAGTAGTAAAAGTCCAGTAGGTAAGAGTCTGTTTTGATATCATTCAACTGCAAATACGAGAATGCAACTGATTAAGAAAATGGTTTGTCATTCCGACCGTGAGGGTTGTTAGGAACATTGGAGGGGTTGTTCATTTTCTACATTTCAATTAATTAAAATTATTCATAAACTCAAGATTGTTAAAACGCTGATTGATACTCGGAAATGTTAAACAAAATACTGATATGATAATAATCTTTCACCTATTTCTGAAAAGATTTTGTCCAGCAAACGAATACCTAGACAGCAAAATCCGTCATTTTTACGTTGATTAAACGTCTACAGACCTTGAATCAATGTAAAAATGACGAACTTTGTTGTTTGGGATGTTCACAAACAGAAACACCAGCTTTTCAGACAATAAAATCGATGCTTTTTGTCAAGAAAATACTGTTCATCGATTTACCACATCACAATTACGGCGCAAACCACCAAGATTGATGATAGCGGGACACCAGTTTGAAGGTGACGATTTCTGTTTTGAATATTTTACAATTAATTTTGCCTTTCATTTCACTCAAGTTGAACCCAACCATAAAGTTGTAATTCGACTTTGCTTCTGCCTTCAAGCACTCGCTGCTTCTGCTAAAACATTTGCCTGCCAGCCAACCTGTTTCCACCCATTGATCGCCTAACGCTTACTTCAGCATGGCTAAATACCCTCTGGTTAAATTCCGGAAAGTAAATTCTTATAACTAAGATTCTTGTTTATGCTTGCATGATTGACATAAATTTTACATTTTTTTATGTCAGTTTTACTTCAAAACATTTCATTTGCATTTATGCATCTACTGCAATTCAATCGACATAAATGTCTTTTCCAACAAAAGACAGCGATCTTTGCAAAATATATTGAATTACATAAAACAGAAATACATGATAATGGCTGATCTAGAATCTTCACTTATGACAACTATTTGAAAACGTTCGTCTACAGAGGGGTTCACGTTTGTGGTACATGTGTAGGCTAGCTGCTTATGAATATACCTGGACATGTATAAACCAGAAGTTTTCTAATTTAATTTAAATCCAGATATTTGAACCATCAGGAACAGCATGACATCATTACACACTTTTCAAATCGTGAGCTTTTCCAGCACGTTATCTCCAGCAAGTCACTCGCTTGATCACAATTGTTACAAAACAATGCGCTAAGTTACAGATGGAAAACAAACGTTAAACAAATGGGAGCTTTTATCAGCTGTAGTTGGGCGGGCGTGATAGTCTGTGACATTTTGACCGGTTCCAAGTGAGCACAGGTCACTAAAAACGACTGGGAACTTAAACGGCTCGTTTTCGGGGAAAGAGGGAGAAAGTTTAATAAAAAAAAAGAGCCAAAATGTACTAAATTCATGTTTAGCTTGCTATGTTTTCAAAACTATACTGTCTTCATCTTCAGTGTTATAAATGTCTAAAAGGCTATAAATATATATTTAAAGCACTGAAGATGAAGACAGTATAGTTTTTCAAGACATTTGCTGAATATGAGTTTAGTATCTACATCTTGGCTTCTTATTTTTGGATTAATTTAACCAGGCGTTCCAATTATTTTGTTTCTAAGGGAAAAGCGTTTTAAAGAAACAAATTTACAAATTATTATCGAGTTTCAAGTGTTGTTTTTATCAATGATTTGGTTTTCGGGAAAAGCAAAACATTTGTTAACTATCTCTACCAAACAAACCAGAACATCTGCGTAACTTGGATGACGGGATTGAAAACGAGTTGATCTCTATTAGCCTCCCAGTGTAGTCCGGGAAGCATTGCCAACATCCGGTGGTGAAAGGTTGAGTCATTGGTCCCAAAGGATCACATGAAGATGGCCACTCCACCCTTGAATATGGTTTAATATGATGTGTGCTATAGTTGGTACTCCATCAATAAACTTTAATAAAGTTGTAGATTGGATTAATGACAATATTGTGCAATGTTGCTTATTAATCCTGATTAATTCCATCACAAATCAGACTCAAAAGTTCATACTCAGAAAAATTTACAAGGTTTTTTGGATTAGAAATTGTGCTATTTTGATGTTTACCAAAGTTGCCTTGTTTCTTTCTGCAGTTGTAACAAAATTATTCATGAAAATTCATTAAAATTGCGATATCAAAGTATTTTTGTCTTATCAAATTAATTAAGCTCTGTAAACTTTGTTGGGTGTGCTTGGCTGCATTGACAAGAACTCAGCTTTACAAGTTTGTCCAATCAAAGTCGTAATATAGTTGTAAGTAAAGAATCAAGTTAATTTTCCACTGTGAAAAAATTGTGAAAATACTAAAAAAGTTATAAGTCAAATAGAAAGCTTAATTTATTATATCGTTTAACCAAGGTTTTGTAAAATAGGCTTCTCATATTTTGATTTACTTCAAGAACAAGTATTTGACTTACTGAAGACAGAAAGATCTTTAATCTCACTCACCACTCGGTTTTTCTACAAATTTTATGCTCAGCTAAATTTAAAGCTTTTGGCATAAACTTAAGAATCTTAATAGAATATTCAACCTTTCTATCTTTGTGGCATTCACTAAAACTTTCTATCAAACTTATAATTATTTCTTCTTGGCCATCAAATTAGCTTAAAGGCATCTAGATGTGTTTAACTCAAGTTAGTAGCAGTTATATCTTTTAACTTTTTGATGGTCAACACCGCACGGTAAATCAAAACTTATTTTGCGATTTGACGGACTTTGTTTACTGAGTCATACGTAGTTGATCGCTGGTGGTTGTCACAAACCAGAGGAAACAATATTTCGTTAATTTATTTTGTCACAACCAACACATTCATGTTTGCTTATTTTAGAAGAAAATTTTATATGCTTTGGTAGAGAGAAAATTCTTGAATACTGTAGACAGATGATAGATGATAATATGATAAGATTAAATTGCATATTTAAAAAACAATATATAGAACTAACAAACTAAAATCATATTAAATACGAACGTTTTCGGTAAGACAAGTTTATACATGCACCTCATAATTACCTTGTTGAAATTTAGTTATGTTTCTAGGCTAATATCAACATATTCAAAACCACGATATGAAAAAGTTTACTGGTTCAATATTTTTTTCTCTGCGGACGTGAAGGTGTTCACACACACCAATTGCTTGAGGGAGTTACGTCATATGACGTAGTTCTTTGAAAGTTTTTTGCTCAGTCATAAAATCTTAAATTGCGTTTCGAGATCAGAGATGTAGAAGTTTCTATGTGAAAATTATTTGCCGAAAATATATTAAAATAAGATTTAGTCGCGAATTATCGCGACAGGCAAGCTGGTCAGGGAATTGTCATAACATACAATTTGCAGATTGTTGGTGGTGATAACTAATGGCTGTGATGACAGGCAACTGGTAATTTCAAAACTTTTTAATTTGTTTTCAATATTAGCCTCAATCGCTGTAAATTGTTTTGAGCAACTAAATTAAGTAAATTGTCAACATTTCTTCCCAATATTTTAGCTCTTTTCGACTTAATTTGCAATTTAAAATCATCGCTTTTATTTAAACCAGGAGTGTGCAACCTTTTTTACAGGAGGGCCAGATATAAACAACTGGGTGAAACCGCGGGCCCATGTTTATTTGACATATGATTTCTAGTAGTTGCAGGCATAAAAAAGTAGTTTTTTGTTATTCATATGGTATTATTAGGGGATCTTCTTGCAGAAATTATAAGTTAAGACGTATAAATTTCTGAAGAAAACTGCTATTTAAATCTATTGTCACACAGTCTTTAAACGAGTTCAGTGAGAAGTTTGCAGCTGGCTTCTTTTCCCCACGGATTTTTCCAAATTTACTTCAATGAAAATGCTAGCAATAAAGCGAATTATTCGAAGTCCATTTTCCAAGTGTTCGTCTGTCAGAACCGATCGATCGGGAGATTTTATGACGCCCATTTTAGAAAAAATTGTTCGCACAAATACGTTGAGCTAAAAAGAGCCATTTTTGAAGCCATAAACTTTTTCAAATGTGGAAAGTCATCTTGGTTGAGATGTTTTCGGTAAAAATCGCCAAGATTCATTTCTAAATACTTTGCTTTCAAATCCGTTTTCTCTTGAAGATCAATCAGTTCAAGTTGGATATCAGCTGGTGCTTTGTCAATGTCTGTGTTGAATGCCGAAGAGAATATACCAAACAAATGTTCATGAGATTTAAAGTCCTTGAAACGAGCCAAAAATTCATAGGCCTACAACAATTTTTCAAGTTGGTCTGCAAATTCAGTTTTCTTCTCAGGATGCATTCCATGGTCTCTCAAAGTTGAAAAGTGGAAAAGATTTCCTGTCTGTATGTGGCTTTCCAAAGTCGTACGGTACTTTGTTCAAACTAAGTACAAAGTACAAAGATGAACAAAAGTACTAAGATGAACAAAGTACAAAGTACAAAGATGAACAAAAGTACTAAGATGAACAAAGTACAAAGTACGGTACTTTGTACTTTGTTCATCCAACAGGCCAGGAAATCTTCGCAGGTGGAAAATACGGCATCCGACCCACCACCGGAGATCAGTATGTTTTATTAGTTGATTTTGCGTTTGGTAATGTTTACTGTGGTCACTGTTTGTGTTTTACAATTGATACTTTGTTTTCATTTCAGCTTGAAAGTTTATCCCTTAGCTGTAACAATGGCGAACTCAACGTAGATTTTCTGTACGACGTATGTGTTGACCTTTTGTTGACACGATTATTTGAATGAGCAGACGGACGTGCGCGTGTCAAGGGTTCGATCCCGACTCTGGTGGGGCTTCCTTCTCGTTCGGTTGTTCATGGTCGATGTACTACAACGGATGCAAGTTCGCCCGTTTGACCAACCCGAACAAGTTCAAGTTGGCCGGGAACAAGAAACAAGGAACAAGTAGTTTTGTTCTAAATTTCAAAAATTGTTTACAACAATTTTTCAAATTTAGTTTTCTTCTCAAGATGCATTCCATGGTCTCTCAAAGTTGGAAAGTGGAAAAGATTTTCTGTCTGTATGTGGCTTTCCAAAGTCGTAATTTGTTCATAAAGCCTTTTATGTGACCATACATCTCATTCGCATACTGTTTTTTTGCTGCAGTCTTGCATTGAGTTCATTCAATTGTTTTGTTTTGCCCTTTTCAATTGCCACTTTTTCAATTTTTTTTCTTCCAATGCCTCTACTTTTTTACTTCTAATTTTAACAAATTTTCTATTTTGACTGGTTCAACAAATTTGGCAAGAAATGGGCCGCTAGGCTGAAGTTGTTCTGATCCAACTGCTTGTAGGCCCATAGGCTAGGCCTACATTAGGCAACTGCTAAATTTGACGCAAGCCGGCTCTACAAAAGGTCTAAAGCAAGAGATCAAATAAAAAGGCGACAAAGCCAGAGACAATAGCAGGGCTCCACCTCTGATCTTCTGACGTTCCAAATAATGAAATACAACGGATTAGCGGTGGCCGGTGGGAAATTTCTAAAATGGTTAACAGAAGGTGCGAAATTACAATAATCCACTCCACAATGAATTGTTCTCATGTACCAGACTAAACTAAATTATAAACACGTTTCGCGGGCCGCACACAATTCAAAATTGGTACATCTTCGCGGGCCGCACAATTTTTCTTCGCGGGCCACATTTGGCCCGCGGGCCGCACGTTGCACACCCCTGATTTTAAACCATATTGTATTTTGACCATTGTCGAAACCATAGGGCGTTGTACTTGCTTTGATTGGGGACAGACTGGGTTTGAATTTAAATGGCGCAGTAAAGAAATCTGAAAGTTTCTTTTCTTGCAAAGTGGGATAAAAGCCAGTGACGTAATAGTACCTGTAGTTGCAGCGGTACGGATTGCCTAACTTATTATCCTGTTTTGGTCTCAAGCGTTTTTATGTCGCTTCTACCTCTTTCTATACCTCTGCCATGTTACGACAACAACTATTATTATATTTGCTGTGATGGTCAGAAATAAAAAGATGCAAAACCTAAAAATGAAATTATTGAATACTTTTGTAATTCCAGCAGGACGAGTTATTTACTATACCAAGTGCAGTTCAATAGGCCATAGCCCTGACAAGGGCTGTAGAGATTTCTCTCCAGAGCAGCTTGTTGCTCATCACTATGAGAAAAATCTAGGAGAAAATGATTCAGACGTTGAATCAATGTAAAATTAACTAACACGTTGAATCAATATAACATCAACTAACATAACGCTGACGTTTTTAAGCATTTTAAGTAAATTTAAACAAAATAAGTTTTTTTGCTATTTCTAGATGATTGCCAAATAACTTTTGGGGAAGTCATTTTGCTGTAACATAATTCAAATAGGGAACGGATGGATTGTACAAAAAGGAAAAACATCAGAAAAAATGCGCCTATTAAGCTTTTACAACTAATATGGTTGAGGGAAGGTTACACAATATAAATTGGAACTACACACGCACAAATCGTCGATTCCTTCAAACTTGAAACAGATAAAACAGAGATTTTAGCTTTCATGCAACTTATTTATTATTTGATGGGTTTTCACAGCCAAATAAACAAACTACACTTGAAAGATGCATAAGTCCCTGCCTGAGGTGGGTAACTATTCCCGCATTGAAGTTCAATAAAGATAGAAATTCTTATTCTTATTTGCCACCGAGCTTTCAACTTCCTGCTCCCAGTTACTGAATTAATTACTAACCACAGCGGCACACCCGTTTTGGAAGTATTTTCAAAGTGGAAATTTATTTTTTTGAGATCTTCCATTTATCCAAACCCAACCCCAACACCTGTTTAATGAACAAATGATCAGTTAGTTTCTGCGTGTCTTTGTCCTAAAAAGATGGTGTGTACAATTATGTATGCAACTCACAGCACGTATCCACCACAACTAGGCGCAGCTTGAATCTTGGGTAACCCCATAAAGCAAAACCTTGACAAAAACTAAATAATCATAAAACGAGATAGAATGTCGAGCTGGCTGCAAAGTAATTCAAACGCTTTAATTTTATTCTTGCAAACACAATGATAAATAATAACAACAATAATAATAATAATATAGTTTTAATAATACTAAAAACTTGAAATAAAAAAATAATGATATTAAGTGAAAGTAATACAAAAAGTAACTGTGCTTTAAAATTTCGTGTGAATGCAAAATCAAATTTGAAACAAAATTTACCAAATTGAGTAATTTTGCAAAATATTGAAAAATTCCTTGTAATTCTAACCACAAAGACGCATTCACCAATTTGTTTTGATAAATTTCTATGCAATTATGTGGTTGGCTCTTTAAAAGCTGGCAACCCCGTGTAATTAACACCTTCGTTCACAGGTGAATATGCACTTTTTCATCGAAGTATCCATTATCTCACTTCTTCGGGGAACTTTTTGCGGGATGCAAATAAGAAATTTTGTCGTGTTTTTGTATTTTATCGAAACAAAAAATGTTGCTTTGACTTTGATGGAAATCAAATCATTAAGTTGGCAAAAATGACTTTGAACTCTAAAAGGTCGTGTCACGTGACAGTCAAAGCTTTGTAAAAAAAATTAAAGTGTAGCAGCCACAATACGAGTCGTTTTTATGAAAACACCCGAACTAAAACTAATATTTATGTTTTTTTGACTAGTTGTTTCTTTTGCAACTTTTGCCTAGGTTCAAGTGACACTATAGTTGAATCCATAGATATTTTTACAAATGTCAACATAAAACATATCTGACCTAACTTTAATGCTTTGGTGCTTATTTCAATATAATCGCTCCTTTATCAGTCAGGAGGTTGCAAACGTGCTGCCATTGTTTCCAACGTAACAAAAACTGTTATGACCTTTTGAAGAATGGCTCAGTGTGACAAAACAGATGCGATAGTGTAATTGATTAAAAAGCAGACTACTGGGGTCAGACAAGGGGCATTCCAGCGGCGCACAAAGAATTTAAAGAATTCAACTTTTGATTATTTCGGTCTGTCTAATCTAATTATTATTTCAATACAAACAAAAGATTTTTTTTATTTTTCATAAAGTTTTGTTTTATCTGAGCATTAAAGTTGCATTTTATTGCTACTGTTTCGTGTGTTTTTGTAACTTTTTAAAAATTATTAAAATTATTTTTCACGTCCTTGGTTTTTTCATGTTTGGATTATTTCAATTTTTATAAAGAAATAGAATCATATTACACTTGTACCAATGGAGTATCCTGGTTGATTTTCATAGCCACGCAATGAAGGGAGGGTCATAACCATTGTAGGAGGTCTGGAAGCATGCTCCCCCAGGAAAATTTTGAAGATTTACCTTAGGTTTTATAGCTTTTTCTTGCAATCTGAGTCTTACTTAGCTGATAATTGTTTGAACTGTTTTGCAAAAAATGAGGTTTGGAACGCACCATGATTCCAATGTCTTAATTTTATATCTTTATCCTGCATTGCAGGAAAGCAGACTTGAAGCGCTATGCAGCGGTGTACACCCTTCAGTATATACATGACCTGCGCTGCAGACTACGACATTTTTTGTTTCCGGTTGTTTTTGCTACATTTAACCATTTTTACTGAGTTAATGCCACCTTATCTGATTTTTATCTATAGCCTTATACTGGATTAGTCTAAAAAATTCATTGTCTAAAGCTGAGGAGAAGAACCCGCGGCCCGTCAAAGAATTTTGTGCGGCCCGTAAAACAATTTGACAATCGCTCATGCATTTAAGACAAAAGACATCTCAAAGCTGTTTTATGCCTTCACTGGTATACCTTTTCTTTGCTATTTTCTTGTTCTAAACACTAACTTTCAGGGTTTAAAGTTAGACAATAGGAAAGCTATAAGGTAAAGTTGTAAAAACACTATTCACCAACTTCAGAGTTGCCAAATTTTGATAACGAACAATGGCTTCGAATATTGAAATGAAGAGAGCGAAGAGGTTCTGCTATTAACATTTTCAATTTCTACGCAGAACTTCGCTGTTTCAGATTTCCGATTTCATCATAATTGTAAGGCATGCAATGCACGCCTTGCATGCATAGATAAGACTCCACTGGCTTGTACGTTCACTTACTTTTTGCAGTTGTTTGTATAGACATAGCTTCCTTAGTCTATACATATCATTGTATTCGATTGTCATACCACAATGCAATGTGGCATATCAAATAATGTAATAATGGACGCATTGTCAAATAAAGCAATCCACAATGCTTTGTAGTAAGCTGCTTAGTTCTTTGTCAAAAGCGGCGAAGAAAAACGTTAATTTTTTTTCTATTTATATCACAAGTCAAACAAAGTCTACTTGCGTATTGTAAACATTTCAAATACTAAAGCCTCTTTAAAATAATATTTGTATTGATTTTGTTTATGAATTCACCATGTAAATGCTGGGACCTCTGTACATCAAGAGTACGAAGATGAGGCAAAATCTAATGTTTTAGAGTCAATTGTGGACCTATGAAACGACAAGAAAACATTTTCCTATCGCCATCATGATTACCACTTATCTACATTACATTCACATTGCAGTTATGTTTATTCAGGCGCTAAAAACATTCATCTACTCTGCTTCACAGCATTGCATTCGACATTGCTTCAGTCACTGTAATTCTGTTAGATGACAATTGACCTCATGACGTGATAAGCGTATTGTTTTCCATTGTCTTCATTTTAAAATAGTTTTGCAGGAAAGTAGCACGATGTAAAAAAACAAAAAAAAACGTTACAGTATAGGCCTACGATTGGTCCGTTTAAGCGGGGTGGTAGTCCAATGAAGCTATGAAAATTGTATAGAAGAATGGATTTGGATTTGGGATTATGAAAAATTGTTCCGAATAAGGGAGTGGTCCAATTAAACGTGGATCACGTCTTCTTGGCAATGTTACGTCCCTGCGAGTCGCTCTCTGCTCTTCAGTAAGCAAAATGCTTCAGAGATGAATATGTCGTATGTGTATGAGTGAAGTCCAACAGCACATTTCATTACTTGCTCTGTTGCTGGGAGTTTCGTGAACACAGCTTAAGAATCGTTCAAAGATATTTTTAACCATAGTCTACGTACAAAAAGTCCGATCGATGGTTGGCTTTGATTTTTTATAGAATGTGTCAATTCTATAAACGCATCGCGTGAATGAGAGAGCTACCCAAAACAAACATCGAAGCATGTTACGATTAGAAGTATATAAACGTATCTTCCAAGAATTTGTTGTTCCGTAACGATGTGTGAATGATGAGCCAACAAGTCGATACCATCTCATTTCTGAATATAGAATTGAATTTTTTTTACTTTATTTCAATTATGGCAAATCCAGACAAAGTTTATCCATTGTTCAGGTTTCTGATGCCACAAACAGAATAATGGGTTTACGTTTAAAAGTTTTTCTTTATTGATCACAATGACTGATTGTGACGATTAAATGCTTCATATTTTGATTATTCCTCGCTTTAATCTGTATCGCCTTGCATTTATTGTGATGAACAATTTTCCTTAGCGCTGAAACAAAATTTTATTTGTCTAAAAAAATTAAAAAAAAACATCTTACAATACTTTTAAACTTAAATATAAATGTTTTTAATGAGTTTGTACAAAAATCACTCATGAAACATATCATTTGCTTATTTCATTGCACATAGTCTTTATGTTTCATTGTCGTCTTGTTTTTGTTGTTTTACTATTATGTTAAGTGCCGGTATTATGTTTCTAAATTTTAAAGTTTTCTTTATATGTTTGGTTGCTGACCTTTTGGTCTTTCGCTGCCATCCTTGTTGTGCGGATGATTTGTGTTTATTGTGTTTCGTGTAGTTTTGTTTATTTCCCAGTAGGAAAAACTAAACTAATCATTGTTATAACTGATTGTTATAACTTAAACTGATCTTACATTGATTCATCGTCTACAGACGATCAATGTGAAAAATGGTTGATTTGCTATCGTGGTTGCGAGCATTTGCAAAAGTCAAACTTTGTCGACAGGGAAGTGAAAGTAAAGATGCGAACCTCTCAAAAACAAGTAGCTCTCCAGACAGCGAAGATGGCAACACTTTTCCATTGTGAGAAACGATAATGACTACAAAGGCAACTGCAGACAAAGGCCAACTGTTTCCAACTTAAGGTTTCCTGCAGCACACAATATCTTTTTAGCATTTTTTTTCTTACAATAAAAAAAATGTTGTGAACTGTAAAGTCAAGTGATTTTCACTCTATGTGGAGCTGCATGTGCTTGAGACGTTGCTGATCTTCGCACTTTCACTTGTTGACTTGTATGGGTCAGCTTTTATCTTTTATGGGTCTTCTTTTGTATCATGAACCAATCTGGCAGACGTTTGCAGGTACACCTCTTATTTTTCTTACAATTCTTGTAAATAAAACCTGGACGACAACTTTCCACTCACACAGTGTGTTTGACAATTTTGTATTTTCAATCTTTGTTCTGTAAGCTATGACGACAATTGCTAAACCGAACTTCTTTGATTCTGGTTATGAAATCTTTTGTCAATCCCGCAATCTCAACTCTGATTTGGTAGGGAAGGGAATAAAAAGTTAAACAGTTTACCATTTAAAATCTGTAAACAAAAATTTAAAACATATGAAAAGTTTTCGTTTCTAAAACTATCAACGCTCGAAAAGCTTATTGCCTTGAATATTAAACCTCTGTTTGACGAAAACTTCAGAAAAGGAAAAGAAGCGCTGCTTACAGCGCCGTCTAGCCGCGGGATTGTACAAAAAATGGTCTATCCGTTTATATATTCAATATTGCAAAAGGCAAAAAAATAGTCTATCTACAAATATACAACATATCGTCAACTTCTGCAAAAATCTGTAGATAATTATGAAATGTAGAAAACGTGGATTAAAAAACACTTCAAATATAAACATCAGCTATTTGGCGCCGTAAGAGGTATCGGAAAGTCGATATAAGCTGCATGTAACAATAAAAGCAGCTATTGTGGTCAACAATGGGAGTAGCATCGATTAAGAAACGCTTAACTTCGATTTGTTTTCACAGCGCTGCGGCTCAACACATTTTTCAGTTAATTATGACGTTGCACTTTTTAAAAGTGATGACTCATCTTTTGCCGCTGGTGCGTCGTCCACAGATGAACACTGCCCACTTGAGGACAAAACATTACTTGTATTATAAGTCGTTAGGTAGTGCCAGCGAGCACGTTTCCTTAAGCTCATTAAATCTTTCCAGTGTTGCAATTCATCTCCAGTTGAATGAGACCCAATCTCGAGAAATCCAATCACTTCCTTCTTTTCAACTCCTGCCATCGTGTCTCTAAGTAATGGACATAATAAAAAGTAACAGATCATTTTAGTTTAGATTCCAACAAGCCGAGCATCCGTCACTCGCCACTCGTGTTCACGATCGAATTTACACGCCTTTGGCTACTTATGACGTAACAACCTAACAGCGACCCTCGCAATCCTCATTGCATACGGTTGTTTTTTTTATTTTGATTGCTTTCAATGTAATCATTTATGAGACTAGTACGCGTGTCTATAGAGTAGATGCTTGTGCCCTTGGTGTTGTAGTATCCTGTTGAGGAAATTTATAACCACACCCTGCAGTAGTTTCATACACAGCAACCAATTTTAAAATATTTTAAGGCTAAATGTGAAAAAGTTTATCTTTCTGAATTTGTTCTGTTTTCCTAAAAATACTTTTTTATAAACGTACTGTAGTGGCAAAGACAAAGATTAACCTACTTAAACCAACAAACTGACAAAACTAACACCAACATACACCTAATTTACAAAGCAAACAACAGAGAATCTTGGAAAGTTTTCATGTAAGAGGCAGTCAATGCTTGGAATCAAGTGCGACAATAAAAGAAGAAGACTGTAGTGGCTGTTGGTTTAATTTCAACAGAATAATCTTACTTAGTTTCGTGGATTACATGGAACTGGATTTCAATGAGCGGAAGCACATGAAGCGGTATCGAAAAGTTAATGACTTGGTTATAAGTTGCGTAGCAGGTGCTTTTCTTTGTAGATGTTTTCTTTTTACTCAACTTCGACCCTTCTCTGAGTATAGTTACTCTGATGTATGGATCTGGAAAACAATATACAAGGTCATATCATTCGCATTTATTCCAGTTTTCTTGATAAGTTAACACAGGGTGGCCCAAACCTTGGCATGCGGGCCGCATGAAGCTTCGTGCGGCACGCAAACACTTCATGCGCGCTGGCTTTTCCAGTGCAAAATCCACAGGTGTTGTAATACGCCTACCAATGCGTTACATAAATGCATTGCATTCTACAACCCTAAATAAGTCGCACAACATCAAAGCGAAGATCAACAGGTCACTAACATAAAGTAAGAATTTCTTTATACTGTACGGTTTGTGGCGACACAGACTAGCATTGGGTTTTGCTCTTTGTTGCTCGCACAGACTCTTGAATTCAGTTGCAAGTTAGCTGCTAACTTATCTATTTAGTCAAGTGAAGTAATTCATTAATAAAATAAGTGTCAAAGGAAAATAGAGAGTTTAATTTTGTTTGAGAGAAGTGTTTTTTTTTTACCAAAAGCAATGGTAATGGTAAACCAGATTTCTGGTGTGCTCGCAAGTAATATCCGTTTCGAAAGAGCTTAATTAAACAGACTCTACACGGAAGATGTGCACCATGTTTGATGGCAGGCCTATGTATAATTGCGAAAACTCTGTTCTTACTTACGAAGCGATTGAAAAGTGACACGATTAACAGAATGGCTGATGACACCCTGAAAGCTTGCTTACACTGGTCAACCACCGAATAGCTTGACACAATAACCAAAAGCAAGAAGCTACAGTATACCGGTACTATAAATTGTTTTGGTTTGTTATTTTTTTGATGCGTTATGTATTGTATTTTCTTTACAAGCTCAAAATCACTTTTTGGCTGCCCATAACATTTTCCTCAAACCTTTATTGCTCTTCATCCTCGCAGTTTTGGACCACCCTGTGTTAACATGTTTTCTTTTGTTCAGCTCTGAACGGCAAACTGAAATCTCTAGTTTGTTTATATTATTATTTGTTGCAATATTTTATTTTCTGGTTGGTATTTTGGCATGCGCATTTACTTCTGAGTTAGCGCATGCATGAAAAATAAAAACAGTAAAAAGTTTCCAATTACTTAAAAAGTCTTACTGTTTTGTAAAAATAAAAAAAAGTAAAATTGAAAATACTCTTGACCTTTGGTATTCGAAAACATTGTCCACGCAACTCTGCATCAGCCGCTAGCCTTTGTGTCACGTCATATAATAACAGACCAAAATGCTATTTTTCTTCTTTGGAATGTTACCTGGAAGTGTTTTTCTTTTTTCATCGCCAATTTCTTTCAAAGACCTCGCTCTGAGAACCACCACTGTCAACTTTTCCTCTTGTGTTGCGTATCCGAGCCTTATAAGTAACTCGCCAGCTTGTTCGGGTGTCTGCAGGTGGAATTGTTGTTGGTGGGACCAAGACAAAGACAAATAATATCTTTTTGTATTTTCTTCAGACAAAGTTATCATTTTAAACAAAACACAAGCAAGCCTTCAAAAATCCACAAACAAATTTTGTTTCAGGGAGAAAAACCACGAAATACTGAGTAAGAAACTTTATGTGGTTACTGGCTATGGAGACTTTTTGCAGTTGCAGATTACGGAAGGTGCCAAAGTCCAGCATCACTTGTCAGGCTGAAGCCATACTTGACATCTGTGGTCTTTTCTCTGGGCCTGCTAGTTTGAGTTAGGCGGTTGGGGCCATTTTTAAACATCAAAACCACGAAGGTTATGTAACGCATTGGTATTCTTGAATAGGATGTACGAGTTTGGCATTAACACTCTTTTTGTGTTATTTATACCATTTATCGCATCAATGCAGCAAATGCAAATATACAGTCAAGTATGCACTGTGGCCTATGATAAAACATTACTGAGACGTTGTGAGTGAGCAAATGGTAAAGTCTCCGACATTACATTTACTAAAATTAAGTAGGCTATAGACTTTGCTTTTGAAAATGATTTTTTTCTGGAAGCATAATAACAAACTTACCTGATCGCCGTAAAGAGCTGGTGAAAGAATTTTTCTCCACAAGTTGGCTTTAGAATCAAATGAAAAGTCTTCCAGCTTTTGTTGGACAACCCCAATACAAACGTGTCGCGAGTGTCGATCGAAATTGTAAAATTTCAGCTGAGATATCGCACAAGGCGCTTTAATTATTATACACAACAATAAATGAATTTAAAATTCAATTATAAGGTATGTTTGCTGCCTCTTGCTTTGTTTCAAATTAAAGCGACACGACCTTAACAAAAAGCTGACCTTCTCTTGATAATAACACTTATTGTATTCAAAACTAAATACTTTAAAAACAAATTGCTTTTTTCGACATGAAACCACAGCTGTTGCACTGATGCTGATGTGATCGGCATCATATTACGATAAATTTTAAACTACTTGCGCACTAGGTCACTGAATATAACCCAGATTAGTGTTGGACATACTAATTAGATTACGGTTGGTTTCAATGTTGTAAAGTTGTACCTTTTTATTCCAAGGTCAAACTTACTTGCAAAGTTTTTTCTTTCAGTTCACTCTTGGCAAAAGAAAAACTAAATGTTTCCCCAAAAAATGGGCTTGCTGTGTTCCATTTGGTTCCACTTTTCTGTTCCGGATACCCAGGCACAATAGCCACTGTACAGTAAGGATTGCAGGTGTCTGCAACACATTGTGACGTCAGAAGTCTTTATAAAGACCTATTGTATACATCGAATACAAGAAAAAACTACAATTTTGACAAATATTTTTTCCATTTCTCTATTTTTTACACTCTAGAAAAGTGCAGTACCAGCTGCAATACATGATACGCAGACGATGAAATAAAAATAGTCGTTGTTCATACGGTTTAAACAAAACAAACAAAAATAGACGGGTTTAAACAAAACTAGGGGCAAAACCAGCGAAACACAATGCTCGCTGTTCTGTAGTGAGTAGTCAGGTAGTGCTGACGCCAGGAAGATCGCTCCTTCTCAACTCTCAACTGATCTTAAGAATTCCAATTAGTAAACACAAGAAACAACACCGCCACCGCTTGGATCGATATTTGTCTTACTAATGTTGCTAGGTGGCTTCAAGAACTTTGCTTGGTCAATAAACACTCGGATACGTTTGGTGGCATCCTCATATTCAATCGAGAGGAACACCTGAGGTATACGCGTCTGCGAGTCTGCGCCGAAGCTGGAACTCTGCAAAAGCAAGGAGGCGACTTGATACTCAATTGACATCACTGAAAAGCAGCACTCTTCCAGCACTGAAAAGCAGCACTCAATTAACATCACTGAAAAGCAGAACTCTTCCAAAGAAATTAAAAGTAATCATGGACGCACTAAAATGAAAATTATTTATTTCTAAATTGTAGTTTTGTTTTTGCTGCAGTTGCATGAAAATTCTATCCTACTTCGGCAGCGCCATGTAAACTAGGCTGATTACAGCAAACTAGTGAAAATGCATAATAGACATCTCGCTAGATGGTGCCATTCTTGCTTGAATTTTGCTTTGATTTTACAACTGCGATAAATTGCCTCCACCAAGGTCAGTTTACTTTGATTCTTTTCTGACCGCACCAAAATATTGAAACATGGTAGGATTGACAGGAAATGTAAAAAAAAATTGTTCGAAAAATACAAAGAGGCAAGGCAAAAATATTTTCAGACAGAAAATTAGTCATCCTTCAGATTGTATCAACGTCTGCAGACGTTAATACAATGAAAAAACGAATGATTTGCAAACTGTCAAGAAAATCGAAATAGGAATGAAACACTTTATATGTGAGTCTCTTAAAAGGTCTTTGAAAACCCTCACAATTTACCTCTTGGTGATCTCCACGGTAGAGACGAGGATCCAGCGAACCAGGTTCAATCGGGGATTGCATCGAGACAATAGATTTAAGTTGATCTCCTGCAACGAATTGTTTGCTAACAATAGATCTCTTTGCGTTAGATTGCATTTTTCAATAAAACTCTTGACAGAATTTTCTGATATAAAGCGCCAACAAATCCCCACTACAGACCATTATCTGAGGTCATCAGGCACGTCCATGAATAAACGCAAGAAAGTCAAGGCAATAATTTCCACTGTGCATTTGCAGTGAGCGCCATATATTAAAAGAGGCAAAGATTTTTCAATTAATTGAATGATTGATTAGTTTAGTTTGTTTCAAACAAAAATCTATTTTATTTCGCTTCCCATGTGCATGTGCATGTGCATTGTGCATGTGCATGTACATGTGCACTGTGCACTGTGCACTGTGCACTGTGCAGGCGTTAGAGGAGTACCATAATGTAAATGTCGATGGGTTGTCAAAAGGCTAAACCGTTGTTTTGTTATACAGATTTCTTAGTTCAAAGTAAGAAA
Source organism: Aplidium turbinatum (assembly GCF_918807975.1). Lineage (NCBI taxonomy): Eukaryota > Metazoa > Chordata > Ascidiacea > Aplousobranchia > Polyclinidae > Aplidium > Aplidium turbinatum. The sequence continues at coordinate 26,170,582 of NC_137480.1, forward strand.
AGCAGTTGTAGATTTTTCTTGTCATGCAATTTCTTCGTTTCGGGGGAGCTAGCCTGTCTTCTTTAGCCATGCTTTGTAAGCAACAAATGTAGCTTAAATGTATTTTTTGTGTTTAAGTTTTCAAAATTTCCAAATACACCTGACAGCTTACAATGTAGTACAATGAAGTAATCGATATTTTCTTTGTACTTTATTTTGTGCTTAAAGTTCTGATGAAAAACACAATGATTATGCTCACCATCGCCATCTTCCGGATCAAAATCCGTCTTTCCTGGGATAACAAACGCCGGTGTCTTGTTTTGATTGAGCTCCCTGGCAGTGAAGAACTGTCCCGGAAGGTGAGAATGGAGGAATGAAGCTTTCGCTTCCGGGAGCTTTGCGATTGTTTGTGACTTTCGACTTCTGGCTTCATACTTCTGCCACAATTTTTCGCATCTTTGAGAGTATTCGGCGCTTTGTCGTCTCTTCTTTATGACAAAATAAATGGCCCACGCAAGCAGCACCCCACCGACAATGCTAACTACAATAATCCCCGTGAGGATTCCAGCCGACAACGTCATCCTTCTTATATCGATTGCATGATGTTGAGAAGAGTAACTGCTCCGATTTGTTTCAGGTCGATTTAGCCTAAAACTTCATTCTCTGAACAAACCACAAATTAAAAATTTATGCAGAGTTGGGTCTCAACTATCAACCTAAATTTCACTTTTCAAAAATGACCACTTTCTATCACTTTACAAGAGACGAAAGAGAAGTTTTTCTATAAAACTCCCCAAGCTTGTTTTTCCACAACAGCAAAGCGTAAAAAGCGAACTATGCCTCGAATTGGTAAGAAAAAATTTAATTGCCACACCGACTGTGAGTGTTATGTTCTTGGGAAAGACACTTCACATTGTTTTCCAACCTTGTGCTCAAATAGAATTGAAATCTCACTGAATATAGCAACATTTAAAGCGACCAATAGTCTAGAAACCGGCGAATGAAATTAAAAAAAAGTAGCTTTGCTTATTTCCAGTACTTCCACACTCATTCTTAGTTTATCTAGCACTAAAAGCAGCACTCTAACCTTATGTTTTGCTTTTAATTTTAGTTTAAAACAATGTTTTATTGATTGGGCAATGCCAAAGACAACCTTAGATATTCGTGTTCTCCAAATCAGAAATATCCTTTCATGTGGCTTCTTGTACCTTATAGTCTACATGTGAAGCTTTACGTTGGAATTTCATCACACATCGTATTTTGATGTCGCTTGAGTTCTTTATATGCAGTAGCTTAATGTGGGACAAAAGAACATCCAACTTTCTTAAATCTAATCACTGACTTAAATGACATGATGCGTTCTGCTGGTGCAAATTAGGTTAAACGATCACACAATGTATAAAGTGACAATCTGTTTATATAATCACTGACTTTTTGACTTTGGCTCTCATTGTATCAAAATATTCAAGTTTTAAGTTTTCCTTAGAATGGCTGAAGCCTGTTCCCTCTCCATATGAATGCTTAGGGTGCTTTCTCTGCATGTTGGATACCAATTGGCGGAGCAAGATACAAGCGCGCTGTATTATCCGGTGTCTAACACGTGCTTCCTTTGAGATAATTAAAAGTAGTTGACGCATCCAGAACATACGACACAGTTTGGAAAGTTTGCTATGGATGGCTTAGAAATATACTTTTTGGGAAACCAAATAAAGGAAATGTCTATAGGCTTTTGGATGCAACTGGCTGATTAATAGAATCCATTATGATAAACAAGGCAGTTTGGTGTTCACAATGAGAAGCAGTGAGATTGCATCGCGTAAAACCACTAATTTCACTTGTGTTTTGTTTGTTGTTTAAGGAGATGCTGTAACAAATCATAGTTTCAAAACACGTTTTCATCTGTAATAACTGCACTAGGTGTGCAAAATTTTACTGCGCAATTACGTTTTTAGTTTAAGAACTCTTGTACAATCAACCATTAGTAATGGTAGTGACGTAATAAAAATGGTTATGAGAGCATATAGCAAGCATGAACATTCCCGTGCAACAGGCGGAACTTGGACATGTTTCACTATTCATTTATTCTTCTTCTTCTTCTCTCGTTTGACTTGCAGTAGCTTAGATTGGCAATGCCTCCTCGTGCAGCCAAGATACGGCAGTTGGGTCCAGTTGTCGAATACCAGTAATTCCACTTGGGGGTCGTAAGATGGGACATTCGTGGAGTATGTGTTGCATTGTTTGTTCTACCGCTCCGCAGACACATATCGGCGAATTATGCAACCCCCACCTAAACAAATTAGCTCCAGTACAGCCAACGTCACATCTGATCCTGTTCAATGTGACCCATGCCTTTCTTGAGAGGTCTGCTCCAGGAGGGATGGAGAGTGCTGGCATAACTGAAAACTGGGGAGGGATATGTGGCAGCTCGTTCCATTCTTGGGTCCATGTTTCCATGCAGCTGAAGTTCTTATCCACAAGTTGTGTAGCATATCGATGGAATGGGCGCCTTGATGATAGGCGTTGAGGTCTGACTGGTCCATTTGTTTGGGAGTGACTGTAGAGAAGGTGTTGAGGATCGAGTCTCGCATGTAGAGCCAGTTTGTGAGAGGCTTCTTCCCTACGGACATGAGCAGGAGCAATGCCAGCCAAAGTTGGCAGATAAGCAGTAGGTGTGGGGCGGAGACAGCCAGTGATGATGCGCAAGGTGTCGTTAATGCACACATCCATCTTTTTTGTGTGTCTGCTGCGGTTCCATACAGCTGAGGCATATTCGGCTGAGCTGTAGACCAAGGTTAGTGCACTTGTACGCAAGGTTGATGCTCGGGCTCCCCATCCTGTTCCTGCTAGGCTTCTCAAGAGGTTATTTCGCGAGGTAACCTTGGCACGGAGTGACTCGATGTGGGGGTCTGTAGGTCAACTGCCGGTCAAATTTTACTCCAAGGTAAGTTGGGTTTGCAGTGTATGGATTCATTTATTAATTAAAATATCAGAACGTACTGTACAAGGCAGTCAATAAACCAAGGTGCAGTTGTATATTTTAGCGCGAGCGAAAAGTGTTTGCAATTTCCCTTTTTTCTATTAAAGATTTTCTGGATGACGTTTGTTCGTCGTTTCGTCATTTTCGAAACTCTTTTCTCGATTGTTAAACATAATTTGAAGAAATTTCGTATGATTGTGTTGATGATGCAATCCTACGCAATACAGAACGATACCACATCATGTTACGAGCGGGTAATTATGCGCGTTGTCGTTTATGTCATCTGTTCAAACACGCTACGCTGCGCCTTGTGCTGTGTATTCCCGAACAATATTTGCATATGACTTGCGGCGTGTTCTCCAACACTAGTTTCGCGTTGGAGGACGTCTCATAAACGTCCTTTGAACAACTCAGAGAGAATGAAGCGTTATTACCACATTTAAAACAAAGATGGTCAAATGTCACATCATAATAACAGCTGCACAATCACCTTGATCAAGCGACTTAAAGCTTTCGATGTGTATATGTGGCGAAACTACAAGTGGGCCAACCATAAAAAAGAGTTTCGATCCTTTAAAAAAATTCCAGTGAGATGATTCACCTCATATGCCAATAAAGCGTATTTCGCATTCCAAAATGGGAAGCCGTCGCCGTCGTCGTGTGAGCCGAGATTCTGTCTTTTCACCACCCCAGATTTACGACATTCCCGGGCTATGTTCGAAGGCTACTAGAGAGCAGCCAGTGTTTAGTTTCATCATCCAAGACAACCAGACCTTCCACTCCATTAGGTGGCTTGAAGATGGTACAATCCAATATGGGAAAGAAGCGTATACGATCGTTTATCATTTACTATAGGTCAACTAGGTAGATCAGAAATACAAGTTCCACAGCAATATTTCAAAAAACAAATTTTATGTAATGTTCCATGGATATATGCAAATCATAGCGTCGTTTGAAGAGTGACCGGTCATTATGAATCATAAAGATGATGACGATGCATTACAGCAATTCTTTAGTTGAAAGCAAACACTTTGCACTTGATATTTAAATACAACATAAATAATCATGGTCATACATAATCGATTGCGGAGTTCTTGACCTTCGAACTGAGATACTTCAATAAAAGCTCCTGACAGTTTTTCATACTCGTAGAGCCTTTGAACCGCTGACACAGACCAGTCACTGAAATCGACAAACTGAGTTTCTGATTGTTGAAGTTTTGTTGTTTTTGATTTATTTTAAACACTAGGCGCCGCTAAATGGACAGCAGACCTTGAAATGCGTTGCTCAAGTGAACATCCCGAGAATCGAACCAGCGCCGCTTGAACTTTCAGTTTTTGTTGTGATTGTTTGAAATGATATTTTTAGCAACGAAACCAAACAAAATATATTTTATTTCATCTTTTCAAAGTAAAAAAATAAAATAAATGCCAAGAGTAAAGGGTTAGTAGATCGACGCAAAACTAATGAATATGCGACACCCTTATTTATTTGAATAATGATTATTGTTTTACAGCAAGTTTATTTCTATAGCAAGTTTAGTTTCTCAATTTGGTAGTTTCGGGACGACCACGTGAAGGTGCTTTCCCAGACAGCCATTTTATCTTGTCCAGATCTGATAAAGTTCTGATAAAGTTCTGTTCTTTTATCTTGTCCAGATCTGATAAAGTTCTGATAAAGTTCTTGAACGACATGGCTCATGTATGCTCTATCACTCTTTTCCTGATACGGGGCCTCTTATCATTTGCTTACTTCTTCTTGTTTCGTTTGAGAACGCCGCAGATCACGTTGTTACATCCAGGCGCAGCAGCCAATAGATTGTGTGTTCATCGAGCGTTGTGAGGTCCACTTTTTGTTGCGAGATCCAAGATTTGCTTACAATTTGGGTACACGACGAAACAACAAGATAGAAAACCAGAAAATTTTGCATCAAAATTAAAACCATCCGCAAGTTTGAAATATTTACACCAGCCTGAGAATGTTGATTTTCTGAGGTTCTTCTTAAACAAGATGTTTTTGCTTCAAATTTGTTTTGAAGGTTTTACTCTCAATCTTTGTCGACTGCGTTGGTTGGTCATGCTGACATAAGCACAGCAATACACAATCTAAACAACCTGTAAGTTTCAATTGCAAGTCTCATGTAGAGCAATTATGTGGCCTATGCTCATTTTTTAATATTGTACCTTACCACGCGGTGTCACCACTGAGCTTTTTAAGCACACAAGGAATTTTTTTTATTTTCTGCATTGGTATCAAGCAGCTTGCTGGTTCATAAATGATTGCATCTTCGAAGCAAACAGACATAACTCACTGACCTCACAATTGAATAGCGCTGCAGGGATCAATGTTACGTCACGTGCGTAGGTTTGTTTTCGTCAGAGCGATACATTTGAGAAAAGAAACAAAATATCAAAAACATTAACAACAAAAATTGAAAACAGAACGTGTTAAAGTCTGAATTTCCTTACTCAACAAACGAATACTTGTGATGTGTGTGTTGTCTACGACTTGTAAATTCAACAAATTTCCAAAATGAGTAGGACCGGTAAGTTATTTCTGATTTACTACACACCCATTTTTCGATTTCTGTTTCCATCTGCCTCATGTAAAAATCTGAGTATGATTAACATGATAAAAATAATGTCCATGATTCATTCCTTCGGTTTCTGGATTTCTATTTTATTACAGTATATTGACCGTGTCCGATAATGGGTCATCTCGATTATGGTGTAACAGGAGCAGCTATAGTGTACAGAGCGTCTTGCTGCGGTTGCTCTATCAGTTTGTTTAATTTGAGAAGTAGCCTTGTCTGGCCAAACATGCACTCATTTGACCTTTCAATGATGTGTACAGGCAAGGCAATTGAATTGCAAAATTTTTAATGGCAAAATTTTTCACCCAGTTAAAAATAGAGATAGGTAGGTATCACTGTTAATAGCCAAAAAGAATGAAGAATAAACCACAACTGCTCTGCTGTATCTCTGCTTGAATGTTCATATATCTTTGTGACATAACAGTTTTAACCTTTCCATATTTGTTCTCCCAACAAACCGAAAGTCAACCAACTGACCAACATGCAAGGGTGTTCTTTGTCGTGTCTAGGCTTACACATAGTGCTTGATAATTTACATTAAGTGGACGGGAGGGCAATCTTCGTGTCCACCTTCAGGCATGCCTTTAAGTGTCCTGTCAAAGGCACAGTCGCATGCTCTTGAGCGGTGTCGAACCGGCGCCCTTTCAATTGCCGTTCCAGGGCTTTCACCACTCGGCTATGCAGCCGATCGGTGATGTAATTGTGTGACACTGCACTAAATGAGTTTTGTATCATAAAAATCTACATCAAAGCTGCCATCATTCGCGAGCTATTGCACTTCTTGATCACGTGTTAAAAGTGTATCGTGTTGGCTACTGTATATTTGAAGACGCAGACGTTACTATACAAGAGCCCGATGACAGTGAACCTACTCGACCAAACATTTATGTTTCGTAAACAAAATCCTCAATTGCAGTTCATAGAAACTGAAATTGTTGACGGCAGAAATAAAAGAAAGCCTATGAGAGGTCACAGAACGTAGGCATGCTCATGATGAAGGCTACAAGATGGCAAGACATTCATCGGAACAAAACAGCAGATATTCGTAAAATGCTAATAAATAAATGACTAAAATTAATTACAAGTTAATTACAATTAAGTTATTTTTCTGACGAGGGCAGAAAGTTTTGCCAAATACGTTCGAATTTATGTGGCCATCTTTTATTTTATGTATTGTTTTTGAATTATGCAATTCAAATCCTATCAAGTTGCTATCAATTATCTGACTGTGGTATTCAAGAATTATCTCTACCAAAGCTATACTCTTATGATAACGTTTTGAATCTTTTATGCCCATGTTTTTGGATCTCCTATACCCATGTTTTAGAATTGCCTTACCCAAGCTTTGGATCACTTGTGCCCATGTTTTGGTTTTCTTGTGACCTTGTTTTGAATCTGTTATGCCTAAGTTTGGATTTCTTGTGCTCAGTTTAGATTTCTTCCGTCTGTATCTTTATCGTCTGTATCCTTACCTTGTATCTTTTAAGGTCATGTAGATTGTACAGTATGATCGACCATTTATATGCCCATAGTCAAAATCTGTCATGTCCAAGTTTTGGATGTTTTAAATCCATTTCTTGGATCTTCTATTCCCATTATATTTGGATATAAACTGAACCTTTGTGGGACGCCATTTGAAAATTCAAACAACACTTTGAGAATCACTGTAATGCGCCAATAAACCCGAACATTTTTTAAATGTCGAAATTTATCAATCATGCTGCAAATTCGGAAAGTTTTACTGATCCCTGAAAACGTTTCGGGGTCCCCTTGTGGGTCCGCGGATTTCCGGAGGAGAACCGATAGAATTACTGTACTGCAATTTCAAGCAAGTCCAACTCCTTTAATCAAGATCAGATAAGATAACTGATTGTCTTGCTTTGGTATCACGCACGATATGACGTTCGCGTTTGTCGCTGCCACCTAACTCTAGAGTCTAGACCTCTTCTATATTTGGCATATATTGTTTTTGTTGTATAATGTTCAGAAATAAAAAGAAACTGAACCGAACTGTAGAGAATAGATACCCAACAAGCTATTAAGTTTTCGTGATTGATGTGTCGTGTGTTTCTGAGCACGGCGCTCTGTTCCTCAAGCATTCTACTCAGTTAATTATTGCCTTGTTTTCTACACGCTTTGGTTCTACGCTTTCTTCGTTCATTCATTCATTCAGTTCTCTTGTTGCAGCATTGTGTACTGTAGGAAGCAGTTATTTATGTATCCTTTTCATTTACAGATGTAGTTGCTTTCTATTTTATTAAAGCCTAAGCAAGGTTGTTGCACAAGTTAATTAAGTTCACTTCATGATGTTGGTTAAATTTCCAAAAAACAATTATTAATTAAACTGACGAAATAATTTTATTGGAAGTTGGTAAACAATCGATCTACAGTGACAAAACAATACGTCCAAAATTACATTATTGTATTCGTCAACAAGCATAAGCAATCAGGCATTCATTCATTATTGTTGTGTAACAAACGGTGTGCACAAAGTTGAAATCCACTTTTTGTTTCTTTGGGGCGTGTGGATACAGGACCGTCACATGATTTTCAACCAAAACGACAAACTACTTCATGTAATATGTACAAGCGTCATCAGGGGTGGATCCAGCAAATAACCTTAGGGGAGGACAATTTTAATAAAACATACTGATGTATATCCAGCATGTTTCACAGTAACATGTATATCTACAGTAATCCAAACCGGCAAATACACTGTGAACATAGTTACTTTTCTGTATGTTAAGAAGGGGGCATGGGGGAAGCAATCACCCCAATCGTCCTCCCACATCAGCCACAAAGCGTCGTGTAGACTAATATATATAAAAATTAACTTACGTCTGAAGAATGCAGTATTTTATGACAACACAACCACACAACATAAATAAACATAGACTTGTATACAGTGGCGTGCGCAGGAATTTTTCATGGGGGAAGGAGGGGTTGAAAAAAATTGTGAGACTATTCTAATTGTAATCAACATTTAGTTCACGACTGAAACAAAAGTGAGCCTATAACACGTCCACTAAACGTACAGTACACTTGTCATTTACTGATAATTAGGGCTACGAGATGGTCGAGAAAGCTTGAAGAACATTGGCGTACGTTTTGAGTTAAAAATTTGTTGGTTAATGCAAATTTCGATGTAAATCGTGAATGCAATGCACTGTCGATTCAGAATTTGGTCGATCTTTCCTGTGGAGTACGAAGACGTTTTCCAATTGAGTTACGTTAAGATTGCATTTTGTAGCAAAAAGGAATTAAAAATACTCATTTTTGGCTATAATTTTTGCATCACAACACAAATACCTGTTTACAAAACTTGATTTACATAAAAAGTAAGAAACATTAAGGATGACTTGTTTAAATAGATTCTTGCGTACGCCATTGCTTGTATATTACGATCATATGTCCGCCACAATCTTGATCATTAGAATGGTGGTATTGTGATCATTGTATATCAGACAAAACATTAATACTGTGACATCACTGGAATGGTACAATGGCATCCCACTTGAAGTTCAATTGTCTCCAGATAACACTGATTTCTATGGCGGCATTCGTTCACGTTTGTAGTCCAATTCAACCGGATGACGTCAATATTCACCTTTATAGCCTCGCTGACGTAACTGCGCTTTTCCATTGTTCCGTCATAGCATCCGCCACAAAGGCATTTTGCTTGGACAATGTTCCGAGGATATCTGAGAAAAAGTGAAGCAGAAAAAATACAAAAATAAGTTTGAAAAATAGCTCTCCAGCAAATGAGACAATCAAGTAACTGATAAACAAAGTGATGCTTTGTAGTTCAAAAATTACATTTGTTACCAAAAATCATTTTCTGTGTGGTATTTCAATACAGATGTACAGACTTATTCTTGTTCTAGACTATTGCCAATAATTTTATCATTTTATTTACTGAAATAAATATTATAAAAAAATGTCAGAAATAAGTAATTGCAATGCACTTTAATTATTAAATTTTTTTATCAAGAAAATGAAGTATCTGTATTCTTTGCATTGTTTGACGTATTCTTTGCATTAATTTTGTTATTATTTTATTTGCGCCAGATCAATAAGTCCATTTTAATTACCATACATCCAAACAGACAAAAACAAACCCAAAAATAAATATAAAAAGTTGGTTAAAAAGTTCTTGGAAGATTGACATCTATATAAAAAGTTGTAAATAGATTTGCGAAGTACTGCATCAAAGGTCAAAATAAAAGCATAAAGTGTAAATTTAAAGTTTGATCAATGCTTAAAAAAAAAACATCTTAAACAATTTCTTTACCTGTGATCATCTCTGTCTACGCACAATTCGTAAGGCGAGAAGCTCCTCAGCCTCTTTGACGTGCCACAAGTTCCCCTGCAGGTAGGTCGCGATATATCGTCACAATAGATCGATCTTCCAGCTTGACATTCTTCGTCGTTGAAAAGACAAAGATAGTTTGTACAATACAGACTGTTGGCAAAAATTGCGCTAGACTATTGTCAATAATTTTATCATTCTATTTACTGAAATAAATATTATAAAAAAAAATGTCAGAAATAAGTAATTGCAATGCACTTTATTTATATTAATTTTTTTTATCAAGAAAATGAAGTATCTGTATTCTTCGTATTCTTTGCATTAATTTTGTTTATTATTTTATTTGCGCCAGACCAATAAGTCCATTTTAATTACTATACATCCAAACAGACAAAAACAAACAATTCAAGAATATTCACAATAACTTAGTTAACAGATAATGCTGTTGCGGGGAATTGTTGACAAGTTAGCTGCAAATGGCTGATTTGAAATACGACGATTTGACAAGAGCGTCAGAATTGCAGAGAGCATTTATGTAACAATATTTGAAAGATTGACATCTACATAAAAAGTTGTAAATAGATTTGCGAAGTACTGCATCAAAGGTCAAAATAAAAGCATAAAGTGTAAATTTAAAGCTTGATCAATGCTTAAAAAAAAAACATCTTAAACAATTTCTTTACCTGTGATCATCTCTGTCTACGCACAATTCGTAAGGCGAGAAGCTCCTCAGCCTCTTTGACATGCCGCAAGCTCCCCTGCAGGTGGAAGTAGTGTATTGCGTTCACTTGCTACCAAATTGTGTGCACATTTTTATGGGTCCAGAATACTTTTCTGGGACAATTTTGTGTGCACATTTTTATGGGTCCAGAATATTTTTCTGGGACAATTTTGTGAGGATATTTTTCTGGGACAATTTTGTGAGGATATTTTTCTGGGACAATTTTGTGAGGATAATTTTCTGGGACAATTTTGTGAGGATATTTTTCTGGGACAATTTTGTGAGGATTTTTTCAAGCCCTCGCACATTGGACATTTGAACTTTCTGCGCATTGTGAGCGTATTTTTTCAAGCCCTCGCACATTGGACATTTGAACTTCCTACGCATTGTGAGCGTATTTTTTTGGGACAATATTGTGAGCACATTTTTCTGCTGATGACGCTATATCAAAGGTAACACATATTCATAACGGTTGATTTGAACCAGGAAGTGTTTGTATGCCTAATTACCTAAGCCATTTTTTAAAACATGTATTAAGAGGCTGCTTCGCCAGACCGCCACTGATTGCAATAGCAAACAGCTCATCTTAAATTGGATACAAAATATAGCCTAATTCGAAGAAATTCTGAAGTTCGTTCAAACGCCAATGAATCTAGATTTTTCTTTTAGCTACTTCTTCTACTGAAAGAAATATACAAAGACTTTTTTAAATCAAAATAAAATACATGGCCAGTACGGGGATCGAACCCGCGACATTCGCGTTATTAGCACGACGCTCTAACCAACTGAGCTAACCGGCCATTTTATTTTGCTGTGTTTTAATTTTAACTGGAAATCTTGTTTAATAAAACTTATGTGCTGACTGACAAAAGAAACAAGACAGTACAGTTTCAATCATATTTTATTGACAAATCGTACAAAACAATCACAGAATAGAATCTAATTTAATACGTTTTTGAGGTCGAAACGCGCTTGGTGATTGATCCTTTAGGACTTTTAAATATTTGAGGATTTCTTGTAATTGGTGTTGATCTTTTGGAGTTGGCAAGGGACACGCTTCGAATGTTTAGGTTGATTGAAGATTTCGTTGTACTTTGATGAGTTTTTTGATCTGTGGATCGGTTTTAGTTCATTGTACGGCAAATGATCAAAGGGTTGGGTATAATTATTATAATCTATGACTTGTCCAAAAACCTTAATAAATACTGCATTTAATCATCTTGAACAATAATAAATACTGCATTTTTTCATCCTTTCGGTTAATTTTCGTTTCGGTTTATGTTAGTTTCGGTAAACCTTTATTTCTTTAGGTCTACGTTTCGCTATAACAGTGGTTTCAGCTAAACCTTTACAGTAACGTTTGATACATGTAACTAACCTAGAGTAATAGCTTGGTCAAAACAACGTAACTTTAGGCTTATCATGCAGGAATAAATTTTACATTTTGATTTTAGATGATGCTAATACCAGCTAAACAACCAACATTTCTTTTATACAATGAGAACACCCAAATGAACAGCTATAGAACAAATTGTTGCAACATATACTTCTACAATCTGAGGACTGGAAAAAAATCAACAAACCTAGCGCAATCTACATCACAAATTGTTACCTTAAGACAAGCATGGAAAAATACAAACTCCAGCAGAATGAGAGCACAAATTTTGCAACATGTAATGACACCTGCTGATTAAAACACACAAACAAATCTCCAAACACAGATTTTAACGTTACAAATTATGCAACATAAAGTTTGCACCTCGTTAGTTAATGTTTTTTTATTTGTCAATCATACAGCTTTAAAGTTTGTAGCGTGTTAAAAATATTTTTGGTTGTTGGTTTGTGCAATTAAAAGTTTGTGATTTGTTAAAAATATTTTTCAGTTTAATAAAATTTAAGTTTGTGATTAATTTTTCGTGTATATGTTATTACAACAAAACTTTCAGTTTACAATTTGTCAAAACTACTTTTTACTTTGTAGAATAAAATTTAACTATTTTTTTTATTTAAAATGATTTTTCGTGTGTATGGTGTTAGAATAAAAACTTTTTAGGTTACGGTTTGTCAAAACTACTTTCTTAGTTTGTAAAACAAAACTTAACTATTTTTTTTTATTTGAAATAGTTTTTCATGTGTATGTTATTAGAATAATACTTTATGATTTATTAAAATTATTTTTTCAGTTTTGTAAGTTGCAGAACTAACATTTTTAATTTCTTAAATTTTATTTCGTGCTAATGTTTTAAAAAGTTTTAATTTACAGTATGTTGAAATAATTTTGTTTTCAGTTTTAAATTAAGGAGCTTAAAAGTTTGTAGTTTGTTAAAAGTATTTTTTAGTTGTTGGTTTTTGCAATGAAAAGTTTATGATTTATTAAAATTATTTCTTCAGTTTTGTAAGTTACAGAATTAACATTTTTAATTTCTTAAAATAATGTTGTTTTTTTCGTGTTAATGTTTTAAAAATTTTTAGTGTACAGTTTGTTGAAATAATTTTTTTATTTCTCTCAAGAATAATACATCCGCTTATTTATTCTTTTTTTTTTTAAAGATGAAGTATTTCCAGCAACCATAAGCTTACTCCCAGTAACCTTAAGCGTATTTCCAGCAACTTAAAGCACACTTATGATTTGCAAACTCTTAAATCGTTTTTATAATCTTAATCTAAAAATCACAAAACACTTTGGATGTGTCTCATGAGACTTTTAAATAACAACACTGTTTACTTAGGGGTTCACCTCCATTCGGTTCTGAAGGTTTTATTGTTGAGCTGTTGGATCCGTGATCGATCCCACGTTTACATTTGTAAAACGGATTAGTGTCTTGTTTATACTATGGTCACAAGTATTTTTTTCACATTTTCAACCCCTGTTATTCTTGTTAAACACACGCATGGTTTACTTTGTAGATGCTAAAATTTTATACTAGTAGTTTTATGAAGTATATTACTTTAAGTGATTTATATTTTCTACCTGCTACAACTGCAATTTAATTTCACATTCATTCTTAGCGATTTAGAGATTACTTATGTATATTCTTCTTATTCCATAAGTACAATTCATCTGTAAAGATAATAATTACCTATAACTAGCTGTTTTGAAGTAACAACACATTATTTTTGAATCGTGGTAAGTTGTATTGCATAAATCAGTCTTAAAGCTGTTTTAGGCTAATTTCAAAACAGTTTAAGCACTGAACTTTATAAAACTGAAGAACCCTAACGAAACAGCAATCTGTTATGAAAGTTCATAAAACAACATTAATTAGTTACTTATGCAAGTCAACAAGGAAACTAAAGTGAATCTTAAGTTATAACTAAAGTGAATCTTGTGTTATAAACTTATAAACTACCAACCCTTGAATGGTAAATTTACGTCAATACTACAAAATTTTTACCCGTCAAAGCATTTCATCAAAACAATGCAACTCCGTGACTTCTTCTGTTTCTTAAACAATCTTGTGCAGTGGTTCTGGAGTTGGAAAAATGCAACGCATATGTAGCCTACCAAAGACGTTTTTAATAAAACAGCATTAAGACTGATTTATGCAATACAACTTACCACGATTCAAAAATAATGTGTTGTTACTTCAAAACAGCCAGTTATAGGTAATTATTATCTTTACAGATGAATTGTACTTATGGAATAAGAAGAATATACATAAGTAATCTCTAAATCGCTAAGAATGAATGTGAAATTAAATTGCAGTTGTAGCAGGTAGAAAATATAAATCACTTAAAGTAATATACTTCATAAAACTACTAGTATAAAATTTTAGCATCTACAAAGTAAACCATGTGTGTGTTTAACAAAAATAACAGGGGTTGAAAATGTGAAAAAAATACTTGTGACCATAGTATAAACAAGACACTAATCCGTTTTACAAATGTAAGCGTGGGATCGATCACGGATCCAACAGCTCAACAATAAAACCTTCAGAACCGAATGGAGGTGAAACCCTAAGTAAACAGTGTTGTTATTTAAAAGTCTCATGAGACACATCCAAAGTGTTTTATGATTTTTAGATTAAGATTATAAAAACGATTTAAGAGTTTGCAAATCATAAGTGTGCTTTAAGTTGCTGGAAATACGCTTAAGGTTACTGGGAGTAAGCTTATGGTTGCTGGAAATACTTCATCTTTAAAAAAAAAAGAATAAATAAGCGGATGTATTATTCTTGAGAGAAATAAAAAAATTATTTCAACAAACTGTACACTAAAAATTTTTAAAACATTAACACGAAAAAAACAACATTATTTTAAGAAATTAAAAATGTTAGTTCTGTAACTTACAAAACTGAAGAAATAATTTTAATAAATCATAAACTTTTCATTGCAAAAACCAACAACTAAAAAATACTTTTAACAAACTACAAACTTTTAAGCTCCTTAATTTAAAACTGAAAACAAAATTATTTCAACATACTGTAAATTAAAACTTTTTAAAACATTAGCACGAAATAAAATTTAAGAAATTAAAAATGTTAGTTCTGCAACTTACAAAACTGAAAAAATAATTTTAATAAATCATAAAGTATTATTCTAATAACATACACATGAAAAATTATTTCAAATAAAAAAAAATAGTTAAGTTTTGTTTTACAAACTAAGAAAGTAGTTTTGACAAACCGTAACCTAAAAAGTTTTTATTCTAACACCATACACACGAAAAATCATTTTAAATAAAAAAAATAGTTAAATTTTATTCTACAAAGTAAAAAGTAGTTTTGACAAATTGTAAACTGAAAGTTTTGTTGTAATAACATATACACGAAAAATTAATCACAAACTTAAATTTTATTAAACTGAAAAATATTTTTAACAAATCACAAACTTTTAAGTTATTTTGGCAGCCGATTGTAGCATCGAATAGACAGCGATAGACACGTGTTTCGCCCATGAGGCTGGGCTTATCAGTATCGCACCGTATGTGTTAAACTGTTTTATTTGCATCGACAGCGCACGGGTACAAATAATTGACACGGCGAGAGAGCACAAACAAACATAGCCAGGTCGAAGACTTTCAGAAACCGGCCTGCCACACCCCGCGGCGGCGGGGAGCGGCGTGATTTATGGGGTGACGATGCACCCGGAGGGTTAAGTCCACCAGCTTAGGTCGCGAGGGCCAGGCTGGGGAGTCGAGGTACCTGTGGAGGGAGAGTGTGGATCGAAAAACTATATGGCCCGTCCGCAAATTTAGAATGGCGGAGCGGGCCAGGGAGACAGGCTCTTTCTGCATAGCCCAGAAAGAAGCCCTGCGACGAACCGGGCGACCCGTCGTGTGTGGACGCTGGAACCGGCAGTAATTGACCGCCGGGCAGCGCCCACGTCTCCTTCACGCGTCCTCGCGCAGGTACTTTGACTCTTATACCCGGTCTGCCAGTAGGCAGAGCGGATAAAATTGGGGTCTCCCACGAGGAAGAGAGTCGAACCATTTAAGGATAATTTGGCTCTCGTGGCAGACGAATATTCAATAAAAATGTGGAGCAGAGGCTCGATGAATCAATATACTGTAATCAAAAAAAAATATATATATATTACCAGTCAGTTTAACTCTTATCTTTGTGGAAAGAAAGAGCCAACAAAACCAGCAGGTGCCTGGGGTGGGTTATGTGAAGAAAGGCGTTCTTCCCGGCTATCAGCACAAGGCTGATTACTCACTAGCACAGCGAGCAGCAGTAACGCTTCGCTAACCAGAACGGTGTAGCTTCCACGCTAGCCATAAAGACCTCCAATTAAACGTTTAAGTTATTTTGGCAGCCGATTGTAGCATCGAATAGACAGCGATAGACACGTGTTTCGCCCATGAGGCTGGGCTCATCAGTATCGCACCGTATTCTTGCCACTTGAGTAATCGACCGCCGCTTTACCAGTCAGTTTAACTCTTATCTTTGTGGAAAGAAAGAGCCAACAAAACCAGCAGGTGCCTGGGGTGGGTTATGTGAAGAAAGGCGTTCTTCCCGGCTATCAGCACAAGGCTGATTACTCACTAGCACAGCGAGCAGCAGTAACGCTTCGCTAACCAGAACGGTGTAGCTTCCACGCTAGCCATAAAGACCTCCAATTAAACGTTTAAGTTATTTTGGCAGCCGATTGTAGCATCGAATAGACAGCGATAGACACGTGTTTCGCCCATGAGGCTGGGCTCATCAGTATCGCACCGTATTCTTGCCACTTGAGTAATCGACCGCCGCTTTACCAGTCAGTTTAACTCTTATCTTTGTGGAAAGAAAGAGCCAACAAAACCAGCAGGTGCCTGGGGTGGGTTATGTGAAGAAAGGCGTTCTTCCAGGCTATCAGCACAAGGCTGATTACTCACTAGCACAGCGAGCAGCAGTAACGCTTCGCTAACCAGAACGGTGTAGCTTCCACGCTTAAACCAAAATAACTTAAACGTTTAATTGGAGGTCTTTATGGCTAGCGTGGAAGCTACACCGTTCTGGTTAGCGAAGCGTTACTGCTGCTCGCTGTGCTAGTGAGTAATCAGCCTTGTGCTGATAGCCGGGAAGAACGCCTTTCTTCACAAATCACAAACTTTTAATTGCACAAACCAACAACCAAAAATATTTTTAACACGCTACAAACTTTAAAGCTGTATGATTGACAAATAAAAAAACATTAACTAACGAGGTGCAAACTTTATGTTGCATAATTTGTAACGTTAAAATCTGTGTTTGGAGATTTGTTTGTGTGTTTTAATCAGCAGGTGTCATTACGTGTTGCAAAATTTGTGCTCTCATTCTGCTGGAGTTTGTATTTTTCCATGCTTGTCTTAAGGTAACAATTTGTGATGTAGATTGCGCTAGGTTTGTTGATCTTTTTCCAGTCCTCAGATTGTAGAAGTATATGTTGCAACAATTTGTTCTATAGCTGTTCATTTGGGTGTTCTCATTGTATAAAAGAAATGTTGATTGTTTAGCTGGTATTAGCATCATCTAAAATCAAAATGTAAAATTTATTCCTGCATGATAAGCCTAAAGTTACGTTGTTTTGACCAAGCTATTACTCCAGGTTAGTTACATGTATCAAACGTTACTATAAAGGTTTAGCTGAAACCACTGTTATAGCGAAACGTAGACCTAAAGAAATAAAGGTTTACCGAAACTAACATAAACCGAAACGAAAATTAACCGAAAGGATGAAAAAATGCAGTATTTATTATTGTTCAAGATGATTAAATGCAGTATTTATTAAGATTTTTGGACAAGTCATAGATGATAATAATTATAACCAACCCTTTGATCATTTGCCGTACAATGAACTAAAACCGATCCACAGATCAAAAAACTCATCAAAGTACAACGAAATCTTCAATCACCCTAAACATTCGAAGCGTGTCCCTTGCCAACTCCAAAAGATCAACACCAATTACAAGAAATCCTCAAATATTTAAAAGTCCTAAAGGATCAATCACCAAGCGCGTTTCGACCTCAAAAACGTATTAAATGAGATTCTATTCTGTGATTGTTTTGTACGATTTGTCAATAAAATATGATTGAAACTGTACTGTCTTGTTTCTTTTGTCAGTCAGCACATAAGTTTTATTAAACAAGATTTCCAGTTAAAATTAAAACACAGCAAAATAAAATGGCCGGTTAGCTCAGTTGGTTAGAGCGTCGTGCTAATAACGCGAATGTCGCGGGTTCGATCCCCGTACTGGCCATGTATTTTATTTTGATTTAAAAAAGTCTTTGTATATTTCTTTCAGTAGAAGAAGTAGCTAAAAGAAAAATCTAGATTCATTGGCGTTTGAACGAACTTCAGAATTTCTTCGAATTAGGCTATATTTTGTATCCAATTTAAGATGAGCTGTTTGCTATTGCAATCAGTGGCGGTCTGGCGAAGCAGCCTCTTAATACATGTTTTAAAAAATGGCTTAGGTAATTAGGCATACAAACACTTCCTGGTTCAAATCAACCGTTATGAATATGTGTTACCTTTGATATAGCGTCATCAGCAGAAAAATGTGCTCACAATATTGTCCCAAAAAAATACGCTCACAATGCGCAGGAAGTTCAAATGTCCAATGTGCGAGGGCTTGAAAAAATCCTCACAAAATTGTCCCAGAAAAATATCCTCACAAAATTGTCCCAGAAAAATATTCTGGACCCATAAAAATGTGCACACAAAATTGTCCCAGAAAAATATTCTGGACCCATAAAAATGTGCACACAATTTGGTAGCAAGTGAACGCAATACACTACTGGTGGACAGCGACCTATCGTCACAATAAATCGATCTTCCAGCTTGACATTCTTCATCGTTGAAAAGACAAAGATAGTTTGTAGGTGACATGTCAGATCCCAGGTTGGCTGACTTCAGCAGCCTATTGATGTTCCTCACTGCTTTGCTCAAGTTGTTGCTGCGTTGTCCGGCGGAGGAATAGATGAAAACAATTATCAGGCATCCCAGAATAGCAATCGCTTTGTTTTGTCCAACAGAAAACATCGCGTTCTGTTTCTAAAAGTGACTTTGTCAAAGTAGCTGCTTTGTCGTGACGAACGTTTGTAATTTCGTTTCAAATGGTTCAATACAAACCTGTTTTTTTTTTATATAGCCAACTTTGACTTGGAAGGTGTAGGTTGATTTAAATGACATTTATTTATTTTTTAATCCTTTGAAAAGCATATCACCTCATTAAGCAAACTGCTACACTTGCTTGACATGTATTTTTTTGTTTGTTAATGTTTAATAGATTCTTTGAATTCAACCCCCTGGACAGTTTCAATAGTAGGTTTTTCGCATGGCGGATTGTCTCAAATATTTCAAATTCTTTTTTAAATCATTAAACAACGAAAGCGAAATTTTTACAGTTGGAAGCAGAACTTAGAGTCAATAATGAACCAAATAGAAAGTGAGAACCGGACAGACTTGCAACAAACAACAATTTGTTTTATTTCTGAAGAACCAACCAATCAAAGCAATGAAGAAAGAAAACTGATCGTATGACGTCATCGTTGTACAGAACAGGGACTACAAGATTCTTGGCTTGGACTTAAAGCTGGAATGATGCCAAACTTGTTAATGTTTAAACTTGTCAAGTTAAGAAAAGTTTGACTTTTATTGGCGATGTAAAAGATTGTTAACTTATTTTTAATATTCCTATCATTTGATTTGGTTCAACATTTGTCTGGGATGCTTTTCCTGCTCCCCAAACCTTTACACGAGCTTGGGTCGGACATCTCCCGTCTCTAACCCACTGCAGCTAATAATTCACAACTGAACCAAGATAGAGTTGAAACTTTTATATTTTGTATCTACGAAAATCTGTTTCAAAAATTTTCACAAAATCGAATCTTGGTCAAATGCGTAAAAATTTGTCTGAAACCAAATGTAACACGAGCAGTACCGTGAAGTGTTGACATAACTCTAAACTCTGTTCTAGTATAATTGATCTTGTATAGTATATTGTATATAGGTTTAGAACTTGCATACAGAAATGTTTCCATAACATGTTGTTTAGGCATTGTTTTATGAGATAACTCTTCCCTTCCACATCCGAGAGTCAATTTAACGATGAATGAACAATAATCGCATGATGTAAGATAATTACTAACGGACGATGTGATGTAATGGATTGATTGATGGATTGAATCTTTATCCTCGGACTGAGAAAGCTTCTTGAAGAGCTTAATCCTGGCAGTTTCGCATACTTGCAGAGGCCTTGAATCACTGACGCAGGCCCGGTCACCGAGATTGACAGAGTGAAGTTTCCGATTGTTGAAGTCTTGTTGCAGGAGAATTATTCCATCCATTAGATGCCGCTGAATGGAGAGCAATCCTTAGAATGCGTTGCTCAATCGCACACCCCGAGAGTCGAACCAGCGCGGCTTGATCTTGAAGCTTCTTCGTTCCAGAAGTCACGCGCTACCAATTGAGCTATCGGGATGGATGGTAATGTAATGGTGATGTAATGCGAAACTGCCAGGATTAAGCTCTACAAGAAGCTTTCCCAGTCCGAAGATTCAGTCCGCCCCGTTAGCTCAGTGGTCCGGCTCAAGATTACGCGGCGCAAGTTCGACTCTTGGGGTGTGCGCTTGAGCAACGCACCTTAAGGACTGCTCACCATCTAGCGGTACCTAGTGAATGGAATAATTCCCCGGCAACTACACTTCAACAATCGGAAAACTTCACTCTGCCCATCTCGGTAACCAGCCCTATGTCAAGAGCCTCTACAAGTATGCGAAACTACCAGGAATAACCAATCGAGGATTTGTCAGTCCGAGGATAAAGATTCAAAACCAACCAACCAAGATAAAGATTCAATCAATAAAATGATAACCCTATCACTTTCGGGTAATCCCCTTACTTCTAAATCTGATCAAATTCAAATGCGAAACTGATTGCTTGGCCACAAGCACACATCCATGTTGACTGAATCAACAAGCCAAGAGCCAAAAACGTTGCATTTAAAAGCGGTGGTTCAAACATTGCGCATCCATTACTCGGTGGTGACATCAAGTGGTAGATTACACAACAGACGTTTGGCCAGAAAATTGGCAATGAGGCAAGTAATAACTTCCCAGAGAAATTCTTCACTAGTCCATAAATCATTCAAAAACCAAAGAATGTGGAGTGAAGCGTTTGCTTGAAGCATTGCACAGCGAAGTGGGATGAGTTAATTTGCTATTTTGATTGTTAAGAAGGAGCGATCTTCCTGGCGTCAGCTCATGGTATCCGTCATGAACTCTGAGAGTTGGGCGGCGAGAAAAAAAAGCCTTATGGGCAAAACACGTGTCTATCACTGTCAAACCTTGCTAAACTCGACTGCCGTGAAACACTTGCTATTTAATACGGCTTTTTGATTATTTTGTTTCAAGACATTGCATTAATTCTATTATTTACTAAAACTGCAATCCATATTGAATACAAAAAGTAATAATAATTATTATTATCATCCATGTTTTATTTTTTATCATGACATCAGTGCATTCCACGATCAACAAACATTTGCTTCTGATGTCGCCACAAATTGTTTGCTTTCTTTTTTTGCTTTTCGTTTTCTTTTTTTTTTGCTTTCGTACCGTACAGCGTTTTCCATCTCTTTGTTTTTACTATTAGTTTTTGTAATATAACGTTCTTTGTGCGTTTTTACTACCATTTTTATTGCATTTTTGCTGTGTTGTTTTGTTTATTGACTTCTTATTGTGTATTGCGGCCCTCGGTTTAATTTACAAGTTTTTATTTGGCCATAAGAGCAGTTTGAGTTTGAGACCCTTGGTCTAGAAAAAAGTAGAAGCGACAAAACGCGAACGTTACTTCGCGCTTGTAATCGAAATAAGTGATTAAGTTAAAAAAACAATTAGCACGGTCGCAAAACTTTCAGAAAAATTTAGGATAAAAAACAAAATAAAAATAAATTACAAACAAAAACAACAACATATATCCAGGCTATAGCTTTATCAGCCCATATCGCTTTCAAATGATATTTTCAAGATTTGTAGCTGTTATAGTCGTCATTTTATTTACGTTGAATATAAATCTTGAAAATATCATTTGAAAGCGATATGGGCTGATAAAGCTGTAGCCTGGATATATGTTGTTGTTTTTGTTTGTAATTTATTTTTATTTTGTTTTTTATCCTAAATTTTTCTGAAAGTTTTGCGACCGTGCCAATTGTTTTTTTAACTTAATCACTTATTTCGATTACAAGCGCGAAGTAACGTTCGCGTTTTGTCGCTTCTACTTTTTTCTAGACCAAGGGTCTCAAACTCAAACTGCTCTTATGGCCAAATAAAAACTTGTAAATTAAACCGAGGGCCGCAATACACAATAAGAAGTCAATAAACAAAACAACACAGCAAAAATGCAATAAAAATGGTAGTAAAAACGCACAAAGAACGTTATATTACAAAAACTAATAGTAAAAACAAAGAGATGGAAAACGCTGTACGGTACGAAAGCAAAAAAAAAAGAAAACGAAAAGCAAAAAAAGAAAGCAAACAATTTGTGGCGACATCAGAAGCAAATGTTTGTTGATCGTGGAATGCACTGATGTCATGATAAAAAATAAAACATGGATGATAATAATAATTATTATTACTTTTTGTACTCAATATGGATTGCAGTTTTAGTAAATAATAGAATTAATGCAATGTCTTGAAACAAAATAATCAAAAAGCCGTATTAAATAGCAAGTGTTTCACGGCAGTCGAGTTTAGCAAGGTTTGACAGTGATAGACACGTGTTTTGCCCATAAGGCTTTTTTTTCTCGCCGCCCAACTCTCAGAGTTCATGACGGATACCATGAGCTGACGCCAGGAAGATCGCTCCTTCTTAACAATCAAAATAGCAAATTAACTCATCCCACTTCGCTGTGCAATGCTTCAAGCAAACGCTTCACTCCACATTCTTTGGTTTTTGAATGATTTATGGACTAGTGAAGAATTTCTCTGGGAAGTTATTACTTGCCTCATTGCCAATTTTCTGGCCAAACGTCTGTTGTGTAATCTACCACTTGATGTCACCACCGAGTAATGGATGCGCAATGTTTGAACCACCGCTTTTAAATGCAACGTTTTTGGCTCTTGGCTTGTTGATTCAGTCAACATGGATGTGTGCTTGTGGCCAAGCAATCAGTTTCGCATTTGAATTTGATCAGATTTAGAAGTAAGGGGATTACCCGAAAGTGATAGGGTTATCATTTTATTGATTGAATCTTTATCTTGGTTGGTTGGTTTTGAATCTTTATCCTCGGACTGACAAATCCTCGATTGGTTATTCCTGGTAGTTTCGCATACTTGTAGAGGCTCTTGACATAGGGCTGGTTACCGAGATGGGCAGAGTGAAGTTTTCCGATTGTTGAAGTGTAGTTGCCGGGGAATTATTCCATTCACTAGGTACCGCTAGATGGTGAGCAGTCCTTAAGGTGCGTTGCTCAAGCGCACACCCCAAGAGTCGAACTTGCGCCGCGTAATCTTGAGCCGGACCACTGAGCTAACGGGGCGGACTGAATCTTCGGACTGGGAAAGCTTCTTGTAGAGCTTAATCCTGGCAGTTTCGCATTACATCACCATTACATTACCATCCATCCCGATAGCTCAATTGGTAGCGCGTGACTTCTGGAACGAAGAAGCTTCAAGATCAAGCCGCGCTGGTTCGACTCTCGGGGTGTGCGATTGAGCAACGCATTCTAAGGATTGCTCTCCATTCAGCGGCATCTAATGGATGGAATAATTCTCCTGCAACAAGACTTCAACAATCGGAAACTTCACTCTGTCAATCTCGGTGACCGGGCCTGCGTCAGTGATTCAAGGCCTCTGCAAGTATGCGAAACTGCCAGGATTAAGCTCTTCAAGAAGCTTTCTCAGTCCGAGGATAAAGATTCAATCCATCAATCAATCCATTACATCACATCGTCCGTTAGTAATTATCTTACATCATGCGATTATTGTTCATTCATCGTTAAATTGACTCTCGGATGTGGAAGGGAAGAGTTATCTCATAAAACAATGCCTAAACAACATGTTATGGAAACATTTCTGTATGCAAGTTCTAAACCTATATACAATATACTATACAAGATCAATTATACTAGAACAGAGTTTAGAGTTATGTCAACACTTCACGGTACTGCTCGTGTTACATTTGGTTTCAGACAATTTTTTACGCATTTGACCAAGATTCGATTTTGTGAAAATTTTTGAAACAGATTTTCGTAGATACAAAATATAAAAGTTTCAACTCTATCTTGGTTCAATAGTGAATTATTAGCTGCAGTGGGTTAGAGACGGGAGATGTCCGACCCAAGCTCGTGTAAAGGTTTGGGGAGCAGGAAAAGCATCCCAGACAAATGTTGAACCAAATCAAATGATAGGAATATTAAAAATAAGTTAACAATCTTTTACATCGCCAATAAAAGTCAAACTTTTCTTAACTTGACAAGTTTAAACATTAACAAGTTTGGCATCATTCCAGCTTTAAGTCCAAGCCAAGAATCTTGTAGTCCCTGTTCTGTACAACGATGACGTCATACGATCAGTTTTCTTTCTTCATTGCTTTGATTGGTTGGTTCTTCAGAAATAAAACAAATTGTTGTTTGTTGCAAGTCTGTCCGGTTCTCACTTTCTATTTGGTTCATTATTGACTCTAAGTTCTGCTTCCAACTGTAAAAATTTCGCTTTCGTTGTTTAATGATTTAAAAAAGAATTTGAAATATTTGAGACAATCCGCCATGCGAAAAACCTACTATTGAAACTGTCCAGGGGGTTGAATTCAAAGAATCTATTAAACATTAACAAACAAAAAAATACATGTCAAGCAAGTGTAGCAGTTTGCTTAATGAGGTGATATGCTTTTCAAAGGATTAAAAAATAAATAAATGTCATTTAAATCAACCTACACCTTCCAAGTCAAAGTTGGCTATATAAAAAAAAAACAGGTTTGTATTGAACCATTTGAAACGAAATTACAAACGTTCGTCACGACAAAGCAGCTACTTTGACAAAGTCACTTTTAGAAACAGAACGCGATGTTTTCTGTTGGACAAAACAAAGCGATTGCTATTCTGGGATGCCTGATAATTGTTTTCATCTATTCCTCCGCCGGACAACGCAGCAACAACTTGAGCAAAGCAGTGAGGAACATCAATAGGCTGCTGAAGTCAGCCAACCTAGGATCCGACATGTCACCTACAAACTATCTTTGTCTTTTCAACGACGAAGAATGTCAAGCTGGAAGATCGATCTATTGTGACGATATATCGCGACCTACCTGCAGGGGAACTTGTGGCACGTCAAAGAGGCTGAGGAGCTTCTCGCCTTACGAATTGTGCGTAGACAGAGATGATCACAGGTAAAGAAATTGTTTAAGATGTTTTTTTTTTAAGCATTGATCAAACTTTAAATTTACACTTTATGCTTTTATTTTGACCTTTGATGCAGTACTTCGCAAATCTATTTACAACTTTTTATATAGATGTCAATCTTCCAAGAATTGTTACATAAATGCTCTCTGCAATTCTGACGCTCTTGTCAAATCGTCGTACTTCAAATCAGCCATTTGCAGCTAACTTGTCAACAATTCCCCGCAACAGCATTATCTGTTAACTAAGTTATTGTGAATATTCTTGAATGGTTTGTTTTTGTCTGTTTGGATGTATGGTAATTAAAATGGACTTATTGATCTGGCGCAAATAAAATAATAACAAAATTAATGCAAAGAATACGTCAAAGAATGCAAAGAATACAGATACTTCATTTTCTTGATAAAAAAATTTAATAATTAAAGTGCATTGCAATTACTTATTTCTGACATTTTTTTATAATATTTATTTCAGTAAATAAAATGATAAAATTATTGGCAATAGTCTAGAACAAGAATAAGTCTGTACATCTGTATTGAACTACCACACAGAAAATGATTTTTGCTAACAAATGTAATTTTTGAACTATAAAGTAGAACTTTATTTATCAGATACTTGATTGTCTCATTTGCTAGAAAGCTGTTTTTCAAACTTATTTTTGTATTTTTTCTGCTTCACTTTTTCTCAGATATCCTCGGAACATTGTCCAAGCAAAATGCCTTTGTGTCGGATGCTATGACGGAACAATGGAAAAGCGCAGTTACGTCAGCGAGGCTATAAAAGTGAATATTGACGTCATCCGATTGAATTGGACTACAAACGTGAACGAATGCCGCCATAGAAATCAGTGTTCTCTGGAGACAATTGAACTTCAAGTGGGATGCCATTGTACCATTCCAGTGATGTCACAGTATTAATGTTTTGTCTGATATACAATGATCACAATACCACCATTCTAATGATCAAGATTGTGGCGGACATATGATCGTAATATACAAGCAATGGCGTACGCAAGAATTTATTTAAACAAGTCATCCTTAATGTTTCTTACTATTTATGTAAATCAAGTTTTGTAAACAGGTACTTGTGTTGTGATGCAAAAATTATAGCCAAAAATGAGTATTTTTAATTCCTTTTTGCTACAAAATGCAATCTTAACGTAACTCAAATGGAAAACGTCTTCGTACTCCACAGGAAAGATCGACCAAATTCTGAATCGACAGTGGATTGCATTCACGATTTACATCGAAATTTGCATTAACCAACAAATTTTTAACTCAAAACGTACGCCAATGTTCTTCAAGCTTTCTCGACCATCTCGTAGCCCTAATTATCAGTAAATGACAAGTGTATGTACTGTACGTTTAGTGACGTGTTATAGGCTCACTTTTGTTTCAGTCGTGAACTAAATGTTGATTACTAGATTACAATTAGAATAGTCTCACCATTTTTTTCAACCCCTCCTTCCCCCATGAAAAAATCCTGCGCACGCCACTGTATACAAGTCTATGTTTATTTATGTTGTGTGGTTGTGTTGTCATAAAATACTGCATTTTTCAGACGTAAGTTAATTTTTATATATATTAGTCTACACGACGCTTTGTGGCTGATGTGGGGGGACGATTGGGGCGATTGCTTTCCCCATGCCCCCTTCTTAACATACAGAAAAGTAACTATGTTCACAGTGCATTTGCCGGTTTGGATTACTGTAGATATACATGTTACTGTGAAACATGCTGAATAAACATCAGCATGTTTTATTAAAATTGTCCTCCCCTAAGGTTATTTGCTGGATCCACCCCTGATGACGTTTGTACATATTACATGACTTAGTTTGTCGTTTTGGTTGAAAATCATGTGACGGCCCTATATCCACACGCCCCAAAGAAACAAAAAGTGGATTTCAACTTTGTGCACACCGTTTGTTACACAACAATAATGAATGAATGTCTGATTGATTATGCTTGTTGACGAATACAATAATGTAATTTTGAACGTACTGTTTTGTCATTGTAGGTAGATCGATTGTTTACCAACTTCCAATAAAATTATTTCGTCAGTTTAATTAATAAATGTTTTTTGGAAATTTAACCAACATCATGAAGTGAACTTAATTAACTTGTACAACAACCTTGCTTAGGCTTTAATAAAATAGAAAGCAACTACATCTGTAAATGAAAAGGATACATAAATAACTGCTTCCTACAGTACACAATGCTGCAACAACAGAACTGAATGAATGAATGAATGAATGAAAGCGTAGAACCAAAGCGTGTAGAAAACAAGGCAATAATTAACTGAGTAGAATGCTTGAGGAACAGAGCGCCGTGCTCAGAAACACACGACACATCAATCACGAAAACTTAATAGCTTGTTGGGTATCTATTCTCTACAGTTCGGTTCAGTTTCTTTTTATTTCTGAACATTATACAACAAAAACAATATATGCCAAATATAGAAGAGGTCTAGACTCTAGAGTTAGGTGGCAGCGACAAACGCGAACGTCATATCGTGCGTGATACCAAAGCAAGACAATCAGTTTTCTTATCTGATCTTGATTAAAGGAGTTGGACTTGCTTGAAATTGCAGTACAGTAATTCTATCGGTTCTCCTCCGGGAATCCGCGGACCCACAAGGGGACCCCGAAACGTTTTCAGGGATCAGTAAAACTTTCCGAATTTGCAGCATGATTGATAAATTTCGACATTTAAAAAATGTTCGGGTTTTATTGGCGCATTACAGTGGTTCTCAAAGTGTTGTTTGAATTTTCAAATGGCGTCCCACAAAGGCTCAGTTTATATCCAAATATAATGGGAATAGAAGATCCAAGAAATGGATTTAAAACATCCAAAACTTGGACATGACAGATTTTGACTATGGGCATATAAGTGGTCGATCATACTGTACAATCTACATGACCTTAAAAGATACAAGGTAAGGATACAGACGATAAAGATACAGACGGAAGAAATCTAAACTGAGCACAAGAAATCCAAACTTAGGCATAACAGATTCAAAACAAGGTCACAAGAAAACCAAAACATGGGCACAAGTGATCCAAAGCTTGGGTAAGGCAATTCTAAAACATGGGTATAGGAGATCCAAAAACATGGGCATAAAAGATTCAAAACGTTATCATAAGAGTATAGCTTTGGTAGAGATAATTCTTGAATACCACAGTCAGATAATTGATAGCAACTTGATAGGATTTGAATTGCATAATTCAAAAACAATACATAAAATAAAAGATGGCCACATAAATTCGAACGTATTTGGCAAAACTTTCTGCCCTCGTCAGAAAAATAACTTAATTGTAATTAACTTGTAATTAATTTTAGTCATTTATTTATTAGCATTTTACGAATATCTGCTGTTTTGTTCCGATGAATGTCTTGCCATCTTGTAGCCTTCATCATGAGCATGCCTACGTTCTGTGACCTCTCATAGGCTTTCTTTTATTTCTGCCGTCAACAATTTCAGTTTCTATGAACTGCAATTGAGGATTTTGTTTACGAAACATAAATGTTTGGTCGAGTAGGTTCACTGTCATCGGGCTCTTGTATAGTAACGTCTGCGTCTTCAAATATACAGTAGCCAACATGATACACTTTTAACACGTGATCAAGAAGTGCAATAGCTCGCGAATGATGGCAGCTTTGATGTAGATTTTTATGATACAAAACTCATTTAGCGCAGTGTCACACAATTACATCACCGATCGGCTGCATAGCCGAGTGGTGAGAGCACTTGAACGGCAATCGAAAGGCCGCCGGTTCGACACCGCTCAAGAGCATACGACTGTGCCTTTGACAGGACACTTAAAGGCATGCCTAAAGGTGGACACAAAGATTGCCCTCCCGTCCACTTAATGTAAATCTTCAAGCACTATGTGTAAGCCTAGACACGACAAAGAACACCCTTGCATGTTGGTCAGTTGGTTGACTTTCGGTTTGTTGGGAGAACAAATATGGAAAGGTTAAAACTGTTATGTCACAAAGATATACTGTATGAACATTCAAGCAGAGATACAGCAGAGCAGTTGTGGTTTATTCTACATTCTTTTTGGCTATTAACAGTGATACCTACCTATCTCTATTTTTAACTGGGTGAAAAATTTTGCCATTAAAAATTTTGCAATTCAATTGCCTTGCCTGTACACATCATTGAAAGGTCAAATGAGTGCATGTTTGGCCAGATAAGGCTACTTCTCAAATTAAACAAACTGATAGAGCAACCGCAGCAAGACGCTCTGTACACTATAGCTGCTCCTGTTACACCATAATCGAGATGACCCATTATCGGACACGGTCAATATACTGTAATAAAATAGAAATCCAGAAACCGAAGTGTTATAGTTGTCATTTTATTTACGTTGAATATATGTAACTCGTGACCAGCGTCACTACATAATCACAGTTCAGCGTTTTCTGGTACAGACGTTGGAATTGATTACTACCGCACTGCGCGTGTAATCAATTGAGCGTTCTGTACCACGTTCCTTAGTTGATTGTTTTGCGTTTCTTTCTTACTATATATTGCGTTGCTTTTATACATTGAATCAGTAAGTAACAAACCAGCTCAGTGGCCGAGTGGTTTCGCCTTCGGCTCTGGTGCTGGTAGATCTGAGATCGATTCCAGGTCGGGTCAAACCGAAGACTTTAAAAACGGTACCGATTGTGTTCCATCCTGCATAACGCAGTGAGAATGAGTCGGGTAATAATGTGATAACATCGTAAACCTGATACAAATTAAAAATGAGCCCTGTCGCTAAAAGACCTTAGCTGTTGTAGAGCGACAATAAATAAAACCATAACATCATCATCATCAGTAAGTAACAAGAGGTAAATGGTTTTCTCGGTTGGCTATCGCTACAATTATTATTGTTTATTTTATATTAAACGTCTGGAAATACAACAGACATTTAACTGGCGTCGCCGGCAGGATCTTTACAGAATGTCTACAGGATTTTAGAAACATGGAGAAACTGATCGAAGTCCTGCAACAACAAATTGCCAACCAAGAACGTCAGACGAAGGAGCAAATTGCCAGACAAGAAGAACGTCATGGAGAACAAGAAGAACGTCACCAGTTTGTGCAGAAAAAGACGTATAAGTCCACCAGCTTAGGTCGCGGGGGCCAGGCTGGGGAGGGAGGGAGAGTGTGGATCGAAAACGTTACATGACCCGTCCGCAAATTTAGAATGGCGGAGCGGGCCAGGAGACAGGCTCTTTCTGCATTGTTTGTTTGTTTGTTTGTTTATTGGCCGCTGCGAAAAATATGTACAATAAATCAAAACACAATGTACAGTAAAACTGTTGAAAAGTTTACAATAAAAAAAAACGAGTAAAAAATGATGGTAGCATCACAGCAGAGGGAGGCTGCGAAGTGACCGTTCAAGGCCTTCAAGTCAAGCAGCCACCCTTAACTCATCAATGATAATTATAATTGAATAATTGAGACAAAGAGATAATAATACATAAATAACGGTGAAGCTGTCCAAGAAGACAAGAAATCAAAAAACTGATTAGTAGGTTAATTTAGCATTTGTTTAATATGAGTCAATAATTTTCTTTTTGTACATTCTTTTAAAAGTTGTGAATGAGGATTTGCGAATTTCATCTGATATATTATTCCAAATTTTTGCGCCAGAGTATTTCATTGAGCGTTGTAGTTTTGTGGTTGTGTATCGATAATAATAGTAATCTAGGTTGGTCGAGCTTCGAGTAGAAAAGTTGTGAAGAAAGATGGCCTGCGACAGAAAGATGGCCATTGCCCAGAAAGATGGCCTGCGACAGGCCGTGCGACCCGTCGCGTGTGGACGCTGGAACCGGCAGTAATTGACCGCCGGGCGGCGCCCACGTCTCCTTCACGCGACCTCGGCGCAGGTACTGGACTCTTATATCCGGTCTGCCAGTAGGCAGAGCGGATAAAATTGGGGTCTACCACGAGGAAGAGAGTCAACTATTTAAGGATAATTTGGCTCTCGTGGCAGACAAAATTCAAATAAAAATGTGGAGCAGAGACCTTCCGGTCTCGTCAGTGCAGTGTTTATTGTTGTTCGACTGTTTTATTGGCATCAACAGCGCACGGGTACAAAGGATTGACACGGCGAGAGAGCACAAACAAACATAGCCAGGTCGAAGACTTTCAGAAACCGGCCTGCCACACCCCGCGGCGGCGGGGAGCGGCGTGATTTAGGGGTGACGATGCACCCGGAGGGGTAAGTCCACCAGCTTATGTCACGGGGCCAGGCTGGGGAGTCGAGGTACATGTGGAGGGAGAGTGTGGGTCGAAAACGTTACATGACCGTCCGCAAATTTAGCATGGCGGAGCAGGCCAGGGAGACAGGCTCTTTCTGCATAGCCCAGAAAGATGGCCTGCGACGGGCCGGGCGACCCGTCGAGTGTGGACGCTGGAACCGGCAGTAATTGACCGCCGGGCGGCGCCCACGTCTCATTCACGCGACCTCGGCGCAGGTACTTGACTCTTATACCCGGTCTGCCAGTAGGCAGAGCGGATAAAATTGGGGTTTACCACGAGGAAGAGAGTCAACTATTTAAGGATAATTTGGCTCTCGTGGCAGACGAAATTCAATAAAAATGTGGAGCAGAGGCTCGATTAATCAATAGAAGTACGCAAGCACCAAAGATACTACTACTGCCAACCTTGCCAAAGTGCTCAAACTGCAAGCAGTGAGCTTTGCGCAATGCATAGCAAGGTGCCCCCAGTAAAGTGCTCAATCGGCGTAAGCCAAGAGCGTCAATAACTTATATATAATTTATTTATAATTTATAATTTATTTCTTGTTACTTGTGCACACCAGGGTGTTAAATTATGTTTTTCTACGATGTCATTTATTCAACGTTGATATTGCGTTTTAAAACATTACTTTGCCAAAACGAATGAGGTTTCATTAACAAAAACAAATGAATGACCAATGTAACATCAAACCACCATCAATGTGTGGTTGCTTTGTAAATAATTCGTTTGTGACTTGGATTGGTTCAAAGTAACTCATGCAATGTGGAATGTAACTTCAATAGAGGATGAGGCTGTTCATCAGCCATTTACAATCTCAAAACATCTCTTCTGTGCTTCTGGTGTTTGCACTGCTAGGCTATACCACAAAACGTTAAATAAACTTATTGAATAGATGAACTTGATTACTGCACATGACGTCACCATTTGTGCAGACTTTCTGCTGCACATAGATGTTTGTTTTGCAAAAACATTTTCAACCACTTGATGAATTCATCACAATGCATATGATGACTTTAAAGAGGAACAGAAGTTCAAGAAATGAAAATTAGTTGTCTTTTTACATTGTATTATCGTCACCGAACGTTGAAACGATGGAAAGAATCATCATTGATTGATTTTGGTTTGTTTGTGTTTCATTTTACTTCATTTCTGTTGAAATTTTTCAAGTTTTAATTTCTCTTTCACGTAACAATAACATGTTTGTGTTTCGCATGATGCTGACATGAGTTGCAGACATGAGTTGTTTACAGCGCATTGTAAAGCAGACAGTGTTGGCGCAGCTGGGTATATCATTAAGTACGTCCGCCCAGTTAGCTCAGTGGTTAGGCTACAGCGCATTCTAAAGCAGACAGTTTTGGCGCAGCTGGTACATCTTTCCAATAAATCATTCAATTCTGCGAGCTGAGCAGAAACGAACCTTGGTGCTAATTTTTAAAGTTGTTGGTATGACCTGACAAAGCATCGAACTCTAGTCTACCACCTTAGATGCGAGCACTGTTTCCACTAAGCCACCGAGCCTTGCAGTCCACGACAACCTGACGCGGTGGAAGGAAACACTTTTAACTCCAGAATCTCAAACGGTGGCGAGTTTTGTCTTGTGGTGAGAGGATCAACAATTCGCTTTAAAAGTGAAGAGATTTCAACCAATCACAAAACTATTTCGTCTTTTTCCACACAAACATTTTGATTATGAGCTGCCAATGTAGAGGTCGCGATGTCATGAAATAGTCGAAGAGGAAATGTGTAGCCTACTGGCCAGTGGCGTGCGTAGGCCTCGGAGCAAATTTGAAAGATTAACTCTTCACCTTCTTTAGCTTGATATCGTGAAGGTTTACAAGCGTTTAATGATTGCTTTAGGTTGTCTTATTTTTCATTTTTTTATCCCTATCTTAGTACGAGCTATTTTAGTACGCGGATGGTACGTCACTACGTCATGAGCTATCTTAGCTCCGTGCTAATTAATCGCTAATAACGGGAGCTATGAAAATCACAGAGCCAAACTATTTTACAAGATAATAGCCATGTGTATTGCTGAATTTTTGAATAGTGGTAAATTTATTGAAATAAAGTGTTTGAGATGAATAAACGTCAGAAAGTCGGTTTTTATATTAACTTTCAAAAAATAGCTTCAAAATTGACTGTTCTAAAGCATATTTTTAAATTATAGCATAGAGTAATGCTAAACTAAATAAAAAATTACTTTTGATCATAAATATAAGGCATTTTTGGGC
Organism: Aplidium turbinatum; assembly: GCF_918807975.1. Classification (NCBI taxonomy): domain Eukaryota; kingdom Metazoa; phylum Chordata; class Ascidiacea; order Aplousobranchia; family Polyclinidae; genus Aplidium; species Aplidium turbinatum. The sequence continues at coordinate 26,204,453 of NC_137480.1, forward strand.
GTTTTTATATTTTAAAGTAGGATAAATCGCAGTGTCTATAATGTAGCAGTGTCAATTGCTATAATGTAGGCAGTTTTATGAAAAAGTCTAGCCACCTGAGATGAAATGCTTATTGTGAAGGGCAGGAAGGTAGAAAAATGACCAGTGTTGGTTTAGAAAATTCGTAAAGAATAAAAACTTAAAGCCAAAAAATTTCACATTTCTAGCATATTTCCTTCTGTGAAGTATTTCATTACTATAGTGGGGCGTCCTCATAAAACCTCGTGTCTCAACAGATAGGGTTAACGATCGCTTTACACTTAGGTTGTTTTATTTTTTATCATTATTGATACGTACTTCCCCAGTCCATATCAGTGTAAAAGAACAACTTTATATAAGAAGCCCAACAGTAAAACTAAAATAAAATAAACAGAATAACACATCTTCTTTTTTCGTATGAGAAAGAATTGTTTAAATTTCACGGCATCATCATTCTCCTCCAAGAGATCAACTGCCACAGCGTAGACAGACTAGTCATTCCAAACTATTTACTAGCTGGATTTATCCTAAACAGGACACATGCCCTAGCCAGATTAGTCCACGAGATGCTGAACTGGAGTCTGATCGAGCAATAACACATGACCACATAGCGTCGGAGAATAGCAAATTTCAGGGTGCAAACAAACATTGCCCAAATTTAGTTTTTGCAAAGATATTAAAAAACGCTGCAATTTACTTTTTTTACATTTTTTTTACGAATAGTTGGACATTTTTTGTAGCGGTGCAGCGACTGCCTCCCTACACCTCATAACGACGATATAGTAACGTGGTATAACAACTCACAAACTTCCGCCCAAAGTAATCTTGATCTGGTTTCGCGCCGCATTGGTAAACTTCTGAAACCACCAATCCTCCTCTTGTGCATGGTGGATGTTTAAGAACAATCATTAGACTCAACCAACCTGGGTTAAAAGTTAGTTCTGCAAGTGGTATGACTGGTGGTGTAGGCTATACGTCACAAAGTATGCTGCCATTGGTAGGCTACCTAGGATTCCATCGAGTTGACTTTCATTGCTGCAATATTGAAACAAAGTCTGGGAAAAGTATAGCAGACAAATATGAATATATTGACATCCGTTGAGGAAAGATTTAGTTATATAGTCAATTGAGGTAGATGCATGAACTGCGCCAGCAATCAATTAAGAGCGTCAATTCACGGTCCCTAAGTTTGGAACCGTGAATGGAGAGAAGTTGCGAGACCAACCCAATTCACAGTCCTTCCCAATACCAACACCCCACCTGGAGCAGAACTACCCCGGAAGAAATGGGTGAAGCTCAATCGCCTGCGGTCTGGAGTGGGCCGTTTTAGCAGCAACATGTTCCAGTGGGGCCTCGCCGATTCACCATCTTGTGCGTGTGGCTCAGATTTTCAAACTGCACACCACATTATCTATCAATGTCCTGTATACCGACCACAAGATAGACATGTGGACCTAACAACGCTCGATGAATACACGATCCATTGGCTGCTGCGCCTGGATGTAACAACGTGATCTGTGGCGGCCTCAAACGCAAGAAGAAGAAGAACGTCAATTAATAAAGAGTTGCAAGTTTTGCGACGATGAGTTAGAGGTATTGGGTCATGATTGCCACTTCTAGTATTTGAAAACCAACCAAATCGTTTGTTTCAAAATTTAATCGTTCAAGAAAATGTTTATGGGCAGCTCATTGACAAAAAGGCTCAATATTGCTGCAAACCTGGCAGCCCTGATAAGAATTATTAAAGCATCGCAAGTTCTGCGTGGAAGAGTTTGGGATATTGAGTCACGATTGTAACTTCTAATATCCAAACACCAATCAAACTGTTCGTCCTGCAACTTAATTGCTCAAGAAAATTTATGAAGCGTTGAGCGGCTCAATGCTTCTAACTTTGGATGATGCGCGCCAATGGGTAAATTGGGTGGGTTGTAGCAAGTATGGGCAGTGTCTGTATAGAATTTAATATTCAACTAGTAAAAATTGAATTTTTTTGCCATTAAAAAAACGCTGTCTCCATTTCACAATACTTTTGGTGCGTTAAGAAGATGCCTCTTCTTCTTCTGCACATTTTACAAAAATGTTTCCATCATTTTACATGATCTGATCCCATTTTCTTTCCATTTGTTGTGCAGCCTCGATTGCTTTATGCGCGATGCCAGAGTTACTTGTCGGCTCTTGGCGTAATGATCAGGAAGCCATCTAACTACAGTATCTCAATATAAAATGTACTTTTATATAAAATTTACGTTTTTAAGAAATCTATTTTCAATATCAGTGGTATAGGATTCGATTTCTAGGCAAAAGCAAGATCAGTGATGGTGTGAGTGCTAGAAAAGATAAGTAAGCTTATAAAAATTATTCAAAAATATTGGGTTATATATTTGCATGGTTCTTCATAACGTCCATCGGAACCCTTGAGACAATGATCTATCGCTTTACCATACCAGATTGGCGAGGTGTTCGAAACTACAATGAACAGTTATTGGAAAGCAGCCTATTGTCTCGTCATCAACGTGTGACGTGCAACGAGGAGAGAGACAATGGAATTCTTTACTCCTGACATTGTTTGCTCGTCCATAGAAGAAGTGCTAAACAATGAAATACAAATCTTCTACTGGCTGATGACACTTTGTTGTACAGTGTTGGAAGCAAAGAATCTGTGAATAATTTGTTGATATTGTTTGGCAATTGCGTCTTATTTTTAGATTGTAAAATAAATCAAACTAATTCAATAGTTTTCACGTCAGCACTGATTTGACATCAAACAAGCCATTACTGTAGCTTTCAAATGTTTAAACTACGCTGTGCTAGAGAGCAAGCATCGAGCATGCAAACGAAGTTGAACCTCAGAGTCATTGTGATCAATGATGCGTCGTTTGCGTTTGGAATGAAGAGTAACAGTTCAATTATTATTTGTCCAATTTAGATTGTGTAGATACTAATATGTTTAATTGTTCAAAGAAAGAAAGATGCGAAACCAGCGCAACAAACGTATTGTAGTGTAACACAGCGTCTTCTAGTGGCAAAAGAGTTGAGTTTACTTTCACACGATTGGTCTTAAAATGTTCCTTTGCGGGTAAGGAAAACATTGATAATTACGTTTAAACTTCGGATTATTGGTCTACATTGCATTAACACAGAAACAAAATTCAAGTTATAACTGATATGGTCTGGCGTCTACTGTATCCTTAGGTTTAATCTATGCATTTAGTTTTTCTCAATTTCAAAAACTGGAACTAATTAGAAAACTACAGCAACTGCCTTTTCAAAATCCAACGGTCCTGAAATACTTGACTGCGTGAATGACTAGTTATCCAATATACATACGTCATCTTCGAACATAGGAAGAAAGGAAACTGTTGTTCCACAGGCAAGGCTTGTAGAATACGTCATAGATTTGTTTGGCAACTTATTGTTGATAAAGTAGGACGCTTGTTATTTTAACAAACTGACGTGAAACACAAAAAAAAACTTTTTATCATCAAATAATTACTTAGGAATATGTTTAAACTTACAGCCCGAACTGTACCCAAAAAGCTTTAAGGTTTGGTACTAATGGGTCAATAAGTAATCCGGTGGAACCTCAGAGCTGGGTAAACAAAAGGTGGCGTACAAAGTTGACAAATGAAATGGCAACATTTGTTTGCTGGTTGCAAAGTGGAAGCTGATGTCTGTTAATCTTTGTACTAGTTCTGTTGTGTTATAATATACAGAATGATGAAGCTGATGAGGGTTAAGTGCCGCTGGACTATTGAGCATCACTGATGAAGTCAACCTACGTAGATGTAGTTTGACATTGTCACTGTTTTCGACGTTGCCACAAATGCATAAGTTAATAAATTAGACTTTTCTTTATTACTTGCAATCTCTTTTGTATTCTTGCGCCCCAGAGTTGTAACGTTTGTTTCTCATATATCACCAGAATAGACGAAAATAGTTTCAATTTATTTTGAAGCGGAATTTTCTGGAGTTTACAAACTTCAAAACCATAATTCAGCTTCGGTTTGCGGTTGTGAGTATATAGATGACAAGATATTAAAGAGATAGGGAATATATGTTTGTAGTTTTGTAAAGCAAATAGCTTTGAAAAAATCTGAAACTGAAGAGAATTGAAACAAGGTTTAAATTAATTTATTGCATAGAAAATTACTAAGTGGTTTATTTCTTAAGAAATCGTGATTGCAAAGCTTTGATTCAACGTCAGGTGATGTCGTGTCAGCCGCAATTTAATAAACTGCTTACATTTATAGCACCGAAGTTAGTTTAGTTTTCGAACTATTTGTTCAACATGAGTTTAGTATCTTGAGCTTATAATTTTTTCATTATTTCGATATGTATTTGAAAAAAATTAACTTTCAACGTGAAAATTTAGCTAAGTTTTCTTTTTATTCGTTAAATTTGAGAAACATTAGCAATGGACAGAAAGAGACCCAGCCACATCAACTGTGTAGAGTGCAGACGCACTCCATTGTTAAACTTCGATTGTCGGAGTTCGACTGTAGGTTTGTCAGGCGAAGACTTTGTAGCTGACATCGATTGTGATTAAGAATAAAGCTGCGATTTCTAAACTTCATTTGCAAACTGGAATGAAATTACTGGAAATATTTTTCCAAAGTTTCGATCAATGTTCTGTTTGTGATAGTCAATCAATCTCGTTGTAAATGTACAAGCAGAACACGAATGTTGGCAATGTGCTAAACATGGAAGCAATTGTCTTCATTGATCTCTTTCAACTGGCTCGGGTTCCAAATAGCGACTGTCAGAACAGCGACTGTCAATAGAGCGACCACACGACAGCGATTCATTTAAAACAGCGACTGTCAATAGAGCGACTACACGACAGCGATTCATCAAAAACAGCGACTGCCACAACAGCGACCTCACTTCTTTTATTAAATCCAAGGCTTACGCGCACACGCACTCTTTCACCCCCTCCACACATACCTTCCATCCCCCACACCTCTCTACACACGTATGCACGCACAAATAGGCAAACACTGCGTAGTGAAAGATTGAAACCAAAAGGGACTTTAAAACAACATTTTATTTGGACTATCCATAGAAGTCACATGATTTAAAAAGAAATAGGCTAGTCAAGCCAAACAACAGAAAGTCGTCAAGCCTTGCAATAAAATTCAGGGTCTAGAAAAAGATTGAAACCAAAAGGGACTTTAAAACAACCAAAAGTCTTGCAATAAAAATCAAGCCACGTTTATTTCTAAATTGTGAGCAAGGGCTCGAAGGAACTGCCGCAGATCATACTGGCCTCGATTTTGCTGTACAACAGTGATTCGTGTGTTCATTGTCACGTATCTTTTCATTCGCTGAGTCAGGTCTCTGCCTTGTAGTAGCTGGGTTCGGTTTGGTTCGGTTTAAAGTGTTAAGTCGCTATCATAACAGTCGCTGTTTTAATGCAGTTGGCATTTATACAATCGCTGTTTGGAATGTCGCTCACTTCATTACGTCGCTATTATGAAGTCGCCATTATGACAGTCGCTGTTTTGACAGTCGCTATCCGCCTGGATGCCCTTTCAACTGATGGTGACGGTTTCCTTGGTAACTTTCAAGTGACGTCAATCGCATGACGCAGCACGTAGCGTCACTAACTTTTCACCGTTATTTTTGGTTATAATCATCACCAGGGACAGTTTGTCCATAAAAACTGCAAGGGCTGCAGCCCTCCAATTGTTGAAGTACAAAGAGCAGTTTCAGTGTTGTATGTATGATGTGCTGCATTGGATCTCCTTTGAATGACGTTTGCTCTTATGACGTATTTTGAAGAACAGAAAAAAGGCCGGAGACGAGAATCAATGCATTGAAACTTTGGTGTCCGACGTTTTTTCGTAAACAGTTGTTAGTAAAAAAATTGTTCGTAAACGATTGTTCGTAAAACAATTGTTCGTAAATTTAATTCTTTGTAAAACAATGTTCATAAAGAATTTCTTCGTGCATGCAATTGAGAATTGATGTATACCAACAAATGCTTTACGAAGAATTGTTTTAGGGATTTAATTTTACCAACAACTGCTTACGAACAATTGTTTTACGAACAACTGTTTACGAACAATTGTTTTTCGAACAATTGTTTACGAACAATTTACCTATAACCGAAACTTTGTAATTGATTGATTTCAATTCAAGCTATGCCCCTCTGTAAATCCTGTGTTTCAGTTTTATTACATCTGTTTTTGCTTAGACTGAGATTTATAGCTATTAATGGCTTTCTTGAGTTTACATTGTACTTCCTCTTTTAAAACTAGTCTGAAACTAATTGTTGAAGAATTACAATAGTTTTCAATTGGAAGAAGTCTGGTGAAAGATTCTCGAATTGAACAAATTAATTATTATTGAACAACTGGTTAGCTCAGCTTAGTCCGCCCCGTTAGCTCAGTGGTTACGCGCCGGGTTCAAGATCACGCGGCGCTGGTTCGACTCTCGGGGTGTGCGTTTGAGCAACGCATTTTCAGGACTGCTCTCCATTCAGCGGCACCTAGTGAATGGAATAATTTCTCGGCAACAACACTTCAACAATCGGAAAACTTCACTCTGCCAATCTCGGTAACCGGCCCTGCGTCAAGAGCCTCTACAAGTATGCAAACAAGTACCAGGAATAACCTATCAAGGCTTTGTCAGTCCGAGGATAAAGATTCAAAACCAAACCAAACCAAACCAAACTGAATAGTTATTAGAAGGCAGGGTAGTTAATTAAATTTGATGATAAAGTGAAATATGCATGTGATTATTCATGGATTGTCATTGGGAACTGAATCTTAATTAACTGGACTAAGCTTCCTATGATTTAAATGTTTAAGATTGTCATTGAGAACTGACACTGTCTAACTTAAATAACGTTTTTGTTATAATAAATGTTTAAAAATTTGGAAATCTTTTGTTTAGATTTATAGCTTAATCTAAAATTATTTGCTTTTGTATCTTAGAAAGTGAATTGTTTGAAGATGTCTATCACATTGAGTGGAAGAACAAACCTCAAAGAAGTTTCCAGGAAAAGAGTTGCCACTGTCAATCTTTTAGATTTTGCAAACGAGAACAGAAAGTTAGGTTTGTTTAATGACGTCGTAATTCGTGTAGGGAACCAAATTTTTGAAGCCAACAAGATAGTTTTGTCTTGTTACTCTAGTTTCCTTAAAAACATCCTCAAACAAAAAGCCAAAGATGAATTCCAAAAGTCAATTCAGATCGAATGTGTGGACGGGAACTCTATGAAGATTCTCATCGAGTTCATTTACACTGGTGATATTATTATCAATAGTGATAATGTTTGTGACTTGCTTTCGGCGTCACATGTCTTGGTAATTGATGAAGTCGAAGAGTTTTGCTTCGATTTTCTCACTGAAGCTCTTAATCCAGAAAATTCCTTTGTCATTCTTGGCTTGGCAAATTGCTACAAAAACCATTCATTGAAAGCTCAAGCTGTTCAAATAATTGCTGATAATTTTGATAAAGCTGCAACATCTGTTGAATTCAAGAAGTTGACTAAAGATGAATTGGAATCATGCATCAAAGTACTAGAGGAAAAGAACACAGCGATGTCATCTCTCTACAATGCTGTGGTTGGTTGGATCAAGCATGATCAACAAAATCGTGTCAACAACTTTCCTGATTTGTTGCAACTCATCAAACTTGAACAGACATCTTTTGAATTCTTGGAAACCGTTGTGAAAACTGAAGACATGGTTCAGAACAACTTAATTAGCACTCAAATGTTGGCGGATGCTTTGATTCATCACACGAAACAATTGAAGCTGGAAAAACAGGATAGTGGTGATAGAATATTGAGTTTGGGTGGTCAATATACTTTGACAAAAGTTACTGAAGTTTATAATTGTTTGAACGAATGTGCAAAGAATTATCCTGATCTTCCAGATGGTCGATATGGTGGTTGCTCTGTCAAGTTGAAGGATTATTTGTATTATGTGGGTGGCCTGACGTCAGATGATAACGCAACTTCAACTTCAACTGTTTGGCGAATGAATTTGATTGAAAAAGAACTAAAATGGAAAGAAGTCAAATCAATGAGCAAAGCAAGAGCTGTGATGGGAGCAAGTGTGTTTGGAGGTAATCTGGTTGTTGTTGGTCATGAAGATCCTGGAGAGTGTTATTTGTCGAATTTTAATTTATGGCAAGACATTCCTCGAATGGAACAAAACAGACATGGAAATGCACTTGTCGCATGTAAAGATAATTTGTATGCAATTGGTGGATATCATAAGGACGAATATTTGTCATCTGTTGAATGTTTGCAAAGTTGTGAAATGAAATGGAAAGTTGTGAGTCCCATGCAAACTCCACGACGATGGCTGGCAGCTGTTTGTTGTGGTGGATTGATTTACGCCATTGGCGGACGAACTGGTGATGATTGGAATACTGCGCTAAAAAGTGTCGAAAAGTACAATCCAGCAACCGATCAATGGACCTACCTCAGTGAGATGAGTTTTCATCGAGGTGGGTGCTCAGCTTGTGTGTTGAAAGGAAGAATATTTGTTGTTGGTGGATGTAATGAAAACTTTAAAGAAGTAAAAGAATTGGAATCTTATGATCCATTGATTAATAAATGGAACATTGTTGGAAGAACAGATGATGAATTTCGTCATCACTCACTTGTTGTTTTGTGAATCTTCAATCAAATTTGAAGAACATGTAATTCAAACTACTAAAGTAAAATTTGAATTAATTGATATATAAATGCTTTTTGCAGTGCAGCCTACTAAAGAAAAGTGGTTTACTTCTGACCTGTATGCAATTTGGACCAGTCTTCTAACTTAAAAAATAGAAATCGTTTTTTTAATATTATGAACAGCTTGAAAGAAAATAAAAAATATAGCACAGATGTGAAAAACTCACCACCAACATTCTGGTAGAATAATTCTGCGCGATCCGCCTAATAAAACGTTCGGTAAAAAAACGCGCGATAAACAATGTGATAAAAGGAACAAAAGTCGGACGCTATAAAACCACTTCTCGTCATCACATTTAAGCAAATGTTATACTTTTATGTGGAAAAATGAACGATGAACACAAAAATTCAAACAAAAAACTCAACTTGTCATCAGAAAAGCAATTGCAAGACACAAAATCGGAAATTATGATTGTCACATGAGATTTGGCTAAGGGTTGTAGATCATAGGCATGCGAAACTACATCCGCTTTTGGAAACTACACGCGAAACTACATCCACAACACTAGAAGTTTCACGTTTTGTTTTTGATTTACAAAATGATGTAAGTGGCAATTGACCATTCTAACTTTGGAGGAACAACGGAGTTGCGCGTCCCGTAATGTACTGTTCCTAGATTTGGCAAAGAAAGTTAGCATCACAAAAATGTCGATAAAAACACTTTTTCAAAATAGTTTTAGAAATTTTTTTTTTGATTCGTATTAAGCGTTAAATTTGCTTTCCAGAGGTGTTACAATCCTGATGGCGCACACGAAGGAAACGTAAGCAGATTGTTTTGAAAATAGGGAATAAATTTACTTAAATCGAGCATAATTAAACATTTCGACGTTTTGACCAGTCTTTGACCACGTCGGCATTTTCTCTTTGTTTTGTTGATTCTTAATCGCTTATAAGATTTTCCCACCGCACCTTTGAGGCAATCTGATGCGGTCGTTACGTTTTTTGTTAACGCAAGATCTGTCAATTAGACCTGATTAGACCTATATTTCGACTTGTAGATTTTTTTGCAAACCTTGTAAAAATAAAAATAAGTCTAGCCAAACTTACAAAAAAGAAATTTTCGTGTGACATTCATCCTATTGAAAACATCATCGGCAGCAGTGGCCGAGTCGGCAGCAGTGGCCGAGTGGTTAGCGCGTTGGGCTCGCAGTCGAGAGCCTGCATGTTCGACTCCAGCCACTCGCACTTGCTGTTGTTTCTCTGGGCAAGAAACTTTACGATAATTGCCTCTACCCAGTGATCAATTTCGAGTAATGGGTAGTACCAAATTTAAGTCATAAGTAGAGTAGACAACCGGAAACAGACATTGCCGTCGGCTGCAGCGTGGGTCAGGTGTACGTCGGAAGGCGTACACCGATGCATAGCGCTCAAGTCCGCTTTCCCGCAATGCAGGATAAAGATAATAAACAAACAAAAACTAAATCTAAAGTGCAACAATATTTTCAACTGAAGTCGCCTACCCCCTTTGCTATTTTTTCGAATGTTGTGTATAAATTAGCTGTATGCGTGACGCAAACCAGACATACATTGGTATGTCAACCAGACATTTGTTGACAAGGGCTGGGGAGCACTTAAACTCAAACTTAACAACCAAAAGTGCAATTAAAGAGCACATCGCCTCTTGTGAAACGTGCACTGACAATGTCTCGATCGACCAATTTAAAATCATCTCTTGGGGCAGATCTGAATTTCAGACTAAAATCATGGATGTCAGGGCGGGGAAACCCAAATTAACTTTGCGACTTTTTTGTTTCAGCGTGATGTCATTGTGTACAACATGCGTTTTAGCAATAAAAAAAATCCATTTTTGTTGCCCTCGTCTCGCTAAGGCCGCTTTTGTTTGATACCCGTTTGCGAGGTCTCGTTGCGCATCAAGCTGTGATTCTGTTCGCTGTGACGTCACAAGGTACATATAGTTGTGGCAAAAAGTTTAAGACCAGACCAGACTTGATTTATGACGATTTTTGCATTACTTCAAAATACTGCATCAGATATAAGATGATGCATAAAGATGATGCAACTGAAACAATATATGATGCAGTATTTTGAAGTAATGCAAAAATCGTCATAAATCAAGTCTGGTCTTAAACTTTTTGCCACAACTATATGTACCTTGTGACGTCACAGCGAACAGAATCACAGCTTGGTGCGCGCGAGACCTCGCAAACGGGTATCAAACAAAAGCGGCCTTAGCGAGACGAGGGCAACAAAATTTGGATTTTTTTTTTGTTGCTAAAACGCATGTTGTACACAATGACATCACGCTGAAACAAAAAACTCGCAAAAAGTTAATTTGGGTTTCCCCGCCCTTTAAGAATCAAAGGTAATAATCCGTCTCTCAAAACTCAAAAGGCAGTTATTTGCCTGTGGTTCGCCTTTTCTTTTGTGTGTGTTCTCATTGTTTGTCACTTACCGGTACTTTGTATCTCATGTGATCAGTTTCCCGCCATGTTATTTACTCGTAATCATTCTTGTATCACTTCTTCAGTTTGTGCTTTTCAAAGTCAGATTTTTCTTATAATTTTCATTTTATGTAGGGGAGACCGGGGCTAGTTGTAACATTTTTTGAATTATTTATTATATGTCTGTAAAAACAAGTCTGAGCGAATTTTTTGGAGATTAGTTGTATAGGTAGACTATTTACGCATATTATTCCACCTAAAGCCCTGTGATATATATGAAGGATTTTGAGAAAATTGGCCTAGAAAAACTTTAATCGGGCGTTACAACTTGCCCCGGATCTGGGGCAAGTTGTAATACAGGCAGAGGCAAGTTGTAACAGAATATTTTTCCTGCGAATAAATAGCAAACACTTTACTAAACATTCACTTTTCTTCAAGAAAGGTTTATTCACTCCTCAAGGTCAGAAAATTTTCACCAGAAGGTACACACTGAAGCAAAACTGCACACAATATAACAGGCATTTCAAAAATTCACATTTTTCCTTTACTCCTCACAAAGGTGACAATAATACTTTGGCAATCCCTCGGTACATTGAGAATGCGACCAACCATGGCACTTTTCACACCTGACCCAATTTTCTCCCGGTCTACTGTTCGAATACGCTCGAAAGACATAGGCCTACAGGTGTTCAATGTTTTTTCTTACAATCAGTAAGCTATCTTAGGTAGGCTAGTTAAGTTTACCTTTAACTTTCTTAACCAGTCTGTACAAAGTCACATGGCATATGTTGTAATCTTTGGCAATTTTTCGAATAGACTCATTTCCAGTGATGGCTTCCTCAGCAGCACGTTTTAATACAGCAGGTGGAATCTTCCCACGTTCACTTTTTCTTTTATAATTACGCATAATTGTAACAGTTACCAAGTAATCTAGCTCATTTACTGCCAAAGAACATAACACAGCTCTTGTTACATCTTGCCCCAATAGCAGTTAGCCATGAACTGTTCGATATTTCACCAATAAAATGCCACATATTTTTGGTCACCTTTAATTTTTTAAATACCTAAGTAAATGGTTATATCAAAAAAAAAGACCAGCCCTTTAGCTTACTTTTTCTTGTCGTAGTAACTACAAGTTTATTTTTCTAAAATTTTACTTTCAGTAGGCAAAAAATGCTTTTCGTTATAACTCAACTGTACGGAGAGATATTGAAACGAGGGTTTATCTGTAACTTAGCTACAATACACTTGATAGAGGGCGCAATAGAAAAATACATTTTTCTGTTTAGTTGGGGAGAAAATGATAGTGTTACAACTTACCCCTGTTACTTTTAGCCCCGGTCTCCCCTATATTGCAGATTTAAAGTAATTCCTGATGATGTAAATTATGTTTTTCTACGATGTCATTCTTTTAACGTTGTTATTGCGTTTTAAAACATCACTTAGCCAAGACGAACGAGATTTCATTGAGAAAACAAATGATTGACCAATGCAGCATCAAACCCCCATCAATGTGTGGTTGCTTTGTAAATAATTCGTTTGTGACTTGGTTTGGTTCAAAGTAACTCATGCAATGTGGAATGTAACTTCAATAGAGGTTGAAGATGTTTATCAGCCATCTACAATTTTACAACATCTCTTCTGTTCTTCTGGTGTCTGCACTGCTAGGCTACCACAATACGTTAAATAAACTTTTTGAATGGATGAACTTGGTTACTACACATGACGTCAAAATCTGTGCAGACTTTCTGCTGCACATAGACGCTTGTTTTGCAAAGATATTTTCAAGCACTTGATAAAGAATTCATCACAATGCATTTGGTGATATTGGAGAGGAACGGACATTCCAAAAGTGTAAAGTTGTATTTTACATCGCATCATTGTCACCAAACGTTGAAACGATGTAAAAAGCATCATTTGTTTACTTGTATCTTGATTATACTTCAATTCTCCTTATTTGTGTTAAAAATTGCAAGTTTTCATTTCTCTTTCATGTAATAATAACACGTGTATTATTTTCGAATATTTCTTTCGACGACCAAAATACTACATCGCAACGTTGGAAGAATGACCGGTTTGCCGCATTTCGAGTCGTTTTCGAAATGTTTAACGAAAACTGCGGCAAACATGTCATTCCAGGTGACTACTTGTCGTTGGACGAAACGCTATACCCCATGAGGACACAAATTGCCTTCAAGCAATATAATCCAAACAAGCCTGCGAAATATGGCCTTCTGTTCAAGTCGATAAACGCCAGCAGATTCCTATACACATTTACGGCATCGGTGTATTCATTTTTACGTTTGTGGAACAGAAGAAGTGGTAAAAGGAATGGTGATGAGCCTGGAACAATACGGTGACCTTCAAGGTCGGAATATTTTGTATGGCCGCTTGTACACCTCTGTACCACTCGCGCAGTGGTTGCTTGACAAGGGATATAACGTCAGTGGGAACCCTCAACGCTATACGTAGAGGAATACCCCTGGAAGTGAAGCAAGTGAGTGGTAGGGAGGAATTTTCGTACAAAATGTATTGGCAGACATGTGAGGCTGATCTCAGCCTACATTCTTATGTATTAAAAACGAAGAGTTCTGGCATGTGGAATGTGTTGATGTTGACGACCATGCAACCTATATTGGGGATTACCAAGGATGACGACAAAAAGAAGCCAGGCCTGTATAAGCTTTACGACTTCACAAAGGGTGGCACCGATATCATCGACCAAAGGATGGGTTCATTCACTTGCAAGGCGAAGTCCCCACGGTGGACAACTACTATACGTTTACTTATTTTTTGGATACTTGCCGCGTCAACGCATTTACAGTTTTAGCACTAAATGAAGGGACTGATCCACGCAAGCGAAAATCCTTCGACTTCGGTTGGTAACTGGCCATGGAGCTCGTGAAGCCATTGATAAAGTCGCGATCTCTCCAGGGCATGAACTATCACACCATACATAAGATTGAAGCAGTAATAGGGAAACAACCTTCAACAACCCCTGTATCAACTCCAAGCGGCAAACGACACGACGTAAATGCGACGTATGCAAACACGCTATTATGGGAGAAGGTGCCAAAGCCAGAAAAAAAAACTACCAAAAAACCGTGGCCAATGTCAGTGCTGTGAAAAGCCTTTATGCCCTGCACATTCCATACGAGTACGTCAAGCTTGCTATGTCAAGATTGAATCTTAGAGAGCTTAATGAATTCACAAGAAAATAACCAGTTTTGCCCGAGGCATTACATTTACAGAGAAAGCGTTGTGAGGTTCTGTTAATTAATGAACCGTAACTGTTTTATTTTGAATTTCTTTCTGACTTCTGTTTAGAGCATCATCGACTTTATCGGGTAATCTTACTCCTAGTACTAGCCTTGTATTTAGCCGAGTTCACATTGAACTTACGTTGAGAGACGCTGTTGCAACTACAATACATTGCATTTAAACCGCGGTTTTTGTCGCATGATCTTCCATTCGTTTCGTGGATTACATAATAGTATTTGATAAACGCCACCCTGCTTCTTCAGCTGGTCTACATTTGTTAATAAAGCGTTGAAGTTGCTGTTCTAAGAACCGAGGTCACAAGTTTGTAATCCAAATTGGTGTGACACGCGTTCAGAAATCTCATTACTGCATGTAATTGATGAAGCATTGTTCTTTTAGTCAAGCAGCGACCTTATGTTTGAGCGTGGGAAAAGTTATTATTTTGCATGAAAAATATAGATTCAAATTGAGATCATGTAAAAAAAAAATAATCACAACATTGCAATGCATGTTCTTCATTACTCTACCAAAAAATAATGTGTAAATTCACGCTACAATTGCTTTAATCGCAAAATAATCTAAAAGTCATAAGTCACCTCAACATTTCAACGTATATGAGCAGTTCTAAAATTCATATAGTTTTAATTTTCAGATATGCTCATTGTGAATAATTTTAAAAAATGAATCCCAAATTTTGAAACCGTGCCTTAAAAAATAACAGAGATATCACTCCTAAAGCATAAGAAGAATCGACAGCCCCCCCACCCAAACTGAGCAAGACTCCAAGGAGCCCAACCTTCTAAGTGTTAAACTGCCGAAATAATTTTATTGGAAGTTGGTAAACAATCGATCTACAATGACAAAACAATTAAACAATACGTCCAAAATTACATTATTGTATTCGTCAACGAGCCAACGAGCATAAGCAATCAGGCATTCATTCATTATTGTTGTGTAACAAGCGGTGTTCACAAAGTTGAAATCCACTTTTTGTTTCTTTGGAGCTTGTGGATATAGGGCCACCACACGATGTTTAACCAAAACGACAAACTAAGTCATGTAATATGTACAAGTGTCATCAGGGGTGGATCCAGCAAATAACCTAAGGGGGGGGACAATTTTAATAAAACATGCTGATGTATATCCAGCATGTTTTACAATAATATGTATATCTACAGTAATCCAAACTGGGAAATACACTGTGAATACAGTCACTTTTCTGTATGTTCGGAAGGGGGCGTGGGGGAAGCAATCGCCCCAATCGTACTCCCAGAGTCGCCACAAAGCGTCATGCAGATTAATATAGATAAAAATTAACTTAACGTCTGAAAAATACAGCATTTGATGATAACACAACCACACAACATAAATAAACATAGACTTGTATACAGTGGCGTACGCAGGAATTTTTCATGGGAGGTGGTTGAAAAAAAATTGTGAGGCCATTCTAATCGTAACCAACATTTATTTCATGGCTGAAACGAAAGTGAGCCTATAACAGGTCACTAAACGTACATCTGTCATTTACTGATAATTAGGGCTAGGGCATTTTTTTGTTAAAAATGTGTTGGTTAATGCAAATATTCGATGTAAATCGTGAATGCAATCCACTGTCAATTCATAATTTGGCCAATCTTTCCTGTGTAGTACGAAGACATTTTTCATTTGAGTTACGTTAAGATTGTATTTTGTAGCAAAAAAGAATTTAAAATACTCGTTGCAGTGCTTTGCTTTTACTTTGGGACAGAAAAATGTTGGTTGAAGATGATAACAATCTCTACAAACCATGGAATTAATTATCATTCATTTATCAAACAAAACAAAACTTTGAAATGGGTTGTGTCTTGTTTGAAACACCCCTGAGTGAAAGTAGTCAGTTTATCTTAAACACTTTGTACGCAATCCCACGCATTTTTGTCTTGTCGCATTCTACCTTGTAGCCTACGATTTTTATGCATTGGCATTTCATATTTCTTTTCAGCGCATAACGAAACCAAATTGCTGACATCTCGAAATCAATAAAGATAAAGAAATTTTACGTCAAAATGAAACAAAACCCTGTTGTAAACAGGTTTCAACGTAACATTAAAGTTGCTCATGCTAGGACCTAGGAGATGTCCAATCAAACGGTGGAAACTGTTGCCTACTAAAAACAGGCTAGCCATCGCCAAAAAGTAGACCGGTTATTCAAGCTGGTGGTGAACCTGGGTCTACAATAGCCTACAGTTTAGCTTCAAGCAGCTGCACTAAACTTATCAACAACAAAAGCAAGCGAAAAATTAAAAAATCCGATACCAGCTACTCAATTATTCTATTTTGTTTCGTCACACATAGCTTTTTGGCTATAATTGTTGTACCACAACACAAATACGTGTTTACAAAACTTGATTTACATAAAAACTAAGAAAAATAAAGGATGGCTTATTTAAATAAAGCCAGGATCAGCCATAAAACAATACAAAAATTTCAAATATCAAGCTCAATGGGGAGGGGGGTTAACTTCCCCCTTCTTGCGTACGCCACTGTTTGTACTGTATATTGCTCGAGGAAGGGTTGGGGTTTAAACCTCAACCGCCCCCCTTGCACACACCATTGCTTGTATATTACGATCATATGGCCGACGCAGTCTTGATCATTAAAATGATGGTGTTGTGATCATTGTATATCAAACAAAACATTAATGCTGTGACATCACTGGAATGGTACAATGGCATCCCACTTGAAGTTCAATTGTCTCCACAGAACACTGATTTCTATGGCGGCATTCGTTCACGTTTGTAGTCCAATTCAACGGATGACGTCAATATTCACCTTTATTGCCTCGCTGACATAACTGTGCTTTTCCATTGTTCCGTCATAGCATCTACGACAAAGGCATTTCGCTTGGACAATGTTCCGAGGACATCTAAGAAAAAGTAAAGCAGAAAAAATATAAAAGTAAGTTTGAAAAATAGCTTTCCAGAAAATGAGAAAATCAAATAACTGATAAAAAAAGTACTACTTTATAGTTCAAAAATTACATTTGTTAGTAAAAATCATTTTCTGTGTGGTAGTTCAATACAGACTTACACTTGTTGGCAAAAATTGCACTAGACTATTGTCCATAATTTTATCATTCTAATTACTGAAATAAATATTATAAAAAAAATGTCAGAAATAAGTAATTGCAATGCACTTTAATCATTAATTTTTTTATTAAGAAAATGAAGTATCTGTATTCTTTGCATTCTTTGACGTATTCTTTGCATTAATTTGTTTTATCATTTTATTTGCATCAGACCAGTAAGTCCATTTTAATTACCATACATCCAAACAGACAAAAACAAACCATTCAAGAATATTCACAATAACTTAGTTAACAGATAATGCTGTTGCGGAGAATTGTTAACCAGTAAGCTGCGAATGGCACATTTGAAATACGACGATTTGACAAGAGCGTCAGAATTGCAGAGAGCATTTATGTAACAATTCTTGGAAGATTGACATCTACATAAAAAGTTGTAAATAGATTTGCGAAGTACTGCATCAAAGGTCAAAAAGAAAAGAATAAAGTGAAAATTTAAAGCTTGATCAATGCTTTAAAAAAACATCAGAAACAATTTCTTTACCTGTGATCATCTCTGTTTACGCACAATTTGTAAGGCGAGAAGCTCCTAAGCCTCTTTGACGTGCCACAAGTTCCCCTGCAGGTAAGTCGCGATATATCGTCACAATAGATCGATCTTCCAGCTTGACACTCTTCATCGTTGAAAAGACAAAGATAGTTTGTAGGTGACATGTCGGATCCTAGGTTGGCTGACTTCAGCAGCCTATTGATGTTCCTCACTGCTTTGCTCAAGTTGTTGTTGCGTTGTCCGGCGCAGGAATAGATGGTTTTTCGCATGGCAGATTGTCTCAAATATTTCAAATTCTTTTTCAAATCATTAAACAACGAAAGCGAAATTTCTACAAGTAGAAAGCAGAACTTAGAGTCAATGATGAACAAAATAGAAACTGAGAACCGGACAGACTTGCAACAAGTAACAATTTGTTTTATTTCTGAATAACCAACCAATCATAGCAATGAAGATAGAAAACAGATCTTATGACGTCATCGTTATACAGACAAGAGACTACAAAAATTTTGGATTGGACTTGAAACTGGAATGATGCCAAACTTGATAAACTTTAAACTTGTCATTTGTCAAGTTAAGAAAAATTTGACTCTTTTTTGGCTACATAAAAGATTGTTAACTTATTTTTAATATTCCTAACATTAGATTTGGTTCAGCATTTGTCTGGGATGCTTTTCCTGCACTCCAAAGTTTTACCCGAGCTTGGGTCGGACATTTCCTGTCTCTAACCCACTGCAGCTAATAATTCACAGTTGAACCAAGATAGCGTTGAAACTTTTATATTTTGTATCTACGAAAATTTGTTCCGGAACTTTTCATGTCAAAGATGTAAAAATTTGTCTGAAACCAAACGTAACATGAGCAGTATCGTGAAGTATTGACATAACTCTGTTCTAATATAATTGATCTTGCACACAGTAGTATATTGCATAGTTTTAGAACATGCATACTGAAACGTTTCCATATCATGTTGTTTAGGCATTATCTTATGAATATGATATAACTCTTTCCTCGCACTTTCGAGCGTCAATTTAATGATGAATACGCTACTTGCACACAGTAGTATTGGTCACAGCGGTAAACCATAATCTCTTCGTGGGAAAATTTTAACATAAAGTTCCCGAATCCGTTCGTCTGTATATAATGACCGAAGAAACACACACTTGAACTTCTTTTCAAACAGTGTATTTCTATAAAATTAGCCCGCGGCTATCGAAATGGAGATGCAATGCCTACACCTCTAAAACTGTCACTACGATACAGATTACTTGGATAAAAGACGGAGAATTTGTCCAGCTAGCAAGCACCAAATAAACCAGTTAAATGTGCGACCGACTTCCAACAAACAACTTCGAGAATGAATCAGAAAAATTTGTGATAACTCAAAGGCACGAGAGCAGTTCGTGACGCAATATTTCATGTCCAAACAGGTCTCAAACTGAAACAGGTTTAAACCGGTTTGACACAGTCTTACGGACGATGGTGCAATTTTGGCTCATGTTTTAGGAATTTCCATGACGTAATATTCAGTAGACCCGAACGGTTTCTACATGACGTTTGACCAGGCGAACAACCGTCTGGAACATAGCGGCCCCTAGTTATGACAGTCTGACATGGCATAACTAAAAAAGAATTGACGACAATTGTGAGCCAATGAATAAAAACACATGATACACAAATTGTTTGAATCACTCACGTTTAAGTTAATACGCAAATACAAAGGGCATGCAAAGAATGAACAGCAATAAGAATAAACACGACGATACATGAAATTGGTACCATAGGTATTAGGTACACGCAAAAAATGACGCTATATACCATGGTTGCGATAATAACCGACTGTTCTGGGCTCAGACAAGTGTTGGCCACCGCAGACAAAACCAGGCTCAAACCCTAACACTTAGGTGTTCTTTACGGGGGCGAGGCACGAAATATCCCTCAACACACAGTCTACTTTCACTTTCCCCGTACTCTCATCATCAGGGCCCACAAGAGGGGGGGACAACCGGTGCCATGCACCGGGGCCCGGTGAGTTCAAGGGGGCCCGACAAAATATCTAAATTAACGCGTTAAAGTTGATTTCAACGATTTTGCATAAAATATTGTTTTTATATTAGTTCCGTATGTTGATCGGGCCCCCTCATGGGTATGCCCATTTTTAAAACTACAGAATTTTTTATGTTTTGAGTTCAGGGGGCCCGACAAAATGTTAAAATTTGTGTGCTCAGGTCGATTTTGCATAAATTATTGTTTTTTATATTACCGGTTGTGGTTTCATATTTTAATTGGGCCCCCTCATGGGTATGCCCTTTTTCAAAACTACAGCATTTTCAGTTTTTTTAGTTCAAAGGGCCCGACAAAATGTTTAAATTTGCGTGCTCAGGTCGATTTTGCATAAAATATTGTTTTTTATATTGCCGGTAGTTTCATATTTCGATTGGGCCCCTCATGGGTATGCCCTTTTTCAAAACTACAAAATTTTCAATTTTTTTAGTTCAAAGGGCCCGACAAAATGTTTTAATTTGCATGCTCAAGTCGATTTTGCATAATATAGCCTATTTTTTTTATATTAGCGGTATTTTCATATTTCGATTGGGCCCCCTCATGGGTATGAATGAATATTTTAGTTTATTTCAGTGTTAGTGTTTTAATTTCAGTGTTAGTCTGGGTGTTTTAATGTGAATATTTGGGTACGTGTACGGCATGTTTTAATAAGCAATTGATTGATCAGGTTAGGTTACAGTCATACAGAAGGTATTCTATGCATTTGCTGACATCTTGTCAATTTATGACACAAGCAAGCAGTGACTGTTATGTGTAGGCTGATCATGTTGAACTGGTACAATTTTAGTTGTATATATAATCTTGTTTAGCGTGATATTTTAAGAGTTCAGAAAATAGTAAAAAGTATTGAAATATTGTTAAAATACTTAGCAAGAAGTCGTTACTGTCACTTTTTCAGTACAGAAATGCTCAAGTATTTTTTGTTTTGGATATGATACTAATTACATGTACTGAAATCATGGAACTTGTCTAATATAGCCTGAGACAGTTACAGTATTTTTGAGTTTTTAGGACTTGTTGAATGATTTTGCTATATTGGAATGCAAGCAAGTTTCATGGAGGCAATGCAGAAAAATAATTTTGTCCTTGTAGCAGGGCCAAATGTCATAACAGTCTAACAAAATTCGAAAAAAAGTTAAAAGATTAGTGGAAGTGTGATTTTTTGAGTAAAAATCATAGATCTTTACTTCTGTTGAAGTGCAGTTTCTTTCAACTATAGACAGAATCAGAAGTGTCCTAATTGCAATGCAGCTTACTTTTTCCAGCACTGCAGAAAGGTGTTGATTTTCAAAACTAATGATTAGTATATAAACAAACATTTGTTTCGAAGAAGTTTTCCTTTTTGTTTGTTTTCACTATTTATTTTTTAGCAGTCTTCTCGAGCCAGGCCAAGCCAATCTTACTCTTAAATTTCAGGAACAGTGTCAATATTGACTCAAAACAGCCATTCTGTCACTATGCAGGGTATTTGTAAAGGTCTCGATACATAGTATAGTGATAGATGTAGGTGCATTTATATTGATAGGACTTAAAAAAAGAAATATATTCAACTTTGGTTTCTCCTGACCACTTGCTGTAGAAATGAAGACAAAGTGACCCTCAATCATGCGTGAATGCAGTTTCACTCAAACAAGCAAAGAAAACTAAAGGAGTAAAAATAAGAAGCTGCTTATTGATCCTGAAATAAAGTTGGTATTTCTTAATGTCATGAACAATAGCAATGCATTCATCCAAGTTTGGTCTCCTAGTCTCTGCTGATTTTAAGGTCACAAATGATATTGTACGGTATGTTAATGTAAAGGTGTATGCAGTATGCACACATATGCAATGCTACTTGTATATCAGCCATGCCGGATAGTGTTGCCATTTTTATCTTCAAAGTGGCTATTTTTACCCACTTTTTGCCATGGTTAGAATCAGGTGTTGCCAGAGTTAGGATTAAAGTTAGGAAGGGGTAAGGGTTAGAGTTAGGAATAAGGTTAGGGTTTTGATCTTTGACCATGACTAAACATTTTTTCCAAAATACAAGTTTTTGTTTTCAACAGCTATAAACGTTTCCTCAAATTAAAGCAGAATTCCTTATCTGGCTACGCTATTGAGGCTATAGTTACACTACATAGTGTAACTATAGCCACAGCCTTTTATCTTTGTATAACTAGTGTGTATCTGTGAATTTAAAGTCATAAACACCACTACAATACTGCATTCTTTGTGAAATAGTGGAGTGGTAATACTTTAACCTAATGTATTCTTTGTAGTATTTTTAAATAGGTCTGGTTTTAAAATAAAAACACTGTGCGGAACACCATGTATGCATTGGCCTTGTGGATTAATGCGCATCGCAAATTTTGCTTGTGATTTGTGAGATATCACGCGACATGTTGCGCTGGGGGGCCCGGCAGCAAGATCTGCACCGGGGCCCGGCAGGGCTCTTGGAGGCCCTGCTCATCATAGTTGCAGACGGCAACTTTAGCTCTACGAACCACAGGCTTCCCTTTTCTAATTTGTGGAACTACCTCATGCACCCTCCCAAGTTGATACTTCCCACGTTTACCAATGTCCTGGAGAGAACCTACCACTACAAGTTGACCAGGCTCCAAATTCTCGGCCATTTTTAGCCATTTTTTCCGGCCCTGAAGACCTGGCAAGTAAAAATCAATCCATTTACTCCAAAACTGATGAGAAAGTGACAAATTGAACCGATAATCCCCTCTTAATTGGTCACGATCATGTGGTTGCCCAACAGCACAGTATGGGTCTAAGTATGGGGTCAAAAGTGAGGCAGGGGTGATGACAGTAAAATCCCTAGGGTCGTCACTCAAAGGTACCAAAGGGCGTTCGTTCACGATCCGAACGGCACTGCCTGTGTACGTAAGCAGTTCAATAAAATTGGGCTTACGACTTGAAGAGTCCAAAATGTGAAAAAATGCAATTTTAAATTGTTTAACCATTGCCTCCCAGGCGCCACCTTGCGCCGGAGCATACGGAGGTATAAATTCCCAGTTTATCTCTCTCTGTCTCAGGGCGTTGTGAAATTCAGCTGATTCTATCAACTCGGGTAACTTCTTAGATGCTGCCTGAAAGGTACTTCCATTGTCGGAATAGATAGCATTAACCTGCCCACGTAAATCTGTAAACCTTGTAAAGGCAAGTAAAAAATCACTCAGCGACAATGACGTAACCAGCTCAACATGAATAGCGCGAGATGCCATACATGTGAACAAGAGTCCCCAAGCTTTTTTGTGACTTCTACCTTCAACAAAAGTTAAAGGTCCAAGATAGTCTAAGCCGCAATCAAAAAAGGGTTTCCTATGCGCAGTTGTGCGAGACAAAGGTAAATCAGACATGAGCTGTCTTATAGGCCGAGCTTTCTCAATCGCGCATACACCACAGTCATTAAGATACCTCTTCACTGAGGCATTACCATTAGCGATCCAAAACTTCTGTCGCGTAGACAACAAAGTGTGCTGTACTCCACAGTGCGCATTTCCATTATGATGCGACAGTACAACAAGCCTTGTGAAGGGGTGCTTCGAAGGCAAAACAATCGGATGCTTTGCTTCAAGAGAGATCTCGGGAGAGTTACTTAAGCGCCCTTCAATGCGGATTACACCAGCGTCATCTACACAAGGTCTGTACTTTTTAAGTGAACGTAATTCTTTCAAGCGTTCCTTCTCACGTTGCGAAGCGCCAACACTACCTCGCTTTATCACTTCCTCAAGGGCATTCGGCGATCGTTTGGTCATTAAATGTACCACATCGCCATACACGCTCTTCTGAACAAACTTCACAGCCAACTCTGAAGCACTGTTAAGATAAGATGCATCCAGTTTTGGCTTCACAAAGCTACGCTTTCTCGTTTTACAGCACAAAAATTCAACAAAAGCAACCAAATAAGCGATTCTCTTTTTCATAACATACAAAGAAGGTGCGGCCTCGATCAATCTGTGAAGACCACCCTGTCCAACGTCAAGCGACTCCTCTTCGTCACGAAGATATAGGCTATGGACAGGTACTGGAGTGGCATTTTCTACAGATGGAATTTCCTCACACTGGTAGAGAAGACTAGAACCATTTAACCACAACTCTCGAAATTCTTTCTTTGTAATAAGATTTGGCCTTGTGCCAACATCAGCTGGGTTCATATCGGTAGGGCAAAAACGCCAATCCTGGGCTCCAGACAACAATAAAATATGCTCAACTCGACGCGTAATAAACTTATTCAAACGTAAATCAGAGTTTTTAACCCACTGCAACACAGTACGAGAATCACACCAAAAATACTTAAGGCAGTCGGGCATCTTCAATGCCTCGTAGGCCTGCTTCACGAGTCTTGCTGTATTCAAAGCGGCAACAAGCTCTTTCCTAGCTATCGGCCAAGAAAACTGATTTTTTACAACAATGGTAGATTTACCCAGAACGAAAGACACACTAGGAACTCCGTTAACCAGTCTACGTAAGTAAACAACAGAAGAGAAAGCTTGATTCGAAGCATCACTAAACCCATGCAATTGATATGAAACAATATCATCCGGACTGCACACACCAGAGTTTGCAAAATACCATCTCGGTAACGAAAAATCCTTAAGCAGGTCCAAAGAGCGAAGCCACGACTCCCACTCTTTAACAAAGCTATCAGGGACCTCGGTGTCCCAATCAAACTTGTCTATCGCCAATTGCTGAAGTATAAGGCGTGCTTTTAGAAAAAATGGCGCTCCAAAGCCTAGCGGATCAAAATTTTGTCCAAGCTGACTGAGCATACTTCGGCGCGTGTGTTTAGCTAAGGGCTTTAAGGAACATGCGATACGCATCTCGTCAGACTCGGTTTGCCACACACAACCCAATGTCTTCGCTGATGGCAAAGTCATATTTTCAGTCTGAAAGTCAATGTCACGAATCAAAGGTGAAAACATCTCATTATCCAAATTTGACAAGACAGTCATAGCCTCCTTGTTAGCACTCCACTTACCAAGTTTAAACCCACGGCTATCAAACAAAGCAATTGATTCATGAGTGATTTGCTGAGCTTCCTCTAAGCTATCAGCCGAAAATATAAAATCATCCATGTATATACATATTATTTGCAATATTGCAGAGAGTCAATTCACCAGCACTGCTGGGATTCTGCTCGATCATTTTCTTTATAGCCAAGCAAGCGATATACGGGCTACTCTTTATTCCCCAAGGGTGTACACAAAAACGAAATGGTACCATCCTACCATTTTCAAGGTCATCATCTTCAAACCACAATATACGAAACAAATCCCTTTGCGACTCAGGTAACTTTATTTGAAAGAAGCATTTAGTCACATCAGCCATGAGACCAAATCTACCAAGCCGAAATCTAGCCAAGACATCTACCAGAGGGTTTAACAAGTCAGGACCCGAAAACATTACATCATTAACACAAGTTCCTCGAAATTCAGACTTGCCATCGTAAACAATGCGCTTTTTTAATTGTGACGTAACAAAGTATGGTAAATACCATTCAAATCCCTTGACATTTCCTGCTTCACCAGTACGCTCAATATAGCCATTTGATTTAAGATCTTTCATGGTGTCAGTAAGGAAATCACGAAGTTCAGGTTGTTTTAAAGCCTTCTTCCTTAAAGCAGCAACTCTATCTGACGCCAACACAAAATTGTTAGGTAGATCAATATCTTCCTTCAACGGAACAGGTATCTCAAATCGACCATCTTTCAACTCAATATTCGGTTCAACAAGTTCTCTAGCCAAAATATCATTGCGAGACAATTCACAGGTTTCATTTTGCAAAGTCAAATCCTGAATGACTTTATTCAGGTCTGCTATTTCCATATCGCGAGACTCAATTTTACGCTGAAAGCCAGAGATGACATCCGACTCTGAAGACGTCTGCACTCTGCACACTTTAGCAACGCTTTCATCTAAGGGTGACTTACCACCACAAGCCAACCAACCGAGAGGAGTGAGCAAAGCATGTGGTTCACTACGATTTTCACCAACACGCTCTTTTTTTGCACACATCAAATAAGCGTTGTCGTTGCCAATCAGTACATCTACCGTACTACAATCATTCAAATGAAACATATTCACGTCATGAAAATGACGGAAACCATTTAAATCTTGTTTATGCGGTAAAGTTTTAACATCGTCAGCCCAAGCTGGGTTAACCACCGAAGTTATATCACAAAACAGTTCATCTGTCTCTAACGACTGGATGTTGAGTTTGACAAGGTCAGCACAAGTAGCTTTCTGACCAGCCAGGGTATCCATTTTAAACGACGCTTTATCGTACGGTTTAAGATCAAGTTCACACACCAAATCACTCGAAACAAACGTCAACTGCGAACCAGGATCATGCTGACAATACACCAACTTCGATTTGCCAGTCATTGGATTCAAAACACGAGCAGCAGTAACGCGGTTAAAGGCTGCTTTAACATTTCCAATCTTAACATTACGCACAGGAACTCTGGCACGAGCCTCATCTTTCCCAACAGAATCCAGAGAATCACGTGACGTCACATAAAAATCATGCAGAAGAAAATAGTGTTTCCTATCGTTGTTAGGCCCACACTTACGACAGTTATTTGCATGAACGCAATCCCTAACCATATGCTGGCGCAAACAATTCAAGCATTTGCCAGCTTTCACAATGACATCTCTCCGATCTTTAGGTGTCAAGCGCAAAAATTCTTTACAATTAGACAAAAAATGATATTCAACTTGACCACGTGACGAACAACAAATGCATGCCGGTAGGTTTTTACGTCTGGCTTCACCACCGCGCGGTGCGCCAACAACAGTCGAGTACTGCGAACTCCCTGACATCACATCATCGTGGGGTTTTACGGACGTCTGCCTAACCGGACATGAAGGCAATTTTCCTTTGCCAAACTTTTTAAAATGCTGCGACTCACCAGAATCGCCCATTAGCATAATGCTAAAATCAGTCGACTTACGCGTTTCCTCCCGTACTACAAATTCAAACAAACTCTGAAAGGTAGGCTCATCAGTGCCACCATACTGATCACCTAAAAAGTCAAGATAACGCTGCTTAGCGTCAAACGGGAGTCGCTTAGCCAAATCCAAAACAAAACGTCCTTCCAATTTGTCACGCTGACCATAAGCTTGCGCGTAAAGCAAACACTGCGATAATTCATCTTTAAACTCTTTCAGATCACTGGAAGAGGTCGAAGTCAATTTGCTACCATAGCGATACTTTCTAATTTCCGGTTCTGCAAAAAGACCTCCACGAACCCCAAAACGCTGGGACAAGCGAGCTAACGACATTTCTATCCTGTCTTCCTCTGACAAGCCAGGGGTGTCAGAAACCAAATTAGCAATCGTTTGCGCAGCTGTCCTAACACAAGCTGCTTGTAACAAAGTCAAACGAGTCCCCTTAAAGGGCGAAGCTGCCATTAAGGCCGTAACACGATTTTTAAAGAAGATAAATGGCATATTATTACCATCGTAACCAATCAAGGCCGCCTTATCGAAAAACGTCCTACTATTTTGGTATTCAAAAAAGCAATCCTGCTGTTGAAAACTCGATTTAGCGGGAGAAGACAAGCTATATCCCTTAAGGGGCTGAGTGGGCTCAGTCACATGCACAGCCCGATCAGACGCGATACGCCTCTCACAACCACCCAAATTACGTGTAGCTGGGCGATCAAAACCTAGCGGCGCAGAGAACTGTGAAGGGGGCAAAGCATTACTACTAATGGCGGCCCCGTGACCTGTACGCTCTGGGGGAGGAGTTCGGTTGTAATTCGCAGACCTTGGCTCTACAGCATTCGGAAGACTCTTAGCCGCGGCCCCGAGACCTCCTGAAACAGCTGGAAAACGTGTGGATTGCCCTGGTCCACTCACAGGTTGAACGAGCGTTTGGAAAAGGTTATGTAAATTAAACTGCGATTGATGTTCATTTCTGGAATGCCTAGAAGAGCCCTTCTTAGAGCTACGCCGAGAGCCCACCTCTGATCGATATTCAGCTAAAACTACCTCTTTACGTTGTTCAGCCCTCAACTGAGCGTCTTTGAGTGCGAACTCAGCAGCTCTCGCTTCGGCTCTCGCGGCGGTCTCAGCTGCTCTCGCTTCGGCCTCAGCTCGAATGGCCTCAGCTCTCGCGGCAGCCTCAGCAGCTCTCGCTTCGGCCTCAGCTTGTATCTGGAGCTCCTCTCGTCTTAGCTGCAGGTTAATTTGTGCCACTATCCGAGACGAAGTCATAGACATCCTAGTGCTTACATTTGAGGCGCTATCCTCAGGATGTATGTCAGCATCCAACATATCTGAGAACTCACTTTCTTTTTGTTCAAAGTTATTTTTTAACGAGTTAAATTCGGGATCTACCCTATCACGAAGTTCTGCCAAGATTGCAGAGTTAAAGATTTTAGTCAAAAGAGCATGGAAATGCCGTAATTCCTCTTCTAAAGTAGATAACTTAGATCTAAAAATTAACAGTTCCTGCTTATCACTCAAAGAACCTAGGGCTACAGAAAGTTTCCCAATTTGAGTCAAAATATCCCGTCTAAGATGCCGGGCCTCTCGAACTGACTTAGCCTCATCGTTAATGGATCCCTCCCCAGAATGGCCTGCCCGACCGCAAAGAACATCATCAGGCTTAAACTCAGTCGAGTCTACGGCGGTCGAGTCCTTGTCGCCACCGAGTGTAGACATATTAAATGTTGGGGCTAAATTAACAATTAAAAAAATGAAGTTACACAAACACACAAAATTATTAGGCTACAGTAGTTATAAAAAACTTAACTGCCAAGACCGTAAAAATACAAAAAAGAATTTAAATGCACGATACCGTAGCTGTACGGGTATGAAGTCCTAAAGTCCACAAAACTTGCTTGGATTCTTCCACTTGAATCTACAAGCACAGATGGATTGTCTTTTAATCTTCTTTCTTGCCAATGAATGTCAAAGTTATTTTTCTTCTGTACCAAACTGAGAAGAAATGTTTTTACTTTTCTTTGCTTCTGTAAGAGTGTAGACTACCAACCAACAAATCTTCTTTTATTTTTTTTGTTTTAATTTCTTCTTGACCTACCAACTGACAAGAACTCGTCTTTTATTTTTTATGTTTTAATTTCTTCTTGACCTACCAACTGACAAGAACTTGTCTTTTATTTTTTATGGTCACAGCGGTAAACCATAATCTCTTCGTGGGAAAATTTTAACATAAAGTTCCCGAATCCGTTCGTCTGTATATAATGACCGAAGAAACACACACTTGAACTTCTTTTCAAACAGTGTATTTCTGTTAAATTAGCCCGCGGCTATCGAAATGGAGATGCAATGCCTACACCTCTAAAACTGTCACTACGATACAGATTACTTGGATAAAAGACGGAGAGTTTGTCCAGCTAGCAAGCACCAAATAAACCAGTTAAATGTGCGACCGACTTCCAACAAACAACTTCAAGAATGAATCAGAAAAATTTGTGATAACTCAAAGGCACGCCAGCAGTAGCGCGACGCAACAACATGTCCAAACAGGTTTCAAACTGAAACAGGTTTAAACCGGTTTAAACAGGTTTGACACGAGTCTTACGGACGATGGTGCAATTTTGGCTCATGTTTTAGGAATTTCCATGACGTAATATTCAGTAGACCCGAACGGTTTCTACATGACGTTTGCCAAGGCGAACAACCGTCTGGAACAATAGTATAACATAATAATGTAAGCTTAGCAATAATTCTTACTTCCAAATTTAAAACTCTATTCATTCTGAAAAAACGCTAGTTCAAAAATTGGTGTTTTAAATTCTGCAATTCGAACTCACGAATAAAACGAATTCCTTGAGACTCATTGCGTTACCTCTGTGCCATCATAGCCATCGAAGCTTTGTTACGCCAGCAGCGTATTTGCTGTCATTCAGGGGAATAAACATTAAAAATCAATAAAAAATCGTAGAATCCCTGCAGTATCATTAGATTTTTCAAGTGTAAATTCGATATTTTTATGCTGCGAGTTTAAGAGGTTTAAAATTTTCAAAAATATCGTCGACATAACGTAAATACAGTTTGGGATAAAATTTCAAATATTTCAAATATTTTTGTTTCAATGTGTGCCAAGAAGAAGTTTGCCAGTGTTGTGCCCAATGGGGAAACCGGGCATGTACAATGAGGCAGCGGCGCTACATTTTTGTAAGAGTAGCGGCTGCAGTAACGACGCTATTATTTTCCCAATAAGTTATAACTGCAGCAGAGGGGCGCTACTGCTTCACTTCACTACTACTTTTTGCCACTTTCCGATAAAGTCAAGAAAAATGAATCATTTTTATAGTTTTTTTATGGAAACACTGGAACGTAAGAATATGTTTCTATTTGTTTTGAATAGTTCAGTTTCAGTTCAGTAACTTCAGTTCAGTTTGCAGTTGTTTTTATTTCTGACCATCATATCAAAAACAATACACGTCAACATAGCAAGGGTCGAGAAAAAGGTAGAAGCGACAAAACGCGAACGTTAAAACGTGCTTGTGACCAAAGTAAGTTATTGAGAAAGAAAAGATTAAGAAAGAGACCTTCTGATGATGTGAAGTAGTTCTATTCTTAACCAATAAATATTACAGAAAATGCGAGGGTGAAGCAGGCTTTAGAGGTTTTTAGTGAATACTGAATAGTAACTATACCGGTATTTCATATAATTTTTTCTGCTTGGCATTGAGCATTTTCTGTAATATTTATTAATTAAGAATAGAACTACTTATTTAATGTTTTACAAAATGACCAGGTTGAAACTTGAAATGGCAGTGTAAACTAACTTAGCACTGAAAGGTGGTATCATTCGTTTTTAAGGTCATTTTAACTTGACAAGGTGCTTAGCATACCAATGTCAGTGTAAGACGAAAGCAACGCGCTATTTTTCATTGACTGGTAATGTCACTCTGGCATACTGTACGGTAGCTTATAGCTTCAAAAGCTCGCATGTCGAGTTAAAAAACAAGTAACAAACCAGTCCACCAAAAGGAAGGAATTTGTGAGTTTACAACTGGCAAGTTCTTGTCAAAACCACCAAAAAAATATTACGTTATTTTCAAAGTGTTTAAAATACGAGAATGCAACCTATTTTGTCTCCTGAACACTTTCTTTGTCCCCCGATTTCAGGGGACGAAGTATTGAGGGGACGAAATAGGTTGAATCCTTATTTAGGGTTACAAACCTAATTTGTACCATGAACAATTCGTACCGTCAGTTCGTACCTTACCAAGATTAAGAGAAAAAATTAAAAAAAGCCAAAGTCGCTGATCGTAGTTTCTGCAAACATTTTAAAAGGGTTAGGGTATCAGAGTATCGGTTAGGTATTGGTATCCGCAAACAAACAAACCAAAAAAAAGATCGAAAGAAAAAAATAGAACATCGCTGATCGCAGTTTCTGCAAACATTTTAAAATTTTCGGTAATGATCGTAAAAGTTTGCCGAAGTCGCTAATCGCAGTTTCTGCAAAAATTTTAAAAGGGTTAGTTAGGGTGTTTCCGCAAACAAACTGTTGTTGATGGCAGTTTCCGGGTGCAACCTAGTTCGTACCCTGAACAGTTTGTACCCTCAGTTTGTACCCTGAAAAGATCGAGAGAAAAAATTAAAAAAAGCCAAAGTCGCTGTTCGGAGTTTCCGCAAACAAACAAACTGAAAAGATCAAGAGAAAAAAATAGAACAAAGCCTAAGTCGCTGATCACAGTTTTCGTTTTCTCGCAGTTTCCGCAAACATTTTAAAAGGGTTAGGGTTAGGTTGAGATCGGAGTTTCCGCAAACATTTTAAAATTTCCGGTAATGATCCTGAGCGTTTTTGTTTGTTTGCATAAACTGCGATCAGCAACTTCAGCTTTGTGCTATTTTTTCGGATGCAACCTAGTTCGTACCATGAACAGTTCGGACCGTCAGTTCGTACCTTCAAAAGATCGAGAGAAAAAATTAAAAACAGCCGAAGTCGCTGATCGCAGTTTCCGCAA
This sequence comes from Aplidium turbinatum, assembly GCF_918807975.1. Lineage (NCBI taxonomy): Eukaryota > Metazoa > Chordata > Ascidiacea > Aplousobranchia > Polyclinidae > Aplidium > Aplidium turbinatum. Next base: position 26,236,449 of record NC_137480.1, read on the forward strand.
TCATTTTAAAATTTTCCCCCTGAAAAGATTGAGAAAAAAATAGCTCAAAGCCGAAGTCTGCTGATCGCAGTTTCCGCTAACTGCAGTTTCCGCTAACCCTAACCCTCGAGTTTGTTATTTGTTTCCAATTGTTTGGGGAAACTGCGATCAGCGACTTCGGCTTTTTTTAATTTTTTCTCTCGATCTTTTCAGGGTACGAACTGACTGTACGAATGGTTCAAGGTACGAACTAGGTTGCACTCATTTTTTCTCTCGATCTTTTCAGGGTACGAACTGTTCAAGGTACAAACTAGGTTGCATCCGCAGTTTCCGCTAACATTTTAAAAGGGTTAGGGTTGATCGGAGTTTCCGCAAACATTTTAAAATTTCTGGTAATGATCCTAAGAGTTTTGTTTGTTTGCAGAAAATTTTAAAATGTTTGCGGAGACCGCGATCAGCGACTTTGGCTTTTTTTAATTTTTTCTCTCGATCTTTTCAAGGTACGAACTGACAGTATGAATTGTTCATGGTACGAATTAGGTTGCATCCGAAAATCTCGACCTATTCTCGAGTATATACGGTATTTGATGTTTATGCGTGTGATATTCTGATATAACTGCACCCCCGCTAAAATTCTACGCCTATGGTTAAGGGTAAACATTTCTAACCCTAACCCTGATCTTAAGTTCCCTAACCAATAGGTTGAATCCTTATTAGGGGTTAGAAATAGATATATTTAGGGTTAGAAATAGATATATTTCTAACCCTAACCTAATTCCAAACCCTGGCTCAATAAGGATGCAACCTATTTCGTCCCCGGAAAAGATTGAGAGAAATTTTGAAATGTTTGCTGCAACTCTGATCAGCGACTTCGGCTCTGTTTTATTTTTTTCAGGCGACGAAGTGTTCTGTTCAGGGGACGAAATAGGTTGCAACCAAAAGACGATTACACTTTTTGTTATCATAGTTGTATATACAATTGCAATAACTGGTCGAAAGACGCCCATTTTTGTTACTGTTTCAAATGAAATTTTACCAACTATATGAGTATTGTAAATTGAAAAATGTCAGTGGCAGTTTTCAAACATTTTCTTCTTGGATTAGAAAGACATTTTCATACTCATAAACGTTTAATAATTTGGTGGTATTGTTGTGTGTATTGAAATAGCAATGGGACATTTTGTGATTGCTGTTTTGATATCCAACTGCGTCCAAACACCACTGTCATTCTGGCGGAATAATTCTGTGGGACCTACCTAATAAAATGATCCGTAAAAAATTACACAGTAAAATGCAATGGCAGAAACAACACTCAGACCCTGATAAAAGTACTTTTCATTGATACTTCGTAATCAGTTTATTTTTATTTTTTGCTGGCAAATAAACAAAAAATATACACAATATAATACAATAAACAAAAATAACTCGCTCAGCAAGGATGGCAGCGCAAGATCTAAAGGTCACCAAAGTCAGCTGCCACCCAAACATATTACGTTTTTATGCCAATTGAAAGTCAGGATGCCGTTTTTTTAATTTTTTTATTTTTAAATAAAAACGATAACAGAAGCTACATCGGAACAAAAACTAGTAAGACTGGTCTGATGAAATTAAGCCAACCACGGAGTGCAAAACTGACTGAAATCAACCTTTAAACTGAAGCGCATAATGAGAGTTTTTGCAGTTGGAACATACTGCTGCTCAATTACTGCTCAATTTCTCAAAGCACGACAACCTTTTTTGTTAATTAAGTTGCATCTTTGGACCAGGTAAAAAGAGCCACTTCTCTATTAGTATTCTTGGTTTTATTTCCTTCTGGCATTAAACATGTTTGCGCCAACAACAAAAAATAAAATTGATTGATTGATTGATTGAACTATACAATCATTAAAAACCAATTTCAAGTGAAACATTTTACACATTGAATTTCAATAAACTTTGCTTTGATTTTCAGTAGTCATAGTATGGTTAATCGACTAAGCAAGATATTCAAAGCTTTCAACTTACCTATTACGTTTACTAATGTATATATTTTGTGCATAATTGGAAAAAAGGGAAGAAAAGCACTGTTGAACAATTATAAAAACAATCAATTTAGCCACTTTGTGTATATGGTACATTTCGACTTACTACGCCTAGATTTTCTCAAATACACAAAGATATCTTTGTTTCACTGTATAGAGGAAGTCAAGACCTTTCATATGATGTATTACTCGAAAAAATTGAAGAGGGGCCTTTTTCAGTATAGTGCTTGGAAGTTACGTCACGGTTGATTGATTTCAATTCCACAACAATATTAACTTGTCTTCAAAATCATTCAACCATGACCAAAATTGTTGAAAGTTTGTAAATGTGTTGACTTCAACCAAACTTAAGTTCTCACAAAATTTGAAGTTTGTAACATTAATGGCGTATGTTTTATTTACGTTTAAAATTTGTTGTACCAACTTTTCACTAATTTCATGCTTGAGCGAACGCAAAAACACCTCATTTTCAAATGGCCATATCCCGAAAACCGCTGAACCGATTTTGCTGAGATTGGTATCATTTTTCTCAGAATGACTTGCTCTGCAAAGTGTCTAAGTTTCATCAAAATCTGAGACCATGGGTTACATTTTCCCTTTTTTCTGGTCAAGTTGACAAAGACTTACCCTGTTGCTTTAAGGTCTGGTATATCAAAAAATGAATTTTTAATTTGCCAAATAATTTGCAGTCAATGCTAACATCCAGCAAAATGAAAAGGTAGGATAATACCACGATTTGAAGTGAAATACAATAAACTAACATGCTCTTAACATTTAAATTAAAAAATTTGTACATTGAAAACAAGTAAAAATCTATTTTCAAATGAGAACCACATGAAGTTTGGTAGCCTACAATTTTGCGTGACATTAGCATGAAACTACTTGTGGCTATTTTTCTTTGTATTTTAGTGATCTAACATAGAGGCTTGAATTTAAAGAAGATTGTATTAAAGTTATCATCAAGTTGTCCTTAGTTTGTGAAAAGCAGTCAACTTTCCAATGTCAAAAGAAATGTTGTTGATAGTCAGACTCCTGTTTGTTTTAGTATCTGTTGCATCTCAGAGTCTCGATGATGACAACCTAATTGTTGAGTTGGGGCCTAAACAAGTTTATGAGTTCAAAGGAATTGGTGATATGGAGGTTTTACATTGGCCAGTATTTCCCCAAACTGCTAAATTTATTTTACGGTTTAGTGGAACTGTGAATGAATCTGGGGATGGTATTTCGGTTCATTGTCCGAATGGCAACATTTCTATGGTGATACGCCAGCATGCCATTCCATTGCTCAACCCTCGTGATGCAATTACACCACAGAATACTTTTATACATGATGATGGTGTTGCATATTCTGGTAACTTTGTAGTGTCTTGGGAAAATCCTGGATTGTTTCATGATGTTGAAATTGTTGTGAACACAAGCGAGAGTTCACATTACTTTGCATCTCTGTTTCTGCCATACGACTTGGATCATATTGACGTTGCGGGATTGACAAAAGATTGCCATTACTATTCCACGTTGAAAGTATATGCTTTTAATGTCACCAATTCTCTTAGACTCAGTGATGAAACCGAAGCTGATGTAGGAATGAAATTAACAAGAAAACAATCAGACCTATTTGCAGTCACATATATGCCCAGTACAAATAGTTTTAATCTGGCGATAGACAATTCAAGTAGGTTTACATGGGATATCTATCCAGTCACAGATTCGGGTGGAACATTGCAGATCAAGTTAAAATCTTGGAAACTATCTTCTATGAATGCTGGGTTGGCCTCATCTCTTACCTCATCAGTTTATGGTTGTTTGACCAACAAGCTCACCCTTCCTGGTGTGAACTGCTCTGGAGATTTATTAAAACTAAATCATTCCCACTTGGGGAATGAAATGCTGTGGAATGTTCCATTTCCTTTAGCAGGAACTTGGATGCTTGACATTTGGTTGGAATGTCCTTTCAGCTCCAATTGTAGTGATATTATTCAGCCTGTAGAATTATCTGTTAGAGTTGGAACTTGTGTAGAAAACTGCCAATCCAACTTGAAGCATGGCAACTGTGGCCTGTACAGAACCGATGATGTGTTGCTCACTGCTTGCAGGTGCAAGACTGGTTGGATGGGGCTGGCGTGCAATGATGGAAGATTCGCTTTGAGCTATTACACTCAGTTGTTACATACTTTGTTGTTAACTCTTAGCAATGTAATGTTCATACCTTGTGTTGTGTTGGCTATTTACAGAAAGTATTACACTGAAGCTTTAGTGTATTTCTTTGTTGCTTTCATGTCCACGTTTTATCATGCATGCGATCAGCCAGGTGTTGTTGTATATTGTCTCTTACCATATGATACTCTGCAATTTTGTGATTTTCTTGGGTCAATTACAGCAATTTGGTTTACTTTGGTTGCACTTGCTAACTTGTCTTTTCCACTGGAATCTTGGCTGCATGCTTTGGGATGTCTGGGTGTTTCTGTCGCTGTCTCTTATAAAAGGTTCAGTTTGTGGACCACTGTGGTGCCAGCAGTTGTTGGTCTGACAATTGTAGTTACCAAGTGGGGATTTAAATGCCACAAAACAAAGCATTGCTACCCTGGCCGCAGGAGGACTCTCATTTCAATAGTTCCGGGATTATTATGTGCTGCTGTTGGGATATCATTGTATGCTTTTGTTGAAACCAGTGACAACTACTACATTGTCCATAGCATCTGGCATATCCTCATGGCCTGTGCAGTTCTTTTCTTGTTGCCTGTTTCTCAGGACAAAAACAAGAAATCCTACAGCGTCATGAAAAACAGTTCAGTCAATCCTGTCTTCCTCCACAATGCAAGCAACGACATGAACGCAGTGGACACGTTTCGCTTTGTACAAAACGATGATGCTTTGAAGTTGTGACTTGTGAATATACTGTATAATGTATAGTATGATTAAGTATATGTCCTGTTTGATCATGCAACATATGGACTGACAATCTGACATAGAGAGTATGTATTTATCAAGTTGTTCTAGAATCAAATGAAGCCAAGCAATGACATAACAAAATATCAGTAGTCAGCACTCAGCACTTTAATCAAATTCTTATCTGCTCAATGCAAAGTCTGGATTGTTCTCAGTGTTGTAAACGTGAAGATTGTGCCCGACCTTGCACATTAGGATTTATTCTGAAGTTAGTTATGCACTTACTATATTATGTACTGATAAGAACTCAGTTTTAAATTCTCCATGATGTGTTTTATTTTGCATATACAATATACATAAAATTTACTGATACGGTAGCCACTTTGTAGATATTTGTAATCGAAATTGGGCATCCGCTACTTTGAAAGCAATGCACTACTGCCACCTGTTTGTAATGGTACCCGGTCATTTGGTCGACAAGACATTTGGTCGACAGGACATTTGGTCGACAGAACGATTCATTTTAGGCTAATCCTAACTCTAACCCAAATGTCCTGTCGACCAAACGACCGGCAACGGTTTGTGATGCTGTACAATAGTACATACTTAGTTTTGATGCAGTTAAGCGGTGCTTCTCAACATTTTGACTGTAGCACCCTTCGAACAGTCTAGCATCTGAAACTATCCTTGGCATCCGCCTATTAGAATGCTATCCATGAAATGTGGTTTCAATGTAGTTTTATGGTTAACACTTGTCTGGATTTCCGTACTTTTTGCACTTTCCAGCCCCCGATTGAGAAACGTCACAGCCCGGTGGGTCTGTCGATATTTCTTTTATTTTTTTAAAGTATCGGAAAGCCTTCGACGAGAAAAGATTGTCAATCCGTGTAATCCACAAAATCTTTGTTTATTTAAACCGCTGGAGATCTCAAGTCAGCTGCAGTTCAGACCCAATGTGTCAAACTTCGTTTTTTTATGTCACTAATGTTGTATCGCCCAAGAAACCAGGTGGCTTTTCTAATCAACTCTCTCCATCTGACGTCAATTGTGATGTTTAGGCCTTCATCTATCCTTACAACGCAATGTAAATTCTGGCCTCATCGGGTATATGGCCATTTCATATAGATTCAACTATTGCGTATGTTATCACGTTTTTAATTGAATGAATTTCGCTTTTAGCATCATGATCGTTGCTTACTTCACAATGCAGATTTTAACGACCTGTTTTATCCAAAGAAGGCTAAAACATGTCGTTAAAATCTACATTGTGAAGTAGGCAAATAAGTTGTCAGTGTCACAAACCTTGATGTTTTTGCACAAGAAAGTGCTGCTCGTCAGCACTGTCGTAGCGATGAAGTTGTCACAGTGGGCATCAGCTGGATGTTTTGAGGCAACATTGTGAGGAAAAAGTGATTCTCTAAAAGCCTTTCAACAACTGGGTTCCTTTCTGGCACCCCACCAACAGAATGTGTAATTGGAACGATAGATTGTGAGTTTTGATGCAGCCGAATACGTTTTTTGTTCGATGGTACCGCATCGATGTTTGAAAATTATTGAAGTGTACAAAAACTGCGATTGTTACATCCTTTTTTTCTACGTATTTCGCATTACATCATGCGGCTAACATGTAGTCGCCACAGGAAGCGAGTAACTGTAAATACATGCAACAGTTAAACCATAGATATCTTGGTTAAACCATGCGCTGCGTAGTCATTGCAACACTGGTCTGGCGTCACTATTGCGCTATCATAGTTTCGTGTTGATGTAACATCATGACATGTTTCGTTGTAGAGGCTGGGAATTCCAAGATTGCAACAGCTCAATACTTATGTGGATTTGCACTAACAACGGCATGCTTGGTTGTACAAACGGCAAATATTGAGACTCAATCAACAAAAATGAGATTCTTTGATGAGACTCATCATCGCACCGAAGATTCCTGTTTGAAAGCAACCTTGGTGGTTTCACATGCTTGTGCAGGGTCCAACACTAGAACACCGTCGATGCCGACATTGTCGTATTTCAAGCGTCTCGCATGCATGAGTTGATTTTACTACAAGTCATTATTGATAAAGCTGGTGACATGTGAAACAACGCTTGGCTGAACAAGTGTTTGAACCACAGCAAGCCAATGGGAATCGGTCATGCATTCGAAAGGCTAATGTTGAAATCGACATCTTCGGAGATCTAGGTATAAATCCGAACAAAATTTGCTACAAACGTTTTACTTTCTAATGATTAACTGAAAATAAACTTCTGAAAACTTGTTCGAAATCGTGAGCGAACAGCAACGGTTAAAATGTCTGTGAGTTTGCTTGGCCCGGTCTCAGTAATCGAGATCAGACCATGTCGTGATGGTCGAACAGAGCCCCGCCGATCTCCGTACTGATGCGTTAGGTCTTGACTACCGACCGTACTCAAATACCAACCTGCGACGTGTCGGACTTACGTTATTTTTTTCTACGTATTTCGCAGTACAATATATTATGGCTATATGTGGTCGCCACAGGAAGCGAGTGACTGTAAATACATGCAACAATTAGACCATGCGCTGCGTAGTCATTGCAACACCTGGCGTCACTATTGCGCAATCATAGTTTCGTGTTGATGTAACATCATGACATGTTTCGTTGTAGAGGCTGGGAATTCCAAGATTGCAACAGCTCAATACTTATGTGGATTTGCACTTAACAACGGCATGCTTAGTTCAGGGGCGGATCCAGAGGGGGGCGATTTTGAGCGATCGCCCCCTTTAAAACCCAAGAAAGTAGCTTTATTCTTCATTTATATGTAGCCTATACGATTTGGAAAACAACATATCGAAAGCAATGCTGAATAAGTCTTTCGCCATGTTCAAAGATTAGGGTAGGCTATAATAATAACATAGTATAAGGCTATTATTTCGTCGCAGAGTCTAATTTCCGAATGAAATTACTAAAATTTAAAAAGTTTATAAACTTTTTGCCGGCACTGTAGAGCATAGCGATAAATCCCTTTAAGCCTAGATAAGTTGGTTGACAGATCAGGTTATTGGCAACTTTGACGGTCAGACGTGGAACTAAAACCATTGAAATTCTACTTTGAAATTGCATCTAGAAGCAGCAAAGCTCAATTTTTTTCAATGAGACTTTAGCATCTTGACACCTAACATCATTGCTACCACGAAATTGCTCAAGTACCGACCCGATAGCATTGACAAAAGTCATTTGCAATGCCTACAACGGCTTGTTACGTCATATATATAGTGTGGAATCTGCTCTAGGCTCAGAGATCCAACTATGGAAGGAGAAGTGGAAAAATAAAACTGTTCCGGCGACTGCTGCAGTCTTACCGATGACTGCGGAAGAAGCATTACAACCGTTTGATGAAAATGTGTACACAATCGTACACTCTTCTAAAAATACTATTTACCTTGCCAGTCAGCGTAGCATCAGCCGAAACAAGCTTTTCATCTCTTCGGTCGTTGAAAACCTGGCTGAGGAACAACATCGGCGAGGAAAGACTGAATGGATTGGCCTTACTATACCAGCATCGGGACATTTTAATTGACACAGACTCCGTGATAAATCGATTTGCCAACAGTAGAAACCGTAAACTTGACTTTGTGTTGTAGTCAAAGGTTCGACACCTGTTAGTAGGCCTATTACCCGTACCGGCAAAGTAGCTTTTTATTTTCGTTTTTCAGTTCAGTTGTTTTTATTTCTGACCATCATATCAAAAACAATACACGTCAACATAGCAAAGGTCGAGAAAAAGGTAGAAGCGACAAAACGCGAACGTTAAAACGTGCTTGTGACCAAAGTAAGTTATTGAGTTGAAAAAAATTTGGCACGGTCGCAACACCTTCAGAAAAATTTAAGATCTAAAGGGAAAATAAAAACATAAAATGTTACAAAAAAATAAAATAAAAAACATAAATTTAGGCTAGGCCTATAGCTTTATTAGCCCACATAGCTTTAGCTAATATATTTAAGATTTGTATGGACAGTTGCTATGAAGATCGGCCATGGTGCGTTATCAAGAGTGCTGATGGTCGTGAGGGGAACACGTCTTGATGCTTTTAGCTCATAGCAAATAAGAGCAAGGAGTTTTATTTGTGAAGTCCACAGAAATAGTTGTTTCTGTTATTGTTAGTTTCTTTTTTTGTCTGGTGCAACGACCGTGTATGACACGTTTTAAGGAGGACTATATCTTTTGGTCGTCATTTAACTATGTTTAACTGCCATTCTATTGTACAAATGGTAGTGTTTCGCTGGTCCAAAATAAAAATTTACAATTGATACCTAGCCTATAGTGGCGATTCTACGGGGGGTGGAGCATAACCCAGTGTTTTGACCTGGCCCCCACTTTTGTTGCTCATTATGTTGAAGGTATGCATAACCTTTCCTCGCTGCTCTTTGTAACAATTCAAAACTTGTCAGAGGAATAAAACCTCGAAGTTATAGGCTACAGTAAGTCTATAACCTCAATGTTTATATCAATATTGGGAAGACAGAATTACCTGTTATTATCTTTCCGAGGTCAATTTTTAAATTGCCGTGAAACAATCAAAAGTGCAACCTTCAGTCTCAACTATAAACACGGCTAGGTTGTTCAGGCTTCAACTTGATATGGCAAGGGCACATCAGCTCTTCATCCCTTCCTTTGTTAAACAACAGCATTGTTGAAGGTTTTTTAAGTTATAGAATTTCAATTTCTCATAATTTGTGTTCGAAATGCTCTCAACCACAGACATACAATCAAGCAACCACAAGGCATTAACATAATCCATTAAAATTGAACATAAACTATAAGCTACAAACAGGCGCGAATCTAAGAGTTTTTTTCGGGGGGGGCCAGAAAATTTGAAAATCAATTAAAAAGAAAGAAAAAGCTAAACAGATATGAACAATGATACTACGATATGCTAGAAAATAGACATTAAAACAACCATTTTCATCAATTGTGATGCCGAGGGACTAATATCAGCTGTTTAGAAGCATATCAAACCATTTGATGCGGAAACATACAATTTTTCACAAAATTTCGGGGGGGGGGGCGGGTCCTCTGGGCCCCCCCATAAATCCGCGCCTGGCTACAAATGTTTTCGGCCATACACACGTTAGCCCTTATCAAGTAACAAAAAATAACTGCTTATCATATCTACAATGAAAATGAATAACTGATCTAAACACTGAATTGAAAAACGAAATGCACAATGAAACGGCGGAGCATAGGAGAAAGACACATCACATGGCGTTTAAATTACGCGAGGCAAAGACGCATCATATGACGTATCAAGAAAAGACGTTGAGTAAATAAGAAGCACCTGAGGCAAACAACTGTGTATTGAGGCGAGGATTGATTGTATTGTCTTATAGTTTATGTTCAATTTTAATGGATTATATTAAATGCCGTGTGGTTGCTTGGTTGTATATGTCTGTGGTTGAAGAAAATGACCTCTTTACCAAAATTGTAAACGCTCTCAACGCATCAAATTCGATCTAAATTTTCTAGGGGAGACCCCCGTCGTTGTTTGTGCCGGGCTGATCACTTTCCTGAATGTCAATGACATCGCCCCCCCTAACGTGAATACCTGGATCCGCCCCTGGCTTGGTTGTACAAACGGCAAATATTGAGACTCAATCAACAAAAATGAGATTCTTTGATGAGACTCATCATCGCACCGAAGATTTTTGTTTGAAAGCAACCTTGGTGGTTTCGTATGCTTGTGCAGGGTCCAACACTAGAACACCGTCGATGCCGACATTGTCGTATTTCAAGCGTCTCGCATGCATAACAACGATTTTACTACAAGTCGTTATTGATAAAGTTAGTGGCATGTGAAACACGACATTAAAACAGTGATGTACGCGCATACAAAAATATTGACGCCGTCAGCGTAAACGCAAACGTTCGAAAAACCATAGGCCGGATGCTTCAACGTAACTTGTAAAAAAAAGTTGGCGGCATCAGCGTTAGCGCATATGTAACATGTACCATGTTTTTAACTAACAAAATTATATTTTAACATTTAACCGAAAATTATCAGTATTGCAAAATGCATTTCAATGCTGCAAATTCAAAACCTAGCGTTCTCACAGAACATAAGTCAAGCTTCCTGTAACAAATGCCACTCACACAGAATCTAGCTCAACACATCTGTATTTCTAAAGCGACATAACTATGAAACCGGTATAGCTTTTCCCTTGATTCTTACGATAGCTGTTATTGATGAAAAGGCTCTACCGGTATATTATGAAGTAAGCGGGGAATTGAAAATGACAGGCATTTCGAAATTTGACTGGCAAAACGAACGGACTGAATTTTTTAGAAAGAGAAGGTTAAATGCACGCCGGGAGAATGTCATTCATCCGACACCCGTCTCAATAAATTAAATTAGTTATATATTTTCTCAACTCCCCAAATACTAAAACTTGTAACATTGATAAATAATAAAATGTATGATTCTATTCGATTGGTTTACTTTTTGTAGGAAGTCATACCCCTAGACTAGACAGCCAGAAGCCTAAATTATCCTTTTAATATATTCTTGTAAATTCTCCTTTTATTTCCTTTTTATAAACAAAAAATACGACAACTAGACAGTTAAACCCTACGCTGGGGACTTAAGTTAGGCAAATCCCTACACTAAGGGGAGTAGAAAGCTAAAAACCCTACACTGGGGGCTCGTCCAAACAAAGTAAAAAATTTTTAGTTTGTGAAAAAATTTTTAGTGTAACCAAATTAGACAGAATATTTATCAGGTAGTCAGACAGTCTTAATATAGTTAACTTATTAAACCTTTAATTTGACATATGTAATATAAATGTTAGCCTACCACATTGGTGACACTCAGACAAGTAAGTTTAGAAATATTCTCCAAACTAGCTATAAAAAAATCTGGTAAGTACCCTATGCTACAATTTTTATCATAAATATCTTTTAAAAACATGTTACTTGATAACATTTCACACGTTAGTTCGACAATAAATTTTGTGTAGCCTACTGTACTCTTAAGCGCAACGCCGGCAATTCATTGCTTGTCAAACGTAACTGATTTTTGTTGTTTGCTCATGGAAAGTAATAAAGCGAATTGTTCAGCGGCAGACAGCCCATTTAGACGCCGATGTCAACAATTTATTTACATGCTAAACCGCCATTTGCCACTTTTAATATTTTTAAACGTTCACATTAGAATAATTAGATTTACTAATTAGTAATTACCAACAAGTTGCCTTTTCAGGGAAACATAACCATGTAATTTTTTGTTTAAAATTCACAGTGTCAAATGTAACTTAAATTTTTAGCTCATTTTAATATTCTTTTTATTTTGCCTTACTCGGCATCGCAGATTGCAGGACACCCCGTCCCAATCTTATTTTATACAGACGTGCAGGCACCGCTCTGCAAAGCGTTGTGGTTTCGCTCCCAAGCAACCATCGTAATTTTTGTGCGTCTTTTTACTCCGGCTAGGAGACACTTTGGTACCCTTATACGTTCTCAGCTGAAGCTATCAGTTCGTGCAACTCCCTGGGGCAAAGGATAGGGGAAATCATGCGAAGCCGCCTGGACACATAAGGTTGTTATCGTTCCCCCCATTTTTTTATAATTATTAGGAGCTAACATGATTTGAGAAACTTTGTTTAGCTATGTTTTAGCCGCTGTTTTCTTTTGTTTGGAATTGCAGTATATGCACAGTTATTTACCCTGAATATGGAACTTTGTGTGCAAAAGCTTGGTTGGCATTTGGCCATGTAATTTCTTTTGTTTCTTGATAAGGCAGGAGCGCTGCCACGTTCTAAAATCGATTAAACAGCACCATTTATCCCACGTCGTTCAAACGTTGATTAACCATTACAAAACATGCTAGCCGCTTTATGCCTACCGATTTTATCTCGGTATGTTCTATTGAACCATTACTGTTTCCTGTTACATACACCCTATTAGCCGTAAGCTTAGCCTACGCCATGACACTGTCATGTTACGTAGTATTCCCATTTATCCTATGTTATTATTTACCGCTTTTACATATCGTACTTTAAGCTACGCCATGTCTCACTGACATTGTTCATTCACTGATATCGCATCATCACCTGTTTTTCACTGCATTTTAATTACAATTTTAGGTGCTCACCATTTCACCTAGCCTACGTTAACTAAGCTATTCGTCCTCAACGACTTCGCTCATTCACTGACATTGCATCCCCTTTATTATATCACATTGTACATACTTACAGTCTACCGATTTTTCCTGCCTGTTCTCACACTTGAACAGCTTCTAGAACCCCATAAGCTGGCATCTGCCGCCATGATTAAATCATGTCGCCTAGTGGTTTCAACAATTTTATGCTATATTTTGTTATTGTGTTATTGTGTACGTACTTTACTTATCACACCGCAATTATGTATCTTGCGGATGCTACTCTGTATCGAATTTTGCAGATGCGCCACCTCACCACATGGTTGTTGTTAGATGAGATGCGAGAGACCTCGAGAGACCTTGAGAGACTACAGCACTACGACGGATGACACGACAGAGTTCTCTATCGCCACCACACGGTGACTCTCATCAACTTACTTCCACGTGAGATGCCTTTACTTAAAGAAGCTCTGCGCAGACGACGTCAACTCGGCTAACCTCATAGCCGCCAACATGCACCGAAGCTTCATCGTTACCTTTCAACATGGTCAATCTCATGTCCACTGCTACATTGCGACACCACGCGTAGTTGCATTGTTACGCACTCAAGCCTTCTTCACACAAGAAGCACTGTTGCTTGCGACACACCGACGTGCACCACAGTTGCACTGTCTATCCAGCATCCAGCTTCTCAAGACGTCTGCTTTACAGCTTGCGACCTTACAAGCTGACTACTCATTCATGTCGTGCTCACTGCTCATCATCCGTCAACAGACCTAAACTGAACTGCTCATCAGCACTGCTGTCATAGTCTCGAACTCAACATGCTTGAACTCAATAGCATATCTTGTCCTCAAAGACATTACTCTCATGAACGCCATCTTCGCCTAGCACAACCTTCGCGCACGCGTAGCTCACCGCTATTCTATTATTATGTTTGCTTCTATGAAGTGTCAAGCCTATCTCCCCGAACGCGGGGCATGAACAATCAAGGACACTCACCTGCCTATATAGCCTAGCCTACCATATTTGTGTATTTTATCTTGCAAGTGCAATTATTGTAGCCTATATCGTAGCCTACTAAGCCAAAATGGCTTCCAGGGAACATACGACATCGCCTTATCTCTTATGATAATCGATTGTTTCCCCTGCAACCGCAATTACTCTAGGCCTATATCGTTCTAAGCCAAAGGGCTCCCAGGGAACTTAAGACATCGCCTTATCTCTTATGATAAACGACTGTTACCCCTGTAACCGCAATTACTGTAGCCTATTACAGTCCTGCAATTATTGTATATCGTAGCCTACTAAGCCAAAATGGCTTCCAGGGAACATACGACATCGCCTTATCTCTTATGATAAACGACTGTTACCCCTGCAAACCGCGATTACTGTAGCCTATTACAGTCCTGCAATTATAGTATATCGTAGCCTACTAAGCCAAAATGGCTCCCAGAGAACTTAAGACATCGCCTTATCTCTTATGATAAACGACTGTTACCCCTGTAACCGCAATTACTGTAACCTATTACAGTCCTGCAATTATTGTATATCGTAGCCTACTAAGCCAAAACGGCTCCCAGGGAACTCAAGACATCGCCTTATCTCTTATGATAATCGACTGTTATCCCTGCAATCACGTTATCGACTACTTGTTAACTTATGTGTGCGTTCAATCTCCTCATCCCACGAAAGGAGGGGGGTCATGTGTCTTCCCCTAGCAATTGTTAGCCTACAATTGTCAATTTTCTTTGTAAAAAAACATATCTTATAACCACACACCTATATATTGTTGCAACATGTATAACCGAGTTATTGTAATATTATTTATCTGTTATTTTGCCGTAAGGAGGGAAGTGTGTAACATGTACCATGTTTTTAACTAACAAAATTATATTTTAACATTTAACCGAAAATTATCAGTATTGCAAAATGCATTTCAATGCTGCAAATTCAAAACCTAGCGTTCTCACAGAACATAAGTCAAGCTTCCTGTAACAAATGCCACTCACACAGAATCTAGCTCAACACATCTGTATTTCTAAAGCGACATAACTATGAAACCGGTATAGCTTTTCCCTTGATTCTTACGATAGCTGTTATTGATGAAAAGGCTCTACCGGTATATTATGAAGTAAGCGGGGAATTGAAAATGACAGGTATTTCGAAATTTGACTGGCAAAACAAACGGACTGAATTTTTTAGAAAGAGAAGGTTAAATGCACGCCGGGAGAATGTCATTCATCCGACACCCGTCTCAATAAATTAAATTAGTTATATATTTTCTCAACTCCCCAAATACTAAAACTTGTAACATTGATAAATAATAAAATGTATGATTCTATTCGATTGGTTTACTTTTTGTAGGAAGTCATACCCCTAGACTAGACAGCCAGAAGCCTAAATTATCCTTTTAATATATTCTTGTAAATTCTCCTTTTATTTCCTTTTTATAAACAAAAAATACGACAACTAGACAGTTAAACCCTACGCTGGGGACTTAAGTTAGGCAGAACCCTACACTAGGGGCATCAGACACGTAAAAACCCTACACATACACTAGCGTAAACTAAGTTTGTTTGCTATAGGTGCCAAACATTCACACGGTATAAACCACTCGAAACAAACAAGTTTCATTTTGAATTTCCACGATAAAACATAAGCATCTGAAAGTGTTCATCTGACATTTTGCTGCGTTTTGGTTTCAATATGTTTTTACAATTAAAAACATTCTTTCAACTGCAGCGCTGGAAGGTATTGGCATGCTATAGCGAAAAAAAGACATTAAAAGTATGCGTTGACGCTATGCGCTAAAAAACCGCGAAAACTTTACGGCGTAGCCTCAAGCGACAACTATCCAAAAAAATGTGGCCGTAAGCGTTAGCGCAAACAAAAAGTCTACGGCGTAGAATTTGCGGCGTATACGCACATCTCTGCATTTAAAGCAACACTTGACTACACAAGTGTTTGAACCACAGCAAGCCAATGAGAATCGGTCATGCATTCGAAAGGTTTATGTCGACATCTTCGGAGATCTTGGTATAACTCAAAACAAAATTTGCTACAAACATTTTACTTTCTAATGATTAACTGAAAATAAACTTCTGAAAACTTGTTCGAAAACGTGAGCGAACAGCAACAGTTAAAATGTGTGTGAGTTTGCTTGGCCCAGTCTCAGTAATCGAGATCAGACCCATGGCGTGATGGTGAACACCCCATGAACAGAGCCCCACCGATCTCCGTATTGATGGGTTAGGTCTTGACTACCGTACTCAAATACCACTATGCCACGTGTCGGACTTGAGGTTTAAGTCTTTGCACTCGCTAACTTGTAAAATAACTTGCTGTTCTACTTTCAATCTCATAACACGCTTGATTGAATATGAGCCGTGACCAAGAGCGTCCGCAGGTTTTCGGTTAGGGGGGGGTCAAGGCGGGTTCACTCTGCCCTTTCGGACGGATGGAAAAATTTTTTGAAAATTTGACCATTACACCATCCAGACAATTTATCATTTTTATCAGTGTTTACCTTTCTACGGATTTTTATCAAAATTGGCCAGAGCAAAAATTATCAGAGTTATATAATCGTTTTATTGCATACTATTATCGTGCTCAAGTGAACCTTGCGTAAGGTGTAATAAGTATATACATTTGGGGTAATAATGCACTTTGTTTTGTCATAACTGTGTGGTTTCTGCAGCGACCGACTGCTAGTAGTTCCAAGAAGAGATAGTAAAGGAAGGTAAAAACAGAGAAAAAGAAGCATTTCAATTACGCGATGGTACTTGGGAGTCTATAATAACCATACACAGAAAAAAGTTATGAGTTGTGATTATATCGACAGCAAATTTGAAAATTAGCGTCAAATATTCAGAGCAAATACTGGTGGCACCAGTGAGGAATAGCCTACTATCGCCGCTCCATTTACGTTTCTTCCATGGACTCTTTAATCCAGTCTCTGAAAAGCCGCTTCTCAGAGACGAACATGCCGGCATTCATGTTATACCGACTTCATCCAGCGCAGATGGAGAAAATTGACCGTTCAGACTACAAAGCCCTGGTCAAAACCATACACCAATTCTACAACTTTGACAATTTTCAGCAGGACGCCATGTCGTGGTATGACATAACCATAAAAGGAAAACTTCCTCAGTCCGAAGACCAGGAAGAATTGGAATTTGTGGACTTGGTGAAAAATATGGAACTTTTTCCAGCTGTACGTCAAGCGATGATAACATTACTGACCCTCCCCGCCACTACTTGTACGGTAGAAAAATCATTCAACACAATGAGGCGGGTCAAAACATGGCTTAGATCAACCATGTCTGACGACAGGCTATCCGGGCTGTGTATGATGAATGTTCACAGAAGCCGAATAAACTCGGACAAAAATTTGTTGATCTAAAAAGTCATCGAAAAATTAGGCAAAGACCCACGTCGACTTCACTTTTTATTCAAGAACTGATTAACTAAACTGGTGGCTGATTGTTCTTTTCTGTATGATTCAATGTTACGAACAGCTTCATTGAATTCACGAAATACGAGATGATTTTATCTGAAACTGTGAATTACACTGGACAACATCAAATTTATTCCTCAAATGAAAATATAGCCTATGACCTTTGGGATGCTGATTTCAAATCTGACCTCAGATTTATCCTATCACGTCAGGTTTGTGAGATATGATAACAGCAAATTGTTACTTTTGCCAAAAGTGTAAGGTTTGACGTTGCGTTTATTACACATTGTGTTGCATCCAGAAATCCAGGCCATGGGGTGCATATATAGCTGAAATACATCTACAAACTACAATTTTGATACTAATTTGTTTTGGAAGCAACATTATTAACAAAGCAATAATATCAAGCTAAAAGTATAATTGACCTCCCCCCTGTCTATGTTTTGCATGAAATAACAAAGATTTAAGAAGGCTTATGGCAATGCTTGTCTAGTAATTCTTATTTAAGCTATTTTGGCCTGTCTAACACTAACCTTTCACTATGGCACTGCATATGTTGGTGGTAAACGGTACGCCAAATCTTCCACTTTTGGTAAAAACAAGGTATTTTTATTATCATATTTCAAAAACGTGATGTGTTAGAAAAAAATCTAAGGCCAGATTTGGATTCAGCATGGCCACATTAGTCTAAGCAAACTTGAAACGAGCAAGGAATAAAAAATAAGTTGTAAAATGTTGCCCAGTGTTATTCTTCTTCAGATTTATGTGAGATAAAGCCAGTGCCCGCACTAGTAATGTGGTTCTGAGAGTACAGAAGCTCAAGTTGTCGAATTTTGCGATTACGGGTAGCTCGTAGGCATCTTCGTAAATTAATAGAAGAAGTGGGATACTCCCGAAGAAGGGTGATGATCACAATCGGAGAGCTTGACCAGCCAGTCATCACTCGTATCACCTTCACCCCACCCCCCCCCCCCCCCTTTCAGAAAATTGCCTATTTTTGCATGTTCTCGCTTTTTCATTTTTCATCCAACAATTTTCCAGGAGGGGTCAGCTGACCCCATTTGCCCCTATGTGCGGACGCCCATAGCCGTGGCCGAGTGGTTAGCGCGTTGGGCTCGCAGTAGAGAGCCTGCATGTTCGACTCCAGCCACCCGCACTTGCTGTTGTTTCTCTGGGCAAGAAACTTGACGATAATTGCCTCTACCCAGTGATCGATTTCGAGTAATGGGTAGCCTAGTACCAAATTTAAGTCATAAGTAGAGTAGACAACCGGAAGCAGACATTGCCGTCGGCTGCAGCGTGGGTCAGGTGTACGTCGGAAGGCGTACACCGATGCATAGCGCTCAAGTCCGCTTTCCCGCAATGCAGGATAAAGATAAACAAACAAACAAAAACTTGTTGTTTATATGCCTGGTGAACAGACCAGCAGTGGTCTCAACGTAGACAGATGCACGAATAACATTATCGGTTAATGAAGTTCACATAAACAACATCATGTGTTAAATATGTTAAAAAGACAAGTGCTGTAACGATGATATAGGCTATACGATAAAAGTAAGCGATGTATCATTATCACCACACACAAGTTGACGGGCCACTGCAAGAACTTCTTCCCTTTGGTTGGTTGGTTTTGAATCTTTATCCTCGGACTGACAAAGCCTTGACAGGTTATTCCTGGTAGTTTCGCATACTTGTAGAGGCTCTTGACGCACGGCCGGTTACCGAGATTGGCAGAGTGAAGTTTCCGATTGTTGAAGGGTTGTTGCCGGAAAATTACTCCATTCATTAGGTGCCGCTGAATGGAGAGCAGCCCTGAAATGCGTTTCTCAAGCGCACATCCCGAGAGTCGAACTTGCGCCGCGTGGTCTTGAGCCGGGCGCGTAACCACTGAGCTAACAGGGCGGGAACCCTTCAACAGTAGCTTTATAATGTAGAATCGGGAGCAACTATGGCACAAAGTTGGAAGTAATTTTGCTTAACAATAAACAGATAGTCGCTAATGAAGTATTACGAAAGTATTTAAACTGGGATAATATATACATCAAACGACTCCTGTGCAATATTGTGTATTCGAATCGGAGCACACATTAGTTTCAATGATGCCATTCAGTTCAATTGTGTTAGTCGTTCACTCCAGCTAGCAAAACCTTTTTTACGTCGATTCAACGTTTGTACATGATCGATCCTTCACGTCTTCTTTCAATCTCCCTTTCACGATGCAAATCTCATTATAAAATCATAAAAGCAAAAACAAATTGTGACGTATCAAGCAAACAACATGACGATACGAATGTGTAATCGTATTGTGACGTGGCAAGAATGAGTCGCATTGTTTGTGTGTAAGCGAAAGGTTTTTATCATAAAAATACAAAACATGAGCTTTACAAAAGCGATAAACAAAAACTGGCAACACTCCGCATCGACATGGCCGATCTACCGCGTAGCTGCTCATTTAAAACATCCATCAGTTGTCCACTAAAATTCTTTCTGGTTTTTAGGCAAATATTTTGGAGAAATAAAATTTTGCTCGATTTTTCACAAACTTGCTTCATCGCCTCAGAAGCTATGCGAGTTATGCCTGTTTTGATTTCTTTAGAATCCGTTGTTTTACATAAACTCGGTTCCAGCATAATTCATTGCATATAGTTTTAGAATGAATATTGAATAGGCTACAAATTTCAATTCCAACAGCAGAGACGTTGTTGTGGTGAATGTGGGATAATCTCCGGTGACGTAGGCTACATTCGTAATTAAAAATAAAGGATTGTAAAATCGACAACTTAAATAAACAATAAACATGTCTCTGGTCCCGCTAGCGAATTTTTTTCCCACGAACTTTTTGTCTCATTTGCATATTTCAGTAAGTGTAGCCATTAGCCTTCTGGTTACGGTGCGGCGCGTAACTGTTTTTACAGATTTTCGACCTCACAGCAGCCGATTTTCGCCCTCCAGGTCCAAATCTAAACATTGAACTTGAAAAAAAAACGTAGTCGAGAGACACACCTAGTCTAGTCACGTTTAAAAAAATTGAGAAAAGAAATTGATTCTGGTCACTAATCTAAAAGTAAGATTTTCTGAATTGATTAAGAATTAGCCCTAACCTTACTTTTTTTTGAAAAGTTTTTGTGCACCGCAAAAATTAATGTAAAGAAAAAAGTGACTTCGGTGGGCGTCGAACCGATGTCCTCACGAGTATAAGGCAAAAGACGAAACCACTGAACCAAACAGCCAACTAAAAATGTTTGCATTCACACGGTATAAATACAAACTCTATGCGAAGTAACAAAAAGTTCGTGGGAAAAAAATTCGCGTCCGCAAATTACCCGCTAACTAACGCGTCCCACGTAGTTAGCGGGTAGACACATTGCGACGTAATTACAATATTAACAAAGCAAGATTAGTACGTCACAAGCAGGAGACATGAAACCTTTTTGCCAACAATGGCAAGTTCAATGCTGAGGGAATTAAGCGTCGAACATTAAAGTAGAACTACGTACTCGTATGTGATGGATAAATCGCAGATCAAACACTGCAGTGGGGAAGCCTTCCACGCAAAACTTCTGATCAACCGGGGTAATGTTAACGACCTGCAATCAGTCTATTTTGCATTGATATAACATAACATGGACTGGTACGTTGCCTGCAGTTGTTGTAGTGGCATGCGCGATAGAAATGTAAGAAAATACAAAAAGTTTTCATGAAACATCAAAGACAAGCCAGGAAAGTAAAGCTCTGAAAAACGTCCAGGAACGTTGTAGTGACGATTGGTTTGAATGTAATTCCAGAACGACAATGCAGACAACAAGATGTGACGTGGGGATGAGGTCGACTGGAACTCACTGACATACTCCTGGATCACAACATTCTAAGTTCAACATCAGTGGACGTTGTATAAAAGTTAAAGCTCTTGGCTCGATACGAGGGTGCGCTACCACACCGTACACTTGTCCTTGGGGTTCATTGGACTTCCAGATGGGCAATGGAATGCGTCAGCGAATTCATTGGAATTTGATAGAGATCCGAGAACTCTAAACTTGGCCGGAGAGTGAAAGTTAGTGATGATGTCATTGCGGAGGTGCTGCAGAGTCTCCACCGCGCACCACATCTGCAATACATTGTAACGTCACAATGCTAACCAAGTGGGGAAGCATTGGTTGGTGTCGCTTAAATGTGCGGGAGACACGTCACGCAATTTCATGGTTCACTTACTTTAAAACAGGAGGCGATACATATAACATTAACACATGGGTACAAGTAGTCAAGTTTAGTCAGCCAGGCGATCAGAAATTACAAACGAAAGGTTTCGGATGATTTTACCGCATAATAACGTTGCATCTACAACATTGATGTATCACTCAAATCTCGATGCAACGTCGCCAAAACAACCGCAACTAATAATCACCTGCGAGAAGCTGATGTAGAAAAGTTGATCGTGGGTGTAGTTAAGTGAAGGAAGGAGCATATCGACCTCGCCAGCTTGTGGTGACGACTTCCATGCTTGGTAGGCCTGCAGGAGAAAGTGGTTTCGTTACATAACCACCTTCGTTACTTATACTTTGACGTGGTTGGCAACCACTGAAGGTTTGCTCCTATTGAAGTCTCATAGGCGTGGACGACCTCCCAAACAACTCGCAAATGCGGGCGGTAGTAGGAACAATTGAAATATCTTCTTCCACAGTGACAAGTGTGACTTGCTATTCAACGAGCGTTGTTCTCGTAAAAAAACGACACAAAAATTTCCGAAAAATATTGTGTATTAAAATTGCTTACCATAGCTAATCACACGAAATGATTATTAAAAAGTGATGTATTCTGCACAATGGCTATTATGTGGGCTTCGATAAATCAATTCGGCACTGCTCCAGAGCACGCGGCTATGTCTCGGCAATAAGACACTTAAACTTAATGGCAAAAACAATAGGAGCGGTTGACTCGATGACTATTTGTCTCTCACTGCTTCCTGTGTTGCTCATGTGATCTCAGTCTATTGCAGTGACGATCGGTGAGGGAAAGCAGTGCTTACCTGAGCGAAAACTATGCAAAATATAATGACTGAATTCTAGGTTTAACTTCTTATTATTTTTCTCACGTCTATTTTAACTTGAAAATTACTGTATTCGTGACTAGAATTACTCGTAACGCTTGTGAGTAGTCTAAGTCCTCACCAAACCGCATGTCTTGCCTATAAATGCCAATTAACGCAAACGCTTCTGTCAGAAACAATCATTGAGGCTACAGGTAAGCAACTATCAAACTTGCTTTCCCAGATTCAAAAAATATGTCAAAAAACGCCTTCGTTTTATCCAATCTTTACCCGTTTTGCAAAACGTCACCAGCTGCTTAGCCAATCAGATGTGTTATGGTTATGGTATGGTTAGTTTTGCTTTCCCAGTGACGTCAATGCGAACATTCGCTAGAGCGGCTAGAGCCAGTGGTTCTTAACCTGGGCGCTACCGCCCCCTAGTGGGCGCTGTTAACTTTTAGAGGGGCGGAAATATTCAGGGGGCGTTATAGGGGGCGCTACATTCAGAAGGTGTAACGATATTTTCCTCACTGCAAATTTGCTTTAGTAGTTCTGCTGGGGGTACGAGAATCCACCGAGGATGAGGAGCTATATACAGTATAGAGATTGTGTTTAACAAGGGAAGTAGTGATTCTCTCTCAGAGCATTCTATGTTGGCCTATACAGCACAATGCACAACACCATCCGACAAGCGTGGACGTTGGATGGTGTTGTGCATGGCCTTTGTTGTTGATAATGGGCATTGTTTCCCTTTCCTTGTAGTAAGTAAATGGCATTTTGTGGTCAGCTTTTGGCAGGGACAGCGGGCAGGCAGTGCAAGCAAACCATAAGGACTGGTCATAATAATAGTCAGTCAATAATGGTTATTAGTGTAACTCTTACTAACTACTAAAAAATCAGCAGAGATGTGCCTTAAGACTTTTAAGTTAAGAGCCTTAAGGCACATCTGTGCTGATTTTTTAGTATTAAAACTAACATCGGCTTAAACTAGTTTTTTCTTACTAACTAATAACTAATTACTACTGGCTGTAGGCTAGCCTTATAGTCTTGGAAGAAAATGTCATTAGTAGGCTACAGCCCTTATATTATGGTGGGCGTCAGACTATGGAAATCTCTGAAAAGGGGCGCTGGGGAAAAAAAGGTTAAGAACCACTGGGCTAGACTAACTCGTCAGAATGGTCTCTCGTCACGGTACAGAGCACAGCATCATAATGCAGAAATAATTGTTGCTGTTTTTTGATGTCTCCTCGCCATGTACTTTAGCCTACTAGCTTTCATAGTCATGCCTTTGCCCTTTTTACAGCGTTGATATAACGTTACTTCGCCAATGAGTGTTCAGGTGCGGATGCAATATTTAGTTTGTTAAGCTTCTATACGCAGGAGGCAAACTTATCCAGCTTTTTGTAAAAATTGCTTGCGGTTGTAATTTTTAGACCTAAGTGTTAGTTTTTGTAGTGTAGGCCTAACTGAATATCTGAGAATGAACATTCATGACGAATTAAATATTTAGACAACTATTATTCCATGTCTAACATTAGATTTTGGTCCTGCAACGTTAAAATTAAGATTGTTTATGACTTCTAAACATTAAATGGATGTATGATCACGACATAGGCGAAGCACAATTTGACAGATTTTTATTTTTGATTTGTTTTGGAAATGCTCTCACAGCGCACCAAATTGGAAGTGTTTTTCAAAAATTTCTGGGGGAGGCCCCCCAGACCCCCCGCTGGAAGTGTTGCCTTCGGCAACACACCTTCGGGCTTCGCCCGACGGTTACGCCCTTCGTACCTACTACCTTGCTGCAGCATATTTCCAAGTTGCTTTCCCAACGGTTTAAGCCACCGAACGTCACTGGTCTATTGCAGGTTGTCGCGAATTATTATTATTATGAATTTTTAAATATTTCGTCTTGCAATCACGAAACACCTCTGTGCATGGGCAGTTACTGCTGAACACAACTTACACTGTACGCGAGCTTGAGTCCCCCGTTATCCGCTATGTTCTCCCCCAGAGTCAGGTTGCCGTTCACCTGGAAAGTGACGTCACATAGATCGGTTATTCGTCAGAGCATTTGCATGATGACGCCACAAGCGCAATATGAAGCTTCTTGCAATGCAACACCACATGCATAAACACCACAAGAAACCACCACGTGTTGCGTATTTTAGAAGTGTCTTGATTTTGGGCATGAGGATCTCATTGGTACCGGCCCCAGGTACCAACATGTGTAATTTGGCCCGGTAGCAATGAAATTCTCGGTCCTCAAAAACAAGACATCGCTCAAAAAATATGCACGATGGCAAAAGTCAGGCAACGTTTTCTTTAACCTCCTGGGCCTCCTGCAAAGGTATCGGGTGTTTAAAATCATTCCTGTTTCACTCAGCAGAGGAATAGATTCAGAATAACATGTGCTTGGCTGTGCCTCCACACGGCTGCACTGACATGGTTTGCTTTACAAAGTGCTGTAAAGAGGGTACATCTGCCATGGCTGCACGGCATAGAAACGCATGGTAGTTGTTGTTTATACTGTAATGTAGTACACTCTCACATGTAGGCCATGGGTTTCGAAGTTGCTGTACTGCTTGACCATGCATTCAGTCTTGGCGCGAAACTGGACCAGAGTTGAGTTCAGCCACCAATTGTCTAGGTTGCCCGACTTGTCGTATAGAGAGCCTGGAAGATGAAAGGCACGGAATCATAAACAGTTAAACACGCATAGGTAAGGTGCATGAATTTAATGTTTCATATGCAACAAGCATCAAGTAATAATCAAGGTAACAGGAAAAATAAGGACTGTTGTAGCTACCCAGACAGCAAAATCGGTCTATTTTACATTGATTCAACGTCTGCAGACGTTGAATTAATGTAAAAATGGGACAAATTATTGTAAAAATGACCGATTTTGCTGTTTGGGTAACGATTGGCAGACCAATATTCATCTTCGTTGCATTTTCTTTCATCAGACCACCGGACACGTACTGGTTCAGAATATTGTGATTTGAAGATGTACAACCCACATTGTACAATGTTGTTGAAATCGAACTAATCCGTGACTTTCCTGACATGAGCTTGACTTGGTTCAAACAGTTGATGAATTTGAAAAACTATTGTAACAAATTTGTTCTCATATTTACCCTGATCGTCAAAGCCGTGGGTCAGCTCATGTCCCACCACTACTCCAATACCCCCAAAATTCATCGCTTTGGGAGACTTTGCGCTGTAAAATGGTGGACGGAGAATTCCAGCTGGAAACACTGAAAATTGGCAACACTGTTATAATAAAATGCTGAAAAGTTTGAGCGTTCATCAGGATAATTATCTTTTATCAGACTAATATTATCACACTGCAGGATGTAACTTAGCAAATTTTATTTTGCATGTGATTCGCTCAGAGGATGCACATTGTCATGATGCGCGAAACATCAGTGAAGTAATAAATCAACTCATTCGTTTTTGCTTTTACTTTTATCAAATGAACGTTGCAACTAGTCCTGTTATCATTGAAGCAAGTGCAAGGTAATGGAAACCCAACGACACGGAAAACAAGCAACCCATCGTTCAATAAACGTTCAGCAACATCAATATTACGCAAAGTAACCGCAATAATATTTACCGATGATGTTCTTGTGGGGCGAATAGAAAGCGTTGACGGTGGGTGGAGTCACTGACCAACTGAAACATAGATTTGAACTTCACTATGAACTTTGCCTCAAAACACAAAATAAAGCCAGTTCCACTTTGATGAAGAATATGGTGAGCAGACAACCTCGCTCACAGACTCTTGTTGGAGAGCGCAGACATTGACGAGTCACCAGGTCAATTAATCAGTCTTCTTTTTTGTGCACCATGCCTGTCCAAGGCTTAAGCGTTCATGCACAGTTCTTTCCAGTTATCCTGGTATTTGACTGTAGGGGAGGGTGGGGTGGTTTGAACCACTTTTTTCAATATTCCTAATGTCTGCTTCAGGATTCAATTTTTCAGCAATTTTTTTGCATGACATCCAAGTCTAGGATGTACTTGAGCAAGCCCAAAGTGAATTTGCAAATGAAATTTATTACAACGAAAAATATAAAGTATTTTCAGAAAGTTCTCAAGTGGTTCAAATCACCCTTGGGTTGGGGTGATTTGAACCACTCAAAAGGGTGATTTGAACCACACTGGGGTAATTTAACCCACCTTTTTAAAGTTGGATAAATACACATTGTTTCACAAATAATCAATGAAAAAGATGTCTCAAACATTTACAGCGGTATAAGTACAAAAATAATAAAAAACATGCAACACAAACAACGACCAGTAACTGTCAATCAACTGTCTCGTAAGAGTAATTAAGCATTGTCAACATCAATATGTTATCATTCCAAATTGAACTCTTTCAGGCAACAATTGAATATAAAATGGCTCTCCCTTCTTGCAGTTCCTCCCGCTTTTTGTGGATTGGGTAAAACTTTTACTATGTCGCTTCGTGGAAAAGACCCTTCATCATTTTCTTTGAATGTAAATGATGGCTTTCCACTCTTATTTGTAGATGGAACCTTTTGCAAGAAGCGAGCTTCAGGCTCCTCGTCGATTGTGCCCACGTCATCTATCTTGCCAATGTAATGACGTGTGTTCTCTTTGGTATTAAATTTAACAACAACAAAATCTCCTACAGCAAGTTCTTTGGGATTTTGCTCTTCATTTACACTACTTCCACTCTCTGATGCTGTGTCTGACATATCGTCCAAAGGAACTGCATCATCCTCATCAGAACTTGAGCTTTCATTAAGAGCTAGCACACGTTTTGTGGGGGGTTTCTTTGGCTTTGGTCTAATAATTTTTTGTTTTCTTCTGAGCAATTTTTCCTGCTTTGCACGTCTTTCTTCGTGCTGAATTTTTATTGCCTGTTTTTCTGGAGTCTCTGTGAGAACCCGACTTTTTACTCGTTTCCTTTTGCGTTGAACTCTTGGGGTTTTGCTTGATGGTAATGGAATAACTTCGTTGGGTGGTATGAAGCTTTCTGAGGCGTGATATTCCTCGAGATCTTGCAATGAAGATACGGGTAAATGTGTCGCACCTTCAAAGAAATAAGCATTATCAGTTGATCGGTTAGCAATAGTGTTGGGAACTGCGGCCATAACATTAGCTTCATTCACTTCAGGTTGATGGGAGGTACTTGTTTGGGGATTTGGTCTATCACTCAGAAGTGATGGGGCAAAATCTGTGTCTGTGAATATACTTTTGTTAAAAGGATATATTCCTGTAGAGGCAAAGCCAGAAGTGATGTTCCTTGGCGTCATAGCGTTTAAAAAAGCCTCCTTAACGCATTGTGGAATGTCATAAATCCGAAAAGTTTTGTTGTTGTAGGTTCGCATCCATCCATCTACAGCCTGGTTGTAATAGCCTTTAAATGGCCCAAACACTGATTTATCAAGCGGTTGAAGTTTGTGAGAAGTGTGAGGAGGCAAAGTCAGCAATTCAATGCCACTTTTATCAGCAAACTCCACAGCCTCCCAAGAAACGTGAGACTCATGGTTGTCGAGAATTAAGAGGACAGGTTGAGAGGGGGAACAACCACTATGTTTCACAAAATGTTTCAAGTAGACCAAAAATTTTTCTTCGTTAATCCACCCAGATTTGGTACCTTCTCCAATGGATTCTGCTGGTCCATGTCTAACAAATTCCTCCTTATATCTTACTCTTGGAAAGATAAACATGGGGGGAATGGCAACACCTGAAGCACTGACAGCACATACAACTGTTACAAGTTCTCCTCTCTCTGCAGATGTCACAGAACCAACTTGTTTTTTTCCTTTCGTTGTCACGATATGATTTGGTCTTTGCACGGTTGTGACACCTGTTTCATCAAGGTTGTATATTCTACTTGCAGCAAAGTTGTACCTAAAACACAAAACGATACAATGAAGCCTTTTTCAGATCATAAGAATTGCTAAGTACAAAGCAATGTTAGGCTATTGTTACGAGACCTGTCCATAACTCTTCCAAGGTTGTCGAAAAACTCCCCAACAGTTGTTTTGTTGAAAGCTGTCGCTCTTCCTAAAGACGTCGCTTCTGGTTTACGACATGTCAGATGGTGTCTCTCCTTGAAACCTTCAAACCAGTCAATTCCTGCAAAAGTTTATGGGAAAGAATTGAGAGGTGGTGTGTGTTGAGTAATGTCGAAAAAACAAACCAATGTGATCTACAATGTGCTACCGTACACAATTTTCCACACAGAATTAATAAACAAGTTAATCGTGTCTGATTAACGAAACGTCGGAAAATAAATGCAGATTATCACTAAAAACACCTTGTGATAGTTTTGCTTATTTTACACCAGAAGAGCGTATCATGTTATTGAATTAAATGCCTGGTGAACAGTCTCATTCAATTTTTAAACAACATAGGCTTAAAATAAAACAAACCTGCCATCTTAGAAACCACCCAGTTACTTGGCATCTGAATGTTGTTCTTGTCAGCCAAACTGAAAGCCAACTCACGGCATTTGGTGCGTGTGAGTCCGTGAAATCTATCGTCCAGGTGTTTTATGTGCTGTGCGAGCAGACTTTCCAACTCCCAAGGAAACACCAGACTTTTTACCTTCGTTCTATTATAGCCAATGTTTTCTGAGAGTCTACCATTATCAGATCCAGGACGATTGCACTCTTTGTAATAGCGACCTAAAGTGGTCCTGTTAATATGTCTTCTTTTGGCAACTTCTCTGATCGACATTCCATTCTTTATTTCCTCCAAAGCAAGCAACATCTCCTCACGAGTGGCTGATGCGTGGCTTGTAGTTCTAACATGTTTGCGAGGCATAGTGATGGAAATAAAAACTTAAATTCAACTAATGCTTGTAATTTACTGTGGCCAATAGGAATACCCTGTGTAAGCAATTCGCAATATTACTACAGTTAACATAGACTGTATAGCCTATTTATAAGTAGCCAAATGCATACTAAAGCACTAGACTTACAATACATTGACTACTACAGACCGCAAACTATTTCAGAAGAAGCTACTAAAACTTATTTTCTTCTGGGAGGTTTGAGCCACCGGTTCAAACCTCCCGAATCAACTGGTTCAAACCTCCCTGTTGCCACCATTTTAAGAAACTTGTCTAATCAGCTATTAAATCTTTCACTTACAGAGCATTTGCCAGCATCATTAAACACCTTTTAGATAGGACTACTCATGGTAGTATTAACTATTGCCTAAGTAAAACAGCGAAGATGGCATGCAGCTACAAACTGAAATTCCTAAAATTTACTTTTTGCAAGGAAAACAAGTTCTAACCTGCTTGCGCTAAAATCGCTGCTGCTATCGCTCTAACGTAGACATGCTTTGGAATCACTTTACTTCCTCTGTCTACAGACATAGTTACGTCATTTCTACTTTTATGGTATCCGCAATAACAGCCATGGTTCAAACCTCCCAGTGGCTCAAACCTCCCCACTCTCCCCTATTAAAAATTGTTGCAATTGCTGTTGCACAACAAATTAATCTTGCAGGAGCGATAAATCAACATCAGGTCAGAGATGAAGTTCTGACGGTGGAAATCGAAGCAACGTACTGGCTGGGCTGCTCCTCTGTACGCCTACGCTGAAACTGCCTGCTCTGTATGGCGCTAGGAGCAAGATGCCTGCGATGGATACAGCGCTATGTGAAACACACTTTGCGATTATTGCTGGTACTCGCGGTTGCAACAGAAGACTACAACTTTATTAATGGACAAGCTTACTCGTCACGCTTCACTGGTTTTCTCAGCTCTACCATCATCTTAAAGACCATGAACTTCATCGAATTGAGGTGGAAGGTGAAGAAGTCCGGAGGAGATGGAATCTTCAACTGAAAATATTCTCAACATTGAAACACAGTTAGAAGAGTTGGAGTTAAAGATCTTCTGTATTAGGATTGAAACAGAAGCATGGTATTGCCAGTCACAATAGGTTCCGCGCGTCATTCTTGTTTGTCGCTTCACAATTTGATGATTTTTTTACCGACAAATTAGCGCCAGTTGCACAACAACTTGGTAGCTTCGTTCAATTTATAGAGTTGTTAACATTGAAGACAACTTTGACTCCATCCGCTGGAGAAACACGGATTCTTACGAGATCGGCATGACGTCATACGAGTTGTTTTCAGCAGCATGTACGATTGTACGTACCTGCACTGCGGCAGTATAATTGCCTAGTACACGTACATACCGTTTGTTCAAGCTTAGCCCCTTGCTAAAGGCAGTCGGGCTGACTGACGAAACGTCGGAAAAAATATTGTTGTCATTTATAACATCTTGTGGTAGTTTAGCAAAACGTGCCACATGAAAGCGATGGTGAGAAGTCTCATGAAACAATCCAGCTGGTTGTTGTCAAATAAACGACAATGTGACTACACAAGGAACCTGTTTGTACTCTGTGTCCAGGTAGGTCGTGTTCAAGATGTCGTCAGAAAATCCGATGAGGTCTTCAACAGCTGTCGCCTGCAAATTACACAAGCCACAGGGAGGTCATAGCAGATTAACGACATCTGAAAGACTTGTGTTTCTTGATAGCAGAGTGCAGCAAGAATTGACAGCGATAGACATTTGTCTCGCCAATGAAGTTACTGCCTATCGCAGCCGTTTCTCGCTACATTCGACAGCCGAGATCCATTTGCTTTTCGAAAAGTCTTGATGCCTAGTATGGAGGCTACAACGGCATGGTTAGCGAAACGCGATGCTCGCTATAGTCAGCCTTCTGCTGACGTTAGGTAGATCGCTGTATCTACATCGTACCATGAAACGGAATGTAAAAAGGAACAGGTCAAATGAGCGATGCTAGAGGTCAGGGGTCAAGCACAGTAACTTGCCTCGTACGACACAAAAGCTATGAGGTCATAATGGTGACTTACTTTTTCGGATGCTCTCTGCCTCGTGATTGGATCCATCCACTGAAGCGTGTCGAGGTTACGCTGGAACGCCGATTTGATCGCGCCGACCATCTCCTCGGCCTGCGCCAAGACAAGTATCACTGTGAGCTCATAGAAGGCAGGGGCGCCAACCGAGGCTCAGGTGGCGCAATCGATGTACACTCTTGAGCTATTTACCATTAATATTACTGAATACGCTGAAATCTGAAATTCTTTTCAATTACAAATATGGATGAATACGATGAGACAATCCCAGTTGCAAGCACGTGCAGGGCAAAGCGGTTTCAACGTACGGATTCCTAACAATAAGAACTGAAGAAATACGATATTACATGTGTCGGATGAGAAGGGAAGAGCAGCAAGGATATTGTCATCAGACTACTGGTGGCATTGTTCATTGTTACGTCACTTCAAACGTCAAGGTAAGTGATTGTGTTGAAGGTTGCCATGGTGACCAACATGGACAAACCGGTTTAAACTAGTTCATCTTGTTGCCGTACAGTTCTCTAGCACTCCACAATAACGCAAAGTCATCATGGCTTCAGTTGGTGGAAACATAAAGTAAGGGATATCGAATTATATGGTTGGCAATGATTAGCTTGATGATGCTCTACAAACTTGTTGTGATGAAGAGAGCCGGCTCGGGGTACTTCATTATGACGACAATGCGTGTGTGGGTTTTGGAATATCTGGGTAGGTTCAGTTGGAACCGGGTTCGACTCAATCCGGGCCGGGTGCGATGAAGATGACCGCTAGATGTCACCACGTAGCAAACCTACGTCACAATCGACACTCACTGATTTTTTGCTTCGTTTATCGAACTCCGCCCGCACGAACAAACGACCAAGCGCTTGCCCCACTGTGCTGTCGACGACGTCCAAGCAAGTACGCCAACGCTCTCGGCAGTTCTGTGGTGCAGAAGGGATTTGTTAGAAAAGCAAACCTCATTCGACATTGCAAGTTTGTTGCACAACATCAACGCCGCCTTGGTGAAAACTACAGCAAACCTATAAGTTTGTACGTCGCTCCTCTTTACTCAATTAAGGAGGAAAATGGAAATGCTGCGGTTTAACATTTAGATTCAAGAATGAAATTGGAAATTAAACATGAGGACAGTCCCACTGCACAGTTGATGCTGCACAAGCCACGGAAACTCACAAAGTCTGCGCCGTACTTGACTTTTCCCAGCTTGTTCCTAGCATCGATGAATGGCTGACCTAGGGTGCCTGAGGTTGCCTCGACAATGAGCCAAATGACGTAATTCTGTAGAATTCTGCAAAACACAACAGATCGTGTCGAAGCAATACAGGCACGTGAATACATGAACGATGAAACACCCTGAGTACCCCAGGATTCGAACCACCCTTCATCGATCTATTGACGTGAGTGATTCAAACACAATGACCATCTGCTGATGTGGATGGAAGCAGAAAACACTAATTTCTTGTAATTGCAACCACGATAAACCCTTCCTACGTAGTGGCATTTTGGACTCGAGCACAAATTAATGTTTGCGTTTTGTCGCTACTACCTTTTTCTAGAGTAGTAGACCCCACATGTTGCAAGTATTAATTTTCACTTTGATAGTCAGAGATGGAAATAAACCGAAGTCCAATGACATACAACGCTTACATACAACGCATACAACGAGACCGAAACGGTCCTCCAAATTTCTCCAGCGGTTTCCCAAAATTTGGACTTACAACTATAGTAGAAAAGTAATGGTTGTTTCTCGCTATGTCTTAAGCAAATATGGCTATTTTTTGGTATTTAAATGAAACACTTGCGGTCTCTTAAAACTACTTAGCGGTCACCCAAACCAAACCTTAAAAAAAACCTGGTTATATATATACTGTATATGGTATAACATGGTTATACGGACCATGGATTAATCGTCATGCTGAGGGTGTGGCCTGTCAAACAACACAAGGCAGTTATAGAAGGGTAGGTAATAGAATGGCGAGGAATGGATCGGTTGCTCGTTAGATGCGGCAAGCATACCCACTACCCAGTGATGACGCAACAAACTGCGCATTATGCTTCAACAGTGCTACTGACCTGGTCGGCGTCTTGTACACAATGCTCGATAAGTTCTTCATGTAATCGATGGACAAAACAACCACCGGTTCGTTGTCGTCAATTGTGACGTTGGCGATGTTCTTGAAAGCCGATTGGACGATACCCGACCAATCAACGACCGGTGTTATATCCTGTGAATGCAACAATGCAGTATATAGATCGAAATTATCTGAAACGGAGGCTTCCCTGCAACATGACTCACCACTAGGGTGGATCGTTTTTCAACTTTTTTTCTTAATCGCTTATTAATAGTGCGGAAAAGTTGTGCACTGACATTGTAAGCACAACACAAAAAAAAAAATTCAAAAATTTTTATATCTTGGGGTGCCCCAAAGAAGTTGAAATATTGGAAAAAGTGAAAAATTTCCAAAAATTTTAATTTTTGTTTTTAGTTTTTAATCGCTTCAGAAAATTTCCGGAAAATGAATATTTACTTCGCATTGCTGATGTCATGGTTGTCTGTATCCTGTTTAATAACATCAACATTCACCAACGTTTGCTTCCTTCCTCTTAGTGCGGGCCTTTTGTGTGTTATGTGTACTGTGTATGCAACACAGCACACACTTGACTTACTGCAGGTTTCAAGCTGTATCTCTCTCACGCAACTACTGCAGATTTCAAGCTGTATCTCTCTCACGCAGCTACTGCAGGTTCCAAGCTGTATCTCTCTCACGCAGCTACACGGATCGCAAATCGATTTCATGACGACGACCACGACTCTAATTTCGTCCCACCATACAAGACCACCGGTCCTGTGGCGATGCGTTCGATGGCACTTATGTGGGATCGCTATGCCATCTCTGATCGAGCAGCGGCTGCTGTAGCCTCTGCTGCATTGCATGACGTAGGTATGGTAATGGTTAGTGCTGATAAAACTGGTATTATTGATAGAAACAAAGTTCGTAGATTAAGAAGTAGAAATCGAGAAGAATTGCAAGAGTCCAGGTCGGACGTTTCACACGGTTTGTATTTTGATGGCAGAAAAGACAAGACAATAAAGATTGAAGTAGATGATCATGGGGTGTCTCATAGAAGATCTGTTGTTGAAGAGCATGTGTGTATTATTATCGCCGAACCTGGATCTTAGTATTTTGGCCAAATACGTCCAACCGTGGGAACAGCCAGAAGCATTGCCGACTCCATAATATCAGCAGTTCATGATAGAGAAACAGTCACCAGCTTAATAACAGCCGTGGAGTGTGATGGTACGTCGTAAATACGGGTCATGCAGGCGGTGTTATCCGACTGTTGGAATTAGAGTTTCGAAAACCTCTGAAATGGCTGGTATGTCAACTCCACGCAAACGAATTACCCCTGCGGCATTTTTTTAAGTTTTTGGATGGCAGTACAACTGGTCCTCGTGGGTATTCCGGACAGATTGGAAAGGCTTTACTTACATGTGATAAAATGCCTATCCGACGATTTGAATCAATACCAAGTAATTTTCCTCATATGGGTGTGACCGAGTTAAGCACAGACCAAAGATACCTCCGGGATATTTGTCATTGCGTTTGTACAGTAGAAATTCCCAGTTCACTCTCCACAAGAGGTCCAGGTAGGCTAAGCTTAATCACTCACGCTGGCTAACTGCGGGGAATCGCATTCTGCGGTTGTATATAGGGACCACAGAACCCTCTGATAATTTAAAAACGCTGGCTACCTTTGTCATGAAAGTATATGCTCCTATGTGGTTCGAAATAAAGTGCAATCTACTCTGTATCAGCGGTGCTTTTCATCTATGGCAAACCATCAGAAAATCTTGCTACCTGTCGGATAAACTAAAGGCCATTGTCGACCCTGTTGTTCAAAGAAATGGATTTTTGGCAACAGTGAAAACATACTCTTATCAATGCTGTTTGACAAAGAATCACATGTGCGTGAGCTGGGAATACGCCGTATACTGCTTGCACGAGAAACTCCCGTTTACACTGAAATCCGGCGCTTCAAACTGCCAAAATTCAATTTTAATGCTGTCAGTTATGTTGATATGATATGCTGGCAAACCGATAACGACAAAACCGAACCTCCAATAACTATGAAAATGACAACAGAGAACTGTGGTCGTTCAAAAACATCAACACGAGCCAACATTCTCTCAATTTCCCCTGCCACACGCAAGCAGTCGAGCGAGGTGTCAAGGAGGCCTCTGTTGCAGTATGTGGTGCCGCTAACCGTGTTGGATTCATCAGAAGTCGGCTACAGTCCAGCAAAGACATGGCCCGTCTCAATACAAAACAAGATTTTAGATTATGTTCTTAAAAGGTTTGCGCATCTTACATCTACTTGTACCATAATTCTACTTGTAAATATTGATTTTTTGCGTAATTTACAATGATTTGCGGGAGGCAGTGGAGTTACCAGTGGCGTAGCCAAGGGGGGGGGGGGTTACAACCCTCCCTTTGGCACGCGTGTGACGTCACGATATTGAGAATGATGCTTTCAGTCTAAAAAAATTGCTTAATTTTAAACAAAATTGCATTAAAAGAGCAAGTTTTGCCAATACCAAACATCTCAGTCAGGAATTAGCAACAAGAAAACATAGAGACTTAGCTTTATTTCCGAAAAATGCCGAAGAAAACATGATCTTATCCTTTTGCTATGCCATCAGACACCAACATTTTACAGGAATATTCGTAACCACATTTTTGTTGAAAATGCTCTTAGAATGCACCAAATTCAAAGTAATTTTTCAAAATTTTCTGGGGGAGGCCCTCCAGACCCCCCGCCGTTGGGTCGTCAAAACCCCTCCCTTTTCAAAATTCCTGGCTACGCTACTGGCAGTTACAAATGTGTAAAAATAGAATTTTTAAAAATTTGGAATTTTTTTTTGAATTTTAAACTTTGTTGGGGCACCCCAAGATATTAGTTTTGTGGAAATTTATTTTTGCGTAGTGCTTACAATGTCAGTGCACAATTACTGTTCCGCGCTCTTAATAAGCGATTAAAAATTAAACCAAAAAATAAAATTTTTGGAAATATTCCACTTTTTCTAATATTTCAACTTCTTTGGGGCACCCAAGATATTTAAATTTTTGAAATTTTTTTTTGTGTTGTGTTTACAATGTCAGTGCACAACTTTTCCGCACTATTAATCAGCGATTAAGAAAAAAACATTGAAAAACGATCCACCCTACTCACCACAGCTCGCTCAAGCAATGCCTTTGAAAGCACAGCCTGCGCACTGCCACTTGCTTCAAGGCCTACCAGGCTATGGCATATGCGGTGTTCCTTAGTATTATTTTGCGCTATGTACGTGCGACTCAATGTTACCAGAGACACGTTAAACTCACACAACAAAGAACGCTCAGTCATAATGCGGCTTCTTGTGTCACTATTGATCGAATGAGGTCAAACCAACGTGACAATACATGACTTTGTCACCTTCATATCCTTCAATAAAACTTTATTGTAATTCTTCTCTTCATCTCTCTGCTGCTCCAGAGGCTGCGCAATCTTGGCTAGTTCCCCTTCCAGCTGCAACAGCTCCCTCATCTGAGCGTCGCTGCTGTTCCTGTCGCCACCGAGCAGCGTGGCGATGGTGGTCATGTACTCCAGTGTGGCCGACAGGATCTGCAACAATCGAGCGACGCGTCATTGGCGTGATGTGTCGTGTGACGTCACATACAAGATATTGTGTGCGGGATGCAACGCGCTGTTTCAATCATCATTGGTCACCATGAGAAAGCCGGCGATTTACTTCAATAAACTCAACCAAAGCAAGGCTGGGTTGCTTTAAAAAATCACGGGTTTCCTTGCTGGCGGGTTACGGATTTCCTCCGCAAACCAGGTGCACCCGCTAGGGGTTGAACCCAGGCCTGGCCAGCTCGTAAATGCACGTCACACATGATCTGATCTTTACAATAAGGCTGACAGATTGAAATGATGCAAATTTGAGAGGAAACATTGTGTGGATACGTCATTACAATATTTCAAAAGAGTTTTACCGCCAGACCATAGCAATTAATATTCTGTGCTCGCACATGGCGCCACCTACCGGATCATTGTCGATTGTCTTGTTGATGTAGAACTCCTTCGATCCTGCTGTAAAACTTCCTTCGCTGATCTAATAACGGAAAATAAACGTTGAAACGACCAAGTGACAATGATAAATGCGAAAGCACATTTCCTAAACACACAACTAGCGCAGATGGGAGGGAGGGGTGTCACAACCACACAACAACCCATTTTGCTCATTGACAGGAGCGCACAAGTTTTATAGCACGCCGCAAACAAGCCAAAGGACAACTGCAACGCTGAACAAGATGAAACATTTCTTAGTTAAGAATCGTGGACAAGCTATGTCAGCGGTTCTCTTGCGGATAAAACCTACAAAAAGAGCAGCCATGAACTCACAAGCAATGAAATAATTTCCGGAAAGCGTTCACAGGTAGGCAAAGCACAACAATATGTATAATTTATTACTACAATGCTCAAGCATGTTGAGTTGTCGCCCCTTGCGTGTCTGTGGTACAACAGAAAAGCACACGGCATCTATTTAATTATCTGCCATGTTTGTTGTATCCAGGCTTACACCGGTGGTTGAAGATTTAGATTTAGTGGACGGGAAGGCAAGGAAGCTAATCCGTGTCCACCTTCAAGCATGTTATCAGTGTTTTTCCAAGACACAGCTGCGTGTTTTCAGTTGGGATGCCAAATAAATTGTCTTCCCAACGACATGTAAGCGCTCCAACTCCCCACCGTGTCGCACCCAACCTCGGTTCCACGCAAACATACATGCATACAATGAAATCGCCACATGCTTACTGTTATGACGTTTGAGTTGGATTTCCTCCCATCAGTTCCCACCGAGATGTCGAAGAAGGGAAACGCTGCAAGTGGCGCTAGAGATCTTAAAGTCTTGTTGAAGTCAAACTCGGTGAGGTTAGCTGGGCCAAGTAGCGGCCACCCTCCAAACTGTGATAAACAGAATTACATCAACTCAGATAAAAAAACCCGACCTTTCCATATGTAGTCAATGTCAGACGCATCAATGTGAAAACGATTCATCATCAAAATGCTCGATACGTCATACAGGTCTGGTCGCATAAAATACTAATGAATTTTATAGAAGTGTATTTACCAAGACATAACCATGTGATCTGGGCGGGAGCCGAACCACGTTCCTTCGAACGCTGAGCAGTGAGCACTGACAATTGTTTGTTATGGCGTTTGAACAGAAATTCAGTTTGATGTCAGATTAACTGGTTTCTTACCAAGAGAAGGTTGTATTTGGAGGCTTAAAAATCTCCTGTCATGCAAATTGCTGATGATGTATCACAAGTAGAGTTGTAAATGCAAAAAAAAAACGTGTTTTTTAAAAAAAAAACTTGGGCCAAAAAAAACACGCGTTTTTTGTTTTTTTTCATATTTTTCAGGAAAAGTTGCAAATTTTTTACAATTTGCAGCTTAGTTTCATTATAGTGGTCTTGAAAAACATTAAACTAGTAAAATTGGTTTTATTGGTGTGCTGAAATTCCTAAGTGTTTGTGCTTGGCAGCAGCATATGTTTTTTGCATAGCCCTATAGCCTTCGTTGTTTCACTTTCTTCTTCATTCTCAGGCATGTTTGTGGCAGTAGACCTGACAAACATTGAATTAATGCAATTTGATACATGACATAATGTAGATGAGTTAATTTCTTTTTCCTTTTATGGAAGTGCCCTTTATGGAAGGTAGCCTACGATGTCAGTATATCGCTAGGCCTACCGGTTATTCTTGTACACACTCAATGGGTTGACGAAATTTTGGCAAAAACAAGATGGCAGTATTCTGAACACACATTACCTTGTTTGTGGTAATATTGCTATTGCTATTGCCAATAGCTTATTTAAACATGTTTTTTAACTGATAGCTTAACAACGATGTATATGCTTTATAAATGTTGAAACATAAGTATTCTTTTCGTGTGTTGTAAAAGGTCTTACACACTTTATCATTGATGCTTCCTGCAGATCATTTGTGACATAATGCAAGAGATCTTATCACTAATATTTTTAGCTGTCAAAAGTAAGTGCATTTGTCAGAAAAGGTTTAGGTTAATGTTCCTTTCAAATGCCCACCACCCATGTTGACTATTGCTAGTAACTACCAACCATGAATGAAGAAATTTTCCCTTCAAAGTGGAGTTTTTTTTTCAGCACTGCTCAGTGCTCAGTGTTCACATTGTGAATAAATGCTTCATAATACTTTTCCTGACAAGAATAAAGTTTTACCCATATTCCCGCAATGCAGGATAAAGATACCAAACAAACATCAAAGATGAAAACTTATTTTATTTGGGAACTACGCTGGAGTAAAAAGGAGTGAGAATTGACCTCTTGTAGTTACGCACCAATAAAACCATGATGCGTAACTTTAATTTTTTTTTTTTATTGAGTAGAGGAAAGATTGATGAAAAGTTTGGCAAAAACAGAAAAGTGCGGAAGTCTCAAAGTTCTGAAAACTACAGTAGTTCAATTTGGATGGATAAGTGCAACCATACTTCTTTTAAAAATGTCTATGACAGCACAATGGTATGACTAAGGGAAAAGAAACATGACTATGACATCACAAAGGAGTATTGAACCTCTTCAGGGAAAATAAAAAACATCAAAATGTTTCCATCTTTCACTACATTTAAATGTGATTTGGGCTAAAAGTTGGGACTTAAGCACTACACTGCTTTTGCCAAACTTTTCATCAATCTTTCCTCTACCCAATAAAAAAAAAATTTTTTTTTTAAGTTACGCATCATGGTTTTATTGGTGCGTAACGACAAGAGGTTAATTTCTTTTTATCTGAAAAAGTAGTAGCCAAAACTTGTTTTAATGTTCATTAACAGATAGCCCACCCCAGAAAACATGGGGTAGAGCTGAACATCATCCAAATATGTTGAGCGGTTCTTGAGATATTGCCATTTTTCTATTGCTCCTTATCCATGAAGCCATCTAGTGGCTAAGGTTACTTCACTTATAACTCGAGAACCGCTTGTGTGATTTTTATCAAGTTTGCACCAAATGCACATCAACTGGAACAACCTCTTGACGTTGTACTGGAAAAGGTGTGGAGTGCTGGTCAAAAGTGCCTGTGTTAAGTAGAAAAACAGGACACTGACCACCTGGTCCTAACATGCCCATTAACCAAAATCCCAGGTGGCTTCGAAACTGTACACGAGTGTGGTACTGCATTTAACAACTGGCTCGACCAAATTACAGACAATACTTGAGATGTGCCAACCATAGGACACTGTTACTACTATTTGAGACAATGAGAAATCTTTATGGCTCGTTTGTTGAGACTTGGAATCTACAAAATTGCAATGAAAAAATAGGCCTATACCAGACATATATAGTCTGATTTAAAGTAAGTTATACGAGTTATGAGACTGTTTCTTTGTTGAAAGAGACGCTATTGCAATGAGTTTACCCTAATTGCTGCATATTGTGACATTTAATGTCAAAATAGGTAAAAAAAACAAAAAAAAACGAATTAAAAACAAAAAAAACGATAAAAAACAAAAAAAACGAGCTCGTTTTTTCAAAAAAAAAAAAAAAACGTTTTTTTACATCTCTAATCACAAACGTTTTCAGATCCGTAGAGCAACGTTTCGTTGATATTTTGCAAAACTTTGATATTAATAAATAAAAATAGCAAATATCATAGTTTGTAATATTGCCAGAAAACCTTAAAGCAAACTAGAGAATGAGCTAGTGCAGTGGGGATAATAACTTGGTACACAGGAAACCATGTCGGAGCTACTGACCTTGTTGATGAAGGAGATGAGAGGGTCAGCCCCCACCGCATTGATGCTGTCCATGTCCAGACAAGACCGGTACATCGCCCGCGCTTTCTCTTCAGCAGACGACTGTGACGTCACATTGGACTCTGGTGAAAGGTTACAAAAGTAAGTAATCCCACGAGAGGTTAAACAGTCAACCCAATCTCCCACGTGAGGGGAAAATGTGTCCTAACCTTGACAACTCTCATGCACATACGTTCATTGCGATGGACCCTGATTAAAGGTTGAACGAGAAAATGCCGCAGAAGACGTTCTCTAGCTTTTTGATTTCTGAGTTGCTTTCTACGTCAAGACGGTAATAGTGTGACATAACAAACCACTGGAAACAGTGACGGAACAGTGAACATAGTCATGGAACAGTGGATATAGTAAGAATTAAAAACAGTGCAAAGAAGAGTGACCTTCAACTCGACTCGATAGTTGAAGGGAACGGGCATTAACTCCTCAGACCATCGCCATGGATGACATCGCAGCCCAGAAGACGAACAAATTCTTTTATAACAATTAAATGTTTCACATTGGAGTTTCTGATTGAAATGTGGCGAACATTCTGGCGTATTATGTTTGAAACAAATTACAAGATTTGAGTCAAGTTACTTTCACACCAATTTGTTTAACTAACATTTCACACAGAACAACTTGGCACTCTGCCAGTAAAAAACAAGAAACACTTCAAAATGGACAGATAAAATCTCAATGATTGGTGTAAACAAGATAATAATCAAATAGTGTCAACCACCCCAGGCTCCGACCTTGCTTATGTTGACTAAAGTCGCTTAGACGTAGAAGAGACGTTAGTTGACGTCACTATTTTGTTGTAGACAAAGCTGACATTGTGGCCAAGCATACATGCCTAGCCAGCAAGTCAGTCTAGTTACATTGATTCAACGTCTGCAGGCATGGAATCAATGTAACAAGGCACCGCTTTACTGGCTGGAGTTGATCACGAATTGTGTCGCGTGTGGATTGCCTTGTTACTTCCGTGCAAACGTTCCTTCACGACACCAAGTGCGTGCAGGGTGTCGAACCCCCAACCTCTGCTTGGCAATGTGACCAATCATAGAGAAATTGACTTTGCACGAGGAAAGCGTGCGGTTCATGCAGGCGGCAATTCAGACTCTTTAGTTTTTAGAATACCACAAACAAATGATTGATGAATGTAAAAACGGGACCGATTCTTGGCTGGAATCGTTTGAGTGGTTACCCTGAGGGATTTGCCACACGATTTGCACCTTCAAGATCAAACTAGGGTTTTGTCTTCGTTACAAATTGTTAAGAAACGGAATCTACGGACACAAGAAACCAAAGATTAAACTTCCTTGCCAGCAAATCAGTCCTTTTTACATTGATGACAAATGTGAAAAATGGTTGATTCGCTGACTGGATTGGGAACCCAGAAATGACGACTCGTTCCAGTCACAAGCTGAGATTCTCCGCAAGGGATTCCACCGAGACGAAACCAATCAAACGAGATGCAGCAAAATGTGCACTGATCGATAAGCATAAATTATTGATGACGTACCCAGCATTGCTTTCATGATCACGTGGTTCTCTTGCCACAACGTGTTGAATGTGCTCCATCTGCACGCACATGACGTCGGTTAATTCATTAAGTCTGAAACCCGCACAACATG
This sequence comes from Aplidium turbinatum, assembly GCF_918807975.1. NCBI lineage: Eukaryota > Metazoa > Chordata > Ascidiacea > Aplousobranchia > Polyclinidae > Aplidium > Aplidium turbinatum. Next base: position 26,279,317 of record NC_137480.1, read on the forward strand.
ACACGTTCATTCATTCACTCCGTTTGAAGGTTAACGGTCTTCTAAGAGTCTCGTGGGTCTTATTCAAATAGAGTATCTTCAATCAAAATCATAAGTACATTGACAATTGACATACATTGTCAAGCACAATTGCATTGGCTGAGGGCTTATTAGGAGGGCACACCTAACGTCTCGAAAAACATGAGCAAGATTGAATTCATCATTCCATGTGATACCGTACTTCGCATTATTATAATATCACTGTTTTACATAGCAGAATGCAGTATTGTTCTCCACCATAGTTGTACATGGTTCTTTATTTAGCGATTAATTTAATGGGAAAATGAAACGTTTGCAGCCGAAGGAGGTTGACATGTACTGTTCAAGCTAAGTCTCACCAAACGCAGAGCGATCATGATCTGGTTCTATGGCATTATCAGGGCGAGTTGAGCACAACCTCATAAGATGGCACTGCAACGTATAGGCTACAGCGTCACGTTAAGAAGTATTTTACTGTAACATTCTTACATGGCCTGTCCCGGAGGTAAGGGGTTCCTCTTCTGCCACCCCCCACAGGCAAACTGATGGAAGTCCTGACAAGGGTCCATCGTTTCGTCCAAGGATAGCGCCACCCGACTCGCAATTTCAACGCAGTCCCGTGTCACGCATGGCTTGGTCGTGTTCTGGTCGAGTGGTGACGATGTAGTGAACAATGATTGGCTGCATTGTTCATCTGCATTAAAAAACGTGGCAATTAGAGACGCATACGGTAGCGCACTGCTGTGACGTATTCAAAAAATATACAAAAAGTCAAAAACATTTGATAACTCGTAAGGATTTCTCTGCCTTCCAACAAACATCCAAGATGATGGCAAGAATATCAGATACAGCAAAAAAGACTAAGAGATTAATTTCGTTTCGTCTCAACGAAGGGCCACATGATCTCTAGGCAATGGTTAAGCGACATTTATGCAGTGATGTACGCGCATACAAAAAATATTGACGCCGTCAGCGCAAACGCAAACGTTCGAAAAACCATACGCCGTATGCGTCAACGTAACTTGTAAAAAAAGTTGGCGGCATCAGTGCATACACTAGCGAAAACTAATTTTGTTTCCTAGGTGCTAAACATTCACAATTTCACACGGTATAAACGACTCGAAACAAATAAGTTTTATTTTGAATTTTCACGCAGATACACAAGCATCTGAAAGTGTTCATCTGACATTTTGCTGTGTTTTGGTTCCAATATGTCTTTGCCCATTGCAAACATTCTTTTAACTGCAGCGCTGGAAGGTATTGGAGTGTTGTAGCGAAAAAAAGACATTAAAAAGTATGCGTTGACGCTATGCGCTAAAAAAACGCGAAAATTTTACGGCGTAGCCTCAAGCGTAAACTATCCAAAAAAATGTGGCCGCAAGCGTTAGCGTAAACAAAAAGTCTACGCCGCAAGTATGCGGCGTAGAATTTGCGGCGTATACGTACATCTCTGCATTTATGCAGCAATACAAAAGTACAGTTGACTGGAAATCGTATAGGTCATAAACGGATGCATGACTCAAAACTCGTGATGGCTTAATCGATTTGGTTCGTTTTGTTTATTATGTTAGCAAGAAACTAGACGAACCTGATGGATTGGCATCGTCCATCACTAATTTGACCACAAGCAATATGGAAAGTAGAGCGACAAGGAAGATGAGAACCTTCTCAAGATTGGTGAGAGACTTGATGCCTCTGCAGCACCAACATCTCATCCTTCTGTACCTTGAGTCTCCTGAGTACTTATGGAAGGTCAGCTGAAATAAAACAGAAAATTAAAAATAGTAAAACTTTGCCCAAGTAAACGATCAACTGAAACCGTTGCCAGGCGCTGTGGAAGCTCTTTCGGTTCTAACTGCTCATTGTCACCTAATAATTCACATTCATTGCTTAGCTCTAGTTTCTGAGCTGTGGAAAATAGCATTAATTTTGTTAATGTTCACAAATTAGTCTTAAAACCATTAGAATCCGTGATTTAAGGTAATAATTGAGTAGTTTGTTACAAATGAAGTGTCGTCGTCGTGTGAGCCTCTGGGGCCGAGAGTATATCTTTTTACCACCCCAGATGCACGATGTTCCCGGAGTACACGGGAAGGCTACTAGAGAGCAGCCAGTCTTTGGTTTCATCATCCATTAGAACAAGTCATTTCAAGAGCAATGGCAACAATGAAACGATTGCACCGGTTTGGCACAGCACTGGTCTAACACGTCCACTATCAATGACATTAGTTTTCATACGCTTTCAATCATCGATAAACTACAAATAATTACGTCATCTTCTGCGTCAATGACCGGCATGACGTCATCCATGGTTGCTCGGCTGTTAACGTGGTGGTCTCCGTTGGTGGCAGTTACCTAAAGTGGATCAACACAAGTTGCCATCAGGTCTTAAAACTAAATTACAGTTTTGTCTTACTCAGGGATTCGTAGTATAGGGATCGCCAACTCGGCTGGATATCTGACAAGCAGAGTGTAAAAATGTTGCCAGATATTTTTAAAATTTTTAGAAAAAAATCTCCTTTTGGCATTTTTAAAGTAGTAGTTGCCCAAAACTTGCCTGTAAATAAACGGACAAGCTTCGGTCGAGCATTATTCTTTAAAAATGCCAAAAATTAGTTTTTCTAAAAATTTAAAAAATATTTGGCAACACCTTTACACTCCGCTTGTCAGATATCCAGCCGATTTGACGATCCCTATACTACGAATCCCTGATCTTACTGTACAAAAACGAATGTACAATTACAAACATAACCTTACAGTACAGGGTTGTCGGTATTTTACCCGACCCAAAAAAACCCGCGTGGGTTGTTTTGAAAAAAACCACTTAAAAAAACCCAAAAAAAAACATAAAAAAACCCAGAGCATCATATTTGTCCAGTTTTTATTAGAAAATTAAAAAAATTAACAAAAACACTACAAGGTACTTAAAACAAACTTCAAATTAGGACTTAAGGATGTGATTGTGAAGGAAATTTCAAAGGATAAACTGAAAACGCAGTGGATATTTCTGTACACAAAAATCAAGTAATGCCACTTTGTACTACACTAAAACTCATTTATGCAAGAAGGCCTTAGACTGGTGAAAGTACTACTCTACTGTAGTCTGTATATATATATATGATGTGAAATGCAATTTAGGAGGCTATTTACCAATTACAGATTCTGGATTCTAACGCATGGCTGTTTCAGAGCATTTGCCTAAATGGCCATTGGCCACGCAATTGCTCATCCATTAATATATAAATGATAAAAAAGATTTAAACATGATGGCATAAATGCTCCTTGCCTTCAAATCTAAAGCAAATGATGCAATAATGTGATTTCTACCACGGTAGCATCAACTTGGTATAGAAATCAGTGGATGATGCAACTTCCAACTTGATCTTGAAATTAATGGATGATGCAACATTCAAGCAACAACAACCCTAGAGCATTATTTTATTAAGTTATGCAAGCATGTACTGTGAGTGAAAGGCACTTCATTCGTAAAAAGTAGTTTTGAGGTGAAATAAGCATCAATCTACCTTTTTTTGCATCTTTTTAAAAAAAAAACAATAAAACCCCAAAAAAAACGTTTTTTTTTAAAAAAAAACCGGGCGGGTTGGAATTTTTTAAAAAAACCCGGGTTTTTCTCAACCCTGTTACAGCAGGCAGCATACACAAATTGTCGATGGTAACTGGCTAACTATAAAATTACACCAACTACATGCTAAGTAATGTATTGCAACTTCCAGTTAGCCTACCAAGATGGGGTAACAAACATAAGCAACACGCTGTGAACAAATCTTTGACTTAGCCCTAGTTATCAGTCACAATAAGGGCCGTGGCCGTGTCGAACAACAAGTAAATGACATTACAATACAGGATAATTGATCATCTTCAAACTAAAGCAAGAATAAAGGAGAAATCGGCACAACCATGTACAGCCGAGATATCCAAAATACGGGATGAACAAGAGTCGGCGGGTTTAGGAAGCTGCACTGAGGTAGCCAACATCAAGTTCATCTTACCTGCTCTTATCACATCCAGACAGCAAAATCCTTTTGAATCGTTTTTGCACTGATTCAATGTCTGACTGATTTGCTGCCTGGGAATGGTCAACACAACACAGGTATGTAGCAAGGTCAACATCAATTGAAAACCAAACATTTAGTAATCGTTTCCGCACCTGCATATAACTGACTGCTTAAAAGAAGAATATTTATCAATCAACCTACGCTGACGTTTGACGACACCTCGGGGAAAACTTTGCCGCTACTGTCACCGGACAAGTCAGGAGAGCTAAATCAAGTTAAAAAATAAAACTTTTTACAATACAATGTTTCGTGCAGATGAAAAAATTATCATCTTCCCATGTAGCCCACCACAAGACAGCATATCACCATCGCACGACATACACTGCTTGAAATGCTTGATTAGTTTTCACAACAACCATTTAAATAGAAACATATCTTGCATCAGTACATTTACAAAACAGAGGACAGCATTACAGCGACAAAGAGCAACTGACAAGCAACATAACTTCTTACCACCAACTGCATGGAGCTGTCGGATTCGTCGGTCACAGACATGAAAACACAGGAATTTAGCTTCAATACAACTAAAAGCTGCTAAGTTAAAGCAAAATAAAACGTGATATATACCGTTTTCTCTATTTCACATATATAATATATAAAATAAAATGTAAGAACTACGTTTCATTGTCTCTACTTGCTCCAAGTGATACCCGAAGAGCTCCTATAATAATATATTTCGTCAGCTGCTTTTCAAACTTATCATTTCCAAGCCATTAAATAAAGAGTCTATTTTTATCATCCTGTCTTGTTGAGGCAGGCTCACCTACTGTAGAAGAACTCAAACTTATTTCCAAAACATATCAACCCAGTCGCTACATGAGAAGTATATTTGTACACAAGCAACTGATCCATATCACACACTGCAAAATATCGCGCCGCGGTCACTGCTTGCTTAATGCATATGGTCTCACAATCTTGCAGCGTAATTAAATGCCGACAGGTAATTACCACTCTAAGCCGTGCTTGCCTTTTCAGAGCTACCACGTTGTAAACAACTTCAAAGGGACAACACATTCCTATGATTCCTGCATTAAAAAATCACAACTTTAGAATTCCGATGCAGCGCAGGTCTGTTTAACATACGTGCGGGAGACGCATAAATCTGCTACAAAATTGTCCCAAGCAAAACACTCATCAGGCTTAAAGGCTGACGTCAAACCAGTAATACGTTATAACCCAAGCACTTGGTTCCATTTCAAGTCAAACCGCGAATCAATCGATGGAACAAAAGTTGACATTTTAATATCATTTCAACGTGTAACGACGCCAAAATTAAATCCTATCAGCAACCAACTACCAGACAGCAAAATTTATCGTTGAGTTTAAATCTCTCATCGTTTTTATATCTATCAAGGTTTGAACACGTTGAATCACTGTAAAAATGACGGATTTTGCTGTCTGAAAAATTGTCAGCAGAGAAACAATCACACGTAAAATTGTGAGACAAGTTTAATTTCGAATGTGATGCAGGAAGTAACTATAAAACTGACGTTTCCTACGCAGGTTAGTTCCACGTTTGAATCACCTCCTGGCTAGGTTCACCTGCTTGCTAAACCAAGTCTCAAATCACATTTTATCTGTTTGCCACGCACATTTGGTGGGCATCACGTTTCAACAAATTAATGCCTTCACATTAACTTCATTCTAGTCGGAAGATTACAACAACTGAGGAAACGTGCGATGTGACCGGTTGCTGAAACGAACTAACATTTACATGAGACCGTCCACCAGGCGCGCATTTTAAACGGAAACAGTGCAAAATACCTACGCTACCACAAGATTTTTCAGAAATAATGTGTATTGGAATAAATGTACCTATATATGCATTTTGAATGTGCGCTTGAGCATACGCATTCTAAGGACTGCTTTCCCTTCAACGGCACCTAATGAATGGAATTTTTCATTTTTTCAATTTTTCTGCGTAAAAAACCTCTACAAGTATGCGAAACTACCCGGAATAACCTATCAAGTCATTGTCAGTCCGAAAATAAAGATTCGAAACCAACTAATGTCTGACTAGTCAGTTTATGGCTGCAACCAGTCCAGAATACTTGACTCACTCACAACAAGTGCACTAAACTACAAACCTTATTAAGGAGACTATGCCAAAAATGTTGACACCAACAAGATATCTGCAATGGAACAGGCCCCAAGTATAAACGTTCGTAACAACTTAAGTCCGGCATTAGGCCAAAGTAAACAATGATGCAGTAATCCATTAAGTTACAAGACGAACATGAACGGCAAAGACCACATCAACACTCATGAAATGGATAGATTATTTGGTGATGCAAAGATGGTTTCTATCAATGATACAAACTTAACATCTTAATGTATGAACATGCATAGGCTTACCATGCAACGCCACGACGTTTACCAGACACTCTTGATGCCTGCCTATGCTGTGTTGACAGCCAAATCAAGCTTGTCTATAAACAAACTTAACTGGCAATATTTTTTAAAATGCATGTATGTGTAACTGCTTCAGTCAAGTCTCAACGACACAACTAGAGACAAACACTTCTCATCAGATTTTCAGTTGCAACTTAAAAAATTACCTTCAGTGACTGGTTACAAGAGTAGGAGCTTAATGCTTGCCTAGAATCCCTTCTTCCTGTCACAACCATAACTTGCAATCGTATACATATTTGCTTTGATTTATTGAATCTGAAGTGGGGTTAAAAACCTGTTTTTTGTACACACTAATGAATCTTCCCAATGGTTAAACTCAAATCCGAAGTACACACATATCACAAAGGAGTCCTGGCATCCTTCTCGCTTGCTTTAACGATACTGAAGTTTAACACAAGGTAAAGCTTCCAGAGCTTCCAGAGCTGCAAGGCGGAACGAAGAACAGCCTTTGGCAAGAATTGAAAACATGTCAAGTCCAAAGCAGATTCTTCGATATTCAAGAGGTGTTGTCCAATTGCAGAGTTACTAAATATATTTTTGTCATTCACAGTATTAAACAATTTGTCTCGAACATAATTAGAGAAGGAAACAATATAACTAGAACCCAACCAAATCGCGCTTGCAAAACTGTAAATGACAAAAATATACCTATTGACTCTGCACGGAATGGCCAGTTTCGGTGAGTCCGGTCCCTATTAGGTAATTTTTTTATTTTTTTTTAAATTATCGGGTACCGTAGCCTAATTATCATTGCCGTTGTAGGGTTAAGGGTTTGGGGTTCGGAATGGCCCATTTCGGCTAGTCCGATTGGGCTAGTCCGATTCGGCTATTACCCTATTCGGCTACAGCCCGATTTGGCTAGTCCGATTGGGCTAGTTCCCTATTTGGCTACAGTCTTTATCGGTTAGTTCGTATTCAGCAATTTTTTGAAAATCCAACGATAATCCTTCTGTAATCCAAAAAAATCCTTCTGTAAATCCAATGACGCCTTCTGTTTATTTAGAGAATTTTGTATTTTATTCCACAATATGATTTCTTTTGCATTCCGACAAAGAAAAACAAATTGAAATGAAATTTAGCGAAAAATGTTTGAACTATTAAATTGAACTGTTTGCTCACATAAAATCGACAGCGATGCCTTCTGTTTATTTAGAGAATGTTGTATTTTATTCCACAATATATTTTCTTTTATAGTTGCATTATCGAAGCTTTGGATGAGTGGGGTTTAGACCTAACCATTGAGATCTTAAAACTAATAAGCGAATTAAATTTATTTTTGAACTGTTAATGTTTGCTCAGATAAAATTGACACGTATCCTGCGCCGCCGTCTGCATGCAAACTTAGAATATATTAGAATCCTCAACTATTACAAAATTCTAAATCCAACGACGCCTTTTGTTTATTTAGAGATTTTGTATTTTATTCCACAATTTATCGTTTCTTTTGCATTCTTGCATTTTATCCAGTGTTTACCTTTGAGTGCCTTCCCAGATGGCAAAATCCGTCATTTTTACAATAATTCAACGTCTGCAGACGTTAAATCAATGTAAAAATGGCGGATCTTACTGTCTGGGTGAGCCATGTGATAAATTAAAGCCTTTGGTTGCGTCATAATGAACTATGTAATTACCATTCCTAGACCGAGGAGCAAGACTACGCGCGCCGGTATTTAAAAAAGAATAGCGGAGAAAAAAGTAATGCTTGTCACAAAGCAATTTAACGAAATTCTTGAAAACCTTTTCGAATGCGTTGATTAATGATTTGAATTGGGAAAGAAAGCCAGAAGTAGACATTTTTTTATTCAGGTTAAAGTGAAACCACTCTACGTTGGACTAAAACGCAAAGTAACTATCAAGTTGCCTTGCAAAGCGGAAGATCAAAGTTCGCAAAACCGGTCGTAAAATTGATTTTGCCCAAAAATTAGGTTGTTGAAATCAATGCTTAATTACTCGTAACTTTCACGTGATATAGGCCTAATTTTTTTTTTGTAGTCAGAGTGTAAAAGATGGAGGTTTGATATTATCGAATTGCATAGGCGCCGACTTTTCAAAAAACCTTGGGGGGCGAGAAAGGTGATGACGTCATAACCGTAACGCTATTTTACTCAATTAAAATAGTCTTTGATTAAGCTTAGTGTCTTGTTTATATTGACACCTAGGTCGCAAACCGAATTTATTAGAACCGCTGCTTGAAAGGATTAGTTTTACGCATGCAGTAGGCTACGCCTAGTCGTAAAAATTTTGATATTGTTAGCTCATAATTGGAACAGTTGGAAAACAAGACGATTCGTTTCCTTTTCGTGCGAGTGAATAACAACGATCAAGACAGTGAAGTTATCGAAATAAAACGTAAAAAATCATGATCTCAAGCAGAGTGAAAACCCGCTATCAGTTTTATTAACCTCGTTTCGCTAATTACTTTCTTTCAAAGCGTTGACAACGGCGAAGTGTTTTCTCTTCTGTTTTTTATCGAAAGTCTTTGTAGTCTTTTATTGAATACAGTAGGCTATATACTCGAGTAAAGGTCGAGATGTTCGCAAGTGATTTTCACATCAAAAAGACAAGTTCAACTAACACGGGACGTGCTGTTGTCTCCAGCTCGGCAGTTTTCAAAATGAACGCACTAAAAATCATTGTCGACGTAGATTACGGAGTGTGCCTAAGTAAAAGTTTTGAACACGTTTATTTGCAGTGATTCAAACTTAATTTTCAAATTCAATGATTTCTTGTCAATTCTAAACTTTATGCACTTGTTGAGCAGTATGCAAAGCTCACGAGACAAAACAGAAAGAGCTGTTTTAAGAGATCATTTTTTTATTTTTGCGTGTAGGATATAATCGTTCTTATTATTACGTAACATTCCATGATCGTTAAAGTCGATGTCAAACCTTAGCGGCCGCATAAAACAATGATGTCAGGTCAGCTAGGTGATAATAGCGGTAAGAGACGTCGTTAATGCAGGCAATATCTGCGACCAAGACCATTAAACACCTTTTCTTTTATCGGTTTTCGATTTAATTCTCACACATTGCGAAGAAAACAATGCGTTCTGTTGAATCATAATTGTCTCACAGCGGGAAGACCTCGTTGAAAATAGCGCGTCTAATTTAGCTGGTTTACTGAATATTGCAGTGCATAGTTACGTGACTATTCCAGCAGCGTAAGTTACTCTACCATCCACTTTGAAATTTCCATACCGTATGAGAAAGCCATGCGATCAGCTGCTGTTTTGCGGGCAAGAGCAACGTAGGCTTTTCTTGCTCTCGGCATTATTTAAGTCGTCCGTTTAAATTATCTAAATCTCTTTCGCGAAGTGTTTTATCTTTAAAACACCACTTGTAATCACCACTTTTGTTGCCCCTCAACCATAAATTTACGGGTGGCGCCGCCCCCCAGAAGTCGGCGAGTATGTCGAATTGAATCGCCAGTTAATACTTACCGCCAGTTAACACTCTAAATTGATGGACCGCAAATTATCGTAAAAAACTGTTCGTCCGCGCATTTGCCAGTTTGACTATACTACAGTATATATATATGATAATATATATATATTTTTTTATATATGATAATATATGACTTTGTTTTACAGCATCAAATTTATGCTATCTCCGTAATTAATAACTCGTATGTAAGTTTTTACATGTATTTTGAACAATAACACACTCGAACAACTAACAAAACACTTCTATTTATCTCATTAACCTCTATTGGTAATAATGAAAAATGTTGTTTTGATGTAAAAAAAACATATTTTGAACAAACCCAGACAACAAAATTCGTCATTTTTACATTGATTCAACGTCTGCAGACGTTGAATCAATGTAAAAATGACGGATTTTGCCGTCTGGGAAGGCACTCAAAGGTAAACACTGGATAAAATTGCAAGAATGCAAAAGAAACGATATTGTAGAATAAAATACAAAATTCTCTAAATATAATACACAGAAGAATCGGACATTACATACATCTCTCTGTTATCATTTTTAATGTAAAAATTCCTTTTGTGGTCTCTTTGTTTGGAACAATTCCAAACTGTGGAACAATTCCGGTGTCATAAATATGATTTAAGATCTCAGTGGTTAGGTCTAAACCCCACTCATCTAAAGTTTCGATAATTTCAACTATAAAAGAAAAGATATTGTGGAATAAAATACAACATTCTCTAAATAAACAGAAGGCGTCGTTGTCGATTTTATGTGAGCAAACAGTTCAATTTAATAGTTCAAACATTTTTCGCTAAATTTCATTTCAATTTGTTTTTCTTTGTCGGAATGCAAAAGAAATCATATTGTGGAATAAAATACAAAACTCTCTAAATAAACAAAAGGCGTCATTGGATTTACAGAAGGATTTTTTTGGATTACAGAAGGATTATCGTTGGATTTTCAAAAAATTGCCGAATAGGGAACCAACCGATAAAGACTGTAGCCAAATAGGGAACTAGCCCAATCGGACTAGCCAAATCGGACTAGCCGAATCGGGCTGTAGCCGAAAAGGGAAATAGCCGAATCGGACTAGCCGAATCGGACTAGCCGAATCGGACTAGCCCAATCGGACTAGCCAAATCGGACTAGCCCAATCGGACTAGCCGAATAATAGCAGACCCTTGGGGTTAGGGCTTAGAGGTTAGGAACTCACCGAATCGAACTCACCGAATAGTAGCAGACCCGACTCTGCAATTGGACAACACCTCTTTGATATTATCCACAATGGATATTAACAAAGATGAAAACATGCAGCTTGGAGTTATGTGCAGCCAGGGTTGGTCAAGGAGGTTTCGCCCACTTTAGTTTTACCCGGGTAAAACCCTGGGGGGAACTGGGAAAAACCTTTTGGGGGAAACTGGAAAAAACTTGAGTTGTTAATATTTGCAAATGTGAATGAAATAATGATTACTCCTCATAGTTAATGTTTATTATCATAATATTTTCAATGAACCTATAAGATTTCCTGTGCTCATCCTACAAAAAAAAAAGCAAAATACTGTGATTTACTAATATCTAATAATAACAAGTAGGTCCATTGGTCCAATTATTAGTTTACATAGATGAACAATTGAACATACCAGTATGTTACCAAGTCAGATGCTGCCCTGTGCCTAACATGCAGTCAGCAAACAAAATTGTAAACTTTGAACAACAAAAGCCAAAAGAAAGAAAAGATAAAGAGCCGATATAATCTCAGTCATTGATAACATGTCAACAGTCTTCGTTGTCCACATTGAACAGCTTCCCAGTCCGAGGATAAAGATTCAATCAATCAATCTTCTCACTTTTCTCCTTCCATGAGAGTAACACACCAGACATCGTTTTTGAGGCTTTTCTTTTTTCTGTGGGAAGAAGCGTTTTAGGAAAGTGCTTACCACTGAGGGACTCGGACTGGGAAGGCTGTGTGGACGACCTCTACTGCTTTCCGGCAAAGTGCTGGAAGATATCAGTTGGTTTGCAAGCTGCAATTTAAACTGAAGCAATTAGTCACAACAACACAACACTGACTGGCGTGGTCTTTGAGCTGAAGATAGACCATCTGAATTCAATAAGAAATTACTATTGGTAGTTTGGTACTGCCAGCAGACGGAATGGCCCGTTTCGGTGAGTCCGATTCGGTGAGTCCGATCCCTTAACGGGGGATTTTTTCAATTTTTTTTTAAATTATTGGGTACCGTAGCCTAATTATCATTGCCGTTTTAGGGTTAGGGGTTAGAGGTTAGGAACTCACCGAATCGGACTCACCGAATAGTAGAAGACCCGCCAGCAGACGTGAGTCAGTACGCATTGAGAAAGTGTCAAAAGAAAAACCTGAAATATCACTCTGTGATGATCTGGAGCTTTATCTATTTTATCTAAGTATTGATGCAATTCAGATGGAAAATGTCATGAGATAACAGCTAAACAGCTGATTAGTCATTATATTGCATAAGAAACTCCACAAACAACACATTTAGAAGTTTTAAGGGTTTCCCCAGTTTCCCCCAAGTTTTACCCATGGGAAACTGGGAAAAACCTCCCAGAGGTTTTACCCAACCAACCCTGTGTGCAGCCTTCTACTCGTAAACTATTGCCAAGGCCACCTTTAAGTTTCATGCTATGGCTGGCATGACCATTTGACCAACATTTACCATCCAATTTAATCAAAAACAACATTAGTATTTACCGTGAAAGATAACCAAACCATAGGTTTGGTTTTGAATCTTTATCCTCGGACTGACAAAGCCTTGATAGGTTATTCCTGGTAGTTTCGCATATATACTTGAAAAGGCTTTTACACAGGGCTAGTTACAGAGATTGACAGAGTGTAGTTTTCGATTGTTGAAGTGTTGCTGCCGGTAAATCATTCCATCCTTTAGGTGCCGCTGAATGGAGAGCAGTCCTTAGAATGCGGTGCTCAAGCGCACACCCCGAGCCGCTTGATCTTGAAGCTTCTTTGTTCACAAAGTCATGCGCTAACCAAGTAAACCAACTGAGCTATCAGGGAAGAAAACTTTCAAGGAAAACAGTTGCTACTCACCTCATGCTGTGTAAGCGGGGCATATTTGACTTGGATATTCGGCATGAAATAAAAATGCCAACCTTCTAATCTGACTTTAGTGTTCAGATCCCAACCAACAAGTATAATGCAGCAGCATAGATGGCACAGCAGTTATATATAACCTATGTTAGCCAAGAATTTCTAAAATTTAAATGAATTTTTGGAGTATCTTGTTAGCTGAAACCAACAGCACACATCTGGGTTGGGTTGCTGAAAAATTATTGGAAGTGGCTATTTTTCCACACTTAATGCCATGGTTACAATGAGTGTTGCCAGAGTTGGGATTAAAGTTAGGAAGGGTTTGAGTTAGAAATAACGTTAGGGTTTTGATCTTTGCCCAGAACTGAAAAAAAAATTCCCAAATTTTATACATGTTTTTGTTTTCAACAGCTTTAAACTTTTCTCAAATTAGAGAAGAATTCCTTATCTGACAACAACATTTTTTAAGTCAAATCAAGAATAATAGCTTTATAATCATTAGAGCATGTTCCTGTGAGACCAAAAAAGCTTAATCCGAAAAACAATGAGGTTATAAAACTTTGTTTCAGGCAGGGGTTGTTAACCAGGGGAACACACATTAGTATGGCATGTGCAGGTGTGTAGCTAACACAAAACGTCGGGGGGGGGGAGGCAAATAAGTAGGGTGCAACCTAATTCGTACCATGAACAATTCGTACCGTCAGTTCGTATCTTGAAAAGATCGAGAGAAACAAACAAAAAAAAGCCGAAGTCGCTGATCGCAGTTTCCGCAAACATTTTATAAGGGTTAGGGTATCGCAGTATCGGTTAGCGGTATCCGCAAACAAACAAACTGAAAAGATCAATAGAAAAAAATAGAACATTGCTGATTGCAGTTTCCGTTTTTCCGCAGTCTCCGCAAACATTTTAAAGGGGTTAGGGTTGATCGATTCAGTTCAGTTGTTTTTTATTTCTGACCATCATATCAAAAACAATACACGTCAACATAGCAAAGGTCGAGAAAAGGGTAGAAGCGACAAAACACCTCAACCCTTGCTCAACTAAACCCAAAGATGCAGCCACACACAATGCATTTCCATACGATTTTTCCAATCGGAGTTTCTGCAAACATTTTAAGAGGGTTAGGGTGTTTCCGCAAACAAACAAACTGAAAAGATCGAGAGAAAAACATAGAACAAAGCCGAAGTCGCTGATCGCAGTTTAAGTTTTTCTGCAGTTTCTGCAAACATTTTTAAATTTCCGGTAGTGATCCTAAGAGTTTGCTGAAGTCGCTGATCGCAGTTTCCGCAAACATTTTAAAAGGGTTAGGATTAGGGTTGATCAGAGTTTCCGCAAACATTTTAAAATTTCTGGTAATGATCCAAAGAGTTTTTGTTTGTTGCGAAAAATTTTAAAATGTTTGCGGAAACAGCCATCAGCAACTTCGGCTTTTTTAATTTTTTTCTCTCGATCTTTTCAAGGTACGAACTGACGGTACAAATTGTTTATGGTACGAATTAGGTTGCATCCAAATAAGTATTATCATATATAGATATCAGTTTACATCTGCTAACAAGTCAGCGAAAATTATTTCATTGATTTTTTAAGTCAAATCAAGAATAATGGCTTTATAATAATTAGAGCACGCTCATGCGAGACCAAAAAAGCTTAATCTGAAAAACAATGAAGTTATAAAACTTTGTTTCAGGCGGGGGTTATTATTCAGGGGAGCACACATTAGTATGGTGTGCGCAGGGGTGTAGCAAACACAAAACGTCGGGGGGCAAATAAGTATTATCATACACATGACAGTTTACATCAGCTAATGAGTCAGCGAAAGCAGAGTACTGAGAGGGTGGTCTGGAAGGCCTTCCCCAGAAAATTTTGAAACAAAGTATCGGTAGGTCCATAAAGTTGAGCATTTTGAGAATACTTTTAGCCTAAATCCATAGTAAAACTCTTGTCAAATGATGCTATTACAGAAAGTGAAATGTTCATTGTTCACTCAAGCGTCACCTACCCTACCAATAACACCCAAAGATACAAGGAAATTTCAGCACTTTCACAGTCAAAGTAACTGCCTTGAACATCTGTCTGCGACAGAAGAAAATAATAATAACAATATTATATTTATATAGCGCCACATCCACAGTCAAACTATGCTCCTGGGCGCTGTACAATGTACATGACAATGGTGATAATTAATACGGTACTTTCAGTCATAATGCTCATTGAAGTGGAACGTTTTCAAGCGAGCTTTGACTTCATTTAAATTTTCTGCTTCTTTCACACAAATAGGCAAACAGTTCCAGCAACTGGCAGCAACAACTGGGAAGGTATGATTTCCATATTGTGTCTTATATGAAGGGTTGCACAAGAGCAATTGATGTTGAGAACGCAAAGTTCTGGCAGGTTTATAATGAACAAGCAAAGTGTCCAGATAGTTCGGAGCAAAACCATGGAAAACTTTATAAATTAATAGATATATTTAAAGTGAATACGATACAATACTGGAAGCCAATGCAGAGATTTTAGTATAGGAGTGATATGCTCACGTTGACGTGTTAAAGTAATTAACCGAGCAACAGCATTCTGAACTCTTTGAAGACGCAAAATAGTACAATGTGGAATGTTATTTAACAATGAATTTGAATAATCAAGCCTGGATGTCACATTTCTAAGATGAAAAAAGCAAGATTTAACAGTGGAACTGACAAAGTTTTCTAAACACAAATTAGAGATGCACCGATACCAATATTTTGGCCGATACCGATATCACTTTTTTAGGCCGATACCGATACCGATATTTTGGCCGATACTTTAGTTTAGTGTTACAAATAGAAGCAATTTTGGTATTTGCAAGGAATTGTATCAAATGCTAAGTTTGACCTTTTTTTTAAAGGTCCCATACTCAGATACTGAGCTTTGGGGAATGAGAAGATATAAGGTTCTCATTATACTAAGCCTTCGACACTAAGGAGAGTAGGGTGGCCAGTTCCTCTCTCTCGGCCGCCTTTACTTCAGCAACTATGCCCATCCAATTTATTACACCCTGGGTATAGGTGAGCGGTGTTTATCAACAACCAGCTGAAGCCGGGAGTCGAACCAGGTTTGCATAATTGGAAAGCCAACGCCTTATCCGTTGCACCATCCCACCGCCAAGTTTGACCTTATTTGCATATAGAACTATTAAAAAAAGCTTTGAATTGGCATAGTTTATTAAAGATTCAAAAATTCAATCTCAACCGCATTGTTGTGTCATAATAGTAGGTTTTGGTAATGAAAGGCCACCGTAATTGAGGACTGGGGTATAAGGGAAGAAACATTACATCATAATTGGGGTTTCTGAAACATTAATATTTTAGGGTTTGCGTAAACTCTCCAAATAGGCTATCATAATTCATAATAAGATGTAAACCAAGTCATTTGTGTAGTCGAACAAAAACTATTAGACAAGTAATGTGCAATGTTGTTTGGTTGAGAAGCTTTTGCCGGGCCAAGACTACCCAGGTAGCAAAAGCGTATAATTTTGCATCTTTTTTATGTTACTAAACGTTTAAAAAACCCATGTAACTTGGTTGTTTTTATAGTAAGCTGGTTCTATCAGCTTGTGATTTAATATTGTTATTATTATTATTAAGCTTAAACAATGTCATCTTCTTCTTCTTCTTCTTCTCTCGTTTGACTTGTAGCAGCTTAGATTGGCAATGCCTCCTCGTGCAGCCAAGATACGGTAGTTGGGTCCAGTTGTCGAATACCAGTGATTCCACTTGGGGGTCGTAAGATGGAACATTCGTGGAGTATGTGTTGCATTGTTTGTTCTACCGCTCCGCAGACACATATCGGCGAATTATGCAACCCCCACCTAAACAGATTAGCTCCAGTACAGCCAACGTCACATCTGATCCTGTTCAATGTGACCCATGCCTTTCTTGAGAGGTCTGCTCCAGGAGGGATGGAGAGTAAGGCGATGTGAAAATCAAACAATTTTTAAAAATCAAAAATCGAATTATCACACAGGGTGACTATTGCTATGTAGATTATTTCTGTAAAATTTCACGCAAAAATATTCAGTAACCTTAAACATGTAGTCGATTTTGTCTTTGGCATTTGTTGCCAGCACAGAGTTGCCAGGTACAAATTTTTTGAAGAAATAACTTTGTTTATCTTTTTTAAATTGTAACAATTTCCAACTTTAACAACCACAACAACAATTACATATGATGCGACTGCTAGTTGCCCTTTTAGGTAAAGGCTGGCGGTGTACGGTAAGATATTAAACAATCACCTGGCAACCCTATTTTTGCTTGGTCAGCAAAAACTGATGATATTAAAGCCTTTTTCACTTCTATGGCAAGAGTAGGAATGCACTGTGCATAAGATGACACTTTGGTTTTGTTGTAGTAATATGTATTACATAATCACACAACGCACTGCATTAATATTCGATTGTTTTCGCAGATTTACATTTGTTTTTTGACAGATATAGTAACTGCAACTTTCCAATGGTAGCTTACACATCAACCAACCAACTTTATATGTGCTTGTAAAACGTGCATAAACGAATGAAGAATAAAGACAATGAACAAGAAACAATGGTGAATATCAAAACATTGTACTGCAGCCAATGAAAGTCAGATTTCGTGTCTGCTTTCGGCAAGACCCTACGCGAAGCAATTCTCGCCCGAATGAAACCATACCGTCGTTGATGGCCAGCAACACTTCCACAGTCGTTAGTGACTTCCCAAATGATACGCTGCACAGCCTCAGTATGGGCAGGAAAATGAGGGCATTCAAACTTTGTGTTTATCAAACCCTTTAGTTCATCTATGGTCAAGTGTGAAGTAAGGATAGACTCAGTAAACGTGGCATGGTCCCAATCAAAGAGAACAGTGAGTTGGCATCCAAATTTAATTTTGGTTGGGTAAAAGTGCGGACAGAAACATCACAAGAGTTACTGCCTTTGCGAATATTTTCTAACATGTTCACAGAAAAAGATCGCAGAGCAGGATCATCACTGGATACCGGGGCATTGTCACATTCAGATGTACCAGGTGCAGCTGGTTCGAAAGGAGAGCCAATTTCTTCATCAATTGCTGCAGAAAACTGCTGTTTTTTTCCAGTTCTCTTCCTCTATCACTTGTGACTTCTTTGCTGCAGCGAAATCATCTCCTCGCTGTTGTTTGAGGCTCTTGAAAAACAAGTTTTTTGTGTGAATGATAAATGTAAAGAACACAAAATAATCCATGTAAATCAGTTCAGTTTGTTTTTATTTCTGACTATCACAACAAAAAACAATATATGCCAAACATAACAAATAATACTCTTTCGGACAAATGGCAGTAAAAATCAGTGATAGTCAAGAAAAATCTTCTCGCCATAGCACGACTAGCTTTAGTGAAAGCACAAGCTGCCTGCATTTACAGACAAAGAAATCAGAACATCTGAATCACTTTCCCACGAGGAAATGCTTTAGGAAAGCGAAAAATCCTTAAACCACCTACTATCTAGAGTTGGTTGCACTACATCTGCAATGGTGAAGTGGGGTTGTAGAATTGGCAGTAACCCATTCTCCTTCTCATATGGCTCCATTCAACAAATGTTGTTAGAAGAGCCATGTCAATGACAACAGCTGACCAACCCCATTACAAACATGGGACATGTCTATGCATGACCCATTGACCCTGTTATCAAAGAATATACTTATAAAAGCCTTACATTTCATAGAAAATTACTCGACAAAAAAGTTTGAAAAGATACCGTATGTAAAAACTTACCTTTTGTTAACTCTCTTTTGAAGCGTTTTCGTTGTCCTTTTGTCAGGAGGCCCAATTTGGTATAACGGTGCTTCTACTCCACAATAACGTTGGGAGAGGAGAAACTCAATTGTTTTATTTGAAAAGAGAATAGTTAGCTTTTTTTCCAGCTTCCTGAAAAATTAATTTCTTATGAGTGCTCTGTCTCTGCAAACGTGCAATTAATTATTTCAACACATTAAGGTTTTGAAAAGTGTCTGCTAGTTGGTTATTGTAGCCTACGTGTACTGTTCATTCATGCAAGCTATATGTTAGTATTTTTAACAACTACCCTTCATCCATACGAAGATATACGAGTTGGTCTATGTTTTATGTCACTACCAAGCTTAATTAAAACCGGTCAGAGAAAAAGTTGCAGTAATAAAGTACTTGAGTATCACCTTTAACAAAGTACAGAATGCAAGAACATATCGTAGTGTTGGTAAATCAGCAGTGGGAAGCTCCTTGGAGGGTCCAATGACAGAAGAGCTTTCCATGCTTCTTACTCTCTTTTTAGAACTTTTAGGCATGATTTAACAGTTAACAATGCTACCCACAACAAGGTCAGCTTTATGAACTAAAGATAATATGTGAAGAGATTAATGTATTTTTTGAAAAATAAACATAGCCCACTTACCCTACACAGAACTAAGAGTTTAAGTGCTGAAAACTTAGTTGTCTGAGCCTTCCGTAATACTATGAACTTTATTAGTGTCATTCTCAAAGCTACATATAAAAAATGCAGAACCACAAACAGCAACTTCACCTGAATAAGCAGTTCTCATTCCAGAAGACCTGATAATTACAGACACTGCCTCTTAGGCCTACTTTACACAATTTGGAAAACCTAGCCTAAACTAACTTTGAACCGAACCCTGAATGATTATTTAACAACCAAGCATAAAATCATAACAAACATTTCGGCTGAACACAACTTCTTATCTGAATTTTGCAGCCTTATCTTCAATATAATCAGCAATTCAGCATCTCAAGCTATAAATCTCTCAGCAGCAGACAGCAATCGTTCGCGCGCGCGTGTGTGCGGCACACAACGCGTTTTCCCTAACTAGCCATTCAGAGCGCGCTATCTGGATCACGTGGATTGATGCGTTGTGATAGCATTTGTTGTGGAATCACCTTGCAAGAATTAGAAAATACTAACCTTAAAACGCTTACATGTTTACGGATACTGGATTTTATTGCATAAAACTTCACAAAAATACTCTACACAACAGTAGTCACCCTGTGTGATAATTCGATTTTGTCCATTCAAATTTCACATCGCCTTAATGGAGAGTGCTGGAATAACTGAAAACTGGGGAGGGATATGTGGCAGCTCGTTCCATTCTTGGGCCCATGTTTCCATGCAGCTGAAGTTCTTATCCACAAGTTGTATAGCATATCGATGGAATGGGCGCCTTGATGATAGGCGTTGAGGTCTGACTGGTCCATTTGTTTGGGAGTGACTGTGGAGAAGGTGTTGAGGATCGAGTCTCGCATGTAGAGCCAGTTTGTAAGAGGCTTCTTCCCTACGGACATGAGCAGGAGCAATGCCAGCCAAAGTTGGCAGATAAGCGGTAGGTGTGGGGCGGAGACAGCCAGTGATGATGCGCAAGGTGTCGTTAATGCATACATCCATCTTTTTTGTGTGTCTGCTGCGGTTCCACACAGCTGAGGCATATTCGGCTGAGCTGTAGACCAAGGCTAGTGCACTTGTACGCAAGGTGGCTCAAGTTGTCAACCTCCACGTGGTGAGCCCCGGATTCGACTAATGACAACAAACCGACAAGTAGCAACAATGTCATGAATAAACTTCATTTTGAATTGAAAAGACATGACGTAATGTCTTCCATTTTTAGTTATCACATATTTTTTCATTACGTAATGTCTTGTAGGAAGAAATTGAAAATCAGTATAATCATTCAAAATGAAAGCAATGGGACTACGAATCCTCACTAAACCAATCAATCAATAGTCTTGTTGCATCTAAGAGGACAACCTTATATGTTACTGATCTCCGGAGCTGACGTAAGCCTTAAAAGTCATGTCGACTTATTCTTGATGCCCCCCTTAACGAAAATTGTTCTTTGTAATACCGCTTTGAAGGTGGATTGCGACTGTGAACAAAAGAATAATTTTTAAACTTCATTTTGAATTGAAAAGACAGGACGTAATGTCTTCCATTCTTAGTTATCAGTTATCACATATTTTTTCATTACGTAATGTCTTGTAGGAAGAAATTGAAAATCAGTATAATAATTCAAAATGAAAGCAATGGAACTACGAATCTTCACTAAACCAATTAATCAATGGTGTTGTTGCATCAAAGAGAACAACCTTAGGCCTATTTTATGTTACTGATCTCCGGAGCTGACGTAAACCTTAAAAGTCATGTCGACATATTCTTGATGCCCCCCATAACGAAAATTGTTCTTTGTAATACCGCTTTGAAGGTGGGCGACTATGAACAAAAGAATAATTTTTAAACTTCATTTTGAATTGAAAAGACATGACGTAATGTCTTCCATTCTTAGTTATCACATATTTTTTCATTACGTAATGTCTTGTAGGAATAAATTGAAAATCAGTATAATCATTCAAAATGAAAGCAATGGAACTACGAATCTTCACTAAACCAATCAATCAATGGTGTTGTTGCATCAAAGAGAACAACCTTAGGCCTATTTTATGTTACTGATCTCCGGAGCTGACGTAAACCTTAAAAGTCATGTCGACATATTCTTGATGCCCCCCATAACGAAAATTGTTCTTTGTAATACCGCTTTGAAGGTGGGCGACTATGAACAAAAGAATAAATGTTAAACTTCAATTTGTATTGAAAAGACATGGCGTAATGTCTTCCAACCTTATCACATATTTTTTCATTACGTATGTAGTGAAACCATCTACAATTCCTCTATTAAGAAGTTTATTACGCTAAAATGCAACTAGGTTGTTCTGACGACATAAACTGCAAACTGAATTGAGACTGAAAATAAACACCAGTAAAAACGACAAAGGAACTTAAGGCAACGTAACAAAGCAATCAGCAACAAAGCAATCAGTAACGACGTAAATTACAATGCAACTTAAAGCAATAACATGTCAACGTAATGTCTTATAAGAATGAATTGAAAACGAGTCTATTCACTAAAAAGGAGAGCAATGGGACCACGAATCCTCACTGAACCAATCAGTAAAAGGTCTTGTTGTGCCTACTGATCTCTGGAGCTGACGTAAACCTTAAAAATATGGACTTATTCTTGATATGGAATTTGACTACCGTACATAGCCTATATTACATATCGATTACCGGTAATGGATATTTTGTTTCAATGCACTTCAAAGTTAAAACGTATTTGTTTACCACAACCAAACCACTTGTGACAATCGAATTTGTTAATTTATTATTCGATAAAATATTTAGATGATGTCACGTCATTACGCCGATTTGAGATATAATTTCATTCATGACGTCGTGTGGATGAAAAACTTTTACAAGTTTTACACTCTGCTGAGAGTAAAAAAGAAACACATATTGGAGAAATTGAGTCTCTTTGACAACTTAAGAATCGAACAACGCAAAACTGCTGAAACAAAACGTTTTGTTTGAGTGAAAGAATCACTGCAAGCAACCAATGCCAAAAGGCACGCGCAAGAAGTCATGGGAGTGTGAGATATCAGCAATTTGAACAGGTTGTTATTTTTCTATATCAATGTGACGTTAGTTACAACTTTAAAAAATCTGTATCTTTATTTTGTGGAAAATCCGCAGCAAGCGCCTTTTTTACATGTTTAGTATCGGCCACAGTATCGGCCAAATTTTGCCGATACCGATACTCAAAAAGTGGCCGATATCACCGATACCGATATATCGGTACCGTACATCTCTAACACAAATGTTGATTTAATGTTACACCAAGCAATTTAATTGAGTTAGAAGAAGAAAGATTGATATTACTCAGGGTAGGGGTCATGCCATTAAACTTTGAAATACATCGTTTCGGAGATAATACAATAAACTCACATTTTTCTTGATTCAGTTTCAACATATTATAAGACATCCAATTTGAGATATCAACCATACATTTTTGGAATTTTGACTTAATACAACACAATGAATCTTCATCAGTAACACGCAAATACAATTGTACCGTATATCATCAGGTTTATCATCAAAATATTAAAGGATTTTACATGACACAAAGAGCAAATTTTGTACTGTAAATTTAGTATTAGGACTATCAGCGAAGCTGGTGTATATATAAATCTTCGGACTGGTTATAAATGCTAAATAAATTCATGTTAAAAATTGGAATCAACTAAGACATATAGAGTGAAGTGTATGAACACTGAACAGCATTCAACCAAGTGAAAGCTGTTTATGCTTTTACCACTTTCCCTTTACTTCACTATTTTGTAACTGGTCATAAATGCCATGAATCAGATTGGAATTAACCAAAAATATAGGGTGAAGTAGGTACCGGTAGCTGTTTTGTGTCTTGACTACTTTACCTTTGTTTTACTATTTTTAACCCCAACCGAAACCTTCCCCTAACCCTGCAGGTTGAATTCCAATCTGATTCATGAGCTCATAGCATTTATGACCAGGGTGGAGACTTCTAGACCAGCTCCCAGGTTTCTTTATCAATGCTGCCTTTCTAAAGCAAGCTACTTTGGTCTCCATTACACACAAAAACAAACAGATCTGTGTTTTTGCTTTCCATTGAGCATCACAATGCTTCAGTTGATGCCGAAACAAAAAACTAGAAATTATTCACTTCCATAATTCTACCAAAAGAGAGGTAGATACAGAACATGAACAATTCCGTGGCAATTATTAAATTGTATCATGGACAATTGGACATGCAGGTGGCCTCTGTGCGTAATTTGCAACTCCCAAACATACCGTAGTCTAGCAGAGGTAAACGAGCTTATTTTATATGACACCAAGATATTTATCTGCAAAGAACATTCAACAACTGATATTAAGTGTGACACCTGTGCACAATCCTCTGACTAAGTCCAAAGTTGACTTGGTTTGTACAGTAGAATTCGCCTATAACGGCTTCGTTTATAACGTCAATTCGCCTATAACGTCACATTTCGCTCGGTCCCGGCAAAATTCCTATCTTTTACGTACATTGTAGTTCGGCTACAACAGCATCGCCTATAACGTCAATTCGCATGTACCAGCACCCTTTATTGGTCCCCAGACGTCTTTTGTTCGTTTATAATGTCACTTTAGCGCTGCTGCTTGCAAAATGTCTTCCCTTTATTTTGCTACGTCGTTCGCAGCAGGGACTTTAGTTAACTGAATTAACTTTTTTCCCACGTGAAAAACTATCACCTGTAAAAAGCAGCTCTACAGCTGACCTTTAAACCAGGGAGTCGAACCGTTTGATTTTTCCGGTTCGGGTCCGGTTCAAAGATTGTTTCAAAATTAGGTTCAGTTCCGGTTCAGGTTCGGAGAAACTTAAAACCGGTTTTATAAGTTCCGGTTCAGGTCCGATAAAATTAGGCCTAGGCCTACTATTGCCCAACTACTAACTAGCCCAATTGGGCGTGAAAACCGCAAGGTTGGCAACACTGATCTCAACACTGCTTTGCTCAATTAACTTGCCTTTGTTGTTTGTTGCACAAGTTACAATCAAACTATATTGTCTATGATGTCACAGAACAGAAGTTGTTTACCTCAAAAAATTCCTCTCCAAAGCATCGATGATAGTGGATTGTGTGTTACGGAATAGGCTATAATTCATCCGTACAATGTGGCCTCCAAGATAACAACATGCTACGTACAACTTCACTTACCACAATGCGAACAATGACGTAATGCTGGATTGAACCGCTTTTTTCAACCGGTTCGGGTTCGGTTAGGGTTTAAGCTAACTCAAGTTTTAGGTTCAGTTCCGGTTAAGGTTCAGACAAAATCGCACCAAAACCGGTTTACAAAAATCCGGTTCGGTTCGACTCCCTGCTTTAAACAACTCAAAGCAACAGTTGTGCAGGTGCAGGTACGTGCAGGTAGGGATGGGCAAAATAGAATACCGAATATAGAATAACCGGTTGTGAAGCCAAACCGGTTTCAAAATGCATATGAAATCGGATAATTGAAACCGCTTTAACGATCGACTCCGAGCCGCTCCGTCTGGTCGCAACAAATTCGCTGCAGCGAAAGTAGAATTGTTTATCGATTTAGTGCAATCCGGCATAGGAAAAACGTACGAGTTTCGTTGTTCGCATTAAAGAGATCTTTCTTGTCAAGCGCAATGTTTTTGTGTAATTGCCACATCTGCTTCTTCAGAGAGATGTTTTTCAAGTGCAGGTTTAACTGCCACTAGTGTTGGGCGATATTGAAAAAAACAAAACGATACAAATATTTGAAAAAATACTCGATATTTTTGTTCTAATTAAGAAAAGAGTTTCTCAGTCTTTGAAATTAGCGTCGGCAATAAAAATGCCGAGGCCACACGAGCGCTTGTAAGGTTAGGGTTAGACATTCCTGCCAGTCGTTATGCCACAGCCATAGAATTGTTCCTTAGTCATTATAGTCAATACCCTGATGGAGCTCTGCGAAAGAGGCGTGTGGATGAGTGTCAAAACACGAAAGCAGCAAAACGTGGACGCTTCATTGCGAACGGCGAAGACAGTGTAGATTTACAGCCAGGCGATGAGCCTCTTGATGTGTCTGATTCCAGTGATGACGCGACAACCTTGTGCTCCGATACAGGATCTGATGATTTCGATTCTGACAGCTAGTTCGTTATCAAATAGACTTTGTGTTGCTCGCAGTATCCCAATTGTGCCGAAACTATGTTAGTGCATACGTAAATCGAGGCAATCTTCTCGCAGGGAGCTATTAATTTGTTACCGGTACCTGGTTGAGCAATTAACGTTGTTTTATGATAATTCAACGTCGCTAGATGTCGAATTAATATAAAACAAACGTAAATTTCTTTTTGGGCATTGTTGTTACGCAATATAACCCGCCGGGAAAATTAAATCGATTTGTGCTGACTCAAACGTTGAATCAACCCAAAATTAACTTACTTTTCCTCCCCGTGAGTTATTTAACGTGAGTTACCGTAGCAGCGTGCGTATCGCGTTGCTCACTTTATCGCTACTTTTGGCATTATTACATCACAACAAATCAAACAGCGCGGTCGTGATGGACTACTCTAGTATATTTTTCGCTTTACATGTTTTGGTACAATTTTTTCGTAATAAACGTTCAAAGCAATTGCCGAGGCAATTTGAACTTTTGCCGTTTGGCCTCGGCAACGTTTTTGTAAGGGTTTGCAGTTACGAGTTAGGGCTGTGACAGTTAAAACATCGAATGAAATTGAAATACATATCGATATTGAAAAAATATCGTATCGAAAATTTTAATTCGATATAGCCTATCGCCCAACACTAACTGCTACCAAGATGAGATCCTGTTTGACTGGTGAACATTTAAAAAGCCTAAATTTGTTACACTGCAATAAGCAATTTGGTGATGTTCATTGTTTTTGTGAAATCATTAAAATGTGTTGATGGTAAAAACGGTCAATTATTCTAGAATAGATATGTGTATTCTATATTCGGTTTCGGTATTCTAGAATATTCTAGAATAGCTAATTATTCTATTTTGCCCATCCCTACGTGCAGGTGCAGTAGGCTACTGTATAAACTAATTACGTAACTCAATTAACTTTTTTTCCGACGTGAAAAACTATCACGTGTAAAAAGCAGCTCTACAGCTGACCTTTAACAACTCAAAGAGATCTATGAAGCAAAATGCCAAACAAACGAAGACATTTCCCTCTTTTGAAAAAATATGAAATTGTTAGCCGGTTCAACAGCGGTAAGGCTACAAGCGTTTCAGAGCTTGCAAAAGAATATGAAATTCCGAGGTCATCATTGCAAACAATCTTATGCAATAAAGAAAAGATAATGTCTGAGTTTGAAGCAGGACGCAATCCAAAACTAAAAAGAAAGCGAAAGCACAACTATGAAAATGTCGATGAGCCATTGTTGAAATGGTTCAGGTGTGCAAGGGATGAAAAAATACCGGTGAGCGGAGAGATGTTATTGTTAAAAGCACAAAACTTTGCCCGTGCAAGTGGATATGAAAACTCGGAGCGGCTGGATATAAACTGGGTGAACAGATGGAAAGCAAGAGAGGAAGTCGTTTGCAAAAAGCTTCATGGCGAGGCAGCGTCGGTCGACCAAGATGGTGTCAATGAGTGGCAAAACCACCGTCTTCCTGCTCTTTTAAAAGAATTCAAACCAGAAGAAATATTCAATGCAGATGAAACGGGTCTATTTTATAGGTGTTTACCTGACAAGACGCACGTTTTGAAAGACGAAAAATGTGCAGGTGGTAAATTGTCGAAAGAAAGATTAACTGTGTTGGTGACAGCTAGTATGACTGGAGAAAAATTATAGCCTCTGGTCATTGGAAAAGCGGCAAACCCAAGATGTTTTAAAAACGTAAGAAAACTACCACTTCCCTATGAAGCCAATTCCAAAGCTTGGATGACCGCTGTCCTGTTCGAAAAGTGGCTTAGAAAAGTAGATTTTTAAATGAGAAAAAGCGACAGAAAAATCGCCATGGTCTTGGACAACTGTACAGCCCATCCTGATGTCAATGGATTAACCAATGTAAAGCTAGTCTTCTTGCCTCCCAACACCACCGCAAAGACACAACAGATGGACTCTGGTGTTATCCGCTGTTTGAAAGCACATTACAGGAAGATTCTTGCAAAACTGCGTCTCTTAGCATTCGAAGAAAAAAAAGACTTTAAGGTTGATGTTCTAGAAGCGATGAGGCTTCTCAGTCAAGCTTGGAATAGCGTCTCTGTGTTGACAATCAAAAACTATTTAAAAAATGTCAACTTTGTTCGAATGGAAGCTGAAGAAAACGTAGAAGAAACCGAAAACGTCGACAGGGACATTGAAGGAATTTGGGAAAGGCTCCAAGCGTGTGGCTTAATTCCAGAAACGTGTGATTTACTGAGTATTCCGAAAGTGATACAAACATCATAACTCGTGAAACAGTAACAGAGAGCGACATTTTCAGTCCTCGAAATTAGCGGCGGCACACGGCAATTGCCGTGGTAAATGCTGCCGCAAACGTCATAATGGCCATTCTACTACGGCAATGAAAATGCCGTCGCAAAATAAGCATTTAATTCAGACAAAAATTGTTCAAAATTTCTTCCTGTTTGATTTACTCGCACCGTGAGTTCAATCAGCAGAAACATCACACCAAGACTTCACCTCGGACTATTTTACTTGCTGTGTACACTCACCCAGTCTTCAAAATTAGCATATTTTTACTTCGCAAAAACGTTGATGAGGCCAAACGGCAAAAGTTGAAATTGCCTCGGCAATTGCTGTGAACGTTTATTACAAAAAAATTGTACCAAAACATGTAAAACGAGAAGAGAAAAAAACAATTGAATAGTCTATCACGACCGCACTGTTTGATTTGTTGTGATGTAATAATACCAAAAGTAGCGATCAACGCAACACGCACGCTGTTACGGTGATTCACGTTATAACTCATTGGGGGAGAAAAGTAAATTAATTTTGGGTTGATTCAACGTTCGAGTCAGCACAAATCGATTTAATTTTCCCGGCAAGTTATATCGCGTTTACAACAACAATGTCCAATAAGATATTTACGTTTGTTTTACATTAATTCGACATCTAGCGACGTTAAATTATCATGAAATAACGTTAATTACTCAATCAGGTACCGATAACAAATCAATAACTCCCTGCGAGAAGATTGCCTCGATTTACGTATACAGTACACTAACATAATTTCGGCACAATTAGGATACTGCGAGCAACACAAAGTCTGTTGGATAAAGAACTAGTCAGAGTCGGAATCACCGGAGGATGAGGTTTTCGCGTCGTCACTAGAATACTTGAAGACGCAAAACTGCCCGTTCATGAACGCACGATGCCATATGATCAGAAGCATTACTTTTCTTTACTGCCGAAGAACTATTTATCCAATTTTGTACCACTTTTTATATTCGCAACGACACCGATCAAAAATAAGCATTCGATGAAAGAATAACTTTTGCGTAACAATTAAGCCAGTATATATTTACAAGGTTGCAAACTTTTTACAGTTCACAAGAGCATTGTCAGCGTATAAAATAGCGTGAGTGATGCTCTGGGATACCGCCGTGTGACACATGATGAAGAAGCGCATAAAATTTCGTTTGATTAAAGCATACGGCAATTGCCGCCGCAACCCAAGGTTTGTTGATTTGGCGACGGCAATGTTTTTGCCGTCGTAGATGGAAGCTAATTTCGAGGACTGCATTTTGCATGACATACATGTACAAACTGCCCCAGAAGATGTCGTACAAGAGGAGGCCAATGATGATGGTGATGGCGACGATCCTGTAGAGGCCGTTTCAACCCCAGTAGAAGCCCTGAAGTCAATCAGACAACTAGACCGATACTTCCGAAGTCACGACGATAGCGAGCAAATCCTACATTATTTAGCAAAAGCTGAACGCTATGTGGTAGAGAAATCCGTGTCAAAACCGAAACAGCTGAAGATCAATGCCTTTTTTGCTAATAAACAATGAACTTCTCTACTAGGCTACTGTATCTGTATGTAACGAGCTGTATTGCGCAAATTTCCTGTACCTTTCGCTGTAGGTTATTTTTTCTTAAAAAATTTCTTTGTTTACTGCATTTTCTGCGTGACTTTTGTCAGTTTGATGGTACACAGTAAACCTGACTGGATTATACACCTTTTTCTTTAATCAAAAGACAGTTTTGGAATAGTTTGCGGTAGTTCGTCTATAACGTCATTTTTTGCAATCCCCTAGAGGTGCCGTTATAGGCGAATTCTACTGTAATTGTTTTTGGATGCATTTTTGTTTCTATTGTTTGTATTTTATTATAAATAAAGGGCACCATCAAGCATCAATCCATCATTCCGCAGAATAATTCTGCGAGATCCGGCTAATAAACTGATCCGTAAAAAAATGCACGATAAACAATGCGACAAAAGCAACAACAGTCAAAGGCTATAAAAACATTTCTCGTTATCACATTTCAGCAAATGTTACAGCTCTTCAATGGAAACATGAACGATGAACACAAAATTCAATTCAATTTATTTTTCTTTGTCAGAATGCAAAAGAAATGGTATTGTGAAAAAGAAATAACAGTAACAATAACAGTAACATTCCCTTTTTTCCCCCCCGCGCTTTTTACAAAGTAAGCAGCAAAGATTTTGCTCTCCAGGTCTAAATATATAAATTGGATTAAAGAAAAACTTAGGCCTGGAGAATAGCTAATTCTAGACAAATTAAGAAAGGAATTTAATTGTGGTTATTTCAGTCCAAAAATTTTCGAAATTGGTAAAGAATTTGCATAGACAGAACAATTCAAAGAAACCCATATCAAGAATCCAAGTCTGCGGTTGCCGCATGTACTGTAGCAAACAAGCAATTGACTCGCCAGCCTCAGCTTTGGAAGAATAGAAATGAGGAAAGTAAATGATTATCCAGTGAAGCAATTGAAGTACAGTACGGTAGAAAATTTATCAAACAACGATTAGTAAGCCATGTGGATTAATTGTTTTACATTCTATTGTGTAACATCTTGTTTGCTGCCCATTATCAAATCGGTTCAAAGTTTGTCCTAAAATTTTTTGTTTTAAATTTAGTTGTTTTTTTTAACTTTTCTGCATTAGCGTGTGTTGTATCGGTATAAATCAATTTAATTAAACCAGCGCAAGAGTTTTTAATGATAAATTACTTAGTTTTTGACATAAAAATCGAACGTTGGCCAGCACTCAAGCCTAGTCAGTTTTTAAGCAGAGCTGCCAGACAAGTTTGGATCAATCGCGCTTAGCCTAAATCGACAAAAATTGTTTTTTTTTCTTGCTTTTATTTCAATGCGTTTGATTTTTTTTATTTGAATTTAAATTTTGTTGCTTTATGTCAGTGGAAAAGTGACAAAAAGTGTCATAAATTGTTATTTTGGGCTCAAACTAATATTTTTGGGCTCAAACTGTAATAATACGTCGCCTGGATTTGATTTGTTAAATTTCATCTGAAGAAAACATTATTGACCTATTGTGTTATTCGGTTACACTCAATTATTTCTCATTTACATTCTATTCAATTTGTTTGTCAAATTATACGGCCTACCTTTTTTTAAACTGTGATTATTTTTGTATTGTAATGTTTTTACTCGTAGCCTTGTACTATTTATTGGCTTGAACTTTTCTTGGTTGCACTGAAGTTTAAACGCCCTTGCTACAAGAGTTTATTGATTTCAAAAGTTTTTCCTATTTTTAATCACCTGGAATAAAGTTTATATTTGAATAAAACCACAGGACTTCACTTGAGGATCGCAGCAGCACATGATTTCTTTTTTTTCGTTAATATTACTGAACATCAGCCTATCTTGTTTCAACGTAATTTGCCGATGCTTGACATTTGTCACATTAAGAACTGGGAAGCAGCTGACTCGATGACTGATATAGTCTTTCGCTGCTTCCTGTCTGTTGTGGTATTTAGATAGCTATGGTACTATTTTATTCGTATTGTGTATAATTATACCGTACTATTGTCGCAACAGACAAAATAAAAGGTTTCTCTCTCTCTAACAAAACCAACAAAAGGAAAAGGTGGCAAAACCATAATGGTTTAAGACGTGCATAAAAGGATCTAATATTGCGGTATATGCATCAATAAATATAGTTAAGCACGGCCACCAAACCTGATACATTAAAACAATTAAATGAATTAGTTAAGAATCAGTCGCCTCGTTCCTGAAACAACTGGAGCGCCAATTCTTAAAGCAATGAGAACACGACTGAACCCAACAACATCACAAAAACAAACTAATACACACATACATAATTACATATTATATAATAAAATCGGAAATTATGACTGTCATATGAGAATAGGCAAAAAAAATTAGTATCCGGGTGTGCGCTTGAGCAACGCACGTATAGGGACTGCTCTCCATTCAGGGGCATCTAACTAATGGATGGAATAATTTCCTGACAACAAGATTTCAACAATCGGAAACTTCACTCTGTCAATCTCGGTGACCGGGCCTGCGTCAGTGATTCAAAGCATCTACAAGTATGCGAAACTGCCAGGATTAAGTTCTACAAGAAGCTTTCCCAGTCCGAGGATAAAGATTCAATCAATCACAAAAATAGGTAAGCAGTTTAACAGGATAAATTCAGTCATTGCCAGTAAAACCTCAAGCCAATCAGAAGCTACGTTGTCTGTGACGTAAGAACGTAAATAACGCGCGAAAACCCAAATAGACGGCATTTGCATTATTTAGCTTCATAATCATAATTCATAGCTGGCCGCTGGCATAGGCAGGAAAACGCAAGTAGCCCACATCAATCCATCATGAATGATCATGATGAAACTCAGGTAAGGTTTCAGTTGATTGATTGAGTTGAGTCAGATCTATTCTGAAGTAAACAATAAATTCAATTTATTTTTCTTTGTCAGAATACAAAAGGAAAAGGTGGCAAAACCTTAATGGTTTAAGACAGGGGTGTGCAACCTTTATTACAGGAGGGCCAGATATAAATAACTGAGTAAAACCGCGGGCCGCACGATTATTTAACTTATGATTTTTAGTAGTTGCAGGCACAGAAATGTAGTTTTTGTTTTGTTATTCATGTTATTCTTATGGCATTATTAGGGGTTATCTCCTTGCAGAAATAATAAGTAGGACACATAAATTTCTGAAGAAAACTGCTATTCAATTTTATTGTCACACCGTCTTTCAACGAGTTCAGTGAGAAGTTTGCAGCAGGCTTCTTTTCCCGACGGCTTTTTCCAAATTTACTTTAATAGAAGTGCTCGCAATTCGAAGTCCATTTTCCAAGTGTTTGTCTGTCAGAACCGATCGATAGGGAGATTTCATGATGCCCATTTCAGAAAAAAAATTGTTTGCACAAATACGTTGAGCCAAAAAGAGCCATTTTTGAAGCAATGGATTTCTTCAAATGTGTAAAGTCATCTTGGTTGAGATGTTTTTGGTAAAAATTGCCAAGATTCATTTCTAAATAGGCCCTACTTTGCTTCCAAATCCGTTTTCTCTTGAAGATCAATCAGTTCAAGCTGGATATCAGATAGTGCTTTCAGGGCCTCTGAGAGAAATTTTCACTCCACACAACATTTTACTGCAGAGTTGGACATCTGTGCGCAATAATAGTATCAGGCTGCAATAAAACCATTATTTTGTGTTGTGCATATCATGTGATCTTTCCCTCGCCAATTTGTGTATCCTGCATTGAATTTGTGTGTCATTGTTGATGGTGCTGTTGAGAGGTGTCGCTTGTACAGTGTAGCCTACATCTTTAATGTAAAATTTTTAAATTTATTTTTTTATTTCTCTTAGATGTAGCTTATAATTATTTCTGAAAAGGACACTATGTGGTGTCGAAAACGTTGGATTTAGTAGTTTTGTTTATGTTTTTTTTGTGTGTGTTTTATGTTAAATCCTTTAACGTTCCCGAGTGTTATATGTATCTGGTACAAGCCAAGCTTTTTACCAAGGCTCAAACATAACATTTTGTTAAAACATAATCAAGTTAATCATCTGACCAATCCTAACCTTTCTTTATTAACTTTTGCATTCACCACATGCTCAGCACTAGCAGAGGTGAACGAGAGAAGTCACTTTTTTGACTCTGGCTCCGGTCCTGCTCCGAAAGTATTCTCCGGCTCCTGCTCTAACTCCAAAATTCAATTTGAAGTGAAATAAGCGTGAAACTACTTTTGTCAAATAGTTTTTAAAAACAAAACAAAAATCACCCTGGCCTTTTGCCCGGGTTTTTCTCAAACCTGCTTTTGCTACACTATGCCTCCCCCCCCCCCCCCCCGGACAGGAGAATAACTAACTTTTATGATTTAGTTTATGGTGCTTTTGACAGAACATTTTTGCACGTAAAGCATTAAATTACCACTATGGGCCCCTAATTTGCTCGCAAAGCACTCGATTACCTTTCCGGGCCCTTTTGCTAGATTACGGGCCTCCCAGGACTAAAGAATATCAACTTTTATGCTTGACATCAGTCGTTTAGGATGGTTTTAACTTTTAACTAAACATTTTTGCGCGTAAACTATTAAACCATGATCTTGAGCCAGGCGCGTAACCACTGAGCTAATGGGGCGAACCTAGTGGAAAGTGTATGCTGTGCAAGTGTGCAATCCAGTGGCGTAGCTAGGGAATGTGGCGCCCGGGGCGGATTCAGATTTTGCCGCCCCTTCAAGAAAAAGCATGTGAAAATTAAATTTTTTAATTGACTTAAAGTGGAATTATTGTATGTTTTGAACCAGTAGCGTAGCCAGTAATTTTGAAAGGGGGGTTTTAACTAAGGGCCGGCGGGCGAAGCCCGTCGGCGTCCTCGTCAAAGACGACACCCAGCGGTGGGGGGTCTGGGGGGCCTCCCCCAGAAAATTTTGAAAAATTACTTTGGATTTGGTGCATTCTGAGAGCATTTTCAACAAAAATGTGGGTATAAATCCCCTAGTATAAATATTCCTGTAAAATGGTGCTGTCAGGTGGCATAGCAACAGGATAAGATCATGTTTTCTTTGGCATTTTTCGGTAACTTAATAAAGCTAAGTCTCTATGTTTTCTTGTTACTAATTCCTGGCTGAGATATTTGAATGTTTAGTATTGCCAAAACTCGCTCTTTTAATAGAGTTTCGTTTAAAATTAGGCAAACTTTGTTTTAGAGACATAGAGACTGAAAGCATCATTCTCAATATCGTGATGTCACATGCGTGCCAAAGGAGGGGTTGTAACCCCCAAACCCCTCCTCCCCCTTGGCTACGCCACTGTTTTGAACGTTGCCATTCTGTTTGCTTTTATTTTCCGTGTACTTTTGCATTATCAACAAAAAAAAAAAAAGTCCTGTCTGAAAGAGCCGCCCCCCAGACGTGCCGCCCGGGGCGGTCTGCTCCCCCCCCCGCCCCCCTCTAGCTACGCCACTGGTGCAATCCACTTAATAAAACAATATGCAAAAAAAAATTGTGGTATATACATAACGCAATGAGCCGGTGACAGTAGCAACACTTGAATCATGATAAAAGTACTTCTTGTTGACATATTAACCTACATTTTTATGCCACTTTTTTAAATAAAAAAGTGAATACTTCTAAAAACATTACTTCCAAACCAATAAACAGGTCATGTAGTTGACATAAAAAATATTATGGCCCCCCAACAAATACAGGCCTGGGCCCTAAAGGGTACGCCGTACCCTCCGTACCCCCCTCTCATAGGCCTTGGTGCTTTGTCTGTGTCGAATGACAAAGAGAATATACCAGACAAATATTCATGAGATTTGAAGTCCTTGAAACGAGCCAAAAATTCATACAACAATTTTTCAAATTTAGTTTTCTTCTCAGGATGCATTCCACAGTCTCTCAAAGTTGGAAAGTGGAAAAGATTTAATGTCTGTATGTGAGCTTTCTAAAGTCGTAATTTGTTCATAAAGCCTTTTATGTGACCATACATTTTTACACTCCAAATTATTAAACACAATGGATTAATGGTGGCCGGTGGGAGATTTCTAAAATGGTTAACAGAAGGTGCGAAATCTATAATATAAACACGTTTCACGGGCCACACACAATTGGCACATCTTTGAGAGCCGCACAATTTTTTTTGTGGGCCGCACGTTGCACACCCCTGGTTTAAGACATGCATGAAAGGATCTAATATTGCGGTATATGCATCAATAAATATAGTTAAGCACGGCCACCAAACCTGATACTTTAAAACAAGTTGATGAATTAATTAAGAATCAGTCGCCTCCTCGTTCCTGGAACAACTGGAGCGCAATGAGAACACGACTGAACCCAACAACATCACAAAAACAAACTAATATGCAGTATACAGTTACACACATATATTGAAATTACGTAGCGGACTATCAAAACAAGGACTATTTACAGATATTATACAGAAATAAAGTGTTCGCAGCAACGATATTAAGTAGCATAATTTATATTGCAGAACAAATACACAATATGGCAGCTCATTATCAAGATAAAATAGTTAAAAAAGCTTTGTTTTTTAAATAAATTTCCTGCACATGTAAGAGCATAAGAAGCGTGATGATATAGCAGCGTGTTTTTGGTATTTCTAATAAGAGTTGAATCATCTTTTATAGCGTCAGTGAGGAATGGAGTATTTTTGGTATCGCTAATGAGAGGTGGAGACTCTTTGGTAGTGCCGATGAAGGATGTAGTGTCTGACTTGTTTCAAGCATCTTTTCCAAACCAACCTAAATAATATTCTTACGAAAAGTCAAGCGATCCTCTGAACGAACATAATAGCTTATAATAATCATGGAGTAGTTAGATGCAAGCTGGTAGTAACTTAGTGATATATTCTTATCTGACAAATATTAAATTATGCAATATGGTATTGGTATAGTAGCATAGTAGCAATGCTCCAAAAAGTGCTTATATTTGATTTAGATTGTATTTGAGTACAATATATGGTATATTCTAACAAAAAGTGGTGATGTACTTTGGAGTTCTCATTTAGCCTACTTGTTTTGTCAGCTACATGGCGTGTGGTTGCACTGTGTTTACTTGCCAGTGCATACAATTATTATTATTATTTTTGTAGTGGTTCACTTCTGTGGAAGATGGCATGAAGTCGATTGAAGACTATGCAGAGAAAACAGCAACAAAACTTCTTATTGCACAGAAACGAGCATATGGTGTGAATGTTGTTTGCTACATAACATCCTACAAAATTCATACTGAACTGAGTGTAGAGGTTTACCTTTTTTTACAAATTGTAGGGTCCATGTACTAATTTGCGACCATCGATGTGATTGTGTCCAACTGTCCATTCACAATCAATCATTTTATTTTTCGTCCTTAACGCGTCCGGGACGAAAAAGATACTAACTACAAAAATCGTTTTGACAGTAGAAATTTTTAAGTTTATTTACCTATTAATGTTATCATAACTTGTGTAAATGTTATCTTTTTATGTCAACTACATGACCTGTTTATTGGTTTGGAAGTAACGTTTTTAGAAGTATTCACTTTTTTTATTTAAAAAAGTGGCATAAAAATCTAGGTTAATATGTCAACAAGAAGTGCTTTTATCAAGATTCAAGTGTTGCTACTGTCACCGGCTCACCGCGTTATGTATATACCACAAGTTTTTTTTGCAGATTGTTTTATTAAGTGGATTGCACACTTGCACAGCATCCACTTTCCACTAGGTCCGCCCCGTTAGCTCAGTGGTTACGCGCCTGGCTCAAGATCAGGGTCCACGTCTTTTAGGCGTTGGTCAAATAGGCGCGCACACTGTGGCGCCCGTTCATTTAGGTGCTATTCCTAGTAAAGTATGCAGATTGTATCAGCTCAGTTTTGGCAAAACCTAGTTGGGGTTTTGATGGAAGACTAAATTACTCTTCAGTCTTCACTCAAGCCTACCACCCGCTTGAATATAGGCTACCGTATATTTTTTACTGATGTTTAGTGGTAGTTATTATTTGACTTATATAACTAAAAGTGAACTCAGTCATGTTCAGAAACTTGAATAATTTATTGATAAAGCTTTTGCCGATGCAAACCTGGACTAACAACAAATAAATGCCGAACATGCCCATTAAAAAAAACAATATATTTTTCTGTTCAATATAACATTTTGTGTGAAAAGCATTGGTGGTTTAAGCAGCTTCACGTACCGAAGCCATGACATATTTTTCTGTTCAATACAACATTTTGTGTGAAAAGCATTGCTTGATAAAGCTGCTTCACTAACTGAAGCCATGACTAACAACAAATAAATGCACGCAGTCGCAGATTAACAAAACAACAGATTTTTTTGTTATAACATTGTGTGTGAAAAGCATTGCCCTACCTGCCAAGCTGATACAATCTGCATACTTTACTAGGAATAGCACCTAAATGAACGGGCGCCACAGTGCTCGCACCTAAATATGCAGACGCCACAATGTGCGCGCCTATTTGACCAGTGCCTAACTGTCTGCGCCTAAAAGACTTACTCCCCAAGATCATGGGTCTCTGGTTCGACTCTCGGGGTGTACGCTTGAGCAACGCATTCCAGGACTGCTCTCCATTCAGCGGCACCTAGTGAATGGAATAATTTCCCGGCAACAAGACTTCAACAATCGGAAACTTCACTAGCTGCCAATCTTGGTAACCAGCCCTGCATCAAGAGCCTCTACAAGTATGCGAAACTACCAAAAGATTCAAAAAACCGAATGGAGAGTTGTCCTTTCGATGTGTTGCTCAAGCGCACACCCCGAGAGTCGGATCAGCGCTGTTTGGTTTTGTGTCGGGCGCTTAACCACTGAGCAAATGGGACGGACAGAGATTTGTGGCCATGTTACCTTTTCCTGTCAACATACTGGCATATCGACTATTGCAACTAATAGTATATTTTTCATTATGGACACATCAATGACAAAAAATAACCGGGTGTATTGATATGCAACATTTTGATTATGTATATTGTTTAACACATGTCTAAAATTATTTCAGAAATGTCAAACAGCATGATTTATTGGCGAGAGGATACACCATACATTAAGTTGGAATATGTCCAATTTAAATGTCGACCAAAAGAAGCTGATTCACAGAAAAGAACTCAGGACCAGGTATATACCATAGTATGTACATAGTGTCTCACTACATTTCTTCAGATAAAACCAACTTATCCTATGGTTTTCATAACAGGTCATGGTGACAAATCAGTGCAATGCCAAAGTTAAACTTCTGAAAATTGCTGAATTTCCCCAATATAAGGTAATTTATATTATTGTGTGACGTTACAGGGTCTGCTACTATTCGGTGAGAGCCTTTTTCGGTGAGAGCCCTATTCGGTGATTTTTTTGAAATTTTTTTTGAAAATTGTCGGGTACCGTAGCTTATCATTGCCGTTTTTACATCGTTTTAACGT
The DNA here is from genome assembly GCF_918807975.1 of Aplidium turbinatum. Taxonomy (NCBI): domain Eukaryota; kingdom Metazoa; phylum Chordata; class Ascidiacea; order Aplousobranchia; family Polyclinidae; genus Aplidium; species Aplidium turbinatum. Next base: position 26,318,081 of record NC_137480.1, read on the forward strand.
CGCTAAACATTAAAATAAGACCGTAACCCCTACCCTAATCACTAGGGTCTGCTACTATTCGGTGAGTCCGATTCAGTGAGTTCCTAACCTCTAACCCTTATCCCTAACCCCTAACCCTAAAACGGCAATGATAATTAGGCTACGGTACCCAATAATTTTTAAAAAAAAATTGAAAAAATCCCCCCTTAAGGGATCGGACTCACCGAAACGGGCCATTCCGAACCACTAACCCCTATCCCCTAACCCAGGGGTCACCAAACTACGGCCCGCGGGCCAGAACCGGCCCGCGAACTGATTTCATTCGGCCCGCCACGTGCTGCGGAAATAACAGCTGCACTACAACTGATAAGGAAAAAGTTACCAAACTTTTTGTAAAGGACTGACGTTGCTGTTGAGCTACACTCAACCTGCTAATGATTTTTCCATATTGTTTCTTCTTATGACATCTCAACCTTTGTTGTTTAAAACACTAATGTTTCATCAGTGTAATGTTTTTCAAGAGCACGATTAGTGGTGCCAAAGTAGGGGGGTGGGGGGGATATAGCACCCCCCCCTCAATAGTTTAGAAAAAATTATTTACTATGAAGTTGTACTTCGATTTAGTTGTTTGCAAGCATCTCGAATTGTTGTTGTTTTTTTGTTATTGATGTTTGATCACAGTTCTAAATTGTCTTGGATTTGACGTTATACAATGAAGGACCTTCATTGAAGGTATTAAGGACGAGTTGGACCATGCCACAGCACTGCAGTAATGCTTATGAGGAGACTCATTGTATTATTCTCCTGTGCAGGCCTTGTGTCTCTGGTAGCCTATGCAATGGATTAATCTCCTGCGTTAATTCGCAGCTCGTAACTATAGTGTCAGCTGTTCTACTTTTACGATAATCGCATCAACAACTTTGTCCAGTTGACTTACATGCGTGTTTTGTATCATTCTATGCGCTGCAGTGCTTGATGGAGGCTCAATGGTGCAGATTGGGTGGAGGCTCGATGGCAGCTACTGCAGACACTCAACTGCATTATAAAATACTTTACAATCAGGTCATGGACAGAGTTATCTCTGAACTGACCGAACGGTTTGAAAGTAGCCTGAATTGTGTATAAAAATATGCATCTCCCCTTATGTTCAAAATCGTATAAAATTTGACAAAATGTTGATTTATCCCCCTCAATCCTCAACTAACTTCGGCACCACTGCACGATGCCCTGCAGTGTATCACAATGGAGATTCTAAATTGTTGTATATCTTTTCGCAATTTGCATTCGGCCCGCAGCTGTTAATCTCGCAGCAATCCGGCCCTCAGAGAAAAAGTTTGGTCACCCCGGCCCTAACCCTTAACCCCTAACCCTATAACAGCAATGATAATTAGACTACGGTACCCAATAATTAAAAAAAATCACTGAATAGGGCTCTCACCGAATAGGGAACTCACCGAATCGGACTCAACGAAACGGGCCATTCCGGACTTTACAAGTAGGCTATCTTTAAATCCTTTCATTTCTTGTATCATTATACAGCATCTTCAACCTAAACACTAAATGATAGCCTATTGGTTGACTTTAATCAAACCACTACTACAGTATGACATGGTAGAAACTTTTTTCCGAATTGGATCGTTAATGAATGGAATAAGTTACCCGAGAAAATTGTCACAGCACCTAGTTTAAACAGCTCAAAACAAGACTGGATCACCACTGGCGAAATAGAGAAGTTAAATTTGACCCACTTTGGTAGTCATATTTTACAAGTACTGGCCGCCTCCACCAACGTTGACATTCACTAGCCTACATCTTGTAACTTGTACAGTATGTATATAACGTATATTGCCCACTATTGTATGATGTAGTATTGACTCGTTTTTCTTGGTGTTTGTCTCTTGTTTATGACTTCCTTGTTGGTATTCTATTTCGTTTATTTATTTAATATTGCTACGTAAGTTATGAAGGTGAAAAAGCACTGCTGTGCTGGCAACACCATTATTATTATTATTATTATGGTAGCCTACTTTTCCACAGTTTAAATGATGATAGGCATGCGAAGCCGGAAGCCGAGTAACGTGATCAAGTTTAACATCTTCAAGTTTATTACATATAGAAACACAAAACTACGCAACATATTAATAAGCTGCGCCTTTTTGGGGTAAATTTTTAATTTTAATTGGGGGGATATCTAAATATCTGTGTATGCCTGAAAAATGAAGGCATGCAAAAAAAAAATTTCGGTCAATGTTTAGACCCTGCTGTCGGCCCCGGAACATTTACAGGTTACTGGAATTTTGAAATTCTCATAAAATCTTAATCTTTTGTGCTAGGTACGGCATGTTGGTATTCATTTCTATTGTTTTTGGATAATTAATCCATTTATTAAGTTTACAGACAAATTTAGACATGTTTTAAAATTTTAATTTTTGCAACGATGTCATATTTCCTTGCATTTTAAAAACAATGAAAACTATTAATACTACAAAAAAGTGCTCAATGCTAAGCAAAAAGACAAAGCAGAGTGAAGTAAATCAAATATAGTTATTACTATCTGAAGCCTTTACAAATTGTTTCACCTAACGGATCATCAGAAGGTCTTATTCAAATAGAATCCTATAGATTTAGAATCTATTAGAATCCTAATAGATTCTATTTGAATAAGACCTTCTGATGATCCTTGCACTTTATGTAAATTTTTGTGGTTTCTCTTCTGAGGGTTATGATAGTAGCAAGTTGGATTTACTGGTTCTGGTACATTCTGAAGCAATATAAATAGACTCATTAGTTAAACATTTTAACAAAAACAATGGCTAAGGAAGTCCAGATGAAAAAATAGTATTATATATTCTTATTTATGTAACAAATTACGTCACAGGCATGTAAGTATGTATGCTGTTTCTCCACCCATTAACTTGATTCCGATTTTACCTTCCAGGATACTACAAAATATACCTACCTGACGTATTGTATTGAATGTATTGTATTAGCTGAGTGTAAGAATGGCATAACGATCTTCAATAAAGGATGATCCTTCAGAAATAGGAAAGTATGAGTCACTGAAAACATCCAAACTTCCGCTTCGTTTGAATGTACTCAGACATTTTCTCTATCTCTGTACATTTTAATTTATAAATTCCACAACATCTAGTCAACTGCACAATCAACTCTACGAAGACATCATCAACATATTATATTCATCTGCAATCTGCATCTATACCAGCCGCAAAGTGCAAGAAGACCATCATAGACCAAATAAAAGAACTTGAAACCAAAAGAAAGACTGTGAACAAAAACAGGAATAAGCAGCAGATTCTTAGGTTTCTATGGAATGATATGGTAGAAAGGTACTATATCATGTGATCTGTTTAACACCTTTTGATGCAGTTACCTTTGATTCTCGTGAAGCCTATATCGTTGAGTTTGAGCTAGTCAGAAGTACTGTGCAGTTTTTGTCTTTTCCTGTTTATAGATTTAGTTAACCATTGTATTTTGTTCAGATGTAGTTAAGTTGTATGTATATTATTCCTGAAGAGGTCATCTTGTGATGTCGAAAACATTCGATACCGTACTTAGTTTGTTGCGTAGTTTTGTGTTTCTATATGTAATGAACTTGAAGATGTTAAACTTGATCATGTTACTCGGCTTCGTATGCCTATGGTTCAACAAGACAAACTCTCTACCGAAGCTCTATTAAATGATGATGTTAGCACAAAGGAATTTTTTTTTAAATTTTACCATTCATTTTTTCAGTGTGCTCCATCTCGTTTGCTTTTTTAAGGTATCCACACAAACTTCCACAACCAAAAGGGACATAAACAAACAACTCCGATTGGCTTTAAAAACAAACAAAGCAAGTTTAAGTACGACTGGATGTTGCATCATCTTTCCTAAACTAGATGTACACAACCATCCCTGCCAGGTGAATGTCCACAGTAACTTCAGTAAGGTTAAAGAGCATAGTAAAAAGGTTAAAAAGATATTGTGTCATTACAAATGTTCTTTGTGATTTTCAGAACTCTACAGTAGTAAAGACAAATGATGATACTGAAAGTCGTGCACTAGTACAGGTTTGTGATGTACGGTAGCAGTTGCAATATACTAGGGTCCAACAAGACCTTCAACAGTTCACCAACTAATTTTCAACTGTTTTACTGTTTCCAACTTTACACAATTAGTATTGCAGAACTTGAAAATAGCAAGTAAAAGGTAGCTCGAAGCTGCAGTTTTTTGTCTGACTCATCAGGAGCATTCATCAGAATAAAATAAACCTAAATGTGGTGAAGTACCTATAGACTAGTAAAAGGAAAGAAGAAAAACCGGAGCTTCGAACTATCAGCTACCTTCTACTCGCTAAACTTAGATTTGTTGCATGTATTTACATTTCTTCACTGTAATCTTATGCTACAGCATAAATGCTTTGATTGCTTATGGCAAAAAATGGGTGATGAAGATTTGTCCACTCAAAGCAGGAAATACTACAAAATATTTAACCATTGGTAGTAACTATCCAGGAGTTCATAACAAAAATGGAGAGAAAAATCTTGTCGAATGGTTTTGTAAGCTGCACGGTAGCAACTTTGAGCACGTGCACTCTTCCAATAGCGTAGACATTTCACATTGAATAGATTATTTATTGTTGTAGTGGTTGTCTTCAGTGGAAGATGCCATGAGATCCATTGAAGAGTATGAAGCAAAAGCAGGAACAAAACTTTTTGTTGTTCAGAAACAAGCATACGGTGCCATGTTTATGTTGATTTTTAACATCCTGTCATTGTAATTTACTAGTGTACTAGATGTTGGTATTCATACTGCAATAATAAGCCTTTTCCTAGTTGACAAGGATTCTGATAAGGTTTCTGCAAAGCACAGTGTTTACACCAAAGTGAAGGTTAGGCATCACAAAAGAGGAGACGGTTTACTAACTGCAATAAAAAGAATGCTACAATAATATGCAACTGTGTTTATTTTGTATATATACTGTTTTAACTGCTAAACATGTTACTACGCAGAAGTGTCAAATAGTGTGATTTATTGGCGAGAGGACACACCATACATCAAGTTGGAATATGTCCAGTTCAAATGTCGACCAAAAAAAGCTGCTTCACAGCAAAGCACTCAGGTAAATGCCATAACATCTGTATCTCAACCTTTCTTGGCCCAGGCCCCACTTTTGTTTGGAAAAAATTCAGGCCCAATCTTACGTGTTTCAAAAGCGTTTGTTTTCGCTAAGTCACTGCAATGCTTACTACACGATCTCTCTCTGTAGGTATCATGGCTGATACAGCCCTCGATGTACAATGATGTTCCAGTTTGATCGATCTCGTGCGTCTTGCCAAATTTTAGTAGGGTTTTTGATTTGTGGTTGAAAATTGTGCAAAAATGTGAATCTTTGAGCTCCTCTTGACCGTTTTCTTATTATTTTTCCACTTAAAGATAAATCTTCAAGTTCGCCTTTTCTTATGCTGTGACCCAAGAACTTCAGTTGCAGCATTTCTGTAGATCTCATTATCTGCTGCTCCTGGCCCATCTGTTGGAGAACTGCTCTGTTCTGTACTACACGATATGAACTATAAATGCACAAAGTTGATTGAATTTTGTAGCTATCTATAGGCTACTCAGTAATACCGTTAATTGGAGCTATGTGCTTGATACCAGTTAATTGTTACGTATTTGATTGATACAAAATTCCACTTTAATCAGTTTCAGTCTCAAATCACCACGTTTGGTGGTTGCTAGTCGATTTCTCGTAGCATGCAACATCACTAAACCCACATTCGACTAAATAAGATGACGGAGAATTTATCAGTTCTTGCTTTGCTAAAATACTTGAGTGAGGATTTTTTTGGGGGTTCAGAGATTCAGTCAGCAGCACAAGGCAGAAAAACCCTCTCTCCGTTTAAGAAACGTATTGATCTTGTCTGCAAGTGGTAAGTAAGATAAAATAACACAGCAAAACACGCCCCAACAAAAATGTTGCCATGTCTCGTATTGAGAACTACTGCCATGGAATGCACATTGCAGTCCTCGAAATTAGCGGCGGCACACGGCAATTGCCGTGGTAAATGCCGTCGCAAACGTCATAATGGCCATTCTGCTACGGCAATAAAAATGCCGTCGCAAAATGAGCATTAAATTCGGACAAAAATTGTTTAAAATTTCTTCCTGTTTGATTTACTTGCAGCGTGAGTTTAATCAGCAGAAACATCGCACCAAGACCTCACCTCGGACTATTTTACTTGCTGTGAACACTCACACAGTCTTTAAATTTAGCATATTTCTACTTCGCAAAAACGTTGTCGAGGCCAAACGGCAAAAGTTGAAATTGCCTCGGCAATTGCTGTGAACGTTTATTACAAAAAAATTGTACCAAAACATGTAAAACAAGAAGAGAAAAAAATAATCGAATAGTCTATCACGACCGCACTGTTTGATTTGTTGTGATGTAATAATACCAAAAGTAGCGATCAACGCGATACGCACGCCGCTGTTACGGTGATTCACGTTATAACTCATTGGGGGGGAAAAGTAAGTTAATTTTGGGTTGATTCAACGTTCGAGTCAGCACAAATCGATTTAATTTTCCCAGCGAGTTATATCGCGCAACAACAATGCCCAATAAGAAATTTACGTTTGTTTTACATTAATTCGACATCTAGCGACGTTAAACTATTATGAAATAACGTTAATTGCTCAATCAGGTACCGATAACAAATCAATAGCTCCCTGCGAGAAGATTGCCTCGATTTACGTATACAGTACACTAACATAATTTCGGCACAATTAGGATACTGTGAGCAACACAAAGTCTGTTTGATAAACTAGTCAGAATCGGAATCATCGGAGGATGAGGTTGTCGCGTCGTCACTGGAATACTTAAAGACGTAAAACTGCCCGTTCATGAACGCGCGATGCCACATGATCGGAAGCATTACTTTTCTTTACTGCCGAAGAACCATTTATCCAATTTTGTACCACTTTTTATATTCGCAACGACACCGGTCAAAAATAAGCATTCCCTTCGATGAAAGAATAACTTTTGCGTAACAATTAAGCCAGTATTTATAAGGAACTTGCAAACTTTTTACAGTTCACAAGAGCATTGTCAGCGCATAAAATAGCTTGCGTGATGCTCTTGGCTACCGCCGTGTGACAGACGGTGAAGAAGAAGCGCATAAAATTTCGTTTGATTAAACATTAAAGCATACGGCAATTGCCGCCGCAATCCAAGGTTTGTTGATTTGGCGACGGCACTGTTTTTGCCGTCGTAGATGGAAGCTAATTTCGAGGGCTGCATTGTGTCTCACACACCTACAAACTTTTAGGCTAAAATCAACTTCTATGATTTTCATAACAGGTCATGGTGACGGATCAGTGCAATGCCACAATTAAACTTTGGAAAATTGCTGAATTTCCAGAATATAAGGTAACTTATCACATACCGTATGCAATGGATTGAGTTTCGCTTTTAGCAACATTTATCACAAAGGTAGTGGGATGGCGCAACGGATAAGGCGTTGGCTTTCCAATTATGCAAACCTGGTTCGACTACCGGCTTATACTGGTTGTTGACAAACACCGCTCACCTATACCCAGGGTGTAATAAATTTGGTGGGCGTAGATGCTGAAGTAAAGGCGACTGAGAGAAAGGAACTGGCCACCCTACTCTCGTTAGTGCCGAAGGCTTAGTACAATGAGGACCTTATCTTTTCATCCCCCGATGCTTGAATCAAGTATGGGACCCACCTATTACAATATTGGCAATATTACGCTGTTCATCATTTTCGTTTTAAGCTAATTGCAATTTTCTAAGTATATACATCATCATAATCCATCGTCGGTTTGTTCCCCACTAGTGGGGGTGGCCGATTGTTTCCGCGCAGCAATTGTCTTAATCTCTTTTAATCCCGAGTATGATATAATTATATATCATACTCGGTTTTGACGATATGCATTCATATCACATTTTCTCTGTTTTTGTTAAGGTATCTACACAAACTTCTATGACCAAATGGGACATGAGCAAACAACTGCAAATAGTATTGAAAAGAAATACAACAAGGCTAACCGCGACTGGATGCTGTGTTACCTTTCCTAATCTAAATGAGCACAACCATCCATGTGAGGTGAATGTCCACAGTGAGGTTGAAAAAGAGCGTATCGGAAGATTATTTTGAGTCATCACAACTGCTTTTTATAACTTTCAGAACTCTACAGACGTTAACGGAAGCTACGATACTCCTGAACGTGACACGTTTGTTCGGGTTTGTATTTACAATGATGCATTGTGTACATGAAACTCAATACCATCACAACGTCTTCAAAGTCACTTAGCCAAGCATCTTGTGATTTTGTATTGTTGATCACGTAGCTACTTTAACTGTATGTTGTGTCCACTGTAGGTTAGCATTGCCAATTCCTATTAAATATCTTCCAGCAGAACTTACCTTCGTTTGATGAGGTTCAATCTTCAGTGCTGCAATTTGAAACTTCAACATCCACCAAGTTCATCACATACAGCAAAACTACTTGTGGTAAAGCTTGGCATGAGTGTGTAGTTTTTTTTGTTGGACAGAAAGAAAGCAGTACAATTTACATCACTTTTTCCACATGATTTGTTGTCATATGCGTTTTTTACAACAGTTTCTTTAAATGTTGTGTATGTATTGATAGATATTGCAAAGAGTCGTATTCATTGGGATCTTTCATCTGATACACCGTACATCAATTCCAGAAGTGTTGCATTGATGTGTCAACATGGGAAAGACTACAACAAAGTGCAGAACGATAGAAAAAGAGAGTTGGCCATTTCCCGAGCAGTACGTTACTTTTCTGGATTCTTGTGTTCAATAATTCACTTCAGATGTGGCTTTGCATTAATTAAAGAGAAATAAAGCATCGTAACGTTATTTCCTCATCATTAGGGCTACTATTTTTTTACCTAAAAATTGAAACTTTTGACATTAAAAATATTTTTTTGACAACTTTTGACGTATAAAGAACTCAAGTAGTTAAATTACGCATTATTGTACAAAAAGTTAAAATTTATTGTTGCCCAGTACAACGAGGGATACTTTTCTACATTTTTGACTTACAATCTACCAAAAAATTTACACGTTTTGAGGTGTGTTGAGCATCACACCGTATCAACCTAACTATTTCACCTAATGGTTTATCATTCACAATAAGTAGACAATGGGCCATTCACAACAGTATAAAGTAAGTAACAAGGTGTAAGATGTAAAATGAAAAATCACTGACAGTGCAACCTCTACGACACCACGACAATGCAGTTTGTAAATAATTTTGACTTTTTTTTGACAAGTAGTACAGTAGTACCGGTAGTCCAGTTTTAATCCGGTGATGTCCCCGTTACCGAGAGTGGCCGGATTCACCTCCAAATGCCGCAATCGCCTTCACACCCTGCCTCCACATTGATCTGTCTAACACGCCCTCTCTTGTTAAGCCCACTTTGCTGCTTTCTTCCTCAACTTGCCTTTTCTACGTCTTCTTGGGTCTTGTTTTCTACGACCCTCCACTCGCAACTTCAGCGCTCTCCTCAAAACATGCCCATAACCACCTCACTCCATTCGCTTTCGCCAACTTATCGACATTTTCGTTCAACCCAAGCAAGTTCTTCAGTATTCCTTTTGTCCATCAGCTTGACACCACACATTGCCCTCACCATCGCTCTCTCAGTTCTTAAAATCTCCAATTTGTTTTCCCGTTAGCACCATGTCTCACTTCCGTACAGCATTGAAGATCTCACACAACTCGTATAAATTCTTCTTCTTATTTTCAACGGAAGGTTTCTATCATATAACAACTCTCGACAATCTCTGAATTTCACCCAGCCAAACCTTACGCTTGCAGTCACTTCACAACCACCACTGGCATTCAATCTATCTCCTAGATAGCAAAATGCATTCACTGATTCAACTTCGTCATTCAGCTTTTCAACAGGAGTGGACCAACCATTCTTTTTCAATCTTGCATCTTTCACATTCAAAACCATCTCCGAATCTGCATGTCACTCTCTTCATCTTATCACATCTTCCATGCACCCACTTACTGCATTTCGTGCCCATAACAGAATTATGGGCACGAAATGCAGGAGCAGTTTCACAACCACCACTGGCATTCAAACTATCTCCTAGATAACAAAAGGCATTCACTGATTCAACTTCGTCATTCAGCTTTTCAACAGGAGTGGACCAACTATTCTTTTTCAATCTTCTTGCATCTTTCACATTCAAAACCATCTCCGAATCTGCATGTCACTCTTTTCATTTTCCATACACCCACTTCTTGCATTTCGCACCCATAACAGAATTTGCCATCACTCTTCTTCCACATACACCACAAGGGTCGATTTGCTCATTGTGGTATCCCCCTCCGTTTAACTTATTACGACCTTTGCCTTTTTGATGTTCACACGCATACCTTTACATTGAAGCGACTCCTTCCACATCTCAAACAAGTCAAAAAGTAATCGCCCTACTCATCATTTATTACTTTCCTGTCAAGCTTTATCGTGATTCCTTTATGTATTCTATGGGTTGTTCAACTTAGCAGTGAAAGTAATAACAACTGAGTGGAGAGTTCTTCAAATGTCGTATAAGGATTCTCAGGTTCGTTGAAGTGAGAAAAGTTATGCGATTCATGTTTTCACAGCTACCAGATCACAACATTTCCCGTAGGAAACTGTGCCCGCGAAGTTCAAAGAAGTTCAATTGCTCAGCACGCATTCATGCTAAAGAAGTTACAAAGTTTCCTGAGTTTTCGGTAAGTGACATGATACAGTACGGGTGAGTACTGAGTAGGCTTATCGCACAACAGTGGCGATGCTTATTCTTTTTATAACAATCATTGTTTCCGAAAAAAGATTTTATTTTTGCTTCAGATTTCTTCATTTCCTGTCTCTGCATCACGCCGTGACATTTGTGAACGCATCAAACGTGCGTTAGCCAGTGATGCTCAAAATGTTAAGAAAGAGGTTTACTGGAGCATCAAATTTCCTGGTCGCCATGACCACAGCGGCCATGTTGTCGGAGAGGTTGGTTCACATTCTCCAGAAAGTATTGTACAACCGTCTTTCGAGTTTGCTACCAATGTTGAATCCAGTAACCACGACGCACCTGGACCCAGCAATGCACGACCCACTACAACTTCGACATCTATGAGGGATTTTCGCGCTTGTTTAGACGAGTTGTTTAATGTTGTTTACGATATTGAAGATAACGCATTTGTAAATAATGCAATTGCTCGGATACATGCAATTAAAGCTGAGGCTCTAGCAATCCGTCAAGAGGCTGGGTTGAGAATCCGAAAAGATGACACTCGACCTAAATCTGTGAAAGCAAAGCGAAAGCGTGGAACGGATGGTAAGGTTGCTGGTGACCGACTGCCCCAAAAACGTGCGAAACCGAATGAATGAACACCGAATGCAGATGCAATGAGGGCTTCTTTTGGTGCAACATCTCTGGACGCAATGAGGAAACCAACCACATAGAATTGACTTGTTTGCGATCAAACCAGGTGACAATGAGCGAAGGGCAATCGTGATACCCCCCTATTCAGGGGTAATATGCGTGTCTGTGACCGCAGGGGACCTGGAGCCGAGTTGTTTTGCACGTTGATAACACCATGCAGCTGCAAGCACAGTAATACTGAGCTGACATTTTGAACAATTCTGTGACCTTCACACCAAGTTTTTTTTTTCAGTTGCTAACATGGCCACAAATCACAGCACATAGGCTATGTGTGTTTAACTGTTTGGTGTTAAATAACAGCCTAATGGAAATCTCGGCAACCAGAGAGGGACACATGGATGATTAGGGCTACCATATGTCCTCTTTTAAGAGGGTTTGTCCTCTTTTTTGAAGAAGAATAAATTGTCCTCCGAGTACACCCAAAAATGCTCAAATGTCCTCTTTTTTTACATTTTTAGTTTTCTTGCTCATATTTTCTACAGTATTTCATTGTTATGTGACTTTTTCGCAATTTCCAACCATTTCTGTACCAATGCAACATTCTGATTTTCAAAATAGATTTTCAAATAAACATTGACATGGTATCATACTATTTGATCTGCTGTTCTAAACAATCTTAGACGTTCATTGAAACATACCACATTGCTTTGCGATTGTCTTTGGCAAAGTAGCCAAATAGTGGTCAGCGATGAGTGCGAGTGGAACTGCAAATCCAATGCAACAATTGTGAGGAAATTTCCTCATTTGATTTGATCCTACAATCAAGGGACCTGTGATGAATTTCCATTGTTTTTAACTTTTTACAAAATGTTTAGGAAATAAATTTAGGTTAAACTAGTTCACAATAGTAAAAAAAAGGGAAACTTATGTGATGAAATAATGGATCGCTACAGTGCCGCTGAATGGAGATCAGTCCTGAAATACGTTGCTCAAGCGCACACCTCGAGAATCGAACCAGGGCTACTTGATTTTGCAGCTTCTTCGTTCACAAAGTCACGTGCTAACCAACTGAGCTATGTGGACTGTGGAGGATTAGTTTGTTCAATCGATTAATTCACTCCAAGCGTCAAACCAGTGCCGCTTGATCTTGCAGCTTCTTCGCCCACGAAGTAAAGACCATTGGCATTCTAGTAGAATAATTCTGTGCGATCCGTCTAATAAATTTTCATTTACCGTAAAACCTCTATTTCACCGCCTTGGCGCTCTATTTTTCAACTCTTGTTTAAAAGTGGCGTTCTGTTAGAGGTGACGTTCAATTAGAGGTTGGCGCTCTACTTTTCGACTAGCTGGTCAGAATTTTGAAATAAAGTTTATTTATGAAAAGAAAAAACACCAAACACATTTACCGGTATATACAGGTAATTTTTAGTTTAAAATTCGTTTGTTTTTAGTTTAAAATTGAAGCAACCTGTCAGGCCCCAGGATTGGCAACACGGCAAAGTGGTGTTCTATTGGAGGTGGCGTTCAATTAGAGGGAGGCGCTCTATTTTTCAACCCTTTAAAAGTGGCGTTCAAATAGAGGTGGCGCTCAAATAGAGGTTTTACGGTATGTTATGTTGACAACTTATTTTCCTGAAGATGTGTCGTGACTGTGCCAAATTTGTTTCAAATTAATTACTTATTTCGGTCACAATCACGTTTTAACGTTCGCCTTTTGACCCTTCTACCTTTTTCTTGATCTTTGCTATGTTGATGTGTACTGTGTAGCCTATTGTCTTTGTTGTGATGGTCAGAAAAAAAAAACTGAACTAAAGAAACAGTCAAACTCAAACAAAGTTCATGTAGATAATTGAAAATAATTAAACATTTTGACCAGGTTCAATTAAGCGTCTATAAATACTGTATACTTTTCCAATGTATTTTTCGGAATTTTCTTTATATATTCATTCGTTTTCAGCATTAAATTTCCTGTCCAGTGCTTTCAATCTCATGATGGGGCACACAAAGGAAATGTGAGCAGACTTTTATGATGTCACCAGATGTCATGGTCAGAAAAAAATCTGAGGTCTCTTTCTGTCAGACTTAGACCAGACCAGTTGAGAAATTTCAAAACATATGAATATTACAAGCGCCTTGCCCGAAATAAGCAAAATTCCTTTTCACCACTAGCGGCGCTAGTGTTGTTTCTTAATCTCCCAACCCAAGTCCCAACACTTGTTACAATCAGAGATATAAATACAAGAGATAGGCAATAGAATCCGCGTAGCCTACGCTTTAAACAGGCGGCGATGTTGAAAAGCGGTCACGGTTGACTGGATAGGGATCAAGCGGCAGCTCTCGATTCCGGCAAACTGCAAAACGTGATAATTTCACGCAGTTTACCTAGTCCTAGAGGTTTACAGGTTTAGTGAGGAAGTTCCATGGAATTTGATGATTCCAATTCAGTTTTGTAGAGCTTGCATTGGTAATATTCGTCTATTGGAAAATTAAATATGGTAGATAACTTTATTGTTATCAAGCTAAGTTACCGTAGCCTATGTATTATTGACCAGTCGGCAATAAACCTAGCAGATTACGGTAGCCCTTTTGGATTTATTGATTATTTTGCGAGTATATGTAGGAAGCAACATGCAGGTTTAGAAAGAGTTTCAGTTTTTAAACTAACTGACTAAATACTTAGTCATGGACATGGTAGTTCTTAACGCCATTTGCAAGATTAGGTTATGAATTGTGGTGTATTTTACAGTTATGAATTCTGTTGTTATAATCATTCATATTTGTTTTATAATTTCAGGAATGTTATCATTATGCTATTTATTTGCAGTTATTTATTAGATTATAAATGCCAGCTTCGAATCGTCCAATCCCTCAGTGTCACACGGATAGAAGTAAAAGGTTTTTCTATATTTAAACTGTCAATGTTTATGCGAAAGGGAAGTACAAAGTGTGGCATAATGAAGTTTTGAAGAATGTCATACTTAAGTACAGAGATAACGTGATCAAAGAGATAATATTAAACAAGTTCTTCACAAAGGAAATGCTGGAATTTGTGAGAAACACTTTGATGCAGATGACATAATACTAAATTCCAAAAGTAGCAGTAGGCTAAATCTTTGAAGTTTGGTGCCGTCCCATGCTTTAACTTGCCACGGAGGACCGGTGATAAGCTGCTGTATCCACTATGCGTCTAACACTGGTCCGAGACCGAATTACACCATCAATACATGAAAACATTGGAGATGTCAAGAAATCTTTTAACAGGAGAAAACGAATTGGGTGGCAATTTCAAGAACATGCAGATTATATTTCAATTCAAAAGAATGACCTTGTTCTTATTGTAAATATTTCAACATTACAATACAAATTTAGTGTGTCTAACTTTCATTTTAAGTGTCTGAGGACAGTCAGGACACAATGTTCTGTAACAAGCTTGGTGCCCAAAAGAATTAGAAGCACTTCCAGCAAAAATGTGTCCCGGTATTACAACGAAGCCGGTCATTGGCACTAATTGCATTGTATATTACAAAGCATAGGCTACAATGTTGACTGATTTTCGAAAAATATTTTTTGAAAGTTAACCGTATCTGTTACTGGCGTAGACCTTATGGTCTCGCCCTCTGCTAATTCAACAATTTCACATAGAAGCAGTGACGCTAGAAACCTGAGATTTCTTGGCTTTTACTTTTTTTTCTTGCCCCAACTTTTAATCCCGATTATGTTGGTATCGGATAATTGTGAAGTTCACAATAAACCTTTTGTCACAGCCAGTTATAAAATGCAAGAAATTTCCTGATATTGAATAGCTTGATTGACAGATTACTATTAGCGTGCGGTTTCATTTTGTGTCTGTCAGTCATAACACGACGGCGCTAAAATTCCATTCTCTACCCAGGCAGCAAAATCCGTCATTTTTACATTGATTCAACGTCGATTTTGCTGTCTGGGTAGGGAGTTAATCTTTGACGCGATATGAGTCATTCTTTGCTGGCAGACATCAATTAGGAAGGTAATTTATTATTTGCACAAATTGCTTTGTAGTGCAAAAAGTGCATGGAATACTGTTTGCACAAAAACGGAAAAACAAAGTTGATGAAATTCTGTGTTCTATGCAAGAGGACTTTTAAAATAAAATGTCAACTGAGAAATTTGACCAAGAAATGGCGAAAATAGGTCAAAAACCGAGTCTTTATCACCTTTTCTTCCTAAAATACACAATCACAAATATATTTTGCGAAATAAATTGATTGAAGTGATAGATAAGGCTTTTGACCAACGGCATATTTTTTCCCGTTGTTATTTGATATAAGCCGACGAAGTAATTAGCAATAAGAGAGACGTAGACCTGATGGTCTCGGCCAGTAACTCTTGACGCCAAAAGGAAGCAGTGACAGATACGGTTAACTTGGTTTGGTTTGGTTTTGAATCTTTATCCTCGGACTGACAAAGCCTTGATAGGTTATTCCTGGTACTTGTTCGCATACTTGTAGAGGCACTTGACGCAGGGCCGGTTACCGAGATTGGCAGAGTGAAGTTTTCCGATTGTTGAAGTCTTGTTGCCGAGAAATTATTCCATTCATTAGGTTCCGCTGAATGGAGAGCAGTCCTGAAATGCGTTGCTCAAACGCACACCCCGAGAGTCAAACCAGCGCCGAGTTAATCAAAAGAATTGTAAAACAAAATATCATCCTGAAATTATCCGATTTGCTCTCAGCCTGCAGTTAAAAAGTTCCTCTGCATATGATCAACTCGGATCAACTTCGTGGAGTTTTGCGCTTGCCATCAAAACGTACTTTATTTGATTATCGTCATGTGCATCAAAACCAAACCGGGACATTCAACAATCATATTCTGGATGCATTAAAAAATCAAAGTGATTCATGCAAAGATTTTGAGAAATACCTTTGTATAACGTTTGATGAAATGAAAGTACGATCTATTTTAGTATTCAAACCGGAAACCGAAAAAAACATATTATTCAGCTACTGATGCCAGACTTGAACGATTGCAAGGTGTATTTTTGCCGTATCTTAATAATTGGCATGAACAGATAAATGCAGACACTCAAGTTTTCAGGGCAATTAGAAAAAAGAAATCATATCTGACCAAACCTTTAAAGGAATGAAATTATCAGTTAATGGCATGATTGAAGTTATCGAATGCCTTTTCTTTTGTCAAACAACATGCCGTTTGTTTGTACAAAACGTGTGAGCCAAGACGTATTGGAACATATAAAACTTCCATTTTCCTATAGCCTAAAATATATCGTATGCTTTTAACCTTCGTTTTCAAAACGTGAACTAAGTGAACTCCGAAATCGAAAATACTGTAGGCTACTGAATGCAGGGACTGAATGCCTCGTAGCCTTTCCCGTATCGCTGTTGATCCATATCCACACACCGTGACGGTGACGTCATCATTTTTCAACATCGATTTAGGAATTGGCCACTTTGCCTATCTCTGTATTTATATCTCTGTTACAATCAAGGATGCCAGGTCGGCATTTTTAATACCAAATTTCACAAATTTGGCGTTTTTTATGTTGGTTGGCATGAAAAAATCCTGTTTGACTGTGAATTCCTGTGAATTCATAGATGCGTTCCAAAAAACACTCAATAAACACGCACCTGTAAGGAAATTATCCCGTAAAGAAGTTAAATTGCAAAACAAACCCTGGATCACAAAAGGAATTCTTAAATCCATAAAGACAAAAAATAGACTATATCGAGCGTGCTATAAGCACAAAGATGACATGAAAATAAAGAAATATAAAGCTTATACAATAATCGCTTGGTGCATATAAAAAGAATATCTAAAAGACAACACTACACTTATTTATTTGAAGCAAACAAAGCTGATGCATCGAAAACATGGAAAGTAATTAACGAATTGATCACTAGCAAATCCAAGTCAATGTCATCGCTTCCCACCAATATGAAAATAAATAACATTTTACACAAAACTGAATCAACCCACTTTGCAAACCTATTGAATGAGCACTTCACCAATATTGGTACTAATATGGCAAGTAAAATTAAACCAACTGGCGTATCCTCTTCAGATTTTTTAACAACAACATGCCAATCCAGTTTTTTACTTGAAGACATCAATCCCAGTGAGGTTTCAAACATCATAATGACATTGAAAACAAAAACTTCTCCTGGAATACACGATATCCCGACAAAATTCATCAAACTTGCAAACTGTATTATTTCACCCATTCTTGCTCGATTATACAACAACTGCTTTGCTCAAGAGACCTATCCAGATCCACTGAAGCTGTCTAAAATCATCCCAATACCAAAGGTATCCAATCCCACCGCTTTAACCGATCTCAGGCCAATATCTCTTTTGCCCACTTTCTCTAAAATTCTTGAAAAGCTTTTGTACGAACAAATGATTAAATTTCTGGATAAAAATAATATATTAACTCCCAGTCAACATGGTTTTAGGACAAACGATTCGACAGAACTCAGTATAACTCACATATATGATCATTTACTCAAAAACTTAAATAACAATAACTATACGTGCTCCATTTTTCTTGACCTGAGTAAAGCATTTGACACTGTTGATCATGGAATTTTATTGAACAAATTATATTGTTATGGTTTACGTGGAAAAATATGGAACTTGATGAAGTCTTATTTAACCAACAGACAACAATACACCAAACTTAACTCATTATCATCAAACTTTTCGACGGTCAAATGCGGCATCCCCCAAGGGTCAGTCCTTGGTCCTTTGTTATTTTTATTATATGTGAACGATCTACCTACTGCGTCCTCTTTCATGACCACTCTTTTTGCAGATGACACCAGCCTAAACATGACACACCACAATTTGACTTGCCTAGAACAACAAGCCAATGAAGAAATAAAAAAGATTGATGTATGGATGAGAACCAATAAATTATCGATTAATTACACTAAAACTAATTTTATGATCATTTGTAGAAATCTTCCTGTTGCAAAATCGTTCTCTCTCACCTTAAACGGCCAAAGCATTAACAAAACTGATCAAGTAAAATATCTTGGAGTAACGATGGACCACAGATTGAACTGGAACGCCCATATCTCTGACCTTTGCACAAAATTGAGTAAAGTATGTGGCATTGCTTACAAAATCAGATACTATGTCCCATTATCCACATTACGATTAATTTACTTTTCATTATTTAAATCAAATCTTCAATATTCGATAATTAATTGGGGTAGGGCCAACAAAACGTTAGTACACAAGGTGGAGGTGATTCAGAACAAATTTATTAGAGCGTGTTTGTTTGGTGACAGGAAAACTTCGACGACCTACATGTACAGCAAATTTCAGGTATTAAAAGTGAGTGACCTTGCAAAGCTGGCATATGCACAGTTCATGTTCAAGTACGAAAATAATTTTTTGCCAGCATGTTTCTCTGGCTACTTTGTTAAATTAGACGACAAACATCAACATGATACAAGACATAAGGCTAAAACCAGATTTTTTCTTCCCAGGTTTGAAACAAACTTTGGCAAAAAAACACTCCATTTCTTGTGTGTGCAAGTGTGGAGTGAAATTTCACACGATGTAAAAGATTTACCGTTCCATTGCTTTAAAAAAAATCTCAAAAACCAACTGTTACATGAATATACATGCGTACCTTAAGTGCTCAATACAAAGGATAACTTACCTTTACAGTAGGCCTATATCATCATATCGTAAGTTACTTATTAATATTTGTTCTCTACAGTTATTAGTATCAAATTGCCCTGTTTTTGTATGCTTCACATAAAAATTGTTGCAATTTGGTGGTGGTATCCACGTTTTTCCTCGTTATTTCAGGAAAACTTTTGCAAGTGTTGTAGCCTATTATAGCACACAATCACTAATTATTGGTGGTTGGTCAATTCTTGGTCGTTGCTCGTTGGTTTGAATCTTCATCCTCGGCTTACTCAGTCTGAGAATGCAGATTCAAACCAACAGTAGTTGTTTTTCAATCTCAGTGGCGAACCCTTTTTATTCAATGAAGTAGTGTGCCTGCCTCTGCACACTAGTGTGTATGAATGTGTAGTTAGATTTACTGTGATGGGGTGGTGGCTGACTAGATGACTGCTTATGGTCTTTCGCTACCATCCTGATTGCGCCATAATCTAACCAACAGTTGTACAATGCATTGTTTTGACAATTACATTTTACTCTGATTATTTGTTAATATATGGCGCTGTTAAAACAAAATAAATTGACTTGACTTGACATTTTTTCAAAAAATTTTTTACTGAAGAATACGGTACTTTCAAGAATGAAGATAGGTTGTGCAATAGCAGCAAGTGTAGGCTGAGCTTTGTTGCAGTTCTATCCATTTTTTACCGAATCCATTACGGTACTTATTAATGAAGAAACCTTCGATTTTGCAGCGCTTTGCCTATTTGGCATTTTTTAGGTCATTTGGCATTTTTGACCAGTTGTTTGGCATTTTTTCCATAAATGGACCTGGCAACCCTGGTTACAATTAAAAATACTTCCTACAATTATGCCAAATGTCTAAGTTTTCAATCTAAAAGTTGATTTTCGTTTGTGAGTTATCAGTGACAGTGAGGCATTGGATGAAAGTGTTTTCAGTTGAAATACAGCGTTCAACCATCAGGATCATGGCTTTTGGATTTCTCATGGGAAACAATCTAGGCCTAAGGGGCTAAAAAATTTGAAAACTTCTAAATTTTGAATACCGTAGGTCTAATGTCTGTAGCTAGCAAAAACATACCCTAACAAAAACAAACAGAAGCACAAACAGGTTGTACATATGCAGTGTTAAATAACAGTCCAATGGAAAGTGTCTTGGATTGAATTTGTCAGTTTCAGTATTTATGTAGATAAGCAGTCATCGTAAAAGTAAGATGGAGAAAGTAGGCCTACAGTAGGCTAATCCTGTGTAGTGGTCCAGAAGTTACTGCCTTCCAGGAGTACCCAGAGTTTTCTAACATTATATTATTATTATTTTTAAATAATTAACTTTTTAACACTTCAAAAAGTCACGGCTACAATTTTAAATACTGTTTAATCTTAAATAATAATTATCCATCGCTATGAGACCAACAAATGGACTAAATGCAGTTTCAAAATTTTCACCTTTGTATTGTGTGTGAACGCGCCTGGCAGTTCTTTGACTTCTGGTCGGTCTAGTAACTTATACTGCATTTGCAACTCTGTGCCCTGCGTTAGCAGTCCAGAAGTGACTGCTATTCGAAATTGGTTTAAGAAAACCACGGCAGCTTAACCCTGGAGAAAACTTGCCTATAAGTAGAAAATTATGCAGCTACAACTTCTTTTGCATATTTTAGAAATAGACTATAGTATGGCTGAAAAGTATAGACTATAGTATGGCTGAAAAGGCATCAATTGGCGGATGCAATCTAGTTCGTACCCTGAGCAGTTCGTACCCTGAAAAGATCGAGAGAAAAAATTCAAAAAAGCCGAAGTCGCTGATCGCGGTTTCCGCAAACATTTACAAATTTTCCCTCTGAAAAGATCGAGAGAAAAACTAGCACAAAGCCGAAATCGCTTGTCACAGTTTCTGCAAACAAACAAAAACTCTCAGGATCATTACTGCAAATTTTAAAATGTTTGCGGAAACTCCGATCTCAACCCTAACCTTTTTAAAATGTTTGCGGCATATGCGATCAGCAACTTCGGCAAATCTTAGGATCATTACCGGAAATTTTAAAATGTTTGCGGAAACTGCGATCAGCGACTTCGGCTTTGTTCTATTTTTTTCTATCGATCTTTTCAATTTGTTTGCGGAAACTCCAAACAGCGAATTCGGCTTTTTTGAATTTTTTCTCTCGATCTTTTCAGGGTACAAACTGTTCAGGGTACGAACTAGGTTGCACCCTCAATTGGCAATGCGGAAAAGTTTAAAGCTTTCATATCATGCGCAGTGTATACTGTGCTGTATGTATACTCGTATACTATATATATGTATGTATAATTGAACGGATGCGACCTAATTCGTACCATGAACAATTCGTACCGTCAGTTCGTACTTTGATCGAAAAAAAAAATTAAAAAAGCCGGAGTCAAACATTTTAAAAGGGTTATAGTTGATCGCAGTTTCCGCAAACATTTTAAAATTTTTCGCAAACAAACAAAAACTCTTAGGATCATTACCAGAAATTTTAAAATGTTTGCGGAAACTACGATCAGCGACTTCGGCAAACTCTTAGGATCATTACCGGAAATTTTAAAATGTTTTCGGAAACTGCGGAAAAACGGAAACTGCGATCAGCGACTTTGGCTTTGTTCTATTTTTTCTCTTGATCTTTTCAGTTTGTTTGTTTACGGAAACACCCCAACCCTTTTAAAATGTTTGCGGAAAAACGGAAACTGCGATCAGCGATGTTTTTTTCTCTTGATCTTTTCAGTTTGTGCGTTTGCAGATACCGATACCTAACCGATACTTCGATACCCTAACCCTTTTTAAATGTTTGCGGAAACTGCAATCAGCGACTTCGGCTTTTTTAAATTTTTTCTCTCGATCTTTTTAAGGTACGAACGGTACGAATTGTTCATGGTACAAATTAGGTTGCACCCTAATTGAACAACTAGAGAAACACATATAATTTAGGTAAAGGTTTGTTTTATATTTCAGATTTGGTCATGTTCTTTTCTTTGATTTCTAGACAAATATATCTTACGTATAAGCTAGTTTAAGTTAAGAAAAATTGGTTTCCTGAATTTGTGATATATCTACAAAAACAAAATGTTGAAGCTTTTCAAGCGAGATAGATTTCTGTGTACAAACTTTGAACTATTTTTCAAAAATACTTCATATTATATGTCAAAAATTACTGCACCTGACTACAACAAAGAGAGTAAAATGAAACTTGACAGAATGTGTGACAACGATGAGCCGTGGCGGAAGTGGTGGAAAGGTGGCAGTTTTGGAAAGCACCCAGGAAAGTGCAACTTGCCTGCAATTGCAATGCCTGACCGACTCAATTCTGCTGCTAAACTCTTTCTTAAAGACTGTGATAAAAATGTTACTTTAACTGTGGCACAAAAACTTGAAAACTTCTTATACTCACGTCGAACTTGCAAAGAAAAGAATCGATTTGTTCGTCACAAAGCTTCTTTTTTTGACAAAACTTCTGAGAGATTACCTCGTCCAAGTGCGAAAATTCAAGAACTTATGAATGCACCTCCTTTGTTATTTAAAAGTATTATGAAAGAAGAAACAAAACATGACAGAATTGCAAATCATCAGTTTCAATGGAAACAAGTAGTTTATGACAAATTAAACTCAGCCGCCTACTTGATTAGCCGAAGTCCTGGTTGTTATGCTGCCTCTCTTCGTGTTTTAAATGAAATAAAACAGAACATACCAGATTTCAAACCAACTTCCCTTTTGAATTTTGGTTCTGGGACGGGAATGTGTGTCTGGGCAGTTAATTCTCTTTGGAAGAATAGTATAAAGCAATACTACTGCATTGATTCCTCCACAGAAATGAATCACTTGGCTTTTTTTATGTTCTCTGGTGGAAACTATGATAACGCATTGCCTGGCTTATTTATACGTAAAATTTTACCAGTTTCTTTTCAAAATAATTATGATATTGTAATGTCAGCTTATGCCCTAAGTGAATTACCATCACAAAAAGAAAGACTTATGATTTTAAAATTGTTGTGGGAAAAGACAGGGCGATTTTTAGTTTTGATAGAGAATGGTAATTTTTATGGTTATTACATTATAATGGAAGCGAGAAACTTGCTTCTTCAAGGACTTGAAGGTGCTGACTCAAAAAAAGCCAAAAAATGGTCAAAAGCTAGAAAAAGTGCTTCAGTGTTTGCTCCTTGTCCCCATGAGATGGCTTGTCCAATGTGGAACACCAACTCTTCATGTGTGTTCACTCAGAAGTATTTTGTACCAGAATATGTACAGCCATTTCAAAAGATTCAAATAAAAAAAGAAAAATTTTCATACATTATTTTTGACAAACAGTGTTCTCATGCCAGTCATTCCCCACAGTGGCCTCGTGTTGTTTCTGATCCTCATGTAAATCAATGTGTTACATGTCACATTTGTACACCAGGTGGAACCATTGAGCATATGTCACTATCGAAATCTAAATTTGGTACTGATTTGTGCTACGTTGGTAAAAAGTCCTCACTTGGGGATTCCTTACCATTGTATTCTCGTAATTCAGAAAATGATGCTGATTAATGTTTTTACTATAGGATCACATTTTAAATTTCTATGTATATATATACAACAAAAACATTCTCAGAAAGCAGCTTATGTTCTCATCTCTTGTTGACTGATAGTTAGAGCTCGACCGATATATCGGTCAGCCGATATGTATCGGCCGATATCAGGTGTAGCCGATATATCGTATCGGCTATTTTTCGCCGATAAACATCGGCCAGCAAAAGCAAACTCAAAACCATCCATGCATGCCTTTAGAAGAAACACAAGTTTCTCAAACGTGCTTACATAGCACAAACAATTGCTGTGAAAATAAAATTTCCCGCCCATTCTAGTGCGAGCATCTAGAAAATGTTAATACTGTATCCCTTAGCTTCAATTCAAGCAGGAAAAATTTCGAGTTTTACGTTGCTTCAACGATTGATGACATTGAATCAGTGTAACAAAGGTGAATTTTTCGCTAAGAATCGTTGGGAGTGCGGGTGTACTTCTACACTAACCACGCACAGCTTATTTCAAGTCTTACGTCACAATGCCTGGCTTTGATCTCCGAGTGATATTGATAAGGCAAGATTCGTTACAAAATGAGATCATACGAGTAGGCTATCGCAGCAAGATGCCGCAAAATTTGTCAAGTTTTGGTATTACAGTAAGAAAGAAAAGGTCCAGGGAAAATTAACTTTTGTTCACATGACACGCAAAAATAAACCCGAAGAAAAAATCCTAGTGAAACTTTGCACAGAAGAAAATAGTAGCGTCATTGTAGAAGTTGCAAAAATAAAGAAAAAATCCTGGTGAAACTTTGCACAGAAGAAAATAGTAGCGTCATTGTAGAAGTTGCAAAAATAAGCCCAAAGAAAAAAGCCTAGTGAAACTTTGCACAGAAGAAAATAGTAGCGTCATTATAGAAGTTTTCCGATTCGTGCCCAGAGCATTGTGACGCAAGAAGCCACACGACCTCTTTCGGTGGAAGTTATGCGGCGTAATTAAACAAGCAACCACCCGCGCTGAGTCCCGGGCGGGTGGGCCGCGCCCGCCGGACATTTCAGGAATTAAAAAAAAATTAATTCAATTTTAAGTCCAAAAATTTCTGTAACCATCTGCCACCTTCTAATACTAGCCTACTTACCTTATTCGCAAGGTTTTGTCGCCATATGATAGGCCCTACTAGACCTACTGATTAAGCGATTAGTTTTCGTCAATTATTGCCATGTTACATTCATGCAACGTTAAACAATGTTGATTCGTCGTTAAACGAGCAAAAGTGTCCAGCCGCGCCGTTTGTCTCCACTCTGCCACTCGTAAGCCCAGTGCTATAAATCAAGTAAATTGTGCAAACCTGTGAGGAACTTCCCAGGCGGCAAAATCCGTCATTTTTACATTGCTGTGACGTCTGCGGACATTGAACCAATGTAAAAATGACAGATTTTGCTGTCTGGGTTCATTCGCAGCAAAAGTCTGACCGCAATTTCCACTGCTGTTACATCGTTTTAACATCGCCAGATGTTAAATTCAAAGGAGTATTCAAAGGAGTAATTTTCTTTTCAAAGGAGTAATTCAATTGGAGTTATTTCTATTCAAAGGAGTAATTCAAAGGAGTTATTCAAAGGAGTAATTTTCTCTCAAACGACGTCATCAATTAACTCTGCTGCTAAAATGCTCTATGTTGTCGTCTCAACCATCACAGTTGCGTCTGTTACGTCACTGATATTAAACGGTGCACTACTGAACAGTGCACACGTGTTGGTTTGGCCGGATGAAACCGTTG
Source organism: Aplidium turbinatum (assembly GCF_918807975.1). NCBI lineage: Eukaryota > Metazoa > Chordata > Ascidiacea > Aplousobranchia > Polyclinidae > Aplidium > Aplidium turbinatum. The sequence goes on from NC_137480.1 coordinate 26,343,435, forward strand.
GTTGTCACTCATTAGTTGCAATTCAGCTCCTTCGTTAACTGTTCTATTGTAGATTCAATGTAAGCTCGGTTCAATAGCGCAGTTTATCGCTAAATATTTGCAATTTATAGTAGTAGGAACTAGGAAGCCTAGATCTTGGACCTTGGTGGCAGGAAAACAACAGTGGAGTTCTACATTATTATTGGTGATCACGACGTGACGTGACAGTATGTGTTCGCCCGCCCAGCTATTTTGAAAACTCGGCGCTTATGACAGCAACCAATGCATAAACTTTCTTGGACTGGTTTGTTGCTTAATAACCTTGTTGGTAACAAATTTTTCGTAATTGATATATATCGGCCGATATATATCGGTATCGGCCTAAAAATTTCATAAATATCGGTATCGGTATCGGCCTGAAAAAGTGATATCGGTCGAGCTCTACTGATAGTATCACTAATTTGTCACTAAGTCTAAATGTTTGGATTTCCACTATGACTTTATCTCATTACATTCATCGTCATCCAAATTCGGTTTTGTCCCCACTAATGGGGCCGGGAGTAGCCAATTCTTTCCTTATAGCGATTACCTTCACTCCTATTCTCCATCTCGTTCTGTGCGTCGCATCTTCTTCCGTTAGTCCAACTTTGTCTGCCTCATTCTGGGAGCAAGTCTTTTAGGCGCTGACAGTTAGGCGCTGGTCTAATAGGCGCGCACACTGTGGCGTCTGGATATTTAGGTGCGGAGCACTGTGGCGCCCGGTCATTTAGGTGCTATTCCTAGTAAAGTCTGTAGATTGTATCAGCTTGCCAGAAAATTATATAATGGCTTCCGTGAGTGAAGCTGCTTAAACCGGCAATGCTTTTCACACAAAATGTTATATTGAACAGAAAAATATATTGTTGTTTTATTGATTTATTATTGTTTTATTTGTTGTTAGTCCAGGTTTGCGTTGGTGAAAGCTTTATCAATAAATTATTCAAGTTTCCGAACATTATTGAGTTCATTTTTAGTTAACTCTTTCGCGACCACGGACGTATACACACGTCTTGGGATTTTTGCCATGATGACCAAGGAAGTATCCCTACGTCCAAGGTTAAAAGGTAGCCTATTTCAAGCAAAAAAAAAATGTAAATGATGGCAGATCCATAGTCTTTGCTTGTTCTTTTTTGGCTAATTAAAAAAAAAATATTTTGGCTGTGCAGTTGATCAGATGAGGACTTCTTAAAGATGGGGACACAGTGGATTTTTTTTTCTTCCACTTGTTGGAATTGGCAGTCAAAACTGGCTAGGCAACCCCTTACTTTGGAATTTCTCGATCAAAAAGACTGTAGGTTAAATTACGTAAACTTTTTGATTAAAATTTTCCAAATTTCTCCATAATCATTCTGCTGTACCTCCTAAAGCATTGCGCTCAGAAACGAAGTAAAATTTCTCTCATGTGCAGAATTGTTTTGGCATTCGATTAAACTACATATATTTTCATATTATTGTATCATGCTAGGGTAGTAAAGATTATAATGAAGTACACTTTTCTGCCAATTTTTATTTTTTTTAGAAATTAGAAAAAATACCGTATGGAAAGTTGCTAGTTGTACATTGAATGTTTTAAATTTTATTGCAAAGCTTTGCATCTTCGGATAGCTGAAGATGTTTGCTTTCATTTGATGTCAAGATTGTGCGTCTACGTCGATCATTGCGTCTATTATCGACTACGACTACGATTATCGACACTCATTTTTTCAAATGTATAGATGAAGCCATCAGCAGCAATTTTTTCACGATTAAGTGGAGTTGAAATAGTCGAAGCTGCCATATCAATCTTTGCTTTATGATGTAGCAAACTTACTAAACTTTTCCGTGCAAATGAAGTGCTCAGATCCAACATCGGCTTATATGCAGGGCAATTAGAGCAGTAGACCACCTGATCTCCACAGGACACGTATACTTCTGGAGTAGAAGTTGCCGGTTTAAAGGCGCAACTTTGTGCAATCTGTTACCTTTAATAATTACTTCTACTTGAGACGAATAGATCGTGTGGAGATGAGGTGCGGGAAAACGCTCTACTACTCTTGATATAAGCGCATCTCTACAGGACATTTGCAATGCATCCTGAACACAAGTTGCAGCCAGATGGAACTTTACTTAATCTGTTATCTTTCGCAATTACTTCTGTTCGGGATGGATTGGCCATGTGACGAGAACGCGTAAGATGCTCTACTACTGTTCACATGAATACATTTCTACAGGGCATATAGGCTACACCTTGGCTACAAGTTGCAAGCATAATGGTGCGACTTCGCTCGTTATTAAACCTAGTCGGGGTTTTGACGGAAAACTAAGTTTTGCTTGTTTGTTTTATTATCTTTATCCTGCATTGCGGGAAAGCGGACTTGAGCGCTATGCATCGGTGTGCGCCTTCCGACGTAGGCACCTGACCCACGCTGCAGCCGACTGCAATGTCTGTTTCCGGTTGTCTACTCTACTTATAACTTAAATTTGGTACTACCCATTACTCGAAATCGATCACTGGGTAGAGGCAATTATCGTAAAGTTTCTTGCCCAGAGAAACAACAGCAAGTGCGGGTGGCTGGAGTCGAACATGCAGGCTCTCGTCTGCGAGCCCAACGCGCTACCCGCTTGAATATAGGCTACGGTACATTTTTTACTGATGTTTAGTGTAGTTATTATTTACTAACTAAAAGTGAACTCATATGTTCGGAAACTAGAATAATTTATTGATAAAGTTTTCGCCGACGCAAACCTGGACTAACAACAAATAAATGCTGAACACGCGCATTAAAAAAACAACATATTTTTCTGTTCAATGTAACATTTTATGTGAAAATCATTGCCGGTTTAAGCAGCTTCACTCACTGAAGCCATGACCAACAACACACACGCATTAACAAAACAATATATTTTTCTGTTCAATATAATATTTTGTGTGAAAATCATTGCCCTACGCCCCTCCCTGCCAAGCTGATACAATCTAGAGACTTCACTAGGAATAGCACCTAAATGACCGGGTGCCACAGTGCTCCGCACCTAAATATCCAGATGCCACAGTGTGCGCGCCTATTAGACCAGCGCCTAACTGTCAGCGCCTAAAAGACGTGGACCCCTCATTCTTCACCTGTTCCTTCCATGATCTTTTTAGTATCCCTGTTTCCTCTTCTTATCTACCTTCAAAGTCAATGCCATTCGAAGAGAACTTTCTTCTTACATTGTCCATGTGTCTTACTCTGTTTGCCCTTGCAAGTTGTTCAATAGTCTTCCTGATCTCCAGCATATCCATCAGTTCTTCAGTCTTTTTCTTCCATGTCGTTTTTAATCCACACATTGCTCTCAGAATTGCCAGTTGACTCTCTCTTAGTATCCATGTTTCGCTGCCGTGTAATATTGCAGGCCGCACACAACTCCAATGACTTTTCCTTTCATTTTTAACAAAAACTTTTTTCATATAACATTTGCCTGCATTCGATGAACTTGCCCAACTCAGCCTTGCCCTTCCAGTCTCAACTTTCATTTATTTGATCAGCCAAATAATAGTTAAAGTTGGTCACTGTTTCAATTCCATAAAATAAATTTTCTTTGCAATCCTCAGCTACATTTTTTTTTATCATATTTCCCACAAATAAAACAGTTTGCCAGTCTTGTGGTAGCTCTCCTCGTATTGACACATCTCACATGTACCCACTTACTCACTACACTCGTTGCATCAAATTTCTCGATCACTCTTTTTCCACATATTGCACATAAGTCGACATTGCTCTTTACCACCTTCTGCTCCATCTGCACCATCAACCTTCTACATCCTTCTGCACTATCACTTTTGTTTTTTCTAGATTTACGTTCTTACCCTTTGTCTCAAATGTTTCCTTCCTAGGCTTCCATATGTTATCGCAATTTTTTCCTAGTCCCTCCATACTACCATTAGTCAAAACCAGGTCATTTGCATACAAAAGTTTGGTCAGCAACCCCTCTCTTACCTCTTCAGTCACAACATCAACCACGCTAGCAAATATGAGAGGTGACAGCACCTTGGGGTAATCTGACTTTCACAAAAAATTCATCTGAATAGGCTACTGACTTAAACCAACTTTTTCTTTTGCTACCGCACTTGCACACACCGACATCACTGCCCTTACTAACACCTTCGGTATCCATCTTCTCATTGCCCAATTTTCAATCCTTTACTTTTCTTCGGACTCTGCCAAGCATCTTCTCTAAGTCATCAAAGCACATGTACCGTACAGTTTTTTCTCCTTTTCCTTGTAAGGTTCTTGCATTGTTGTTGCAAGAAAGCAAGAAGACTGCAGAACATCAATTGTGTTGTAGTAATAGTATCTTTAGCTAGAGTTGGTTAAAAATGTGAAACATAATTATGGTAGTTTTAAGTACATGTGCTATACCACTGGTGTTGAAAAATATATATAGAATATTTTCTATGCGATTAACTACAAAACTGGTTTGTCACCATTGCTGAGTAGTATTGTTTTGTAAAGAAAAATTGTCGAGGTAAACTAAGTATGACTGCATAGCATTGTTTTAACATTTGTACTGAATTGGCAAGATTTCTTCTCTGATTTTATTCTTGATAATATTTGTTTCATTTCGCTCTTGTTTCAGGAATAATATAGGCTTGCTTGTTTGTTTGAGACAAAGTCACAGTGTTCGTAGTCTAATGGAGGACGTTGAAGTGAGTAACTGACACCGATGTCAGTAATTCATTTCATGTTTGCTATTTCATTTATATTTTCATCTAAAGCTTGTGATCAATTTAAAATTATTTCAGGCTGCAGCGTCATATGTTTGGTAGCAGCTACACTTTTTGTTTGTGTATCCACCAGCAGTTCTGGATATACACATGTGTTCTTCTTTACCAGTAGTACATATGCTAAATGTTTGTCTCCTACAAGTTACTATGAATTCTTCCAACTTCCTTTTGTCAGAGCAATACATTCGTTGTATAAAGTGGCTTTGTTGCCTTTATTCTTGGAGTTGAGAAAATTTATCCTTCGTAGTTTTACATAGCTGTAGAATATTGTAACTGCAAGTTATAACTCACAGACACTGTCTCTTAGGCACAGAACCTATGCCATGATCAGTGATACAGGTTCAAAAGGGATTGAAATATGAAACGTCTTACCTCAATAACTTGCAACGTGCTCTACTGTTTGAAAGGTTGAACTATAATAACCTCGTTTACTGTTTATCATTGAAAATGACTTCTGTGAAGAAATACTGCACGCTTTTTGTAGTAACATTTGTAATCTGAATCTTTTCTTTCAGGTTACAATTTTCTTTTTTGCCAAAAGTCGTGACTTGTTGGGCCAGAACAAAGGAGTAGTGAAAGTCCCTCGCGAAACCACGTCATCCAACTTATTCGCATTGATCCACTCAGCTTTTCCCAGGTTAGAACTAGGCTAAGGATGAACAGTTTAGTGAAGATCAAGGAATTAACTTAGTATTAGATGCTGTCTCGGTATATTCTCGCCCAGTAGATCGGTGATATCAATATTCAGTCTGTGTCTCCCAACAAAATAAGCTACATTCTCAACACTGCCGCTAAATGTAAATGTTCTTGTTCCTAAATATAAATTATTTCTTGAAACACTTGCAGATTGAAAGAGCTTCAAGGCTGCTTCGCTCTTTCAGTCAACGAGGAATACGTCAGTGTCAGTGAAGACATCCCTTTGAAGTTCGTGAGCAGCGACACTATCGCCGTCATCCCACCTCTAAGTGGCGGGTAGGACTCCCAGAGAGTTGCAAAGGTGACTACCAGGGTCGGAAACGATGCGAAGGTCAACCAGCTACCGATGAAATTTCGACCGAAACGTTGTCACAGTGACGTATGCATGAGATTGAGCAAGATCGCACATGAATCCAAATTACCACGGCTGCTTCTTTTGTATTGATCTTCTACAATCTAACATGAAGGACAGGATACTAGTCCCCACTCCCTAGGTCTGAATATGGTTGGGAAGGCACTTGGTCAGCTCTTCACATTTGAAGTGGCCGTATTACGAAAGCGGTACCAGCGCACCATCCACCTGCTTATTCACATTTTTCCCAGTGGTGTTCCTTTTTGAAAAGTAGACAATGTTTTACTTGTCATGGTTTGTTATAGAAGAAACATTGTGACATTATTGCCAACCAGAATGACGATTCCGACACGCTTGAGTGCGTCGTATGATGTTTACACAAAATTGAAAGTAATCTGAAAAACAATGAACTGCTCCCACCGCTTTTTTTCAAATTGTTGTTGGTAACTTCTTGCCTGCACCCATATCTAATCGTATTGTATGAATGGTTGTGGAAATAATATAATCCTTAATTGAGACTACGTCTTTGGAGGCTCAATCCTGCCAGTTTCGCATACTTGTAGAGGCTTTGAACCACTGACGCAGGCCCGGTCGCGAAATTTTTTTCTCACTAACTTTTTGTTACTTCGCATAGAGTTTGTATTAATACCGTGTGAATGCAAACATTTTTAATTGGCGCGTTTGGTTCAGTGGTTTCGTCTTTTGCCTTATATTCGTGAGGACATCGGTTCGACGCCCATCGAAGTCAATTTTTTTTCTTTAGGGAACGTTCAAATATTACGTAACGCCTTCGAGGGGGAGGGGGGGGTTTATGCAAAGCGTTACGTTAGCGTCACATCGGGGGAGAGGGGGTTCAAGCAAAACGTTACGTAACGCTTTCGAGTACGGAATGGTGGTTTTTTGTGCTGAATTTGTAGTGAAAAAGCGTTACATGGGGGAGGGGGGATTGAAAAAAGCGTTACATGGGGGAGGGGGGGGGTCAAAAATTCGGAAAAAAAGCGTTACGTAATATTTGAACGTTCCCTTACATTAATTTGTTGCGGTGCACAAAAACTTTTCAAAAAAAAGTAGGGTTGGGATTAATGGGTTCGGGTTAATTCTTAATCCATTTGAAAAATCTTATTTTCAGAGTGACCCGAATCAATTTCTTTTCTCAACTTTTTTAAACTTGACTGGACTAGGTGTGTCTCCAGGCTACATTTTTCTTTCAAGTTCAATGTTTGGATTTGGACCTGGAGGGCGAAAATCGGCTGCTGACTTTCAAAACCGCGCGAAAAAAATGAATTGGTAAAAACAGTTAGCCTACGCGCGGTCTAGTGACAGAAATATGCAAATGAGACAAAAAGTTCGTGGGTACCTTGTTTTTTAGGCTACATGTTTTTTTCCCACGAACAAAAAGTTTGTTGGAAAAAAGTTTTGCGGCCCGGTCACCGAGATTGACAGAGTAGAGTGAGAGTTAGTGTTGTTGTCTGTAAATTATTCCATTTCGGTGGAGAGCAGTCCTTGCAATGCGTTGCTCAAGTGCACACACCCAGTGGCGTAGCCAGAAATTTTTTTTTGGGGGGGCCAAATATTTGATGAATTGAAGAGAACAACAAAGTGTTTGATTTTAAGCCATTTCCACTTGATGTGCAGAGGCGTATCCTGGTGGGTTGAAGCAATAAAACTGGTAGGGGGGTTAGGGCACGCGTATTCTAGGGGGGTCCGGGGGCATGCTCCCCCGGAAAAACTTTTGAAAAATTACACTCAAATAATGGATTATAGCGCTTTCGGAAAACACTTTTAGGGTAATATTTGTATGAAATTTATTAGCAGATAAACAGGTACGGTATTAACTTATTAAAGATAGCTCTTACACACGAATGGGCAAAAACTGCGGCTAAAATTAGAGAACACCAAAAACTCAATAACTACACAAAAACCCAATAGAGTAAGCCATTCTGAAATTGCTTCCACAAATTAGTTCAAAGCAACGTAAATCGCGTAAATTTTGCGCGATTTACGATTTTCAAAATTTATTGGTGTCTTTCTGTGTGTCTAAAACAAGTCCTTGGGGGTATTAATAGCCAGATGTCTTGGAAAACGATATAAATTTCTACCCTGATTTCTACAAACTTTATTATATTTTCAACAAAGGGCTCAACTTCGGAATCCAAACTTGGAAAATTTGGGGGGCCATGGCCCTTTTCGCCCCCCCCCCCCGGCTACGCCTATGCACACACCGAGAGCCGAACCATCGTAGCTATCATGATGTGATCATTCCTTCAATGACATCTGGCGCTTATGCAGCTGAGCTGGAATGGATGGAGTTATCAGATTTTACTTTGCCCAATGACGTGTTGCCAAGTCATGTTGGTGGTTGGTTGGTTTGAATCTTTATCCTCGGACTGACAAAGCCTTGATAGGGGATTCCTGGTAGTTTCGCATACTTGTAGAGGCTCTTGACGCAGAGCCGGTTACCGATTGTTGAAGTGTTGTTGCCGGAGAATTGTTCCATCCACTAGGTGCCGCTGAATGGAGAGCAGTCCTTAAAATGCGTTACGGTACTCAAGCGCACACCCCGAGAGTTGAACCAGCGCGGCTTGGTCTTACAGTTTCCTTGCTCACAAAACCAGCGGTTCGACACCGCTCAAGAGCATACTGCTGTGCCTTTGGCAGGACACCTAAAGACATGCCTGAAGGTGTACACGATGGTTGCCTTCCCGTCCCATAAACTTTCAACTACCGGTCACAAGGTATGGTATGAAAAACAGAGTTTGTAACGCGCTGGAGTATTGGCAATCGGTGCTGTCGAAAGTTTTTAGTTGCCAACCGCGCTGGCCTGACCCAATGATCTAATCACACAACACCAATGTTGCTTGTCGCGTGTTGTTTATTCAGAAACGCGGCTGTTCGAACTTTGTTGCATCATGTTGAAGTTGACGTCATGCACACAACGCGTTGACTTGACAACGTAACGTTGATATTCGATAATCGATAAAAAGAAGTTTGTTGTTGGCAATGAAGTGCAAAACCTTACGAAAGACATAAGTGCAGGTACCTTGCATATTTAAACAATCTAAGAGAAATATCACACCGACTGAGTCGTGCAATACTGACAGTGCTAAGTCATTGTCATGCTATGGACTGTTTGGCACGAAACACAGTGAGTTTAAACTTAAAGTCTTATTCTTCCTCTCCGAACTTAGTGGGCAGAGGCTCCACTAGTATGCTCTCCACATATTCAAAGGCTGTCTGTGGATCTTGGTCAGCGTTGATTCGAACGGCCTGCAAAACAAACTAGAAACGTTCCTTCGGGAGAACGAGAGATGTAGGCTAAAGGGGGAGAAGGGCGCCATCAAGTGTCACGTAGAGTCATTAAAACAACCAATCACCCGACATTGCAGTGGCCAGGTCACACAATTCTCACCCTTTTTCGACACTTTTGTTGTCCCCTATCACTGTTACTGTTTTCACTTCACAAATACACAGTAGGCTAGATACAAACGACTAGATACTGCATCAGGCTAAACAAGTCGATAGTATCTACATTGTGAAGTAAAACATCGATCATGCTGCTAAAATCGAAACTCAATCTATTTTTTTTTTTTTTAGTTTCACATGATCTGGTAATGCAGCACCGCCAAGGTGGGTTGGTACAAGAATATGCCACCGGCGGCCACAAAGGCCAAACAACGACAATAACGTAGGTTACTAAACGTAATGCTGGCAAACAGATCAAATAATTTACAATCACATTTAAACCACGACGTGATTAGGTCAAACAAGTAACTACATCACCACGCACCCCTTCATCTGAGTAGTATTCCTTGAGGTCTTCAGCAAACGCGTGATACGCGTTCAACGCGGCTCGCACAGCGCCCTCACTGTCCATGGGATGTCGGACGCATCTCTGACGCACCCCCTCCGATAGTGGCGGGTTGTAAATGGTGTGGAACCTGAAGCGAAGAAAAATTACTTCCGATGGACAAGTTGAATAGTTTCAAGAAATGCTGGCTGATGACTGAGCAGCCATATTACGGTGAAGTCTGTCTTGGTATATCTTGTCCTGTAGGTATATCAGGCTATATTAGATCTTGGTTGGATTTTTAATCTAATCTTAAATTCGCAACCCAGTCATTGAAACGTCATGTAAGTGTGAAACATTCTTCGTCAGCGCAAGGGGCGAGAAGAGCTGTACCGCCCTTGGCCGGTACGCGAAATTTTTTTCCCACGAGATTTCTGTCTCATTGATTCTAGTCACTAGAGATTTTCAAGTAAGTCACTAGAGATGTCAAGTAAGATTTTCCGAAAGTGTTTTGAGAGATTGGTTGATTCAGATTGCGAAATAACTATTTGCCAATGAAATTCTGCAATGATAATAAAATAAGCTTTCCGTAACTCTACTTTTTTTGAAAAGCTCTTGTGCACCGCAAAAATTAATTTAAAGAAAAAACAAAGTTTGACTTCGACGGGCGTCGAACCCTTGTTCTCACGATCACTAGGCAGAGGATGAAACCACTGAACCAACTGTGCCATCGAGAAAATGTTGCATTCACACGGTTTTAATACAAACTTTTACCAAAATATGTAAATGAGACAGAAATCTCGTGGGAAAAAAATATCGCGCCGGTACAGATGGCAAGTGTTGAGTCGCTATTGTGTTGTTTGGATGTACAAACTTCCAAATGGTTTGAAAGACAAGGAAGGTCTCAATGAGGGAAGTGCCGTGTGACTGAAGCAAATGTCAGGCATCGTTGGTCAAGAAGATCATTGTCCAACTGCCACGTATCGGCATTCAACATGTGACGTGATGCTGCTGAGGTTTCAAAAAAAGTCGCACCGACTATTGGCAACTCCAAGAACTTACCTCTCCCCTGTGAAAGGGTCAGTGAGCCTGTAACACAATCTCTCGATGATGCAATCGTCTGGAATGTCGAGGAAGTAGATTCGGTTTGGTTTGATGCCCGCGTCCACTAATCCCTGAGGAGTGAGGATGTTTTAGTTCGGAAAAGCTACTTTCACAATGCAAGAACTGCCACCAGGTTGGTATTTTGGCGATATCTTATCGTAAAAATGATTAATAGACCTAAAATATGTATTTCTACAGTATACCTTGAGAATCTATACTGTCAAACCTTGCTTGGTTTACAACGCTCCGTTAGCTCAGTGGTTACGCGCCCGGCTCAAGATCACGCGTCGCTAGTTCGACTCTCGGGTGTGCGCTTGAGCAACGCATTCTAAGGACTGCTCTCCATTCAGCGGCACCTAGTGAATGGAATAATTCCCTGGCAACAACATTTCAACAATCGGAAACTTCACTCTGTCAATCTCGGTAACCGGACCTGCGTCAAGAGCCTCTACAAGAATGCAAAACTACCAGGATTAACCAATCAAGGCTTTGTCAGTCCGACGATAAATATTCAAAACCGAACCAACGATCAGCAATTGAACCAGATCGCCGCGAATCAAATCACGACCAGCCACTAACACAAAGAAAAAATCAAGTGTCAGGTTGGTCTGACGCAAAAAGATGCATTGTTAAGTCTTGAAGCCGATAACAACAAAACTTAGTGAATCAACTTATGGTTAGGATAGTTACATCTGCTTGATCCCTGGACAATGGGAATCCATGAAGAACCCATCCTCTTGTGGAGGCATCCAATTCAGTCAACCTGTCCACAATGATCTTGATGGCAATAGTGTCTGGGACCAGGTCCCCCTTCCACACGAACTCCTTCGCTGCTTGGCCAAGTGGCGTCTCGTTCGCAATGTGCTTCTTGATGAGAGCCCCACACGACACTGAACATATCAATATTAGAGGCGAAGGTGAGAGAGAGCATTTATAAGCTCAAATATTTAAAAGCTTGAAATAGACCCAAAAGTGAAAGTTTCTGAACAAACAATATTGCCGGAGTAAGCGAACCTACATTCTCCACTCAATGCACGAATGCAGCGAATTAAAGCTCAACCCCAACGCACAACTCTGCCTGGCAGGAGTTGCAAACCGAGCAAGTAAGACACGAAACGCTGATACGTGGTTCGCTCATGAAGAAACAAAGGTTTATTTTCGAACTGAGATAACTTTTTGGATGTTACATTTTGCACTAGTGGCTATGAAAGGTTGGAACCACAGATCGGTCATTGAAGTTGTCGTTTGGAGTTGCAAATGCCTGGCAGCCCTATTCATACAAACAATTGTTCAAGATCAAACGGATCTCCCAAAGACAAAACATCAAACAATGCAAATTCCTCCGACGATCCATATGACCCAGGTTGTTTATTTTGCAAACACAGACCAGATCTCACACTCTTAACCATTATAAAGAACAGCTGTGTTAGCAAGAGTAGCTACAAGACATTCAAAGGGCACCAGTTCAATACTCAGTGGGTACACGTAGTCGTAGCCAGCTTGGATACATAGGAATGACATGTTTGGAGTTAACGAAAAGATTGGCTTCCTTGCTTTTTATGTTTAATTACAAAGCTAGACGGTTTTGTAAGCCAGCCTACTATAAGGAAGCTCTTTTGATGGTTTAAAAATACAAGCATGGCCGCCATGATGATGTGTAGCCTAGATATATATAAAACAATCTTGTTTTCTCACCATCGACGAGTTTGTACTTTTCTGCGAGTTTTTGAGCGATAGTTGATTTCCCGCTTCCGATTGGTCCAATCAGGATGATTCTTGGAGTGCGTGGAGTCTCAGTGCGCTGATGGGTGTTGATGAAATTGAGCGCCTGAAACAACATCCCATGGTTCGAAATATAATGATGAGAAGAATTACTGCTTATCACGGTCTCTTCCCATGAGATGAGTTGCACGGTTAAACATCCGATCATAACCGCAACTATAACGATCTACCTGAGCGAGTACATCAGCCTTAGGTTGGTCGGCGTTGACTTTCTTGAGTATGGAAGGATAGGAGGAAACGACGCCATGGATGTTGCGAGAGTAGTCCTCCTGTGAAGGAACAATTATGAAGGTTTACGTGAACAATGGGTAGCACGACACATCTACGACCTACTTTGATGGGTTTAGTTGAAATATAAGCAAACTGCCTATGATCAACTCGTGAAGACAATAGCACATGCAATGAACTCGCATATTGTTATGTAGGTTATGTCTTTCTTCATCAATCAACATAGCGTTAAACGTCTATTTATTTGCATTCTTGACTGGTCCTTGATTAACCAGCAAAATGATTTTATGAAATGAATTGGAGCATTAATAGCCTCAACAATCAACATTAACTGTTTGACCCTGCGCAGTCAACTTACAAAATTCGTTGTAAAACAAATTGAGTAAATCTCATGTTTTGAATAGGATCGAAATAGTAGAGGGGTGAGCTTTAAAAAGAGTGAAAAGACCTGACCCTTTCTGTCACCTGATGATCGGTGTTCCAGCCAATCAACTATCCAATACCACTGCCGGTGGGCCAGGATTGTTATGCCTTTAATACTTTCCTTACTTTTTCTTGTTTATGAGGCAAAAACCCAGGAAGTATCCTCTTAATGTTGCAGCCGGTTTAATTTCATTCCTATAACTGATGTTTTAACGTCTGCGTTCTGTCGCTTCTACCTTTTCCAGAGCCCTACTATGTTGTAGCTGATGGAAAGTGATATGTTTCGGTTTGATAGTCGGAAATAAAACAAGAAACCGAATCTCATAAATAATCATCTTGCTTCGTGAATTGTGTGAAAATATTTGCCTTCGATTCTAAACTCACCAACTTCTTTCTCGTCTCAGCCTCTGATATCCCCTCTGGCTCCACCAGCCGGGCCTGCACTGTGGGATCTTGCGGCCACTCGAAGGTGGTGTGGTATACGTCACCGGTGACACGGTCCACACGTTTGCCAGACTGTCGCTCAACCAGAACAGTGTCAGGGGCGTCCAGGACAACTTGTGAAGAAAGTAGATATGTTGAAATTTTATGGTGAAAATTAATTGAAAAACAGCTTTGGCTCGGCTCTGTTCACCCGGTTCAATCGAACCAGGTCTTGAAGTTATCACAAACAGAGGGAACCGGTTGTTAAACAAGTATAGCTTATTGTTAATGGATACGTAGATTCTTATGCATTTAATGATAGTTGCCTATGGGACCGGTTTGAGGTTTAGGAGCGCACCACTGTAAGTAACTAAATGAGCGAGAACATTCCTCGTGAACCGAGCAAGATTGGAAACAGGTTTCTGAGCTATCGAACATTAGACAGGTTTTGCTGGTGACCATTTTAACTTAACTGCAACAAACTACAATTAAGCAAAGTGTGAAACCTGAAAGCAAAATGCATTTTTAAAAACCGTTGTTAGATCTGGTGCATTGGAAACACCAAGTGCTGGTTTACACAAATCAACCAAAGCAGCAGTGGTGCCACGCGGCATGGTGTGAACAATGGTCAAGCAGCAAATCTCCACTTCGTAAATTCAGATCTCAGTCTGAGAACCAGTTGGGTCATGGCCTCTCTAGACTTGCCTCATCAAGGCGTAACCTGCTCACTTGCGTTGAACGTTATGGTGCAGACACGTAGCGTTGAAGCTTGGCAGAGAGTTTTGCCTGTGAGTGTGGTGAAATGGTTTGGTTTTGAATCTTTATCCTTGGACTGACAAAGCCTTGATAGGTTATTCCTGGTAGTTTCGCATACTTGTAGACTTGTAGAGGCTCTTGACACAGGGATGGTTGCCGAGGTTGGCAGAATAAATTTTCCGATTGTTGAAATGTTGTTGCCGTGTTGCCAGGAAATTATTCCATCCACCAAGTACTGCTGAATGGAGAGCAGTCCTGAAAGGCGTTGCTCAAGCGCACACCACGAGAGCCGAACAAGCGCCGCGTGATCTTAAGTCGGGCGCGTAACCATTGAGCTAACGGGGCGACGAAGACAGCCCACTTAATCAAGGATTGCCCACTGTACAGACCACCTCGTGGTATGGAAGACATAGTCTCCATTGAAGATGACACCAGGAAGTGGTTAACCGACGGGTGCCCTGATATATAGCGACATGAGAGAGGAAGAAACTATTCAACAATCTCAACCAACAAAAACCATCCTGCGCATTACCGACGTGACTGAACAAGATTCCTTTCGCTTGGAGTTCGATGGCTTGATGGCGGTTCTGTGGGAAGTCCTCCAATAGATAACCTCGACGCAGACAATCCTTCCGCGTCAGCCTTTCGTGGATCAGTTGAACCTGAAGGTTACATCGCAATATACTTCATGTAAAACGTCACTGTTTCAATCTTTAGGCCACCAGTGTGGCTATAAAAGTGCCACAAAAATATAATTGCCATGACCGCACAAAAGATTTTGTAAATATCATCCGGTATCGCTGAAAACGATAGCTTGCAGCACAACATATTTACAATTCGACCTCATCTCGAAAGAAAGTTTGCTTGTAAATATTCTTTTTCCTGGTTGAGATCAGAACAATAAATTGTAAAAGTTGTCATGAACCTGTAGCGGATACAGTGACAACCCGTTGGAGGGGCTACACAGTACACAGACTCCAGAACCAATCATAAGCGACTTCAGGAAACGTAAAAACGATATACGTAAAGCTCGCAGGAGCTACAAACATATGAGACACAACTTTACCCAAATATCATCTGGGACAAGCTTCTTTTCACCCAGAAGCCTGTTAGCTTCAACTGCGGCACTGGACAACTCATCATCAAGCAGGATCGGTCTGGTGATGTGCACAGTGCGCGTCTTCGCACTCAATGCAGAACTCTGCAGTAAAAATGGTTAAATACATTTATTGTCAAAGAAGATAGGAGATAGGACAAACTAAACAAAATTAATTTTGAAAGTCAGTTTGATCTTGCACTAACAAGGTATTTTGCACTTTCCCTACATCCCTAGCATACAAAGGTGGGTTACTGGGTATCCACTTCTTTGAACGTAGCGCACTCTATTACCAGCCGAGGAAAGTAGCATGCAACCGCTCCCATGTTGCTTCTATGTACTATAACCAAGAATAGTTGGCCTTGGGTCAAGACTTACACTTTGGTCATACATAAGTTGACATTCAAGACAGTAGGGCTGCTTTAGTATCTTGTAGAATCAAAGGGATGATGAAAACAAAGTTGTTTAAAATGCAGTTTCGCAAATAGTTACAGATTATTTCCAAAGCTTTGAAACAAGTAGCTTGTTTAACAACGCCAGTGTTTCACACTAAAAACTGCAAAATTACGATTGAAGCAAAATGTGGCTGTTATGTTACTATAGCTACATTGGAAAAAAGTATTGTCGCTAGTTCAACTGCTACTATCAAGGAAATGCAGTAGCCTACTATTAAAAAGTTAGTTGTCACTTCATAAATCAATCGTAGTGGGGTAACTTGTTTATTCGTCTGTTGTTACAATTTTCTTCATAACCTGTGACATTACTTGACACAAACAGTAGAAACACATTACAACATACCAGTGCACTTTTTCCACTTGCAGTTGGACCAAGAACGGCTATTTTAGGAACTAAAAACAAAACATAAACAACATGTTGCAACCAAAACTATTTAAGGCACATGCTTCAATATTAGAACCACACTTTTAAAACAACATTTCACAAATAGTAACAAAAATAAAATACCATAAAATTGTGATAAAGACTTCTAAACCAAACTTCTTAACCAGCTCAGTAGCCGAGTGGTTATCACGTTCGGCTCTGGTGCTGGTAGATCTGAGATCGATTCAAAGTCGGGTCAAACCAAAGACTTTAAAAATGGTATCGATTGTGTTCTTTCTTGCATAACGCAGTGAAAATAAGTCAGGTAATAATGTGATGACATCATAAACTTGACGTGTAATTAAAAAAGAGCCCTGTCGCTCAAAGACCTTAGCAGTTAAAGAGCGACAAGAAATAAAATCATAACATTATTAGTATGAGTTGTAACTTCAGAATGGTTGTTTTTGTTTAGTTTAACATTTGCAGAAGTGTTGTTAGTTAACCTTATTGTGTTATTAGGTTATCCAAATAACCTAAATTATTTTTGTAAGTATATGAGTGGTGCAACAATGTCTCGTGACAAATGCACATTGTGAGTCGCACATGTTATCACATATATCTGCAGTCTGCACATTTATTCTGATGATACATCTATTAACAATGATCCAAATAGATCGTTGGAGGTTTTTCTTGTCACCTTCCAGCAATAATGATTACTAAAATACATGCATGTTGGTTGTTAGTTGGAAACATACCATACTGGTGCTGAACTAGCAGTTCTATAATCTGCGGTTATCCTTTTTCTGCCTATTTTGAACAATCTACTCTTTGCTATACTTTAGGAAGGAGTAGGCTAAACTGTCTTGGCATGATAAGCCAAATACAGTGCATGTTTTATAAAGTAGCTTTCTGTTTATCAATTTCTTTAATGATCATTAACTTGAAACCACATTAGTTAAGACGGTAATTTTTAACTGGTGTTCCATGGAACAGTAGGCAGTGCAGTGAGACAGTGTTTTGTAAAAGATTGACAGGTGTTTCACGAGAAATTTATTAGTTGACTTTGACCAGTGTTCAATGGAACACCGGTCGAAAATTATATACAAGAGCTTTGCGTTTGTCTTTCTGCTATTCCTGCCCGAATGATAACTTTGTGCTCATCCAATTGACTTAGATATCGCTCTGAGAAAAACTGAAAGTGAATAAATTGTTGTTGTGTTGTTTATTTTATTGCATCCTTATATAAAATTTTGTTGGGTGTTCCGCAAGATTGTTTTAAAGCAAAAGTGTTCTGTGGCTCAAGAAAGGTTGAAAACACTGCTCGGTAAGATAATGAAGATTACCATATATATTATATATGTCAAAGAAAAAATAGTACCAAACCTTATCATAATTTAATTAAGTGGATCCGCTCATTACGATTATTCAGAAAGTCTAGATAAAATGCACAGAAACCTTACCTTTGTTGCTATCTTTCTTCAGCCAATCAATGGCATATTGAATGGCGTCCTTAGGCTTGTCTATAATTAGTTGACTCAGCAAGCGCTGTAAAAAATAGTAAATGATTAATATATGGAAAGTGGTTTACCAACAATATTTCTATGATTAGTGCGCTACAACATGGGCAAGATTAAGTCTAATGAATTAATTTTATTTACCTTATACATGTCAAATATGCCATGTTCTTCAGCATATACAGAAAAGTCTGGAGGAATTCTCAGTGGCTTCTTTGTAGCATCCATTATATTGGAAGTTAAAACGTTGCTTTCATTCAACAAATTATTTGCAGTAGCTTGAACCTATTACAAATTATTCTATTCTATGCTCAACTAATAAAAATAGAACTTGTTGATCAATTTGGACCATGGTGATAGGCATGATAAAAGTTACATTTGTACTTAGTGTTAATTTTTTATCATGTAAAATCTCTTTATAAAAGTAACAATCTTGAAAGATAAATCCCAAAAGTGTTTCAAGATGAAAACATAAAAAACTAAGCAAAAAATTTTTCATGCTTAGACTAGTCACTAAACCTTCACTAAAGTTGACTGTTTTCATTATATATATTTTTTGGAAGTGGCTATTTTTCCACACTTGTTGACATGGTTACAATCAGGTGTTGCCAAAGTTAGGATTAAAAGTAAGGAAGGGTTAAGGTAAGGGTTAGAGTTAGGTATAAGGTTAAAGCTTTGATCTTTGCTCAGGACTAAAAAAAATTCCAAAATACAAGTTTTTTGTTTTCAACAACTTTAAACTTTTCTCAAGTTAGGGCAGAATTCCTTATCTGGCAACACTATTAAGGCTATTATTACTCTATATAGTGTAAATATAGCCACAGCCATGCTTTTTATGTTTTTTTTGGGGGGGGAGTTGTGGCTGTGCTAGCTACAGACTTATACCTACTACGTAAACTACTATTCAGACATGTCTTAAACCTTTCAAGGTTTTGTCACATTTTCCTGTTCATGGGTCACGTGGTGGTATTTCGACTATTGTAGCTAGTAGTATCTTTTTTTTGTTCCAGATCAATTAATGATAAAAAATAAAATAATTATAAAATTGAAATAAGACTTTTGTTGCCTGCTAAGTATTCCATGTGCATAAAGTGATTATTTTTATTACCACTTGTCATTTCTTAATTTATTATTCAAGCTTTAAGATCAAGCGGCGCTGGTTTGACTCTCTGGGTGTGCGCTTGAGCAACTCACGTTAAGGACTGCTCTCCATTCAGCGGCATCTAATTGATAGAATAATTCCCGGGCAATAAAACTTTAACAATTGAATACCTGAAAATCAGAAGGGCCCCAAGTCCACATTTTTGGCAAAATGAGTTATACCCACCATCGTAATACTAACGCCTAGCGCTATCTTATGAGCAAATGAAAGATCCAAATCCAGACTTTGAAACGTGTTAAAATCGAAGGCAAATAAATTTGTAAGATTAGCAGAATGGCCCAAGTCCAGGACTTCGGCCATTCATTCATAATAAATTTTTTTATATCTTACATTCTTAGGCCATATACATTCTTATTCTTAGGCCATTCTTTTATAAATTGACGTTTCAAAGAATACGATGGGACTCGTTCGAACTAAATTTCGGATCCTTAAGCCTAACGCTCTTCCTACCTTAGAAGCTAGTCAGTGCTATACTAGCCAAGTACCGATTAAGGCTGCGAAGAAGCAAGATTTTATCAAACTGAAAAAATACTTGCGCCAAGAAACAAGAGATAGACCAACTCGTTACAACGGAAGATGCATTAGTGCATTACAAATTTGTGAGGTCCTGAATATAAGAAGGGTCCAAATCCAGTGAGTTTGACGATCCTCACCGCATAAACTATAACACACAGCAACACACAATACAGCTTTTTTGTTGTCTATTCCCATGAGTAACTACCCACATTAACCAGGCTTTGATATCTTTAAAAAAAAAAAAATTGTGAAGTTTTTTTTGATTTTCTCGAAATAGTATCACTTGGACTTGGGCCATTCTCATATTCAGGTATTCAATTGGAAACTTCGCTCTGGTAATCTCAGTGACCGGGCCTGCGTTAATGATTCAAAGCCTCTACAAGTATGCAAAACTGCCAGGATTAAGCTCTGCAAGAAGCTTCCCACTCCGAGGATAAAAATTCAATCAATCAATTATACACACTTAAGGATATTCTCACAGTCAATTAGCAGATCTAAAATAAGAAGCTGACAAGATGACTGCCAGGTTTCTTTAAGAAAAACATACCAACTTTTTTTGCAATACATACCAAATCTAAATATAACAATGAAAAAAAACACAATTTGAGTCCCATGGGGTCGGGACATCAACAGACAGCAATAAAACAAAACGTATTCACACCAGTTGTACACGCTATCAACATGCTATACAATGCACAGGCGGCAAATGGCGCACTCGGAATCAATACATGTCTGTTTTAAACCTGGCCAACATTTCTTTTATGATTACCAGATCTTTACAGCATTTGTTCTATGTCATCAAAGAGGTGCAAATTCTTGTTACTGCTTCAAGCATTTTGATTCCCATACGACTTCGATTATCAGTCTTGATAGCATTGATTGGCATGCTCTTCACTAACAATAGCCTGCTGTTATATGATTATGAAAATAATCTGAAAAAAGCACACTTGGTATGTTTTGCTACATGTACTCAGCTTCCCAACTACAACAGCTCAGCTGACAGCTGTTGCTAAGCTCCCACAGCCATGTTACCAGACGTACATTATAAATTTTCAAGCATCACAACAAAATTTTTTCCATTCTAGTAAAACTTTTATTTAATTTATACACACGTCCTTTAAAGGATAAAACAATAACATTTTGAGTATAAATAAAGTTGTTTTAAAAATCGTTTTCAATTGTTTTGAACGATAAAAATGGGACCAATTTTTTTTAGAATTAGAGAAAAATGCTGTTTCATCATAACTTTTTATTTGGCAACACTATCAGAAAAACCTGTCAAAAAATCATAAATATGGTAACCTGACAAAAAAGACTTAAGATGATTCGAAGTTTATTTGTGACCATGAAAAGGTGAAAACACTTCTCTATCAATGTGAAAAAGAAAACTTTGTCAAAAAAATTTTGGAAATAAAATTAATTGCTTCAAAACGAAGCAGATTTAATTTGCTTTTTGAGTTGAATCAAAGGGTTATTTAATTTTTTAATTTCTACTGAGGTGTTGCAACTGTGCCATATTTTTAATGATTGTCCTGCTTTGGCATCATGCACATTATAACGTTTGCGTTTTGTCGCTTCTACTTTTTTCTAGACTTCTGCTACATGTTGCAAATATTTTTTTTCGTTGTGGTGGTCTGAAATAAAAACAAACTGAACTGAACAATGTTGCAATAAAACGATAGTAATATTTTAAGAAAATAACAATAACAATGTAGTTGGGAGAGTTTTCTTTCTCGTAGCCTACCAAAGACAGACAAGACACAACAATAAAACAGGGTTGAGCATTAGAATATATACAGTAGAATTCGCCTATAGTGACACCTGAAGGGACCGCGGAAAAAGTGTCACTATAAGCGAAGTGTCACTATAGACGAATGATGACGTTGTTGATAACTTCACTTGTGCAGTATCTGCGCATGCGCATCCCATGTTGGTTTAATTCAAACCCAGTCAGCAAATCAATCCTTTATGGTTCAACCTCTGCATACGTTAAATCAATGTAAAAAGATGGATTTGCTGGCTGGGAACTGGCGAATGCTGATAAGGACAAAATATGATTCCAACTTAAACTGGAAATACACCGTAAAGTGTCCTTATACGGAAATTTTTGATCCCAAGGGACAGAAATGTGGTGTCACTGTAAGCAAAGTGTTCTTATGCACGAAGTCACTATAGGCGAAGTCATTTCTATGCAAAACATATGGTTTGCAAACGGGACTTTGCAACAGGTGTCACTATAGGCGAAGTGTCACTATAGCCAAAGTCACTATAGACGAATTCTACTGTATTTATAACAATTTAAAAACATACCTGTAGCGGACGTTGTAGTCAACACGCGCGCTCATATATAGCCGTCAATGAGGACGGCGACATTCCTGGACAAAACTGGCGAGGAATGACCGGGACACGAAGTCGTCTTCTCTATAGCCTACTGCCTTGTTTATCGACTGAAGTTAACAGAATAATGCTTGATCACAAGTAGAGTTCTTCAAGACTGCGTTATTTATTGACTCGACTTCTAACTTCCAAAGAACAGAATCCAAACACACCAAAAGGGAAACACCGAACGACTAATAACTCCACCACCAAAACTTAGTTCAGCACACTGGCGTAGCCTACTCCATCATTAACTTAATTCAAAGGAAAGAACTTTAACTTCGGAATTGAAGAACTTCGTTTTCACTTTCATTTACAATTGCATCTTGATTACAAACAGAATTTTACATATTACATCTGGAATCCTAGTTTCATAGTTACGTTTTACAAGTTACATCTTACAAGTTAGCCTACGTTTTACAGGTTACATTAGAAATCATAGTTTCAGTTTCCCAAAAAGAACTCTGGTTTTGATTGGAAGGCGCAGCCACAAGCATCGCAAACTCTACACGCGACCATATAACGCAACACAACGGTAGACCTAAGTTACGTGTCGATGAAGTACAGTAGGAATGCGATTCAGCTTCAGGCATAATGCAAAAATTGATTACAAGACTGCATTCCGAGAGAGAGAGAGAGAGAAGTTCTTTTATTTGCATCAACAGCACATGTGGAAAAAACAATACAAGATTACAATGTGAACTAGGTTGTTTTAATGTTTGCTGACGATGATGGGAGTGGCAGAAGGACCGAACTGGTCATCAAGTCTGCCACACCCGTGTGGTGTCATAGCTTATTTGACATGGAACGGTGTCGGAGTTGAACGCAAATATATATTGTATACATTACAAAATAAAAAACAATACACACACGAAATTTAACAGTACAATATAAAACAGGAATACAAGAAGCGATGCAGAAATACAAAATGGCATAGGCTATACCATACAACACAGCATAGGATACTGGTAAGGAAAAAGCGAATATACAGTAATTAGCGAGATACGGTGAGAATAAGTAAAAACAGTTTGATGGCACTATATCAGTTACTTAATTTATACCCAGACATTAAGTGCAGTTTTAATTTTTTAGAAAACATACTAATTGTTTGAATTTTTCTTCGCTGTTCCGGTAATTTGTTCCAAGTGTTTGTTCCAAGAAATTTAATTGAGCGTTGACCAAGCTTTGTATGCATTCTTGGTTTAAAAAGTATATCTTTCTTAGCACCTCTGGTATTATAGTTATGAGTTTCATTACAAGGACGAAAGTACTCAGAAAAAATTGCTGGTAGATGTCCTTTATTGCTTTTATAAACAAACTTACATACTTCTATTAAAAACATGTCTTCGACTTGTAGCAAGTTGCTTTTATTGAACAGAGATTTGGTGGGAATTCTGTCCTTAATCTTGGTGAAGTTTAAACAGCGAATTATGCGATTGTGTACCAGATTTAAAGGATACAGTTCCGTTTTAGAAGCACGACCCCAACAGATGATACCATACATTAGGTGGGAGTGAACTAGAGCATAGTAAACTGCTTTTAATGTCTGGGAATTTACGCACTTTCTTAATCGATATAGAGCACCACAGCTTTGAGAAAGTTTTGTTGAGATTATATTGATGTGCAGTTTCCATGATAACGACTCATCAAATGTTATTCCTAAGTAGCCTATTTGTAGGTGTTTGTGCGTTGCAAACTGGTATTTTGAAAATTTATTTCTAGATTTAAATTTTCTCGAACAAACTTTGACCCAAACAACATGTATTTGGTTTTGCTTACATTAATTGTTAACTTGTTTGTATGCATCCAGTTTTGAATCATTAGGAGGTTAGAATTCACTTTTTCTTGCAATCTAGTAGGGCTTTTATCCTTAATACATAGTAGTGTATCATCAGCAAACAAACGAGTCTCAAATTCAGAAGCGTGATTAAGGTCATTAATGTAGATAATGAACAACAGTGGACCAAGAACTGAGCCTTGGGGTACACCACATTTGATTTCTTCATATTTAGAATTTGTAGTACCAATCTGCACAAACTGGTAACGGTGATTTAAGTAAGACTTTAATAAATTATAGGCATTTCCTCTAATGCCATAATAATCCAGTTTCCTTAAAAGGATTTCATGGTCAACAGTGTCAAATGCTTTGGCAAGGTCAATAAAGATACTACATGTAGTAAAACCATCATCGCAATTTTGTAGTAATTGTTCATAAATATCCGTAGCAGCTAATGTGGTTGAATGTCCACCTCTGAAACCAAACTGTTGTTGGGACAAAACATTGAATTTTTCAAAAAAATTTACTAACCTTTTATGAATGATTTTTTCAAAGATTTTGGAGAAACATGTTAAGATGGAAATAGGCCTGAATTGATTAACTTTGTTTTTTACTCCCCCTTTGTGAAGGGGTATCACCCTTGCAATTTTATAGCTATCAGGGAATTTACCAATTGTCATAGATTCATTTATTATAGAAGCTAAGATTGGGCTTATGACATACTTCAATCTTTTTATTGTTTTAATAGTGATGCCATCTGGACCAGTTGCTTTTTTGTTATCTAAGCTGTTGACAATGCTTAAAATTTCCATTTCATCAGTATTTGCTAGGTGCAGGGAATTGAGAAGTCTGCCTCTCATCAGGGACAATGGATTAGAAGTGGTTTTTGGAACTTTGGCTGCAAGTGAAGGTCCCACTTGAGTAAAATATGTGTTAAATGTATTACTTATTTGCACCGGGTCGGTTGTAACTTCATGACCATTACTTAATGAAAAGTTGGTTGCGTATTGTATATTATGTTTTTTGTTTGTACGGCCAGTAATTTCATTTATTATTTTCCATGTGTTGCTAGAGTTGTTTCTTTCTTTGTTTATTGAGGTTTTATAATAATTAGACTTCGATTTCTCTTTCACATGAGTAAGCAGATTTCTATATTTTTTGTACTTGGTGTATAAATCATTACTCTTAAAGTTAGTTTTACATAGTTGCTTGAACATTTTATTCCTCGTTTTGATGGAGGATAGAATACCTCTTGACAACCATGGCCTCAGATAGATTTGGCAACATCATTTACAAACTGGTTTTCATTAAAGCTCATTATCAAGACAAAATAGTTAAAAAAGTTTTGTGTTTAAATTAATTTCCTGCACATGTAAGAGCATGTGATTGTGAAACTACCAGGAATGACCCACTAAGGCTTTGTCCACTGTCCAGTCTGAGAATAAAAATTCAAAACCAACTTCCAGATTTGGCTTGTATTTCATATCCGTATAGTGGCGCTCTTGTGCGGTTGGTAAAAGATCTTTACCTTTTTCCCTGAGTGACAGCGTCATCAGAATTTACTGCCATTTGTTTATCAGCTCTCAGCTGGGTTACCATTCTTTCATCGTTGCGCAGCAAAGGCGGTAATGCAGCATAATATCACACCGTGATATTTAGCCGATATACAGAAAGAAGTGAAGCCGTAAGCATGTAAGCAATTTCAGGAAACGCCGTACAAATGTTGACTCTCCGACACTACAGGAAGTAGAGCAAACTGTTCACGTGAAATCGCAATTTATAATTACGACTTTAACAACAATCTAAACTACTTGGCTACTTTGTAGCTTCTCTATTTGCTGTTGTTGATGAAGGCAACTCCATACCCAGTGGCGTACGCAGGATTTTCTCAAGGGGGGGGCCATTGACGGTAGCGTAGCCAGGAATTTTAAAAGGGGGAAGGTTGACGTCCGGCGGGCGAAGCCCGACAGCGTTTAAACCTAAGACGACACCCAGCGGCGGGGGGTCTGGGGGGCCTCCCCCAGAAAATTTTGAAAAATTACTTTGAATTTGGTGCATTCTGAGAGCATTTTCAACAAAAATGTGGGTATAAATATTCCTGTAAAATGGTGCTCTCAAGTGGCATAGCAAAAGGATAAGATCATGTTTTCTTCGGCATGTTTCGGGAATAAATCTAAGTGTCTGTGTTTTCTTGTTGCTAATTCCTTGCTGAGTTGTTTGAATGTTTGGTATTGGCAAAACTCGCTCGTTTGATGCAGTTTTGTTTAAAATTAAGCAAGTTTTTTTTTAGACTGAAAGCATCATTCCCTAGTATAAAGAGACTGCAAGCATCATTCTCAATATCGTGACGTCACACGCGTGCCAAATGAGGTGTTGTAACCCCCAACCTCCCTGGCTACGCCACTGGCCATTGACATCCCAGACGTCTTCATGATATCCCAGTATGGTTTTAGTTTAGACTTTATCCATTTCTTTTTCACTATAATAGGCTTACAGAACACTATGTAATTTGGAAATACCTGGGGTGGGGTAGGTGGATTGGGCTATGTATTTCGTATTGGCTTAACCTATAGAACAACATTGTTAATTGCTTTGACAGTGCAATCCAAAACATATTAAATGCTTTAATCTACGTCGTTAACTACTAAAACATTTTTGAGGGGGGGGGCATGGCCCAATGCCCCCCCCCCCCTGCGTACGCTAGTGTCCATACCTAATGCACTTTATAAATAAAGCTTGAAGGTCTAGCCTAATTACAAACATATAGGCTAAGGCAGGCTAAAAATATTTTCTATTTTGATGAATCGCAAACTTGTAATGTTTTAAATTGATTCATTAGAATTTTTAAATTTTTTTGACTTATATTTTTATTTATTTATTTATTTGCATCAGACTCAAGATGGTCCATATTACACAATCACACATAGCCTAGAAAGTAGAAACAAAGCAGATACTCAACTCCGAAGAGCTGAGTCGTAATGAACCAAATACAAAGATTGATAATAACAGTCCGTTCGCATGAGTTCATAAATCCATTGATTGGAAGACAAGTTACATCGGGTTATAAACTGATGTAATCTTTTGCGAATGAGAGCTTGAAAGGTTGTGGTATTGTTAATAACGAATGCAGAGGTGATGCTGCATCGTCTCTGCAGATTAAACAACATTCTGTAACAGTTATTGTATCCAACACGTAAGCGATTACTACTAGATGAAAGATAGTTGCACCATAGTTGACATAGTTTGTCCACATAGGCCTATGCATTTTCATGTCATATCTTTCTATTTTTAATCCCACCTTTTCCACAACGAAAAGGCAGTGGTATACTAGCAGCTGCTACAATAATCAATTTACCAGCAGTAGCAGCATATCAATGAACAGGGAAAGGCTGCAAAATCTTGAAATCTTTTAAGAGAGTTCACCCCAACTGCGTTGTTTAAAGTCGACCTGTTTCAGCCTTCTGCAGTCTGCTACGGGTTCGCTGTCGTAATATCGATATGGTTTTTCACAAGCTTTTGGTTCCCTAGTTATGACGAGTGGTGCTGGAGTCGAATTATCGTCGTTGTATAAGGGATGTTTTCTTCGGCTTTAGATTGTTGTCATGATTGCCGTGTGTTGAGTTTTTATGTTGTTAAAGCGTGATTGTAATTTGTCGAATTAGTTGATTAACTACCTCAAGTCTCGGCACAGGAGATAACTCACTCACCAAAGTCACGTCACAGAGCTGCTAATCATCACAGACAGGCACGACAATCCAAACAGCAATTTAACTGTTTTTTTTTTACATTGAGTCGACGTATGCAGACTTTTAATCAATGTAAAAAGAGATAGATTTGCTATCTAGGAACTTACCTGCAGGCAACGCTTCATAATCGCTGTAGCGACTTGACAACTTGGCTCTCTAAAATCATGCGAACAACGCAATGGAGCCATTCAGGCATTGTGTGGAGTGCGGACATGAAATACCGCAGCAATACACTCCCGCAAACTTTTGTTATCTTACATTTTGACAGTTCAATCTGAGAATACTGTTGATTGTGACTTTATAGGCCCAGTCTGTGATGGAATAATTGTCGATTGGGCGAAAGTTGCACGATGATTAGCCAGGAAAGGGGAAGATACGTCTTGTGCTTCTCGTGTTCTGCGCATCACGCAGTTTTATTGAAGTCCAAACTTCTACGCATAATGCCAACTTTTTAAGCTCATTTAAAATCTAGTCATACCTTGAATACCTAGTTCTTGACTGTAGAACTGTAGGCTACAAAGTCACCTAGCTTACATTGTGTAGTCACATTATCTTTTTTCAAAAATGTACAAACTGTTTGTAATTGTTTCATTGTGTTCTGCTAGAAAGTCGATTTTCAACTACCACGTCTTCATGCCAGTATACCTTTTTAATTTTCTATTTAAAATATATTCAGTATTACGTTTCGTAGCCTACATTACATAAATCGTCAACCGCAAAGCATTGACATATTCCAAGTGTGTAGGATTTGTTTGAGCTCTACAATGTTTGCTAAAATTGTTATTGCTGTCGTTGTGTTGGTTTTGTGCAATGACGTCATTTCTCATCAATTCAAGCCATCCACTATCAGGGATGTTTCAGGTAGGAATGTGATCATTTGAAGTCGCTATGTATATTGATTTACAACTCCGTGTGCTTGTTTTATCAAAAGACCACTTGTAAGTAATTTTTATCAATATATGATTTACTGATTTTATGATGATTTTAATATCATCAGAGCAATATTCGATGAAGAGCAAATAATTATTTATACGCCATTAAGATTTAGTGCATTTAGAAATCTGCAGCTCCACGATAGCCGACATGTCAGGTTAATCTTGTATTTGCAATTTAAATGAAAACTTCTTATCCATTATTTATATTCGTTTAAGAAGCTATTACTTTCAATATCACAAATTCATCCTTTTTACGTTGATTCAACAACTACAGAGGAAGCAACATAAAAAGCATATTTTTCCAGCTGGGCTCATAGTACACTAGCCTATATCTTGGCTCCAGTGATCCATTCTTTCTTCTCACCTGGAAGACATCAGCTGATTCGAGCAATAGTAGGCAGTCACGTGATCACAATAGCGCGGCTACTGTGAATGCGGGGCTGTGGAATCGGCCAGTTATAAATCGAGGAGACGGATTCGTATATTTTTGCGCGACTCCACATTCCTGCTAAAATGTAGAAATAGCATAGCTTCATTCATTACTTAGACTAATTGAGGATGTGAATGTATAGTATATTCATGTAATTGTATTGTCATAGACAATGCCTATTGTTGGTAATAAATACGTCCTGTGTGTGATATAATGAATTGTATACTTTTAAGTTATTTTGGCAGCCGATTGTAGCATCGAATAGACAGCGATAGACACGTGTTTCGCCCATGAGGCTGGGCTCATCAGTATCGCACCGTATTTGTGTTAAACTGTTTTATTTGCATCAACAGCGCACGGGTACAAATAATTGACACGACGAGAGAGCACAAACAAACATAGCCAGGTCGAAGACTTTAAGAAACCGGCCTGCCACACCCCGCGGCGGCGGGGAGCGGCGTGATTTATGGGGTGACGATGCACCCGGAGGGTTAAGTCCACCAGCTTAGGTCGCGAGGGCCAGGCTGGGGAGTCGAGGTACCTGTGGAGGGAGAGTGTGGATCGAAAAACTATATGGCCCGTCCGCAAATTTAGAATGGCGGAGCGGGCCAGGGAGACAGGCTCTTTCTGCATAGCCCAGAAAGAAGCCCTGCGACGAACCGGGCGACCCGTCGTGTGTGGACGCTGGAACCGGCAGTAATTGACCGCCGGGCAGCGCCCACGTCTCCTTCACGCGTCCTCGCGCAGGTACTTTGACTCTTATACCCGGTCTGCCAGTAGGCAGAGCGGATAAAATTGGGGTCTCCCACGAGGAAGAGAGTCGAACCATTTAAGGATAATTTGGCTCTCGTGGCAGACGAATATTCAATAAAAATGTGGAGCAGAGGCTCGATGAATCAATATACTGTAATCAAAAAAAAAATATATATATATATATATATAGGTGGGAGTGTAATTAATACTCACTGGAGAAGAGTAAGCTTTCATTCGGCGAGCACGGATGTGCACTGGCCAGACGTTGAGGCAGGTTCGCCCAGCTGGGTCGGGGAGGCTAGCGATCGAAACCAGAGGCACTGATAGGCTGCATTACCGGTAAAAATAGAAAATTGGGGTAGAAGTTTTGAGGCTGCATCGAGTTGATCAGGGGATCGTGTTGATCAATGCATTGAAAGCGGAGCGATGTTGATCCGAGCGGGCAAGAACAGCGTTACAAGGCGAAAGCAGCGTATGACAGTTCGAAACAATTGATTGATTAGTACATAGAGAATCTAGTGAGGATTGAAATTGCTTAATTGCTATTAAACCAGTCTCAAGTCACAATGTACATGAGGTATTTTATTTCCTTCCTTTTTACTTTAGAATGGTTGTTTTTGAAGAGACTGGAGTATCATATAAAAGAAATGGCGCAGGTTTATAGAAATAAGGTGATGACATAAGGTGATCAATTTTAAGCCAATATTGTTATAAGGTTATAACGTCTAAACGGTTTGCTGTCTTGCGCGCCCGGATACTTACTGCAACGTTATTGGGGAATAAGTTTCTGATCGCTGATGTCGTCTTTTCTATGACGTAGCCCCTCCACAAGTGAGCCCGGCGTTCCAAGCTTTCCAGACGCGGAAGGATCCTTTGATTGAGAGGGAAGCCACTTTTCTAGCCACCTCTGCTACCCCACGAGTAGGAACGCCCAAGGCCGTCAGAGCTCGAGAGCTCATCGGGGCATAGCTCCCGAGGGAGCCTACGACGAACGGAAGTGACAGGACGTCCCTGCAAGGGCGCTTCCTGTCTTCCTTTATGTTGACACATAACTCGCCGTACTTGTCGTGTTTCCTGTCGGCGGCTTTTCGAAGAGAATCCGCGCCGTTGTCGAACGGACATGTGACGTCACATACGACCGTGACACCGTCAGGGCGTTGCAGGACGATGTCAGGACGCAGATCGGCACCGCCCGCTTCCACGTGCTGTGGAACCGTACTATCTATGGAAAGCCCGGGTTGCCATTCGGCAGGCACATGCCCCACGATCTCCCTTAATACCGAATTGTGTCGTTCCGTGATGACAGTCATCACGGTAGGGCAGTGATTCAATATGTGGGGGAGAGTCTCTTCCGCTTTCCCACACGCACGACACATGGAAGGTAGGTAACGGCGGCCATGGCTTGGTTTTGATTCAAGTGGCATTAGATTCAATCTAGCTTTGTACGCAAATACTCGGTCCGCGTGATCCAGGAGCTCCGGGTGCCGGGTCCAGGAATTTGAAAATCCGGACAGGCAGTGGGCACTGACCGTCTTGCCTTGGTCAGGTTTGGATTCCCACTGTCTCCTCCACCACAAGTCATTGTGTTGATGGAGGGTCGGCACCACTTTTTTCCTTATAGGAGGGGTGATTGTGGAGCTCCCCGCGGCCAACTCAAGGCCGCCATCCGGGCGGGCGGACCAACGTACGTTCAGGCGACGGGTGGCCGCCGGGACACGGCCCCACAGGCTCTCGCCTGTAGGGCACGGTTTAGGACGGGCGCCGTCAGGAGGGGGGTCACTATTCAGATAACTGGCCAGGTGGTCAGTCGTGGGATCTGGAGTGCCGAACCTCAGACAGGCATGACGCCTAAGCTGCCCGAGAGCGACGGCAGAGACAATGCTGTCAGGTGACGTCAGCATCTTGAAAGCATGAGCTAGCGAAAGCGTGTCACTTTCGCGACACAAGTTCGTCATGCCCAAACCTCCCAATGCAGGCTTACAGTAAAAGAACGCGCTGCAGGCCCACTTGGGAAGACGCCACGCCACCTTCAAACACCGCAAAACCAGTCGGTCAAGCTTCAGAAGCTCATACTGTCTAAAGCGCCGCACTCGCAGATGGTATGACGCGGACGGGAGAATGATGGAAGTGAGTGCCAGAAGTTTCTGGCTTGGGGTAAGAAAGGATTTCATCAATAAGGAAATGTGCTTCTCCAGAGTGGAGATGAAGGGTTGGGTTAGGGATGCGTCCGAGGCGTAACCGGTTCGAGCGCCGAGGTATTTATACGTCTCGCCTTTGGGGATGACTCGAATTTTCTCCCCGGCAAGGGAGAAAGGTTTCGGGTCGACCCGCAGACGGGACGCCGACACTTTCCCATAGGAAAGGGTGCCACACTTGCGTGGGTTGAACCGTAGCCCGGACCAGGAAGAGAAGGGTTCAGTAGCAGATAGAAGAGAGATCATCTGCTCGCGATCGGAAGAAACGAGACAGATGTCGTCCGCATAAGCCATACAACGCACTTTGATGTCGTCTTCTTTGGCAGGAAGGTTGTAGCCGCAATCCGTTTTGTCACGGACGCCCCTGAGGAGCACCTCGATGACCAAATTGAATAGCAGCCCAGACAACGGGCAGCCCTGACGGACTCCCCGCCCCACAGGGATACGGTCGGTTTCACCATTGCCGCAGCGGACGGTGCAGGTGTTGTCGACGTATATGTCGGAGATGCACTCAATAAGGTCTGTGGGGGCGTCGAAATGACGCAGGACCTCGGCTATGCATTCGTGCCGGACACTGCCAAAGGCGTTTCGAATGTCCAGAAACGCAACCGACACAGGCCTTTTGCGTGACTGTGCATCCGAGAGGATGGTGTCGAGCATGAACACATGCTCATAGACGCCCTCTGTGGGCATGAATCCCTTTTGCTCTCGGCTGATAACATTCCCCTCCACCGCCCATCGCTGCAGGCGCCGGGCCAATACGGCGGCGTAGATTTTATAAATGTTTCGGCAGATGGAGATGGGCCGCCAGTTGCTGACGTCGTGCAGGTCACCCTCAGGGTCTTTACATATGAGTGTGATCCTGCTGGTTCTCCACTGGTCCGGTACACGACGGTTGATCCGGCAGGTCTCGAAAAGGCTGGCCAAGAGTCCCCCTCTTGGATCCAGGGTCTTCCAGAAACCGTAGGACAATCCGTCAGAACCAGGGGCGGAACCGACATCAAGCGACTGGAGGACCGCCTCCACCTCCCGCGCCGTAATGGGACCTTCACCGTCATCGACGGGGAAGAGGTTCACACTATCATGCTCGTAACGGTGGGAGTTCATCCACTCGGGCATCTGCGAGCAACTCCCAGCTTCAGGAGCGGTCATGTCGCGTCGAAATCTCTCCTCAATTTCTTGAGGTGGGATTTCGCAACGACGGTCACTGTTTTTTCCTTCAACGATCCGGCGGACTGTTCCCTTCGCGTCCCGTGAGAAGGCGGCTCGCAACCCCACGCCCCTACAATATCGGGCTCCGTTCCCGCGCGAACCCCCGCCGTCCGACCGAGGAGAACCCCCGTTCGAACGACGGCGAGCCGCGCGAGCCCGGGCGCCACGATTGAAGCGTGGTTTGCGAGGACGTGTCCTCTTGGGCGGCGAAGTGCCAGCGGTCCACTCTTCCAATTCAATGCAGAACCGGTCGAAATTTATGCCACCCGCTAAAGTAAGGTTCACTAAACTGCAAAGAGCCCGCCTGGAGCTTTTCGTCTTACTTTCCCTGACTGGTTCAACAGGGTCTTGGATGGATCGTTGAATGTTGGGTGAGATGGACATCCCTGGGGTAGTCTGTGGGAGTCCGGAGTCAATCGTGGCTTGGTTGCATGTCATGGTGTCACTTCGGGGTTGAGTCAAGGTTTGGGAAGAGATAGTTGGCAGGAATTTAGAGTGGGTGGTTTGGGTAGGTGGGATAAAAGGTTGGGCTTCAGCAGACAGCGTCGAGGTACAAGGTTGTATAGGACAGATGGGAGCAGGATTAAAGGGTAAGGAGGAGTGAGATGAATAGCGCTGAAGAGAATTAGGAGAAAAGGTTTGCATGGGCGGCTTGGAGGAGCTGATGGGGTCCCCAGCTTCAGCTCCGGTGGTAGCCGTCAGAGGCAGAGAAGAAGAAGGGCGCGAAGCCGGCTTGGATAAACCGAGCGAGTCCACTGCCACGGCTCCGGTGGAGGTCGGCTTGCGCAGAGGTACATGTAGAAAATGGTTCGCGCTAACAGTAGGGCCGTAACAGTCCGTGGTCGGGCTATCGGGCAAAGAATTGGAGGAAGAGGAAAAAGATTCACTGTTCGACGAGTCAGACGAGTCGGAAGAGTCCCCACTTTCCGACCCAGGTCCGGCCGAAGACAGATGAGGAAGAAACAACACATCTAGGTCAGGCAAGCTGTCAGTGTCAGCAGGGCTGAGCGAAGTCTTGCCTGGATGAGATAGAACAGTACGGAAAAGTTCAGGCATAAAGTCAGGTGGGGGGGGCAAAGTGGGAGTGCTGTCTAGGCCTTGGCGCCAGAAGACTTGAGAACGGATGACAGAAGAAGGGGGAAGAGGGGATGACCCCTCGACCGATGCGCCTGCAGTCGAGGGCCGGCGCCTTCCACGCCTGACAACAGAGGTGTAGGAAAGCCCAGGCTTGGTCATCATAGGGGGTCTGGTTTGGCTCTCCGAGGGTGTCGGGTCATTGCTCAGCCAGGGAAGGCAGGTTGGCAATTGAAGGCCCTCGGGGCAGGATCGCCAATGCTCTTGGGCCCCATCCAGCTTGTAAGCTCGAAGGAGAACACGGCAGCACCTGCTGCAGGTGATCAGGAACTCGGCGCGCGAACCATGAAATGCTCGAATATGGTCCTGATACGCCTGCACATCTCGGTAAGGTTGAGATGCCCTCCTGCAAGTGGAGAAAGGACAGAGAAGGGGGAATAGATTGGGGAGGGTGAGGCGAATAGGGCAGACGGACTGCAGTCTATTCGACCTCGGGAAGGGTGATTCGAAATGGGTGGGGTAGCCACGATGTGGTGCGGAATTGCGGATCGGACACTCGTCACCGTGACGAAGTGACGAGTTCGCAAAAAGCAGTGAGTCTACCGGGGAGGCTTCACCATCTGGGTTGAATGAGTGACCACTCACAGGAACCTGCTTCCTCGTCGGCGAGCCTAAGCTAGTGGACTGAGAAGATGGAAGGGAGAAACCAACACCGGCCAGGTTATCTCTAAAAGTCTTCAAACCTGCACTACTTGAAAAGCGAGACATAATTCAAATGAAATAATTATAAAAAGCTGGTTATTACAAAGATTTAAAGTTTACGGCGACGTTTCTAAATTTAGAGATTTAAAAGTGACGATATAAGAACTGGTAGCAGATTGTGATGAAATTGAATTTAAAAACCAACGATTTACTAAAGATTTGGCTGATAAAAAGCAATTTACGTTGATTTAACGTTACAGGATAATATTATAATGTAAAAATGTTAGTGACAGATAAATAAACTAAAAAAAAAAAATTTTAATTACGAATTGGTGGGAGGAATAAGAGGAAAATGATAAAGCTTTAAGAGCAATTGAATGAATGTACAATTGTGACGTCAGTTCGTAAACTTTACTCCAGCTAGCAGAGTGACCCTGCGACGATTAATAAAATACAACAATTAAATATAATATAATACGCCAATAGTCGTTACAATTGATTGGAAATAAATCAGTTAAATGGTTTCGGATCAACGATTAAGGATTCAGAATAAAACAATTAAAAGCGACACGTAATTCAAGCTTAAAAAGAGAGAATATGGAATTGAATTTGGGGAGCACTGGCAACACTAGGTTTTTTTTTTTAAATTGATGCTAAAAAGCTATGAAGAAAATAATCAAAATGGGTGGAATTTGGGTAATTAAATGGGCAAAATAACTTATTTTTACAAAAATTTGAAGACACAACAGGCTGGTTATACAAATTAACTAAAATTATTGAAATTGGTAAAAATTGAGAGACAATATTGGTACAGAGAAGATCAAAAATTAGGCTAGGATTTTTTTTTTTTAAATATTGCAACTGTTTTTGTTTTTAAATTTACAAATCAAGGTGGAAATAAAATTAAAATAAAACACAAATAATTACGGTTTTTAAAGTCTTTTTGTCCTTTCTTCTTAAGCTAAAAATACTGTCTTCGGGGTAAAGATGGAGAGTAACAAGACCGGGCTGGAATTGCGAATCCCGGTGCTTGTTAAGGGTGGGAAAGGTTAACAAGGGTAGAGGTTGGGTACTGAAGTCTTTTCCGTTGATTGGGTAGGGGTTGATTATTAAGCTAGTCTTCTTGGTTGATTGCAGATGAATTTTTCTTGAGCTTTTTTTTTTAGTCTTTAATTTTTCCGAATGGCTGAAGACTGTGTAGGCTACTTTTGTACTTGTACTGGCAATTTTCTTTATCCAAAACTGTCTACTTTCCTGGCCAAGTTTGTTTTGCTTAATCGGCGTAAGCCAAAGAGCCTATCCTTATTATGGAAAGAAAGAGCCAACAAAACCTTTGTTGGCTCTTTCTTTCAAAAAGAGCCAACAAAACCAACAAAACCAATTACTTTGTTGGCTCTTTCTTTCCACAAAGATAAGAGTTAAACTGACTGGTAAAGCGGCGGTCGATTACTCAAGTGGCAAGAATACGGTGCGATACTGATGAGCCCAGCCTCATGGGCGAAACACGTGTCTATCGCTGTCTATTCGATGCTACAATCGGCTGCCAAAATAACTTAAACGTTTAATTGGAGGTCTTTATGGCTAGCGTGGAAGCTACACCGTTCTGGTTAGCGAAGCGTTACTGCTGCTCGCTGTGCTAGTGAGTAATCAGCCTTGTGCTGATAGCCGGGAAGAACGCCTTTCTTCACAGAATTGTATACTGTTAGTCTGTTACCTCTCTTCTAGATTCCAATAATGCGAATATCATAGCAATGGGTGATTGGGGAGGACTTCCAATCTATCCCTACTACTCTCCTTTTGAGTACGCGACAGCAAAACGCATCATGAAAGTAGCAGCTCTAGAAAATAGCGATTTTCTTTTGGCTCTTGGAGACAACTTTTACTACGATGGCGTCACAAATGAATTTGATTCCAGATTCAAGGCAAGAATATTAATATTTTCGTCAATGATATCACTTAAATATTAACACGATAACTTGGGTCATGCACCAATCAGAGACCCGGCCTCTTTAAACACTAAACTTCTAAAGACTTCTAAAGACATTTCAGAAATAGTTGGTTTTTTATTTTTTATTGTGAAATCTGCTTTTAGAAAGTTTTGTGTAGGTGAGATTCTGGAAACTCTTTTGACTTGTTGACCAGAAGAATGAGTTCTTGTGATGTAATATTACCCTAGTCTCTGGAAGCTTCTGGTAGCAAACCTGTTAAAATTAGCCGCGTGATTTGATTACAGTTATTATTAGAGTTGTGTTGAGAGTTGTACTTGTACATCATGAGGATTAGAAGTTGTAGTGAAAAGTATACTGAAGACGATTGTGATGTAGAGTTCAGCCGATTTTAAATAGAATGGAAAAGTTGAAGTTATTGCCAATTGTAAAGTAGCGGTTGCAAGTAGTAGCGTATATTTATTTTGAAATCGATGAAGATGTTTTCTGTTCAAAATTTGATTTCTTTATGTATATACTTAAAATGGCGAACCATTCCTCAGTTTCAATTTTTTTTTCATTTATCATCTCACAAGTAGAACCACTGACGGCTCATGTAATGACGCTGTGGTGCTGCATCATTTCTTTGACTCATTCTGTCCGTGATAACTCATGTAAAATTCGTCGTTTTAGCGCTGTCTGGAGCAGTGCGCCTAAGGTTGCCATATTGGCAATTTTATCGCCAAATTAAAAAAAAAAATAAATACAATACACTACGTCATCTTCCACGGTCTCTTTACCTGTAAGAACTAGAAAGAATTGCGACAAAACTGTATCAGTTCATTTACGGGTTGGTACGCGTCTCACTTCAAAGCATTTTATTGTTTAGGCAACATTTGAAAACGTTTTTGGGGATCCGTCATTTCTCCATGTACCTTGGTACGTGGTTGGTGGCAACCACGATCACAATGGAAACATGACTGGACAGATTGAATATTCCAAACATTCCACAAGGTGGAAGTTCCCCAACCTTTGGTAAGTGACGAGCTCTAAGCTTTGCAAACTGCTTTGGTGATACGCCACGCGAAACAGATCATGAAATGAACTAATAAGCCAAATTCATAAATTACGTGTTTTAGCCAGGTGTAAATGTAACACCATTATTTTTATGTTTCTCGGCAGCCGATTTGTAGCAAGAATTGACAGCGATAGACACGTGTTTCGCCCATGAGGCTGGGCTCATCAGTATCGCACCGTATTCTGCCACAAATTTATTCGACCACCGCTTTACCAGTCAGTTTAACTCTTATCTTTGTGGAAACAAAGAAAGAGCCAACAAAACCAGCAGGCGCCAGGGCAGAGGACATGTGAAGAGAGGGGCGTTCTTCCGCCTTGGGGCGTTCTTCCGGCCGTTCTATCAGCCTTGTGCTGATAGCCGGGAAGAACGCCCCTCTCTTCACACCATTATTTTTACATTTTATTTGTGATTATGTAATCGTGTGTCCATAGGCTACAACGAATTAATTCTTGAAAAGGTAGATTGAGTTTTCAGATTTTATTTTCCAACACCCACCGGCAAATGCTAACGAGACCTATCTTGTGATTGATCGATTTTGATGAATGATTCAGTGGATAGATCAGCAAACTCAATGAATGGAGTTATTCGTCTCTGAGTTAATAAACATGGGTTCGATACCCTGTGCTGTCACACCAAAGTTCTCGCAAATATGGCACTGAATCTTGTTCCTACTTTGCACTCAACCCAGTGGTAATAGATTTATGAAAATAATTTACTCGATTGCGCCTCTGCGTGGTTGTCCTGACACAGTTTGCTTTGTAAACCATTAAAAGCAAATCTGCGATGAAAACGGCCAGTAGCGTTGGCAAGAGGGGTTCCAGGGGCTACTTTTAGACTCGGGCCTAAGATTGTTTTAAGGGCTCGTAATCTTTCAAAAAGGGACGGAAATTTGACAAAAACCACAACGTACATCTTTGGATATCGTGTTTTTTTTCTTAGAAGGGCCTTGATTTGAGGACCGAAGATCTCATGGTACCGGCTCAAATTATACCTCAATTCTGGATACAGCGCTGGATTCAGATAAAACATTCTACTGTTGTTGCATTAACCAGGTACGCCATTGAGGTGAGTCGTTCCAACTTCAACATGACAATAGTCATGATAGACACAGTCTCTCTGTGCGGGAATACCCTCCACGACGACTTGGGCGGCCAACCTGATGGGAAGGTCCATCAGCCTCATGTTGTAGACCAGTTGGCCTTCATAGAAAGCAAACTGAAGGGAAATATGTAAGTTGAAGTCAACAACTCTTTCGCCCTCAAGAACGTGCAATCGTTTGTTGTTTTTATATAGCTACAGTTTTATCGCTGTCACGATTTCTTTCT
The DNA here is from genome assembly GCF_918807975.1 of Aplidium turbinatum. NCBI lineage: Eukaryota > Metazoa > Chordata > Ascidiacea > Aplousobranchia > Polyclinidae > Aplidium > Aplidium turbinatum. The sequence continues at coordinate 26,382,380 of NC_137480.1, forward strand.
ATCTCTTACCAGGAAAAAAGACTTGGAAAGATTCAATGACGTAGTTTAATGGGTTATAACCGAAAAGCAGTCAATTAAATTCACGGATAGTTCTACTGGTGAGATGATATATAAAAACGCTTGAAGGACTCCAACGAATGGTTCACCACTTCCAACAATTAATCAAAGTAACAGTAAACGGCAATAGATTCCAATGCTTGCGACTATTGATCAAGTTTAACGTAATCCACTCGCAGCTTCTCATACGATTCTAATTTCAATCAGAAATTATATTAGCGTCAACTTGCTTTACTCGTATGCAATACTTCAACTTTTGATCAACAATAATCTTTGCTTTTATTACCAACTGCTACTATTTCAGCAATGATCTCTCATAACCAACTCATCATAATAATCAACTCATCATAATATAACTCCCATAATAATAATCTCAGAATAATCAGAAATACAAACTACACCACTATTTATAGTTGGCTGTTCAGTCCAGTAACTTCGAGAAGGTTACATCATAAAGAACCATCGTTCGGTCACGTAGCATTTAAAAGGTAAACAACAGAAATCTCTAGAAGGTCACGTTCGCAAGAAGATTCTTACATAATAACGATTTCGTAATCAGAGGTCCATTCGTAAACAACCTTGTGACATCATGACAAACGATATTGGCAATTGTGAAAACAACAGAACGTTCCAGATACAGAATAATCTAGAATTACGTTGCAGAACAACGACTTCACAATTAGAGGTTACTACTGGTCATTGACCGATAATAACACAACGCACCAGAATTCCATAATGAAAATAGCACATTCGTTGAAGATACAAAGCAAGCCATCGCGAGGCATTTGCACCTTGATTGTGACATACGCCCCCCCTTAGAATATTGTTGCAAACAATATAACAACACAATCAATACAAAACACACCACAAAACAATTAATTACTCAATAATCAGTTCTCATAAGTCTATCGTTGCATGATCTACCAACGATAGCTTTTCTCAAAACAATAGTCACGTTTTCTGCGAAAGTCTCCAACGTCCTCAACATTTTCAGTGCATCGGCGAGCGAGATGACCCATCTTCCTACATCGGAAACATCTCCTCTCCGGACAGTCCTTGGCGAGATGACCTTCTTTACGACAATTGTAGCAAGCCTTTTCATCAAAAGGGCAGCTCCTGGCTATGTGTCCAATCTCCCCACATCGGTAGCAGTGGTTGTCACGGCAACGTCTATTTTCCGAATGTCCGCCGTCAGCAACGCACTCCCTGGTGAAGTGTCCGCGTCTACCGCATCTATAGCAAACTCCAAATGGTCGTCGCCTGCCTCTTCTCCTCGGTTCTTCGCGCTCGTAATATCCGTCATCGTGAGATCGTTGCTGATTATCTGCAGAACAATCTCGAGCAAAGTGACCATTCTTGCCACAAGAATAACAAGTAACTTCAGAATTTCTCTCAATAGCATTTCCGATTATCAGATCAACTAAAGAGTTTTGTAAACATAACGCTTTCACAGTCCCACTACAATACGGAGTTTCGATAGATATCATCGCTAACGGTCCTTGGATTGAAGTGGTATCTATTTTTGTCACATGGCCAGTTTTTCCCGTTAATTGACTGTCTTTAACCAAATCTCTCCTCACTATTATACCAGTAGAACCAGAATCACGTAAAACTTTTACCTTTTTGTCTCCAACTTTTCCATCCACTACTGGCAGGTGATCTTCAGGTATTATTTTTCCGCAAACATCTTCATCCGGATTCTCCTCGTCAAGCGTGGGTTTAGGAATCATTAACGCACAACCGCATCGATAAACGTCCGTGTCTTCATCTTTTCTAGACTGATTGGATCGGGACAACGACTTGTCCTTGCATTCCTTCGCTTCGTGTCCTTGCCTATTGCAACGATTGCACCACTTCCTCGATTCCTGGTGATTTCTGTTAGTCTTTCTCCGGCAGTTAACAGACTTATGACCTAAGCCATTACAATTAAAACAACGTACTTCTCTTGGAACAGCACCTCCTTTAGAATTATTTGTTTGCTCCTCGTCATTATCGCATGACAACGTTTCTTCAGTCGACAACTTCTCATCATGAGCAACTAAGTACTGTTCTGCCACACTGGCTATTTCTTCTAGATTCTTTGGACTTCTCTCCATTAAATAAACAGACAGATCTTTTGAACATGAATCTGTGAATTGTTCCTTAACTATAAGGTTTGCCAATCCGTCCAATGATTGTTCGGCCCCCGAAAGTTCAAACCACTTTAACAAAAGGTTTCTCAAACGTTCAATAAATTGACCTGGACTTTCGTGTCGTTCAGGCTTTGCCTCACGGAATCTTTGACGGTATCCATGCTCGGTAAAATTGTATCGCTTTAACAGAGCTAACTTCAATCTGTCGTAATTCATGGCTTCTTCTTGTGAAAGTCTTGAATATACATCAAGAGCTTGTCCCGATAATAACATGCTTAGCTGGGTAGCCCACGTCGACTTCTCTAATTTGGCTATTGTAGCATATCTTTCAAATCTTAACAAGTAACTATCCAACTCATCTTTTTCTTCAACAAATGATGGCAAATCTGGACGTCTAACTTGCGCCACAATAACATCTCGAGCATTATCATTAGTAGAATTAGATCGCTCACCAATGTCCAGCTTTTGTCTTTCTAATTCAAGTTTTAACTTTTCCAATTCATATTGCGCTCTTCTTTCTTCAGCTTCTACTTCGTACTGCCGTTGAGCACGTTTTTCTTCAGCTTCAGCTTCGCGCTGCGCCCGCTTCTCCTCTGCTTCGCGCTGCGCCCGCTTCTCCTCTGCTTCAGCTTCAAGTTGTGCTCGCTTTTCCTCAGCTTCAAGTTCTGCTTTCCGTATTTCACGAGCAGCTCTTCTATCTTCTCTTTCGTCAGCTTCTCGCTGAGCTTTTTGGTCCATTATCTTGTGATACTCTTCCATCACAAACTGAGACTTTTCATTACCAGTCAACCCCATTCGTTCAGCCATGCTCCCTAAGTCTTCAATCATCTCATGTTTGACAGTATCCGCCATCTTGACATTAATTTATTATTCTTTCAATAAATCTTCGGTATTCTTCGGTTTTTCGGTTAATTCTTTTCGGTTTATTCCCGGACGAGCCCCCAGACTGTCACGATTTCTTTCTATCTCTTACCAGGAAAAAAGACTTGGAAAGATTCAATGACGTAGTTTAATGGGTTATAACCGAAAAGCAGTCAATTAAATTCACGGATAGTTCTACTGGTGAGATGATATATAAAAACGCTTGAAGGACTCCAACGAATGGTTCACCACTTCCAACAATTAATCAAAGTAACAGTAAACGGCAATAGATTCCAATGCTTGCGACTATTGATCAAGTTTAACGTAATCCACTCGCAGCTTCTCATACGATTCTAATTTCAATCAGAAATTATATTAGCGTCAACTTGCTTTACTCGTATGCAATACTTCAACTTTTGATCAACAATAATCTTTGCTTTTATTACCAACTGCTACTATTTCAGCAATGATCTCTCATAACCAACTCATCATAATAATCAACTCATCATAATATAACTCCCATAATAATAATCTCAGAATAATCAGAAATACAAACTACACCACTATTTATAGTTGGCTGTTCAGTCCAGTAACTTCGAGAAGGTTACATCATAAAGAACCATCGTTCGGTCACGTAGCATTTAAAAGGTAAACAACAGAAATCTCTAGAAGGTCACGTTCGCAAGAAGATTCTTACATAATAACGATTTCGTAATCAGAGGTCCATTCGTAAACAACCTTGTGACATCATGACAAACGATATTGGCAATTGTGAAAACAACAGAACGTTCCAGATACAGAATAATCTAGAATTACGTTGCAGAACAACGACTTCACAATTAGAGGTTACTACTGGTCATTGACCGATAATAACACAACGCACCAGAATTCCATAATGAAAATAGCACATTCGTTGAAGATACAAAGCAAGCCATCGCGAGGCATTTGCACCTTGATTGTGACAATCGCAGACAAAAAGTATCCACAGCCAAAACATAAAAAAGGCAAAATAACTAGTGACTGTGACACAGAGTCTAGTGATAATATCTAAGTAATCTGATCTGTAACGAGGGCCTGGTGTTTTCAAGGACGTTATCAGGCTGTTCCTAACGTTATTATAACGCTTTAGAATTAGAGTTGATTGGTGATACGGAACTTAACAATTGCTCGTAGAAGGTGCTTATGGCAGCTCGAGCTGCAGGTTTTCGTCTTCAGGAACAATTGTCTGAATAAAATAAGCCTAGAAGTGGTGAAGTATAAAAAGAACGAAATGTAAATTTGGCTGATCAGAATAATTCAAAATTAACAAAGAAGTTTTAAGGCATAAACGAATTCGTTTATTTCAATTGAAGACTGCATCACTACGATGGAAATGATAATATCATTAGTTTTTTTAAACATGTGTTCAAATATTTTAACGACCTATGTCCAGTGTTTCTACTTCTGACAATTGATAAATCCTTTTCAGTTTCCTTTCTTGTCCTGAAAAATTCCTTTTTTTTTCAGTCGGAAATCCTTCAAAATTTCCTTCATAAGCGAGGTTATTTTTGACGTTATTTAAGTTTAAAAAGGTGCCAGTACAACTTTAAAGCTATTTTAATCTTGATTTTTTTCAGTAGCACAGTTATGTCAAAGCAACGTTGTTTTATTAGAACAGTAGGCTGCACAAAAGCAGCACATATTTTACAATAACATGGTTTACTTCCTTTGTTCACTGTCCAGCCAAAAAACTGCTTGTCAGTTAGTCGTTTCTGGGACATTTATCACCTGGAGTCCTGGACATCTTTACCAATTACCACTCTCATCTTTCCCACCCGGACTCCTAAACCTATCCCTAACACTGAAAATGTACAGGTGGTAAATGTCCAGTAACGAAATATCCATTCATTACAAATTTATTTTTGTCTTTAGTTCGGTTTTCCTTGATGCGCTAACCTGATCATAATGTTCAATTTTATAGGCTAGGCTATCTCTTTTTTCTCCTTGTCAGTAACGTCTTCACAATCATTTGAGAACTTTTGAAAAATAATAATAATAAATTTTTCTTTAAAATTGCCAAAAACAACAATTCCCTGCTTAAGACAAAATTTCCTTGTAAAATTGTTAAAAATCCTTAAAAAATCCTTCCTATCTTCATTTCCTTTTTTTATCCTTCGAAACGTTGAAAAACCCCGATTTCGGGATAAAATCCTTCAAAGTGGAAGCACTGCCTACAGTGGCGTAGCAGCCACTTGGCGGTTCTGGCTCTGCGCCAGGGGCGGCAGGCTGCAAGGAGGCGGAAAAATGAGGCTGCACCGTGTACACAGCACGAGAAATGAAGTAATGCAAAAAGAAATAGGCGAAAGCTCGAAAAGTTCAATTTTGAGGCGGCTATTGATCTTTTATTTGCCTAATAGCCTACATTTGTTGTCCATTTTTTGTCTTTTATTTTTGGCCTTAACGCTGAGACAGTGAGGCTTCTTTCTCAAGCATTATAGAACTTCTGAGACGCGGCACATTATTTGTAATTATTTTTATTGAAAAGATTGCTTGACCATGAAACTATTTCAAATTTGCTGCAGTCTACTTAGGGCGGCATTTTCAACAACAGCCAGGGGCGGCAGCATATGCTCCTACGCCACTGACTGCCTATGTCGTTTGTGAACACAATTTGCGATTGTTTGGTCACATGAGCACTCTTGTGGCGTCATATTGCGCTGTCATTAATGTTGTGTGCTTTGTTGCTTCAACAAACAATAGTCCAAAGATGCATTTGTCAGCAAAATATTGCACAGACATCACCTGTGATTGTTGTCACATTGTGATATTGTCAGAATGTCACATTGTGATAATGACAATAGACCCTTATTAGGTCACAATAGCAAATTTAAAACATGGCTAAAACACTTTAGATACGATACTGTGCTTTTTAACTTCATCACGTACTAATAGAATTGTTTATCTCTTTATTATGATCAGTGGCGTTGACAGGGGAAGTCCAGGGGGTGCCTTTGGACCCTGGCGCGGATGATTTTAGAGGCCCGTAACTTTTTCAAGGGGGCTCGGTAACTTAAAAAAAACCACCGCTTATTCTTTGGATAGAGTCTGTTTTAGGAAGTGTCAATTTGTGCCCTAAGGATCTCATTCCCAAATTATCCACGACGCTGATTATGATCAAATAATTCGTTGTTCTTCAGAAACCATTACGTGTTGGTGGCTGGCCACTTTCCCGTGTGGTCCATAGCAGAACATGGACCCACTCAGTGTCTCATTGAGAAGCTCCGACCGATGTTGGAGAAATACAAAGTCACCGCTTACCTCGGTGGCCACGACCACGATCTACAGGTAGGCGGGTCTTTGCCTTCTTATTGTTGCCATGAATGAAGAAAAGAACAGTAGCGAGTGTCCACAGTCAAGGCCTATGAGAGGAGGGTACGGCGTACCCTTGAGGGCCCAGGAATGTGATTGTTGGGTGGCCCGAAATTGTGATTTTATAGTTTAGGCCTACACGCAAAATGTTTGGTTAAAACCATCCCAAACGACTAAGTTCAAGCATAAAAGTTGTTATTCTTTAGTTCCGGGGGGCCCATAATGTAGAAAATGGGCCCGGAAAGGCAATTAAAAAAGCCGGAGTAAAAAAAAGACGTGACTTCGTTCACCTCTGCTAGGCAAGTGGTGAATGCAAAGGTTAATGAAGAAAGGTATTGGTCAGATGATTAATTTGATTATATTTTAACAAGATGTTATATTTGAGCCTTGATAGAGAGCTTGACTTGTTGTAGGCTACCAGATACATACAACACTCGATCAGTAGCCTAACGTTAACGGATTTAACATTTTTTATTTAACACACAAAAAAACTGCTAAATCCAACGTTTTCGACACCACATAGTGTTCTCATTTGGAATAATTATAGGCTACAGCTAAGAGAAATAAATAAGTGAATTTGAAAATTTTACATTAAAGCTGTAGCCTACAAGCGACACCTCTCAACAGCACTATCAACAACTGACACACGAATTCAATGGAGGATACACAAATTGGCGAGGGACAGATCACATGATATGCACATTGCACAACACAAAGCACTAAATAATAGTTTTATTGCAGCCTGATACTACTATTGCGCACAGATGTCCAATTCTGCAGTAAAATGTTGTATGGTGTGCAATACGCCTAAGCAAACATCACGCGTTTTGCCCATGAAAAAGGAGGTCCGGAGTGAGAGGGGGGCCCGGAATGACTTCGCACCCTTAGTGAAAATTTCTCTCAGAGGCCCTGTCCACAGTTGTATTTGCCGATTAATTGGGGGATTATGCCATTATCCAGACAGCAAAATCGTTATTTCTGCATTAATTCAACAATTACATTGCTTTGCATTGTTTCTAAAACTAAGGTAGAGCAGGCCTGACCTACAATGAAGTGTTGAACAACTGCACAAAGAGGATAATACTAACAAAGGATTTCGCGTTGCCTATTGTTCCAAGAAGGCGTAAGTGCTGGCAATCTAACTAGTGCTTGCTAATGTAATGCCATGCGTACGCTACTCTTCATTCAACCTTTGATCGAACTATGTTTGCTTAGCGTTGCAGTGCAACCTATAACTCGAGTTTACTTTGTGGCTAAAATCACATCTGCTCAACACAGGTCGTAACTGCAAGTCAATATAAAGACTCTTTTACTTCATGCTAATTGATGAAACAGATTAATGGTTCAAAGCCTCTACAATGCGAAACTACCAGGATTAAGCTTGCAAAGAAGCTTTTCCAGTCCGAGGATAAAGATTCTCACCACCAATCAAGTTACAAGCAACGACACCACGTTTGTGTTTGCCATTGTGATGGCGCTATCGTTACCTCAATCTCATTTGTACTCTTCCGCCAACAGCACATTCGGGAAAGTAACTCAAGCGTCGAGTACTTCGTGACTGGAGCCGTCGATGTTGTTGATCCCAATACCAAACACAAGGGTTCGATACCTCCCAACTCCCTCCAGTTCCACTGGGGCGATCTCTTGGGGCTTGGAGGGTTTGCCACAATGAACGCAACAGCGGAATCGTTAGTCCTCAAGTTTCACAGCGCGACAGGAAGTCTCTTATACAAGCACGCGATCCCGCCGCGAAAGTGATTGTCTAAGTGTTGCCATTTGTATACCAGCCTTTTTATAATCTGTTAGGTTGATGTTACAAGTGGAATCGGTGAAATCTTCACAGTGTATTATCCTGACGGACGGTTTTCATATTTTTATGTTGATTTATCGTTTTCTTTACGTCCCTCCGTATGCAACTGTGCTGACAATCTGTGACTGCAGCCTAATTAGTTTTCATTTTTAAATTGTTTTTACTCCTATCGTGCTTATCATATCTTTCTGGATTGCCAGTGTTGCCGGTATTTTATTGGGTACTGTGATCACTAATAAGATAAAAAAATGCCATGAAATGCTGGTTTAATTGAGGTTACATTCACTGTTCGACTATTTCAATTAAATCAATACGTGCTGGGTGCCTAAACATTCGTTAAGTTATTGTATTTTATTATGTTTAATCATTGTGATTAAAATATGTCGCAATCAATGCCGATATGAGGATAATCTTGAACCGGTATCAATGTGAGGACCATCCAATCAGTCCACATCGGGTCTTGCGCTTACGTCATGATGACGTGTACCGACTTTTTCACGAAAAATTTTGCCGGCTTTTGGCCTTGCCATGGGCTTGTAAACTCATGTGAAACTATTTCAAATAGCAGATCTTGTACTTCAAACTGTAAATCAGCCTCTTTTCTCAACGTATTCAGGCCTTCAATCAATGTAAAACGACTTTTTTAAAAACCAGTTGTTAACACAAGTTTTTCCCGCTTTTGAAACTCCTTCAAGGCATGTGAACTTTTGTGGAACGAATTCAGCTCAGCAGGCATCCAGTAATCAGCTTCTTTTTCATGCATTCAACGTGTCCAGGCCTTGAATCAATGTGAAAAGACTCATTAAATAGCCAGTTTGAACAGACTTTTCTCAAAACTGCTTGTAAGCAGACCTGCTTTGTTGAACCATAGACAAACAAAACAAAGTTACTTTAGCGGGTTTAACTTGTTTTATTACAAAGAGATATAACATAATTGAAAGTACATACTTTTCAGTCCTGAGTGTCGTTACGGACTACAGTCATTATATAGCGCACAGTCAGATTTATGTTATAATATGTAAGTATATTGCAGATTTGAGTTATTCCTTATGAGAAGAGATACGTTGCAACATGTACGTTTTTAGCACTAGTTGCAACGTTCATCTGATGAAAGTAAAAGTACTTTCACTTTCATCACATGAACGTTGCAACTAGTGCTAGAAACGATAATTGTCCTGATGAACACCCAAACTTTTTCAGTATTCAACACATGTACGTGTCGAAAACGTTTGAGTTGATTTTTTTTTTAAATTTGTTATATCTCTTTGTAATAAAACATGTTAAACCCGCTAAAGTTACTTTGTTTTGTCTGTCTATAGTTCAACAAAGCAAACTCTCTACCAAAGCTATATCAGACCTGCTTTTCGCTGAGAAAGCAGACCCTAACGATGATTTATTGAAGCCATTCTGGACTCAGAATGATTTAAGGGGCGACCTGAAACCTTTTCAAGGGAGTTCGGAAACCTCAAGAAAACACCAAGTATTTCTCAGCTATAATTGCATCTTGTTCATGTATTTTTGTCGACAGCTCTCACTGTTTGGGGAAAACTTCCTCTCTTCTCATATGTTTACTGCGTTCGTTCATCAATTATTATTTTATGAAAATGTGTCATGTTATGAGAGCCTGAGGGTCTCATTGGTGCTTAGATAAATTTCTTCTCTCAATGGTCACAACGTACTGTACGTGTGCTGTGCCATTCTTAGTTGTTCTCGTGGGACTAAGTCGTTTCATATAGCATGGAAAACATTTGAGAATTCAAAATTTCACCATAACTGTAAAAATGTGTTACTGTTTACACATTACTTCATTTCATCAAAAACATGCATAACTAAAATGATTGTTTTGATTGTTTTTATTCTGTACAATTGTCTTCTCCTCCCTTTACGCTGACTGGACTTTCATGTAGACCTGTTCGTGTTGTTTTGCAACCAATCCCTCAATACGCCAAGGAATTTGTGTATAATCTCGTCATTATATAATTACAGCTTATCTACCTGAATACTAGCTGGATAACTAATTCGGCGTGATGACTTAGTGTAGGCTTTTGTGGATAGTGACTTTTGGTAAAATTTTGCTCTATTAGCCTTCCAGTGTGGTCCACTAGTTCGGGAACATCATGGATCTGAGGTGGTAATATGATGAACCAACGGCCCCAAAGGCTCAAAAGAAGAAGACGCTTTTGTACACTGCTTGGAGATCCTTATAACTTTATGCCCCAAGCGTTTTTGAAAAAAGCTGTTTTCTATTGTTAGTAGAGTTAAACAATCGTTATTAGAAACATCAAGTGCAAACTGATAAACAAATCGCGATCAACAGCGCAGCTAAGCGTAGGGGACAAATTTGTTTGGAAAAAATTGCTGGTGGGCGGTTGAGACAGTTTCGTGACAGTTACTCCCTCCTCCCTGATAACGTCATTGCAATAAACTAACTGTCCATGTTCACTTGATTATGACCTAAAGCATCAAACAATAAGTTACTTGATGACGCCATAAATTCACAATGCTCTGCTGTTAGCAAACACAACCACATTGATTTTATGCATCATTAAAGATGTATTTCATAAATTAGCTTGAAAATGCAACCGGGGAACTTCATTAAATTATCGAGGACACAAAGAAATATTGACAGTTTGAAGACCGCATCTATCATCTTCCATGCGATGTAGTCGCGCACTCCTCTGCATCTCGCGTCAACACCGAAGGCTTGCTTCTTTTCAAACAGGTTGCTTTCCTTGTTTTGGGAGGATATGGAATGTAATTGCGAATTGGAGGAATTTGTGACTCGAACTGTAAGATACGGAGCTTTGTTGGCAGACCAGGAAAAAAATTGAACTTATGGTAGCCTATATGTAGATATATCTAGTTATAGAAAAAACAATGAAAACTATTAACACTACAAAAAGTGCTCAATGTTAAGCAAAAAAGCAAAGCAGAGCGAATTAAATCAAATATAGTTATTACTATCTGAAGCCTTTACAAATTGTTTCACCTAACGGATCATCAGAAGGTCTTATTCAAATAGAATCTATTTTCTATTTTAATAATTTATTCTCGTCGTCGTCGGCTACAGCTCGTGTCCGAGCATTGGTTTTGTCTTCAATTTGGTTTTGGATGGTGATGTCGTATGTGGCTTTGGAGGCCCAGTCTATGATGGAAAAGGCGTGGGCAAAAGTCACATTGTATGGAGGGTGGGGGACGTGGTAGTTTTAACTTTTCTTTTCTAGTGTTTTGTTTTTCTTGGGCTTTTTGTATCCTGTTTTTTTCAAAAATTTCCGTGCCTTCCCTAATTCTTGATCTGTCGCTAGCAAGTAGTTCCCATGAATCCAGATCAATATTTGCATGGTTGAGGGAGACTTTTAGCTGATCTTTGTATCTCATTTTTGGTCTTCCGGGGGGTCTCTTTCCTGTCTCTAGTTCACCATAAAGCATTATTCGTGGAAGCCTCGTTGGGTCCATTCGTATGACATGCCCTGTCCAGCGATATATTGCAATATGGTGGCTTCTAAACTGGGCAACCTAGCGCGATCAAGGATTGCATCGTTAGTAAAACAATCTTCCCAACGAGTACCTAGCATTTGCCTTAGTTTCCTCTGCTGGAAATTCTCAAGACGTTTGATGTCACGGCGGTATAATGTCCAGGTTTCACAAGCATAGACACGGGTCTTGCTACCGGAACCCAATGTCACCATAATTCATTGGGAGACGATCATCATAGATCCGCCGCCAATGTGTGAGACCGGGCTGGAGGCTTCCAACTCTACCAAGCCTGCCCCCGTTACCCGTAATATCATCGCCATTGGACTTTGTTTCGGTCCTGGTCCAAATTGAGACAAAGGCCATTCGCTTGTGTGGTTGTTTAAGGTGGTCGTGACTACGCGAGGGCTACGCACACACTCTTGGCCAGCTCCATGTCCACTGCGGTCCAATAAGATCGGAACGTGCAGATTAAGGGGAACCGGTTGCAACGGGCTGCCGGGTGCTCTGTTCGTTGAGGCCCGCCTTACAGGATGCCTGCCCGTCAGACACTGCCCTCTTCCGCCAAAAAGAGATTGTCGTTGGGGACTTTTACGTGTGTCTATTAGCCCCAGGAGTTTCTATGAGTGAGCCTAGTGTTCAGCCTGGGTTCACCTCTACACCACGTTGAGGCATCTCCATAAGATGGGGGCTGAACAAAGTCAGCTCCCTAGACACTCCGATTTTAATAATTTATTCTATTTGAATAAGAACCTTCTGATGATCCGTTAAAGGTGAAACGGGCTGTTAAGGATTCAGATAATAGTAACTATATTTGATCTAAGCTTAGTTATAGAATATATCAAATATAGTTTTTAATTTTCAAAACCTCTACAACTTGTTTCACCCTAAAAGGGAGATCAACAGACTGTAGAGGTTTTAGAGAGTAATAACTATATTTGATTTAATTCGCTCTGCTTAGTTTTTTGCTTGGCATTAAGCACTTTTTGTAGTGTTAGGCCTAATAGTATTTATTGTTTAATTTATACACTTCTGTGTGTTTTGAAATTTAGCGCTTTCACGTTTCCATAAGTGAAATCTGTCTGATCAAGGCATAATTAAAGTTAGTTTCATATTAGTCAAATCTTGGGCACGTCATAGAAGGGTTCCATACAAACCACCCACCGGAACGAGAGGTTGCGGGCCGGCGCACATCTGCTTCCTGGAGGAATGATGCAATCGCTTGCTGAGGTAATCTCGCGTCCCTTTCGTCCAATGAAACTAAATCAATGAATTATTATATGGTAATACTAACTGATTCTAGAATCAAGTTATAACAATGAGTTCTCTAGAATAACTGATTGTTGACACTTGCTGTCACTGTTCAATCAAACCAATTCAAGTGTGACAACATTGACTATTTTAGAAACCAAAATATTTCAATAATTATTATGAAGTTTCTTCCTTCAATTAAACTTTGATGACTAGGAGCCTTCTGCTAGTGCCAAAAAATACCGGTTGCTGAATTGAATTGTACAATTGACAAAACAAACCTTATTTCTGATTATGACCAGCAATTATGATGGTTTATGATGTTATATTAATGTATTATGAATATGATGTTGTAATCCATAATTATGATGTTGTAATCGATGATTATGATGTTGTAATCGATGATTATGATGCTGTAATCTATGATTATGATGCTGTAATCGATGATTATGATGTTGTAATCGATGATTATGATGTTGCAGTTGTATTCTTGTCTTTGACAAAATTACTGTTACCTTGTTGATAGCGTCATCCAGTGTCTGTCCTGCCTTGTAGCTTGGGGACGTAATCATGAGATTTTTGAAGCGGTTCAGCAAATACACTCTGCTGGTGTTGACTGGCCTTTGAAAGACAAGTAAATTAAGCAACTATTGTGAAAACTGACAGTATATACTAACAAATACAAACAATGAAAACATTGACAATACTAAACACTCGGCATATCCTTTAATGAGCTCATAGTATAACTCTTTCACACCTTAATTCAGTTGTACCACTGAAACGTATCTAGTTCAATTGTACCAGAGGCTGCATTTTAAGAAATAAACGACCACATTTAAATAAAAGCTGAGTTTCACACTAATTTAATAAATTTAGCTTTCGCTTTTCTTTTCTTTTTAAATAAAGCTTTAGCCACACAAGTGCTAGCTTCGTCAGAACATACCATTCTTATTCAAATAGAATTGCAATGCTAATGCATAATTGGCGGTAATTAAACTTTGCAATGGAATGCGAAGCTTGGGTTAAATAAATTGTTTAAGCTGCTAACTTGCTGCAATCTTTTTTGAAAAAATATTTTCTTCCTTTTTTATTAAACTTTATGCAACCTCTTGACCCCTATACCCATACCTGACGTTGTTCACCTTTAAAATGGGGTTGATCACCCAGGGACCAGAGTAGGGGGCGGTGTTGCAAATTAGAAGTGGAACTTTGGGATAATAATAAACAAATGATTGGCACATTTCTTCAGACGTGGCAAGTCCACCCTGAGAGGTACAAAGTTCAAAAATTATAATAGATTCATCAATAAATACTCAGAAGTTTGATTGAAAGTTTTTGAAGATAGCCAGCTTTGTTATGTTCTCGAGTGTCATCTTTTTCCAGCACAGCAGAGATCATTGGTTAAAGTATATTTAGACTTCATGGGCTTGTAGACTACTATAGGTCATTGTTGCATAGCTACAAAACAACCACCGACTGCACTTTGAACTATTGTTTCTTAATTGTTTCAATTCTTTATTGATTGCTCTAAATACATCAAGAACACTCAATGAAAATGACAATACAAAAGACGACATCATACCTCGCTTGTTAAACGAAAGCTTGTATTCGCAATACCACGACAGTGTGTTGCAGTTAATATATGAAGTATAACAAAATTAGTCAGTTTGAGTATTGAGTCTTCCACTTTGTTGATAGCGGGGTTTCGCGTCCCGTTAATTATTTAACGTTTAACTTTCAATAGGCTACCAATCTCACTTCAATCATAGTTTTCCTTCCTTTGCTGGAGTAAGTACATACAACTTCCAGCCTGTCTCCTTTGAGAACTTCTCTTGGAGGATGTACCTCTCTAGTCTCCTGATAATGGAAGTCGTAAGCATCATCTGAAACCACCGGAGGAAGCTCTATACTGTTCCTGAGAGAACAATAAGAAGACACTTAAGATGTAGGTAGGCTCTTGGTAGAACTACAGCACAAATGATTCTACGAGCTACAGATGAAAGCTAAGCAGCTTGAAAAGAAAAAAAAGTCACTTGAGCTAAATACTTATTTTTGAATTAGACTAATTTTTCTAAGAGAGTAATTTTATAAAGAATATTATTTTACTGTCCTGCAAACATAAAACTTTAAATTGTCATAAAAACAATGCCATTGCTGAAGAATACAAGGAGTCATTTGAACAGGGTGCTTGTTGATTAAAACCAAGAGGTATGTTTTTTATTCATTAACACAAAAATTCAAATAATATTTATAAAAACGACAAAATTTTATATCATTATTCAAAAACATATTTTACTATTGGCCAACATAAAAATGTCCCTGATCATTGCAACGACATAATCAACTCACCGGATGTGACACAATATGGCCCTGGTCATTACAACGACATGATCAACTCACCGGATGTGACGCAATGATACCTTTTTCCCCGCAAGATGAGTGTGGAGAAACAGAGCAAAGATTTTGATGGACTCGACTCCTCCAGCCTGAAGAGCCTGCAAAAGATGGTTCGGTATTGGATAGGATCAGAATCTTTATGTAACTTATGTAATCTTTATATCTCTGTCCTTGTGTATTAAAGGTTTACATTAAATTCTTCATTGTATTATTCACCATTATATTAGTGAATGCAGGTTCGATGACCCGGTCCAAGGTTAAAAAGACACTGGTGATGTTGCAGTTTGAACTGGAAACTTTATGAAGATCTTCTTTGATCAGTAAATGTAAACAAATATGTTTGGTGACTAAATAAATATTTTCGTAGAGTTTGTGACGTCATAAAGGCAGCTTTATCAGTACTCTTATTCAAATAGAATTTACACCTGCCATTCTTCAAACATTGAGAAGGCAAAGCGAAGGTTTAGAGATATCAGAATCACTTTATTGCTCTTTCTTGATCAATTTAAATATTAAACGTTATTTCTACAAGAAAAAAGTTTGTCCAAACTGTTGTTCGGATACTTGTGAATAACTTATATGTTAAATTTTGTTTACATAAACATACTTACAATTTTCTTTAGTTAATAAATTTTAATTATTTTGTTTGCATTACATACTTACAAGTTACATACAATTAATTTTCCACTCATAAGTGTTGCCCACAACTAAGTAGTAAATTTGACTCTTTCAAAGATTAACTTTGTAGGATACTAACTCCTGTGAGACAAGATGAATCGCATCCTCCGTAAACATCAAACGAGTCTGTGTTAGGAGGAACAACTAGATTGTATCCCGCAAGATAATGACCTGTCACCATCATGCCTGCGTCATGCTGACGTAGCTGTGACGTGTATGTGAACTTAAACCCGGAGTGATCTGAAATCTCTGAAAAATAAGAATTAAGAATAAATCAATTAAAACAAACTTTTGAAAAATAATTATGCAAAATGTATTTGATTCGTGAACAATGCGCATCCTAAAATCACAAGAAAAAGAAATTTTTAATTTTTTGCTTTTGGTAATGTTTTAAGGTACATACAATACCAACTGTGTCCACAAACTCGAATTGTGCCTTTTAAACCCAACTGTGCTTACCGGCTTACCAAACCCAACTGTGCCCACTCAAACAACTGGATTTACCAAACCCAACTCATCCCACTAAACCCAATTGAATCTACCAAAATCTAACTGAGCCCACTAAACCCAACTTTCCCCACTACCCAACTGAGCTCACTAAACCCAACTTAGGCCACCAAACCCAATTGATCCCACTATACCCAACTGAATCTACTAAAATTCAACTGTGCCCACTAAACCCAACTGAATCTACTAAAATTTAACTGTGCCCACTAAACCCAACTGAAGACAGGCAAGACACAACAATACCACAGGGTTGAGCATTACAACAGTATGTATTTTACATATTTACAAAATAGTTTAACATTCGAACGTTTTCGGCTTAACCTAAGCCCTTATCAGGAATCTGAAAATATTGATAAAATGCAATAAATTTCAACTTCTTGAAGGTAACTAGCTTACTAATTGTAAGCATCAAGAACTGAGCCCAGTAAACCCAACGTAACCCACCAAACCCAACTGATCTCACTAAACCCAACTAAATCTACTAAAACCCAACTGAGCCCATGAAACCCAACTTAGCCCACCAAACCTAACTGAGACCACCAAATTCCATTGAACTCACCAAACCCAAATGTGCCCACTAAACCCAACGGAGCCCACTAAACCCAACTGATCTCACTAAACCCAACTGATCTCACTAAACCCAACTGATCTCACTAAACCCAACTGATCTCACTAAACCCAACTGATCTCACTAAACCCAACTGATCTCACTAAACCCAACTGATCTCACTAAACCCAACTGAGTCCACTAAACCCAACTGATCTCACTAAACCCAACTGAGCCCACTAAACCCAACTGATCTCACTAAACCCAACTGATCTCACTAAACCCAACGGAGCCCACTAAACCCAACGGAGCCCACTAAATCCAACTGAGCCCACTAAACCCAACTGAGCCCACTAAATCCAACTGAGCCCACTAAACCCAACTGATCTCACTAAACCCAACTGATCTCACTAAACCCAACTGATCTCACTAAACCCAACTGATCTCACTAAACCCAACTGATCTCACTAAACCCAACTGATCCCACTAAACCCAACTGATCTCACTAAACCCAACTGATCTCACTAAACCCAACTGATCTCACTAAACCCAACTGATCTCACTAAACCCAACTGATCCCACTAAACCCAACGGAGCCCACTAAACCCAACTGTCCTTCTTAAATTCTATAATTTTCCAACCTTCATAATCTGGATTGTCATAATGGATTTCCAATTTTAGGTATCTACTTTCTCCAGGAATTCCAATCGGAAAGCCAACATCTTCAGGAAAGACCATCGCCTGAAATTCAATTAATGTGGAAATTTGAAATGTTTCTCCACATAATTTATGTTACAACACACTAAATGCTGTATAGAACGTGTTGTAATATTTATGCCTTTTTTGTTTAATTTAACAACGTAAAAACAAATAAAATCCAACACTTGACATGAAAAAGATCTTGAACATCATTTTGTATTGATTCTACTTAAAAACGACGATGTACTGACGAATACACACGTGGGTGGCGAAAGCTCTACTGTAGGCCTACAACAAAACTAAATTAATTATTCACCGCCATATTTTTTGCTATTGAAAGATATTTTCTGTTTAAGAAAAACACAACTTTTTGTTTAGTGTTAAATTTACATTTTCATTGAAAAAAAAAAAGATTGTTTAAAACAAACAGAATGTTCCTCTTACCCTTCCTCCTGCTCCCCATCCGGACATCACGGTGATGCAGAATCGATAGTCCTGGATCGTTCCCGCATAACAATTTTCTCCTCTTCCCAAGTCTTCAGGACGCTGGACAATAAAGTGTTTCCATTAAAAGATGACATTGCATTGTGACGTCATTTCATCAATCGTGCATGCATCTCGATTAAGAAGCAGTAATTGTCGACGAACAGTTTCCATCTGACTTTCCAGACAAGAATGCGTTTGCCAGATAAGTTACAATGAAAATCTTTGGTACACTTTTAACTTAAAGCAAATCTATAAAATAGCTCATTCCAATCTTAACTTGTGAAAAGTTAACTGCACAAGTTATTTGTAAACATTCTTATTCAATGAAAAGTAGAAAATAGAATGTTTTGAAAAGCTTTTGTTTGCTTATTTGTCTTTCTTACTTCAAACTTCAAATGTTTTACTTCAAATACATCAATGTGAAGTTTTTTTGGGTGTCATAAGGCATTATTTTCCCACATTTCCAATGCAACATTCATCATCAGTCGTTATCTCCGCCTGCGCAGATTGCGCATCAACATGGCTTATTTGCTTCCAAGAGTGGCGATTTTGAGCCAACTCGCCCAGTGTCGTCAAGTGGAGTCCGGTCCATGATTGAATGTTGTCTTGCCATCGTTTTGGTTGTCTGCCACGTTTTCTTTTTCCTTCTACTTTGCCTTCTGTGCAAACTTTGCTGATTCCGAATTGTGATCTTTTAGTGTGGCCGAACAGTTTTAAAACTTTTGATTTTATTATTGCTGCAATTGGATGTAGTTTTGTCATAGTTAGAAGATCTTCTATTTTTGTGTGAGGCCAGACAAAACGTAGTCCCTCGACCAGGGCAGGAGAGCCCTCTAGTCCAGTAAGACTATCTCCTAGTGATGGTGTCACAAAATCAAACCACTCTCTTCCAACCTGCAATGAGCCAGCATGGAAGCAGTACGGCTCGTGAAATCACATGGAATAATATGCAACATTATGCTCGCACAAAACCATCAGCAACTGACCTGCAACACTGGAGGGCACCTGAGAATTGCCATGTGGTGGACGTGGCGTCGATTCTTCTCTTCAATCACAGGATCGATCTTAGTACAAACAGATTACAAAAAAAACTAAAAAATCTTAAGGTGCAGATGTTCGTTGTATCCAAGTTAACGTCAGGTGATCGAAGATTTAGATCAAAATGAAAAAAAAAATTGCACGCGAATTATTATTGCACGCGAATTATTATATAATAAAAGCTGCAAATGTTGTAGTGATATCTGATATTTATCATGCTTGAATGCGCCGCTAACGAATTATTGCCAAACAATAACCACTCGAAAAGAAGACAACACAGAATGCGTTGGTACCCCTAGCCTACCTTTATGATGTGGTGCTTGGAGGACAATGAAGGCATCTCGAGGATGATGCAGCGGTAGTGAGTAGAGGAGTTCGGTAGGAGAGATCCATCGTTTACAATCGAGAAGCTCTGAAGAGGTTCGTTCTTAGGCAATTGCTGCGTCATAGAACTAAGGAGGAGGATGCTTTTTGATCCTGAAACAAGTTATTATTTTAAACCTTTTCAAACGCTAACTCTTGTTTAGAGGAGAAGGAGCGATCTTCCTGGCGTCAGCACTACCTGACTACTCACTATAGAACAGCGAGCATTGTGTTTTGCTAACCATACCGGTGTGGCCTCCACACTAGCCATCAAGACTTTTCCAAAAACATGTGTTTCTCGGCAGTCGAGTGTAGCAGGAATTGACAGCGATAGACAGATGTTTCGCCCATGAGGCTGGGCTCATCAGTATCGCACCACTAGTAGTCAGATACTGCTAACGCCAGGAAGATCGCTCCTTCTCAACTGTGCATATCCTTGGCGACAGTTAGTTTAGTTGTTTTCTTTTCAAAACGGATAGGATTCAATTGACTGACAAAAGCAGCGCTTGAGAACTATGTGGCATGAATCAGTGATGCGATACCGATAAGCCCATCTTCATGGGCGAAACACCTGTCTATCGCTGTCAATTCTTGCTACACTCGACTGCCGAGAAACGCTAATTGTTTTTTAGTTACAATTAATGATTCTGGTAATAATTATCAAAAATATCAAAATAAATTTAACGATAATAACCTTCCATATTTTGTTTGGGTAGGAATTGGTTTACCCACTGCAGAAGAAATGTTGCTTAGTGTGACTGTGCCTTTTGTTTCCAGCTACTATATCTAGTGAGACTTTGGAGTGCTGTTTAAATCAAAACACGTTCACGCTGATTTTTGTTTCATCTGACCGATAGAAATGTTCTCTTGCCAGAATAGACCAACGGCATGCTCACAGGGTTTTCAAGCCTGTTATTCCTGTTTCATTGATATTGTTTGTTTGTTTATCTTTATCCTGCATTGCGGCAAAGCGGACTTGAGCGCTATGCATCGGTGTACGCCTTCCGACATACACCTGACCCATGCTGCAGCCGACTGCAATGTCTGTTTCCGGTTGTCTACTCTACTTATGACTAAAATTTGATACTACCCATTACTCGAAATCGATCACTAGGTGGAGGCAATTATCGTAAAGTTTCTTGCCTAGAGAAACAACAGCAAGTGCGTGTGGCTGGAGTCGAACATGCAGGCTCTCGACTGCGAGCCCAACGCGCTAACCACTCGGCCATTGCTGCCAAACCTAAATTACTATCGTAAAAATTTGAAGTAAAAGTTGATCATGATCTGGAACTAAGACTTGGAAAGGTGTTTCGATGTCAAAACTCTTGTATATCAGATAATTTCTCTAAAATTTGTTGTTTTTAAAGTTATAACGTAGCAAGTTAACGAGCTTCAGTACCTCTGACGTCATGGTAGTCCGTTCTCCTCAGTACGTCATCAATTGGATCAGTGTTGCTGTAGGCGTAGATGATCCGAGTGGTGTCTTCCTGGTAGACATTATGAAACAACAAAGGGTGGTTTGTTAAAAGAATATTTTGTTTTTAGTTTACCTGCAACTTCATTAAGTACAATAGCTTATAAAGACAATTCACAGCGTCTCAAGAACAACTTGTCCGCCTCCTTGACTCAGTGTTATGCGCCTGACGTAAGATTAAGCGGCGCCGGTTCGGCTCTCGGGGTGTTCGCTTGAACAACGCATTTCAGGACTGCTCTCCATTTAGCCGTCAGCGACACCTAGTGGATGGAATAATTTCTGGCAACAACAATCGGAAACTTCATTCTGCCAATCTCGGTAACCGGCCCTGCGTCAAGAGCCTCTACAAGTATGCGAAACTACCAGGAATAACCAATCAAGGCTTTGTCAGTTCGAAGATAAAGATTCAAAACCAACCAAACCATACGTCCATAGATTGCCACAGACAATCGACATCAAGCTGTGATTTATCTTATTTTTCTTGGTTGGCATCAAGCCGCAGTGACTTGAAATATGTTTTAAAACATTGTCAAAAACTCACAGTGATTGCTTTGTCTTTCTCTTGTTTGCAAACTTCGAGTCGTCGCACAAACTCAATTGTTGTCACACCATCGCATTCCCACCCTCCAAGAAGAACAATGTCCTGTTTGGAATCCAGCGGAGGGAATCCGTTTCGTTTCGTTCCATATCTGTCCTGGAATCGCAAGGTTAAATCATGGAAAGAACTGGATCAAATTTCCGCCAATCCGAGTCCTAACCGCCTGAAGCAAACATTGTCACCAATAGTTTATAGCTCAAGTTTTGTTTATCACCTCAATTAACATCGTTATTGCGGTTGACGTACAAAAGCTGACCAGTCAAAGGAAAATACAACAAAGTGCCACAAACGTTTTGTCTTGTTTTGAATAAAATTTTATATAAATACAGTAAACAAAACGTTTGTTCAGTGAAGAATTTTAAAATATTTTTTAATTGTTTAATAATTTCCTTATTACTGTAATTTGCACCATTCTCTCCACAATATCACTTCTACACTCAACAAAGTACAGTAGCATGTACTTCTTTAAGCGATGTGGGTTCCAAATGTGTAGATTACCTTTGGCGTATGAGTTTGCTTGTTGATGCTGTTTATACTAAGCAAGCACGACCACTTGTTCAAGCCGTTTTTATAATTTTGGTCTTGTTTCTTGTTATGTTTATACGTAGCACAGGAGTGTTGCCATGGGTTCTGTAACTTGTTTTTTGTAGGCACTACGCAACAATATTTGTCATGTTTGCAGTGAAATAGGGAACAATGTGGAAAAATGTGCAGAGATGTGCTGGTATACTCGGCCTTGTACTAATAGCCTAGAAGAGAAGCTCCCTTCTTCACAATGTCCTTCTCTGGCGCTTGTTGGTTTTGTTGGCTCTTTTCTTTCCACAAAAAAAATAGTTAAAATGACTGGTAAAGGCGGTGGTCTCTGTATTTTCTTGTTAATTCCTTTGTTGAATTCACTTGTTGAATTTTTCCATTGGAAATGACAAAATTACTGCATTTTCTGAGTAAATTGCGGGCCTCCTAATTAGCGGGCCCTGTACGATCGCACGGTTTGCACACTCCAAAGACTGGCACTGCTACACCGTTATGGTTAGCGAATCGCAATTGCTCGCTGTACTAGTGAGTGCTCAGCTTTGTGCTGATAGTCAGGAAGAAAGCTCCTTTCTTCACAATTATTATATAATGTCTTATTCAATAAAAACTTAAGTAGCTTATACCCTGCACATTCTTTGTAAAGCAAAAATATTATAAAGTCATAGGAGATTAACATACGTAGGAGAATTAAAATATTTTTTGCTTCGGTGAAATCAGAATTAGACTTTTCGAACATTTTAGAATCTACGAATCAGGGGTTCCCAACCTGGGGGCCATGAAAAAATTTAAAAAACATTGATTTTTTAAATTTAATATCTTTAAGTCCACTCCAACACTAATCATGTTTATTGTATTTATATCATTTTAACTACCGGTTACTGTATAAACAAGTTTTTTAATTAAAATGACGTTTCTTAATTTTTTCAAAAGGTTGAAAAAAATAAGGGGCCATTGATTTTTCAAAATTTTCAAAGGAGGCCATGGTGTAAAAAAGTTAGGAACCCCTGATCTACGTCAAACATAATCATCGATCTTGTACATGTACAATGTTGATCAACTGTCTTCAATTTCTTGAAGTTTCGTTTTTTTTTTAAATTCTCAGAAACAGATTAGTCTTGGAAGATAAGAGCTTATCCAGTCAGCAAATCAGTTCTTCCTACATTGGTTGAACAGACGTTGAATTAACATAAGATTGGACTGATTAGCTGACTGGTGCAATGCTCAGTTTAATTGTTTTGTTTGTCGTATCCAGGCTTACGCCCGGTGGTTGAAGGTTTAGATTAAGTGGACGGGAAGGCAAGGAAGCCAATCTTCGTGTCCACCTTCAGGCATGCTTTTAAATCTCCTGCCAAAGACACAGCTGCATGCTCTTGAGCTGTGTCGAACCGGCGCCCTTTCGAGTGCCGTTCCAGGGCTCTCACCACTCGGCTATGCAGCCGACGGAGTTTAATAATGTTTTATCATATTTTCTTCGCTTGTAATCTCAATGTGGTTTGTAGCATGTTTAGCTTGAATCCTATAACTGTCTCTTCATTTCATCCATCCAACCACAAAGAATGTTTGAACTCATGGAAAGTATTTTCCTTGAAACGGACTACTCGGAATGGAACGGATATCGTCAAATTAAGCTGCTCAAGAAATGTTACAAATATTTTATTTCAACAACTCAGCCGCATGTTTTCTTATTTTTAACTTAATTTTTCGCAAATTTTTGGTCTTGATTGCTTTCTTTGACGTCATGGGGCAACTTTTTAAGTTTGAGAGGAACCTTATTCGAATCCCTACCAAGTCAAATCGTTTTTTTGCATAACCTAATATCCAGCACTAAAATAAACTCAAAAATGAAGTAAGCGTATCATTGATAGATGGAGCGCGGGTATCTCCCTCTTTCACCCAGTTTATCCATCAGCACTCACAGTGATATGCGCCGTCCCATTGTTGACCCAACCGACGACAATATCCGCGTTTATCATGTTTCCATTGTCAGAAAATCCAATTCCAACCCAACCTGTAGTGTTGACACGGAGCTAGATTTGAAGAAAGAAAATAATTTTCATAATCAGTTAAGCCCAAATTGTTTAACAATTATGATTTATCTCGCTTAACAACATTAAAAAAACGTGAAGCAGAAAGTAATCGTCACATAGAGAACAGTTTGACGTATTGGTGTAAGTCCAAAATGTGTAAAAAAAAAAGAAAAATACCTTTTTTCTGTATGTGCTTTCAGATATACAAAATTTATTTCTTATTTTCGTTACCTTGAACTGAATGTGGGTTTCGTTAAAGTTCCAACTAATGTGGAAGTTTCTTCCAGGATCGAGGAATTCTGTTTTGTCCAACTCCACAATCGGGGCAGCCACAGCAACGGACCACGCGATAGAACAAACAGCCGCCTGTAGCGTCAGGAGACGAAACATTATGACGTGTGAAATAATTGATTGGACAAATTTAAAGAAAACCCTTGATAGGAACAAAAAGCTGTGAACAGGAACAAGAAGCTGTGAACAGGAAGAAAAACTAAAACGAAATGTTTGTATAACCAGTCTTCAAATGCACTCTTGGTCAAACGGGTTTGAGTGGTTGTGGTTAGATTTAGACTAATGATTGTGAGTCCAAAAGAATATTGTTGGTCAAAATAACTGAAAAGTTATGTTGTTTTGAAGTTATTTCTTGTCATCCTGAACTTTTAATCCTTTCCACTAGCTTTCCATTTAGCGGCACCTGGCGGATGAAATAGTTTACAGACAAAGGCACTTCAACAAGCAGAGACTCTACTCTGTCTTCTTGATGACCAAGCCTACGTCAATGGTTCAAAGACTTTGCAAATTTTCAAAACTGCCAAGATTATACTTTTACAGTTCGAAAGTGAAGATTTTCTCAGAAAATTTAATTAACGCTTAATTTCAGTAAAAAATCAAACGTCTTCCCAATATAGTTTCACAGACCGACTGAAGTATCACAGAGTTAAGTTTGTTTCTTACTCAAGAAAACTTTTCTCATCAAGACTGTTGTTGGCATTCGCCAGATATCAAGTATAAAACAATTTTATTAAATTTGATGTTGACTTTTTAAAACTGAATCACATTCAATCAAAAGTCAATTTTTAAAGTCCCTGGCAACACCGGATCGACATTTTCAGCCCAAGGTCTTTCGAATTATCGCTCGACTTGCTGCGGTGTCAATCCAGAAGTAAAGTAGCTTTGTAGCGCGGCTGGTATTTATACCGAGGCACACGCCCGACCTCTTTGTGACCCGGCGATGAAGTTGAATTAAAATTATTTCGAGATTCATTTGAAAAACAATAAGACATTTCGTGACAAAAAAAGTTTTAATACTTCACAACTGAGTGAAAATAATTAAAGTTTAGACTTAATTCCGAAGTGGTAAAACAACGTTACATAGATTAGACATAGACAGCAACACATTAAATATTTCATCTTCCGGAAAAGAAAATAATCATGCGTAGTCGTTGTACTGCGCATGACTGTAACCATTTAACAAAAGTATTGTGGTGCAAAAAATGGTAAGAACGTTGTGTCCATCCATGTACATCTTCACAGCAGAAGATGGTCGTAAAGGGATCCTCATGTTATAGCACAACCTCCGGAAGCGCGGTTTTAAATTTCAAGTGTTATGCTTGTGACGTCATTGACGATCCATTACTTCCGATTTATTTATATTATGACGTGTTATGACGGATGAATATTGATTATTATGATGCCTATAGAACGTCATAAGGGACAATAAGTCGGGAAGATTGTTTCGATGATTGCAACTGAACATCAGCGTCAGTCTCCTCTTTACTGCAGACTGTACCAACATAGTTGTGCGTTCGTGAGTTCATTCCACGCAAGTTCGTTCGGTGTCGTCCGATTGGGTGTGGTCCTTGTATGAATATTTTCTTACCATGGATTTGATAAGCCAACTGTTGAATTACTTTTAACACTCAACATATTTATGATAAAAGATTTCCTTTATTATTAGTTGGCTCAATTGAGCGAGTAAAGTGGAGCAGCACTAACAAATTCGACAATGTCGTTAAATTTTAAGCAATAAAATGATGGGTTTTTGTCTTTGAGATGATGGGATTTTGTGGCCCCATCAGTCCGAGCTGCTTTAGCGGCGACAATTTGTCGGAGATGGCTTTAATATCAAGTTTGAATTACATCTGACGTCATCACAAAAGCGCGATCATGTCGTGACAACTGTGGACGCTCGCACGCGAGTGCCTCTAAATCGGCTTCTTTTCCATGAAACCTTAAACCTGCGCGGCGACAAGGCTTTAATTAAACAATTATAAAAAATAATTGCTTTGCCCATCCGCCGTAAAACAACGTTGATCGTTCAAATAATATTTGCACCAGAAAAACTATTCCAAGAACAATCTTCATCTTTGCACTAAGAGAAAGGTGAAACAGTGAATTGAAAGAGTGAAATTCCAACCAAAGATGACCACGAACTGTCAGCAGGTTTATACATTGAAACAAAACGTGATGAACTTTTTGGACTCGGTTAGCCTGAGGACTCGCACATCGTTGCTAGTCAATCCTTCGAAACTCACCTGATCTGAGCGAGGTATGCGTCACAACAAGGGGCCAGCATTGTGATGCTTTTGTTTTGAGAGCTGTGCAATAAGAACTTCAGGAACAAAATTTCAACCTTAAACCGTCTTGACCTGGTGTCAAACTCAGATCTACCGTTTCAAAGACAAACGTTCCATCAGCAACCACAGGGTCAATCCCACAAAGCCGAAGAAGAGTTATTTGATTATCAAATTAATGAATATTAATTCTAATGTGAAATCCAAGTAAGTTTTTCAATTGCATTTACTGATGGAACATTCAAGTGACTTTCTAATTAATATATATCCGTAATGAAAAGTACATTACAGTGTATGGACAAAACACATTTAAATTGTTGATTTTTGTGCGGTCAGTGGAGTGTGCTTCGTGTAAATACCGAGCGTGGATATTTGTAGTTTAAATTGTTGATGCTTCCTGAATGATTATGTTAGAAGTGGGACGAGTGTTTAACTTGTGAAGTTTTTCATTTATCTGATTTTGTCTAAAAATGAAATGATAAAGCGATATCACATTAATAGTCACCGTTCTATAATTAGCCCTGGTAAAGCTCATATTTGTCGGAACCATTTCTCTAATTAGAGGGCAAGTAGGCCACAAGTTCACATCATGGCCTGCCGACCTTTCCATGAACGTCTGCATGCTGCTCGCAGTCATGGCAAGCTTGCTTCGACAGGAGGCCAATCCCAGACAACAAAGTTGGTTATCTTATATTGGGTCAACGTCGGCAGACGTTGAATCAATGTAAAAATGCAGGATTATGTTGTCTGGGATAGACATCAGGTGAGTTGTCCGCAAGCGCGCGATTAAATTCTTTGTCATCTTTGTCGCAGGACAATGCGGTAACCGCGCCCGCGCTCAAAGGCGCGCTAATGATTTCATGAAAGGTTGAATGAAATTTGTTGGATTTCACCTCTTAATTTTAATCCAAGAAACATTTTTTGCTTGACTGCGCGCTTTTATTTAGTGGAAATCTTTTAGTAACAACATGGTTAGCAGAAAAAATTATGATCCAAATTTAACAAAAAATATATGGAAATATTTTTACATCAAATAAAAATGGACATGTTTCAATTCAATCCGAAGCTTCACATTTTTAAATCTTGAGCAGATGCAATTATTGAATGCGGAAATGATTTCATTCGATTTTCTTCAACAGTTTGTGGTTTTTGTTGTTATAAAAATATAATTTAAAAAAAGATGTTTTTACATTGTTTCTTTCGCTTTTTTTCCCATCAAAAGCTTTAAGTGACGTCATAGTCACTGATAGATAAGACAACGAGAGATTTGGTGATGTTTAAAAAGGACATTGTTGACAAAGCAATGAACAAAGTAGGTCGGCAATCAAATAAATCTCATAGTTTGAATGGGTTTCTATAAATAAAACACACGCCTCGTGCTTTGCTGCAATTCATAAATATCGAGAATATTGTGCTGCCTGCTGACCAACGCAAAACTTTAATTGCATTTTTGCGACAATTTCTGAGAAAACATCAAAATTATAATGCTGCAGTTATTTCTCAACACGTCGTGTTGCCACCGAGAAAATCAAAGCGCTTAAAAATAAAACGCGCTCCCACGAAGTCGCACATAGCCTACTGTATATAGCTTCTTTAGTTAGGGTCAATCTAAGTTAATTCCATGCCATTGTGATGTGACAACAGAAGTGTTGTTCTATGAAATCGTATTGTGGGTCAAAAGTCGGGCTTGGCCGAAGAACGACCCAAGAACTCGGTTTTAATATTCAAAATGGATAAACGTTTTTCAAAAACAAATTAAATCCATCTAAGAATAGACAGTGTGGGGATATTAACATGTCGTCTGAAAATATGAATATTAAACTATATGCACAATACACTTCACCTCTGTTGTGGGGCGCACAGTGTTGGTTTAATTAATCCAGCCACTCTCTCACCACTAGACAACGTGTATTGTTATCGAACAATTAGAGAGGCCCTCACGACCGGAAGGGCGCTCCACGTGACGCAATACTTGATCAAAATAAATTTTTGTTCGCGATTAAGTTTCAGTTCATTTGAAACTAATTGTTTTCAATTTGAAATGATAGTTTGTGGCAAATTACAATTCATGTTCAATTTCCTGCGTAAAGTCTGCGCCGCGTCACTGGGAATTCCAATGTGGAATAGTTCCTCCAACAACACGGCATGCAATGCATCTGGCAGCACGGTTATGCTGGTTGTCAAACCTCACCGTTCAGCTGCATCTAGTGGAAGGAAAGAAGTTACGTCATTTGAACAAATAAATGAGGTTTACTAAGTGACATCAACACATTGACGAAACAATTGCGTGGGTCGGCTTCGTTTGTTTGCAATTGATAACGTCACGATGGGAGAAAGCGGCGACACGATGCATCGACAACTTTTTACAAATAACCTTCGTGTTTTGATAAACAAGAGAGAAGATACAGAGGAGCCTGAATGTTTTCCAGGATATTTTAAAACGAATAAATTACAGTATTTTCTTCGGAGTCTCATTTCGGAGTCTCTTCGGAGTCTTCTTTATCGGTCTCTTGTTTGTAGACTCCCAGGTCTCTCATTTTGCATAAGATATTAACCTGTAAAGTGTGTTTGTTGTTACATTATTGTGGTGGAAGTTTGAAATTTTCCCACATAGCAACATGTTCGGCCGTGTTCTAGTAGGTCGTGAGCAAACTTTTCTTTCAAGTAAGCAAACCCATCTCCGTGTGAATCTATAGTTGTTATAAATTCTTTGGTAACACGACAATTCAAAGCAGACAATTTAAAGCCAACAATTCAAAGCCGAAAATTCAAAGCCGGCAATTCAAAGCCGATGATTCAAAGACGAAAGGTTAAGGTTATGGTTAGAGTTAGGGTACTAGAGTCCCCATGGGTTAGGGTAATGGTTAGAGTTAGTGTTAGGGTTAGGGCTATTGTCTTTATCGTGAGTAAATTATCGGCTTTGAATTGATCTCTTTGAATCGACCGCTTTGAATTTACCGCTTTGAATTTCCGGCTTTGAATTGACGCATAACCAAATTCTTTTCATCAAGCCAACCTCAATAAGAATCGAAGGCAGGTATACAATTTCTGGATCAATTGTAGGCTACATGCAGCTTGCTCTTCCACCCAATTGTAGAATTTTCCTTAGTGGCCAAACTTTTAATGCATTGTAAAACTCGCCGGTTTATCAATGAATAAGAACTCTCCATCTCTAGATGGAAGATGTTCAATAGCTTTCTCAGAACAATGGATAGAGGGCGAAGAATTAACAGACAAGCTGGATGTTCAACTTTAGACTTTTATTTGCTCAAAAATCTTACATTTTTGTCATGCAAAAGCAACTAATCTTAGCGATAGTACTTTACTCACGCTACACCAGTGACAGAGCAGAAGATTTGCCTTCCTTTTACCGTCAAGCTACAACAGAAGGTCTGTGTTACCTACAGCAATATTATAGAGTGTGGCTTTTGATTTGATCAGCAGCTTCATATCCAAAGTATTGCTTGCAGGCTAGCTTGTGCCTGGTGAATAGCTTCGCAGAATCGGAAGGGGTAGGCCTACTCTATCCGGATATGAAGTAAGAATATAGTTGAATGTTCAATTAATCTTATCTTGAGCTACTTCTCATACTTGTCGCAGTCGCTCTTGCCAGCTGTGCTCATAATAAAAATACAGCAACTTGAAAACTGTAGCCTACCTTGTACAGCTTAAGCTTTCCATAACAATACGAATTTTAACCAAGCAAAGCACTGGCTGCGTATAGGTATTGCTACAGCACAAGCATGGCAATAACCTTAAAGACAGACAAGGTTGCCAGATTTTTTAGAAATTTTTAGCCCAATTTCCATTAAAAACTAGCCCAATTACTTCGTGCTAAAAGTAGTCCAAAAAAGGAATATTTGCTGATTAGCACAAATTTTGAATTAAAAATGACAGCTCAGTTACTGTAGTTAAGGGCTTGACTTCACAAATGAAGAATCTTCAGGATCAAGCGGCGCTGGTTCAACTTTCGGGGAATGCGTTTGAGCAATGTATTTCAACGACTACTCTCCATTTAGCGGCACCAAGGGGATGAAATAATTTTCAGACAACACTTCAACTTCAATCGGAAAATTCACTCTGTCAATCTCGGTGATCGACCCTGCGTCAGTGGTTCAAAGCCTCTACAAGTATGCGAAACAGCCAGGATCAAGCTCTAAAAAGAAGCTTTCCCAATCCGAGGATAAAGATTCAATCAAACAACCAGAAAACTTCTTTCAGCCTGTAACAATTGCCAATTTGTGAATTCAGATTCGAGCTCAGCTCACCAGAATTACTTGGAAATGATTAGCCTACTAGTTTGTCTTGCAAAAATTTCTTGTTGACCAGTGATAGTTGGCAGACTTGTGCATAGCTTTCTTTCGTAAAGCATTTCAAGCGGGTTAATAGATGTGTTCTCGATGAGCAAAAGACTTGACGGGAAGTAATTCCTTTGCTGTTATCCAGTCTCATCACTCATAAGCCTACGTGCGTCTGCAGACGTTGAATCAATGTAAAATGACTGATTCTGTTGTTTGAGCAGTCACCAGTCACCACTAACGTTTATATGACTTAAGGATATACCAAACCTTACGTTGAAATATCTGTTTCATATTGAGCTGTGATATCTTGCACGATGTTCCTAATTTTAACGAAGTAAACTCGCTTGCATTGTGACGTATTTGGTTGAGCAAAACGAAAAGTATGTGCAGGGACAATACTTACAATATGAAACCAAAGAAATCTTGTTTCTGAACAGTTTTTGTTTTGAATACACTAAGCAAACTTAGTGGTGGAGCTATCACTGATGATTTTTTGAAAAAATATAAAATTACGAGACAAGCAAACACAGACGCAAAGCGTCTGACGTTACCCAATACATTCGTTCTGATGATGCTCGCCACGTACATCTTCTAAGAATGATACAAATAGATCATTGGAGGTTTTTCTTATCACTAGGGCCGCAAAAGTCAATAAAGTCAAAATTTTTTAAGGACCTCGTTTATCCATGAATCAAAGAATAAAGTTGGTTTCAGTACCTAGGGGACTGTTTCTAAGAAGTTTATAGGTCGAAATAAAGTCAAAATTGATAATAAAGTCTAAACTTTTCAAATTATGGCTTTTGACAAACTTTTTGTGTTTCTTGAGAGTAAGTTTTGTCAAAATCCTCGAGGAAGCTTTGGAAATCAGGAACTGCGACGCAATAAAACCATATTAACCCATTCAAGCAGGAAATATGTCACAATGCCCACTTGGATCAGCAGTAGCTTTTTTCGCAAATTGTTGCTTGTTTATTCATTGTTACGTATTTAAATAATAATTTTTATAAAACACTTCCTCTTCACAAACGTGGTCTTTTCGAAGATCAACAGTTTGGATTTTAGGAATAGCCTACTGACATTCTGTAATACAAAAATGCCTAAGCAAGCTAAATCGTCTTCAGCAAAAGTTAGACAGATTTGTCGAGATTTTCTAATCGCCAAAAAACACGACGCATTTTTTATAATCCATGAAACAACTTGGCTTTTCAACAAAATATTACATTTGGGTTTGAAATCGACATAAGATTATGTTTGGGTAATTGGTATCAATTCAAGGATTAACTGTGCCCTCTACAAATAAGCAATTTCGTTAAGTCAAATTAAAGTCAAAATTTGATAAAAACAAAGTCAAAGATTTTTTTGTAGGTCAAAACAAAAATGGCCCTTTTTATCACCTTCCAGCAAAATTGACTAAGATGAGACTGGCACCTCGCATGCTCTTCATTGCTGTTTTAACGTTTTACCATGAGGCTGGTCACGTGGTAGAGGTCGGGCAATAGAAGCATCGTAGAAGAAGAAGGACAGAGATAAACCAGAGACCTAGCCTCGATTAGGAGGGAGCTTTGGAAAGCAATCGCATATCTTAAAGTGCAACTGCACGATCGAATTAACATTGGCTAGAATCCATTGCCAAGACATCCGGTACCTGTTGAAAAACTCACTTCCTTGCAATTGAAGCCCACAGCCGAGAAACCGACCCTTTTCCCACGCTCTCTAGCGCTTCTCTCTCACGCTACCTGGAAGTGGCAAACTCGTCAACGCCACCAAGTGATATGACGTCAGTCGGAGTCGAGCTTAGTGGAAACCAAACTAGCCGAGATAGGCTTGGTTGCTAGTGAATGCGCAAATTTATAAGGCATCCATAATGAAGACGCATTTTTCGGCCAGCATTCTACAAATTTACAGTAGTTGTTCATGCCTGTGTGCCAGGAGTGGTTTGCGAAGCCCATCGCCGAAGGATAGTTTCGTAGATTACAACAGGCAAAGTTGGTTATATCGAAAACATTTTGTACTGTATTATAGGACATAGTACAGTCGACTATCATGCGATAACGCTTTAGCATTCATTGGGACTGTCTTCGGCAGTGTTGACATCTAGATTTTTTAAAAATAATCTAGCTGAAGCTAAAAAAAGACCAGAAGAAACCAAATTGAAGCAGAAATAAACTAAAAAATAAACCAACATACAATACTGATGAAAAATCGGATTACGACACACTAATCGAAAACAAACCAAAAAAAAACACCAAGTCGAAAAAAAATAAACCAAACGGTTGCAAATAAACCAGATTTGGTTTTAAAAAGACTAAAATGGTAACACTGGTCTTCGGAACCCAGCATAATCTCTATCGTCGCTGGGGTACTTAATACTTTCTGCGGATGAAAGAGACAATGCAGGATGGCAGCACGACTCTGTTCGACTTGCCCAGAACTTCTCCATCCAACAGCCACTCCAGCACGTGCCTACAAGCGACCAACCTGAATTGCCTGGGAGATATAACAGCTTCGTTTAATAATGAATGGAACAATTACGCAACCAGCTCTTAAAAAGCTGTTGAACAGTAAACAAGCTCAAGTAAACTCACTCATTTGACAACTTTCCATCGCGTCCTCTGGACTTGCCATCTTTTTCCCAACTCTTCCTATCAACCCTGAAGAAGGTTTGTAGGACTGCTGGATTGACCATTGCATGGAAGTCGTCCAACACAGTGATGCAAGAGGTGCTCTCCGCCATGCCGTTAAGCACCCTTACACACTGCTCGATTTCGTGGTTTGAATGTCACATAACATTGGTTAAGACGTACCGTACCTTACCTCGCATGGGCCCATGACAGCTTTGGTCTGTCACTTAACCTACAATTTCAATGGATACGTCAACAGACCTGGCTTATGTTTTTCAAACTCGAGATTGCAAAGAGCCTATAGGCTACTACCTTCCTTCACATAAAAAGCACGCGCAACAAGATCAAAGCAGCGAAAAAAAACCTCCTTCCTCTAGAGTCTAGACAGTGGTGGGCAACCTGCGGCTCCGTAGCAGCATGCGGCTCTTTAGCTCCTCTGAAGCGGCCCCCTCCAGATTTGACATGATTTGGTATAGCCTATGCGTTCAACTGTGATAATGAAAAAAAAAACGTCATCAAAACGTTGTTTACTAGTTGTGCAAGATGATGCAGCAATGAGCCAACTCTGATCGAGTGATACTCTGTCAGAAAATAATATACTTTTTTTTATAAGTTTGTTCTTCAAGTTTTGACTTTATCAGGTCAGTTTATAGCTTTTGGCGTGAACACTGAACAGCATAACCTTTTTTATTAGTAGCCATGCACATTGCACAAACAAAAAAGAGAAGAGTTTTAGGCGAAAACAGAGATGTTACTCAGCATGGGCAATTGGACATAAGCATAAACTTTGCATTCAATGCAAATGATGGTGGCATATCTGCATGCTTAATAGTCTATGTGGGAAAAAATCCCAAAATAAATGACTTCAAAAGGCACTGTCAGAACAGCCATAGAGCATTAATTTTGCTGCACATTATCCCATTTTGGAGATGAGTTAAAGTAGGCAGTATTGGAGCTTATGCAAAGATCGGAGCAGAGTAAGGAAGCTTTCAATTTTGTGGCAGCTCAATAGATTGTTAAGCGAGGAAAGCTGTAGCCTACATAGATAGAGATGACGGCATAAAAAATAATTGTTCGGTAGCAAAGAAACTGTGGTCAGATCTACTTGAAACACATATACTACGTTTTGTGGCTCTCAGCTGGTCATATCTGCCAAAATATCTAACAGAATCGTTCTTTTGTTAAAAAAGGTTGCCGACCACTGCTCTAGAACAAACACAACTAAAGAACTTGCAAAAGCGGTTGTCGCTTCTGTCTGACTCCAACTGACGTCATAATCCGCGTGTTGCGCAATGCAATCCGCCATTACAGGAACGTGGCCAAAATACAAGCGCGTGGAAAACCACGGTTTTGATAACTTTTATTGAGATAAATATAGCCTTAAAAAGTAAGGGCGAGGTTGGTATTTATAGATTGAAACATGTTCTTTCAGATAAAGTGCAGTCAAAGTCATCGTGCAGTTGCACTTTAACTCTCAAAAAATTATTATAAAAACCTATTCAGCATAACGTTATAATAATGACACTGTATTTCAGTTGTAAAATTTCATGTTGAATGAAGTTTTGTAAAAAAGACTAAGAGTATGTTTCTATTCATCTTGGAGTAGAAACTCAACCTCAGCGTAACTCCTATAATTTTTTCCTGGTTTCATTTACAATTATTGTAGCGTTATTTTGTCACAAAGAGCTTTTTGTCTTATTTATTTACTTGTGGAATAGCATGCAGTTTCCCCAAAAACCACAGTCACGAAAACATAATAGCTACTGTAGCTAAAAGCTATTTTGTGGTAAAAGCTTTGTCTGCTTTGCACTTGTTTGGTGTTTTTCAGTGTTTGATCGCAGTGTGTTTGTGCAGATAAGTAGGCTATGTGTTCTGCTTTCGAAGTTTAAGTGTTTAAAAGGGTGTTTAAGGGTTGGATGCACCAACACCAATTAACTTAAACAATGATTAAAGGTAATGTTTAGTTAATCATTGATTTAGTTAATGATACTGTTTAGTTAATCATTGATTAACTAAACAGTGATTACAACTAATTCGTTGTTGGTATGCACCAACAAAATTTTGTTCATGATTAGTTGATCAATGATTTAATCAGACTGTTGATGGTTTTTGCTAACTCATAACTGTAGCAATGAATGAGTATTTCTATGATTTGTTATGGGGTTCAGTACAGTTCAGTGGTAGAAAAAGGTACATAGGCTACATTATTTGTTCATGGCAATGGCAAAAAGCGTTATATTTGCTAATAATTTGTTTGGTAGAAAAGTAGGCTGAAGACCGGTACTCACAAATTTGCTCGAAATGATGTCTGGTGTAATATGTGAGCCAGGTACTAAGCAGCCCTTTTGTCAGGTGCCAATGAAGCACCTTTTTAGAGTGCCCCCTGGTTTTAACTACTGAAGTTGGTGTACCGTAACTTTGACGACGTTGTAGAAGCAGCCTGAAATCAGATGAGTTTAGCAAATGCGGTTAGGCTACAAGGTTGTTCATTAGAAATTTGAAAGTGAATCTTTGAGACAATTTCACTTAGAACAGTGTTTTCTAACCTGGGGTGGGAGAGGTGTTATGAAAGTTTAATATCAAGAAAACCATTTCTCATGCTTTTTAAGAAGTTGTGAAAGGGCATTTCAAGTGTCAGCGACGGTTGTG
Organism: Aplidium turbinatum; assembly: GCF_918807975.1. Taxonomy (NCBI): domain Eukaryota; kingdom Metazoa; phylum Chordata; class Ascidiacea; order Aplousobranchia; family Polyclinidae; genus Aplidium; species Aplidium turbinatum. Next base: position 26,418,805 of record NC_137480.1, read on the forward strand.
CAAAGTCGTTTTGCGCGTTTGCTTTTCAAAGCTTTGGGGGCCCGGATGTTTGCTTGGTACCGGGCCTGAAATGTTCTCACAACGGCTCTGATAGAAACCGTCGCATTTTCAGAGAGGTTTATCTTGTTTTATCAAGGGTGCTGGTAAGCTACTGAACATATTGCAATATAACAATTTCTGCTATTCGCTTTTAGCCTAATTAGAATCTTTCATTTTTGCCCCAAAATAACATTCAGGGCACAAAATTCTGTAACACAGTAGGTTACATCATCAGGGCCCGATTAACCATGAGGCACAGGGTTCAGGCCCCCTGGTTTTGGGGGCCCCCAATTTTTTTACATTAGTGCCGTAGGCGTAAGTAGGCTAGTGAAAGTTGTTATGCCAGTGTGTGCACAGTTGTTATTTTTGAGAAACGATTTCAAATTGTGAAACGATTGCTGAATAGAATAACGATTTCGAATTGTCACGCTTCGGCGAAGTTCGCTTCAATGCGTTCGTTTCGCTTGAAGTCTTGAACGCGATCAAGCGAAGGATTGAAGTCAATGGTGCCACAGCTTGTGTTTTAGCACAAGATCTTGTGTTTTCACTTTTGTTCTTGTGCTTTCCGATCGATTTTTTGCTAAACCTTGTGTTTTTTGAACAAAATCAAATTAATCGTTGTTACCAGTGGAGTTTGGTAGATAATTAAGGACTGGTTTTGACTAAAAGGTTTTGGACTATCTGCGTTTCTGGCACTTAGGGCATATTGACCAATTTTACACATTGAGTTATAATGCCTTACAAGATTAGCTAAAAAATTGATCTGAAGAGAGTAGGCTACGGTATGTGCTCGTCGTCAGACTCAGAGGTTGTGTTGCTAGATAACAAAAGCAGCGAAAAGAATACATCAGCACCAAATAATGACAACCATTCACCAACTTCTAAAAAGAAAAAGTGGTATACTGTAAAACAGCCTTTTAATCGTCAATGGTAGAATGATCCTGACTTTAAAAGTTGGATACAAGAAGACAAAACTGATCGATTATGTACCCTTATTTAATAAAGTGTAAATCTTTTTAATTGATAGAACTAATAATATTGTATTTACGGTACTTTACTTCTTCGTCTACTTATTACAGTAGTCTACATAATTGCGTTTAAAAAGAGAACAAGGATTCAGGCCCGGATTTAGGGGGGGCAGAGGGGGCAGTTGCCCCGGGCCCCCCGACTTTTGAAGGGCCCCCCTATGCGGTTAAAATGTGATTTTGTGTTATTTTTTTTCCTTTTGGCGTTTAAAGTTTCTGCAAAATGCTGTACAGTACTGGACTGATGCTACTGTAGACCTAGAGATGGTTTTTCGCGCCGTAGGCGCAAAAAATTTTTTTGCATGGGGGCCCCCCGATCTAAAAGTGCCCCGGGCCCCCCATCAGCTAAATCCGGCCCTGCAGGGATTAGTAAGCATGTATCTTCTCTAAATTGTTGATTTCAGAGTCATGTTATTCTTCAAATTGGCGGAAAATGGGTCGCAAAGGTTCAATTTTGCAATCTTGTGCTGTTGTATCCAAATCTTGTGCTTTTCTATGAAAAATCTTGTGCTTTTTCTGAATTTGCTGTGGCAGCATTGATTGTAGTAGCCTACCAAATAACAAGACAGGAGGAATCGCAGCTGGTAGGCACTTTGGCAGAGCCTAGACGTTATGAATGACGAATGCCACTATTCAGCTTGTTACTACTGTTACATTATACTTGCATAGTCTTGGGAATATTTTCTGCTTGGAAAGTTCCTTACTATGCTAAGCTTCAGCTGAGATCTGCATCGAAGCAATTGCCAATAGGGGCCCATAAACTTAGCTGTGCTTCGGGCCCCCGTGAGCCTTAATCAGGCCCTGTACATCATTATAACATAGCATGATGCGGATGCCCTTCTTTGCATACCGGACACTTGATAGTATCATTACTCGATAGTAAACTGATAGATGAGCATTATCGATATAGGCCTATATATGTTAAATTTTTTAAAAAACTGGCCTTTCAGCAACAAAATTGCCCCTTTTTCATAATCCTGATCCCCCCCAGTCAAAAAGCGCCCCTGACTGCAATAGCCAAATTTTGGTAAGCAACCCATAGCCTCAACTATGGTACAAATTTAAATCAGTTGCTGTCCATGTAAAGAAGCTGTTTTACGACATTTCAGCTACGGAACAAATTGCGATGTTGTTTGTAAATCAAAAATGATAAGCAAAGTTTTGCTTCATTTATTAGTTCTGTTTGAAAATACTTTTTATATCAAACATCAAAATATTTGCCCCCCCCCCCAAAAAAGTTATTTTTACTTCTCTAAAATTTTCTTTTCTGCTACGTCACTGAGAAAAACACTCCAATTTCGATGAAGCCCATACGCGCACTCGTTCTATATGCGCACGAGCAGGTTGTTCTTTACAATTTCAAAAAGTTTCAGAATCTACCCAAAAGTCTCTCAAAGAATTTGTTTGAAAACAATCACTCGTTTCAACCAACTGTGTGATCAGGCGGAACAGTTGTTAAAAGAACCTACCGAAAAAATTCTGATTGCCTGAGTGCCTGACTCCATACGTGGAGTGTCATTAGAGTTTGACGTACCGACGTATTTTCTCTTATGACGTCATAATGTAAGACGTGTTGAAGCCCTCATCATTGCTCAACGCTCTACTCGACTTTTCGAGCTATAAAGTTGTACTGCTGTAGTTGTGTCGCCTGTCGGTGATTGTGCCAGAGAATCTAGAAGCGACTTGATTTTGATACTTTCGTTACAAGCTGGCGAGGCGAGTGCTATCAACTTTGTATTCAATTTCAATTTTATTTTTCTTTGTCGGAAAACAACAGCAATGATGAAGTTACAAATAGTGAACGGGAACAAAACCAACAAAAGGAAAAGGTGGCAAAACTACAAAAGTTTAAAACGTGCATGCGATGCAAATTTAAAGGTTAGTCTATCACAGGGGCGTGCAACTGTTTATCGCAATGGGCCACAACGTACAATTATAAATGATGCTGAGGGCCAGTCTATCGAATAACACATGAATATATATGAACAATTTATTTAATGGAAAAGTACGCACAATCAAGTTACACAAGTTTCAGATATCTTGAAGCTCAGTTTTGTAACAAGCTCAATGTCTTTCTTGTAACCGTGAAATACCTCTTGCTGTTTGCTCAAAGATTTTTTCAACTGCTGCATTTTGTCAACCGTAATTGACCCACAATGCTATCATCATAATTAGCAGAGTGTTTTGCACAGTAGTGTCGCTTGATATTGTGCTCTTTCATTACTGCTATAGTGTTTTGACAAATCAGGCAAACAACATCTTGATTGTGTTGAACAACGAAGTAATTTATTCACCACTCATTGTTGAACTTCCGCCTTTCATAATCAACCTTCCTTTTCTTACTTGTAGACATTTTTACTATGCTAAGCTTTTTGTAGAATAAATATTAATATATTCACCACACTGCACCCATAAAGTAAGATTTATGTTACTGAATCATTGCCAGAAGAACAAGGCGGTTTTCTACGACGCTTACTAATGACGCAACAATAATGCTAATGATGTAATAATGCTAAAAGTCAATAATGCTAATGATGACGTTACAAATAACAACACCCTCCGATCTAACAGTGAAAAGTATTTAAAAATAATGGGCTACTTGATGAAGAATGTGCGGGCCACGTAAATGGGTACCGCGGGCCGTGCTCTGGCCCGCGGGCCGTATGTTGCACGCCTCTGGCCTATCACGTACACGAAAGTAAATTAAGCACGGCCACCAAACCTAACAGTTTAAAGTAGATGAATTAGTTGGAAGAACCAGTTGGCTCCACACACCTAAAGCAACTGGAGGTGTGCCAGTTGATGAAACCATGCGGGGACGACTGAACCTCACAACAAATATAAAAAAGAAAAATCAACAACACGAGCATTTAAGAATAAACAATGAACATACGGCATATTATTACATATTAAACATATTACATATTAGAAAGCTAAAACCTCAATTGCTAAGGTAACAGGGATCAGTTGTCAGTAGATGTTACAGAAAATATATTTCGCACTTATTCAGTGCATCGTCAGTTCTGATAAAGGGCAGTTAAAACCTACAAGTAATGTTTTAAACAACATTACAGTGACGCAATAATGCCAAAACATGAGCGTAAAAAATTGAAAAAGCAAAAGCGTAAATACTGAAAAAATGCTGAATGAAAACTAAACCAAGCCGGCAGTAAAGTAAATTACGTATCAAATATAAATTATAAACTAGAAATGATGAAAGAGCGATGAGCAAAGCCTGCAAATGTAGCGTTGTGACAAATTACGGCAAAGAAAATAAATTATATGCGGAACACGGCAGTCAAAGGCAGTGATAAACAAACTAAGTACAGCGATAAATAATTAAATGGAGCGTCTTGGAAAACACAAAACGTAGCGTTGTGGAAAAAAGAGTAGGCAAAGACGGCAGTGAATAATAAGGCAGTAAAATATTGAAAAAATACCAAAAATGTAGTGGAGCGTCAAAAAATTAAACTTGTGGCAGAAATAATTTTTGGATATTTATTTTGGCATGTATCCTATGTATCCACTTATCTTCACAAGCATCTAGATTATCAATATTGGGTTGTTCAACAAATGTGACATTGTAGCATTGGGAAAGTTGTGGTTCAGTACTTAGATCATGAAATACAGCAAAATGTTTTAATAACGCAGCCCTGTCATTATTAGAGGAAAAATCGAAAGTGTTCCAAGTTGCACGATGGCCTGACCAGCGAACCGAAAATTTATTAACCGTCTGTCCAACATATTGTTCATGGCAAAGTAAACATGTTGCTACATAAATCCCATAATTGCTGCAATTGAGTTCCTGTTTTAACTTAAAAAGTCTTTGCGGAGTGCTCAATGTCGTTGTACGTGAAACCATTGACAAACGATGATGACCATGGTTACCACACAACGCACAGCGACCACAAGGGGCAGAATAACCTCTTTGTAGAGCAGAAGATTGGATTTTTTTTGATAGATCTTTGTAGTTTGTAACATAATTTCCAATTGTTTTTGGCCTTGTGTATGTGATCATGACATCAGGTTTAAGTTCCTTTTCTTTTTCACTCATTTTTAATAAAGCTGGGAAAGCAGTAGCCCACACAGTCTTGCTGTTTTTCTTTTGAGGTTTTGGTGGCCTAAGTCTGTCAGTCCAAGTTGAAGCAATTCCAATCATGTCATTTGTCATCGCGATAGGGAAATCTGACCTAGTAGCTTTTTCTTTGAGTCTTGACAAGCTGGAAATATAATGTTCATGGCACTCATTCAGAAGACGCATTCGAATGGCTTCTCCGTATAATATGGATTTGAAGGTGGAAATAGGGTGGTGCGACTTTCCATTTATGAAGCAACGATCTTTTGCTGTAGCTTTGACGAAATCTTCAGTGGTAAATTTAAACTTGTTACCATGGGTGATGCAATGATTGACATCTAAAAATTCCACTGCGCCTGTCTCTTGAGAAGTATCAACCTGTCTGAATGTTAATTCAAGTCCAAATTTGGCGAAATTATCAATAAGCGCTAATTTTATATTATTAGTTGTTTCGAGTCCAAATGAAAGCCAAATGATGTCGTCGATGAATCTTTTGAAAATGCATGCTTGGTTAATAACTGTACACAGAGATTGCAGAATGAAATGCATAGTTATATTAGCAAGTGAAACTGAGTTGTTATCTCCAGTTATAATACCATCAGTTTGAGTGGAAAAATGCTCTTGATATTGAGTCACAACATTGTTCATACAGAAATTATTTAAATCAACAATTGTTTTCTTAGCTTCAGCAGAAAATGTGGTGTGTGTATTCAAAGCACTATACAAGGCAACATCAACGACTGAACGTTTAAGAGAAGGATAAAGTGATTTCACATCCGCCGCTACAATGTATAAGGGCGATTTCTTCAAAACGTTATCAATTGTACTTGAATTTGTACTCTGCCAGGACAATAGCTCCTCAATATAGTTTCTGCTATCCCTGCAGTATTCGTTCGGATTGGATTGGCAAAATTTGATGCTGATGGGTGCCAATAGTTTTTCAAGGAAAGCGGTGATGCAGGATGTAGTAATCATTCCAGCAGATTGAAGTAGACGTACTGGAATGTCTTTGACATTGACAGCGGATAAATTTTCCGAAATCAGTTTGTGCGTTTTGAAGAGAGGGTAACAGTAGGCTGGTTGATTATCCCGAAAATGTTTGGCATTTTTACCTGTCTCTCGATGGTAGGATGAACCTTTTAGTTTAAATCCGGTTGTATGGTATAGCAGATTATCGTCAACGACACCCAATTTATGCAATCTCAAGACAAAATCCTCGCAGTGCTTTCTAATTTGATCCATGTGTTTGTTGATGGTGGTGGGATTGTAGGGCAACGTTTGAAACTGCTTAAGTTGTTCTTGCAAAATTTGGTCATAATCCTGGTAATCAAGTAAAACAATTTTGCCGTCTTTGTCTGATTTGCAAATCACAATTTTTTTCTCAGACACCAATTTTCGAATTTTGTTAAGGCTGTTGCGCTGTGCAGTAGTCAGGTTATTGTGTTTGCGATAGCCTTGTTTGACCGCTGTTCCCAAATTTCTAAGTTTACTAAATGCCATGTTTACATACACTTTGGTTTTCTGGTGAATTTGATCTAACTGAGGTCTGGAAGTTTTAGTTATTTTGAGTTTTTTCGGTATAGCTGTTTGTTCAGTACTATCATCAAAGAAAACGTCTTTCCACTCAACCCGCCTGATGTGTTGGTAGGCATTATACCATTCAGTGTTTTCAACTGTCTCTGTCCAGTTTGGGGTCGGTGCAAAATTTAAACCATTCATAAGTAAAAGTTTATCTTGATCATCTAGGCTAAGAGACGATTTATTCAAGATCAGATGATTGGCTCTATTCATGGCTTCCTGCATTGCCTTAAATTTGCGACGTGCACGCTATCTCTTTCTGTCATTGGCATTCTTGGAACTTTTAGTTTTTCTCACACTATTCCAGGTCAAAGCTATTTTGTTTAGACACCAACCAGTTGAATTTACGAATAAAACGATTCTTTTCTTTGAGACGTTTCTCATTGATTAGTAAGCGCTGGGATTCCGATAATGCACTCCATAAGCCTATGTCGCTTTTAGCCTGTATTTTAAGGGTTGCAAGCTCTTTAGAAAATTTTCGATTTTGCTGCTGTATTAAAAGATCAAAATCCATACCTTGACGGTGGTTCGACGGAAGTAAAACATTACGGCTTGCACATCTCTTCAAAAATCGAAATCTGAAGAAATCGCCCTTATACATTGTAGCGGCGGATGTGAAATCACTTTATCCTTCTCTTAAACGTTCAGTCGTTGATGTTGCCTTGTATAGTGCTTTGAATACACACACCATATTTTCTGCTGAAGCTAAGAAAACAATTGTTGATTTAAATAATTTCTGTATGAACAATGTTGTGACTCAATATCAAGAGCATTTTTTCACTCAAACTGATGGTATTATAACTGGAGATAACAACTCAGTTTCACTTGCTAATATAACTATGCATTTCATTCTGCAATCTCTGTGTACAGTTATTAACCAAGCATGCATTTTCAAAAGATTCATCGACGACATCATTTGGCTTTCATTTGGACTCGAAACAACTAATAATATAAAATTAGCGCTTATTGATAATTTCGCCAAATTTGGACTTGAATTAACATTCACAGGCCTCGAAATTCACGGCGGACACGGCGGACATGTCCGCCGTCACAGCATGTGATGTCCGCGGGAAGTACCCTCTAGATCGGTCATATTTGTCCGCCGAGAAATATCGCAGAAACTAGCGATACAAATCGTCATTGCATAGCACGAACAACTGTTGCAAGAATATAATTTGCGCTGGGAATGCGAAATTATCGCATTCCAAGCGCGCATCTAGAAAAAGTTAATACTGTATCTTTTAGCTTCCATTCAAGCAGAAAAACTTTCGAATTTTACGTTGCTTTAACGATTGATGACATTGAATCAGCGTAACAAAGGTGAATTTTTTGCTAAGAATCGATGGGAGTACCGGTACTTCTACACTAATCACGCGCAACTTAGTTCAAGTCTTACGTCACAATGTCTGGCTTTGATCTCCGAGTAATATTGATAAGGCAAGGTTGGTTACAAAGTTAGATTATAAGAGTAGGCTACTACAGCAAGATGCAGCAAAACTTAAGTTTTGGTATTACAGTAAGAAAGAAAAGGCCCAGGGAAAATTCTGAAAGTGAGAATGAGGGCGATGAACCTACTACTAGGAAATTTAGTGGTGATAGACGCATATATTAAATGAACAACGAATGTAAGGATTAGCTTTGTCCAAGATCACAACATATCGTTTACCCCAAGCCATCAATTTCCGATCATCAAGGCCATCAACTATATGAGTGACAACGAAAAAAATCAAAAGAGGTTGTTTGAAATCGCATATTTCATCGCTAAAGAAGAGCTCGCATTTACGTTTTTCCCTCAACTAGCCGGTCTGGAGAAAAGACACGGAATAGATCTCGGTATCACGTATCTTAACGACAAGCACTGATCTCGTGGAGATTGGCGCACGTCTTTGAAGATCGATGCTATTGAAGCTCTCATCATAAGCATATGTTTGGATGGCCTTGATTGCGCTGATTATAACTCCGAGCCTGCCGTGGTCTCGTGGAATACTGATACTATTTTGAAAAGGCGACCGCATCATGGAGAGGGGAAAAATAATTGTGCTTTTTCTAATGTTTTGTTTATTCTTTTCGTCACTTTCGCTCACATAACATGTAAAAATAAACCTAAAGAAAAAAGCCTATAGTGAAACTTTGCACATCAGAAAATAGTAGCGTTACGCGTTAGAGTTTTCCGACTCGTGCCCAGAGCATTGTGACGCAAGAAGCCACACGACCTCGTTCGGCGGAAGTTAATCAGTTATGCGGCGTATTATTTTTTTATTATTTATTTGCATCAGACACAAAAAGTCCATAGAATTCAAATTTTTAACAATCATCATCATCATATTTAGTAGCTACACGGCGTCAAGCGCACGTTGTTGGTCTGATGAAAGCCTTTCAGAGTAACTTTGCTGAAATTTTAAAAAGCCTAAACCGTAGCTATGATTCTCAAATGGCGAAGATTTATCAAGATAAAGGGATTAAGTATGACGATCGACGTTAAAACTGGTGTGTCCGCCGTGAGACTTAATTTGTCCGCCGAGATAGCTGCTCAGACCGGACACGTTTGTCCGCCGTCAACAAAAACGAATTTCGAGGCCTGCATTCAGACAGGTTGATACTTCTCAAGAGACAGGCGCAGTGGAATTTTTAGATGTCAATCATTGCATCACCCATGGTAACAAGTTTAAATTTACCACTGAAGATTTCGTCAAAGCTACAGCAAAAGATCGTTGCTTCATAAATGGAAAGTCGCACCACCCTATTTCCACCTTCAAATCCATATTATACGGAGAAGCCATTCGAATGCGTCTTCTGAATGAGTGCCATGAACATTACATTTCCAGCTTGTCAAGACTCAAAGAAAAAGCTACTAGGTCAGATTTCCCTATCGCGATGACAAATGACATGATTGGAATTGCTTCAACTTGGACTGACAGACTTAGGCCACCAAAACCTCAAAAGAAAAACAGCAAGACTGTGTGGGCTACTGCTTTCCCAGCTTTATTAAAAATGAGTGAAAAAGAAAAGGAACTTAAACCTGATGTCATGATCACATACACAAGGCCAAAAACAATTGGAAATTATGTTACAAACTACAAAGATCTATCAAAAAAAATCCAATCTTCTGCTCTACAAAGAGGTTATTCTGCCCCTTGTGGTCGCTGTGCGTTGTGTGGTAACCATGGTCATCATCGTTTGTCAATGGTTTCACGTACAACGACATTGAGCACTCCGCAAAGACTTTTTAAGTTAAAACAGGAACTCAATTGCAGCAATTATGGGATTTATGTAGCAACATGTTTACTTTGCCATGAACAATATGTTGGACAGACGGTTAATAAATTTTCGGTTCGCTGGTCAGGCCATCGTGCAACTTGGAACACTTTCGATTTTTCCTCTAATAATGACAGGGCTGCGTTATTAAAACATTTTGCTGTATTTCATGATCTAAGTACTGAACCACAACTTTCCCAATGCTACAATGTCACATTTGTTGAACAACCCAATATTGATAATCTAGATGCTTGTGAAGATAAGTGGATACATAGGATACATGCCAAAATAAATATCCAAAAATTATTTCTGCCACAAGTTTAATTTTTTGACGCTCCACTACATTTTTGGTATTTTTTCAATATTTTACTGCCTTATTATTCACTGCCGTCTTTGCCTACTCTTTTTTCCACAACGCTACGTTTTGTGTTTTCCAAGACGCTCCATTTAATTATTTATCGCTGTACTTAGTTTGTTTATCACTGCCTTTGACTGCCGTGTTCCGCATATAATTTATTTTCTTTGCCGTAATTTGTCACAACGCTACATTTGCAGGCTTTGCTCATCGCTCTTTCATCATTTCTAGTTTATAATTTATATTTGATACGTAATTTACTTTACTGCCGGCTTGGTTTAGTTTTCATTCAGCATTTTTTCAATATTTACGCTTTTGCTTTTTCAATTTTTTACGCTCATGTTTTGGCATTATTGCGTCACTGTAATGTTGTTTAAAACATTACTTGTAGGTTTTAACTGCCCTTTATCAGAACTGACGATGCACTGAATAAGTGCGAAATATATTTTCTGTAACATCTACTGACAACTGATCCCTGTTACCTTAGCAATTGAGGTTTTAGCTTTCTAGATATGGAACAGGGATCGTTTCAGAATAAGACTAGGTCAGAAAGCGAGGCAGACTCCGACGAAGCTCAGCATCAGCCAAGAGCAGTTAGCTATTACATATTAGTTACATATTAAACATATTATTTACATATACAAAATACTACGTACAGTGCATCGTTTTAAGTAAAATGGAGTGTTCGCAGCAACGACAGTGGTGGTCACAGCGGTAAACCATAATCTCTTCGTGGGAAAATTGTAACATAAGATTCCCGGATCCGTTCGTCTGTATGTAATGACCGAAAAAGAAACACTCGTTTGAAACGTCTATTCAAAAAGTGTATTTCTGTAAAATTAGCCCGCGGCTATCGAAAATGGGGTGCAACGCGATACACCACTAAAACTTGTCACTACAATCCAAACTATTCAGATAAAGACGGAACTTTCGTCCAGCTAGCAAGCACTAAGCAAACAGTTAAATCTGCGACTAACTTTCAAGCAACCATTTTACGAATGAGTGGAATGACTAGAAAACATTGCTATATCTCAAACTCACGTACGCAGTTACTGTGACGTCATGGTGAAACATTGTGAAGTAATTCTCAACAGGTGTGATACAAGTCTTACGAACGATGGTGCAATCTTGGCTCATTTTTAGGAAAAATTCCATGACGTAATACGCTAAGATTCAGTAGACCTGAACGGTTTTATATGACGTTTGATTTGGTGAACCATTGTCAGGAACAAGTGGTGTGATGTTGACTAGGAATTGATAACTGATGGGTACAGGAATTTAGATTAATTAACTTATTATTTGAGCATGATATTAAAGTGATGATCATGAATGATGAAAAATGTAGTGAAGATGATATGAAAGACATGAGTTGGAAAATGACGAACGTCTTGAACAGATACAGTGGTGTCAGTTTGAACAGATGTCAAGGGATTTTTACCTATAGTTGCCCAGTCGGTGGTACTCTCTACATTACTCCACGACCTTGTCAGCTTTGCCCGCAGGTTGCACAAAACATAAAGCAGTCGGCATTTGAGGTGTGATGGCCAGGGCTGCCAGGTATTCCTAAAAGAGTTTGGACGCTGTCAGTCTGAAATTCAGACAGTTTACAAAAAACTGTTTTAATTTTAGTCCAGCAATTTATTGATGTCGCAGGAATTTAAACATTGGCAAAAATAAATATCCAAATCCCTTGCTAGCCGTCGGACCCAGCGTATGAAATTAGGTGAAAAAATATTTTTCCCGCGCTTTTTAGAATCAGCAGTAAGTTGTTTGTTCACCAGGTCTAAATGTAAAAATTAAACTCAACAAAAAATTAGTCCTGGAGACATCTTATTTTGAGGAAAGTTCAGTAGAAAATTTGTTTCTAGTCATTTTAATACCAAGATGAAAAGAATCAGTGAAAAACTCGAAAAGACAACGCAATTCAAAGAAGCTTGGATTTGGGCAAGCTATAGCATTAGTGAAATCGGCAGCCTTTTTTGCTTTATCGATAGGCCTCCCTTTTGCAGATATCGCTGGGAGATATCATGTTAGATATCTCCCAGCAAGGCGAATTGGTGAAAAAGCAAAGTCAATTAAATGTGCAAAACAGCAAGTTTGCCCACCTAAATTTTTTAACCACGGTATTTGGCACAACTTTTATTTTGCACCTCAACCAAGACCCAAAGGGTTTTTAGTTGTAGGCCAGGCCAGGCTTGATGCTCTACTCAGGTAAAGAAACTTATTTATTTGACCCAAAATTTAGAAGAAAAAGAAACAAGACAGGACTGTAATTTTTTGTATGTTGGAACTCTTTTTTGTTTTGTTTAAATTTATCTTATTGTCCCGAGTTTGTGAATCTGTGCATCGGCTGAACTGCATGTTTAAGAAGCAGTGCTGCCAGACCTTTTGCCAAAAATTTATCTGGTTTTTGTAAATCCTTTAGAAATTTAAACTGAAATTGATTAATCAAAATTTATCTAAAGAAGTAGTACGGTATGTCTGTATTTAATTGTATCTGTTTATATTGACTTATTTTTTCTAAATTATGTGGTCACACTGAGCCGGCTTCCTGCGATTTTCAGTTTACTTTGCTGAGTCTTTTTGCTCTGATATCACATTTAATTTTTTTAAATGTCTTTAAAGATTCGCAAAGTAATTGTAGATTGTAATTGTAGGCTTGTTTTCACAAAAAAAAATTTCATCTCTTGTAGGTTTGGTGGCTGTGCAAATTAAAAATGGTGATTTTCAAGCGCTGTTTTATGCATATTTTAAACCTTTTAGTTTTGCCACGTTTTTCTTCAGTTGATGCCAAATTCGTACGTTTACTTTGAAGTTTTCTGCACTGCATGTTCGCGCCAGCAATGACAAAGTAAAATTGAATGGAATAGGTCAATTTATCGTTTTTGTCCAAATTTTAGACCATCTGGCAATTCTGGTGATAGCTTCACTCATGTGGCAGTGCATTGAATTGAGACGGCAATCGAAAAAAATTTTCCCAAAATATTTCCACGACGAATATATCCCCGAAAAATCTACTCTGGCAAAGTCCATCCAAAGAATTTTCATCTGGGAGGTACGTTTGTCAGGGTAGATTTATTTGTTTACAGGGTAGATATTTTGAGAGGATCGGAGGTCAGCTACATTAATTGGTAGAAAGTATAATGGAAACAGGAAAGAAAAGAATGCAGAAAAAGAACTTAAGGAAATGATATACAAAAGTGCGCTGATTCGTCCAAGTATCAAAGAAATAAAGAGATGAACAGACGATCGCGGCTTTTGGAAACAATCTTTGGCTCGGGGACGACATGTGATAATGAAAGAAATAAACTATGCGTATAGCTCTGTTAGACTGTTACATGTTTTATTTATGAGGTTCTTTATTGTAGCTTACCTTTCATATTATGATTTTGTCAAGTGTAGACGTTTTGCGACTATTTGATTAAGCTTTCACCTTTCTTTCGTTGAGTAATTTGATTTCATCAAATTTTAGTTGACCGATGTTATTTTAAAGCAAGCTATATTATGATTCAATCCAAGTTAATAGGCTATATTTTGCAGGCTTATCTGTAGTGGCAAATGTTTTGAGAAGTTGCTTTTTTGTTCCGTCGTATCTGTGCGCAATGGTCAGGACGCTTTTATCAAAAGCGTCTTCCATGTTTGGAGGGCAAAATTTACAATTGATTTTGTCTGTATGCTTTGGATGGTTTGTCCTGGGGGGTTTATGGAATAAGCAAGAGCACAAGATTTTAAATAAAGCAGGTAAATGCCAGGTCCGGTAGTTTAACCTTCGGCTATAATTGTGACGGAAGTTTTGCGTTTTTGTAGTTTGATATAATCCAGGCACCGTGGCGTTTACTTACTGCCCCTGAACAAAACACAATACGGCCACTGCCGGTTTTTGCCAGTGCAGATATATTTGCTTGTTTTACGAATAAAAATCTCAATTGTAATATCGAAGTCTGAAATGCTGACGGTAATTGTCTGATCGCTTTTGCAGTGTGATTGATCTTGCCCAGACTGAGTATGTTGACACTTACTTTGATTAAGAACGAGAATGTGCAGCTTTTACCTTAAAAAGTGAAATAATAATATGAACGCTTTTGACACCTAGATTTTTGCATTCCTAGCCGACAAAGCACGACCCTCAGAAGCAGCTTTTGTGTACGTAAACAGACAGGGTCATTGAGAGGATAATTTGGGCCTGGTACCACTGAAATCTTCATGGCTCTAAATCCAGACTCTTCTCAGAAAAACGCATTATATCCACAGAAGACGCGGTAGTTTTTTTGTTCCCGGGCCCCATGAAAATGTTACGGGCCCTTAATGTCATCCCGGGCCCTGATCCAAAAGTACCCCCCTGGACCTCCTGTCAACGCTAACGTAAACAAGTAATTCGTCAAAAGCAGAGTTATTTGTTGTTCTAACGGTCAATGTAATGATGAGCTTTACTTCGATGTGACGTCACTATGCCGCTTCCGAAAGCCGCCTTTTCTAAAGGCATCACGTGATATTCACACTCTTTCAAATGCGTAACAGCGAGAGAAAGATATGCGTAATACGTTCCTAGTCTGTCAGTAGAGAGATAGTCGTTGGAAAACAGGATTTGTCCTTCTTACAAAACACCCAAGAAAGCTTGTTTGTCTTGTTCATGCAATGCTTAATGAGACAAAATGGTTATAATAAAGTTTTTAGATAATCTTATAGTTTTTTTTTAGATGTAAAAAGGTCAAATACAGTATAAACGTAACTGCAAGCAGGCATTTTTCCGGCGACCAAGCAATGGCCTACCAGAGCTTTTTCCCAGCGGCCAAATTCTCGCGCTCGGCAGACAAAATAAAAAGTCTGTTAAAAATGCGTGTTTTTAAAAATCAGTTTTAAAATTAATATAATTTTTTGCGTTCACTCAGGTGAATACAACACAAACTATATTTTCAGTTGTATTTAAAATGCACTGGTTCCTGAGCATTGAGCAACTCTTCGAGTTTTTGTAGCTTAGACGCTCAGACTTTTGCAAAACTTGGATCAGAAATATTTCTCGTCGGCGTTTGAGAGACTTTGCCTTGTTTGTGAAAAAAGGGTTGCGAATGCAAGTGAAGAGAAAAAGTTTGAAATACCATCGGAAACTCTATGCGAAGTAAAAAAAAGTTCGTGGGAAAAAAAATTTCGCGACCGGGCCTGCGTCAGTAATTTAAAGCCTCTACAAGCATGCGAAACTGCCAGGATTAAGCTCTTCAAGAAGCTTTCCCAGTCCGAGGATAAAGATTCAATCAATCAGTAGTTTCGGAGGCCATTTAACGACTTTTTGGCGGCCATGGCCGCCGGGAGCTTAGAGGCATGCGCAGGGCAAAAACCACAAACACATTTCAGAGATTTATGTGATCTAACATAACGAAAAGGAGACTGAAAGTAACGATCTCCGTTACTCTGAGATTTGCGGTTTCAAGTATAATACTTCGTATTTTTAACAGATCTCACAGAAAGCCACGCCGCTGATCAATGTACCTGCCCAAGGTAGGCGAGCTGATATGATTTGATAATTCGCTCCGTAAAAGCTAACATAGTTAGCGGTTGCTTGGTTGCCTGCAGATGCTGAATCAGTAGGCTATAGGAATGGACCAATTTCCAGATTGGGTTTAACTTCCAGTATTTTTTATTTATTTTAAACTTAAACCGCCGTTCCTTTATTAAACTCGTCATTGCTTTTCCAGTGTACGATGCCCTCCCTGTCCCGAAGCCATGGACTCCCCTATAAAAAGAAGAATCAGGAATTCTGAAATTGCTGCCAGTTATTACAGGTAAAGTTTTGTTTATGACTTGTTAAAATATTCGATTGCGACTCGAACATATAAAATTAAGCAATAAGAAAGGATTGAGTGGTTTTGTTCAGAATTGTCGTTTGCAGTTTTTTCTAAAATTCAACTACTTTCGCTTTTATTATATATGTCCTGATGAGGGCTCCTTGCTTTGATGTTGCGGCCTTGTTCATTATCCTATTTTATAACCCATCATCATCTTATCGGTTGGGTTTACGGCTTCTGCCTTTTTCTGCACCACTGCCATGTTAGAGCGAGGGCGATTGTTGTTTTCTGTGATAGTTGGAAATAAAAACAAATTAAAAATTGGCTTGTGATACACGTCGTAAGCTCTCTACTGAACTATTAAACTAAATTGCTTTGCTGAAAGCATAATTTATTACTAGGCTGTGTTAACATTCCGGTGGTTCTATCGAGTAGGATTTCATGAAGTATGACAGCTCCTTCTGCGGCCAAGTATAAAATGACGAAGGATACATTTTTGTGAACTTTTTGCTTTCATCACACTCTGAAAGTATGTGGTTTATTGGTTGAGGCTGTAGATCAGTGGTAGCCTACATGTTTCACCCTGTAACGATTGGCACTCATAGCATGGTGTGTAGAATTAAATCAAATAATTAATAAGGGCTACATGACGTACAATAGAAAACCTTCCATTTTTTGTTTTTAATTACTTTTAGATCCTTTCAGTACAAGCCATCCTCTTCATCAGAGGATGAGATCAACAGATGGAGAGTTCTAACTAAGAAATATAACTATGAGATGATCAATCAGGAGCCTAGGATCGGGATCAATGGAATGTGGAGGGCAGAGGTGGAACAAGTGGATGCGGTGGCGCAGTCTCTCCTCCGAGATGATAGTGAGTCTTCTGATGCATCTCAACTCGTAGACAACTTAAGTTGTGGATGTCTTAGAAACTATTGTAAGTTTGTTGAGGCAGCATCTTCATTGCAATGACGTTGTTCAATTTAAATATTCACTTCCCACACCATGATGGAGAATTGTCGATCTCAGTGAGCGGAATTTCGTCACTCTTCTTCACTCCATAATCGGCTCAAATGCTCCTGATTCACGTTGCTTGGGAACACGAGCATGGATAAGAAATTCTTCCTCTTGATCTTCCATTCTTCCCATACGGCCTCCACATGCTGGAACGTCCACTCATAAATTGTTTCATCCGGTGTTTGTTTCAAATTCCTCATGCCCAACTTTAAGTCTTGGAAACCACCAAGTGCGTTGCGTGGTCATCACCATCTGTCCCGTCTTTGATAGACGAGACCTGGCGTTTTCCTTGTATGTTGTGTCGCTATGGTGGGTCTCACAACATGATACTTTGTGTTCACTGTTTGGTTGGCACTGTTGACATGTTCTATCTATGTAACTCTCATAGATTCCAAGGACAGTGGCACCTCTAGAAAGTTGGACTTGAAAGATATTTACCGCCACAACGACCCTTACCACGGTGTGACGTACATAGCCAACTATGGGACCAACTATGCGGTGAGTGTCGGATTCTTGTGCTTGATTGAAGAATCAATAAAAGTTATTTATGAAGTGGCTGAATGTCTTTATTTCCACCATGGACCAACTTTTGTGGTTATCAGTTTGAGAGACATATAGTGAAATGAAGCTGAAAGAATCAGTGCATGCAACAAATGAATTGATTTTTGGAAAGAATTCAGCTCCCAAGCTTCCAATAGTTTTGACGCTAACAATTGATTTGTTTTGATTTTCATTGGAAAGGAGAATGTCGAATCAGGGAAAGAATCGCTTCTAAGTGTAGAGATGTGGAGGCCGTTCATTGGTGGAGCGCCAAAGCTGATTGACATAACACACGCTGGTGGGAAGGAGATGATCAACATTATATCCCCTCTCTCCAAGGTTGGTCTGTTTGTCAGGGTTGCCAGTTCAAGGCTACCAGCAGAAAGAAGTTAGCTACTGAACAAAATAGCAGATCATTTGTTGACTGTGCGATTCTATTTGAATAAACGGGACATAAATGATGTTGGATCCTGGATAAAAGGATCACATCATTTCCGCTCCGACGATTGATTCTAATGGTTTGTTTGTTCCTGATGACTCCACGATCTTCCACCATCAGATCACGGATCGCTTTCATCTCTTCCTCCAACGATACGAGACTAACATCCTCAGTGATCCTTTGTCTGGTCCGGTCCGCATCTTATTCGTCATCTTCCGAGACATCAATGATGACCAATCCTCCAGTGATGCATCAGCTGCGGTGGATCGATTTAAAGAAAGGAATCCCAGTGCTCTAATCGACTACATTTTCGCCAAAGGAGACTTCAACAGAGCTGTGGGGTTGCACTCTGGTGTCATGGAGGTGAGATTTGAAAGTTTAACTATTTATTTTTTGTAGTATTTTTTAGTAAAGCCTTCACTTATGTGTGAAGGTATTACAATACTTGACTTCATAGACAAACTTGCTGTTGAAACTGATGTCATAATGATAAGATGGAGATTCTGATCACATGACTCATGTGCTGGAGGTAGGTAAGTGTCACAATGACCATGGAAGGGTTAAGCTTGTAGAAAAAAATAGGTTGGTAGAGCAAAAAAAGTAAAGTAAAAGCCTCTCCCGGCTATATACCCAACAGACTCTTTGAATATTGCCAATTAAAATGAAATTAAAATCATCCCGCGTCTTAAATTTTTGTAATTTATTGATAAAGCGTTTACCATCTTATTGAAATATTTATTTTGAAGAAGTCGCTTTCTCTGCTTTTTCCCCGCTCAAAACTTTCAAACATTATTGTTGCAGTGCAAAGATGACGAAATAGTTCTGTTCCTTGATGTAGACCTGGTGATAGGTCCAGGATTCTTGGGTCGGGTGCGTCGTAACACCGTCCAACATAAACGCGTCACGTTTCCCAGGGTGTTCTCCCAGGTGCGTCAATGCTGACTGATGTGCGTCTTGTAGCAGTTATGCTTTAATGAACTCTGTTTGTACCACAAATGTGTTAAAACCAATTTGACCTGCAGTTACAAGTGGCCTTAATTCTTACACAGACAGCAAATCAATCATTTTTTAGAATACGACTGTTACGTAACAATTGCATGTTCAGTACGATCCCGAAGTGATGGAGAAAGCCGCGAAGTTGGACTCAGATCTACTTCCCCTCGTATCCGACAAGATGGCGACCAATAAAGAAACTGGATTCTGGATTTATTACGCGTTCGGAATTGCAGCCATGTATAAGTCCGACTACTTGAAAGTTGGAGGGTTCAGGTGACCTCAAGCTCGAGTTTTTATTTCTAGCTCGGTGGTTATAAGCACTCGACTCAAAATCAAGCGGCGCTGCTTCGGCTCTCAGGGTGTGCGCTTGAGCAAATCATTTCAGGACTACTTTTCATTCAGCGGCACCTAATAGATGAAATAATTCACTGGCTACAACACTTCAACAATCGGAAACTTCGCTTTGTCAATTTCGGTAACCGGCCCTACGTCAAGAGCCTCTATAAGTAATAAGTATGCGAAACTACCAGGAATAACCTATCAAGGCTTTGTCAGTCTGAGGATGAAGATTCAAAACCAACAGAGCAAATTACATTTTATTGAAATCATTAATGTTGTTATAAAGCCCCACGCTCATCGATGCGTGTCGGTGGCAACAAGGCCAAGCTATTTCTAGAGTTAGTCTTCATCTCAAGAACAATGAGTTGGTTTGTCAAGTTAGCGGTCTCAAAACCTCAGGTATAGCCTAAATTGGCGCTCAGCTGGGTTAGTTTCCATAGCAGCTATTCATGGCATTGTTGTAATTGCGCGCGGTTTGTGTGAAAGAACTTCAATTTCCAACAGCTCAAAGTATTTCTCTGTGAACCAGCTTGTCCGCCCCGATAGCTCAGTTGGTTAGAGCCTGACTTTGTGAAGGAAAAATCTTCAAGATCAATCGGCGCTGGTTCGACTCTCGGGGTGTGCGCTTGAGCAACGCATTCTAAGGACTGCTCTCCATTCAGGGACATTCTAAGGGATTCCATTCAACGCATTCTAAGGACCTGGTGGATGGAATATTTCCCTGGCAACAAGACTTTAACAATCGGAAAACTTCACTCTGTCAATCTCGGTAACCGACCCTGCGTCAAGAGCCTCTACAAGTATGCGAAATTACCAGGAATAACCTATCAAGGCTTTGTCAGTCCGAGGATAAAGATTCAATAACAACCAACCAACCATGTTTCTGGCTCATCGTCCTTGAGATCAAAACTGTTGCGATAAATTTGTGAAGAATTTGTACAGGTGACGCGTATTTGTAATCTGTAGGTCGCTGCAGCTGCTGAGTGTTTTGACCGGTATAGACGATTTTAACACAGGACAATTTTCCCTATGAACCAGCTGACTGCATTCATTGTGACCTTTCTCGCACTCAGCCAGAGAGTTAGTTAGTGCTTTAAACTTTGTTTGACAATTACAATGAAAAAGAATAATGGCAGGGGTGGGAATCGAATCCACGCCATCGAAGTGACTGTTCCTTCATTTAACTCGACCTGCTATCAGACGGAGGGAAAAACTCCCGCTCTTTACTAGTTTTAAGATTTTACCAGGAAGGAATCTTTCTAAAACGCTGATTTTTTATTATTTGCGCATCGTTTGAACCCAATTTGGTTATTTTTAAAACATTGTGTGCTTCACAATAAGCATTTTGTCACAAGTTGTTCAGAAATTTTGTCTTGCACACTTGCACACTCTTGCAACCTTGCACACTCGGAATGAAATTCTACTTAAGGATTATATACTTTGCTGCTTTTGAAAAAAAAAGCACACAAAAGAGTAGGCCTACTGTTGATATTAGGGCTACCATATGTCCTCTTTTAAGAGGATTTGTCCTCTTTTTTGAAGAAAAATAAATTGTCCTCCGAGGACACCCAAAAATGCTCAAATGTCCTCTTTTTTTACATTTTCAGTTTTCTTGCTCATATTTTCAACAGGATTTCATTGTTATGTGACTTTTTCGCAATTTCCAACCATTTCTGTACCAATGCAACATTCTGATTTATAGATTTTCAAAAAAACATTGACGTAGGCCTACTATTTGATCTGCTGTTCTAAACAATCTTAGACGTTTATTGAAACGTACTACATTGCTTTGCGATTGTCTTAAAAGCCAAATAGGCTAATGCGGCAATGCCTAATGGTCAGCGATGAGTGCGAGTGGAATTGCAAATACACTTGTAAATTTGAGGAGATCTGATCAACTAATTTATGAAAATGAAAAGTTGGACAAATTAAAAAAATTAAGAAAATAAAAAATGGAGTAAATCACAAAGAAATGAAACATTGAAAAACAGCAAAAACTTGCAAAAGAACTACCATTTAGCGTTTTATAGGCAGAGAAAACTTTTCCTCTCTACATTGAGAAATTCCAAGTCTGACTACTTAGATTGCTGGAAGATGGAGACTACCGTTTCTTCGACTTGTTGTTTTTCTTTAGTGATTGCAAACAAACTGTACTTCAGAAATGACTGCAAATAAGCAGGCACTAACCGATCAATGCAATAAACAAAGAAAAACGAAACACGTTCACTGCTTCAACGCGTGACGGAAACCTACCACAAAATTACCATCAGGCATTGGAGCGTGTAAAGCAATGTTGCAGAACGCGTTTTCGAATATTAAATTCTCATCAGTGCGACTACATTTATGAACACAATAACCACGGTTAAATTTTAAACTTAATACAATACATTACAAAGATTAAGGACATATTCTCAGTGTTCACTTGAATATTATTAATATCAATTCAATATGATTTCAGTGATTATAATACAATGTAATATAGTGGCGTATCCAATTAATTAGCGACGACCTTTTAAAGCACACGTTAATTCGTAAAGAAATAAGATAAAAAGTCTCAGTCATTTTAGAAGATGTAAATATGTCAAACTCTTTTGTCAAAATTGACAAAAGAGTTAGACATATTTACATTTTAAGGTTGTCACACTTTTACAATAAACTATTTTTTTACTATGATCTATTTTGTATTGATTCAACGCTTGTAAACGTTGTTGATTACCAACTTAATAGTTTGGCTAATTTGTCAAATGAAGCAAATCGAAAAATAATCCAAAGTGCACTATGCATGACATACAGCCTATTTCAAAATAAATCGTGGCATGTATAGCCTACTTACAACTTATGTGAGTGCAAATGTAGAATCATTTTAATCTATGATGCAGCCACAATGGTACAAGAAAAGAAACAGCCTTTTGGTTGAGTCTGTCCTTAGCATCTCAACAGCTGTAGCCTATACAACTTCAATTATATCTCGTGCGAGAAATAATATGATTTCGTTAAAGTTAATCCTTTTTTTCTGAAAAAAGTTAAGGCATGGCTACCTGCAGACCTACTTTCTAATTTGTCACATTTTTATGACATTATCACATCACATTTTCATTTTGTCACAGAAATCAAAAAATCGGCTTCCGAGAAACAAACAAACTTGTCTGTTTTTTTGCTGTAACTTTTGCTGCATACGTCTATAATTATCCAAAACGATGTAAAAAGTTCTTCATACGTAACATTTTACTTGTGTTTTACTCGCTGGCGAAACATGTCCTCTTTTTAGGGGATGAAAATATGGTAGGCCTAGTTGATATACTCCTCTCACCTCTGCCCAGAGTGTAATAAATTGGGTGGGCATAGTTGCTGAAGGAAAGGCGGCCGAGAGAAAGGAACTGGCCACCCTACTCTGCTGAAGGCTTACTGTGGCGAGAAAATCATTTTACCCCCCTATGCTTGAAATCAAGCATGATAACATCTCATCTTTATTATAAGTCACGACTTCTTATTTCTCAGCTAATCCTGCTCTTTTTTTGCAGACTGGACATCAAGGGATGGGGAGGAGAGGATGTTGACCTCTTCAAAAAGATGGTCGCCAACAAAGACCTTGACGTCATGACAATGGTGGATCCCGAATTAATTCACGTTTATCATAAACGCGGTTGTGACAAGAGTTTGGCGCCTGACCAATACTCCATGTGTGTTGGCGCCTGGTCGGAAACGCTTGGTTCACAACGACAGGTTGCCAACCTCTATCTGGACACGCACATGAAGCCTGAAACGTAGTGAAGTTGATTGTCCCCATCTTTTCGTCATCGGTGCCTGATGGAACGAACGCAGGATTTCATCTTCGATTGTCGGCACTGCAACTTTTATTTATTAAGTTTGTTCCAGATCAGAGGTGTAGTGGCAATTTTATATTGGTTTGAGCCATGCAAGAAAAAAGGGTCATTCTTTCCTCTCCCTTTTTCTATGAATCCCCACCTCAACATAGAGATGCGGTAGCATACCTGAGTACTGTTTTAGGTTAGCCTACTGCTGGGTTAAGATCTTTATAACGTAGCCTTAATGGGATGTCCAACTTTCCTAAAGCGGCCATGCAGAAAATGTTTGATTGCCTGATACCACTCCCTCGAAGGGAATGTATCTTCCACGTCCGTCATATTGGGGGGGGAGCAAGGACATGGCGTTACATGAAGTTTACAATATCAATTTGTTTCACAGCATTCAATTCATGGAGTAGTGAGAATTTAAAATACCAAAGAGAGGTTTCGACTTAAAATAATGCTGAATTTTTATTAATATTCTGAAGATTTGTTTGACTGTATTTTCTTGTTCGCGAGCTATTTGTCTCAATAAATTGATTGATTGAATCTTTATCCTCGGACTGGGAAAGTTTCTTGCAGAGCTTAATCCTGGCAGTTTCGCATACTTGTAGAGGCTTTGAATCATTGACTCAGGCCCGGTCGCCGAGATTGACAGAATGAAATTTCCGATTGTTAAAGTCTTGTTGCCGGGAAATTATTCCATCCATTAGATGCCGCTGAATGGAGAGCAGTCCTTAACGTGCGTTGCTCAAGCGCACACCCCGAGAGTCGAACCAGCGCCGCTTGATCTTGAAAGTTTCTTCTTTGCAGAAGTCACGCGCAAACCAACTGAGCTATCGTGGCGGAAATTCATTCTCGATTGTTTGTATTAGCAGCCTCGTCTCGAATGGAGGTCTCGCTGGTCCTTAGAAACAGTCTTCTTGTCTTCACAATTGAGATGTATTTTAAGTGATTGAACATTTGAAACACACCCAGGATGAAAAGCGTTTCATCTTTTTGCATTCTCGGTATTAAGTTCATAAATTAAAACTCCATAGTGCTGTTTTCGAGAAAATCTTTGTTGAATTTCAATCACTGTTGCATCACAATACCTAACGAACATTTTCTTCTACAAGTAAATCTTTGGTTTAAACCTCTGCATCCGAGTACCTATTCTTCCACCACTTTGTCGTCAAAGCTTTGCAGACGGCACCGAAAAGTTATTGATGTCTAGTGTCCATCTTTTTACTACTTCAGGGTGCTTCAATGTTTCTTCCCAATGCCATCTAAGACGCGCAGTTCCAAAGGTCGCTTGTCTACAAAGGTGGAATCAACCACGCGTAGACGGTGTCTGGTTGCCAGCTTCACTGTGAAAGCTCAGTGGCAGACATGGACGAGTGTTTACTTCGGCCAACGGGCAAGCTCAGCAGCACAGACTGCGGAGTGAAGTGGTTTGGCTTCGGGACGCCGAAGTACAGAATGACTTCTTCGCGGTGAAGTTAAGCGGTTGAACATCCGCAACAATGTGACAGAGCCAATGCACTTAAGGGTAGAAAGTCACTACAAACGAAGCAAGTCTGTTTCATTTAAAGACCGCTTTGTGCGAGCTTGACTTTATTGAAAATTAAGCGCTTATGTCATGGAAGTAGCAAATTTAATCTGAATAAAAACCGAGAAATAAACATCTTGACCTCACCAGGTTTGGACGATAACATTCTGATCAACGCAATGAGCGAATGATTTCTCAACGATTTGATCAAAAGTCCGTGAGGACCCAATAAGCCTGATGACATCACAGTGTTACAAACAAGATAAATAGGATTACATTTCATTAAGAATGACAATTCATAATCCGAACATTGCATCATGTGCTCTTCTTCCAGCCGTGACGAAACGTCACTTGCGTTGATGACGTAAAAGGGATTGTTGACGTCACAATGCATTCGCTTTTGGCGGCTCTGGTACTCCAAAACTTCGCCCACCAGCGAGGAACAATATCAACGCAAGTTGTACAACCATCGCGACGAAGCTGGCAAGTCATAATCCTCAGAACAATGATCGCATCAGCTGCACAGCTCAGCGCGCCATATTCAAGTACAATAACGATGCAGTAAATGATGTCACTAGTTTCAAAGCAAAGAAGACAATTCGAATATAATTTCAAAGTCATATTTGGATTTATTAAAGCGCTGAAGACAACTTTCATTGGCGTAAGACTCACAAACAAACATAATTTCATTTGAATCTTTGCTGCTGTTATTCTAAACTGA
The DNA here is from genome assembly GCF_918807975.1 of Aplidium turbinatum. Classification (NCBI taxonomy): domain Eukaryota; kingdom Metazoa; phylum Chordata; class Ascidiacea; order Aplousobranchia; family Polyclinidae; genus Aplidium; species Aplidium turbinatum. Next base: position 26,444,301 of record NC_137480.1, read on the forward strand.
CATTTTGTGACACATAACACTACAAGTTTCGATTGCTTTGTTTCGCTTCAGCAGATTTCACGTTGCTCTTGTGAGAGCAGTCGCGGAATGTAAACAGCAACTCTGCAAAAGCGCCACGATTCTGCAGCAACTCAATAAATAACTTGCGCAATGTGATTGGTATAAAATGCACTGCCGCAATTTCATTAAGGAATAAATATGATTTAATAAAACTAAAGTAGCAGTGATTTTCACTACGTTTCAGGTTTCATGTGTGTGTCCAGGTAAAGGTTGGCAACCTGTCGTTGTGAACCAAGCGTTTCCGACCAGGCGCCAACGCACATGGCGTATTGGTCAGGCGCCAAACTCTTGTCACAACCGCGTTTGTGATAAACGTGAATTAATTCGGGATCCACCATTGTCATGACGTCAAGGTCTTTGTTGGCGACCATCTTCTTGAAGAGATCAACATCTTCTCCTCCCCATCCCTTGATGTCCAGTCTGCAGAAAAAGAGCAGGATTAGCTGAGGAAAAAGAAGATTAATGGCTGAATATAGATGTTTTTAAAACATTGCAAGCGTGTTTATTAAAACCACTTAAAATTGTCGCAAGATGCTGGAAATGAAATCAGGTAAAATATCTGCAAACTTTGACGAGGCATGAAGCCCCACACTGACACACAGTGGCACATATCCACCATCAAAGGAAGCAGATAGATAATAAGTTTTCAGACAAGTCTCACCTGAACCCTCCAACCTTCAAGTAGTCGGACTTATACATAGCAGCCACCCCGAAAGCGTAATAAATCCAGAATCCAGTCTCTTTATTGATCGCCATCTTGTCGGATACGAGGGGAAGTAGATCCGAGTCCAATTTCGCGGCATTTTCCATCACTTCGGGATCGTACTGAACATGCAATTGTTACGTAACAGTCGCGGGGTGGTAACATAGAGAGAGAGAGAGAGAGAGAGAGAGAGAAACCTTTTATTTTGTCTGTTGCGAGAAAAGTATACGGTACAAAATATAGACAATGCAAATAAAATAGCACCATAACTAGAATCTACAACAGACAGGAAGCAGCGAAAGACTATATTAGTCATCGAGTCAGCTGCTTCCCGTGTTTTTAATGTGACAAATGTCAAACATCGGCATTACGTTGAAACCAAGATATGAGTTAAAACAGGATAAGCTTAAGTTCCGTAAAAAATGAAAACAAAAAGTTGTTTACTGCTGCGACAGTCAAGTGAATTCCTGTGGTTTTATTCAAATATCAAAAAAAATCATGCCCTACAAATGTAGTAAGTTATGAGAAAAAAACAAAAATAGATAGATCCAAAGTGATGAGATTGCAAGTAAAGCCGAGAGAATTACACAGTTACCTAGTTAGTTTTCTTAAAAACACCAGTCTTGAGTAATGCTCGAATCTTGCCTCGAATTCACCCTTAGTCGGCTAAGACAATAATGGCAAGAACAACAGACGATGGTTCAAATGGGGACAGGGTTAAGTTTACGAAAAGAATCGCTTAATCCATAGATGTAGATCACTCACCTGAGAAAACATAATGGGGAACACTGTGCGCCGATGTTGGACGGTGTTACGACGCACGCGACCCAAGAATCCTGGACCGATGGACAAGTCAACATCAAGGAACAGAACTATTTCGTCGTCTTTGTGCTGGAACAATGAACATGTTAAGCCAACAACTCACAAGCATATGTGACGTCATTAAAAGGTGCTACGGTGACCAACTGTTACCTTGTTCTCATGAACGTTTCGAGTTTCAAATTCGACACCGCTTTTGTCAAACAAAATTATTGGCAAGGTGGGTATCAGCGCTTTATTGAACGTGAGCCCAATCTCAAATCAACTCAAAGTCCAAATTTTATTCACCATGACCCGGTTCGCGTTGTAATTATTTTTAACAATTTTTGTTGCCACCCAGTTGGGTTGCTTTTACTTCACTTTGTTCATGTTTGTGAAAACAAAGTGGAATTAATTGAAATAACCTCCACTCGCAAATCTCACCTCCATGACACCAGCGTGCAACCCCACAGCTCTGTTGAAGTCTCCTTTGGCAAAAATGTAGTCGATTAGAGCACTGGGATTCCTTTCTTTGAACCGATCCACCGCGGCTGATGCGTCACTGGAGGATTGATCATCATTGATGTCTCGGAAGATGACGAATAAGATGCGGACTGGACCAGACAAAGGATCACTGAGGATGTTAGTCTCATATCGTTGGATGAAGAGATGAAAGCGATTCGTGACCTGATGGTGGAAGATCGTGAAATCACAAACACACAAAACCATCCGGATCAATCATCGTAAAGGAAGTGATCCTCTCATGTATGTTCCAGCATCATTTATGTCCCGCTTATTTAAATAGAATCGCACAGTCAACAAACGATCTGCTATTTTGTTCAGTAGCTAACTTCTTTCTGCTGGTAGCCTTGAACTGGCAACCCTGACAAACAGACCAACCTTGGAGAGAGGGGATATGATGTTGATCATCTTCTTCCCACCAGCCTGTGTGATGTCAATCAGCTTTGGCGCTCCACCAATGAACGGCCTCCACATCTCTACACTTAGAAGCGATTCTTTCCCTGATTCGACATTCTCCTTTCCAATGAAAATCAAAACAAATCAATTGTTAGCGTCAAAACTATTGGAAGCTTGGGAGCTGAATTCTTTCCAAAAGTCAACTCATTTGTTGCATTCACTGATCCTTTCAGCTTCATTTCACAATTTATCTCTCAAACTGATAACCACAAAACTTGGTCCATGGTGGAAATAAAGACATTCAGCCACTTCATAAATAACTTTTATTGATTCTCCACCCAACCACAAGAATCCGACACTCACCGCATAGTTGGTCCCATAGTTGGCGATATACGTCACACCGTGGTAAGGGTCGTTGTGGCGGTAAATATCTTTCAAGTCCAACTTTCTAGAGGTGCCACTGTCCTTGGAATCTATGAGAGTTACATAGATAGAACATGTCAACAGTGCCAACCAAACAGTGAACACAAAGTATCATGCTGTGAGACCCACCATAGCGACACAACATACAAGGAAAACGCCAGGTCTCGTCTATCAAAGATGGGACAGATGGTGATGACCACGCATCGCACTTGGTGGTTTCCAAGACTTAAAGTTGCGCATGAGGCTTTTGAAACAAACACTGGATGATTTATGAGTGGACGTTCCAGCATGTGGAGTCCGTATGGGAAGAATGGAAGATCTAGAGGAAGGAATCCTAATCAATGCTCGTGTTCCCAAGCAACGTGAATCGATCCAATTGTGGAGTGAAGAAGAGTGACGAAGTTCCGCTCACTGAGATCGACAATTCTTCATCGTCGTGTGGGAAGTGAATATTTAAGTTGAACAACGTCATTGCAATGAAGATGTTGCCTCAACAAACTTACAAGTTTCTAAGACATCAACAATTTAAGTTGTCTACGAGTTGAGATACATCCGATCAGAGGACTCACTATCATCTCGGAGAAGAGACTGCGCCACCGCATCCACTTGTTCCACCTCTGTCCTCCACATTCCATTGATCCCGATCCTAGGCTCCTGATTGATCATATCGTAGTTATATTTCTTAGTTAGAACTCTCCATCTGTTGATCTCATCCTCCGATGAGGAGGAAGGCTTGTACTGGAAGGATCTAAAAGAAGGACATTTTGTAAACTTTAAAAGTACAATAATAGTTTTAACAAAGCCAATGGGAAAAGAGTTTGGTGATGAGTGTTGGAACAACAGAATAAAAAACCACATTTCATGGTTAGTCTGCTAGCCACTGACTACATGAAGAACTTCGATTGCATTTCAAATTTGCTCTTTAAATCACAAAAACCTCTACAACATTCCATTCTACCAGAATGCCATAAGTTACATTTCTATTTTTAAATCACTCAATCTAATTGCATTAGGACCTGTAGAGATCAGGCTTTGCCCCAGTTAATACTAAAGTCTAGTTAAACATATAAACCAGCATGGTCTTAAAACAAGAATCTGTACCTGTCATAAATGCCAGCAACTTCAGAGTTTTTTAATGTTTTTATTGGGTTCTCAGAGTGATCAGAACACGGAGGGCATCGTATGCTGAATGAAATATATTGCAAGATAGTTTAATAAAAAATGCAAAAATTGTTACCATGTTGAACCCAGCTTAAACACTTTACTTTCAATACTGATTACAAAATATGAAAAATTTTATTAGAGCTGCTAAAATAGAATTTCAAACAAACATGCAGCGACACACTTATAATTACTGTGGTGGATTTAAGTGTTGGATGAATTCATCTCTCCTCATCAAAGCATCAACTAGATAAGCTAGAACTCGTAAACTGTAAAACATCAACCACAATCAGACACATCATAACAACATACCTCGGACAATTACATTGCACAAGCTGGCTGTCCATAAGATCTGTAATAGACCGGTAATAAAAAACAATCTTGTCAGGACACAAGTTAAATATTTAAAAATTGCATAATTCGTTCAGTGCTTTTAAATTAGATTTTAAAAATATTCTTTGCGCATGGTATCATTGCATAGGCCAGATTATTATATTGATGTCATGAACAAAGAATCAAAATTTATTTTAATTGCCAATAGACAATAAGTAAAATCAATTTATATTTCTTCTTCGTGTGAACCTTCTTTGAAACTCCAGTTCACGCAGACCAAGCACACCATTTGGCGCATAGTAGATGGTGCACTGGTGCAGTTACAAGTGGTGTGGTCTGTGATTCGTTCCTCCTTGCCACACAGATCGCGGAAGTAGGCATTCCTCATTTGTACATGTTGGAGCGGAATAGTCCGATGACAGCATTCAGGCAGTTGAGCTGCACCCAGGCTTTCCTTGGCAAAAGCATTCTGGTTGGATGGGGGCCGGTGTCAGAGATGAAACGTTGGAGTCTTGAGGAGTTCTTCTTCCACTTTGCATTTAATTCAAATTGATAATAAACATACCACCAAGCTATTTTTTAAGAATATTAGTTTTATGCAAATATATATTAAAGAACTCACATGGACTTTGAGCTGTCTTCTCTAAAATATGTTCCACTTTTTCATTCCACACATGTCCCAAGATAAACCAACCAAACATAATTGACAATGTTAGCTGAACTTTTTGCACTCCGAGAATTAACCTCACTTTTGACAACATTCTTATTACAGTTTATCTAGTCAAAGATTAGTACATGTTTACTCCATAAACTACTTTAACACATATGCAAGTCAATGGTGTAAATGCTTTGTCCGATCCATTATCTGCTGGTTCTGCGGGCCGCCTGCTGTCTTCTACTTGCTCTATTGATAACACCACTTTGATTCCAGAGTTGCACTTGCAGGCCCAATTCTAAATCTTGACGAAACACATATTCTGCCACACTAATGACAATATAATAAAATACAAACATGAAAAAGTACATCAAACAGTAAAGAACAATTTCTTCTATTAAATACATGGCGCCAATAACATTTGCAACTTAGTATTTAATAATTTAGCAGAACTTTACATTTATTGAAATTCTTTGAAAGAGAATAAACAGAGAAGTAAACTCCTGGACAAAGATGATTGGTCAAAGTTATAAGGAAATCATTTTCAAGAATTTAGATTAGAGCTGAGGGTAGGGTTGCTACTCCTCAAAGGACACACAGGAACAAACTTGTCTTCTTTCTTTCTACAGCACATTGGACAAAGTTTATCAAATTTGAATATACAAACATCCACATTTCTCTTCATTTGTGGGCAAAATAACCAGGTACGGTAGTAGCCAATCCAGGTTACAATGATGTTCATGGCAATGTAAACATGGTGATGTTTGTTTTTAACATTTCTTCAGATTAATTACAATTTGATGCGCTTTTGTTTTCCAGCTTGGTTTTCAACTTCCATGCTTCAACCAAGTAATTATCCTAGACTAATGTTAACACAGAGTGGAAAAAACTGACTTTAAAGTAAACAGAACAAAAAATTATTTAATTTAAAAAGTAAAATTTGCACTTAAATTTTAAGACAGAAATCAACATTGTCTCCAAGACTGAACTCTGAGTGGGTTTCTCTGGTGGACTAACTCAAGGTCGGCAGCGTACTTGAAGAAATAGATCAGCATGAAATAAAGAAGACAGATCCAGAACAAGCATAATGAATAAACAACAAACTGTTCAATAAGATACATACTTGCAACCACTTCTTTTCAAACACACATGAACTACAAACTACATAACATTAAAAAAGGCATCCAACCCTACTTTTTACTACAAAACTTACCTAAACTTTTTTGTAATTACTCATACTATTATGAAGTCATAAAGCTAAATGAGCATTATCCTTGTGATCTTTTGCTGATGTGATATTGAGAGAAACAAGATGAGGAGAAGTCTGTATTCTTGCCTGGCTATTGTTCAAGATTTTAATGTTCATGCCACAAGTAATTCTGCTGCTTGCAAAATATTGAACCAATTTGTAAGTTAGCCGCCCCCAGAGGCTAATAATAATCACCACTAACAGCATCTCACAACCTAGTTTTCACATTTTTGAGGTTATGTATAATAATAATAATGGTGTTGCAAGCACAGCAGTGCTTTTTCACCTTCATAACTTACGTAGCAATCAGGCCCGGATTTAGGGGGGGGCAGAAGGGGCAGTTGCCCCGGGCCCCCCAAATTTTGAAGGGCCCCCCTATGTGGAAAAAATGTGATTTTGTGTTATTTTTTTTCCTTTTGGCCTTTAAAGTTTCTGCAAAATGCTATGCAGTACTGGACTGATGCTACTGTAGACGTAGAGATGGTTTTTCGCGCCGTAGGCGCGAAAAATTTTTTTGCACGGGGGCCCCCGATTTAAAAGTGCCCCGGGCCCCCCATCAGCTAAATCCGGCCCTGGTAGCAATATTAAATAAAAAAATAAAAAACGAAATAGAATACCAACAAGGAAGTCATAAACAAGAGACAAAACACCAAGAAAAACGAGTCAATACTACCTAGAGCATACATATCTTATTAAAGGCACAGCATAACACTAAAATCAAACAAAAAACACCTGGGGCTGGAGACTGTATCTGTATCTTTTGGGTAGCCTACAGAAGCAAAGTAGTCTGTCAAACATTGACTGAAATCCCATCCCCATAAACATTGGTCGTGAAAAACACGTGAAATTCTGAGGAAACTCGTGTAATACACGTGTATTTCTCGTGTTTTTACGAGCCAATGTTTATGGGGATAGTAACTAAAATCACAAGCATACTCTCTAGTTTGCACAGTTGCATATTTGTGTTTTGTGATAAAAAAATCCAACCAGATTCAAGTCAACCGTGGCATCAGCTACGCATGAACGAGCAACTTAAATAATATTTTTAAAAATATCGAAATAAAACAAAACTTCTTAACTAAATAATAATAATAACATTTTATTTCACACCAGTTGGGTTCAAAATAGCGTCAATAAAAATCTCCATGATTGGCGATTTTCTGCCAACTATCACAGTTCTGCCCCGCAACTGTCGCAGATCCGCCCCGATAGCTCAGTTGGTTAGCGCGTGACTTCTGGAACAAAGAAGCTTCAAGATCAAGGGGCACTGGTTCGACTCTCAGCTCAGGGTGTGCAATTGAGCAACGCACGTTAAGGTAAAGGTGCCATACTCAGTACTGAGCTTTGGGGAATGAGAAGATGAGGTTCTCATTATACTAAACTAAGCCTTCGGCACAACGGAGAGTAGGGTGGCCAGTTCCTTTCTTTCGGCCGCCTTTACTTCAGCAACTACGCCCACCCAATTTATTACACTCTGGGTAGAGGTGAGCGGTGTTTTTCAAAAACCAGCTGAAGCCGGGAGTCGAACCAGGTTTGCATAATTGGAAAGCCAACGCCTTATCCGTTGCGCCATCCCACCGCTCACCTGCACGTCAAGGACTGCTCTACATTCAGCGGCATCTAATGGATTGAGTAATTTCCGGCAACAAGACTTCAACAATCGGAAACTTCACTCTGTCAATCTCGGTGACCGAGCTGCGAAATTTTTTTTCCACAAACTTTTTGCTACTTCGCATAGAGTTTGTATTTATATCGTGAGAATGCAAGCATTTTTTGTTGGCGCGTTTGGTTCAGTAGTTTCGTCTTTTGCCTTATAATCGTGAGGAGATCGGTTCGACGCCCATCGAAGTCAATTTTTTTTTTCTTTAGGCCTACATTAATTTTTGCGGTGCACAAAAGCTTTTAAAAAAAGTAAGATTAGGGCTAATGGGTTATTAATTCTTAATCAATTCGGAAAATCTTACTTTTAGACTAGTGACCAGAATCATTTTTTTTCTCAACTTTTTTAACTTGACTAGACGAGGTGTAGCCTATCTCCAGGCTACGTATTTTTTCATGTTCAATCAATCAATCCATCAGTTCTTGCGCATTGTAAGAGATCGAACGCTTCGCATAAATGTTTCTGCTGGTCTTCCTTGATTTCGTTTGCTTTTGATCAGTTTTGATTATAGGAAAGTTTCATTATAAACTGAGTTTATGGGATGTCGTATTTTATGTCCCAACCAGAGAATTTGACGTTTGCTGACTTGCTAAAGCTTCCCTAGCTGAAGCAGGGGAGTTTCTCTTATAGCGCCATAGCTTTTAACAAGTCATTGTGAATAGGCTAGGCTATGTTCAATCCACGAAATTTTGAAAATTCTTCTTAATGATTGTCTATGAAATGTGTGAATGGTATTTTGAAGTTGTAATGCTGGTTTCCATGTTTCACAGGCACAAGTAAAAACGGGAAAAACAAGTGTTTGGAGAACAACTCTTGTTCTTCTTAAGTGACTGCAACAAACTAGCCTAGGCCTATAATAGGCTATAGCCTAATAGTGACGTTGGTTAGGGTTAGGTTAACCCTAACCCTTTTTTTCTGTAGCACCAGTGTCAGTATTGAGCGGAGTGGGATTGTTGAGAATCCGACTTCATGAAACCAGACTCCACCCCAATCTGACTTCAAAATTTTTCATTATTTTCGACTCCGAATTCATTCCACTCCGAAATCAAGTTTTGAAATTACGTAACATTTGCCAAGGTGGACACTTAAACATAAAAATTTTTGATAAGACAAATGAATCATTGGACCAATCACAATTTACAGGAACACCGTTTCAACCAATCAGGAAGTTGCAGTTAAATCAAAATAAAAACGTAAACATTTCTGATAGAAAATAAATTGAATGAACGTTCCGCTGTTGCCAGCGTTGTCTAATCGGTTAAGGCTAGGGGATACAAACTTAAATTGAAATAATGACTTTGGGATCTCAATTCTCATTACTCTTTTTTTGTTGATTACCAAAAATAGGTCAAAATATAATCAACTCTTTGGCTGAATGTCATAGGGGTCACAATTGAACGGTGGTTATTTAAACATATGTTCTGATTAGTTGGCGGTGTCTTACAGGCAGTGCCGGATTCACCATTATACTGGCCTATAAAGGCTGAAGCCTAGGGCCTCAAGGTTTAGGAGACAGTCAACAACACTTCCACAACTATTGGAAACTTCACTCTGTTAATCTCTGCAACTGAGCCTGCGTTAGTGATTCAAAGCCTCTATAACAAGTAGCCTACGGTATGCGAAACTACCAGGAAAAATAAAAACTGGTTTCAAAAAGTTATTAACTGACTAGGCTATAGACTATAGTTGCCTTCTTTGATTGAGAAAATAGAACGCAAAAAAATCAACACGTTGGCCTTTCAAGACACAACAAGAAATATCACAGAGTCTAAAATATTAGAAGTAGGTAGCCAGTGCCGGTCTTAGGGTATTTCGGGCCCTGTGCGAAATATGCTTTGCGGGCCCCAATGACAATGATCCAATTCAGTAGCGCAGCTAGGTACTTTGAGAGGAGAGTGGGGGTTTGACGGCCGGCGAAGCCTGACGGCGTATTCGCCGAAAGCGACACCCAGCGGCGGGGGAGTCTGGGGGCCCTCCCCCAGAAAATTTTGAAAAATTACTTTGAATTTGGTGCATTCTGAGAGCATGTTCAACAAAAATACCGATAGCCTACTTGCTCGTGAATCGAATTGATCGAGTTTTCTCCATTGGAAATGACAAAGATTACTGCATTTTCTGATAGGGACAGTAGCCTACATTACAGTATGATCTACAATCCCTAATTTTCTGAGTAAATTGCAGGCTCCCTAATTTGCGGGCCCTGTGCCATCGCACGGTATGCACACCCCAAAGACCGGCACTGAGGTAGCCTACTGTATAAAGTTTATTTACAGTTTAATGCGAGATCAATACAGCAGAGTTTACCACGAAAAGCAAACCGATCTAGCAAGAGTAGCAATTAAGTAGGCGACAAGACACTCCAAATTTAGCTTTAAACAAACAAGCTTAGGCTACTAAGCTAATTGGTTGTTATAAGCACTTGTTGCTTGCAAAAGTCAAATATCTTAAGCAGCATTGTTTTTATATTCTCATTTCTCACCACACATTAAATGAAGGGGACACATAACTCTGAAAGCTGATTGCCTCATCCCAATTTTTTTATTATCGATATGTTCTTCAAAAGCAGTGCTTCCAAAACCAATAGCCAAGCTACCGGTAACCCCAACTGCAGTTAGCCTACTTTTATTTTTCTAACCATTAAGAATGTTTGCCAAAAACAATTTTTAAATCTCTAAAATTATTGGACAGCCTACTGTATAAGTTTGATTACTTGGATGAATTACTCAAGAACAAACATCACTACAATAAGTAGCCTACTATGTTGGCTTGCAAGATTACAATAAACTTGGTTGGGTTTTGAATCTTTATTCTCGGACTGACAAAGCCTTGATTGGTTATTCCTGGTAGTTTCACATACTTGTAGAGGCTCTTGACGCAGGGCCGGTTACCAAGATTGGCAGAGTGAAGTTTTTTGATTGATTGTTGAAATGGGGTTGCCAGGAAATTATTCCATCCATTTGATGCCGCTGAATGGAGAGCAGTCCTGAAATGCGTTGCTTAAGCGCAGACTCGGAGGGCCGAACTAATGCCGCATCAGTCGGGCGCTCCACTGGGCTAACGGAGTGGACGGCTCAAAGCTACTTATGATTTTTTCTTCAACCTTTCAAAAATTATGCAGCAAAAAATTTATTGCGATAGTAATCTATCAACAAAAACGCAACTAAAAAGACTCCTTAAACCAAAAATGGGAATTGCATCGTCTACTCTAAATATAGATAGACGGAAGAATAACCGAGAGGGAAATCTTTTACATTTTGTTCCAAGCATTGTTTTAGTGCATTTAAAATTGACATCAAATCAAAGCATAGTCTCAGACAAACATAATTGTTTCATATTTTAATCTTCCATCATGTCTTCCAAGTCTCCTCTAAAGTTTGCCACTTCATCAAAGATGCCATCCATCCACTCTGGCTGCTTCCACCCTACAAACCTAGAACCATATTCCTCACCATGTTCCGCTTCGTCACTTCCGTCTGGGGATTCACCATCTGGTGCTTTCTTGAGAGGTGCGGCTTCTTCTGATTCTGCAACAACTTGTTTGTTTAATCGATCAACTAAAGTTGTAGCCTACCTAGATAATTTGTTTCTGAATTAATTTAAAATAATGGGGATTTCACAGAAACAATCATTACACTTTTTTTTACATGTTGGAGAAAACTTTATAATGATACAAAAGGTCATTACAAAATAAATAGGAAAAATTTAATTAGGCTATTTGAACATATAATAGTCTATAATAGGCTACTATTTAGACTATACATCAAATACATTAGTGATGTTATATTCTATTAAGTAGTGATGTTTACCAATATAATCTTAAGTTTGAAGTATATTCCTACAGTGTTGCATCAAAATTAGATCGATTGTTTGTAACATTTTTAAGCGTTTAATGGATTTCCTGCATTTGTTGATTTTAGGTACGGTAGCCTATTTGTTCGTGCTCAATTGATGCAAATATTTTTTACGTGCCAAGTTGAACATATTGACATTATAAATCGCTGTTCAAAGCCCAACATCAGAAATCCAAAGTGATGCTTGCTAATTATTTGCATTCCAGTTTCCACTTACACAGTCAGCGGTCGTTTGTTTAGTTTCAGTTTATTTTTATTTCTGGAAGTCACAAAGAAATAGCCTACAATAAATTCGAAACATAACAGGGGTCTAGGAAGAGGCAGAAGCGAACAGGACGCAAATGTTGAAACGGGCTTGATACTGAAACAGGATAGTTAGTTTAAAATATGGCACGGTCGCAACACCTTAGCAGAATTTTAAAATTTAGAATAACAAAGAGAAAAAAGCAAGTAGGCTAGGCTAAAATTTTCAAAACTTATAAAAGTAAAAAAAAAACAAAGAGAAAAAAAATGAACAGTTGCTATGTTGATCAATCTTAATGCTTTATCAAAAGTGCTCTTACTTGCGCTCTTACCTTGCACATAGAAAGGCCACAGATCAACCTTATCCGGATATTTGTTGTTGAGCTTGGCCAACTGCCTCCTGAGATGGACCAGATAGTTGAAATGCTTGATGACAAGAAGCCCGATGGATTTCTCAACCTGAAGATTATGAATTCTTTGTTTAAATTAAAACAAACAGAAATTTATCGCGCTTCCGTTCCACGCTGTTCAAGATAGTAACAATGACGTCACAATACTTCTGCTATCACAAGACAAACACTTGAACAACAACAAGTGAGCCTTGTCTTGTTTCTTGTAATTAATCTAGAACCGGCGCCACTTGTTGTTGTAGACACGATTATGATCAAATGAGATATCACTAAATCAAATTTGATCTTCACCAAAACAAAAATCAAACAAAGTTTTACCAGATGTTGCAGCGGCTTGTTCTTGCAGGCGGGAAGGCCCTTTGAGAGGCCACATTGGGCCCAGTACCAATAAAACTTCCAGGCCCCCAACACAAGACACCACTAAAACTTACATCATATCATACGAAACATTTTCTTTTACTCCCGGCGCTTTAAAAAGGTTTTAGGCATCAATTTATTCCGGGCCCCTGTCTACGCCCCTTTGGTGGGTTTCGTATCTTGCACTTATTTATCTCTCGCTTCCGAGTGTGATGATGTCATGTCTCTTATGGTCTATATCTATCTGAGGGTATAGCCTATTGGTAACAAGCAGTGGTGTACGCAGAGAGGAAAGGGCATTGAGTCATGTACAGTGGCGTAGCCAGAAAAAAATTTTGGGGGGGGCCAAATATTTGATGAATTGAAGAGAACGACAAAATGTTTGATTTAAGACATTGCCACCTGATGTGCAGTGGCGCATCCTGGTGGGTTAAGCAAGGGAAGCAATAAAGCTGGTGGGGGTTAGAGCGTGCCGAAGGCACGCGTATTCTAGGGGGTCCGGGGGCATGCTCCCCCGGAAAATTTTTGCAAAATTACACTTAAATAATGGATTATAACGCTTTCTGGAAACACTTTCAGGGTAATATTTGTATGAAACTTATTAGCAGATAAACAGCTATTAACTTATTAAAGGTAGCTCTTATCTACACACAAACGGGCAAAAACTGCGGCAAAAATTAGAGAACACAAAAAACTCAGCTACACAAAAACCCTACAGAGTAAGCGATTCTGAAATTGCTTCCACAGATTAGTTAAAAGAAGCGTAAATCGCGTAAACTTTGCGCGATTTACGATTTGCAAAATTTATGGTGTCTTTCTGTGTGTCTAAAACAAGTCCTGGGGGGTGTTAATAGCCAGATGTCTTGGAAAACAATATAAATTTATACAAATTATATTATATTTTCAACAAAGGGTTCAACTTCGGAATCCAAACTTTGAAAATTTGGGGGGGGGGCCATGGCCCCGTTCGCCCCCCCCTGGCTACGCCTATGGTCATGTATTTAGTATTTGCTTAGTCCATACTAGCTTTGTTAATTGCTTTAACAGTGTTATCCAAAACACATTAAATAATGTAATCTACTTTGTTAAATTACTGAAACATTTTTTTTAATGGGTCTATAGCCCAATGCCCTTCCCCTGCGTACGCCACTGGTGACAGGTGTGGTTGTAACAACCCACCACTTTATCTGTGACTTGGTTCTTCATGTTGTCCACACTGTAGTACCAACGATTGGGAGGTTTGTGTCCCATCATGCTGTTCTCCTCTATCTCCGAATTGACGCTTTCCTGAATGAAATGATCAGCAGAAATTGACAAAATGGAAAGATTTCACCACGAACAGAGAAACATAATTGTTTTGGTAGAGTTATAAGTCCATCTTTCGACAGAATCTAGTTCTATGAAATCATTCGCCTAGAAGGACAACAAGAGATATTGCTTGCAGTCCAGTTTACAAAATAAGGAAATCATCAAAATATAAATCAGTTGTGAAAACCACTTGAAACGCTTCAAGTTGTTTCATATTTTCACTCACCGTCAATTCATCCAAGTATTCCTCCGCAGTGAGGGCCGATTTGACTTCGTGGCTGTTGTGGAGCGCTGAAGACAATGAGATTCCAGTGACGCACACAATCCAAAGAAGAAGCATCGTGCCGGCTTTGTTGTGTTTGTAATATTTCTTATTTATAAAACTTGTTTATGAAAACATAAAAACGGTGAAGCAATTGTTAGAACAGATCTTAATAAAAGAACAAAGAACCTCTCAGAAAAGTAACAAAAACTTATGACAAAAATGTTTAAGTTTTTGCTTGAAAAAAGTAGGCTACTGTAGGCTGTAGCCTAACTCTTTTGCTTTGTTTAATATTTTCTATAATCTCGCGTCATAATTTGCTTTGAATGGAAATATTGTAGTTGTCAACTTTCCGGAATTTCGAAACTAAATTAAAAATCCTTAAAAATTTTGCCGAGTATTTTGGAATCTGGCCTACGAATAAAAACAGAAAAATTTATCACATCTTGTCAGAGTTCACTTCCATTTTCTTGCAATTGACTGTCACAGTCTGTTATCAGCCAACTTTAAATGTTGCATTGCGAAAGAGATGAAAAAGATTTTAGAAACACTGTCCAAAGCTATGCACAATTTTAATATGAAGGTGTCTAGTCGATGTTGCTATATTTATATTGTAGCCACTTTTGAATTGCGAATCAGTCGTTTCAGGCTCCAGAACTGATTGTTTAATGTCAAATAAATAATGAAAAATGTTTTTCTTTGGAAGTTAGATACCTACATTTTATTGAGAAAATCCCATTTTCTTAATTAAGGTTTTTGCAATAAGCTGCGGCCGATCATATTTTGCTAAATATTTTTCGACTTACAGATTCCCGACGCGGAGGCGACTTGTTCGACGCTTGCTGATGAATAATGAGCATTGTAGTTGCTTAGAAACCAGTTTGATTTTAATTTTATGATTTATTTTAACGTCTTTAGTGCATTTTCTCTGAAAATTTAAGACAAGTGACGACAAGTTCTGTTATTTGCTCACAATGTCGACTTGGTTGACATTGGCAAAATGTCTCTTGATTGTCTGTTTCCTGACTAGTAGCTCAGCAATTACATGGATGGCGAACATCCAAAAACCCCGTGGGTGACGTAAAGACAATTAAATCAACAGTGATATTATTGCAAACCGTCTTCATTGATCCTATCGTGACGTCACAAGAAGGGTTGGGATTTGCAGCTAGAGATGTAAAAAAACGGTTTTTTTTGTTTTTAAAAAAAACGAGCTCGTTTTTTTTGTTTTTTTTGTTTTTTTTACTTATTTTGACATCAAATGTCACAATATGCAGCAATTAGGGTAAACTCATTGCAATAGCGTCTCTTTCAACAAAAAAATAGTCTCATAACTCGTATAACTTATTTCAAATCAGACAATATGTCTCTCAAGTCTCAACACACGAGCCATAAAGATTTCTCATCGTCTCAAATAGTAATAGTAACACAGTGTCTTATGGTTGGCACATCTTAAGTATTGTCTTTGGTCCAGGCAGTTGTTAAATGCAGTACCACACTCGTGTACAGTTTCGAAGCCAACTGGGATTTTGGTTAATGGGCATGTCACGTTATGAGCAGGTGGTCAGTGTCTTGTTTGTCCACTTCACAAAGACACTTTTCACCAGCACACCACACCCTTTCCAGTACAACGTCAAGAGATTGTTCCAGTTGATGTGCATTTGGTGCAAACTTGATGAAAATCACACAAGCGGTTCTCGAGTTATAAGTGAAATGACCTTAGCCACTAGGTGGCTTTATAGATAAGGAGCAATAAAAAAACGGCAATATCTCAAGAACCGCTCAACATATTTAGATAATATTTAGCTCTACCCCCATGTTTTCTGGGGTAGGCTATCTGTTTATGAACATTAAAACAAGTTTTGGCTACTACTTTTTGAGATAAAAAGAAATTAACCTCTTGTCGTTACGCACCAATAAGCATGCGTAAATTAAAAAAAGAAAATAATTGGGTAAAGGAAAGATTGATGACAAGTTTTGCAAAAGCAGTGTAGTGCTAAAGTCCCAACTTTTAGCCCAAATCACATTTAAATGTAGTGAGGGATGGAAACATTTTGATGTTTTTTATTTTCCCTGAAGAGGTTCAACACTCCTTTATGATGTCATAGTCATATTTTTTTCCCTTAATCACATCATTGTGCTGTCATAGACATGTTTAAAAGAAGTATGGTTGCACTTAATCCATCCAATTTAAACTAGTTTGCAGGACTTTGAGACTTTAGCACGATTATGTTTTTGCCAAACTTTTCGTCAATCTTTCCTCTACCTAATAAAAAAAATTAAAGTTTTGCATTATGGTTTTATTGGTGGGTAACGGTAACGACAAGAGGTCAATTTCTTTTTATCTAAAAAAGCAGTAGGCCTAGTTCTCAAATAAAATAACTTTTCATCTTTGATGTTTGTTTTGTATCTTTATCCTGCATTGCCGGAATATGGGTAAAACTTCATACTTGTTAGGAAAAGTATTATAAAGCATTTATTCACTATGTGAACACTGAGCAGTGCTGGAAAAACTCCATTTTAAAGGGAAAATTTCTTCATTCAGGGTTGGTAGTTACTAGCAATAGTCAACATGGGTGGTGGGCATTTGAAAGGAACATTAAGCTAAACCTTTTCTGACAAATGCACTAACTTATGACAGCTAAAAATATCAGTGATAAGATCTCTTGCACTATATGTCACAAATAATCTGCAAGAAGCATCAATGACGAAGTGTCCAAGATCTTACAACACACGAAAAGAATACTTCTGTTTCAACATTTATAAAGCATATACATCGTTGGTAAGCTATCAGTTACAAAACATGTTTAAACAAGCTATTGGCAATAGCTTGCATTAGTAAATTACCACAAACAAGGCAATGTGTGTTCTGAATACTGCCATCTTGTTTTTGCCAAAATTTCGTCAACCCATTGAGTGTGTACAAGAATAACCTGTACCACAGTATACTAACATCATAGGCTACCTTCCATAAAAGGAAAAATAAATTAACTCATCTACATTATGTCATGTATCAAATTGCATTAATTCAATGTTTGTCAGGTCTGCTGCAACAAACATGCCTGAGAATGCGAAACAACATAGGACTATGCAAAAACATATGCCGTGTGCCAAACACAGACACTTAGGCATTTCAGCACACCAATAAAACCATTTTTAGTAATTTAATGTTTTTCAAGAGCACTATAATGAAACTAAGCTGCAAATTGCAAAAAATTTGCAACTTTTCCAGAAAAATATGAAAAAAAACAAAAAAAACAAAAAAAAACCAAAAAACGAGTGTTTTTTTTGGCTCAAGTTTTTTTTGAAAAAAAACACGTTTTTTTTTTAAAAAAAACGGTTCGTTTTTTTTGCATTTACATCTCTATTTGCAGCCCACCTCTACCCAGCTGACATGGATACTTTTGGATTAAGATTCACTTTAGGGGATTGGAATCCTTTCAGAGGACCTGGAAACGAATAAATTACCGAGTATTGTTTGAAATCTTATTATTGTTTTTCAAGGTGGGCTCTTTTTGATTGTTTCCGGCACGAATTGATAGACGCAGGGTTATGTTATCCTCTCTAAGAAATTGCAAGATCAACGTCGATGGCTTTAACTCACGAGTGAAACAACCATTTAATAGGTTTTAGTGAACTAAGAAACGAAGTACATCTGCTAAACACAAGCCATAAATATAAAACGAACAAAGTAAGTCAGTCTCACACAATCAAAACATAAAGCAACAGAAAGTCCCTTTAACTGAACACTGCAAGAAAGGCTCTAATGAAAACGGGCTTGCTGAGACTGAGTGAGGCAAGAGGCGCGATCAGAGAAAACAATCAAGGTAAGGCGCGCCGAGCAGAAAAACCTTAACGCTACAAACATAGCCTACATAAAATAAATGTAAATTTACAACAACGAGTTGAGCGGTTGTTTTATGCGCTTCAACGACTGTTTTCAATTTAGCTAGACTGAATGAGATCATTAGCTGCTGCAAGCTCAACTATATTCTGCCTCTAGGTTAGGTGAGTACCATATTTGATCTAAGCGGAGCTGGTTCGAATCTTTTAAGGACTGCTTTCTATTCAGCGGCACACCTAGTGAATGGAAGAATTCCCCGGCAAGAACACTTCAACAATCGGAAACTTCACTCTGCTAATCTCGGTAACCGGCCCTGCGTCAAAACCCTCTACAAGTATGCGAAACTTTCAGGAACTGCGCCATCCTATCTATCAACGCTTTGCCAGTCCGAGAATGAAGATTCAAAACCAACCAACCATCTGGGGATGAGAAAAACCAGCTTAGGCCGGGAGTCGAACCAGGATTGCTTGATTGGAAAGCGAGCACTTTATCCGCTGCGCCATTCTACTCTGACTTGTAAAATAATTCGAAATCAGAATTTGGATCGCAAAGTGTTACCATGAACAATAAGAGTGAAATTTACTTTCTCCTGATTACCACAAAGCTCAATCAGTCTTCGATAAGAATGTTGTCTCTTCGTCTCAAGTGACATTGGCCAACTGTTCAGTGACAAAACCGTCGTTGTTGGGGCTATGACGACCAACTCGCTTCGAAACAATTACCTTTGAAAATATTGAAGTCTTGTCACGATTACCATGGTCACGTAGAGAAATCAGCTTCAAAGTGTTAACAACAAGTTATAAATCTGTTTGTTCTACAAGGTGTTTGAACTATCATTTAGGGAATTGGTTAAGGCTGTCTTTGTTCAACATTTCAAACAGCATGATGGCGACATGCGACAGAAACAATTTGCAAAGGATTAAGCAAAAACTGCCGATCCTTTGGAAACAAATATTATTAGATGGGTATCAGCTTCGGTAAATATTAGATGGTGAAGAGATGTCGTACTTAACAATAGACAATATGTGGAACCAGTCAAAACTGGTTTCGACAAGTTTAAGGTGAGGGCAAGCTTGATTGTAAACAATGGCACTTTGGTTGAACAACATTCAAAGTAACCTTGTGCTGTCTAAGTTTTCGTTTGCATGTTAAAACTCTGGTTTTATTCAGTATCGCACGAGGCCTAAACGCGTCTACTTCACACAGTGAAGGTCGATTGTTTTAGTTCCGTTCTTGATTGATTGAATCTTTATCCTCGGACTGGGAAAGCTTCTTGCAAAGCTTAATCCTGGCAGTTTAGCATACTTGTAGAGGCTTTGAATCACTGACGCATGCCCGGTCACCGAGATTGACAGAGTGAAGTTTCCGATTGTTGAAGTCTTGTTGCCGGGGAATTATTCCATCCATTAGATGCCACTGAATGGAGAGCAGTCCTTAACGTGCGTTGCTCAAGCGCACACCCCGAGAGTCGAACCAGCGCCGCTTGATCTTGAAGTTTCTTCGTTGCAGAAGTGACGCGCTAACCAATTGAGCTATCGGGGCGGTAAGTTCTTACTTTGTAAGCAATAAGCATGCTTTGGTCCGCACCACTCACTCTGAAGACGCATGTTGATGACGTGTGTGAAACAGAAAAGATCCAAAGTGACATCACAAACGAGGTGGAGATCTGTGAGTGACCTACCTGGGGCAAGTTGTTGACCTGACAGAAGTGAATCTACGATCCCAAGGACAAGTAGTTCGTGCAATTGAATATATTTCTCAGCCAACGTTCGATAAAAAAACAAACACATCCAGTTCAGTTGAAGCTACCATCAAAGTCCTCGCAGGATACGTGAGATCACATAAAATTGGTGTAAAAATAGAAAAAAATTATTGAAACAAGTCGACATTTCTTTAAAACTTCACACAGTAGCAACTCATGATAGGTCAGATGACGTCGATCATGACGTCACTGGCATGTAAGATATTGTCAGGAGGTACCATAAAGCCAGGTCGCCCTTGAACCGACGACGACATTTCAACATAAACAAACGTAAACACCAAACTATGTTGTGGAGAGGAAATCCCCAATTGAAGAGCTTCACCAAGCGATGATGACGAAATGGAGGAAACAACACGGGAGGTCGCACTTGCTCTCCGACACGACCGAACACCAAGCGTACAGTTATCAGTGACGTCACCGACACGACACCTCACAGACACGTCACGATTGGCAAGCAAAGTTGCAACAAGACTGCGGCGTGTCCATCAACGATACAAAGGTGCAACACGATTCGGCTTTTGAATAGCTAGCGATGGTGATGTCATAGGCGATGTTGCTCATCGTCATAGCAACAAGTCCAGGTGAGATTCAAACTTCTCCAGGATCAGCAGTGTTTGTTTGGGATCGCTTGATGTAGAGCTGCAACAGCTTCATCTGCAAGAGGAGTCAATGACGTCACACGCTTCGAGAGCACATACTCAGTAGGGTGGCTCGCTTTTGAACTTTTTTTTTAAATTCTCTCGGGGTAGTGAGGAAATGGTGCCAATGAGTGAGAAAACAATCATGACAAAATTTAAGATTTGTAACAAATTGTCTTCAGCCTCCTCATGGGACCCAAAAATCGAAAAATGGGGTCAAAAACGCAATTTTTTTCAAAAATATTTGTAGTTTGGGTAGATACAATATTGTTTAGATATATCTAAACAACCTAAAAAAAAAATTGAAGTCATTTGAACTATTCCTTCAGCTTCCTCACAGCTTCTGAAAATTTTCATTTTGCTGAAAATTTTGCATTTTTGTTTGTGGTTACTTAACTACAAACTTCGTCAGTGACGTAAATTCAAATAAAATACGTCACTTTTTCCTACCAAATTAACCCAATTTCATTAAAAAATGACGCAACAGCTCAGGGCAGGTCTATAAAGAGGAATACAATGACGTTTCATAGCTGGCAAAATGTCTAACGCAATTAT
Source organism: Aplidium turbinatum (assembly GCF_918807975.1). Taxonomy (NCBI): domain Eukaryota; kingdom Metazoa; phylum Chordata; class Ascidiacea; order Aplousobranchia; family Polyclinidae; genus Aplidium; species Aplidium turbinatum. The sequence continues at coordinate 26,465,491 of NC_137480.1, forward strand.
GTATCATGTAACCACAAACAAAAATGCGAAATTTTCAGCAAAACCGAAATTTTTATAAGCTGTGAGGAAGCTGAAGAAATAGTTCAAATGACTTCAATTTTTTTCTTTAGGCTAATTAGATATATCTAAACAATATTGTATCTACCCAAACTAAAAATATTTTTGAAAAAAAATGCGTTTTTGACCCCATTTTTCGATTTTTGGGCCCCATGAGGAGGCTGAAGACAATTTTTTAAGAATCTCAAATTTTGTCATGAGCGTTTTCTCACTTATTGGCACCATTTCCCCACTACCCCGAGAGAATTTAAAAAAAAGTTCAAAAACGAGCCACCCTAATACTCAGCCCCACAGCACAACGGCCATGAATCCCCCGAATGGGGCAGTTGCCTCTACATGCGCTAACAAGTGGCGAATATTAAAGATGTAAGAGCTCAGTCACTCCACCGATTTGAAGGAATCAACAATTTGTTGGTTAGAAGCTCACGTCACTGGTTCATACAAGTCGAGGTGGAAAGTGGCTCAGTCAATAGAAACGAAAACTGTTGTTACAAGTTCATCGTTTTATTTCCACGCAACAAACTCACTTCACGTTCTATCGGTTCATGAATGATTGCCACTTACCTTCCCCCCGGACAGGCCGGACAAGTGGTGGCATAACCTCGCATCTCCAATGACGCGGTGTAGCGCCACCAAGCAGAAGACAGCGGCCTTTCTAATCCCACTCTCCGTGTTGTCATAACACTGTAACAATTATGTCGATGTCAATCAAGCGCAGGTCGCATGCGGTCAATGTTTCGTCATAAACGCCACGATTTGAACAAACAAAGAGCAGTGCACAAGTGGTTACACAAAACTTGTGAGAAATGAAAGCCGTTCTGAACCAATGCATTGTGGGTAAAGAGTAAAGCTGACCTCAAGTAATCCCGGGACAAGATCTGAGACGATGCGATTGGTCAATTCATCATGAGTGGATCGGTTGATTGCGTTCGTAAGCATTTTGAGGCAAGCCTGCACTCCTTCATTGTTGCCCCCTTTAGTGAGCGGGCTGAGTACGTTAATTGTCAACACAGAGGGCAGCAGAGTGCACAAGGAGTTGCCACATTCCTCTGCAGCGCGCGTCACCTGGAAGCAAATGATGACAGAGCTGTCACGTACAACAAGTGGAAAGACGTCAGAATTGACGACACAAGTTACCGAAGTCGTCACGGAACTATGACACGACAATCGAAAGAGGCGCCACACAAAAATTTGATGACTGGAGAAAGTAGTTCGTGGCCATGATGAGTGTGGGTTCGATTCCAGCAGTAATCACAGTTATTCAACATCACCAACACAACCATAGGGCAACTAGTCCATGTAGGTTCTTCATTCACAGATCAAGCTTATATGTTACGATGACGCAGTGGAGCACCTACCTCCTTGGAGGAGCTCGCATGGGCCTCAATGATGTGGATAATGGTGACCTCCGCATGGCTCCGGAAGCGAGTGGAGAGATACCTTAGCATCTCCTTGAGCGCCCGCAACGATGACACACGAACGTCGTCCTGGTAACGTGATGACGTTTAAGTTACGTCACTTATTGAAAGAAGCAGAAGTTGCTTGTTGAATAAAATTATAAATTAATTCATTAATAAATGAAATTTGATAACCATCAAACTTTTACAGCTTTAGTTTGTTAGAGTTTATGACACTACGTGTAGTTGGTTGGATGCTCACACATCATCGCCCCATCACATCTAGGGCCGCATACTCACATTGCCCCCTCTAAGCGCCCCCAGGAGCCCGGACAGGATGGTGTTGAAGTGTTGGTCCCACTGGATCTGCTGCTGGGACGCTGCCAACCCTCCGATGACGTCACTGCTACGTAAGACAGCGAACAGGTCGTCGATGGAGCGCTTCTTGTCTTTCCCGCTGGAGAAGGCGAACGCGACATCGGCGATGTTGCTGTCCAGCTGCTCCAGAGGAAGTTCTGTGACGAAACAATTACGTTGATATGTAGCGGAAGATCGATGCTTCAAGATGGCAGCTGGGCATGGGACACGTATTTGTACGAGGTCGCGATGGTTTGGTTCAAGTGAGACAAGTTTGTGGCTGGACAGGTGAACAACTCCCAGTCCTCACAACAATCAATCGATCAAGTTCATGGAATCAACGCGAGGGAAGTCAGTCACACAATTATCAACGTTCTTATGAAGGGACAAGGGGTGCGACATGAGAAAGAATCCTCTAAAACGCTTGAATCCCGTAAAAGTTATTAGAGGCAACAAACGACACCAACCCCATTCCATCCCTACGCATCAAGTGACGTATGTTTCAAGCATCGGTATGGCATTATGTGGTCACAAAGTGCTGCACCTTCATTGAATGCGTCCTCGTCGAACACAGCCTCTCTCAGTAACTTCTTGTGGTAGGTGGGCGATAGGTCGCTATACGTGTTCGGGTTGTACAAGTTCTCCTTGCCCGTCGGTTGGCTCTGTGGACAATGAAGAGTTCACTGATTGGTCGCACATTTGCTATGATCAACAATAGTTTCGGCGATTCGTCATAACGATGGCGATGCGTGAATAACTCGGACAATGGGGGATGAGGACAACCCACGATTGTTGATAAACAAACTACAAGCACATGTCACATACTTAATGAGGACAGTAGATAGCCACCAATGACAATGGCTTCACGCTCACAGTTATGACGTCACACCCGCTCGGGGTGTGGGAAGTCATGCATGGCTGCCCACAAGCGGAACCACAGAGTCGCCTCTCACATGGACGACCACCGCACATACGATACTCACTTTTGGATGGGGCGTGGCCCTGGGCCGGGGAAGCATGGGGGATGAGCCTATGGTCCTTGTTGGGGGCGATTCGAACGACAACTAGAAGGGAAAAATTGCTCGTTAGGTATCGCTGCGTTGCCTGGACAACCGTTGTTTCGAATAATACAAATTCAGTTACAAATCGAAATATTTTATACATTTTTGATAAAATCTTTAAGTCAACATTTTCGGCTGTTTTATCACAGAAACTCTATATAGCATCGCTGACCGAAGCATTTGTTTTCCAACAAAGTAACAGGCATTTACCTTCCTAGTGACCATGTCGTCAGTGCTGCTGTCCATGCGTAGTTTTTGTATACCCGCCGTAATGTCGCGGAAGTTCTCAGCGATCTCGTCTCTGTCCATACTCTCGTCACCGTTCATGCTTCCGCTAGAGGACGCAAACGACATAGTTATAATTACCTTAGTACCAGATCGAACAGAAACGAGACCAGTAGGCAGTGAGTTCGAATCCCGTCTATGTTGCGCTTTTCGTGTATGGACACCACTTCGCACAAAAGTTTGCATGGATGCGACACAGTTGTTACAAACAAACACATCACATCAAAGACGACACAATGCTGGGTGGGGAGGTATCTTCCCTTTGAACTATATTCACTCACCGAGGGGACATCAAGTCCACAGTTCCAACACTCCCCCGTGGGGAAACCACGCTCTGATTGGGGGAGACGCCAACACGGCCCACGACTTGCCCGGAGTCGGACTTGGGGGGAGGCTGAAATGCAATGAAGTTAAAAATTTGCAAGACACGACACAAACAGACGTAACAATTGAAGCGGTGCGTCGTTAGGAGACCAATCAAGACCATTTTGCGATGATGATTCATAACCAAGCACAATGAACTTCATACGAGACTACACATAATTCTGGTTCGATTAGTAAATTAGTTGCCAGAGCAACATTCATCAATGCGGATTGCAGATGCTAAAATATCAAAACAAAGATGCAGAAATTCATCATCAAAGTACGTGATTATATCGTTGTAATGAGCAGACAACCATCCCAGCCGAACGTGACTTAAAAACTGGGATAGTCAGTACAAGCCCATGATGCTGCTCCCACCACGAGATGGTCGCTGACGTCATCACTCACCGAGGAGTCGTTCGTTTTCTTATAGCCCTGGAGGACCTTCATGGCTCCGTCCTGGAAGGTCTTGGGAAGGACTCGGATCATCATGGTGAAGACAGGGGCGTTCAACTCAAATATCGATATCACCAGGGCCTCCGCCACCTGAGCGACAGGTAACGATTGTTAAATATAGGCCTTGATGTGCGCATGGTGGCGCCACCTCAACTTGTGCTTTCAAATAAGATCAAGTCGCATCTGTTACAACAGATACTGGTGGTGGACTAGTGATGATGGATGAGGATCAGTGTGAAAACCATAAGAAATGAAACGAACTGATGTTACTCGCACGTCACACTGACGTCATGGGCACGTCACCAAGGCGTCACTGACCTTCCTGACGTCCTGGCTTTTCGGTTCGGTGGTCCATGTGATGATACGGGACAGGGCGAGTCTGGTGTCGCTGGTGTTTGCGATCTCGCTCGGCTCCATAGCAGCAACGAGCTCCAGGAGGAAGTGGAGGAGAGCCACCTTCACCTGCAAATCCGACGACAATAACGTTGTTGTTGTCGTCGTCCACGGTTGGATCAACGTAGAACTTTCACGAAACTTACCTTCAGGTTGGGTCGTTGCGTCTGATCGATGACGTAACGTGACAAGATGTTGAACTGCAGCTGGGTCGGGTAACATTCCCTGAGGAAGAAGATGCATCAGTAGTTGATCACGTGATGAAGCACGCGTCAGTACGTGATTATACGTTGAATAATGCGTCAGTACGTGATTATACGTTGAATAATGCGTCAGTAGGTGATCACGCATCAGGGGGGAAAAATTTAGAGGTTACAATATTTAAACTTTCTAATTTTGTTAAAATAAAGAAACCAAGCAAAATCTACATGACGTCATACTCTGACAGTACCTCGCTATCTGTAATGCTTTGAGGATCTTGGTTTGTACGGATCCTAGAAGATCAGATCCCATCTTCTTGAGAAGCTGAGTGAGGAGGACATACAACCACTCCTCCGTCTGCTCATGGTAGTTGTGGACGAAGTCAGGCAACATCTCAAGGAACATGCTGAACACCTGGGAGAATTGGCGAGTATGACAACGTGACGAAACAACGCACTTCAATACTTGTACCACATCACACATCGACGTACCGGCGCTTTCTAGTGTAAACGTTACTTTCATCGTCATGTTAGAAACGATTTGTTGATCGGGAGGTCAGACGGAACAAAGAATTACAACCACCACATTTTATCATCAGCCAAACAATTTACAACAACCCCGTCACTCGGGCGCAAGGTGTGAATGGAAACTATGACGTCACAGCACAATGTGAAGAACGGTTGTATGAAGCGGCGTCACATGTCGGGGTGATGGGTCACGTGGAATCAGTCAACCGCAACGAGACTCACGTGACGTTAATGAAACCGCGATGACTCGGTGATAAATAAATCAAAGCATCAGTTACTTAATGAATCGGAGTAACACATCTAGTGTAAGCGTGGCTTCCATGAAACTCATTGCATTCCCAAACACGCAACATCTACATAAGCAAGCAATGATGCGAACAAAAGTGTAAACGATCCTAGCAGGATTTCCACTGTCGTATCATGGCCAGTGCCTACAACAGTGGAAATTTCGCCAATGAAGCATGACGTCAAAGCTGCAACCAAGGACGTCACATTCCCCATCAATAAAAAATCAAGAAATTTCAAATCTAACAACAGCATTAAAAACTTCGAAATGTTCCCCCTAAAAGACCCTCAGTGGACGTATCTGGTTGCATCCCTGGATGAAACACAAACATTACCCGGTTGGTTCCCTGAATGCATAAAATAAAGATAAAGGAGTTAAAACAACGCAAGAAAACGTTTGTTTAACGTTGGATATTACAAAGTAGAGCTGTAAAAAAAGATGAACAGCAGTGGCAAAGTGTTAACCCACGACAAATAGAGGGAGCACTATTACGTCACAATGGCCGCGATGACGACTCTTTCTACGAAGTTGCTACTTTCACAGCTTTTGATGTTAAAGTGCCGATTAGCATTTGACAGTGAATTCCAGAAAGTAGACGGCAAGCCTGTCTTTGCGTCATAAATGCTTTAACCGATCAATGTAGGTAGCAAAGATTATATCTCATCTCCTTGTGTTTGCTACAACACTTAATTTAACATGACGTCACGATCTGCTACGGTAGAAACTTCACTTTGCTGGACCACAAACATATGAAGCCAAGCAACGTTACTGTTTTAATTGCAATAAACGTTTGGTGGCTTTACATGGCTTAGTGTGTTCATGACGTGGCAACTTTTGAACGATGACGAACATGACGGAGTAACTTTTGAACGATGATGAACGTGGCGCACTCACCTTGCCATGGGGGTCGGCGAACATTCGGTTGAAGATCTCGAGAACTTTCTTCAATTGAATCCGACTGAAAACGTGATAAGTTGTTTCAAATCTTTGCAACAGTTGCTTATGACAAACTACGAAGAGACTTCAGTTTACATAAAAATAGGAATGCAAATTTTCTGAGGTTAAATGTGTTTCTAAGTTCTAACACTGATCACTCTGACGTCGATTCAACGACGTTCGAGCCTCCATTGTGACGCATGGTTGCTTTACGAAACAAACACAGATCAGTCCGAAGCCCTTCCAATCCATTTATTGCATGTCGCTTCATTGTTGACGCGCAATATCAAAATGAAAGACCTACTACTGAGGTGAGTGGAAGTTATATTTACGGCAACTACATATAGTGGTGCCTAGCATCATTATGCACACTTGTATGACGAACATGTATTTACTGGTGGCTAGTATCTTGTTTGTGGTAATATATAATAATATATATTCCAGCTTCTTATCAATTTCACCAAGCCTCACCTAAAATCTTTTCTTTTATTAATGAGAGCCTGGAGTCCCACAAGGCCCTCTTTTCGTTCCGTCCACAGGGTACTTTGACACAGCTGCAATATCTCGACAACGTCTTCTGTTATCGCTTGGTGGCGCTTCATGCCATTCCTGCAAGTTAAAGGTACAAGGGTGAATGGTTAAGTGAAGACTTGTTCCAGCAATCAAAACGTGGGTCCCATAACGTTGGTTCGAATCCACAGTGATATGTTGAACATACACTGAAAATGTGACATTCTGTTTGTGTAAATAATTTTAATCTTGAAGAATAAAATTATTTAATCTTCAAGATTAAATAATTCACAGATGACAACCACTTGAAGAATTCATCCACAAGCAAGCAGCACTTCAACCTTATCGTAAGTTTATAAATCTCCATATCAAATTTGTGACGAAATTTGATTTCCCTTCACTAGAATATCAAAGCATGAACCTCTGTACCTCGCGGTGTAATTGGACGACATGTCAGAGCAGACGCTTGAGGTGTCCGACATCTCATCATCGGATGCCCCGTACCCTTCCCTCCTGTTGAGCTTGCGAGACTGTTGAGAAATAAGCGAATTTGATCAATGATGGCATCACGCTAAACGACAATGCATCAGATCAACGACAACAGGTAACTGGTGAATGGTGATGCAATGCTTGTTCTGTTCAATGGCAACTTGCAATAGTCAGTGCAGGGCCTGCAGGCTAATTGGACAACATAAGGGTGGGGCCAAGCCTAACAGAAGCCGAAGCCTTAAATTAAACCGAACAGACGGAGCATGATCAATGATCATAGTGCAACAGACTTAATTTTGACCGATAAATATAAAGCAAGTGAATAAAAAATAACAGTAACCTCTCAAGTGCATTTGCTGGTACACCCCTTCATTTTCTTTATTTAAAAGATAAAACAAATTAGGAAGCCGAACCAATTAATAGGCACTGCTAAGCCACCAGTCTTGGAATCTGTGAAAGACTATGTCCATCTGATTGGCCGACGAATTGTGACAAGTGAATAAAACATATTCTATTAATCCAGACGTCATCAATAAATCTAGACGTCATCCAATATTTTCACAATGCAGTCTGGACGTCGCGCTATGACGTAAAACCATTCGTCAGGGCGACTGGATTATTCCTATTCCACTCACCAAAGCGTCGTTCAACGCTATCTCTCCCTCTCTTCCCTTGGGGAGTACCCTCATTGGAGGGGCTATGTGTGGGTTGGAGGTGGAACGACCTGAAAACAGTGCAGCGTGAATGTGTAGGCCAAGTTGCGTCATCTATACGTCTAATGACGTGGAAGCAACATGCAATTCTACAAGACGTTCAAAGAATGCACGATGTTGATGAACGGGACATAGTTAGTCAACTCAATTGCGATATTGGCAGCAGCAACTATCATGCAAAGTAAAAGGACTACACTAAAGTCATTGATTAGAGAAAGCTGGTCAAAGTCATGGGCAATTTTAGGCAGTCTACCAATCCAGTAAACCATAATTAGATGGGGCTCAAAGGTTAATCCATCGCAAGAACGGGGATAACCTGATCAGTTCAACCCAGTTCACTGCTGATTGTAATAACCAACTTCAATGAGTTGATTCATTATTTGATCATGTTCTAGCTACAGCAGCCATGTGAGAGACAGAATATGCAATGCGGTCTGACCAAGCTTGTGATGAACATTGAACATGAGAAGTAACCATGCCGGAAAATAAGCAACGAGCTTCTCGCTACTTGTATTGCGGTGAAACCTCGTTCGTCATGCAAGCCAACACAAGAGCGCGAGATCAACTGCTATGACGACACAGAAGATCACAAAGCTGCTTTCAAATTAGTTTTCAAAGATAAAAATTAGCTTTGCAGAACTTGTAAGCTTTTCCACCAACATTATATTCAATTCATGCAATGGAACAATTGAACGTATGTAGCCTGTATAGTCAGTGGGCATTCCGCTGATGTATGTCAGAGCAAAGCCAAGCTGCAAAGCATTCACTCGTACGACAAGCAAGTCAAAAAAGCTATTATGTCGTGATTCCGATGGCGCGCTGAAACCGACAACTGGCTGCATTCTCATCGATTCCAAAAGAAGTCGAGGGCAGAGGCCGCGACATCAACATACGCCAACACTGAGACAGTCATCTCCACAACACCATGACGACATGAAGCGTATCAAACACACGTCACAATGACGACACGAACCGGATCAAACACACGTCACAATGACGACACGAACCGGATCAAACACACGTCACAATGACGACACAAACCGGATCAAACAAACGTCAAACCTGGGCTGGGGTCCCGACTGACATGGGAGGATCCTGCATGGCTCCGGGGACGAGAGGCAGATCTACAGCGATGACGCCGCGATGCAACGCCTGTTTGAACAGTCGCGACAGGTAAGACGAAACGTTGCTTGCAAAAGTAATGACAAACATAGACACCTACAGCACTTTACAACTGAGGAGATTTCAATGTTTAACTGTTGAGTCAAAAAACATGCTAGAAACACACTTCTCAGCAACATCACTTTGAAGAACTTCTTAACAACATTAAAATTGCTCAGCAAGATCATGCGCTGAGTAGTGAGTAGGCTTGTCATACGAAGCATCAACGCACAGGTTTACTACAATTTACGCGAGTCTATTTGAAGCAGCTATAACAAGCAGCTGGAAGAAATATTCTACTGTCGTTTACAACAGCTAGAATGGAGCAGCATGGTTTGGTGGCAGAGAAAGGTTTGAAAACCGACAACTAACTAAAGCTTATCGTCAAAAGAACTGCTATGTATAGGACTATTTCGAAGTAAGACTATCTGTGCTTAAATGATGACTGCGACTAAAGTTTTAGAATGAAATCTAACAAACAGATGCACTAAGGCTGCACCAAGCTAAACTCTTTCGGGTTATTCACGCTCAAGTTTTCTAATGACGACGCACTCCGTGTCTAGAATACCTCTCTTCAAAACCTGTCTATTAACTTCCAGTTTTGTGGTTGTTTGGCATCGCATTCGAAAGGCCAACCGACGCAGCAAACTCGCCCTATTGGTGGACACTGTGCTATTGTCGGAAGCGGGTGGAATCGACATCTCTCCTCTTGTACAAATGGTAGCTCTTCTGCTCCTAGTCGAGGAGCGACGGTGTATGAGCCTGGGGTTGGGTGGTTGCGGTTTTAAACAACTTGGTGCGGCAAGTGCATCGTCGTTAATGAAGTGATCTGGATTGAAATATTGCTTGAAGGGAAACCAGATAAGTTCAAACCTAATTGCGCAGCCAAGGTGCCATGTTATGACAAATAAATCAGGTCACCATCAGTGTGTTTAAACGCTTTATGACATCACCAACATGTAACAACAGTTTCAGTTTCGTTCACATACCTTCATGCAACATGCTTCAGAGGTCATAACGCCACACACGTGTACGTGTGACTATTTACACATCCACCACAACGCAAGAATAAGCCAGTTGGAGCTGGAATCGTAAAATGACTTCCCAACTACACAACCTTTTCAGATCAACAGAAAAACCTCAATGGGAATTAGTTTATGTTGGAAGTCAAATTTATGTTGTCCAATTTAAGTCAAGCTCACGTCGTGAAGCTCAACTTATACGGAATGGCCGTTTCGGTGAGTCCGATCCCTTAAGGGGGGATTTTTTCAATTTTTTTTTTAAATTATGGGGTACCGTAGCCTAATTATGATTGCCGTTTGAGGGTTAGGGGTTAGGAGTTAGGGGTTAGAGGTTAGGAACTCACCGAATCGGACTCACCGAATAGTAGCAGACCCCAATTTATGTGTGCAACAAAAGTGCATGCAAATCATGGACACTGGTAGATTTATAGCTGATTGCAAAAGTAACGGATTTGTTCTCAAAAATAGCAGTCTGAACAACTGTACAGCAACACAAACGCCACCAAGACGATTCCATGATACTTTTGCGTTAAACGTGACGCCGAAGGACTTTACACAAGTATGTCATTTACAAGATGAAATTATAAATCTTTTCATCAAGCAAACATAAACTTTATGCAATGAGCCATTGAGCCAATATTTGCGAATTAAACATAAACGGATGATTGACAGCAAAGTAATTGGGCTGAGTAATATTCACTCAAATTACTTCTCACCCAAAGTTCCACCGAACATAAATGTAAAGAAAAATGATTCCAGCACCAGCTGAAATTGCGAGAAGCATGCAGCGACTGTGCCCCCTCTTACCTTTGTAGCGCGGGGGGCTTCCGCTACGACTCCCGGTGGGTGAGCCGACCCTTGACCCCACCCGCGATCCGAGTCGCGACCCAGCTCGAGAAGCGCTCCGGGAGCTGGACACAGGGATGCGTGACTTTCTGGTGGGTGATGAGTGGGGGGTACGGGTGGGTTCACAATGACTCCCACTTACAAAGACAGGGTCAAAGTCTAAAATACGACAACAGACGGTCTGAATGACAAACAGAAGATTTCACGAGACAAAAGAGGCAATAGCGATTTAACGCGGCCTCTCGAACGGTCGATGGGACCTTGAAGCTCAAAGATAGAACTTCAAGGATTAATCTGCGGAGAGCAATTTCAACTTGTAGGACCAGAGCAGCACAGGCACAGAGGCGATAGTCGAGTGTCATCTATCCCAACGCGGGTTACCTATAGTTAGCAAGCAGTTGCGTTTATATTGACTAAAAAATTTTGCGACAATAAATCAACTCTAAAGTGCTGCCCATTGGAAGCTGGGTGGGCAAGCATTCGTATCGGCTTTTCCCAATTGCTCTGTGAACAACGATTCTTTAAATCCCCAAAATGGAGTTGTGGCGGTATCAGTAGAATGAGGAGTTGTTTCAAGACTGGCACACACAGGTTGTGGATATGGATGGCTTTTCGTGTAACTTTTAAAATGTCTGGTTTAGTGTCATACATTGTTACATCAAGTCAGAAATAATCAATTCAATCGAGACATATCTACAGTTTGCATTGAGCTACGATTAAATCAACAAAAACTAGTGATCCGTGAAGTGATAAAACTACAACAAATCGAAAGTCACCCATGCAAATCGAGTGCGTTCCCGCTTAAACAGGCGCAAAACCATCGGGACCTAATCTAGCATCACATAACCGCAGCGAATCCGAAATATGAAGCGCCCCTGATAACTCTGTTGACATCAAACACATTCGTGTTGAGAACCGCTCGATCCTGCAAACGAGTTGGCGTTGTTGCTGGTAGATGGCGCTAGAGTTGGGTTAGTCACACAAACCTTCGGTGCTTCATAGCATTTTCTATCCCGATATTTGGTGCTAAAACATGGCCCCAAGTGTTTCACATATAGAATAAAACAACGGAGGGTGAACATCCATTGTTAGAAAGCAATCACAAGCCGGTACCACCTTCAACACCTGAAGTGGTACCGGCATTAGGCGGCCACAAAGCAAATCAAACCACCAAAACATTTTCACATCAAAGAGTAGGCTAGGACCTAGGTAAGGTAACATTCCCTCACACCCACAAAGCTCCACAATGGGGTACCATGCTTGTCCAACCACCACTGATGGCATCGCATTGATGACATCATCTCGATGGTGAAGCGATGATGACGTGGCCGTGTTCATCCATGCATAATGAGTGACCTCACAATCTCAACATTTCGCTAATGACGTTAGAATGATAACACGTCTTTAGCAGTGGACCACCTGCAGCAGTGGACGACCTGACGCAGTGGACGACCTGCTGCAGTGGATCACCTGACGCAGTCGACAACCTGAGGCAGTGAACCACTTGATGCAAAATCACCTGACGCAGTGGACCACCTTGACGCAGTAAACCATCTGACGCAGTGGAGCGCCCAATGCAGTGCTTTCAATTTGACAGAAATAATGGACTCATACCTGCCGACTTGTCCAGGGTGCCGCTATACGAGTGGAGCTTATTGGCCCTGGCTCCTACAGATATCCGAGAGAGTCCTTGCGACCGCCGTTGGGAGCCTGGTGAGTTGGAACGGCTACCAGCTGAAAGGGAAAAGCAAGCACTCAGCTCTTTGTTGCCTGGAGATGAAATTTTGTCTAAAAAAATACTCTTTTTATGTTTCAACAGACCACTCCAAGGTTGCTAAGTGGAATCTACTTGATACGACGATAAAACGACACTTGATACAGTGAAACACTGTGCATGATACTCATTGAATACTGACCAGTTTTGGCATTCCTCAGATTTAATTATCATTTTTCTAAAATGTGAATTCCACGACACCGTGTGTACATGAGGACTTCACAGCATAAAAGTCATAAAAAAAAAAAACAATGGACAAGCGACCGGGCGGACACAAACACCTAACGACGAAGATTCTCTATGATGACTATTATCATTACTTTCTGTGATGGGGAATTACCTCTATGACCAGGCAAGAAATCACAAAACAATAAAAAGTAGGAGATACAAATTAGAGTGTTATCTTATGTGCAGAAGGTTATTTTCAAACATCAATCATTGTAACACAATACAAACAATCGAAGATGCGCGGAGTTGCACGATCATGTGTGATTGGAGTTGCACGGTCATGTGTGATTCACATATCATGCCAAGCAAGAGACCACGTCTTCAGAGAAGGGGTAAGTTGAACAGTTGGTACATGGCCCTCAAAGAATTTGCAAGGGACAGCAGGGTGAGTGTTCAATGCACAGGTTATTTGTAGTTTGTAGGTTGTTTACAGTAAAACATACCAAACTAATATTAGATGTAGTCCCGAAGGAATTGAACTCGGGTTAGTTAGTTATATGGTCACAACAAAATTTATAAACATTCAACCATCGGGTGGCAAAACATGAACAACAAATGCTGCATTAGTTCAGGTCCCAATATTAGCAGTGAGTATACAGAGCAGAGGCAACTGATTCGAAGCAGCAACCCTGGTAAGAAGGTGAGATATGCTTCACTTCAAGCAGTCGACGTTGAGCCAATTACTTCAATAGTTACGACACTCGACAAACAATATCAATACATTGGCATGCAGAGTTGCACTGCCACCAGTGGCACAGCATTATCTTACCGTATCTTGTTGCAGACAATGATCCTTCAATGACAGCACAGATGAAGTGTTAGTGTCATAATGCTCAAAGTTATTGACATGGTGATTACGGCTACGAGCATTAATATACAGTGCCTCACTACTAAGATACTGCAGTGGAAATTAATGCTAAACCCACAGGACTTAATTCAATTGTAATTCCTAGCATGATCGGCGCTACGCAATGTTAAAATAAAATTATAATTAACCAAAGTATCGGCAACTTTTTCAGCGATAAATAACGCTCAGTCGCACCGGCCTGGTGATATGAAAGACTCGGTTGTCTGGTGAAGCGATGCCGCTGTGTATCTGTCGCGAAACAAGAGTTTGATTGAAGATGAAATGAAAAGGCACACATGCTTGAACACCGGTTATAAAAGAACGAACGCTGCTGGAAATGAAGTCGAGAAGATGTGGTGAGGTGATCAGGTTCAGCTTCACAACCATGAAGATGATTCAAACATTATATTCAACAAAGAAGTGGAAGTCATTACTTGGAGAGAAGTCGTCGTTTATCTTGGAGTCTCCCATCTTGGAAAGAGGAGAAAGGGGTCTGGATGATGGGAGCTTTTGTTTCTTTCGAGATGGTCTGGGAGAGTTGGGAGAAGACAAAGATTTCCTTGGTATGGGTGGTGGAGCCAGATTGGTATCAAATTTGGGAACTTCCAGATGTGACGAAAAGTTTTGTTCGAAACATAAATCGACATCAGGAGTTGTGGGATTCAAGTCCTCCACAAGAGGAACAAAGTCGGAGTAGCCTGATAATTCAAACTCGGAACCATCAACAAGAGACTTCCCAGGAACATCTGGGATTGTTTTAGTTTTAATATCAAGATCGCGTGGTTTCGCATTTGATATGTTAGTCTTCCTGGAGCATAGGGGAGAAACTGGAGGAGTATTGGACGCAGGAGGATGTTGCAAAAACTTTGATTTACGTCTCCGAGGTAGAGAGTGAGATGAAAACTTGGAGTGAAGAGTTGGAGAAGGAAAAGAATAAGCAGGAGGAGGAAGAGTGCGAACGGGAGAAAAAGAATTAATCTTTCCTGAAACAGAGAAGAAGCAAGATTCAATTATTTTGACAGTTAACGATTGTGAAAACAGTGTTGCCAGTCGACGCATAGTGACGCAACTAGGACTGTTTAAAACAAAAACTATTCGATAATTTAATTCTATATTTTGACACAACACCCTTCGCTTTATGTGTTTTGAATCCAAGAAACTTTGCTTTGTTGTGAGTTGGAATTAAATGGAAACAAAACTAATCTCAGGATCCCAAAAACGCTTTGACGTTTGAAGTATCGAACTTTCATATGGTGTCAACATAAGATCTTTCCAAGCTTAAGAATTAACATTAAATGAATCGGAAAATACAAATTACGGTTGAAATATTGACGTGTTGTGGAGAACAATTGCCTTGGTACCAGCTCGGATGTCTGAGTTAACTATGGATCTTCAATTAAAGTTATGATTGAGCACAATAAGTCTAAGTTGAAAAGAATGCTAAATCACGTTCTATCTTGTGCTTGCTTAAAAGAACGTTAAGTTTTCCTAGACATAGAAGTGAAGCAAGCTGACTTGTATATCAACCATATACTTATTTGCATTCATTGAAGATTGAAATCATAATCAACAACTTCACCATGACCCTTTGCTCGACAACCGAAGGTTACGTGGGGCGACATAACGCGGTTATATAACTTGAAAATTCAACAAATAAGATGTCGCTAGGGGGCACTTACGTTGTGAAGCAGCAGGACGATCGGTCTCCCTCCCTCTGGTGGTTGCGCTACTGGAGGTTGAGTGGTGATGGGGATCCACTCTTCTTGGCCGCCCTGCAACAACAAGCAGTGGTCAACATCTGCAGACGTTCAATCAATGTAAAAACGACTGATATGCTGTCTGGGAAGTACCATAAAGTCAAACTGTCAACCTGGGTGAGTGAACAGTTGTTACGGTAGTTGTTCAAAACTCTATCCTCAATGTGCAAGCGCATAAGAATTAAGATTGAACAAAAAATTTCTCCATCTGAACATGAATATTTTAAGGATTGGTCGTTTGTAATTGGTGTACACCAAAGAAAGCATCCGCACGATGGCGGCAACGTTCAACAATGATAAATCAACATTATACAAACAACAACTCGGCCTGTGCAAAGATGCAGACGTAACCGCATTAAACTCATAACCAGGCAAAGATATAGTGAGCTCAATCATCGTTTACAGAGAACAAATGAAATATTTGAACGTTTCCACTCCGTCCTTCCTTGGATGGTCCAGAATTAGCATGAGCAGGTATTTGAGTGGGAGGGGGTGTCTGTAGCTGGACCGGCTACAAAACCCGCAAACAACATCGGACAAGTCACTAAACAATCACTACAACCAAATACCACGGAAATGTTCACGATGACGTCACAACCAACCAACCGTGACCATCCACAACAGTAACATACCTCGATACTTAGATTTGTAGCAAGTTCGTCCTGCATGGAGCAGAATCAATTAGATTTCGCACCAATCAGAATAGCAACAGTGCATGATGTGCATTCACTATCGTGAAACCAATGCAAGCGTGGAATTCGACGAACCTTATATTTTGAAATTCACTCTATACTCTTTTAAGTAAATCCGAAAATCTGCGACATTGCTCGACACAACACAACGTTGCGCCAATGTGACACCTTGTAGCTTCACAAGCATATGGTGTTGACCGCCAGGTTCGCTATTGCAAGCACCATGGTTAGGAGGTGTTGGAATGCTCAGATGATGAGGGTTGGTGAAAGAAGAGATTTAATTTGAGAAAGAAAGTGACAACCACAAGCAAGATCAAACTTGCCAGCAACCATGCTGGTTAGATATGGGCCTTCCCGGTGAGGATTGTTGCATAAGTTGATACAACGCAGAATGTGGCTCTTTTAAAATGAAATATCCAACAACCAATCACGATCGAACACGTGGACGACAATGACAACAGAGACTCACCAGCATCGGAGTCGGACATGTACCCCCCTGGGTCACTTAAGGGTTTGCGGGGTACACTACCCGCGCGCGCCAGGGCGGGCAGGATGACCCGGTTTGAATGGGGCTTGTATATGTGATCGTCCGAGCCACGAAAGTCTTCATCCAGGGGCAACAAACAATCAAAGTTAACTCAATGGGGGCGAGGTCAACGCAGCCCCCTAGTGGGAATGCAGCAGCACCCAGGGGTGAGCGTTTGGAGTGCTCACCAGATGAGAAGTGTTGAAAGCAAATAAAGCAATAAAGACTCACCAAACGTGAAGTCACGTTGCAGGCATTAACAAGAAAGAGCTTTTCAAATCAGCGCCATCCACGTCACAATTCGTGATTATGAGCAATCAAGCCATTGCTTGGCTACAAGACTATATTCTACAACTGCAATATTCCTAGAAAACAACAAAGCGATGTGCAAGCCACCCACTGCGATGACTAGAGCGTCAGAAACTATGAAGTCGGTAAAGTCTGGTTCAACAACAAGTTATTGTGTTCGCAATACAAGAAGGATGCTACGAACGTTCATGTGGCTAAGGAAGTGTTGTGTGGGCAAGATTAGCTATTGGGAACATTGAATTTCGATCAAAGGGCGCCGGTTCGACACCGCTCAAGAATGCGCGGCTGTGTCTTTGGCGGGGCACAATAAAATGCATAAATGTGGACACGAAGATTGGCTTTCTTGTCTTCCGACAACTTACCAAGCTAACATAACCTGTCATTTCTACATTGATTCAACGTCTGCAATCAATGTAAAAATGACGGGTTTTGCTGACTGGGTAACACTTTCAATCAACTGACACCAAAGTTTGTTTGAAAAGTTTGAATAACTTGATGGTAACAGAAGATCTCAGCTGCCTCACTATGACGCAGCATGCAGGAGACTGCAAGGTGGCAAACAGGATTTACTCGATGGGAACTTACCCAGCGTTCCATATCCGGATCCTACCGCCTTCATCTGGGATCGTTTGGCAGACGCGGGATCGATGTCCGATCGGGAACGGAGGAATCTTCCGTTCATGGTCCCAGGGGTCCTTAAACCAGCACTAGGTGGCGCTGTAACGACATAGCAATCCATCTAGATTGGCTCCCAAGTAGAAGTGGTCACACAGTATTGCCATCCACTCACAGGTCGTTGGCCTAACGTCATCAAAAGACAATTTGAACGAAATCAAATTTACGCGAAAACATCAACTCTCGTTTATCGGTTTAGTTGACTGCATGAGTGTCATGGTCGGAAAGGCTTCCGTGAAAACAGTGACATCACATCGGAGAGGTGACATCATACCAATGACATCACACCAGAGATGTGACATCACACCAATGACATCACACCGGAGATGTATCTAAAAGTTGAGGATCACAGATTAAAGTCGGAATAGGTGAAGCCCTACAAAATGAGATACGATTAGGGTCTCAAGGTTACGCGTGCACCTCATGTTCACATGACCCAATTAGACCAAACACGTCATCACGCACGTCATCATGAGCTCACCTCTCGTCGCCGACCTCCTGGGTCCAGTTCCAGTCGTTGCTGTGGAGTGCCGGGGTTTCCTGGGGGGATTGTAGTCGGTTAGATACATTGACATGCTGCGTAGTAGATATTAAAACGTGCGAAGAGACATTTTCTAGCCATGAATCAACGAAGTATCTAAATATAATATATTTCCGTTTTGCGTTTAATAAATTTGTGGGAAACCTTGTAGGAACAGTCGCTTCTACGTAGTTGGTACGAAAACGTTGAATCTACGGTGTACGGTCGTTTGGTCGACAGAACGTTTGGTCGACAGACATTTGGCCGACAAGACATTTGGCCGACAAGACATTTGGTCGACAGACATTTGGTCGACAGGACGTTTGGTCGACAGGACGTTTGGTCGACAGAACGATTCATTTTAGGGTTAGGGACAGGGTTAGAGTTAAGGTTAGTTAACTAACCCTAAAATAAATCGTTCTGTCGACCTAACGTCCTGTCGACCAAATCTACGGGGGTTGAAACTAACAGAATGTTACAAAAGACGCGCGTCAAAGAAACCATTATGAAGGAACTGGAGCGACCGTGCAACAGGCGATTGTTGACTGTTGAGGGCTGCCAGTTGAAAAGCAGGTGGTGCCAACAACATGCAACACAGCGCTCATGTCCAAGAGAAGTTGCATCGGAACAAAACATAACCGAAGTTTGCATAACTAGATATGATCAACCTACTTGGCAGCACCCCCCGTGCCGAGGCTCTCCACCGATGAAGCGGTCGATAAGCTTCCTGGAATGTAATAAACGATCAACAATGGAATTATCAATACATCACTGACGTGTACACCAAAGCTACGGCAATCATTATGACGCAGGCGCAACAGCGACATCATCACAGAGTCAGCGCACATCACAAAAGGATCAAACCGAAAAGTCATATCTACGAATTGATCAGTCATGGCCTGATAACAACGTCATGAACATTGTCGGCATTACGACGACAAGGTTGTAGTTGCACAGTTGGTATGATCAATGTGTGACGTATCATGCATACGTGACAGGCCTGCGTCACTGGTACAAAGCATGTATTGTACAAGTAAGCGTGCTAGTATCCGGCTGCATAGCCGAGTATATCGTTCGATAAGGCGCCTGTTCAACACTGCTCAAGAGCATGTGTCTGTGTTTTTAGCAAGACACTGAATAGCCGTCGATTGCGGAGTGGAGCCCTTTTGCATAAATCCATTGATTTCTCTCATGATTATGAACATTATGCTGCTATAGAGAGAAATGCCCACGGCCCTTATTAGGGATATGGCCTGATGAACAAATTTACGAAACTACCGAGATAAACAATGAAACTTTCTCAGCCGGCAATACATTCCAACAATCGATTTTACAGTGTATCCAGTCCGGCTTTTGTTGCGCGGAGTTGTAAGAGAGTACACGATACAGTATAACCAGCAGAACGTATGATATATGCACGACCAGTGAACGTAAACGCTTGTTTAGTTAAGCAGAGAAAAAGTCGAAAACAACTAACCCAGTAAAGTTTACCTTTAATTAATTTCTGTTGTGACGCATTTAAAGTGTTGAAGACCTGTTCAGCCTCGTTGGGGAAGTGCCGGTGTAAGCCGTGCCATGCCCTGAGTGGAAGATGGGGTTAGCTATCTCACTATGTTCGGAATGGAGCAGCAACTATGCTGTAGCACAGTGATATCAACAATTAATGCTTTATCAAGAAACACACCATTCGGTTCACTGCGAGGATGGGAGCTTCCGTGGTTTAAGAAACGTTAAAGAATGTTACATTGCTGTTTGTGCTTCTTTATCACAACATGAACGCTACTCAATTAATTCAGATGAACATACAAGTTGCCCTGCATCTGTTTACATTCTTACGTTTATAATGAGCTCAATAACGTTGGATTTGCGTCGAATGCACTTACTTTCTCGCTTCTTCTCTGGCTTCTGAGTCCGCATCGTTGATTCCTTTCTGTACAGAGTCCTTGAGGATGGATATGTGCCTGCCAGGGAACAATGAGTTAAGCAACTCCTCCATAGCAAGGACAGGTGGCCAGCGATGCATTGGAGGCTTATGCGGGGTGTGCAAAGGACAGGTTAGCACTTCACAACGAACTTATAATAACATCTAATTTCCAAGCGAGGGAGGCTATAGGGAAGTTAATCTTCACCAGCAAGAAACTCTATGCTCTAAAAATATTGCAGTCAAGTTACGTCAACGGCAAACTTGTCAACCTACTGAAAAACATATCACCCGGTTGCCATAGAAACTGACCACCAGCAACCACCCCCAGTGGTGGAGGCAACCACTGACCGATGGTTGCACCAGCGCATGAGGTGCTGATGCAGTGAATCAGCGTCTGCAGACATTGAATCAATGTAAAAATCGGTTGAATTGTTGCCTGCACGGAAGGAACCATCATGGCTGCTGTCGCAATCAAATTTTCCTCCGTGCCGCGTCACAACAAAACTAAGAAACCTTAACTTGACCAAATCATAACGAAGCATTTCTGTTATTTGATGACCTCATCTATCTGACGTCATGAGCCGCTCTGACCAACTTACGTAACCATGTTCATTGTTTACATTATCTTACGTCATATAAAGATAATTTTGTTCAATCATTCTTTAAAATATTTGAAACTGAACAAAATCTCACTTCTGTCCTCAACCCTCTCAAGCAGAGCGAGCATAGCTGGCCAGGCTCGCTATTCGCGCCTTTTAAAGAAGGAGAGAGTGACAGGCGATACCCATTGTTGCATTGTCTTAGAAAGCGCGCTCATTATCAGAGCCATACAATCATCCCGCGACCCTTATTGTGATACAACAATGGATGAGATGGGAATGTCAAACATGTTACTGGGAATGTTCACGAACAATTTGGAATATGAATTGATATCAAAATCATACAAGTCAAAATATTATCTAGCACGTTGCAAAAGTAAAGTTTCCGAGCCAATGTTCATGTGTGAGCGAAATAAAAGTTTAAAGTTACAAGATGAACATTGAACACTGAACAGGGTTCCCGACAACAACTATGGGCGAGTTCGAGGTTGGTGGAGTTGTGTTATCAATAGATTGAGTTTCGCTTTTAGCAGCATGATTGTTGCTTACTTCACAATGTACAGTAGATTTTAACGACCTGTTTTAGCCTGATGCTGTGAGTTCGCGGTGGTATAGTAGCGATTTGCCACTAGCTTTCGGAACATTGCACTTGGACATTGAACAAACGTTTTCGGAACACAGCTCCCTAGTCATGTGCTATGACGAATTTGTTATCAATGTTTCTACATTTGAATCTCTTACTTCTCAAGGAGGTGTGTGACCCAGTTTTGGAAGATGATCTCCAGGAAGGCAAATGTTTGTCTTCTTATGGAGGTCGTCCTGGAGGTGCAGTATCCGGTGACAACGGGGATCAACCGGGGTCCGTGGGTGTGCTGGAAGAGACGCAAGATGATCATTGATGCTTATGTCACCGGATGCAAAGTTTGGGGGTCAAGATTGCCGATACCGCATGCGGCCAACCTTGGTTCAATCCCCAGCGGAAGTATGCCGATGTCTTGGGGATAAAAACTGACGTTGTACGGGAGGGACGACGATGGATTGCGATGCCAAATTGAAGGCAGGTTGAATAATAATATTATCACTTCACCAGTGAATCCATAAATACAAAAAAACAAAAGTAAAGTAAATACTAGTGAGTAACCGATCGATACAGCGGAGAGAATGACGCTACAGCGACCAACACCACTTAACATGTACGGGCTTCACTCCGTCAATCTTGGTGACCGGCCTGCATCAGTGATTCAAAGCATCTACGAGTATGCGGAACTACCAGGATTAAGCTCTGCAAGAAGCTTTAAGCTATCAAGGATTAAGCTATCAAAGGCATTGTCGGTCCGAGGATAAAGATTCTCACAATCGATAGCCCTCGCATCATGCGCGAGGAGTGGAAATCTGCAGCCCGCGAGATCGCTTCATGTGGCGGGCGGATGAATTTTGTTACGGCATGAAACATGGTATGAAACCATCACATGTTGATGACTTTGTGCTCATTCAATTTCATATTGTTGATAAATCTTTTCAAACTTCTTCAAACGTTCAAGAATTACATAATTGTGACGCAACAACTGCGTTTGCAGTAAGTCATTTGGCATGTGGCCGAAATTTTTAAATGTGCAAACTACATCCGGGAAGGAAAGATTAACCAAACTTTTTTTGTTAGTAGATTAAATGACGAACTCACATAAAGCAGATAAGAATAGTCGTCATTATAACTTCTGCTTTAGTGAGCTGAAACTATTTACAAGTTAGTTGCAAAAAAGCAACATTAATGCTCCTTAACAAATCGGGAAATCAAACAGTTGTAGAGATTGTAAGACGCAAAATTACCTGCTCTCAGTAGAGTGGTATCTGATAACAAAAAAGTGTTGCCAGATATTTTTTTAATTTGCAGTAGAATGCTATTTTTGACCAGCCCACAAGTAGACACCAACGCTAGACCATTAAATCCTAAAGTTTACAGAACCACACAAACTGAAGCAACTTTGTGGACGAGAAATATACGTGGACCCGTCTTGTCATGGAAATTAACATTTCGTGTAACCCCAATTTGATTGCTTTTTTATCCTTGTTGTTTATATTGGGTTGGAAATCTCAATTTTTGGCCCGCCGAGAGTGAATAGACTCCCCATCTCTGCACCATACCGTTACAGAAATAAACACCTATTGTGCGCCATCAACACACACGTCACTATGGCGTCACCGACCTTAAGCACGGTACGTATGGAGAGTATCCCGGATGTTGACATGACCTTGGCGGCGTTCGGGATGAGGGAGACCAGGATAGGGAGAAGGACGCAAGCGGAGTGCTCGAACTGGTTCTTCGCAAATGATGATATGAACCTGGAAGATTGGAATGAAACACTAAACGCTCCATGGGTTAAAGTTCGGCCCTGGAGATGGGTCATGTATAGACCCAACTCGGAGATGGGTCATGTATAGACCCAACTCGGAGATGGGTCATGTATAGACCCAACTCGGAGATTGGTCATGTATGGGCTCAACTCGGAGATGGGTCATGTATGGGCTCAACTCGGAGATGGGTCATGTATGGGCCCAACTCGGAGATGGGTTATGTATGGGCCCAACTCGGAGATGGGTCATGTATGGGCTCAACTCGGAGATGGGTCATGTATGGGCTCAACTCGGAGATGGGTCATGTATGGGCTCAACTCGGAGATGGGTCATGTATGGGCCCAACTCGGAGATGGGTCATGTATGGGCCCAACTCGGAGATGGGTCATGTATGGGCCCAACTCGAACAATGTCCAATAACTCAGCTTAATAAGAATGTCCTTCTCTGAACACTTTACCATAAATAAATAATGAAGAAATGAGCGAACAATATCAGAGGATTGTGACGCTACAGATCTCTTGGAATGAAAACAAACCAAAAGGCTAATCACAACAAACAATAACACCGAGTGATAATGCCAACCAAGAAAGATTAGCAGTATTATATGAATTAGAGCAACGGGGTTTCTAAGAGAATAGAAACTATATTTGTGTGGTCAAAAAGATAACAATTAATTGAATAAACGTGACATGATTCGCTGTGGACTAACCCGATTGTGACGCAGGTTTCTCTGACGACCTGGGAGCGGAGATCCTTCGCGTTGATCTGAAGAGCTGGCTCCAGGAGACGAAGGTGCTGGAGAAATGAGTCGCACTCGTTCCCGCCAGCTATTGCCACGGCACGGAGAGCTTTCAACTGAGCAGGGAAGTAATTGTTGGGTGTGGTCTCAACTTGGTAGCGACAGACATGCGATTTATGAAGAACAGTTTTGTTGATTTAATTGTTTTTATAAAAGTCACGTTGTTTATACAAATAATTTTATTTGTTGTATTTTTACAATAAAAGTAAAAAACAACAACAAAGAATGATCCACATCTTTAGCTTTCATACTTATGCACAAGTGTCATGCATAACGCATGTAATGTGGAAGTTTCTATAGCGCTGTCGAAAATCATAAAGTGGTAAATTGGAATGGAAAGTTCTCCAATGGCCTCCAGGCAAATAGCTCCGTCAGCATTGTCAATAAAACGGCCAGAAATAAGTGACTCAGCATTGAGCACTGGTGACTCATCATTAAACGCGTGATCTCGGAACATCTGACTCCTCCTCACCGCTTTCGTCCTCTCCTCCCAATCCTTCTTCTCATTCGAGAGGATCGCTTGGATGCGATTGATCTGCTCGTCAACATCACGTGCTCCGTGAATGCGAACAGGAGGAAGATTGTGATCAAAGTCCCGCACGAACGACTCCTCATCCACCGCGCCTGCATTGTGATGCAACAGTTATAGAAGCGCCAAGGTATAATTCAGGTAAAGAGGTTGCTGTCTTCAACCATAACCAGACATGACTGAGCAACACCACAACATGCAACATTATGCATAACCGAAAACGTTGCAATTTTGCTTTTATAATGTTAAATGTTGTGCTTTTGCTCAGTTATGTATATTTGTGGTGAGAAAGTGATCATAATTCGATGAAACAATCACGCTTCCCGCTCAATAAGCACACCCACTAACTAAAAACTAATGAAGCAATCTGATGAACAGTTTAGTTAGAGACTTGGTTGAAGATTTAGATTCAGTAGACGGGAATACTTGAGAGAAGCATGACCCACAAAAGTGACCAAAATAAAAGATCTATGACAATGACAAAGCTACATCTAATTGCAGCAACAGTAAAATCAAAAGTTCTAAAACTGTTTGGCAACACTGTAAGATCAAAATTTGGAATCAACAAAGTCAGTTAAGTCGAAGTAAACAGAAAACGTGGTGAAGAACCCAAACGATGGCAGACAACATTCAATCATGGACCGGACTCAATTTGGCAACACTGGGCGATTTATCTCAAAATTTATCTTGGAAATAAATAACCCATATTGATGCGCAATCTGCTGCAAGCGAAGATGGCGACTGATGATGAGACGGGAAGACAAGGAAACCAACCTTCAGGCATTTATTTAAGTGTCGATATCGATAGCAGAGTCAATAACAACCATCGATGCTGTATAGCTCAGAATTGAGACATAGTGTTCGAAACCCTGCCAAGTCATTAAGCGTATTTTATTCGAGAAATTGCAAAAGAAAGCATCACTGGCATGGCTAAATATCCAATCTCTAGATATCGCAAGTGAGCACTATTGTGTCTAGCAGTCTAGCACTAGCTAATGATTACGGGGTTCTCAATAAATATAATGAAGCGTCATTTCAAGGAATGTGATCAAATGCGTACAAAGTTGCAGGGGGTTGTAGATTTTATGTTAACAGGGGAGAGCGTAACATCTGTATGAAGGCCGATGCAACGCTACAACCCTCCAGCGTGGTTTTTGTGGAGACGATGATGACAAATGATTAGACGATTGTTAAAAGTGATGACCCATGATGGCGCCAGCGATGAACAGTAAATGGCGCCAGCGATGAACAGTAAATGGCGCCAGCGATGAACAGTAAATGGCCCGAGCAACCACACAACGATACAATCGTCGTAGCAAACTCACCTGCGCTGGACCTCGAACCTGCCAGAGCTGCCGACTTTGGGGGCGCCATCGATCGACGGGGTTGAGTAGACGAAGGTCTCGGAGGTCCTGGTCGATACAGAAGGGTTAGATGCGAGGCAGGGGGCGATAATTTACGTGAAATTTATATTCTTTATATTACTCCTGCGTGAACTTTTCCATAATTCAATTGTTATGTAACAGACGTTGAAACTCTAAAGAGGGGGGAACAGTTAAGTGCTTGGCCCACACGCTTAACACAAAGAGAACATTGAGTTTCGATAAATAGCATTCAATGAAGGATGAAACAGTTCGGATCCTTCAGGCATCGAAAGAATCTGCCCTGCACTTGTTGGCCACGACAGCAACATCCTCAGGAGCTCATGGCCTCCACTGGGCACTACATCTCTTCCCGCAACATCAGCCTTGACGTGATGCAAGTAATCACCCAGCAACTTCCATCATGCTCACCATCAAGAGTAGACACAGAAGATCTTGTGGATGTAGTTCGGATGCTGACGATTGCAGATGAGGAAGGAGGTCTCATTAGACCGGATGAAGATGCGGAGTCACCGGACTCAAAGCTTCCAGTGGAGCTGGCTAAGGAACCTGGATGATGAGGAAACATGGACGTTTTAGGAATACAAAACCTTGAACTAAAACATGACACACAAAATTGTTAAAATGTTTTTATTAAAAAGATAGAAGGCACCACATGAGATTTGTGGGTCATATTCACAATCACAGACATGAAGATTTTGAAAAATTAGCACTATTGGGCATGATACATTAAGCAGAGGTTAGCAAAGATTGTTATATTTAAACAGCTTGAACCATGGGGCCACAAACGCAACAATCAATACTACCGATTTTATACGAAAGGCAAATGACAGAGAAGTTTGGAAGACCATGATCGCCAACGTCTGTATCAGATCAGGCACATAATCATCATCATCATCATTAAAAAGAAACAAAGTTTATATTTTCGTCATGTGCAGTGGTTCTACGTATAGCGGCTGAAGATCAGGATTACCGGGATTTCAAAAGAGAAGGAAGCCAATCTACATGCCCACAGTCTCTAAACACGAAAATTCCTCGCACATACAAGGTATGATGTTGACAAGGGTTAGATCAAGAAACTTACAGGGGGGTCAGACGAATTGACCATGCCAACAAGAAAATATTACTTTTGCCGGACTTTCAACAAGACACGGCAACAACAAACAAGGATACAAACCTGTCTCTGAGGCTGTGACCATATCGCCGGACTGAAGAACGATATCGAACTTTTCGTACAAATTGTGAAGCCTGTGAAGAACAAAGTTGAAAGATTGAGGAAATGGTGATTAGTTGATAACTTTTCGTGCTTGAAAACATTAATAACAGAACAGCCATAGCAAGTCAGACTTTACTTAGATCGCCATTCATGACTACGAGTTGCAGCTAAATTAAATTTGGAATTAATCAAAATATCAAAAAAATTTAAATTGAAAAGTTCAATCTAGCTGAACTCTACCAACCTGGAAGCTGGCAACCCTTTCTTTGCGAGGTCCTGCCTCACTCTGTCACCAACGTGACGATATATCTCCACGATTGTTGACACTGCTATATCGCGGACCTGCACATGACAGATGGTTACAACAGGAAAGCTATGAATATCAAGATCGGAACGCACAAGCGGGTTTATGTTGAGACAAGTTGCGCAACAACTTCCTCGGTTGATGTCTAGTGCTTTGTTGTATTGATTCAACGTCTGTAGCCGTTGAATGAATGTAAAGAATTGATTTGTTGACTGGGTAAACCCCTATAATCGGGTCTTTAGCATGAAAACTAAGCAAATGATAAAACGTTAAAACT
This sequence comes from Aplidium turbinatum, assembly GCF_918807975.1. Classification (NCBI taxonomy): domain Eukaryota; kingdom Metazoa; phylum Chordata; class Ascidiacea; order Aplousobranchia; family Polyclinidae; genus Aplidium; species Aplidium turbinatum. The sequence goes on from NC_137480.1 coordinate 26,493,262, forward strand.
TGTCTAAAATTGTCAGCACTTCTACAGATTTTCCATACCTCCCGCTTCGGAGTATCGACATGTGATACAAGCAGAAGGGGGTTGGCGCTAAACTGTGGTTGTCGTCCACAGAACAAACTGCTAAGACTTCCAGCAATCCCAGCGCAAGCGTGGGGAAGGCAAACAAACGAACAAACGTAAAAACAGTTGATAAGTCAACTAGGACCGTGTTCTGCAATGTGGACAGAAAACTACTACAAAGATACTTGAGATGCCATCACGGGATAGGACTCACGCCGAAACCACATCGGACAATTACTGTGACAAGTTATCACAATTACATTGGCTGTCAATCATCTCATTCCCTGAGGCTGTGAAGCAATACAAGGAGAAAGACATAACAATTGAAAGAGAAAATTACCAAGCAACAATTGAGGTCATAGCTTGATGGCAATAAGCTAAAGTGGAAATGACCGAGAAAGTTTCACTCGGTCCCCAAGGAACCGACTTCTTTGATTCATACACAACAAAATCAGCCGCGAATAAGAGTTAAAACCAATTTCATTAATTCCAGATCGCTCTAACTGGCAGGATGCGGGACTGTACAGCCTTCTATTACTTGTTCTAAGCGGTTTTCAACTAACTATCATTCTGACACGGCACTACCATAGCTAGGTATTATGTAGAAACGCAGACAAACCGGTGCAACATTTAGGTCAATATTCAATAAGTCCGTTCAATAAACTTGATGACGTCACTTAGCTCTACAAAACAATAAAATTACTGGCCATGTTGCAGCGCACTTTAGTCATGCTGACCTGTAGTTGTGGTAGGCTGGTTACGAATCGCTAATACCGGTGTCGTCAGAACAACAATTCATATCTGCAACACCTGTCCGCATTACGAATCTCGCTCTAAGCTGATTTCAGCTTCCGCCAGGCTAAGCGTCATGCCGGTATGGTTGTCACAGCGTTGTCGGGAGGGAAAATATAAAGATATTGCAGACAAAAGAGGAATTTTTGCAGCTTTCGTCGATGGCTTGGTACAAGCCGCAAAATAAAAACAGTGTTTAAAAATAACATCCGCGTTGCGCTGTCAATCACTCTGCTTGTACAGCAGAGCTGGGTATAGATGAGCTTCTAATTAGCGACGACCATAAACCCCAAATGGAGTCACGCGCTGTGGATTGTGACGTAGCAAGTGCATGACGTTGCCAATTGTGGAAATAACCAAAATGAAAAGACGAGCTGCAGCATATAACAGCTGGCGGGTTCCAAACTGCATGAAGTCAACAATCCACAATTAGCCTTGCAGTAAACGTTCCAGACACCCAACGTGACCGCAAAGTTTGAAAGGTGACTGAATGTAACCTCACAACAGATTTCCCATGAGTTGATTTTTCGAAAAGTTTCAAGTCGCAAAACCATTGGAAATGTAACATTATATAATACATATAATTTATGAAACGGATTAATGTCAGTGGAATATGCGCAACAAGTTACAATTCCAAAAGTCGGCATATCGCAAAGTTATTTTCAAAGATTGTAAAAGCAGCCTGGCGAAGTGTAGGAATCCGTATACAAACAGACCATTGTGGCGTGGACAATCATGACAATGGGTTCTTACAACTCGTTAACCACTCAATGGGTTAACATAAGGAAAGCAAGCAACAAATGAAAAGCTTTGTGAATGGAATGGAGGGCTGTCTTCTATTGTAAGTAGGACATTTAAAGGGTTTCAATTAAATCAAAATAGTTGATAATATTTCATTATGAAGTCTGACAAACAACGCAAAGGGAAACATTGATGCAGCTTGTCCTTGAGAGCAAAGTATCGCCTAACACCAAGATGTAAATTTTGTGTAGAGCTAACGTTAAAGTATTGTTTGTTGACAAAATAATTTGACGCACCAATAACAACCGACCCTGATGTTGCAGCCTCAACTCCCGCAATATGACCCCTGATCCAGATTTGAACTCAAATGAAAATTTGAACATTCACAAGATAATACCGTGGTAGTGCGTACGCCACCAGCAAGTTAATACCGTGGTAGTGCGAACACCATCAGCAAGTTAATACCGTAGTAGTGCGTACACCACCAGCAAGTATGAACACTGAATAATTAATCGATACAACTTGGAAATGAGCCATATGTACCATGGGCTGGCTGTAGAAGCTAGCATGCCAGTGGCAACAACCAGCAGACCAGGCGGATTGAACACAACAGACCACAATAACAACAGTGCTGACTGTTTCTTGATGTCACGCCCTAAAAAGGTTAAGAGCTTTTTGTGGAAGATGAACTCAGTGTTACAGTAGAAATAGCTTCGTCCGGTAGAGGCGAATGGAACGAGAAACTTCAAACCTGTGGTATGCCTTACCACAACCCACATAAGCATTCTCTCAGCCACACTGTATCTCCAGGACTAAATTGTGGTTGGTACATACAAATAAACCTGACTTCATTATAGTTGGTTGGGGGATTCACCTTCGGAAAGTCAATCTTTGGAAGAAAAGGTTGAAAACCTAACTAAAATTATCAGCGCGACGTATGGCAGCTATGGAATGTCGAGAAGGCGTGACTTGAACGCCTATCGAAAAACAGCTGCTTCAGACTTAAAGGAGTATTTCCCTATCTACCACACAGTTTAGACAAACAGGATGTCATTTGAAGAATAGTAACATTTGACGACATTTTTGTTAACCAAAAAGAAGAAATTAATAACATCAACTTTCATCTTAGACAACCAAGAAAATCAAGAGGAAAATTTCTTATTTGCAACAACAGTTTAAACAAAGAAATACTTTTTGTATTTGTTTATATCAACAATGTCTACAGGAAATTGTTGAAACAGCGCTGGTTTCATTAAATCACGCTTCACATACAAACAAGAGTTATGTTGCCGGGTGAGCCGGCCTTGAGTTCCTCGAAGGCAATTATTTACTTGCGCAATCAAAATCTTTCCCAGACGAGCACATAACATGGTGTGGGTAAGATGGAGCGGTCATTGTAAAACTGCCAGGTGAACATCTATCAAGCTGATGAATTGCGAAAAGTAATTACATCAGTGAAACATCAACTCATCCACAACTATAGAGCAAGATTACTACATTAGGCTGGTTGAATATTGACTTTGATTTCAGTCACCATGAGTATGTACCGCAAAGGTGGAACAGTGAGCTAGTTGAAATGATCCTGGTCACAACAGAGAACCTGGGAAGTGTTTACTTTCTAGACAGGACTTGAAAAGTTGAGACTTTCTGAGGTATCAGATACTTTGCGTGTTACCGTTGCAGTCGTACCTGCCGGTCAGGCTTTGGACTGTTTAGCCACAAAACAACCTGCAAATTATGTGACTCTAAACTACAATTTTCGTTTCGAAGTACTGCGTCTGCCATGCGCAATATATTTGACCAATAAGCAGCTTTAAACAACTCCATTTGGACCTTTGTTAAAAATGAATTTACAACAGTGCAATTGCTTCAGAAAGTTAGTATCTTTACCTGGCCGTTTGGGTCACTGAGCAGTTTGCAAATGTGTGGGATTATCTTGCTCAGGTACAGAGACTTAGCTCCGAAACGATTGATAGTGGCCACAAGGAGACGACAGACTCCTTCACGCACTCGCCATACTTTGTGGGAGAATCCACAAGCCAGCCGCTCAAATAAATACTGAGAGCAAGAACAACTGCATGTCAATCACATTCTTTAACTAGAAATATCGTACAACTCGGCAGTTCTTTAACTCATTGAACATTTAAAAACCGACAAGCCTATATCATCCCAGCAGGTTACTTAGATGTGTCTGCTTTATCCCGTTTGGTGGGACAATGAGCAAAAGTAAAAAGAACGCAACCACAGCTGGTGTTGATCATGAACCAGGTTCACATAAGTTACATCAACAAGCTTCACAATAAAGACCTGGGGAGAAGCAGCTACATCCATGATGTTAGTGAGGAGGGTGATGCTAGCATCTCGGACTTGATCCTTCTGGTCTCCCAGTCGGTCCATCAGCGCGTTTTGAACTAAAATGAAAATTTACATAAAACCTAATCTTAGTATTTGAGAATGATGCTATAAATCTAAGCGATAAAATAAAGAGAAACGTCTTTAAACAAAGCAATCTATACCATTATCACAAAGGGGTCATCACACCTTGAAGGCCATGTAAGTCTACAATTTCACTTACTCAGGTTATAGTGAGGTTGAAAATCTTTCTGTAAGCGCTCCACAAGCAAACTGAGAATATCCAACCCCAGCAGAGCAACCTGCAAAAAGTGTGGTTCAATAGCTGGGAGTGGCAGAAAAGTTAAAATCTCACGTTCAAGAATGTTCGAAAAATTGGCCATGACTTCGATTTGAATAAAGTGAATATCATAACATAAAAATTAAAATCACGTCGATATATAGTATTCATATTTAGAAAACATTTTCATCCCAAGTCAAATTTATTGCACATGCAATGCAATTATGTATGTTCATAACAGAATATTTGAAGTACAAAAGCTGAAGATGCTGTTTTGCCTTTTTTTCTAAAATTTATTGTCAAAAGGTTCAATTGTGTTGGTGCTGCCACTATTGTCGGAATGGCCCGTTTCGGTGAGTCCGATCCCTATTCGGTGATTTTTTCAATTTTTTTTTTTAAATTATCGGATACCGTAGCCTAATTATCATTGCCGTTTTAGGGTTAGGGGTTATAGGTTAGGAACTCACCGAATCGGACTCACCGAATAGTAGCAGACCCACTATTGTAGTGCTTGAACATGCCACCCTATTGCTGAAACCGATAAAACCATATGGTCTTTAGGTCGTTCTTATTAATGATTGTCCAGATTAAAGCTTCAAATATTTCATTGAATTTAACCATGCGAAACTCACTACACAAAAGTTTATTCAGGTGCTGATAAATCAATCAAAAACATCTTAAACTAAAACCGCCTCATCAGAAGTGATGTAGAAGGCCAATTACCGACCAAAGTAGGCTACTCATGCTGTATTCAAAATGTAATTATTAAACATTTAACCTCAAGGTGGTAGAGAAACATATGAATTATATGATATCTCATACTTTGTTCAAGCCGAATAGCTCCTTGACTTTTCAAAGACTTAAAATACATATTATACCAACCATATTATGCTACATCTGCAGTAGCCAGTAGCATTATCAGCAGAAGTGTGATGCGTGTTTGGGACGTCACAACAAATTGACAGATGTTTTTATCAATACTGTACTAGACTGCAAGCTAAGGTGGCATGTGAACACAGAAATAATATGCTAAGTAGACAAATACACTTTAATACAGTACATAGATTTAAGTGGCATTTAAGAGTGTGGATACCTTGAGTCAACCACACACTTCTGTAGGATACAATCCAACAATCAAAACGAATCGAATATGATTGATTAATTGAAAGAATGAACTGGAGTTTTGAATTACCAGTAATAAAATTATCGTCACTGGCCAAAATGCAAGTGGTGCACATTAAGTATTATATAATTCATTTGAGGCTGTTCAACAATATTTGTTGTAAATCCTTGCAGAAGTCTGTTAGTTAACAATGTGGGTGCACACATCAGATGCTCCATACAAATACGTTGGAAGGGCAAAGAACAAGAATTTTTTCTCATCAATAATTTATAGAAAGTATATCCAGGTAGTCACAGGCCACCAAACCATGGACCTCGTTTTCAGTTCAGATTGACTTAAGCAACATCATGTCTGCTGCATGTGCCACTGCCTTCAATGTTGGTTTGTATTTTGTGCTCAAGAACGTCTGAAGACAACCGTCAACCAAACAAGCCAACAATTTTATATATATACCAATCAACAAACAAACATTACCGTACATCATAAAATTAGAATTACTATATTGTAATTCTTGTCAATAGCAATAGTCACATTCTGGAATTTTATTTTCAGCTTTTTTGTGATAAAATGTTAACTTGTGCAAAAGTGCATTCACATTTAGAGCTTTGTCAAACTCTAATGAAGGTGACCCAAGAATAGTAACCTTTACAGTCCACAACCGTGCAGCCAACCAGTGAATTGCAGGCCTCGAAATTCGTTTTTGTTGACGGCGGACAAACGTGTCCGGTCTGAGCAGCTATCTTGGCGGTCAAATTAAGTTTCAAGGCGGACACACCAGTTTTAGCGTCGATCGTCATGCTTAATCACTTTATCTTGATAATTCTTCGCCATTTGAAAACTATAGCTACGGTTTTAGAAAATTTAGAAGGCTTTTTAAAATATCAGTGAAGTCACTCTGAAAGGCTTTCATCAGACCAACGGCGTGCGCTTGAAGAGTAAAAGCGCTGTGTAGCTGGTCAATACGTTACATAACTGATTAACTTCCACCGAACGAGGTCGTGTGGCTTGTTGTGTCACAATGCTCTGGGCACGAGTCGGATAACTTCTACACTAACGCTACTATTTTCTGCTGTGCAAAGTGTCACAGGCTTTTTTTCTTTAAGTTTATTTTTGAGTGTCATGTGAGCGAAAGTGAATTTTCCTTGGGCCTTTTCTTTCTTACTGTAATACCAAAAGCAACCAAAAGTTAACAAATTTTGCTGCATCTTGCTGTAATAGCCTACTCGTATAATCTAATTTAGTAACCAATCTTGCCTTATCAATATTACTCGGAGATCAAAGCCAGATATTATGACGTAAAACTTGAACTAAGTTGCGCGTGACTGTAGAAGTACCGTACCATACAGCCATCGATTCTTAGCGAAGAATTTACCTTTGTTACGCTGAATCAATGTCATCAATCGTTGAAGCAATGTAAAAATCGAAAGTTTTCCTGCTTGAATGGAAGCTAAGGAATGCAGTATTCACATTTTCTAGATGCGCGGAAAATTACATTCTCGCAACAATTGTTCGTGCTATGCAATGACGATTTGTATCGCTAGTTCCTGTGTTATTTCTCGGCGGACAAATATGACCGATCTAGATGGTACTTCCCGCGGACATCACATGCTGTGACGGCGGACATGTCCGCCGTGAATTTCGAGGCCTGGAATTGTATACATCCAACCATAACACTGCTCCTTTCATGGTCCTTATCAGTCAAGAAATTCCGTTGAAGGTATGTGCTTCAACAGTCAACACATTACCGTAAATGCATCATTTTCCAATAATGTTTAATCATGTAACAATTTAACAGCAGTAGCCTATGAAAAGCATCCAATGTATAAAAACTATTTTTTACTTTAATGCAATTTATTCAGGTTCACCACAGAAAATATAAATCCTCTGTTTGAATCTTTCCATTGCCTTCTTAGCAAATACTTTCATTTAAATTGTATCTTCTTAGAATGCACAATTATTTTAGGACTGTAGAGGTATGACGTCAACCTCTTTACATTCGTGTCTTCCTCTTATGGATGTAATTATCCAATAACTACTGGATACAAATTGTTCTCTTTATCTCTTTTCTTTACATGCACATACGATCTTAGCATGCACCTTTTTCTCTTTTCCTCAAGTCTTTTTACACTCAACATCTCGGCAAAGTAAATTTCCTTCCACTCCGCACCAGCACAGACTCCAAGGACAGGCAACTGAAGAAACTTGTAATGTCTACGATACGTGATGAGATCTTGGCTGAATCAATAATACAGAAAAAAAAAAAAAATTATGTTATGGTGTCAAAATTACACAAGTCTCACTTTGAAATTGCTTGAGCTGACCCAGTAGGTTGCTAGAGAGTCCACAATTCTGTCGACATTTGTCCATGACGATAAGTCTCCACTGGGTGATGCCAAAAATTCAATGAATTTTTGGCCTCCATTCATCCGTGTTTTCATGTCCTGAAAAGTTGGTGTTTCATGATCAAAACATAGACAATAAACGCTTGCCACTGCATATGTTATGTCACAAGTTCACATATGATATAAAATAGACTCAAAAATCTTGATTATTTTTCAAACCAAAAGTGGTTGCATTGCAAAAGTGGTTGAAATGCAAAGTGGTTGGTTAACCTCGGTAAAAAACATAGAATTAAAAAATGCAGAAACCACAAAAACCAAACTCATGTTCAGGAAAAATTTCAACAACTAACCTGCCACTATCTTTGGTGCTGTAAGTAGTGATTATAATATGCACATAACTGATGAGTTCAAAATGTATCGTAACAGTTTAATTTAAGAATGTAAATAGCAAACCTGTTCGCGAACAAGCAACAACGCTTCATCTTGGTTCATGATGATGTCATCCATGTAGCAAACTACTACAAATTGTACAAATACAGAATGGTTTTATAAAATAATTTTTAATTCATTCTTTCATGCAACAACCTACAAAATCTCATAGACCAAGTGTATCTAAACATTAAACATCATATAAAAACAATTCAGCTGTGGGTATTAAGTTCACAGTTAAACTTATACTTTTAGTGATAGCCAGGAGATTAAAGCAAATCAATCCATTTAATTAATTGATTGATTTGAATACAATCCCATTCAATTTCTATCAGAGATACTCAGTGTGAATTTGCTAACCTAAGCGGTTACATTTTTTGTTTTAATTTGCTCAGCGCATATCTTGTGGCAAATAAATTAATTGCAATGTTACTGAACACCTATGGGATGAAACTAGTAGCAGCATCTCTCCTGCATTATGGCATAATGAGGCAGTCAAAGTAACAGAAAAATACAGCATGATGATCTCAAAGTGGTGATTAAAAAGCCAGAAGTTTGCCTTGTTGGACAAACACTGCACATTTATGGGTCTGCTAGTATTCGGCGAGTCCGATTCAGCTAGTCTGATTCGGCGAGTTCCCTATTCAGCGAGAGCCCTTTTCGGCGAGTTTTTGAAGTTTTTGAAAGGAAATTATCGGGTACCTTAGCCTAATTATAATTGTCGTTTTTACATCGCTTTAACGTCGCTAAACGTTGAAATTGTGCAGAAAGAAATAAAATGTTTGAATTAAAATTAAATTAAAATATTAAATCAAATTATTAATATTAAATTAAAATTCGTCATGTCAGTTCAGTTGTTTTTATTTCTGACCATCATATCAAAAACAATACACGTCAACATAGCAAAGGTAGAAGCGACAAAACGCGAACGATTAGTTTGGATTTTGGATTGTTTGCGTTTATACGTTTGCGTTTTGTCGCTTCTACCTTTTTCTACACCTTTGCTATGTTGACGTGTATTGTTTTTGATATGATGGTCAGAAATAAAAACAACTGAACTGACTTCAAACATTTTATTTTTATTCCTTTCTGCACGATTTCAACGTTTAGCGACATTAAAACGATGTAAAAACGGCAACTATAATTAGGCTAAGGTACCCGATAATTTCCTTTCAAAAACTCGCCGAATAAGGAACTTGCCGAATCGGAAACTTGCCGAATCGGGAACTTGCCGATTCGGGAACTTGCCAAATCGGGAACTTGCCGAATCGGACTCGCCGAAACGGGCCATTCCGAGCCTAGTCATGCAAAATAATAATTTGCTGCATCATCAAATTGTACACCAAGAAACACCCAAGAACAAGTGAGTGAAGTGTGCTCCAGGAAAAAGTAAGTATTGTTGTTTATCACATGCTTCTATGTAGAGATGTACCGATATATCGGTATCGGTGATATCGGCCATTTTTTGAGTATCGGTATCGGCATCGGTATCGGCAAAATTTGGCCGATACTGTGGCCGATACTAAACATGTAAAAAAAAGGTGTTTGCTGCGGATTTTCTGCAGAAGCAAAGATATAGATTTTTTAAAGTAGTAACTAACGTCACATTGATGTAGAAAAATAACAACCTGTTCAAACTTTTGATACCTCACACTCCCATGACTTCATGCGCGCACCTTTTGGCATTGTTTGCTTAGTGGTTCTTTCATTCAAACAAAACGTTTTGTTTCAGCAGTTTCGCGTTGTTCGATTCTTAAGTTGTGAAGGAGACTCAATTTCTCCAATATTTATTATTTGTGTTTCTTTTTTACTCTCAGCAAAGGATAAAATCAGGCCAAGACTACCCTGGTAGCAAAAATGTATAATTTTGCATCATTTTTACATTGCTAAACGTTTAAAAAACCCATGTAACTTTATTGTTTTTAGCAAGCTGGTTCTATCAGTTTGTGATTTAATTTCCACCTTTCGTTGTAATAAACTCACCAAGCTCAAACAATGTCATGGCAGAATAAGTAGGCTCAAAATGAAAGCAATGGGACTATGAATCCTCACTAAACTAATCAAAATGGTCTTGTTGCGCCTAAGATGACAACCTCATTGTGAACAAAGGAGCGTTTTTCCCGGCTATCAACACAAGGCTGAGCACTCACTAGTACAGCGAGCTGTTGTGATTTGCTAACCATAACGATGTAGCTTCCACGCTAGCCATTTAGACCATCCAATCAACTATATGTTTCTCGGCAGCCGTTTTGTAGCAAGAACTGACATCGACAAGAATTGACATGGCTACTGTGGAAGCTACACCGTTGTGGTTAGAGAATCGCAACTGCTCACTGTACTAGTGAGTGCTCAACCTTGTGCTGATAGCCTGGAAGAACGCTCCTTTCTTCACAAGGAGGTTGTCATCTTAGGCGCAACAAGACCATTTTGATTAGTTTAGTGAGGATTCGTAGTCCCATTGCTTTCATTTTGAGCCTACTTATTCTGCCATGACATTGTTTGAGCTTGGTGAGTTTATTACAACAAAAGGTGGAAATTAAATCACAAACTGATAGAACCAGCTTACTAAAAACAACCAAGTTACACAGGTTTTTTAAACGTTTAGCAATGTAAAAACGATGCAAAATTATACATTTGGCCTGGCAAAAGCTTTTCAACCAAATGACAAGCGCCCTTAGGTTGCACATTACTTGTGGAATAGTTTTTGTACGACTACGGTACACAAATCACTTGGTTTACATTTTACATCTTATTATCCATTATTATGATAGCCTATTTGGAGAGTTTGCGCAAACCCTTTATTAATTTTTCAGAAACCCCAATTATGATGTAATGTTTCTTCTCTTATACCCCAGTCCTCAATTACGGTGGTCTATCATTACTAAAACCTACTATTATGACACAACAATGCGGCTGAGATTAGATTCTTGAATCTTTAATAAATTATGCCAATTGAAAGCTTTTTTTAATAGTTTTATGCAAATAAGGTAAAACTTAGCATTTGATATAATTCCTTGCAAATACCAAAATTGCTTCTTTTGTAACACCAAAGTATCGGCCAAAATATCGGTATCATTATCGGTATCGGCCTAAAAAAGTGATATCGGTATCGGGATCGGTATCGGCCAAAATATTGGTATCGGTACATCTCTACTTCTATGTCATATCATATTTGTCAAGGATGTGTTGGATTTAAATAAAAAGTGATCAACAAGGAAAGCAATACAACTGCTTGGTAATTCTCACAAAGATTAGCAAAAGCTTGAATAGTTAAAACTTGTATAGCATAAATAGTTATTCAGATATTATCTAGTCACATATGTATGCTTATGTGAATCTAACATCTTGTAGGGGAGGAAGACAAGCACCTTCACGTGGTCCCCCCCGTCAGTAACATACGAAATTATACAAAATACGTATGCGAAACGAAGCTTGTCAAACAAGAGCTAATGAGACTGTTCAGCGCAGGGTGGGTAGGAAAATGCCCTTTTCAGGGCACGGCAGTGCTCGCACTGTCGAAAAGTACCGACGACCCACCGTACTGCAGCTGAACACCGAGGGCATCACGGCCAGCAAGCTCAACATCATCGAGCACCTGGCCACCAAGCATCAAGCCCTCATCATCCTCCTCCAGGAGACTCACTGTACATCTGTGGATAAGTTGGTAATAACCAACTTCACACTCGCAGGCGCAACCTGCAGCAGGAAACACGGCCTCGCCACGTTTGTCCATGACCGGCTGAGCTGGTCCTTGGTTGACCAATCCCAAGCTCAACCGGAGATCGAGTGGCTTTGTGTAGATGTAGCAGGCTACAACATCGTCAATGTCTACAAGCCCCCACCTTCGCGGATAACATCAACAGCCATCCCAGTGTTCCCCCACCCCAGCCTCTATGCTGGCGATTTTAACTGCCACCACACTGACTGGGGATACAACTCCATCAACAACGACGGAGATAGTCTGGCCGCTTGGGCAACCAACAACAACCTCGCCCTCTTACACGATCCTAAGGGCGCACCGAGCTTCCACTCCGGTCGTTGGAACACTGGCACGAACCCAGACCTGGCTTTCGCAAGTGATGACCCCGATGATCGCCAGCCGGACAGACGTGTGTTAGAGAAGTTCCCAAGGTCTCAACACCGACCCTCGCTAATCACGGCCCCCTTGCTTGCCACACCTATTCCGAGCAAGCCTGTCAAGCGATGGAACTTCAGAAAGGCCGACTGGGAATACTACAGCTTCCTCACAAACGAAGCTACGCAGTACCTCCCATCCCCACACACCATCAAAGTGGATGAAGCCTACCAGGACTTCTGTGATGCAATCATATCTGCGGCAAAAGACTCCATCCCGCGAGGTCGACGGAAAAACTACATACCTTGCTGGGATGTGGAGTGCGACAGGCTTTACCGCGACTTCCTCCGTTCCCCCCAGGGTACCGCCACCACCAACTCAGCAACAGCCCTGCTGGCAAGATTGGATTCAAAGAGGAAGAAGCGCTGGACAGAAGCCATAGACTCAATCGACTTCACGCACTCCAGCCGCACAGCTTGGAGTACACTCAACAACCTCACTGGCAGATCACGTGCCTCTCGTCGCCAATGCCCCATTTCAGCAAATACCATCGCCTCACAACTTGTGAAAAATGGAGTGCACAGAACGAGAGACCGTGAATCAGACAAGTCCGTCCTCAAGGAAATGACGGACCTCTGGAAGGTCCCAACACCTGTCGAGGGCAACATCTCTGGTGAGTTTACCCCAGAAGAATTTGCCTCCGCCCTCCAGCACCTAAAGCCAGGCAAATCCCCGGGCCTTGACCACCTATGCCCGGAACTAATACTCCAAGCTGCCCCCTCTATGAGGTCCTGGTTAAAAGAATTCCTTTCCTGCTGCTTGCGTCACCTGTGCATCCCAAGAATCTGGAGAAGAGCCCTAGTGGTTGCAGTCCCAAAGCCGAAGAAGCCCCCAGGGGATCCGAAGAGCTACCGCCCCATCTCTCTGCTCTGTATCCCCTTCAAGATACTCGAAAGACTTATCTACGCCCGTGTCGAACCGATAATAGACCCTCAGCTCCCTCGGGAACAAGCCGGCTTTCGCCACGGAAGATCAACTGTAGACCAGGTCACCCTGATGACCCAAGACATCGAGGACAGCTTCTCGGCAAAAAAGAAGGCTGGCGCCGTGTTTGTCGATCTCACGGCTGCCTACGACACTGTATGGCACAGCGGCCTTACCTGCAAACTACTCCGTCTCCTTCCTGACAGGCACATGGTCCATATGATTATGGAACTTGTGCAAAACCGCAGCTTTACCCTTTCCACCGGTAGCGGCCGACGAAGTAGACTACGTCGACTCAGGAACGGCGTCCCACAGGGCTCTGTCCTGGCTCCCCTCCTCTTTAACACTTACATCTATGACCTGCCTGACACCATCTCCAGGAAGTATGCTTATGCAGACGATCTGGCTCTCCTGCATCCAGCCGGAGATTGGCAGTCAATGGAGAGGAACCTAAGCCAGGACATGTCAACTATATCAACATATCTCCAGAAATGGAAGCTACAGCTCAGCAAGGCAAAGACAGTGTCGGCGGCCTTCCACCTAAACAACAAGGAAGCAAAACGTGAGATCAACATTACCACCGATGACGAACACCTCCCCTACTGCGCCGAACCCACCTACCTCGGCGTAACCCTGGACAGGTCACTCACGTACCGACGACACCTGGAGTCACTGCGCAAAAAACTATCTGCGCGCGTTGCACTTTTGAGGCGGCTGGCGGGTTCCGGCTGGGGAGCTGATGCGAAAACCCTTCGCACAGCTACCTTGGCCCTTGTCCATTCTACCGCTGAGTACTGCGCACCAGTGTGGTGCCGCAGCTCTCACACCCGCCACATTGACACCGCCATCAATGACGCACTACGCACTGTGACTGGATGCCTGCGTCCCACTCCAACGGACTGCCTTCCCATCCTTGCAGGCATCCAACCTGCTGAGCTTCGCCGTAAAGGAGCCATGATTTCCCTTGCTCGTCGCGCACTGGACCCCGACCACCTCCTCCACAGTACATTCCAGCGCCTACCTGGAGGACAGCAGCGACTGAAATCAAGACGCCCATTTGTGCCCGCCGCACGACAGCTTCTGAACAACGTTGAAGATCTTGGAATAAGTGCGGCACACTGGACGAACTACACATGGAACATGGAGTGGCAAAACAACACCTCCCGACTCCGTGATTTCCTACCCGACGTCGATCCCCACCCTCCGGGAATGTCCCTCGCAAGACTTGCGTGGGTCCGGCTTAACCGCCTACGAACCGGCGTCGGTCGCTTTCGTTCAGACATGTGCAAATGGGGCCTGGCTCCCTCACCGGGATGCGAGTGTGGCGCCACAGACCAGACAGTAGATCATGTCGTCCATGACTGCCCAATCCATCAACCACCACATGGAGCGCTTGGACTGAAGGCCCTGGATGACGAAACTGTCGAGTGGCTGATGACATCATGCCCAAACATATAGTCCAGAAGAACAGCTCATACGACGAAGAACATCTTGTAAGAAAACAACAAGTTTAAAATTGTAGAGAATTCATAAAAAAAAATATTTATTTAAAATCATAGAGAATGTGTTCTTTGTTAATGTGATTGGCTGATTGCACACTTTTAAAAATTCTAAAAACCTGGAACCACAAAAACTTTGCAGTCAACACGAGAAATTGACAACGTATCGTCGTATGCCTCTTACATAATGTCAGAAATTGCCAAAGCTTGTGCAGATTTAACATTTAATGACATCCTTGTCTTGAATGTCTGTTATGTTATGAAGGAAATTGTAAGACTTGCAATCTTAAATAAATAAATAGCTCAGTGGATTAGACAATATTGCTTAAACCACAACCGCAACAACTGCCTATGTTCTCAGCACAAGACTGCACCCTAAAAAGCTAACTCAACTTATCTAAAGAAAAACAATCATTCACCCAAGGAGTGCGCACTGCTGTGCTCTCACAAGCATGAAAGATCAATAACAAAAAGCTCATTAAAGACAAGGCTTAAAAATAATTGAAAAGCTCTATAATTTGAAATTCTGGGCAAAATAGTCCAATTAAAATTACTTGTCTTCTGTAAAACAAATCTATCAATCCACCAGTAACAAAAAATAAATTAATGTTGTATATATATATATACGTCTATTTTTATAAAATAATGGTTACCCATCACATTAAAATTATACCTCCAGATTTGCATGTTGTAACACAACTTAGATCTAAAAATTCCTTGATTGAAATAATAGTACCGGTACCTTGCACAATCAATAAAAAAAATTGATATAAGGGTAACATACGCTAGGCCAATGTAAAGCAACACACAAATTAAGACCGTTTTGTAAAATAATTCATATTTTAAATTGGTAGGCTTATAGTTGGTACCATAGCTTTCCACGGTAAACTTTCTTGGGTAACTGTAACTTTTGAATCTCTATC
The DNA here is from genome assembly GCF_918807975.1 of Aplidium turbinatum. Taxonomy (NCBI): domain Eukaryota; kingdom Metazoa; phylum Chordata; class Ascidiacea; order Aplousobranchia; family Polyclinidae; genus Aplidium; species Aplidium turbinatum. The sequence goes on from NC_137480.1 coordinate 26,508,862, forward strand.
TCAGATGCATCAGTTAAACAATCGTGGCTTTGCTTGATTAATATGTATAATAACAGTATTATTTGATTGCTTTTATTTAGACCAGGGTGTCAAACTCAAATGTACTCAAGGCAAAAAAAAAATTGGTACAAGTCGCGGGCCAGACTAGTTCAAAATATGTTTCAAGAAACTTCCGACTTAGTAACAATAACACTGGTCTACACGATTTTTGCTCTATGAACTTTGAAGACTGACTTGGAGTAATTTTGGGGTGCTGAATCCGAATCTGACCTCAGATTTATCCTATCACGTCAGGTTTGGGAGTTATGATAACAGCAAATTGTTACTCTTGTCAAAACTGGAAGCCAAGAAAAATAATATTTTTGCTTTGATGATCAGACATAAAATTTACATGCAGCATCTTATAGTTACTGTGTAATGTGTATCGTAGCCACAGCCCGAGTCTATGGGCCTTTATTTCAATCATGAAGCTTTCCTCTTTCTTTCTCAAGTTCTTTAACCCTTTGTGGTCATCTGCAAATTTCCCTATGTGCGTTTGTTAGTCGTTCACAAAATAACTCGCAAATAACTCACTTACGTATATTGTGAAGAAAGGGGCGTTCTTCCCAGCTATCAGCACAAGGCTGAGCACTCACTAGTACAGCGAGCAGTTGCGGTTCGCTAACCATAACGGTGTAGCTTCCACGCTAGCCATTCAGACCATCCAATCAACAATATGTTTCTCGGCAGCCGATGGCTAGCGTGGAAGCTACACTGTTATGGTAAGCGAATCGCAACTGCTCGCTGTACTAGTGAGTGCTCACTGCTCAGCCTTGTGCTGATAGCCGGGAAGAACGCCCCTTTCTTCACAATGTCCTCTGCCCTGGCGCCTGCTGGTTTTGTTGGCTCTTTTCTTTCCACAAAAATAACAGTTAAACTGACTGGTAAAGCGGCGGTCGAATACATTTGTGGCTAGAATACGGTGCGATACTGATGAGCCAAGCCTCATGGGCGAACATGTGTATATCGCTGTCAATTCTTGCTACAAATCAGCTGTCGAGAAACTCAATTATAATATTGCATATTTTAAGTAAAAACAATAAAAACTATTAATACCGTACTAAAAAAAGTGCTCAATGCCAAGCAAAAAAGCAAAGCAGAGCAAATTAAATCAAATATAGTTATTACTACCTGAATCCTTAACAGCCTGTTTCACCTTTAACGGATCATCAAAAGGTCTTATTCATATTTTAAGTATATATATATTATACATATATATATGAATAAGTACATAAAGACTGTAAGCAAATGATAACAGCCAGGTTCGGAAACTTGTGTAATTGATCAAGTTTTCATCACAATAAAAGCGGCTTCTTCAGTTTCTTATTCAAATAGAACTTATTGATTCCAATATTAGCCATTTGTATTTTTTCTGTGTGGTACTTCTTGAAATGTTTTTTGGATGTAGCCCAGGTTGTCTCGAACATGTTTCGCAGTGGTAGACGATCTGAATTCGCCTTGTCTTTCTATCACTGCACAGTGCACAATTGCACACTGCACAATTCTTTGCTCTTCAATTGGGAATTTTTGCAATAAAATGCCGCCCAGGAAGTCATTCAGTTTCGTGCTCTTCACAATTTTTTCCGTGTCTTCTTGAATTCTTTTTTTGTACACTTCGCACCAGCTGTATTACAAGGTTTTTAGGGAAAATCTTGTGTCTTGCAGCATTCAAACCTTGCTGCTCCCTGTTGATGTTGTACAATATCTTACGCTATCACTTAGCTGATTTTCTCAAAAACACATTACTTCCACAGTAGTGATCGGCTCTGTCCACTCCACCTAAATTAAAATTTGGTATTACAGTAAGAAAAAAAAAGCCCAGGGAAAAATTCTGAAATTGAGAACGATGAACCTACTTGCTCTTTCTCATTTATGCTCACATGACACGCAAAAATAAACCTAAGGAAAAAAGCCTAGTGAAACATTGCACAGCAGAAAACAGTAAGGTTAGTGCAGAAGTTTTCTAACTTGTGCCCAGAGCATTGTGCTGCAAGAAGCCACACGACCTTGTTCGGTGGAAGTTAATCAGTTATGTGGCGTATTGGGCAGCTACAGGGCACTTTGAGTCTTCAAGCGCACGTTGTTGGTCTGATGAAAGCCTTTCAGAGTGACTTCGCTGAAATTTTAAAAAGCCTTTTAAACCGTAGCTATGGTTCACAAATGGCGAAGAATTATCAAGATAAAGTGATTAAGCATGACGATTGACATTAAATCTGGGGTGTCGCCATGGGACTTACTTTGTCCGCCGAGATAGCTGCTCAGACCGGACATGTTTGTCCACCTTCAACAAAATCAAGTTTCGACCTATTTCGTCCCCCGAAAAAATCAAGAGAAATTTTGAAATGTTTGCCCAACTCTGATCAGTGACTTCAGCTCTGTTGTATATTTTTCTCGATCTTTTCAGGGGACAAAATCGGGAGACGAAGTGTTCAGGGGACGAAATAGGTTACACCCTTGTCATTACGTACACTACCGGAATCAAAGTTATTATTATTTTAATTGTAAATGAAGATTGTTTTCAATGCCTTTTTAGTTGCGAGCGATAAGTTCAATTTACTAAATCTTTCAATGAGATCAGTGATGTTACCGTTCCGAATATCATCATGCATTTTCCAACTTGGAAGTAAAAGGAACACAATTAAATACATTTGATGTGATAGTTAATAGGAATGTCTGAGATTTCAGTCAAACACGTCATGGACATGATGTGATAAGAAAAGTGTTAATTAAATTAGTAAGATCAACACTGTTGCATGAAATATCTCCACAGGGCAAGAATAAAGTAAAATTTGTACCAAGTTGTCTCACGGCGAGATGACCGTGCAACAGATTGGCTGTGGTCACTTGCCTCAAAACTCAACCAAAAATTTTGCAATTCATTAGCCATCAGGTGTATCGTAATTTTCTAAATAAATTTTGTTTGCAAAAGAGGCAGTCAAGAGACGGGGTCTTAGAATCATGGAAGTGGCACAACCTAGCAATGGCAAACAGTGATCATTTTTAGTTGTTCACGGTACGTTGTTTTAAAATATAGGCAGTGGCTATTTGACCGGCTCCGGTCTTTTAATCTGACACACTATTTGACCTGTCATGACGTATTCTTTTTTCTTTTAAAGCAAAAGACAAAAGGAGAAGAAAAAAGTGCCTATATGACTTCTAAATGCAACAATTTTATTCAAACGAGTCCGTGGCGTGTGCGATCTTTCTCGGGCTGGTGTTCGTGAGTGAATGAGTTCGATACTACCTCAAAACGCTTTTTTTTTAAACTAAAATTTGACCCAAAGTGAACTCAGTCGTTAGGCTGCTGCATTTTTGTGGTCAATTTTTAATTTGAGTAGCTTTTTTATGTCTTTTCAAACACCGTATTTATATCCGTGTATAAGTCGCACCCCAAAATTTGGCTCAAATATTGGTACAAAATTTTTTTTAGCCTCATCAATTTGCCTTGATGAGGCAAAATTTTGCCTTATCAATTTGCAAAAACAATTGTTTTGAAATTAAAAAAATACCATACAGTACTTTCATGTCGCCACGTGTTTGCTTGCCGAGACGTGCCTTTTTTTCATTGCAATCAAGCGTGCAGCACACGCACATGCATGATGTTCGGGTTAAAATTCACATGCATGCTGTGCAGTGAGCATGTTAATACAATGCTCGCAATCCTCGCACGCAAAATACAAATGCTTAATAGCAGCGCTAACGTGCGATCTGTAGCATTCGTTTGTCAGAAGTTCAGAACCTTGTGTATAAGTTGCACCCTAACCTTTTTGGGCAAGATTTGGTGCAAAATTTTGCGACATACACGGATAAATACGGTACCGTATATAAGTAATAAAGTTAGAGTATTTTTAATTTGCTGAAATTTGAGAATTTCTCTGAGTAACTTTCTGTTTGTTATAAGAGGATGTGACCGTGTTTGCCAAACGACGCATTACATTTTTGCTCTTAACAAGTTAGTTTGGTGGCTGTAAAAAGTTACAATACGGTACTTCTTTAACAAAAATGGTTTGATCAATGTTCAGTTAACTTTTAGGGCTAGGAAGTGTTTTTTGCAGGCAATTTTAGTTTAAAACGAAACACTTCTGGGTAGTATCAAACTCATACGGTACCGGCGGTCCCACGAATTACCCATAAGCACCATAAGTATCCATAAGCCCAATAAGTCGCGTCGAATTACCCATAAGTCGCGTCGAATTACCCATACGCCCCATAAGTCGCGTCGAATTACCCATAAGCCCCATAAGTCGCGTCGAATTACCCATAAGCCCCGTAAGTCGCGTCGAATTACCCATAAGCCCCATAAGTCGCGTCGAATTACCCATAGGCACCATAAGTAGCATTGAATTACATAGAAGTAACGTCGAATTACCCATAAACTTGTATAGTGTAGAGTGTAGTCTATAGCCGTCTAGAAGCCTAGTAGTCGGCTGCATAGCCGAGTGGTGAGGAGCACTGGCTGGGCGTTCCAAAATATAGTTCGACACCGCTCAAGAGCAGGACACTTGAAGGCATGCCTAAAGGTGGACACAAAGATTGGCTTCGTTGCCTTCCCGTCCGCTTATGTGTAATCTGCAGTTTGCTGCAGCAGATGGAGTGTTTTGTCCGATAAAACACCTTAACATTGGGCAATTTTCCCTATGAACCAGGTGACTGCAGCATAGCAATCGTTCTCGCACTCAGCCAGAGACTTAATTCTTGCTTTGAACTTGATAATTAAAGAAAAAAAAGAATAATGGCAAGGGTTGGAATCAAACCCGTGTCACCAAATTCAATAGCCTTTGCCTTAACCACTCAGCCACGCAAGCGCTCGTGAAATCTTTGCTTAATTTGTTTATATGGGTAATGTTTCGAGAACGCTCACAATATTATCAGTTTAGTTTGTTTTTATTTCTGACCATCACAACGAAAAAACAATACACGACAAACTTAGCACAGATCTATAAAAGTTAGAAGCGACAAAACGCGGACGTTATAACAGTGTGCTCGATACCAAAGCCTGCAGATTACATATACGCTGACATGAGGCGTAAGTAATTCCACGTTGCTTATGGGTAATTCGACGCGACTTATGGGGCATTTGGGTAATTCGACGCGACTTAGGGGGCTTATGGGTAATTCGACGCGACTTATGGGTAATTCGACTCGCGTCGAATTACCCATAAGTCGCGTCGAATTACCCATAAGCAACGTGGAATTACTTACGCCTTCATGTCAGCGTATATGTAATCTGCAAGTCGCTGTTGCGACTTGCGATCGTGTCACTTAAACTGATTGTCCTGCTTTGGTATCATGCACGTTATAACGTCCGCGTTTTGTCGCTTCTACCTTTTATAGACCTCTGCTAAGTTTGTCGTATATTGTTTTTTCGTTGTGATGGTCAGAAATAAAAACAAACTAAACTGATAATATTGTGAACGTTCTCGAAACATTACCCATATAAACCAAATTAAGCAAAGATTTCGCGAGTGCTTGCGTGGCTGAGTGGTTAAGGCAAAGGCTATTGAATTTGGTGACACGTGTTTGATTCCCACCCTTGCCATTATTCTTTTTTTCTTTAATTATCAAGTTCAAAGCAAGAATTAAGTCTCTAGCTGAGTGCGAGAACGATTGCTATGCTGCAGTCACCTGGTTCATAGGTCTATAAAAGGTAGAAGCGACAAAACGCGGACGTTATAACGTGCATGATACCAAAGCAGGACAATCAGTTTAAGTGACACGATCGCAAGTCGCAGCAGCGACTTGCAGATTACATATACGTTGACATGAAGGCGTAAGTAATTCCACATTGCTTATGGGTAATTCGACGCGACTTATGGGTAATTCGACGCGAGTCGAATTACCCATAAGCCCCATAAGTCGCGTCGAATTACCCATAAGCTCCATAAGTCGCGTCGAATTACCCATATGCCCCATAAGTTGTGTCGAATTACCCATAAGCAACGTGGAATTACTTACGCCTCATGTCAGCGTATATGTAATCTGCAGGCTTTGGTATCGAGCACACTGTTATAACGTCCGCGTTTTGTCGCTTCTACCTTTTATAGATCTGTGCTAAGTTTGTCGTGTATTGTTTTATCGTTGTGATGGTCAGAAATAAAAACAAACTAAACTGATAATATTGTGAGCGTTCTCGAAACATTACCCATATAAACAAATTAAGCGAAGATTTCACGAGCGCTTGCGTGGCTGAGTGGTTAAGGCAAAGGCTATTGAATTTGGTGACACGAGTTTGATTCCCACCCTTGCCATTATTCTTTTTTTTTTCTTTAATTATCAAGTTCAAAGCAAGAATTAAGTCTCTAGCTGAGTGCGAGAACGAAATTGCTATGCTGCAGTCACCTGGTTCATAGGGAAAATTGCCCAATGTTAAGGTGTTTTATCGGACAAAACACTCCATCTGCTGCAGCAAACTGCAGATTACACATAAGCGGACGGGAAGGCAACGAAGCCAATCTTCGTGTCCACCTTTAAGCATGCCTTCAAGTGTCCTGCTCTTGAGCGGTGTCGAACTATATTTTGGAACGCCCAGCCAGTGCTCCTCACCACTCGGCTATGCAGCCGACTACTAGGCTTCTAGACGGCTATAGACTACACTATACAGGCTTATGGGTAATTCGACGTTACTTCTATGTAATTCAATGCTACTTATGGTGCCTATGGGTAATTCGACGCGACTTATGGGGCTTATGGGTAATTCGACGCGACTTACGGGGCTTATGGGTAATTCGACGCGACTTACGGGGCTTATGGGTAATTCGACGCGACTTATGGGGCTTATGGGTAATTCGACGCGACTTATGGGGCTTATGGGTAATTCGACGCTACTTATGGGGCTTATGGGTAATTCGACGCGACTTATGGGGCTTATGGGTAATTCGACGCGACTTATGGTGCTTATGGGTACTTATGGGGCTTATGGGTAATTCGTGGGACCCGCTACCGGTACCTTTAAGGATACCAACCTGAGAAACATCGCACGCGTCACGGACTCAGTTGAATAAAAGAATTGAATTTAGAAGTTATATAGGCACTTTTTTCTTCTCCTCTCGTCTTTGCTTTGAAAGTGAAAAAGAAAAAAGAATACGTCATGACCGGTCAAATAATGTTTCAGATTAAAAGACCGGAGCCGGTCAAATAGCCACTGCCTAAAATATACCAAACACATGCTTGATTTGCATAGTGACTCTTTATATCATACCATATCAGTTTATTTTGATATGATCTGAACATCCATTAAACACACCGCAAACCTGGTGGGTGTTTAAAGCTTGCTGAAAAATAGTACGGTAAATACCCAAAAAATGGTCACCTTATGCCACTGCAACCAGGTGACCAGGTCTATATGGGTTTTGTAATTTTTGATAACATTAGCTGACATCAAACCTCTACAAAATCAAATAATTCAGTCAGGGATATCTATAACTACGGGATTGGAAACTCTGTGGAACTGAAAACCATTTTATACACCAGTAGGGTCACTTTTCGTTGTGCGCTGCTGTGATAAGTAATCACATAAATTGACCTCAAAGGGCAGCAAGTATTAGGCTAAACGAACAACCAAAAGTGTAACAATCAATTCACCTGCTGTAAATTGTAAGGTCTACGCTTGCCTGGTTTGTTTATTTGTTTGTATTCCATTAGTGCAGTCATGTTGTATTTTGTTTGTTGCTTAAAAAATTTCCAGAATGACTATTGGTTTTAGTTCTGATGACATCGTAAACGGATTAGTTTCGTACTAGATTGGTCTGTGAACAAGTTGATGATACAACAGCATATTTCACTGATTGCTGAACACTCCTCATTTACTTCTGATCCGATTTGCAGCACGCAAAATGCTAAAGAACAACAGTAGGCGGTTTTTGGACTCGTTGCATTCATTCATTTTTTGGATTCATCGTTTTTTTTTCTAGCAGCGTAAATGTACTTTTATAATCAATTAAGTTTTAATGTAAGTGTACATTTTGTATTATTATTGTAAAATCAAATTTTGTGTATCTTTTAGTCGGTATTTTGTTTTGTTAATCTCTCTGTAATCGTAGTAATGTGATGACCCTACTGATGTATAGCACTGGATAGAGTTTCCAATCCCGTAGTTATAGATATCCCTGAATTCAGTTCGCAGATTGCATTCATAAAAACTTCAATCTGCCACGACGAAAGGACAAATTTGAATTATCAAGTCTCAAATCCTTTCCAAATTCAGTGCAAATCATTTCAAGTTCCAACAAACTAACATTCTGAAAATGAGGAAAAACAAACGGATACCTAAAAGCAAAAGTGCGGAAAGGATTGAGTCCGCTAATGTGCTTGTGCAACTGTTATGTAGGTTATTTTGGAGTGTTTATTGTTTTTTTTCCACGCTTTTCAACTTGGGCAGCTGAATTTGTGCTCTCCAGGTCCAATTTAAAAAAATAGACTAATAAATAATCAAGGCCTGGAGACACATTAAGTTGGAAAAATTTGATAAAAGGATTTGCTTGTGGTCACTGCGAAGAAAATTTTTTCAAAATTGATCAGGAATTGTTGAAGAAAAAGCGATTTGAACTTTCAAGAAATGTTAAAAATTTGCTGAAACAACAAGTGGATAAAGACATGAAGTGAGCTTACAAATGGAAATTGACTCTTGTAAAAAGTAAACTGTTCTAGACAAATTTGCAATTCATTATGATTAAAATAGAAGTTTAAATTATACTAAATTTTTATTATTAAACTGTCACTAAAGATAGGTTCATTACTAGCCTCCTGTGTTTTGAAAGTAGTGTTGCCAGACGTGCTTAGATCAATTATAATGTACTGAAATTCGTCTCATCGTAACTGTTTTTTGTAGCATTCATTTTTTGTGCAAACTGTTACAACAATAATCTTTCTTTTTAATTTGCTTTTAAATACTTGTTTTAAATTTTTTATCACTTATGGCTACCTTTTGGTGACATTGTAAATCGATTGCAAACGATTTTTTCTCGTCTTACTTGAATGGCCGTAAACAATATGTTTTCGATTGATCAAGATACTTCCACACAGCAATCTATCCAGTATGGTGCTCCTCGAGGTTCAACTCTAGGTCCACTCTTGTTTTTAATTTACATAAATGACCTACCAAACAGCATGTCGACAATGCCAAGGTTGTTTGCGGACGATACATGTCTCATAGTTAAAGCTGATAACTTAAATTTATTGCAAACCAAACTTAATACTGAATTAGCTGCTGTAGAAGGTTGGATTAATGCCAACAAATTGACCATTAATGCCTCTAAATCCAATCTATTAGAAATTCCTCCTAAAAAAGGCTACAACAAATTCCATGAATTCCATGTTCTCTATAGTAGGGCTACCATACGTCCTCTTTTAAGAGGATTTGTCCTCTTTTTTCAAGAAAAATGAATTGTCCTCCGAGGACACTAAAAAATGCTCAAATGTCCTCTTTTTTGACAGTTTGGGTTTTCATGCTTATATTTTCAATGGGATTATATTGCTTGATGACGTTTCAGCGACGGCTTGTACGCTATTTGTTTTCTAAACATTTTGTAAACCAACGGAACATGCGGATTTATAAAGTCTACATTACAAGAAATTGGCGCATTTTATGGAACTGTTGTTGAACGTTCAATGCCTGGTTCACTGTAAGATATTAAACGACATTTTAAAGGCCATGCTCACACTTTCACAAAAATACTATTCTTTTAGCTTAATACGCTTTATGTTTATGTTGATACAACGCTTGCAGACGTTATTGATTGCCAACTCACTTTGGTTCGTTTGTTACTCGAAACAAATGTCTAAAAGTGCAATGTAGCCTATATAGCCCAGTGGTTTTCAACCTTTTTGGTGGAACGGAACCCAATGAAACATTCCACAAGTTCGAGGAACCACTGTTCCATAATTTAATTGCCTTATGCAAAAAACATTGATTAATTAATAAAATAAAATTAAAATACTCATGTTCAGATTTATTTATGTACAATAAAAATACAAAAGTGAAAAATTACACTTATTCTCATAAAAAAATTTAATGAGAAACTTGAGCCTGGTGTTTCTTGTACAAGTCTTTAATATTGGGTCGTGTGTTTAACAGACACACACGAAGTTCATCTTTCACAGGCAGCAATTGTGCTCGTCTCTTGTGCAGGCTCGTAGCCAGCCGGAGTCCAGGGGGCCTCGCCCCCATGAAAAAAATTTCGCCTCCCTTGGCAAAATCCCAACATTCTCGAGCAACACCTACAATTATAAAGATTTTGCCCATCTTTCCCGTTGCAGAGCTCCAACCTAGGCCCAATTAAATACAATTGTTTTGTTTAGTTAACAGCTAAGATGATTAAACAACTTCGCCCCCCCCCCCTACCCCTCATTGAAGAGATTATTCAACATGTTCAATTCAACCAAGGCCAACACGTGTTAGGTTGGTAGAAAAATTGTCAGAAACTGTGCAAAATGAAAATGTTTTGGGAAAGAATGATAACCTAACAAAAAGGGAATGGTTTTCCAGTAGGCCTACAAACCGGTACAAGTTAGGCCATTTGATATCAGCTGTCGTTATTCTCGGCACCATACCTAATTCTAAGAGTCAGTGATAACCAATTTGTGCAGTGATAAACCAAATTTGTGCAGTGATAGTCTAAATCGTAAAATGTGCAGTGATAAAGCAAGTGGTTTTTGAAGACAATGCATACAAAATATAAACCCGTAATCTTTTAAGCAGTGTTTATTTTTTCTCTTCAATCCAATCAGACTCAGTGTAAATAAATTTTGTTTCTAGTTTTCTGATCTGTCAAGTGTTCAACCTTATTGCAGCAGATATTGCTACATTTGGATCAGGGATATCTAAAGAAGGGGATACGAAGGCTTTTATTACGTCAGACAATAGAAGGGCTTTTGTTTATCGTAAATAATCTGTGTTTATCGTAAAATGACAATTGGCACCGATAGTAGTTTAATAAATCTTGTTATGATAACTTGCATTGCGCTATTAACATCAGGCCTGGATATTTGCAGCATGCTCGTGGTTGCTTGTTAATTCAACTACCCATATACTTGCTTTACATCTAGCCTCCTGCAAAGGCTTTGTTATAAAAAACAGCTTACTGGTAACTTTTCAACTGTCTTTGTAAACAAGTATTCTTTAAATATGCCCTACGTAACATTTGCTAACTGTCTTCTGTAGCTCATTGTAGGCCTACCAGCTGCACTACAAAACTTTCTACGATTTTAAAAAGAACCACGTGTTTAAAGCACTACAAACTACTGCCCTGGTAGTGTCATGAGAATAAGGCAATCGCTGCGAATCTTCATATCCCCTTCTCTAGATATCCCTGATTTGGATCTAGCACTGCCGTTTGTGAGTGTGGATTCTCAATGTTAACAAGGGTTGACGCTCCCACTAGACGGAGCATGTTACAACCAAGACAGGCAAACTTGGTGCTTATGGCCTTTAAACATTCTGTATCGAAATCTATCGATTTAGACTTGTTTGTGAGACGGTTTGCATCCAAACATCCGCGACTGCAATAGACTAGCTCACGGGTGTATAGGCGGAATGTAGGGGAAGGTGGGGTAAAGTGGAATACCTAAGGGTTAATTCAGTACAGTTCACTGATTTTGCCAAAAAAATTAACTTTTTTTATTTGAGCGTTAACTCTAACATATTTCGACAATTTTTAAAGTGCACTTTTGATGACTGCCAGCTTTTTTATATAAATTTTTTTAATTTTAAAATTACCTCTAATAATCCACTTTACCCCACATATGTGGGGTAAACTGGACCGTTGTAAGTTTTGAGCAAATTCCGTAATTTTTTTCCACGCAATCAAATTATTTACAACTAGCATCATTAGCGAAGACATTATGAAACTTCACAACTGCAGTTCATAAGTCCATTACGAATCAAACTTTGAAATTTTTTTTTTAAAACGGAGTTCACAGATAAAGTTGTCATCCTCTTCATTGCAGCCAGCACAGGCTTCATACGCCCACAGGATGTCCTTTGGTGATAACGAGGCATTCTGAAAAACAAGAATATAACTAAGTTAAGAACCAGCTCGTCTACTCGATCATGATTGGTGGGATATTCCGCCCCGTTAGCTCAGTGGTTACGAGCCCGGCTCAAGATTACAAGGCGCTGGTTCGACTCTCGGGATGTGCGCTTGAGCAACGCATTTCAGGACTGCTCTCCATTTAGCGGTACTTAATGGATGGAATAATTTCAGGCAACAACACGTCAGCAATCGGAAACTTCACTCAGCCAATCTCGGTAACCGGCCCTGCGTCAAGAGCCTCTACAAGTGTGCGAAACTACCAGAAATAGCCTATCAAGGCTTTGTCAGTCCGAGGATAAAGATTCAATAACCAACCAACCATATCAGAACAACTGTCCAGTTGAGTGCTAATTAGGCCTACACAGCTGTTGTGTAAAATAAGCTACAAGATTATAAGTAACACAGCACCTAATTCGGTCAAGAAATCATAAACAAGAAAAAATATTTATGACGGGGTAAAGTGGATCACCACTGGTCCACTTTACCCCACCTCTACATTACTACTAATTTAACTGTTGGTCAAATTTAGGCTAGTCAGCAACAAGAGTGAATCTACGTAATGCGTACGTGATATAGTGAGGCTCATTTTTATTATTCAAAAAAACTTCTACCTTATGTACATAAGATACAATTTAAGTTACCATACATACCTTTCAATAGATCAGAGGGTGCCAAATGTAATTTCCACGCTTTTTTGTGTCTTCTAAACCACGAAACCTTGAATAATGGCGTGTGCAGCTACTTTTCGTCATGCTTCACTAAACTTAATGGTATCCGCACAATAGTGAAACTTTAATAGCAAAAAAGGCGGGGTTCCACTTTACCCCGTTGGTCCGCTTTACCCCACCTTCCCCTAATCATATAGGCCTAGGCTATATCAAAATAATCCGCACTACTCACTAGCTTCTTCGAGCCAGTTAAAGTTTTTGCTCATAACAAGTATACGGTACTGCTATTTATACAACAACTCAAAAATTGCTGTGTTATGTTAGTCATTGTAATAATGTAATATGGTTGCCGTGATTTAACTAGCGGATAAAATAAGAGACCAGTGTTGGTCTTAACACTAATCTGATATTAAAAACAGAGAGAGACTGTTCACCAGGCATTTTATAATAAAAGTAATTTGCGTTCTTCTGGTGACTATTTACTAGGTTACCTCCTGATGTTAAAGATGATAACTAGCTTTTGTATTTCCGACGTTTCGTCAGTCAGCACGACTGACTTTATCAAGGTGGCTAAAACAGGTTAACACAACCTGTTCAGCAACGATGGCACAACACAAAAACGTACTGATAAAATGAATAAAGTAAGCAGCAAGAATCAGAATTAAAACACAATCTGATATGGTATTGCAATTTTTGTGGATACCGGTATTTAAGAGGTTAAAATGCTAAAATCATTTAAATTTTTTCGGCCCCTCCCTTGCTCTGCGGTCTGGCTACGGCCCTGCTCTTGTGCTTGATGGTTGTCAGAGCTGAAAATCCAAACTCACTCAAGTAGGAGGTTGAAACAGCATAAGTCGCAGCGCTTTCTGAGCAATTGTAGGATATTCCTTTTCAACCAACAAGCAGAATGCATCCATATAATAATAAAATATACTCTCGGATTTGAATGTAAACTTGCGGAGCCCTTAGACTTACTGGCGGAACCTTAGGGTTCCGCGGAACCCTGGTTGAAAACCATTGGATAGCCTATAGCCTAACACCTAAATTTACCTACAGCAAAAGAAATCGTGGCATATGGATACAGCTTTGCAAGGAAAGGAACAGCTTTTTAGTTCACGCCGTTTTTAGCATCTTGACGGTTTTGTGCAGCCTACTGTTTTAGCCATATTTCTTGTAAATAATTATAATTTAACAATTTCGTTAAGGTTGACCACTCCTTGTTGAAAAAAGTTAAGGCTTGACCTGGAGGTCCTGCTTGATTTGTCACATTTTTGCGATCATGGCTGTCTGACCAGAGTCTGACTGAAACTGTCTAAAAATTAGGTCTTTTTTAATTTTTGCTGAATCTTAAAAATATAAAATCGTTTGTTGTCTTAAGGAAGCACTAGAAATGAGAAAAAATAAGTTTAACGTTCAGTCAATCTGTTTTCTTGCTGCGTAGGTCTATAGCCTACTGTAATGATCTAAAAACATGTAAAAGATTCTTCACGTGTGAAATTGTAGGCCTACTTGCTAGCGAAACGTGTCCTTTTTTTAGGCGATGAAAATATGGTAGGCCTACTCTATAGGGCTGTTGAGCTAGAAACCGTCGACCACGCTAAGTACCTTGGAATAATAATTGATAAACAGCTCTCATTCGAACCTCACATTGATACTCTTAGATCTAAACTTAACCTACTAGATCTGTTGGTATTTTGTCGAAACTTAAACACTTTCTTCCTTTCAATGCTAGACTGCAGTTATATTATTCGCTCATACACTCACATATTATGAATGGAATAGCCATTTGGGGCTCTACATACAAAGCGTACAGTATATCGAGAAACTACAAAAGTTGCAAAACAAAGCAATAAAAATAGTTGCTGGAGGGTTGTGGTCAGAACACATTACGCCATACTTCAAGCAGGTAAAAGTTCTAAAAATAAAAGACATTTACAAACTAGAGATTGCTAAATTAATGTTTAAATATAACCATAATTCTTTACATTGTACTTTTTCGAATTACTTCAAAAAAACATCAAACGTTCATAATCGCTCAACTAGATGTTCAATCAAAAATGATAATTACTTTGTTTCTCTGTATGCTACTACAAGACTTCAACGAGGCATCAAGTATAGTGGAGTAAAAATATGGAACTCAATCCCACTGGACATTAAAAAAAAATCTTTTGACTCATTTAAAAAACTTTACAAAAACTATCTAATTGCAGGATATTAAAGTTGAATGCACTAATGCAGTGTAATTTACTAATGTGGACCGATACTCTTTAAGCTTTTAATCGTTGACTATCAACAGCAGGCCCGGATTTAGGGGGGGGCAGAGGGGGCAGTTGCCCCGGGCCCCCCGACTTTTGAAGGACCCCCTATGTGGAAAAAAAGTGATTTTGTGTTATTTTATTCCCTTTGACCTTTAAAGTTTCTGCAAAATGCTGTGCAGTACTGGACTGATGCTACTGTAGACATAGAGATGGTCTTTACGCGCCGTAGGCGCGAAAAAATTTTTTTGCCCGGGTGTTACGGCCAATCTCTGTACAAATCAAACGTCATATAAAACCGTTCAAGTCTACTGAATATTACGTCATGGAAGTTGCTAGAAAATGTGCCAAAATTGCACCATCGTTCATAGACTTGTGTCAAACTTGTTTGGACTTGTTTGGGCCTGTTTAAACAGGAAATATTACATCAGCTTTAAACACCTGTTGGAATGACTTCATAATTGTCTTTCATTTATTGCGTCACAGTTACTTTCTACGTGAATTTGAGATATTGATATCTATTCTGGTCATTCGTAAAATGATTGTTTGAAAGTTGGCCGCACATTTAACTGTTGGCTTAGTGCTTGCTAGCTGGACAAAGGTTCCGTCTTTTATCCAAGTAATCTGTTCTGTAGTGACAGTTTTCAGTAGTGTACGCGTTGCACCCCCTCGTTTTTGGTAGCCGTGGGCTAATTTTTACAGAAATACACTGTTTGAAAAGAAGTTCAAGTGTGTGTTTCTTCGGTCATTATATGCAGACGAAAGGATCCGGGAACTTTAAGTTACAATTTTCCCACGAAGAAATTATGGTTTACCGCTGTGACCATAAAAAATAAAAGACGAAGTTGTTGGTTGGTAGGCTACAAAAGCAAAGAAATAATAAAAGAAGATCTTGTTGGTTGGTAGTCTAAAGAAGCAAAGAAAATTAAAGACATTTCTTCTCGGTAGGCAACTGAAGAACTTTAAGCTAAAAAGTAAAGACATTTCTTCTCAGTTTGGTACAGAAGAAAAAATAACTTTGACATTCATTGGCAAGAAAGAAGATTAAAGGCAATCCATCTGTGCTTGAAGATTCAAGTGGAAGAATCCAAGCAAGTTTTGTGGACGTTTGGACTTCACATACTCGTACAGCTACGGTATCGTGCATTTAAATTCTTTTTTGTATTTTTACGGTCTTTGCAGTTAAGTTTTTTATAAGTACTGTAATTTTGTGTGTTTGTGTAACTTAATTTTTTAATTGTTAAATTTAGCCCCAACATTTAATATGTCTACACTCGGTGGTGACAGGGACTCGACCGCCGTCGACTCGACTGAGTTTAAGCCTGATGATGTTCTTTGCGGTCGGGCAGGCCATTCTGGGGAGGGACCCATTAACGATGAGGCTAAGTCAGTTCGAGAGGCCCGGCATCTTAGACGGGATATTTTGACTCAAATTGGGAAACTTTCTGTAGCATTAGGTTCTTTGAGTGATAAGCAGGAACTGTTAATTTTTAGATCTAAGTTATCTACTTTAGAAGAGGAATTACGGCATTTCCATGCTCTTTTGAGTAAAATTGTTAACTCTGCAATCTTGGCAGAACTTCGTGATAGGGTAGATCCCGAATTTAACTCGTTAAAAAATAACTTCGAACAAAAAGAAAGTGAGTTCTCAGATAGGTTGGATGCTGACATACATCCTGAGGATAGCGCCTCAAATGTAAGCACTAGGATGTCTGAGAGCTCGTCACGGATAGTTGCACAAATTAACCTACAGTTAAGACGAGAGGAGCTCCAGATCCAAGCTGAGGCCGAAGCAAGAGCTGCTGAGGCCATCGCAAGAGCTGAAGCCATACGAGCTGAGGCTGCCGCGAGAGCTGAGGCCGACGCGAGAGCTGCTGAAGCCATACGAGCTGAGGCTGCCGCGAGAGCTGAGGCCGACGCGAGAGCTGCTGAGGCCGCACGAGCAGAGGCTGCCGCGAGAGCTGAGGCCGAAGCGAGAGCTGCTGAGGCCGCCGCGAGAGCCGAAGCTAGAGCTGCTGAGTTCGCACTCAAAGACGCTCAGTTGAGGGCCGAACAACGTAAAGAGGTAGTTTTAGCTGAATATCGATCAGAGGTGGGCTCTCGGCGTAGCTCTAAGAAGGGCTCTTCTAGGCATTCCAGAAATGAACATCAATCGCAGTTTAATTTACATAACCTTTTCCAAACGCCCGTTCAACCTGTGAGTGGACCAGGGCAATCCACACGTTTTCCAGCTGTTTCAGGAGGTCTCGGGGCCGCGGCTAAGGGTCTTTCGAATGCTGTAGAGCCAAGGTCTGTGAATTACAACCGAACTCCTCCCCCAGAGCGTACAGGTCACGGGGCCGCCATTAGCAGTAATGCTTTGCCCCCTTCAAAGTTTTCTGCGCCGCTTGTTGTGGATCGCCCAGCTACACGTAATTTGGGTGGTTGTGAGAGGCGTATCGCGTCTCCTGATTTTAACGTGTGTGAGGATCGTGATCGGGCTGTGCATGTGACTGAGCCCACTCAGCCCCTTAAGGGATATAGCTTGTCTTCTCCCGCTAAATCGAGTTCTCAACAGCAGGATTGCTTTTTTGAATACCAAAATAGTAGGACGTTCTTCGATAAGGCGGCCTTGATTGGTTACGATGGTAATAATATGCCATTTGTCTTCTTTAAAAATCGTGTTATGGCCTTGATGGCAGCTTCGCCCTTTAAGGGAACTCGTTTGACTTTGTTGCAAGCAGCTTGTGTTAGAACAGCTGCACAAACGATTGCTAATTTGGTTTCTGACACTCCTGGCTTGTCAGAGGAAGACAGGATAGAAATGTCGTTAGCTCGCTTGTCCCAACGTTTTGGAGTTCGTGGAGGTCCTTTTGCAGAACCAGAAATTAGAAAGTATCGCTATGGTAGCAAATTGACTTCTATCTCTTCCAGTGATTTGAAAGAGTTTAAAGATGAATTGTCGCAGTGTTTGCTTTACGCGAAAGCTTATGGTCAGCGTGATAAATTAGAAGGACGTTTTGTTTTGGATTTGGCTAAACGACTCCCGTTTGACGCTAAGCAGCGTTATCTTGACTTTTTAGGTGATCAGTATGGTAGCACTGAGGAACCTACTTTTCAGAGTTTGTTTGATTTTGTAGTACGGGAGGAAACGCGCAAGTCGACTGATTTTAGCATTATGCTAATGGGCGATTCTGGTGAGTCGCAGCATTTTAAAAAGTTTGGCAAAGGAAAATTGCCTTCATGTCCGGTTAGGCAGACGTCGGTAAAACCCCATGATAATGTGATTTCAGGGAGTTCGCAGTACTCGACTGCTGTTGGCGCACCGCGCGGCGGTGTGGCCAGACATAGTGACATACCGGCGTGTTTTTGTTGTTCGTCACGTGGTCAAGTTGAATATCATTTTTTGTCTAATTGTAAAGAATTTTTGCGCTTGACACCTAAAGATCGGAGAGATGTCATTGTGAAAGCTGGCAAATGCTTGAATTGTTTGCGCCAGCATATGGTTAGAGACTGTAATCATGCAAATAACTGTCGTAAGTGTGGACCTACCAACGATAGGAAACACTATTTTCTTCTGCATGATTTTTATGTGACGTCACGTGATTCTCTGGATTTGGTCGGTAAAGATGAGGCTGGTGCCAGAGTTCCTGTGCGTAATGTAAAGATTGGAAATGTTAAAGCAGCCTTTAACCGCGTTACTGCTGCTCGTGTTTTGAATCCAATGACTGGCAAATCGAAGTTGGTGTATTGTCAGCATGATCCTGGTTCGCAGTTGACCTTTGTTTCGAGTGACTTGGTGTGCGAACTTGGTCTTAAACCGTATGATAAAGCGTCGTTTAAAATGGATACTCTGGCTGGTCAGAAACCTACTTGTGCTGACCTTGTTAAACTCAACATCCAGTCGTTAGAGACTGATGAACTGTTTTGTGATATAACCTCGGTGGTTAACCCAGCTTGGGCTGACGATGTTAAAACTTTACCCCATAAACAAGATTTAAGTGGTTTCCGTCATTTCCATGACGTGAATATGTTTCATTTGAATGATTGTAGTACTGTAGATGTACTGATTGGCAATGACAACGCTTATTTGATGTGGACAAAAGAAGAACGTGTTGGTAAAAATCGCAGTGAACCGCATGCTTTACTCACTCCTCTCGGTTGGTTGGCATGTGGTGGTAAGTCACCCTTAGTTGAAAGCGTTGCTAAAGTGTGCAGAGTGCAGACGTCTTCAGAGTCGGATGTCATCTCTGGCTTTCAGCGTAAAATTGAGTCTCGCGATATGGAAATAGCAGACCTGAATAAAGTCATTCAGGATTTGACTTTGCAAAATGAAACCTGTGAATTGTCTCGCAATGATATTTTGGCTAGAGAACTTGTCGAACCGAATATTGAGTTGAAAGATGGTCGATTTGAGATACCTGTTCCGTTGAAGGAAGATATTGATTTACCTAACAATTTTGTGTTGGCGTCAGATAGAGCTGCTGATTTAAAGAAGAAGGCTTTAAAACAATCTGAATTTCGAGGAACTTGTGTTAATGATGTAATGTCTTCTTGTCCTGAATTGTCTGACTTGTTAAACCCTCTGGCAGATGTCTTGGCTAGATTTCGGCTTGAAAGATTTGGTTTCATGGCTGATGTGACCAAATACTTTTTTCACATTTTGGACTCTTCAATTCGTAAGCCCAATTTTATTGAACTGCTTACGTACACAGGCAGTGCCGTTCGGATCGTGAACGAACGCCCTTTGGTACCTTTGAGTGACGACCCTAGGGATTTTACTGTCATCACCCCTGCCTCACTTTTGACCCCATACTTAGACCCATACTGTGCTGTTGGGCAACCACATGATCGTGACCAATTAAGAAGGGATTATCGGTTCAATTTGTCACTTTCTCAGCAGTTTTGGAATAAATGGATCGATTTTTACTTGCCAGGTCTTCAGGGCCGGAAAAAATGGCTAAAAATGGCCGAGAATTTGGAGCCTGGTCAACTTGTAGTGGTAGGTTCTCTCCAAGACATTGGTAAACGTGGGAAGTATCAACTTGGGAGGGTGCATGAGGTAGTTCCACAAATTAGGAAAGGGAAGCCTGTGGTTCGTAGAGCCAAAGTTGCCGTCTGCAACTATGATGAGAGTACGGGGAAAGTGAAAGTAGACTACGTGTTGAGGGATATTTCGTGCCTCGCCCCCGTAAAGAACACCTAAGTGTTAGGGTTTGAGCCTGGTTTTGTCTGCGGTGGCCGATACTTGTATGAGCCCGGAACAGTCGGTTATTATCGCAACTATTGTATATAGCGTCATTTAGCGTGTACCTATGGTACCAATTTCATGTATCGTCGTGTTTATTCTTATTGCTGTTCATTCTTTGCATGCCCTTTGTAGGCTATTTGCGTATTAACTTAAACGTGAGTGATTCAAAAAATTTGTGTATCGTGTGTTTTATTCATTGGCTCACGATTGTCCTTCAATTCTTTTTTAGTTATGCCATGTTAGACTGTCATAACTAGGGGCCGCTATGTTACGGCCAATCTCTGTACAAATCAAACGTCATATAAAACCGTTCAAGTCTACTGAATATTACGTCATGGAAGTTGCTAGAAAATGTGCCAAAATTGCACCATCGTTCATAGACTTGTGTCAAACTTGTTTGGACTTGTTTGGGCCTGTTTAAACAGGAAATATTACATCAGCTTTAAACACCTGTTGAAATGACTTCATAATTGTCTTTCATTTATTGCGTCACAGTTACTTTCTACGTGAATTTGAGATATTGATATCTATTCTGGTCATTCGTAAAATGATTGTTTGAAAGTTGGCCGCACATTTAACTGTTGGCTTAGTGCTTGCTAGCTGGACAAAGGTTCCGTCTTTTATCCAAGTAATCTGTTCTGTAGTGACAGTTTTCAGTAGTGTACGCGTTGCACCCCCTCGTTTTTGGTAGCCGTGGGCTAATTTTTACAGAAATACACTGTTTGAAAAGAAGTTCAAGTGTGTGTTTCTTCGGTCATTATATGCAGACGAAAGGATCCGGGAACTTTAAGTTACAATTTTCCCACGAAGAAATTATGGTTTACCGCTGTGACCACCGGGGGCCCCCCGATCTATAAGTGCCCCGGGCCCCCCATCAGCTAAATCCGGCCCTGATCAACAGTCAACACCTAATATTGGAACTTGAAATTTTGACATATCATGGATGCAAGTTTGTTTCTGTCTTGACTCTTTGTTGTAAGTGTAGATATTTTAGTGTAATGTTTATTAAATGTTTATCATCGACTTGGCTGAGGGTGGCTGCTTGACTCGAAGACCGTCATGGTCACTTCGCAGCTTCCCGTTGTGATTTACTTACTTCATAGATGCAGTGTACATTTGTTATTTTTCTTTGTTTCAATTGTGTTCGTTAAGCGTGCTGCATAGAGATGTAAATGCAAAAAAAACGAACCGTTTTTTTTAAAAAAAAACGTGTTTTTTTTCAAAAAAAACTTGGGCCAAAAAAAACACTCGTTTTTTGTTTTTTTTGTTTTTTTTCATATTTTTCTGAAAAAGTTGCAAATTTTTTACAATCTGCAGCTTAGTTTCATTATAGTGCTCTTGAAAAACATTAAACTAGTAAAAATGGTTTTATGGTTGTGCTGAAATTACTAAGTGTTTGTGCTTGGCAGCAGCATATGTTTTTTGCATAGCCCTATAGCCTACGTTGTTTCACTTTCTTCTTCATTCTCAGGCATATTTGTGGCAGTAGACCTGACAAACGTTGAATTAATGCAATTTGATACATGACATAATGTAGATGAGTTAATCTCTTTTTCCTTTTATGGAAGTTAGCCTACGATGTTAGTATACCGGGACTGGTTATTCTTGTACACACTCAATGGGTTGACGAAATTTTGGCAAAAACAAGACGGCAGTATTCAGAACATACATTACCTTGTTTGTGGTAATTTACTAATGCAAGCTATTGCCAATAGCTTGTTTAAACATGTTTTCTAACTGATAGCTTAACAACGATGTATATGCTTTATAAATGTTGAAGCAGAAGTATTCTTTTCGCGTGTTGTAACTTGTGAAGTCTTAGACACTTTGTCATTGACGCTTCTTGCAGATCATTTGTGACATAATGCAAGACATCTTATCACAGATATTTTTAGCTGTCAAAAGTAAGTGCATTTGTCCGAAAAGGTTTAGGTTAATGTTCCTTTCAAATGCCCACCACCTATGTTGACTATTGCTAGTAACTACCAGCCCTGAATGAAGAAATTTTCCCGTTAAAGTGGAGTTTTTCAGCACTGCTCAGTGTTCACATAGTGAATAAATGCTTCATAATACTTTTCCTGACAAGAATAAAGTTTTACCCATATTCCCACAATGCAGGATAAAGATACAAAACAAACATCAAAGATGAAAACTTATTTTATTTGGGAACTAGGCCTACTACTTTTTGAGATAAAAAGAAGTTGACCTCTTGTCGTTACGCACCAATAAAACCATGATGCGTAACTTTAAAAATATTTTTTTTGGTAGAGGAAAGATTGACGAAAAGTTTGGCAAAAACAAAAAAGTGCTAAAGTCTCAAAGTGCTGTAAACTAGTTCAAATTGGATGGATTAAATGCAACCATATATACTTCTTTTAAACATGTCTATGACAGCACAATGGCTGGACGACAAATGGCTCCTCGTGCCCCATCCTGTGAGTACCATCTGCTTTCAACCAGATGAGAAACGAAATTTATCAACAAAGAGCCTCCACCCGGACGGCACAGCTGCAAGGGGCAATTGATAAGTTCAGACGCCCCACCATTCTGCAGCTCAACATAGAAGGCTACACAACAAGCAAGACCAAAGTTGTGGAGCAGCTTGCCCATACCAACCGGGCACTCGTCATCCTCCTCCAGGAGACCCACTGCACTTCTGCAGATAGGCTAGCCATTCCCAACTACACGCTAGCCGGGTCTACCTTAAGCAGGAAGCACGGCATTGCCACGTTTGTGCATGAGAGCCTGAAGTGGACGTTTGTCGACCAATCTCCAACTGATGCCGAGATTGAGTGGGTGTGCATATGTATCTCAGACTACAACATCGTCAACATTTACAAGCCCCTACCCTCGCGAATGTTGCCATCATCCCTTCCAACGTTCCCCTCCCCCAGTCTCTACGCTGGCGACTTCAACTACCAGCACATCGACTGGGGCTACAACAACACAAGCAGCGACAGAGAATTGCTGGCTGACTGGGCCTCTACAAACCATCTTGCCCTCCTATTCAATCCAAAGGAACCAGCCAGTTTTCACTCCGGCCGCTGGGGAACAGGGACAAACCCTGACTTGGCCTTCGCGAGTGTCGACAGCTCTCTTCAAGACAGACGTGTGCTTGAGAAGTTCCCGCGGTCCCAACACCGGCCGTCCCTCATCATCGCCCCAAAACTTGTGGCTCCTGTCCCGAGTTCACCGGTGAAGCGATGAAACTTCAAAAAAGCCGATTGGAATCAATACAGCCTCCTGACCAATGAGTCTGCTGCAAAGTTACCACCGACTGAAACATGCAACGCAGACGAGGCATACCAGGACTTCTGCAATGCCATAATAACTGCGGCAAAGGCCACAATACCACGTGGCCATCGAACCAGCTATAAACCATGCTGGGACTCTGAGTGTGAAGCTCCCTACCGCTCATACCTAGCCGCCACAAGTGGTGCTGCTTCTAACATCGCCGCCACCAGACTACTTGAGTGGCTGGACACAAAGAAGCTTGAGCGGTGGAACGAAGCTGTCCAAACCATCGACTTCTCACACTCAAGCCGCAAAGCATGGCGCAAAGCCGCAAAGCAACAACCTCACTGGGCGCTCAGCAAACTCCCCTCGTCAGTGCCCCGTTTCTGCTAATGCCATCGCTTCCCAGCTAGTGCAGAACGGGGTGTACAAGACAAAGGACCGCAAGGCATCCCGCCTTGTTGCCAAGGAAGTGTCTGCCCTATGGCGAGTGGAAACACCACCAGAAGAAACAATCTCTGGAGACTTCACTCCAGAGGAATTCGCCACCGCCCTCCGCCTAGTGAAACCACACAAGTCTCCAGGGCCCGATAAGATCTGCCCTGAGCTTGTGCTCCATGCTGGCCATGCCCTAAAGTCCTGGTTACGTAGATTCCTCTCTTCCTGCCTGCACCACCTCACAATCCCAAAAATCTGGAGAAGAGCTTTAGTAGTTGCGATCCCTAAGCCTCACAAGCCACCAGAGGACCCAAAGAGCTATCGTCCGATATCCCTCCTCTGCGTTCCTTTCAAGATCCTCGAAAGACTGATCTATGCCCGCGTCAACCCAATCATCGACCCGCTCCTTCCAAAAGAGCAAGCTGGGTTTCGGCGCGGAAAATCCACTGTAGATCAGGTCACACTGTTGACCCAGGACATCGAGGACTGCTTTGAGGCAAAAACGAAGGCCGGCGCTGTCTTTCTAGATCTCACAGCTGCCTACGATACTGTATGGCATCGCGGCCTTACTTACAAGCTGCTTCGCCTGCTCCCTGACCGACATATGGTCCATATGATCATGGAACTTGTCAGGAATCGAAGCTTCACCCTCACCACCGGCAAGCCACGGCGAAGCAGACTGAGACGCCTGAAAAACGGCGTCCCACAGGGATCGGTCCTGGCTCCACTTCTTTTCAACATCTACACCCACGACCTGCCAACCACGGTCTCCGCAAAATACGCTTATGCGGACGATCTGGCAATTCTCCACTCCACAAATTCGTGGGAAAATCTAGAAGATACCTTGAGCCAGGACATGCAAACCATCTCAGTTTATCTCCAGAACTGGCGACTGAAACTCAGCGAAACCAAAACTGTGGCGGCAGCTTTCCACTTACACAATCGGGAAGCTGAGGGTGAGCTACATGTTCACAACAACGGAAAACCTCTGTCCTTCTGCCCCGAGCCAAGGTATCTTGGGGTGACATTATACAGATCGCTCACATACCGCCACCATTTGGTGTCACTGCGCAAGAAACTGACATCCCGCGCTGCATTACTGAAGCGCCTGGCAGGCTCTAGCTGGGGGGCGAGGGCTGACACTTTGCGAATAGCAGCCTTAGCCCTTGTCTACTCTTCAGCAGAGTACTGTGCACCTGTCTGGTGCCGCAGTGCTCACTGCCACAACATCGACACTGCCATAAACAGCGCCCTGCGCACAGTGACCGGATGCCTGCGTCCCACACCATTGGACAATCTCCCCATTCTCGCTGGCATCCAACCTGCTGAGCTTCGTCGCGAAGAAGCCACTCTGTCCCTCGGTCGACGGGCACTGGAGCCTAATCATCTTCTCCACCACAAGATCTCTGCCTTCCCAAACGGGCACCCCCGCCGACTGAAATCAAGACACCCATTCGTGCCAGCCGCTCGGCTTCTGATCAACGAAGCTGATGAACAAGACATCTCTGCGGCTACTTGGGCGGACCATAAATGGAATTCTGAATGGAGGTCAAGCACCACCAGACTCCATTCATTCATCCCCGACGCCGACACGCGCCCCATCGGCCTGACACTACAGAGACAGGCATGGGTGCGCCTCAACCGTCTCCGTACGGGCGTTGGGCTTTTCCGCTCAACCATGCACCAATGGGGAATGGCTTCTTCCTCCTCCTGTGAATGTGGTGCCGAGGAACAGACCACAGACCACATCATCAATGACTGTACCATCTTCAAGCCACCTAACGGAGTGGAAGGTCTGCGTGTCATGGATGATGAAACTAAAGACTGGCTGCTCTCTAGCAGCCTTCCAGTGTAGTCCGGGAACATCGTGAATCTGGGGTGGTAAAAGGATAGACCCTCGGCCCCAGAAGCTCAAACGACGACGACGCGACAGCACAATGGCGTGATTAAGGGAAAACAAACATGACTATGACATCACAAAGGAGTATTGAACCTCTTCAGGGAAAATAAAAAACATCAAAATGTTTCCATCTTTCACTACATTTAAATGTGATTTGGGCTAAAAGTTGAGACTTTAGCACTACACTGCTTTTGCCAAACTTTTCATCAATCTTTCCTTTACCCAAATAAAAAACGTAAAAAACGACTTGAGATCTACAAAATTGTAATGAAGCAATATACCAGACATATAGTCTGATTTGAAATAAGTTATAGGAGTTATGAGACTGTTTGTTTGTTGAAAGAGACGCTATTACAATGAGTTTACCTAGACCTTTTGCACATTCAAAATCACCAGAGCGTGACGTTTGAGTTACGCGGAGTCCAAAGGTTAAGAATCGCTTGTTTTCTACGGTTTATGAAGGCGTTTCTTGTTATTGCAAGCAAGCGTGAGGTCGCTGGCGAGTGAAAGTAATTTTTTTGTGTTTATGAATTAATGTAGGTTATCGGTACATTTCAGTTCTTGTTCGTTTTAATCATAGTGTTGGCTAACAGACTAGGAAAGGCAATTTAGGACGGCCATTGTGGAGCGTGTGCATTTTGACCGGGAATTATGGATCACGTTAGTGGTACCTTGTCTTGCAACATTTTATTTTCATTCTGCATAACATATGCAACAAACCAACCACACTTTATTGGTGATGCCAAGCATAGTCACTGGTATTTTTCTGTCGAAGATGTGAAATTGACGAATTTTTTTATGACCCGCTCTCTACATGAATGCGATGGCGTGCAATAGGCCTACTTCGTGTATTTAACACTTCGTCTTCACTCATTTGAGGCCTACCTAGGAACGGTGAGATGTTCAAATGTAGACCAATACCATGTAGGCTAAATCTTTTTCTATAAGAAACCCTTTTTCGGCCATAACAGCACCATTGAAGTGCAGTTCATTAGCAGCTATTTTCTGCTTCAAAAGGTGAAAAAATCCACTCCTCTGACATATTTCTTCGTCACTCACATTACCAGTGTACAACTGAGATACAAACATAATACCCCTATTTCTTGGATCAACTCCCACTAATCTAATGCCTTTGCAGTGTTCGTACTTTTATAGTTCGAGTACGTTTGCGACTGACGGTGAAGTGAGGATAGTGTTTCGAGACGTAGGCTTCAATGTAGTCGATGGTGATCATGGTGCTTGAGTAGTCCTTTTTGAAGTCTGGCTTCATGGCTGCTATGATAGCATCACGATGACGGAATATGTTCAAACTAATCAACCTTAAATACATGAGATTGGGATGCATTCATGAATGAAAAATACGGTGTACAATACGAATGCAGAACTAATACCAAACCTTGTGCCTAAGTCTGTATAAAACAAACCCAGGCGAAGCTTCATCAACACCAAGAAAAATTCATCTTCCACCGCTAGTCTATGTAGCCTAGATGCAGTGCTCCTGTATCATTTTGAGGTATTTTGAAAGTAGCATCGTCATTAAGTTCTGCATCAACATTTTGATTTGCATGCTTAGCTTTTGAAGCTGTATAATACAGGAAATTCTTCCCATCTTTGCCGGGCAAGATCGCTTCCAATACAGTAAAGAACTGGTCGAAGGTTAACACTTCTGTAGCCTAAGTTTACAACTTAAAAGAGTTTTATTTTCTGGAAAATTATACTGAAACACTGATACACGCCCGTAAAGACCACAAAACAACAGCTCAAGCAAACGTTAAACAATTTATTCGCCTGCAAACTACGCCACTAACCCTATGGCACAGCATTGCAAACAGCGGTAGGCACTTTAACGTAGGACAGTGTTCCATACGAATCAGCTGATTTCAGTCATGTGACTCAGTACGTGATATTCCGATCTTCTCCGATCTTTTCCGATCTTTTCGTCCGATCTTCCCCAAAGATTTTTAATACAAAGAAAATTAAGTGAATGTATCGCCACAAGCAGTGTGGCCTAATGGGTTAAGGTTAGGGCAAGCGAATAGTCATTTCGATTGCGTGGGTTCAATTCCCACCCTCTGCTAATGTTCTTTTTTCTTCTGCAACTGAACTGAGTGCAAGAAGGATCTTGTTGAGTGTAATCAATTGAGTTTATAAGGTTACAATTATAATGGCGTGAGTCACATGACTGCAAACAGCTGATTCGCATGGAAAACTGTCCTACGTTAAAGTGCCTACCGCAAACAGCAGCTCGTCGTTCATGACTCCAACGTCACGCTCTGTTGGTTTGTTATGCAAAAGGTCTATTGCTGCATATTGTGACATTTAATGTCAAAATAGGTAAAAAAACAAAAAAAAACGAATAAAAAACAATAAAAACGATAACAAACAAAAAAAACAAGCTCGTTTTTTTTAAAAACAAAAAAAAACGTTTTTTTACATCTCTAGGCTGCATCATTTAATGATTTTGCTGTTATAATATTGCACAACAAAATAAACTAATCAATCAATTTAAATTACAAAAACTTGTTTTATTTGTGATTTTCATAAAGCTTTGGAAATTTTAAATTGAATTTGATTAATTCAACTTTATCTAAAACAAAAAAGTAAATAGCACCTATGGTTTTTTTTATTACGCTTTATTATATTTAACTTTTTATAATTTTTTTTTTCTGAATTCACATGGTCACTGTTAGGGTTTTCAACAGGTCCTTGAAAGGCCTGCCTTTCGTTTTACCGCATTACTCCCGTTAATTTGTGTATTCGCCACCTAGCGTCGTTTCCCCTTTATTGTTATGTTATCGCTGATTTGCAAATGGCAACACTCACCACGAGATTGTCTATGGAACTTTCGAGACGTTTTCGTTTTTGCTGCTAGTTTGCCAGCTAGCCGAACTTGTTAGTTACTGTAGTTTGTGACTGAAAGTTGATTGATTGATGTTTATGCTTTGTTAGCTGCTTCTCTGTAATGTATTTCTACAGGACTTAAGTTTGACAACTGCTATGGTAATACTTATTTGCGTGTAGGCTGAATTCAATATTTACAGCTTGCTATCTCTCAAAGTTCAACTTACTGATGAGCGTACTTGTGATGTAATAATGTTTTGTATAACTGAATGTTGACTGTCTACCGTAAACAAACGTAACGTATCTCTGATGTGCGTAAATTGTTGTTAGGCTAATACTTCAAACTTAAATATTGCAGAGTCAATCACTATAGAATCCTTCGCGTACAAGTGCATCATTTGTCATTACTGATCCGGTCATACTACCGGTATGTTTGTTATTCTGAATTGTATGATCAATTGATTTGTGTCGTGAATTGTGGATTCATGTTCACTACTGAATTATTGACCAATAATTTGTCAGCCTAATGGAAATTAATTCTCGTAAACCGATCTTAACTAGGCCAAGTAAGTTGCCACGTTTCTTTGTTTTTTAATGATTATTGGCCTAGCGTTATGGTTGTACGGTACGGTAGCCTACGTAATAATTGTGTAAGGTAACATCGCGAATTTATTTATTCAGTGCGTCATTGGCCAACCTGTGGAACTTGTGTACCGTACAGTGGATTGAGAACTGTTTGTCAACAAATTTGGTACGTTTATCAGTTCGACTGTTGTGCTTGCTGAATTGTGACTAGTGTCTTATGTTGTGTTATTTCTTGACAGAAAAACCGTATAAACTTCATTGCTGCGAAGCAGTCATTGGAAACCGAGTGATTTCTTCAAGTTGGCGTGCTTTAACAGTGCTCAGTCCTGCCGGGTGGATTAGGAAAATCGTGACGTCACCGGCGCAATTAACTACCGCACCTGTTGTGTTCGCGTTGCACACAACAGTCACACTGAGCCGGTTTTATGTAGCTTTTTGTCACTCTGACTCATTCCTTTATGACATTACACTTTTATGTTGTTAATTGTCTTGAGACTTCATAATTTAAAAGCCTGAGAAACTTTTCACGTCTTGAATTTGGTAAAGTTTAAATCGCGCTTGATGCAAGTGTTAATAACTCAATAAAATTGTACAGTATGCACGTTTTTGTTTTCTTGTAAAACTAAAAAAAAAATGTAATATGGCTATGTAGCCTATGTATTTTTATTTAATCGTATTTTTGCCTTTTTTCTAAATTTGTGTGGTCACTCTGAGCCGGTCACCTGTAATTTTGCCTTGCTGAGTCTCTTATAGCATCACTTTTTTTAAAAATGATTTTGATGACTCACAAAGCGAAAGTTCAGGAAACTTGTCACCTTTTGGATTTTTTTCTTTGTGTTAAAAAGTTTAATCGCCCTTGCACTTGTAAGTGTTAATTGTAATTGTAGGACTATTTTCCCAAAAAATAAAGTTGTTTTTTTCTATTTCGCTTCTAGGTTTGGTGGCTGTGCAATTTTAAGATAGTGGTAACACTGTTTTCAGTCCCAGGTATACACGTCCCCCCCACCCCCCTTGGTAACTCATGACTAAGGACTCAAGCTGCGTGGCTCTTTTGCCTTAGTTGTGTGATGTTCTAGTCGTTGCCTTTGTCATCTTTCCCTTTTGTTGATGTCAAATTCGTATGTTTACTTTGTCGTTTTGTACATGTTTGCGCCAGCAGCAAAAAAATAAATTGAATTGATTGGTTTTGAATCTTTATCCTCGGACTGACAAAGCCTTTGATGGCTTATTCCTGGTTGTTTCGCATACTTGTAGAGGCTTTTGACGCAGGGTTGGTTACCGAGATTGGCAAAGTAAATTTTTCGAATGTTGTTGGCGGGAAATTGTTCTATTCATTACGAGCTGCTGAATGGACAGCAGTCCTGAAATGCTCAAGCGCACACCCCGAGAGCCGAACCAGCGCTACGTTATGTTGAGTCGGGCGTTTTACGACTGAGCTAACGGTACGGGTGCTTGTTTCTGACCATCACGGCGAAAACAATGTAGGCTACGTCAACATAGAAAAATGTATAAAAAGCGACAAAATGCAAACGTAAAATCCTGCTTGAGAGAAATAAGTTGTAGGCTAAATTAAAAAAAAATGGTACGGTATAGTGTGGCGCTCGAGAGTTTTTTTCTTTGACTTAACGCGCTTCACTTCATGTCAAGTCGGATTCTGGAACCTTCTCTTCCAATTAACAAATACCGCGTGCTCTCGGAATGTAGTCTTGTAAGAGAACGTTCAAATATTACGTAACGCTTTTTTTCCGAATTTTTGACTCCCCCCTCCCCCATGTAACGCTTCTTCACTACGAATTCAGCACAAAAAACTACCTTTCCGTACTGTAAAGCGTTACGTAACGTTTTGCTTGAACCCCCTCCCCCCCGATGTGACGCTAACGTAACGCTTTGCATAAACCCCCCCCTCGAAGGCGTTACGTAATATTTGAACGTTCCCTAATCAATTTTTGCATTAGGCCTATGCCTAAATCGCATTCTACTGTATTGTATCGACACGTAGATCTAACGTTGTGTTGCGTTATATGGTCGCGTGTAGAGTTTGCGATGCTTGTGGCTGCGCCATTCCAATCAAAACCAGAGTTCTTTTTAAGAAACTGAAACTATGATTCCATTATTTCCATTCATGATGTAACATGTGAAAATGCTAAGGTGAAATGCAGATGCTAATGTAGCATTCTATTCTTTGAAAGATGTAAATGTATTATGTAAGATTCTATCTATTTGAATACAACATGTAACTTAACATGTAAAATGCTAATGTGAAATGCAGATGCAAAGGAAAG
This sequence comes from Aplidium turbinatum, assembly GCF_918807975.1. NCBI lineage: Eukaryota > Metazoa > Chordata > Ascidiacea > Aplousobranchia > Polyclinidae > Aplidium > Aplidium turbinatum. The sequence continues at coordinate 26,540,363 of NC_137480.1, forward strand.
TGAAAACGAAGTTCTTCAATTCCGAAGTTGAAGTTTTTTTCCTTTGAATTAAGTTAATAATGTAGAACGACAGTATGTTGAACTAAGTTTTGGTGGTGGAGTTATTAGTCGTTCGGTGTTTTCATTTTTGGTGTGTTTGAATTCTGTTCTTCGGAAGTTAGAAGTCAAGTTAATAAACAACGCAGTCGTGAAGAACTCTACTTGTGATCAAGCGTTACTCAGTGAAGTTCAGTCGATAAACAAGGCGGTAGAGAAGACGACTTCGTGTCCCGATCATTCTTCGCCAGTTATGCCCGGGAATGTCGCCGCCTCTCTGACGGCTGTATATGAGCGTGCGTGTTGACCACAGCGTCCGCTACAGTAGCAACACCTTTAGAAAAATTTGAGACAAAAGGAATGAAAAAAGAGTTCTCAATAAAAAAAATCGCAAACCTTAATATTTCGGAAACGAACAGTTTCAAAGTTTGTACATTAGACGCTTATTATGAGCATCGGCCATGGTGCATTGAATCACTGACACAGGCCGGTCACCGAGATTGACAGAGTGAAGTTTCCGATTGTTGAAGTCTTGTTGCCGGGGAATTATTCCATTCACTATGTGCCGTTGAATGGAGAACAGTTCTGAAATGCGTTGCTCAAGCGTTCATCCCGAGAGCCAAACCAGCGCCTCGTGATCTTGAGCCAGGCGCATAACCACTGAGCAAACAATTGGGTATTGTAGCTTGTAGCTTATTGCAATTGGGTATTGTACCAGTTACCATGAGCAATTGACACCAACTGGATGAAGAATCAAAATTTGTGAACTTTTTTATTTTGCAAAATATTAGGCCACTGATGCATGCTCTTAGGGCCTAAGAGCATGACTTAGACCTAAGACTTAGGCTATATGAAATTTGGCTGTACCCATTTGTAGATTTCAATCATAAGCTATTTGGTGGTGAGACCAAGTCGTCGTGCCAAGAAACAGTCGTGTGATCTCAATAGTGCTACATCTGACGTTGTTACGAAGGCTTTCATCACTTGCCGGCTGCTGAGTGGTGAGATCCCTGGAATGACGTTCGAAAGGGCGCCAGTTTGACACCGCTCAAGAGCATGCGGCTGCGTCTCTGGCAAGACACTTAAAGGTATGTCTGAAGGTGGTCACGACGATTGGCTTCCTTGCCTTTCCGTTCACCTAATCTAAATCTTTAATCACCTGGCGTAAGCCTGGTGATTACTTGCCGACAATGTCAGTTGACAACGGTAGAACTAAGCACAATTGAAATAGTTATCTTTCCTATGCTTACCAGCAATCAATATAATAAAACATAGCAATTTCGACAAGGGGCCGGGACATGTGATATTAAAACAGCCCCAAACTAATTAAAACGTCATCATGCTCATACAAAAACACAACATGGCCGACACAAACGAACCCACAATTGCAGATGTTAACAATCCGGCCAGCTTCAGTGTTTCAAAATTGACAGCCGTGAAAGAATCCAATAAAACGCGGCAGCATTAGTTTAGAATTGGACCATTACAAATGCACCTTGCGCATATGGTTTAGGCGACCAGGCTAGCTCGATCCACGATCGCTTGTGATGTCATTGCTACGTAGTTTCAATAAGTTTCGGTTCAAGCAGGCAAGTCCAAGAGACAAGTCGTGGATTATCTTGGGCGAGATGCGTCTCCTCATCCTCGTACACCAAGTCGAACTTTCCAGCTTGCTTCGGCTTGGACGACAACGGAGGCCATAATATGTCGATTGTAAGGGACGAGGCTGCAGGGGAGTCCGCCTCAACCCCTATCACCCGGGCTTCCATGAACTCCGAAATAGCGGGAGTGTAGTCATCGCTCATTTCCAAGAGCTTGAACGCAATCAAATCTCCGTTTCTAGGCGGCCATGATAAGCTTTTCAGTGAATTATAATCTTTCACAAGTGAACTAGTCAGCCTTGCAGTGGCTCCAGGATTGTCGCTTTCGGACGGGCACCGGGTAATGAATGACGTATTATGATAAATATCACCGTTTCTAATAGAAGGGTTAGAGCGCTTCGGTGAAACAATATTGTCGTTTTGATTGTCATTATCAGATGGTTTGGATATCAACGATGTGTTTCCTTTTTTTGGCGAGTTTTTCTTCTTTGGAATAAGTTGAAGGTTTTCTTTATCTGAAGTGACGTGAGGATCTTGCAATCGACTGGTCGCAGTTGGACTGGAGGAGACAGTGGGAGACTCAAAACCAGAGGTTGTATTTTCACTTTGTTGGTTTGCTCCTAATCTGTTCAGACTAGAAAAGAAATCAGTGACTTCGCTACTAACTAGAGGGGTTTTCTTTGAGGATTTCTTTTTTGTCTTCTTACCTTTTACTTCTTTTGAAGATTTCTTCTGCTTTGAAGCTTTGCTGGTTCGACTTACATTCATGTTGGATTGTGACAGAGTTTCTGCTTTAGGCTGAGCAATTTTAGACTTCTTTGTCTTTTTATTTTTACTTTTATCTTTCACCACGTCACGACTGCTTTTGGCGCGTTTCGCAGAAGATACAGAATCATCAATTGTGGTTGGGGAATGTGACCGTTTCTTTGGTTTGGATTTTCTTATTTCCTTCTTATCTGCACTACGCGAAACAGCCACATTGTCATCACTTGATGGATCATCACTGATGCTGACACAGATCTCATCCCCATCTCGTATCACCTCAATATCATCACTAGGTACCAGTATGTAGCCTTCGATGGCAAGGGATAGCACACGGGAGGTCGAGAAGCCAAACTTCTTTGCCACACTGTGTTCTACGTCAGATATGAACTGACTGTCATCTTTGTTGATCAAAAACATGAAACACTTGGCTGCTGCTGAAGGTGGAGGAATGTCAAAGCGTAATCGAACTCGGATCTTTGACTTCATGTTCATCAACAGATTCCTAAAAAACTAATTTGAGCATTTTGTTCATATCAACCTAAAACGTACATTGCATTAGATTGATGACAAACTAGAAACTTTCCACTGAGATGCTACTTTCCAGTTGCCCAAGAATACATTGCCAACATGGGATGGCAAAAGGATGCGCCCTCACAAGGTCACATGACAAATTAGATGAATGAATACAATGAATAGTGCAAATAACAAACACCACTTAAAGCAGGGTAATTCACTAAAAAAACAAATAGTGGCCGCAAATGTACGAACATGTTTGAACAACATTACAAAGTATTTTTTCTCCCAAGTGAACCGCAATTGGTTGAAGGAAGCATTGCAATTCAACAATCCAATGACAACCTCGTAGGCCTCAAGTTTTGACTCCAACTACATCATGTTACCCCGTAAGAAGAAACTTATGAACAACATACATATGCATGGCTTTTGCTACTGTGTAAAAAAAAATAACTCAGTTATTCTCATTTTAAGCACTATCACCTATTTTGTCCACACGAAGTTTAGCACAAGACGATTGATGCTCAATAGAATGCAAACTGCCAGCATAGAGAATCTACATAAGATTGGCTACAAGTTGGATGATACCGCAGATACCAGAGACTTATTAAAACAACAATTTGTATGATTATGATTTAGTAAACATTGAAGGCTACAAACTTTTTGTTAAAATATCATAAATATTACGTTTACTATAAGAATGCACGAAACACAAGACACAAGCCTTTTATTTTATAAAAAAAGTTTTTCAATGACCAAAACAAGGCATCATGTGCCTCAAAAAAATATTTTTGAGAAGTGGAAAGAATCTTGTCAAATCTTGTATGGCGATGTACACTGTACAGTGAGTACAGCTTGTTTCGCACAATGTGTTCGAGGGACGACATCAGCAGCACCAATGAAAATCTAAGCTATCATTCAAGAACTCTTTTGTTCGCCGATGCAACTTTGGGAGCACTGAAATACATCAGTATCCGTCTCGCATGAAGATATTATTAAAGTATCAGCAATCAGCATCAGTACAAAATAAATTGCAAGAATTTAGCCAGCAAATCTAAATTTTGAGTTCTGAACCCGGAAAATGTTCATTGATGAATACTTAATGTCTGGATCGTTTTTTGTTTTTGTGATCCTGCTTATTTTTGCGTTTACGAGGTACATTTTCTGGTGGTGGATCATCTCTTTCATTCTCTTCAACTTTATCATCTGGTTCCTTTTTGTCAGTAGCTTTGGAATCAAACATTGCATTACGTATAAAGCGTTTAGCTGCATCTTTGGCAAGCTTAGGAGCATTTTTTCTGTTTTTAATTTCTTCAACCTTAGCCATGTAAGTTCGTATACGATCCAATTCCTGTTTGATGGGATGTTTTTTTGGATCCTCTCCTCTCATGATTAAATAAGACCAATAAAATGAGTTTATAGCGTACATTGAGACCAAATCAAGTTTTGCTGTGTCAAGTGGATCGCGATCTCGGACTAACCGACTACGTTCTGTTTGCAAAAGAGGTTTAATATTCTCTTCTGTAGTGTTCATGGAAGCTTGAAACATCTTGAAAGCTTTATCAAGCTCTTCAGGAAAATCTTCGTCCATCATCAGCAAACAATGGTTATACTACAATTTAGATATGCTAGCAGATGACGGTAGTATATGCGTATGAAGCACATATAACCTAAAAACATTTGCAATAAAATAAGACAAGATCACTTCAGTTTGACCTTTTCTGATAGACTGTACAATTGAAATTTACAAACCAAATTCTATTGATTAAAATTAAGTATAATATCATTTCAAAAAAGCGGATTTTGAGTGGCACAAATATTTTAGGCAGTTGCTGTGCTATCTGAGAAGGGTAAGTGAGTACTGGGTAACTAGTATACAGTCACTGCATAGCCCAGCCGGCTGCATAGCCGAGTGGTGAGAACCCTGGAACGGCAATCGAAAGAGCGCCGGTTCGACACCGCTTAAGAGCATGCGGCTGTGTCTTTGGCAGGACACTTTAAGGCAGCGTTTCTTAACCGGGGGTGCTAGCACCCCTTGGGGGTGCTGGAATAGACTGTAGGGGGTGCTGAATGCATGCAATATAATATCAAAAAATGCCATTTTACTTTTCTGCATTTTTTCGTCTTTCTGCCAGTATTAGCAGTTGTCACATGAGTTGCTGTTATTCCAGTCATCTCCTAGTCAAGTACCGTACCTACTCAAATTGATCCTCATCGAGTAGATTGTGCGAACTTACCTGGTGGGTGCTTTGTTGTAATATTCTTGCTCACCTTTCGCTTCCAAAAACCACCATGGCAAAATAGATTCCCACAAATCACTCATATCCAGAGTGAATACAGCAGCCCTTCTAGGCAGTACATGAGTGATGATAATAGACTAAAGGAGGAGCTGATTGACATGCAGGTGAATCAGAGTTGTCAGACGAAATTTCGTCCTTCCGCATGCTGATTTCTGGTGTGATCAGTTAACAGTATATCCTGCATTGGCACGGAGCAGCATTGGAATTGATCGTTCTATTTCCGACTACCTACTTGTGCGAAAAGGCGTTCTTCACCATACTCCAAATCAAAACAATTGGCAGGAACCGCCTTCAACATGGGTTGCTCCACGATATGAGAGTGGCTTTGACCAACACGAAGCCTCGAATAGAGAAATTGGTCACACATAAGCAACAACAGAAATCACATTGATACATGTGTAACTAGTTACCCAGCTGGGTAACTTAAGTATGCTTAAATTTGTCCATGTTCTTTCACTATTCTCAGGTTTTCCTATTTCTTTTTGCACCAATGACGACAGTAGTTTTGAAGAATAAACAAAATGATCAGTTTGTACTTCGCTTTTCTTTCGATAGTGCAGGCCAAAGTTTAATGGCGGCGCCGAAATTTTGACATGCTTTTTGATTGCTTGCGTTATATTTTGTATTTTTTGTCGCCTAACAAACTGTGCTGTTGTTTTAAGAGAGTTGATTCACTTACATATGGTTATAATTGAATTTCTGTTGGTAAATCAAAGCCAAATACCAAATCTTGAATCAACTTCGTTAAAACAATTGCACAGTTTGTTAAACAACAAGAGACTTCATTACAAAATATATCGCCAGCGATCTGAAGGCATGTCAAAATTTTGGCCTCTACTCAACTTTTGGTCGGCACTGTAGTAGCCTAGTCGTATGCCAACGATAGTTAGGGGGGTGCTAGACTGTTCAGGCCTATTTACAGGGGTGCTAGAGTCAGAAAAGGTTAAGAAACGCTGCTTTAAGGCATGTCGAAGGCATAGGCGCCGACTCCAGGGGGGCGGGGGGGCGGCGCCCCCCCGTGAATTTAGCTCGGGGTGGCTGCCCCCCCGCAAATTATTTAAAAAAATCCTAAATCAAATGTTTCTAAGTTCAGATTTGCGTTAGTTTGACCTTCATTGCGGATCGATCTCAATTAAAAGATCTACTTGTTGCAACAAGAGCGCTGCTCCTAAGATAACAAAAGAAACAGAAGTACGGTAGCTGATAAACGCCAGCATGGTGCCGTTGAAGCATAGTAACAATGATTGAAAAACGTTTTTCTTGATTTCTTTTGCTTTGTTTTTTCTTGGGAGTGTCAATAACGAGGTACGGCTTGCTGTTTGCTCAGTTTAGTATCTAAGCATATTAAGAGCTAAAGTTCAAAGTGACCAGCATATAATTCGAAGTAGCCTACAGGCCTCGAAATTCGTTTTTTTGACGGCGGACAAACGTGTCCGGTCTGAGCAGCTATCTCGGCGGACAAATTAAGTCTCACGGCTGACACACCAGTTTTAGCCGTCGATCGTCATGCTTAATCACTTTATCTTGATGACAATTCTTCGCCATTTCAGAACTATAACTACGGTTTAGAAGGCTTTTTAAAAATTCAGTAAAGTCCCTCTGAAAGGCTTTCATCAGACCAACGACTTGCGCTTGAAGAGTCAAAGCGCCGTGTATAGCTGGTCAATACGTCACAACACTGATTAACTTCCACCGAACGAGGTCGTGTGGCTTATTGCGTCACAATGCTCTGGGCAGGAGTCGGAAAATTTCTACACTAACGCTACTGTTTTCTGCTGTGCAAAGTTTCACAGGCTTTTTTCTTTAAGTGTATTTTTGCGTGTCATGTGAGCGAACGTGAATTTTCCTTGGGTCTTTTCTTTCTTACTGTAATACCAAAACTTAACAAATTTTGTTGCATCTTGCTGTAATAGCCTACTCGTATAATCTAATTTAGTAACCAACCTTGCCGTATCATTATTACTCGGAGATCAAAGCCAGACATTGTGACGTAAACTTGAACCAAATTGCGCGTGATTAGTGTAAAGAAGTACCTGTACTCCTATCGATTCTTAGCAAAGGATTCACCTTTGTTACGCTGATTCAATGTCATCAATCGTTGAAACAATGTAAAAATTGAAAGTTTTCCTCCTTGAATGGAAGTTAAGGGATACAGTATTCACATTTTCTAGATGCGCGCTAGAATGCGCTGGAAATTATATTATAGCAACAATTGTTCGTGCTATGCAATGACGATTTGTATCGCTAGTTCCTGTGTAATTTCTCGGCGGACAAATATGACCGACCTAGATGGTACTTCCCGCGGACATCACATACTGTGACGGCGGACATGTCCGATGTTCGCCGTGAATTTCGAGGCCTGAGCCTACATTATAAAGCTTGGCGATATACAATGGCATATAGACGCAAAAAACATCAATGCTGACAAACAAACATCAGCATTTTGAATGTAAGCAATCAGTCGGCTAGAAAGTTTGCCCCCCCGGCGATTTTCAAAACCCGGCGCCTATGGTCGAAGGTGGACACGAAGATTGGCTTCCTTGCCTTCCCGTCCACTTAATCTAAATCTTCAACCACCTGGTGTAAGCTCGGATACCACAAACAAAAAGTATACACTCTTAGCTTCAATATCAGTCAGACATGACTTATAAGTTCAGCATGCATTCAAGTATACCACTGTAGTTTTGTGATCAGCTACATGCACTGGCAATCACTTGGGCATATAGTCAGTCCTTGCGTAATGCGTATGTGCAGTTTCAACAAATTCTTATCTTATGCACATATCCGGTCCGCCTTGGTGAAACATGCCACAACATTATATATTGGAATTGACCCAAAATATAGGGTGAAACAGCTGAAACTACTTTACCTTTGTTTTGCGTACTCAAGCCTTAAAGCAGCCGGCGGCCATCGCCGCCAAGTAGTGCTTGAATGACCACCGGTGCTACCTCCTCAGTCGGCCAAGTGTGGCCGCCGGTTTCTTCTAGCCAATTATTTAATTTCGCAATAGAATGATCGTGGAATTAGACGCAGAATTAGTTCAGCGCGTCATAATCAGTTAATCACCACTGTTGAATTGTGCAGGAACATTTCCTAAATTGTATATATGGAATACATCAGCTGCAATCACCAGCGCTGTAAGTCTTGTTTGTAATTCCAGACGTTTATTTTAACAAAGTGTTAATCCGAAGTGCTAATTTACATGGGCTGGCAATATTGTCGTTTTTATGTCGATTCAATGTTGTCAGCATAGGCGCCTAACTATTTTTTTGACCGTGGGGGCGAAAGCGTGTTTCATCAGCAGCAACGTAAATTCAGCAAAATGTCACGCAGATCGATGACGTAATTATGCCGTCACACTAAGATTGCTTTTATTGCCACACTCGGAGTTATCGCTACGTTCGACCTATCGTTAATTTATTATAAACAAAACTCGATCACTTCGGTTAAGCAAACACATGCCATGCGTCTGCTAGAGGTTGATGGACTGCGACTCTTTAAGCTAAGCACAACATAAAGTTCAGCAACGAACTAGATTTATTAGCATGAAACACGAGACGAAAAGGCAAGCCTCGAAACTGAAGGCGGCCATCGTGGCCATGGCCGCGATTAACCTACAAAAATCGACATTTTGTCCGCCGGGTCTCACCCTTCCGTCGGCCGCATTTGTCCGCCATGACGTTCCGAGACGATTTTACGCAAGCAGCCTTGTGAATAAAGTACCTTGCCACTTATAATCACAAAGGATTAGAAAGCAGTCAAAGTACCCGATAAATCACAATACACACTGTCTATGCTTGAATTGTTAACATTATTGATTGACCAAGCAGCTGATGTCTGACATCCGCAGGATGCAAGTGACATCACAATACACTTTATTGATGCGACTATTCAGTCTTCGAAATTAGCGTCGGCAATAAAAATGCCAAGGTTACACGAGCGCTTGTAAGGTTAGGATTAGACATTCCTCCGAGTCGTTATGGCACAGCCATAGATTTGTTCCTTAGTCAACACCCTGATGGATCTCTATGAAAAAGGAAGAGGCGTGTGGATTGGTATCAAAGCACGAAAGCCGCAAAACGTGGACGCTTCATTGCGAACGGCAAAGACGTGATGACGCGACAACCTCGTGCTCCGATACAGCATCTGATGATTCCGATTCTGACAGCTAGTTCTTTATCAAACAGACTTTGTGTTGTTCGCAGTATCCCAATTGTGCCGAAATTATGTTAGTGTATACGTAAATCTAGGCAATCTTCTCGCAGGGAGCTATTAATTTGTTACTGGTACCTGGTTGAGCAATTGACGTTATTTTATGATAATTCAACGTTGCTAGATGTCGAATTAATGCAAAACAAACGTAACTTTCTTATTGGGCATTGTTGTTACGCAATATAACCCGCCGGGAAAATTAAATCGATTTGTGCTGACTCAAACGTTGAATCATCCCAAAATTAACTTACTTTTCCGCCCGTGAGTTATCGTGAATGACTGTAACAGCGTGCGACGTGCGTATCTTGTTGCTCGCTTTATCGCTAGTTTTGGCATTATTACATCACAACAAATCAAACAGTGCGGTCGTGATAGACTACTCTAGTATATTTTTCGCTTCTGCCAAATTAAAAATGTGCTAATTTCGAAGACTGTATGTTGATGCGTGTCGAAGTTCCGATGGCCGCCATGTGCTTGTGATTGGCCGCCGAACAGCTTGCTTCAGTCGGACACGTTTGGCTGCCGGAAAAAAAAGTTGTTTCGAGGCCTGAAAGGTTTACTAAAAGGTATACTGTATTAATGGAATGACAATGTTTTGAAAATGGAATGCAAATACTAACTTGATCATACGCTTGAAAATATACCTGTTGAAAGTAAAATCATTCATGTTTACATCAATTCAACAGCACGTCACCTTGAATAAATTTAGAAGTGGCTGACATCCATAAACAGCCCTTGAAAATAGTTACGGAGAGACGTTTGATTAAGTTTTCCGCTTGACATTTCTCTCTTTTCACTACAATGTCGCAACTTATGACTGACCTGCTTTCAATTCGCTGTCAAACGCCGGTTTTCGTGTTGTAGATGAAACAAAAGATGCACATATTCCCGACTTTGATCGGGTTTCTATGGCAACGGTCGTGTGTGCGCAATGCGATTTGTACCAGCCCTTGTTGCGTTGGTTAATGTTAGTGGTTACCTCGGGCCGAGACTTCGAGTTCATTTTCACAGCGAGCGATTCACTGCAGAGGTTTCAACTTTCGAAAGCGACATCGAGTCTGTTTGCAAGTGCATAAAGCTAAACGCACGCTCCGTGTCTACGTAGCAAATTGTGTTGTTTTTGGGTGCGTCTGCAGACGTTAAATCAATGTAAAATGACAGATTTTGTTGTCTGGTGTGGGATTGTAGCATCGCTGCTCGTTCTGGTGATTATTTATCGCGAAGCTGTTGTGGTGTGCATTTAAAAAATGTTTTCCTGCTGCCGATCGCTAGTTTATCTATTGTTTTATGTACCAATACAGCATAAAAGTTGCCCCCACGGAGAAATATGCGTGGGGGCCGGGCCCCCACGCCCCCACGGGTTAGGCGCCTATGGTTGTCAGACATTGAATCCTTGTTAAAAAGGAGAACTTGCTTAGTTGACATCCAAGGGGAAAACACGTGTCTTCATAGTTGAGAATTGTTCCCGCTGTGAGTTAGTAACTTCACACCCTCAATGATGACAGCATAACAGAATAAATAGTCAGGTTTTGTAAAAGGCGGTGTGCAGTTGAAACAATTTAGTGTCGTTAGACGGTCCCGCAATACCAGATTACAATCCCGATAAAGCAGTTATTGCATGGTAGGCCCTACAACGATTCTATAACAGGACGTCGTCCAGACTTCAACATCACTAAGTGATCATTTTAGCATTGCTGCAAGTTTAATTCTATTTACTTGTGCTATCGTTATTTGTATTTTGGCCTCCAAGCACGCAGATTTGGCCGCCGAGAAGAAGCTTTCGGTAGGCCATGATGACTGCCGGAAAAAAATACGAGTTTCAAGGCCTGGTACTGTTCATACATTTCCCTTTATATACCGTATGTTGGTCGATTCTAATTTTTGTCGTGTGTTTACGTCGCAGCACTTATGACTAGGACGGAGACTTGTACACCAGCGCCGGAAAATTAACTATATTTGTCAATCAGATTCTATAATAGTACTGTAGCTTACACAATCAGCTTGCATCACAACAATTTATCAATATAGAGAAACACATAAGTACACTTATTACGGCATTAAACAATTCAATTTGATTAGCCAGGAGCAGCAAAAGGCCATTTTCTCATTCTGTCAGCTCCTAGGAATGTGCAATTATTTACACCACCCAAAAATGTTTCATATGCCGAGAGTACGATTTTAGCTTGTGTGTTGTTGATTGTAGTGG